>NC_087438.1:49635000-50885000 GCF_036321535.1 Camelus dromedarius
TTTGTAACTTTTACTATGGCAGGATCATCCTTGCTTCTGACATCTCCTTTATAATTCTGTATAATAAAGCACAGTGGCTAAGAGCATAGGCTCTGGAGCCAGACTGCCTGCAGCTTAACTCTGCCATTGCTACTTCACAGAAATGCAATTTTGCATCAAGTTACTTACCCTTTCTTACCTTAGCTTCCTTATCTGTAATGAGGAAGGTAATGATACTAACACAAACTACCTGGAAGAATTATTAGGAGGACTAAATGAGTGAATATAAAGCACTTAGAGGAGAGCTTACCGTCTAATAAATACTCAGTAGTGAGTACCAACTATTGTTATTATTATTACTTCTGTACTCATTCTACACAGCGGTAGTGAAGGGGACTGCCTACATGCAGTAATTTGAAGGTGTCACATGGTAGCACCAAAGTAAAATCATCTCATTTCCGTTGCAACTGGCCATAGAGTTGCCCCTCACCCCTAATTTGATTTTAAATTTTCAACGTTCAAAAACAATTTTACATTTAGAAAAGACAAACTATTAATGACGTTAAAGTCCTAATATTTCTTTTAAGTTTTTTTTTTTCTTTTTTTAAAAAGCTGGTTTTCATTAAACTCCTTTATCTCCATTACATTTCTCTGAGGCTTGGTATCTGAAATGACACACATTATTCCTGAAGCAAATACTCATACACTTAATAATAATAGGGCAGTTTTTCCATAATGTTTCAATCTTTACATAAAAATATAACTTAAAGATACTTATGGCCAACACGGTAAACTGATGATATAGAAGGATCCCTGTCTACTTCAAACACAGAGAAAAATACATTAGACAACATACAATAAATGTTACACACACACACACAGCTAAGACTGGAAAAAGAAAAAGAAATAAAGTGAAGCTAGCAGTGGCCTACAGGGATTTGGAACAAACATAGGTATTAGGGGCTGGGTTTTTAACGCCTACATAGGAAAAGGAGATAAGGCCTCAGGCCCTCATGAAGAAGGAATTAGAATGGAGTCCCCACATAAACCTCATGACCTCAGGTGGGTTTCCTTTAGCTTAAATAAGGATTAGAAAGACTCTACTTGTAACACACCCAATGCTTTGGATAGAAAATTAGGAACCAAGCCTAAGTATATGAGAACTAAATTTATACAACCTGTGAGGTTCAGGAACCCTAACTGAGAAATCAGCATAAAAACTGGTGTGAAACTGATAAACTTTTAGGGCCTTAACAGAAGCAAATGTTACACGCAAAGTCTAGGCACACCCAAATTCCCATAGTAGACCGCCCTTGCTGCAATGAGATTACCATAAAAATCACAAACCACCTGAAGGATCATGTTATCATGAGAAAGAGTAGGGAGGTGACTTCAAAATTCCTTCTAAAGTGTTTGAAAAGATTTCTTAAATGCTATCAATACTGTAGGGCAAGAGCAGAGAAGTCTTGTTTTGTTTTAAAACAAAAACTTTAAAGGAAATATAGATTGTAGAAATAAAAAACACAGTTACTGAAATTAAATACTCAATGTATGGGGTTAAATTAGAAACATCTGAGGAAAGAAAAAATGAATTCAAGAGGGATCAAAAGGTATTACCCAGAATATAGTGCAGAGAGTTAAAGAGATGGAAATATGAAAAAGATATATAAAGACTGGTCTAACAGCCATCTAAATGTGAGTTTCAAAAAAAGAAACTCCTGAGAATGGAAGAGAGGTAATATTCAAAGAAGTAAGAAATTCTGAGAGTTTCTAGAATACAAATGAGAAACGTATCTTCAGATTAAAGGGGCATGTCTAGCCCTAAGTATAATTAATAAAAACATATCCACATTTAGACATAACCCAGTGAACACATTGCAGAATATAACAAAAAGATTTTTAAACTGCAAGCTTAAAAGATATATTAACTACAAGCAAAGGAAACTAGGTTAACAATGACTTTTCATTCATTACAACAGATACTATGAACAATGTAAAATATTTTTGAAATGCTGAGGCAAATGCAATTTAGTTTGAATACCATTTAAAATATTTAAGGAATAAATTAGTTGATTAATCATAGTTTAGGTTTAATGAATGATATTTCCCCCTCTGCACTAACAAAAAATATGTAAGGGAGGTCTAATCAACATATGTAGCCTTAATCAAAATATTTTATTGAGGATGCTACTTTGTTTAAGAAGTTTAGTGTCCATGTGTTCTTGGATTAGAAGAATCAATATTGTTAAAATGACCATACTACCCAAGGCAATCCACAGATTCAATGCAACCCCTATCAAAACACCAATGGAATTTTTCACAGAACCAGAACAAATAATTTTAAAATTTGTTTGGAAATACAAAAGACCCTGAATAGCCAAAACAATCTGGAGAAAGAAGAATGGAGCTGGGGGAATAATGCTCCCTGACTTCAGACTATACTACAAAGGTACAGTAATCAAAATAGTACTGTACTGGTACAAAAACATAGAGACCAATGGAACAGAACAGAAAGCCCAGAAATAAACCCAAGAACATACAATGGAGAAGACAGTCTCTCCAATAAGTTGTGCTGGAAAAACTGAATAGCTACATGTAAAAGAATGAAATCAGAACATTCTCTAACACCATATACAAAGATAAACACAAAATAGATTAAAGATCTAAATTTAAGACTGGATACTATAAAACTCCTAGAGGAAAACACAAGCAGAACATTCTTTGACATAAATCACAGCAATATTTTTTGAATCCCTCTCTTAGAGTAATGGAAATAAAAATAAAAATAAACAAATGGGACCTAATTAAACGGAAAAGGTTTTTGCACAGCAAAGGAAGCCATAAACAAAACAAAAAGCCAACCTACAGAATGGGAGAAAATATTTGCAAACAGTGTGACCAATAAGGAACTAACTTCCAAAATATACAAACAGCTTATACAGCTCAATATCAAAAACACAGACAAGCCAATCAAAAAAACGGGCAGAAGATCTAAACAGACATTTCTCCAAAAAAGACATACAGATGCCAACAGGCACATGAAAAAATGCTGAATATTGTTAATTACTGGAGAATGAAAATCAAAACTACAATAAGGCATCACCTCACACTGGTCAGAATGGCCAACATCAAAAAGTCTACAAATAATACATGTTGGAGAGGGTGTGGAGAAGAAAGAATCCTCATATTGTTGGTGGGGATATAAATTGGTGCAGCCACTATGGAGAATAGTATGGAGGTTCCTTAGAAAACTAAAAATAGAGTTACCATATGATTCAGCAATCCCACTCCTGGGCATATATCTGGAGAAAAATATAATTTGAATATATATATACACACATACATACATACATATACACAACGAAGTATTACTCAGTCATAAAAAAGAATGAAAAATGCCATTTGCAGCAACATCAATGGACCTACAGATTATTATTACTAAGTGAAGTAAGTCAGACAGACAAAGACAAATATTATATGATGCTGCTTATGTGGAATTTAAAAACATGACACAAATGAATTAATTTACAAACCAGAAATGGACTCACATAGAAAGCAAAGTTATGGTTACTAAAGAAGAAAGGAGGGGGAGAGGGAGGAACAAACTAGGAATTTGAGATTAACATATACACACTACTATATATAAAACAGATAAAACAACAACAGAACTACTGTATATCACAGGGAACGATACTCAGTATCTTCTAATAACCTATAATGGAAAAGAATCTGAACAAGAATATATATATGTGTATGTGTGTGTGTGTGTGTATGTATATATGTGTGTATATATATATAAGTGTATATATGTATATATAACTGAACCACTCTACTGTATGTCTGAAACTAACACAACATTGTAAATCAACTATACTTCAATAAAAAAATTTAAAAATAAGTAGTGTCTAGTAAGCCGTGTGTTTTAAACTAAGAACATCCCCCTTATAAGTAATACATGTGCAACTACTATGTTTTTTTAATAAAATATACCTTTATATGAGGGATTTCACATATAGCAAACATTATCACCATAAACCATGTGGGGTCAGGTTGCTTTCCTCTTCTATGTCTAAGTTCCAGGGTCTTTTCTACCTAGTATGTATCCCAGATATTTTTGGGAGTAGATGGGTAAAGATACTATGACAGTGGCACCATCTGTGGGATAAGGAGTAGCCAAAGAACCTAATGCAGGTGTAAAGGATAAAAGCTAAACCATAATTCTGTGTTCAGTGCACATAATGGAGAGTTAAATATACAACATATTTTCTTGGCTGATTTTGCTCAATTATGCTGTATTATTTTCTTATGACAAAAACCATTTTCAACCAGCATGCCCCTAAAATGCAAAGAGTGCTGCAAATAGCCAATGGCTGGCTAGCCCAAGGAATGGCATTTTCTAGGCTGAAGAACAAAAGGATTTCAGCCTCACTCACCATAGGAAGGTTCTCCACTTTTTTCCCTTGGTTTGAAAGAGAAGGTATATCAACAGTTTTGCAGTCATCACAAAAACACTGTTTATGTCTTTTTGACCAGACAGCAGGAGTTTTCACTTTAAAACATAAAATTAGTAGATATAATAAAAATGTGCAAAAATTTAGCATCATTTTATCAATTGTAATGGTTACATTTACTGAATACTTACCACATGCTGGATATCAAACTGTCTCTGAATCACCTTATTTAACCTTCATGCATATGAGCCCTATGAGGTATAATTATATCCATTTTACAGAAGAGGGCTTACAGGGATTGAAGATGTTGCCTAATGTCACACAGCTAGTATTGAAACCAGATGTGCTTTCAAGTCCATGCTCTTAACCACTAAGACTATAATTCATTGTCGCTGCAAAGTTTTCTCCGACCCTCTCCCATTCTGGATTCTCCTTCTCCATATAAGGCCACCCCATATCCCTCATTCCACTAGGGTACCTGATCAAGGAAATGTGTATACAACAAACAACAGAGAAGTGGAAACAGATATAGAACTTTATCACAGAGTTCCCAATAACTCCAAATTGGCTATGAAGAGGGAGAGAACCAAGCTGGGTCTCTAAGAAAGGCCCTGATGCTACTTACTGACCTACCATATGGTAGCAGGCAAAGAAAAGAGGATTTCTGTATCAGTCTCTTGACTTTGACCTACATGTGATCTAGCTCACTAGTAAAGCAGGACACAAAGATGATCCTTGGCTCTGACCAATCATATCAGTAATATGATTCCTCCCTCGAAAACCAACAGTTGGTAAGGATAGTGGTAGGCTAGGGGAAAAGGGTGTGACAGGGGTTCTCTTCCCAATATTCTTCCTCATCAAGAGGACAGATCAGTTCTTGGCTTTCTTCTTCTATCAGTCAAAGTTCAAGCATTAAAAAAAGGAAGAACAATTCCCTTTCCTCAACACTTCCAAAATTGCATTTAATTGCCTGTTTTCTGGTTGGTCTTCCCCTAAGACTGAAAGCTCCTCCTGGGCAAGTGCCTGGTTTGTTTAGCAGGTGCTCAACAAATGCGTATTTTCTAAATAAGTGTTCACTAAATGCTTATTTCTTATAGGTAACTCATTATATTATTTAATTGCAAACTATTGCTAAAAATGGTTCACAAAATTTTACCTGACTATACATTCCTTTGAAATATTCTTCCCACTATAATATATATATATAATGTACACACATATATATGTAAGTATAACATATTTGCTTAACAAATTCATATCTCGCATTAAAATACTAGAGTCTCAAAAAGCTGGCATCAGCCCAACTTCCGCATGAATCATCACACATTTTAAAGTCACAGAATCCTAGTTACAAAGACTTTAGCACAGCGTCATCTTTTTTTAGACCCACTACACGTAAACCAATCTGGACAGTTTCATAAACATCTCTCACGTTCAGTGTTAGAGCAATTAAAGCTTGTTTAATGAAATGCATTTTGTTTCAACATATAATTCCAATACAATAGGACCATATGATGTATGAAGTAAACCAAGTTTGGAAATGTTATTTCTAAAAATAAATGATCCTTCTCAAGAGTTTAATAAACATACAAAACACTTATCCCCAGTTACTAAACAATTTACAGAAATCTGAAGATTATCTTCTCCTAAGCAGAGGTATACACCTGTATAAGGAAGCAAGCAACACTGACATACATACCAGTGACGACAGCATTAGCCTCAGCTCTATTATCAGTCTCAACGGCACCGTAAGATTTTAGCAGCTCTTTCGTGTTTTCATCATCTGCTTCATCCAAGGCTGTCTTCTGCTTTTTATCCTTTTGATTAGGGTTTGCTCCATGTTGTAGTAGAATTTCAGTTGCCTAGATAGCATTTTTTCAAAGTTATCTCTACAGACACATTAAGATCAATAATCTCTGCTTTCATTACAAGATGCCACTACCAAGTATTAAAAGTTATCAAAAAAAGTTTTCAAACTCTGGCCCCCCAATTTTTGATTACATTTGATATGACAACTGTAAACTGATCCACAGATTTGGCCTGATCTGCCCTCACAGGAGAACCAAACATGATGACATGAAAGCACCAGATACATTGCCTTCACCACCGAAGAGGCAGACTTAGGTAGACCGATGTGCAGAAGTATTTAGTCTCTCTAACAGAGCCCTTTGTCCTCCCACAAGATGCTGGAGACAGGGTGGAGAAGGGAGCAAGGATCATTTCAGGATTATATTATGAATTATATTTTAAATTGCCATTAGACACAGTTGAATAAAGTTCCGTTCAAACTATATTTCATGTTTACAAGGTTTTATGAGCTAGCCTGGGAACCTAATATCCATCCTAATGCCTATACAAATATGTCATGTTTCCTAAATAACTGACTTACCTTCACAGAATGCTAATAAGGTAAAAAGAAACAAATAATCTACTCCAATTCCATCTTTTACAGAAGAAGAAACTGAGGTCAAAGAGTAATGTTGTGATATTTGGAGGGTAAACAGTTTCTAATATAAATAATGTTTCTCTGAATAACTCAAAATTGTGTATTAGAAGTAAGTTTGTAATTCATCAAGGTTAAAGATGGTCACTAATCAGTTTACAGTATAAGTTAATTAGTTAAAAAAAGCAGTAATTCCATCTGCACAAGTGACTCAAACCACTGACAAATCTTTTGATTAGGAAAAGATGGTCAGGATTTTGTAAAAGTAAAGATATGCTACATGCTAGTAGCTTTTCTCTGTCTACTTGTGTCCAGGTATCAAGAAGCAGAAAACCTGAAGAGCAAGTGGGCCAGCAGAAATTATAAAAATAGCCCCTTATTTGTTCTATTAGCTTAGAGTTAGCTCAGCATAAAACAAAACATACCTGTTTTAAAGTCAAGCATACAAAACTCACTCCTGCTACTTACTAGCTGTGTTCCTGGGCAAGTTACTAACCATCTGAACCTCATTTTTATCACTTACGAGGAATACACGTGAACCCTTGTAAAGTATCTGGCACACAATGGGGCTTAAGGGAAACAGTCCTCTAATCAGCCCTCTGTACACTCCAGCAGGGGTTCTGCCAATCCTCCCTGCAGGCTCTCTGCCTAACCTTATGCTCATTTGTAGACCAGCCAAAGAACACAAGGGATCCCCCTTTAAATCTCTGGAGAGTTCTCTCCGTGTAGATCCACTCTATCTGGTATTTTGCCCCATAAATTCTAACTGCCGGAGTCTTTTAAACTCCAAATTGTATCTTTTTAACTCACTGAGACTATAAGGCTATCTGTTTTCTCCCTCCCTATGCTTTTGCCTAGAAATCCCATCTAGTCCATAAAATGGGGCAATCATAGGGTTCATCTCATTGGCTTCCTTTCTCTCAGGGACTACTGCCCCCTGCTGCATGTTGACCAATGTCTCAAAACTGTTATTTTATGTGTCTCACTAACTTTCCTAGTTGTTAAGTTGGGAGGGAATATCTTGTCCCTGCTATCCCACCTTGTCCAACAGTGGATGTCCATCTTCACCCACATTTTATCTTTTTAAAAAAATCTTTTCCTCTCATTTTCCTTTTCCTTATCTTTTTATCCTCTATATTTTACAAGGAAGAACATATGACACTCTTAGAAGATAACTTAAAACAGAAACTAAGATTTTTTAATTGAAAGTTCAATAAGAAAATAAGATGTTTAATAACTTTGCATGTAGTCATGCAAGATAGAAAATTAAGAATTAAATATAATAGGGTGCTATATAATTGATATTGATTAGGTCTACAATACCATATATTTACCTCTCTTGTCCCCTCTTTTTATCTTTCTAGATCATCTATCAACATCTAATCTCAAAATAAAGAAACAGGGACAAAAGTGACAAAATGAGTCAGAAATAAAATGAGCCAATGACAGAAGAACTGTCACATGGAAAGTTAATGAAAATATGAGGGAAAATGCTGGCAATGTATCAGTACCAAAGGAATTAAAATATCATTAAAAAATACTACTTCCTTCTTTTCTTTAAAATAAAGGTAACAGAGATACGGAAGGTTATTTCAAAAGCAAACTTCATCTGTATCACCACTGAGGTAAAAGAACATAAGTGATTCTCTAGATCAAGCAATAGTAAACTATGGCCCATGTGCCAGATACGGTCTGTTGCCTGATTTCGAAGTAAAGTTTTATTGGCATACAGCCAAACCCACTCATTTACATATTATCTACATTTGCTTTTATACTACAATAGTTGAGTAGTTCCAAAAGAGACTGAGTGACCCAGAAAACCTAAACTGTTGATTATCTAGCCCTTTAGAGGAAGTATTTACCCATCCCTCCCCTACACCAGAGCCGTCCAACTGAGTTTTCTGTGACAATGGAAATGTTCTCTTCTGTACTGTCCAATATGGGAGCCACTTGCTGCGTGTAGCTACTGAGTACCTGAAATGTGGCTAATGTAACAGAATAAATGAATTTTTTAATTGAATTGATTTTAAGTAATTTAAATTTATTAGCTACATGGGGTTAGTGGCTACAAGATAGGACAGTACAGCTCCAGATCAAATTCCTTATCTCAGGGCTAAAGGTATCTTTATCTTTTTCAAGCAGCAGAACTAGGCCTAGAATTCAAGTCCTCCAATATTCAGTTCAGTGTTTTGTCTACTAAGCCAAGCTCCCCTTCTGCTATTTCCTGTGGTTTATTTTCGGTTCTTGGCCCTTATCTTCACAGAGGACCCTCCCCTCTATATCTGAGTAATCATTTTCTCCAACCCTTGCTATGCGGGAAGCTGGCATCTTCAAAATAGGAAAATTCTCATTCATGAAGGCCACTTATAAAGTCTGACCTAATCAAACATTCCTTCCCACTCTCATTAACATGGCACTTTTCCCATCCATCAGGTTAAAATCTATCTCTTGATTTTTGGTCAGTTTACCACTGGTCACTGATACTGTAAATAGCCAACAATAAAATGGAAATACACTACAAATTGATTACGAAGTCAAAATGCACAGATGTAGGATTTCCTGAAGTCATACATTAAAATAATGTTGTAAAAATGCTTGAAGCACCTGCAAAGCAACTGATAAATGAGAAATCTACAGGCAAAATTGTTAACCTAAAAAAAGAAAAATCAAGATTTGATTATGAGTGGATTAATAGAGGACCTAGGGAAAACTTGTGGAGCCTCTCAAAATTTTTGAAAAAAGACCTTCCTTGAGGTCGTGGTGCAAAAATCAACTTTGAGATAAAGGATGTCCTATGTGCTGTCATATTGTTTTGCCAGAAAAGCTAGACTTCAGTCTTTTGCTGTTCCATAAATTAGTATATGTTTCAATTAGAAACTCAATACAATACTATTTAGAAAAGAGTTACCATAGCAGGCCTAAGACTGCTATCCAGAAAGGCTGCTTGCAAGGCTGGCCTTTTGCTGGCATCTGTGAACTTGGCTGGAAAACAGTGTTCCACACTGATATAAAACTTTCCCTAACTGATAAGGGTAGTTCGCTGCACTTAAAGTGTCTATACAAGCAATGTGGTTTATGCTTCTGGGAGTCTGGAATCTTGGTATGTGCTAGGCAGAGGGTGCCTACATGACCAGCCCCCAGTATACATAATGAGCTTCCGTGGGCAGAAACATCACACTTATGCTGCTACATTTTCTCTGCTGAGGGAAAAGCAAACTGTGTGTGACCTCCCATGAGGAAGACAGCGTGGTAAAGCCTTCCCGACTCCACCTTTTTCTCTGATGATCCAGCTTTGCATCCTTACTACACTGCTGAAATAAATCTGAGCTATAGTACAACCATATGCTGAGCTCTGTAACACTATCTAATAAATTTCTAAATATAGGGGTGGTGCTGGGGAGCCCCTTATTTTGTTTTATATTGCATTTTTTAGGATAATGTCCAAAATCCTGATTTTCCCATTATGATATTTTGGTCCTTATTTAAGTAGTTTCACTTTAAGTGGTCTTTTCTCTGTACAAATAACCAGTAAGTTAATCACTCTAATGATTCTTCCTGTGTGCTTTCTTCCATTGTACAACCACATAACCTTGACGTTGTCTATTCTTTTTTAATTTAAATATCTTAAAGGTCAAAGAGCTTCTGCAGTCAAAGAAGCCTCTCTGGACATTAGCCCACCTACCTGGTTATTCTTCATCATTAGTTTGTATCTCTTATCTCTGCAAATCATAAATTCAACACTATTCTTTCATGACTACATTTAGGCTGAAAATACTGGGGATATACTTTCAAAAAATTAAATAAAAACTACCAGGCTATTGAAGAATACCTAGAGACAGATAAATCTGGCATTAGTGAGACATACAAGGACTTTTAAAATATGAACCCTGGTTTTATACGGTTGTTGGTAGTTTCCTTAACTACTTTTCAAAGCAAATAATTATTCCTGAAGTCTACATTGCCTATTGACAACAATAAAAGTTTTCTCCTAAGGTTTGTCAAACAAAAAGATGAGTTTTAAAATGTGAAGAATTTCAACGTTTAGATTTGAAATTCAGTGTTAACTGAAATAATGACCCCAGTAATTTTCTCTTCTGATATTTTTACCATAGCTGTCAGATGAAACAAACAAACAAACAAAGGAGAAAAAGATATAACAACCCCCTAGGAAACAAGCAACTTGAGCTTTTACCCATTTCTTTGAAACTTCAAACCCGTTGAGAAATTCTGAGTTTAAAAAAAGGCTGGCTGTCACATATGTCATAACTATATAGACTCCTTTACGAACAACAGCAAATCATTTGAGACAATTAAAAATGGAATATACAATATTGATAGGCTGTTTACTTTGAGCCCTTCTATTTTATTGACTTACATGAACTATATAATGAAGAGAAAATGAAAAAATAATTCACTAGGAAATATATTGATTGTTAATCTATCCACAATATCATACTCATATTCATTTATACTTTTAAGCAGTTTTTAAAAATCCTTTGTTTTAAGGAATCATGTTAGTTCTCAGTTTAAAGTATCTTCATTGTCTTCACTCAATTTTCTTTATAATGTCCTTTTTTTCTTTATAATGTATTTTTTCTTCTTTTATGGGGAGGGGCTTGATTAGGTTTATTTATTTATTTTTAATGGAGGTACTGGAGATTGAACCCAGGACCTCATGTATACTAGGCATGTACTCCATCAAACTATACCCTCCCCCTGCCCCTGTCTTCACTGGATTTTAAAAAAAAGTAATAGGAGCCCAATCTGATGTATACTATACCTTTAAATGGTTGTTTGCAACAGCATCATGTAAAGGCAGAATTCCATCTAGATTTCCACAATTAACTTTAGCATTAGCTTTTAACAACTCTACAATTGTATCATTACATCCTTCACTAGCTGCCTCACGAAGTGGTGTCCAACCTAAAAAAGGAAAAGAGAAAAACAAAACAAGATGCTCACAAATCAACATTCAAGTAATTTCTTCATTATCAAGTTTATTTTCACTAATAGAATTAATATCTATATTGATTCAAGTATATATATATATTTGTATATATATATATACACACACATACACACTAAGTACTGGACAAGGAATAATATAGAAAACAGGCTGCCTTAAGAGCCTCTGAGCCCACACAGCTGCCCATGGACACAGTCCTGCCCAGGGCCCAGCAGCTAGAGACCCTGGGACCCAGGTCCACCCACCAGTGGGCAGGCACTAGCCCCAGAAACCTCTGGGTCCCAGCCCTGCCCACCAGCAAGCCTGTTCTAGCCTTGGGAACAGCCCCACCCAAAAGTGGGTGAGCATCAGCTCCAAGACAACTATAGCCCCACAGCCTGCTGTGCCAGGACCCAGCCCACCCACGAGCAGGCCAGCACCTGCCCCAGGACCAGCTGGGCCCAAGTTCCAAGCAGCAAGCCAACACAAACCTCAGGACACTCTGACCCTGCTGCCACCTGTGTCTGAAATTGCACCCCTGCCACCCAGCAGTCTAACACCAGCTCTGGGACCTCTGGGCCCTGCAACCAGTCCCCAGGACCTGGCTCTGATCACCTGTAGCCCAACACTAGTGTTAGGAACTAGCTTCACCCACTGGCAGGCAGACAACGGCCCTGGGATCTCCTGTACCCAGACTCTGCCCACCAGTAAGTCAACATTAGCCCTGGGGTCCTCTGGGGTTCTGCAGCCAGCTGCCTCGTGACTCAGGCACACCAACCAATGGCCAGCAGTCTCTATACAAGGCAGAGCCTGGCAACCAAGCCAACCAGGGGCTGGCCAAGCCTACCAGACTAACTGCCCACAGTAGTTAGCCAGCCACAACAGAAGGACTCATGCAGCCCATACAGGAGGCACCCATAGAACATAGAGCTCTGGTGATCAGAGAAGAGTATGTTGCAAGGAAGCATAAGACATCTCCTACAAAAGGCCACTTCTCCAAGGCTGGGAAATGTAACCAACCTACCAGATACACAGAAATAAAAACTTCAAGTTAGGCAAAATAAGGTGACAGAGGAACATGTTCAAAACAAGGGAACAAGATACAACCCGAGAAGAAGAACTGAGTGAAGTGGAGATAGAGAATCTACCCAACAAAAGAGTTCAAGGTAATGATCATAAGGATAATCAAAGAATTTGGGAGAAGAATGGATAAACAGAGTAAGAAGCTAGACGTTTTTAAAAAAGACTTAGAAAATATAAAGAACAACCAAACAGAGATGAAGAATATAATAAGTGAAATGAACAATACACTAGAAGGAATCAATAGTACACTAAATGATATAGAAGAATGAATAAGTAAGTTGGAAGACAGAGCAGTGGAAATCACTGAAGCTGAATAGAAAAAAGAAAAAAGAATAAAAAGAAATGAGGACACTTTAAAAGACCACTGGGACAACATCAAGCATACCAACATTTGCATTATAGGAGTCCCAGAAGGAGAAGAAAGAAAGGGGCAGAGAACATATCTGAAGATACAGTAGCTGAAAATTTCCCTAACCAAGGAAAGCAAATAAATATCCAAATTCAGGAAGCACAGAGAGTCCCAAACATAATCAAACCTAGATGACCACACCAAAACACACTGTGATTTAAATGACAAAATTTAAAGATAAAAAGAGAATGTTAAAAGCAGTAAGGGAAAAGCAACAAATAACATACAAGGGAATGCCCCTAAAGGAGTTCAGCTGACTTTTCAGTAGAACTCTGCAGGTCAGAAGGTAGTGGCACAATACTTTTAAAGTGATAGAATGGAAAACCTACAGTCCAAAATACTCTACCCAGTAAGGCTCTCATCCAAATTTGATGAAGAGATCAAAAGCTGTATAGACAAGCAAGAGCTAAAAGAGTCCAGTACTACCAAACCAGCTTTAAGAGAAATTTTAAAGGGACTTTTCTAAGCAAAAAAGAAAAGGTCACAACTAGAAACATAAAAATTATAAAAGGAAAACACTCATCAGTAAAGGCAAATAAACAGTAGAAGTAGTCAATCAACCAGGTACAAAACTATTAGGAATGTTAAAAAAAATAGTAGTAGGAAAAAATCACTCTATCCACAATAAACAGTTAAGGAATATACAAAAAAAAAAAAAAGGAGATGAAAAATATGATGTCAAAACATGTTGTAATCATGAGGAGAGTAACAATGCGAGGTTGTTTAAATATGTTTGAAATTAAGAGATCTGCAAGTTAAAATAATCATAGATAGATAGATAGATAGATAGATAGATAGATACACACACACACACATATAAAACTCATGGTAACCACAAACCAAAAATCTATAATAGGCACACATGCAAAAAAGAGAAACAAAACAAACACTAAAGATAATCATCAAATCATAAGAGAATAAAAGAAAAAAGGATCAAAAAAGAACTACAGAAACAACTCCCAAACCATGTACACAATGGCAATAAGTACATACATATCAAGAATTACTTTAAATGTAAATGGGCAAAATGCTCCAATCAAAAGGCACAGAGAAGGAGAATGGATACAAAAACAAGACCTATACATATGCTACCTGCAAGAGACACTTCAGATCTAAAGACACACATAGACTGAAAATGAGTAGACAGAAAGAGGTATTCCATGCAAATGGAAACAAAATGCAAACTAGGGTAGCAATACTTATATAAGACGAAATAGGCTTTAAAACAAAAACTGCTACAAGAGACAAAGAAGGACATTACATAATGATCAAGGGATCAATCCAAGAAGGTAAAATAATTATAAATATATCTGTACCCAATATAGGGCCACCTAAATACATAAAGCAAATATTAATAGACATAAAGGGAGAAACTGACAGTAATACAACAATAGTAGGAGACTTTCACACCTCACTTTCAATAATGGACACATTATCCAGACAGAATATCAGTAAGGAAAAATGGGCCTTAAATGACATATTATAACAGATGGACTTTACTGACATATATAGAACATTCCATACAAAGTCAGCAGAATACACCTTCTTTTTAAATACACAAGGAACAATTTTTCAGGATAGATCACATGCCAGGCCACAAAACAAGCTTTGGTAAATATAAAAAAATTGAAATACTATTGAGCATCTTTTCTGACCACAACTCTATGAGATATGAAATCAACTACATGAACAGAACTGCAAAAAGCACAAACACATGGAGCCTAAACAATATACTACTAAACAATTAGAGCACTGAGGAAACCAAAGAAAAAAAATAAAAAGAGACAAATGAAAATGAAAACACAATAATCCAGAAGCTATGGGGTGCAGAAAAAGCAGTTCCAAGAGGGAAATTTATAGCAATACAAACTTACCTCAGGAAACAAGAAGAACTCAAACATCCTAACCTTACATCTAATGGAACTAGAAAAATAACAAAAAACCCCAAAGTTAATAGAAGGAAAGATATCATAAAGATAAGAGTAAAAATAAATTAAATGAAGGGTAAAAAAAATAGGAAAGATAAACAAAACTAAGAGCTCGTTCTTTGAAAAGTTAAACAAAATTGAGAAAACTTTAGCCAGACTCACCAAGAAAAAAAGAGGGCCCAAATCAAAAAACTTAGAAATGAAAAAGAAGTTATAACTGACACCACAGAAATACAAAGGATCATAAGAGATCACTACAAATCACTAAATGCTAAAATAGAATACTTACAAGAAATGGACAAATTCCTAAAAGTGTATACTCTCCTAAGACTAAACCAGGAAGAAAAAGAAAAATATGAACAGATCAATTACCAGTAATGAAACTAAGTCAGTAATTAAAAACTCTCAAAAAGTTTCAAAGGTGTATTCTAACAAACATTTAGGAAAGAGTTAACACCTATCCTCTAACTATTCCAAAAAACTGCAGAGGAAGAAATGCTTCCAACTTATCTACAAGGCTAGCATCTCCCTGATACCAAAATCAGTTGAAGATATCATGCAAAAATAGAAAATTACAGGCCAATATCACTGATCAACATAAATGCAAAAATTCTCAACAAATATTAGCAAACTGAATCTAACAATGCATTAAAAGGATCATATACCATGATCAAATGGGATTTATCCCATTGATTTAAGGATAGCTCACTATTCACAAGTCATTCAGTGTGATACATCACATTAACAGTTTGAAGAATAAAAACCATATGATCATCTCAATAGATGTAGAAAAAGCTTTTGATAAAATTCAACATCCATTTTGATAAAAACCCACCACAAAGCAAGTATAGCGGGAACATTCCTCAAAATTATAAAGACCATATATAATAAGCCCACAGCTAACAGCATATTCAATGTGTATGTGTAGAAGCATGTTCTCTAACATCAGAAACAAGATAAGGATGCCCACTCTCACCACTTCTATTCAACACTATATTGGAAGTCCTAGACACAGCAATAAGACAAAGAAAAAAAGAAATAAAATGTATCTAAACTGTAAAGGAAGAAGGAAAACTGTCCCTCTTTGCAGATGAAATGCTATGCAAAGAAAGTCCTAAAGACATCACCAAAAAAAACTACTAGAGCTCATCAATGAATGTAGTAAAGCTGCAGGATACAAAATTAATATACAAAAATCTGTTGTATTTCTATACACTAACAACAAATTATCAGAAAAAGAAATTAAGGAATCTCCTCATTTTCAATTGCATCAAAAAGAATAAAATACCTAGGGGTAAACCTACCTAAGGACGTAAAAGATCTGTACTCAGAAAACTAAATGATAGTGATGAAAAACTGAAGATGACACAACTAGATATAAAGATATACTGTGTTCATGGACTGGAAGAATTAATATTGTTAAATTGACCATACTACCCAAGGCAATTTGCAGATTCAATGCAATCCCTATCAAAATACCAACGGCATTTTTCACAGAACTACAAGAAACAATTTTAAAATTTGTATGGTAGCATAAAAGATCCTGAATAACCAAAACAATCTTGAGAAAGAACAGAGCTGGAGGAATCATGCTTCCTGACTTCAGAGTATACTACAAAGCTATAGTAATCAAAACATTAGCATACTGGCACAAAAACAGACATACAGACCAATGGAACAGACTATACAATCCAGAAATAAACCCATGCACTTATGTCAATTAATCTATGACAAAGGAGGCACGAATAAACAATGGAGAAAAGAGTTTCTTCAATAAGTGGTGCTGGGAAAACTCAACAGCTACATGTAAAAGAATGAAATTACAACATTTCTCACACCATATACAAAAATAAACTCAAAATGGATTAAAGATCTAAATATAAGACTGGAAACCACAGAAATCCTAGAAGAAAACAGGCAGAGTACTCTGACATAAATCATAGCAATATTGTTTTGGATCTATCTCATAAGGCAAAGGAAATAAAAGTGAAAATAAACAAATGGGATCTAATTAGAATGGAAAGCTTTTGCACAGAAAAGGAAACCATCAACAAAATGAAAGGAGGACTTACTGAACAGGAAAAAATATTTGCAAATGATATGACCTATAAGGGATTAATTTCCAAAATATATAAATAGCTCATACAACTCAATATCAAAAAAACCCCACAAAAAACAAAAACCAAAAAACCAAACAACCCAATCAAAAAAATGGTCAGAGGACCTGTAAAAACATTTTTCCAAAGAAGATACACAGATAGCCAACAGGCATGTGAAAAGATGCTAGGCACTGCTAATTATCAGAAAAATGCAGATCAAAACCACAATATCACCCTACTCCTGTAAGATGGCTATCATCAGAAAGAACACAAATAACAAACATCGGTGAGGATGTAAATTGGTGCAGCCACTGCAGAAAATAGGATGGATGTTCTCAAAAAACTAAAAATAAAACTACCATATGATTCAGCAATTCCACTCCTGTGTATGTACATGAAGAAAACAAAAACACTAATCCGAAAAGATACATGCACCTCAATGTTCACAGCACCATTATTTATAATAGCCAAGATGTGAAAACAACCTAGGTGTCCATCAACAGATGAATGGATAAAGAAGATGTGATGGACTGACAGGCAGGTAGGTAGGGTAGGTAGATACACACAATGAAATACTACTTGGCCATAAAAAGAATGAAATTTTGTCTCATGCAAAAATACGGATTTACCTGGAAGGTATTATGCTTAATGAAATAAGTCAGACAGAAAAGATAAATACTCTATGTTATCACTTATAGTGTAATCTAAAAAATAAAAGAAACAAGCAAATACAACAAAACAGAAACAGATTCACAGATACAGAGAATAAACACTAGTTACCAGTGGAGAGAGGGAAGTGGTGAGGGACAAGATAGAGTAGGGGATGAAAAGGTACAAACTACTACATATAAAATCAATAAGCTACAAAGATATACAGCACAAGGAATATAGCCAATATTTTATAATAACTACATGGAATATAATCTATAATAAGTCTGAATCACTATGCTGTATACCTGAAACTAATATACTATTGTAAATCAACTATACCTCACTAAAAAAAGTGTTTCATTTAAAAAAAAAAAACTCACCTAAAATATTTGTTGATACAAGTACCAAAACAAAAGACTCACGGAACATAAAATATAATGGGACCAGAGTAAATACTAATCATGTCAACTGGTTTCAAATCAGATATTAAAATAGAGTAAGATACCTGACATTCCTATTTTCTTCTGCCACATTGTTCTTTAAAATGACATTTGATCAATCAACCTTTGAGCTTTTTCCTCTCTAGAATTCTTCACACAAGTGTTTTTTTTGTGCTTCAGAAAAACAGTACCAGATCAATTTTAAAATGGAGATTTAAAATAAAAACAAGGAAAAGGAGAAAAAGGAACAGTATTAAGAGAGAAGGAAAGAAAAGAAGGGATAGGAAAATGGGAAAACTTGGCATTCTTTCCAAAGTTAGGGAAGGATACTAAGGCCTCCAAGGAGAAGGCCTTAATAAAGCTTCTTTTGCTCCTCATTCTGTATATTCCCTCTCAGTGCTCCCAAATGCATGTTAAAAACTGCTTCAAAGAAGGTTATTTTAGAAATTGGTGGGAACCAAGATAAATCTGATACCAAGTAAATAACAATATATTATAATTTTTTTCAAAATTAATGGCTATACATCAACCAGGATCAAAATGGGGAAGGGTAGATGAAATGTATATATCAGTGAGTTCAAATTATAAAGACAATGAAAATTTAAAAATCCAAACCTGCATTATCTTTTAGATTCACATCTGCTCCAGACTGTACTAGAGCTTTCACCAGAGACAAATTTCCTCTTCTGGCAGCCAAATGAAGCCGGCTTTCCCCTCTGGCAGGCCTCTTGTTGATCCCAGCTGTTTCCATTTCTGTAAATTTGCCAAACATAACTAAGGCTTCTTTTCTACCAAGTGCTGATTATTATGAAAGAGATCAGAAAATACACAGCAACTTGCTCAAAACATCCTAAGTAGGACACACTACAGAGAAGCATACCTTAATTAATACTATCATTGCTGTTACTATTTTGAAGTGTAACTTACAAAGAAATGATAAAACATCTAAGACATTACTTCAAATTCATTCTAGCAGTTGTTCACTATATCGTATGCTTGATTTAAACAAATAAAACTTGCTTCATTTCTACACTCATTTCACTCTCAGTAGTCCTTTAGCAATTTATAAAAATTTTCTTAAAACAAAATATGATTTTATAAAAACCTTCTTTCTATAACTATTCCCTATCTCAATCAGTGTGTTTCTGATCATACAAAATGCCAAGAACCAAACTATGGGGTATGGCCTACTAGGTATTTTATTTTTCTTTCATAGAAAATGCAGTACAGTATCATTATCCATTGATTTTTTTTTTAAAATCGTTTCCTTGCATCACAAATTAGAAAGACTTGAGTTGGAGCTAAAAACAGTGAACAGTTTTTTCCCTATTTCCTCCCCCAAACCATGCTAAAATGATGTAGCAAAAGGTTCTAAGTAAGATCATATAAAGAAAATAGAAGAGGTAACAACAGAGGACAAGGACTTCACTTGAGGAAGTGGAAAGTCACTGACAAGAGAAGAGTTAACTGATTTGGCAGAGTGTGGAATGTTCCAACCCAAGTACCTGCAAAGGGAATCTGGAGGAAGAGAGGCCATGTAAACCCAGGTACTCAGCACTTCAGGGTGTCACCTACCATAAAAGGCAGCGTGTGAAACAGGCTGGAAACAGGAAGACTGAAAGTATAGATATAGAAAAACTGGGACTCCAAGTTCCCTTTCCCAAGCCCAAACTGCCTGGCAAGTACTCCCCAGCCAGGAACCTGGAGGTTTATTTTCTGTAGAAACTGCATCAGCGAAGCTTCAGACTGTGATGCAAGGCAAAGTACAGGATTAGGATGAAGAAACAGAAAAGTCCCTTAACGCAGTAGTTCTCAAGGTGTAGCTCCAGATTAGCAGTATCAGTATCACCTGGGAAAATTCTTAGAAATGCAAATTCTCCAGCCCACCCCAAGCCTACTATAGAGGGCAGACTTTAAAATTGCTCCTAGTGATCCTCACCTCCCAGTATTTATGTCCTTGTATGACCCCCTTCTCTTGACAAAACTTGCTTCTAGTGAACAGAATACCTCTCCCTTGAGGGTATTTCACTTCCTTGACTAGGTCACAGGAGACTGTATCACCTTCTGTTTTACTAACAGACCTGTTCTATTGCCTTCAGCTTGCCCAGCAGATGAAGCAAGTGGCCACGCTGGAAAATTTCATGCGGCAAGGACCTGAGGATGACCACAGGACACGCCCAACTGCCAAGGACCAGAGCTCTACCAACAACCACATGAGCTTGAAAGTGAGCCCTTCCCTAGTTTAGCCTTCAGATGAGACCCCAGTCCTGACCTGCACCTTGAGCGCAGACTTTGAAAGATCCTGAGCAGAGGACCTGGCTAAGCCATGCCCAATTCCTGACCTACAGAAAGTATGAGATAGCGTGTGTCATTTGTGGTAATTCATTATACACTAACAGATAACTAATATACCTACTGAATCAGACTTTCTGAGGGTAGGGCCCAGCAATCTGTGTTTTAACAAGTTTTGCAGATGATTTTGATGCAAGCTAAGGTTTAGAACCACTATATTAAAGCATGGGCCCCTTTCCCTGCCCTATTTCCTAAATGCCAGCAACCAGGCATATAAATTCAGGGCAACAGAAAGAAAGAATAGAGGAACACTCTCTAAAAGATGGATTCTTTGGTTATATCAATCACAGGGAAGACTGACAGCCTCATGTCTATCTTCCATTGACATCCAGATAGAAACATATTGCTCTTTGGAAATCTGCACTCAAGTTCTTTATTGGAAGAAGATATGTATTTCATGTTATACATACATATATAGAATGTATTTTAAAATTACAAAATACCTAAGATAGTAGGCCTGCAGATTGCAAGTTTGAATTGAAAAAGCTCTCCCCAAAATTGTTACTGTGGATGATACAAATCCTCTCACTTTGTTCCTGATATATCTGTAGCAAAGAAGCTAGGCACGTGACAAATATTTTGGGGCAAAAATCAAAAATTATTCAATGTTACTGCCATCATAAATTTCTATAACATTCAACTAAAATGTTTAAATAACAATATCTGACAGAAACTAGAAAGGAAACAAATAGTATTCACACTGACCTCACAAGAAATTTCTTCATAAAAGTCCACTGTAGTTAATGTTAAGTACTTCTTAATTACATTATACTTTATTAATATTTGAATTATTATTATTAATTACTTATAAAGTATAATGCAATTAAGAAACACTCATTTTCCAGTTTCTTTATATGCAATCTTTCTTTTCTTCCCTGGAAGCTTTTAGGATCTTTTCTCCCTTGTTTTGAAATTTCAGTGAGATAGATGTTTTCTTACTCATTGTACTGGATACTGGCTCACTCCCTTTCAATATGGAAACTCCTGTCCTTAATTTCTTGTACTATTTTTTTGGTGATTTCTTCTCCTATTTTCACTGTTCTTTCTGAATACCCTGGAGTGATCTTCTGATCTCTCTCTTTATTTTCCTATTTTTATCTTCTATTTTTGTCCTTTACAGGAGACTTGTAAATAAACCTTTGCCTTCTAATCCTGCTATAGATATCTAGATATTTTTTTAATTTATGCAATTATATTTTTAACATATAAGGACTACCTATTGTTCTCTGAATGTTCCTTCTTTTGTACACATTTTTTTCAAATTTTAGAGATTTCCTGATTCTTGTGTTGTTCCTGTTTCTTCTGGGTTCCTTTGGTCTGGTTAGTTTGCTTCAATGTCTCTTTTATACTGGGGTTTTCCACAAATATTTGATCTTTGGCTACCCATATTTAAATGAGATAAACTAAAATGCTGATTGAAAATGTGTGAAGGATGAGGGGAGTAGGGCAGCACTCAGGGCCTGGCTGAATTCTCTGTTGAGTGATGAAGATGTACGCTGGCCTTTGTGTTAGGGAATAACCAGATGTCAATATTTAGAATTCTTTCCTCTGGGACAGTTCAATTTATTTATTAGTTAAATCAAACAATTGGGCACTGTGTTCTAAACAACAGGGAGAAGACACTTTTTTCTTCAAGTAGTCTACAGTCTAGTAGAATGAGAGACATGTAAAAAAAATTACATTAAAATATGATTAAGTGCTGTTAGGGAAATGTATTAGTTTCATGTGATAGCTGTAACAAATGACCACCAATTAGGAGAATCCTTCCTGGCCTCTTCCAGCTTCTAATGGACACCAGCACTCCTTAGCTTCCTTAGCTTCCTTGGCTTTTGGCCAAGAGAATGCCTAACATTCCTACCTTCTATTACATCAACTTTTTCTTACTAAATCAACTTTTCAGTGCTTAACATTTAACCTGAAGTGGTCCAGCCTATTACTCACCACAGAACTAGCTCCAAGAACTATTAAAGCATAGTTAGCTATCCATACTGCCAAGTGTACCCAGTTCACTCACCTGACACACAGAAACTAGTGGCTATGCTTCTTTAACTTCCCTATGTTTAAACGGTTCAGTGGAAGTATCTAAGGGGTGTGGCACAATTCAGATGTGCTGCCCTTACTCAACATTCTCACTGTCTCTACTGTTTACCTTATCTCCTCTAACATAAATTAGTCATAGGCAAAAATACAACAATATATTGGAAGACTAACAGATTCTCAAGTGGTGCTTAATAGTAAAACCATCTGATAAATACAGCTAAAATAATCTTACAAATTAGTAAACGAGTAAAAAAATAAACGTAAATCTGTACAAATTCCCTGAAGGACAGTATATTGCTAGGTTTGATCATGCAAACCTTTACCTATATAAGTAGAGAAATACACACCTTGGCTGCAGGTAGCTTTCAAGAAATTTTGTCTTTTTCTCAAATTTTTAACTTTTTTGTGTTCTTGGATATTAGTAGGCATATGAATTTCTAAATCTGTTTTTTCTTTTTTCTCCTCACAATTTCTTATAGTGCTTTCATCTCCATTGACAATAATAGTTAATTCCTCATCTGAAAAAGAAACATTTTACAGTATCAGTGGTACTGGTTACTTGACTGAAAAAGAATCTAGTCAAGTAATTGTTCCAAGCTTCTGTTCCCAGCTGGACTGTTTATTTTAAAGGAATGGAAGCCTTTAAATATGTTTTCATAGGGAGGAAGTGGGTGGGAAGGGATAAATTAAGAGTTCGAGATTTGCAGATACTGACTGGTATATATAAAACAGATAAACAAGGTTATACTGTATAGCACAAAGAACCATATTCAGTATCTTGTAGTAACTTACGGTGAAAACTAGTATGAAAGCGAATATATGTATATTCATGTACGGCTGAAGCATTGTGCTGTACACCAGAAATTGACACAACATTGTAAACTGACTATACTTCCTCCCTCAAAAAAAGAAAGAAAAAAGTTTTCATATAACAATATAAATTAGTTTGCTGGTTGCAATTTCAACAGTGAATCATTGAAATCAATGGAGCTAACAATTTCCTGCAATGAAAATGATTTTAGGCTTCTTGATGCTAAATAAGAGCTACACTAAAAATAAATATAAAAATTGACAGAAATACTATTTATTAACTTCTGTCAATATCAATTTAGCACCATCTTTGATAATAATGGCTTTACTTTCAAAGTAAACACTATTAATTAACAGTATCTCCAAGTTACGGCCCACATGTCCTCATTCTTACCAGTTTGGGCATGGGTTGAGTGAAATTCAGCTGGAAATTTCTATAAAATAAGTAAATCTACAGTACATGTGTACAAACTGAGCAATACTACTACCTGCTTTGTGAGAAATCTCCTTCTCTTCTCTTTGACTAAGTTGTGAGATGCTGGTCAATTCTTTACTGATATTGTCAGTGGAATGAAAATCCATATTATGTATGGTTTTGTTCTCTTGTCTCCTTTTTTCAGCTTTAGTTGTTTCTATTACTTGAGAATGAACAACTGTGGATAAAGAGCTATTTGAAGAACTTGTTTTTTGGCCTTTGTCAGTGTAATTCCTTTCAGCATCTCCTTTCTTATTCACCTTTTCCACAGTGTGTGCATCTGTCTGATTCATTAAAGGAGCTGATGTTCTGTAGCTACAATCCTGTGGCCTCTCGAATAGCTCCATATGACTAGTCAACTTTGAAACTTCATGTATTGAGTGTGTTCTCGTACAAGCCGAGGAAGTATGCTCAGGACTGCCATGTAAATGATCAAAAGAAGTTCTACATGCACATTGTTCATAATCTGGAACGTGTTCAGAAACCATTATATTACCGGAATTTGAAAAATTAATAGCTTCCTGTTGTGGAACTATGGTTAAGTTGTCTGCTTTGAATGCATTTCCTTGTGAAAAATGGTCTTCAGAAGGTAAAAACTGTTGAAAATCCATTTCTTCCCTATTTGTTATATTCTCTTTATAATTATCCTGGTTTTTGTAACCTGAAAAACTTACCACCTTTTTAGATTTTACAGTCTCTCCAGAGGCACGGGAACCAGTATCATCATCACCATCATTAAAGTTTTCCTTTATAAAGGATGGAGAAGAATTTTCCCACTTATTATGGCTCTCATCTTTTTGATCTGAGTTACTGTTTTCATAAGATTTACAAGGGCTAGTGTGCTGCTGGTCTTGGTGAGTCTGAGGCTGCTGATCTGCAGTAACAGGTGGTAACTTGGTCGTTTTATTCAAAAAAAGTCCTGAGAAAGAAACAGCTTCAGCTTGGTCAATGGATTCTAATCCCAGAAATTTTATTTCTTGACTATCTGATAAATCCAGGCTCTGAGTATGTGTCTCTTTGGAAACTGAACAAGTCCCGACATTATTACTTAAACCAATTTTCAAGCCTGACGGGGCTGAGCTAGAAGGTTTACATGACTTTTCTGGAAGGTCATCAAGGGTTTGGAGAATCTGCTGCTGATGAGGAACCAACTTGTTTGTTCTTCTGGAAGAAGAGACAGCTATTTTCTTTCTTGGATTGCTTTCTTGGATTATATGATCCACTTGAATCCTTTTATGTCGTGTATTTCTTCTTCCTTTATCTTTAGACACATTTGTGCTGGGATTCCTGACATTATGGAGATCGTCCTTTTTGAGTCCTATAGAGTATTTCTGGTTAAGAGCTGACTGCTTATACTTGGATTTACCAAATTTCCTGCTTTGGGAATCTTTTTGGTAATATTCATATACAGCTTCTTTATTTATAAATAAACTGTCTTTGCCTTCTTTATTGACTTTTGCATGTTCTGGCTTCTGTCTGTTGGAATTTTCATCACAAGCAAACCCACTGTGATTTTTAGAACTGAATTTTGGTTTCTATAGAAACAAAATACATAGCATTAGTTTTCACATGTAGTTCTACACTCAATTCATTCTGGATTGTTGATAAAGCAAACTATTATTCCATTCAACTTATA
Organism: Camelus dromedarius; assembly: GCF_036321535.1. NCBI lineage: Eukaryota > Metazoa > Chordata > Mammalia > Artiodactyla > Camelidae > Camelus > Camelus dromedarius. The sequence goes on from NC_087438.1 coordinate 49,660,742, forward strand.
ACTTGATCTAACAACAGGGTCTGCTGGGATATATATAACTTGATATATATTTCAGAAAAGTAGACTAACAGAAGAAAGGTAAATGTAATAGACTCAGACCCAGTATGTTTACTAATCTTTATTTGCTGCTGTACATTTTAATTTCTTTTTGCCAATATTTTAGCACTAACAATCTTATTTTCACAATAAAAAATTTAATCTACTTAATTTTTATAGGCTTTTAAAATAATCAGATAAAAGTTTTCCTTTTAAAGGGAACTTTACAAGAGTGCTTTAGAAACACTCTCCTCTCTCATTTGTTACATAGATAGAGCTAGAATTAAGAGTTTATTCCTCTGCTATCTGTGAGAGACCACAGGTTGGGCAGCAGAAGAAGGGATTTAAAAAAAAAAAAAGACAATGTGCAACCAAGTTGCTCTGTATGGAAATATTACTGTGGGCCGCTAAGATTAAAATAGGAACATTGCTTCCTCTCACATATCACAACCCAAGCACCAGATGAAGAGTAAATGCCCACATGTAAAGTCTGAAGCGATGGATCAACACCTTTGACTCTTATACTGTGCTTAGGCCAGAGGAAATTCGACATGGTTGATAAACCTCATGGCTCCATGCAGAGGAGGAAGGAAATGGCTACCAATACATTAGTGTGTCCAGATATGTTACATTTACTCAACTGCTTCCCAAACTAACAGCCCAGAACCTTCTGGTTCTCATGTAGTTATTCCAAAGTGTCTTAATCAAAGGTGAAGCCATTATTCCTGGTGAATGCTTCAGTAGTCTTCCTTTCCCCTCTGATGATCTATAACATCACCAGCAAGTGCATTTTACAAAAATGTTTATTGCTAAACAGATATACCTTGTGCTGGTGTGCATCCTCTCTGTCTGAAGGGTCAGTGCTATTCTTTTGAGCTGTAAACAAAAAGAGAAAATCAAAGGAAACAGCCTCCACTGGTCAGACTCTAGAATTCTAAAACCCCAAGTCCTTTGTCATGAGAAAACCAAGTGGAAAAAGTGAAATTATGCAAACACTTTTTATTAAAATTGGCACATATAACATTCCTATAATTTATAATTTACATATTTATTAGAAACTAAATGCTATCTTTAGAGAGCTGAAAACATTACTGTAAGAAAAGCAAAACAGACTCAATAAAATAATGCTAGAGATGGGCACTGAACTCAGTATTGTTGTATTCCCCACAGTTTATACTCAGATATGCTACTATGTGCAAGCTTTTATAAGGCAAAAAATTATTTCATAATTAATTGTATTATCATAATTTCCTAATATGTCTGTCTTAATAAAGTTGCAGGACACAAGATTAATATATAGAAATCTGTTGCTTTTCTATACATTAATAATGAACTACTAGAAAATGAAAGCAAAAAAAAAATTCCATTTACATTCACAATCTTACCAAAAAGAATAAAATACTTAGGAATAAATTTAATCAAGGAGGTGAAAAACATGAAAACTATAAAACATTTATGAAGCAAACTGAAGATGATACAAAGAAAAGGAAAGATATCTTATATTCTTAGATTAGAAGAATTAATACTATTAAAATAATCATACCACCAAAAGCACTCTAAGGATTTAATGTAATCCCTATCAAAATATCCACAACATTTTCCACAGAACTAGAACAAATAATCCTAAAATGTATATGGAACCACAAAAGACCCTGAACTGCCAAAGCAAACTTGAGGAAAAACTGGAGGTCTCATGCTCCCTGACTTCAGACTATATTTCAAAACTACAGTAATCAAAACAGCATGGTAATGGCACAAAAATAGACACACAGATCAATGGAACAGAATAGAGAGTTCAGAAATAAATCCATGCACCTACTGTCAATTAATCTATGACAAAGGAGGCAAGAATAAACAGTGAAGAAGAGACACTCTCTTCAATATACAGTGGCTTCAGTAAGTGGTAAAATGGACAGCTACATGTAAAAGGATGAAATTAGAACATTTTCTCACACCATATACAAAAATAAACTCAAAATGGAATAAAGATGCAAATGTAAGACTGGAAAGCATAAAACTCCTAGAAGAAAAACATAGGTAGAACACTCTTTGACATATTATAGCAATATTGTTTTGGATCTATCTCCTTAGGTAAAGGAAACAAAAGCAAAAATAAATAAATGGGAAAAGCTTTTCCACAGCAGAGGAAACCATAAACAAAACAAAAAGACAAACTACTGAATGGGACAAAACATTTGCAAATGATATGACCTATAAGGCGTTAACATTCAAAACATATAAACAGCTCATAAAACTCAATATCAAAAAAATAAACAACTCAATCAAAAACTGGGCAAAAGATCTGAACAGACATTTTTCCAAAGAAGATACACAGATGACCAATATGCACATGAAAAGATGCTCAACACTGATAATTCTCAGAGAAATGCAGATCAAAACCACAATGAGACCTAATCAAACTTACAAGTTTTGCACAGCAAAGGAAACCATAAGCAAAACAAAAAGACAACCTACAGAATGGGAGAAAATACTTGCGAAAGATGAGACTGATGAGGGCTTAATTTCCAGAATATATAAACAGCTCATACAACTTAATAAGAAAAAAAACAAACAACCCAATCCAAAAATGAGCAGAAGATCTAAACAATTCTCCAGTGAAGACATACAAATTGCCAACAGGCACATGAAAAAATGCTCACTATTGCTAATTATCAGAGAAATGCAAATCAAAACTACAATGAGTTATCACCAAACACTTGTCAGAATGGCCATCAATGAAAACTCCATAAATGATAAATGCTGGAGAGATGGTGGAAAAAAGGGAACCCTCCTATGCTGCTGGTGGGAATGTAGTTTGGTGCAGCTGTTATGGAAAACAGTATGGAGATTCCTCAAAAAACTAATAATAGACTTACCATATGATCCAGCAATCCCACTCCTGGGCATATAACCAGAGGGAACCTTAATTCAAAAGGATACCTGCACCCCCAATGTCCAGAGCAGCACTATTTACAATAGCCAAGTCATGGAAATAACCTAAATGTCCATCAACTGGATAAAGAAGCTGTGGTATATTTATAAAACAGAATACTACTCAGCCATAAAAAATAATAAAATAATGCCATTTGCAGCAACATGGATGGACCTGGAGATTGTTATTTTAAGTGAAGTAAGCCAGAAAGAGAAAGAGAAAGAAAAATACCCTATCCACATTTATATGTGGAATCTAAAAAAAATAGAAACAAGCTTATTTACAAAACAGAAACAGACTCACAGACACAGAAAACAAACTTACAGTTACTAGGGGTTGGGGAGAAGGAGGTGAGAAGGGATAAATGGGGAGTTCAAGATTTGCAGATATTAACTAATATATATAATATAGATAAACAACAAATTTATACTGTATAGCCCAGGGAACTATATTCAATACCTTGTAGTAACTTATGGTGAAAAAGAATATGAAAATGAATATATATATGTATATGTATGACTGAAACATTATGCTGTACACCAGAAATTGACACAACATTCTAAACTGACTATACTTCAATTTAAAAAAAAAAGCACAATGAGATATCACCTCACACCTGTCAAAATGGCTATTACCAAAAAGTCTACAAATAACAAAGGTTGTTGAGGATTTGTAGAAAAGGGAACCATCGTATACTGTTGTTAGGAATGTATACTGGTGTGGCCACTATGGAAAATGGTATGAAAGTTCCTCAAAAAAACAAAAAATAGACTACCTTATGATATATCCAAAGGGTATATATCCAAAGAAGATGAAAACACTAATTCAAAAAAATACACACACCCCAATGATCATAGCAGTATTATTTACAACAGCCAAGATATGGGAGCAACCTAACTGTCCACAGCAGATGGATGGATAAAGATGTGATAAACGTATATACAATGGAATATTACTCAACCATAAAAGAGAATGAAATTCTGCCATTTGCAACAACATGGATGGACCTGGAAGGTATTATTTTTGGTGAAGTAAGTCACAGAAAGACAAATACTCTATGGTATCACTTATATGGAATCTAAAAAATAAAACAAACCAATGTATATAACAAACAATGTATAAATAGAAACAGACTCACAGATATAGAAAACACACTAATGCTTACCAGAGGGGAGAGTGAAGGGGGAGCAGCAAAACAGGAGTATGGAATTAAGAGATACAAAATACTATGTATAAAAAGCAGCAACTATATATTGTACAGGGAAATAAAGCCATTATTTTGTAATAACTTTAAGTGGAGTATATAACATATGAAAATATTGAATCACTAGGTTGTACACCTGAAACTAAAATAGTATTATAAATCAACTATACTTCAATAAAAATAAGTAAATAGATAAATAATTCTTACATAATCTTTTTGAAATTGTAGATCAAGGTTTTCTGTTTGTTTCCTTTTTTTGTTTTTTGTCTTTTTAAATGGAGGTACTTGGGATTGAATCCAGGACTTTGTGCATGCTAGGCATGCGCTCTACCACTTCAGCTATACTCTCCCTCTCAAGAGTTTTTTTTTTAATTGAAGTACAGTCAGTTTACAATGTTGTACCAATTTCTGGTGGAAAGCACAATGTTTCAGTCATACATATACATATTCATTTCACATTCTAGATCCATTTCTTTTATAGTCCAACTTAACAGTGTAATGAATGAAAGGACAAAAGTGCAGCCATAAGAAAATATTCTTAAGGAATGGAAGTAAGCAATCCTGGCCATATTCATGGAAAAGGATACAGCCAAATATAATTTACATCACCTCATTTACAATAATTTACATTATTCAGTTAGTGGATAATGGGGGTGAAAAAACAGAACTTTACAAAAGTTTTCTTAACTGTCTGCAGTGCACATTCTGGGGGAAAAGTACATTTGATATTACCTTTCTTTGTTCTTTTAGAGTCTTTCCATTTGATGAATCTGCAAACAAATCAGTGTGCTCTATGAAAGGAATGGAGCAAGAACACCACTGGATGGATTTTCTCAAAACTTATGAGGAAAATCTATTCAATTTCTATAATTCTAAATTCAACTTCTGTAATTCTGCACTGACATGATGAACAGATATGACAAGGCAATTTAATCTTACCTGATGTGAGATGTCTTTTACGTTTAGAAACATATCTCTCAAGAAGACGCTTCATACATAAATCTTTGGCCTCATCCAAAGCACACTTTCCATTGTCATTTCTAAATAAAGGATCTGCTCCATTCAAAAGAAGTAACTCTGCCACCTAGAGGAAGATTGTTCGTGGGAGGGAGCCCAGACAAAAGGTATATTATCATAAATGTGTGCTAGCATACAACTCTAACCAATATCAAAAAATTTTTTCAACAATACAGAGTTTGGGTTTACCTGTAGTATCTCTGCCAAATAAAAATAATTAATGTAATTGCTACTGAAACATAATTTGTTGATATACATATGCCTTCTCTCACAAAAAAGAAAAAGGAGAGAGGGAATGAAGGAGAAGGAAGGCTGGAGAGAGGGAAAGGCAGAAATGCTTGTGGTTCAGCTGCTGGTGAAATGGAGCTAGCAGATACACCAGGAATTAGGACTGGGTTCTGCAGTAGTAAATGTAATTTTAACAGATTCCAAGAGATAGTTATATCTTCTATATAAATCTGTGTTGCTGTTACTTCTCAGTGTTAGGGAGAAACTGGTAAATCCTAAATCTGTTACTATTCCTCAAGTAATTTCCACTACAAATCTCTCTGACTTCATCACCCGCTGATGCCCTAAAGAAAAAAATGGCCTCTCCTTTCTTTTATGCACATATTTTACATCCAATATACTCTGTAGTGTACTTAGTTCTTATATTATCTGTCTCTCCTGTACTCCAAGTTTTTTAAAAGCCAGACTTTTTTCCTTTTAAAGTTGATGTATTATTTTTGAATAAGGAATTAATAAATACAGTTCAAAATACAGAAGGCTCAGAAAGATAAGTTTCCCTCCTCTACCTTTGTCCTCCAGCCATCTAATTATTTTTCCTCAGTCAGCTCTGGTATCAGTTTCCTCTGAATTTTTCCAGATTTAGTCTAGTCCAGTAGGAATATATGTAAATATGCATGAATGTGTATATATATATTTTCCTACACAAGTGGTCACATACTATGTACATTCCTCGGTATCTTAGCTTCTTTCTCGCCCACCCTATCCTACAACAGAACTTGAATATTGTTTCATATTAGTATGGATTGAACTTCCTCATTCTTCTTAGCAGCTGAGTAATAGTTTACTTTTGAATGTATTATATGAATGTACTATAATTTATTTAATCAGTACCCTATTGATGAATGCTTAAGCTACTTCTAAGCTTTTGAAACAGATACATACCTAAATCATCTTTATATCCCCAGTGCCTATCTCAGTATCTGGCATAGAGTGTATGTTCAATAAATGTTGTTTAATAAAAGAATAAATGTTGATCAAGGAGGATGTGGAGAATATGGTTTAAATAACAATACTAGAAGAGGCCTAAATCTCCAAGGTAATGTCTGGAATGAGAAAAAGGATCCGAATATCTGTAAATTTTATGCACCTAAAAATTAAAGATATATACATTTTTTCTTTTATAAGAAAGCATTCTAGGAGAGAAAAATGTCCCACAACACACATGGACATTATGACCCAAATCATTTAAAAATTATTAAGACTCAGAAACCTGATGATTCTGCTTTTCAAATGACTTTATTGTGGGAATGCTAGATAGGGTGATTGAAAGTAATAGTAAATTAATTAAATCTATTAATTCATATACAAGCCACATACAAGAAGAAGATAAAAGAACTTATGCCTAGATCTTCATGTTTTGTTCAGCAAAACAGAGAGCGCACTGTTTTCTTTCAGGAAAAGTAGTTTTGTAAAAGGGTTGCCAAAAGAGCTGTGTTGTTTATCTCTGGAGGTTTTATGTCAAATAACTAACCATGCAGTATGAGAGTAATTCAGGACCAAGGAGCATGAGAAAGGAGACTGGAGGAAGAGAAAAGGCAGGGGCCAGCACCTCATTTTTCTGGAAATCTGGGTTGGTGATCCCAAGGAAGTGGATACATTACTCTGGCAGTCTGTTTTAGACAATGGATACTCTGCTTCACCAACTATCCACATTTACCAATTTCCTCTATAGCTTGGTATTAGGAATTCTGAAGTCTACTTATGTTATATATCCTCTAACTTAAAAAAAAAAAACTCTCTTCTCACCTAATGGTAGTAAATAAATTACTCCCAGTGAGTTTTTTACCCCTATTTAAAATCTGCATTTAGGTTCTGTATTAATTATCCGTTACTAACAAACAAGTTACCCCAAAATTTAGTAGCCAAAAACAGTAATAAATATTTATAATCTCACAGATTCTGTGGGACAGGAATTTGGGAGTGGCATAGGTGGGTGGCTCTTTTTCTCAGGGTCTTTCAGGAGTTTGTAGTCAAGAGGCTGGCTGGGGATACAATCATCTAAAAGCCTGACTGAGGCTGGAGGATGATTCCAACATGGCTCACTCACATGGCTGTGGGCAGGAGGCCTTAGTTCACTGCCATGTGAACCTCTTCACACTGTTGCTTGAGTGTCTGCGCAATATGACATCTGGCTTCCCCCAGAGTTAACGAACAAGAGAGTGAGAGAACAAGGAAGAAGCCACAACAGCCTTTAACCTAGTCTCAGAAGTCACACACCATGTCCCTTCTGTCACATCCTACTGGTTTGAAGCAAGTCACTGAAACTCCAGCCCACACTCCTGAGAAGAGGAATTGGGCTCCACTTTTTGAAGGGAGGAGCGTTAAACAATCCGTGGACGTATTTTAAGGACACCATGTGTTCTTAACTGGAATAAGCAGAGCAATTTCAGTAAGTGGTGGGCATCACAATCCTCACTTAGTTTATCAAGCAGTAGGCCCCTCAAGGAAATATACTTCTGCTTAAAGCTTGCCCATGGATTTTCACCTTTAATCAATTATTGAATCAAGTGCTTTCCTCCTTCTAGAATCCGCTGACTTCCCATGGTGCTGAACCACACTGACTCCATTTTGTCAGCTCCATCTCAGGCCTGAAGCCTACTTCCTCCCGTTTCTGTGTGCCTGAGCTCTAGCTGACTCACAAGGAATGCACTCAGGCCAGATAAATTCATACCAACTTTTACCCTTGCCTTCATCTGATGTGGAAACTGGAAGGCTGCCTTTTGCTAACACAGACAGTAAATGGTCATTAGACTTTTAGAGAAAGGAAAAACCCCTGGTTCCAGTCAGTGTGGACATGCTTCTCATCAGGTAGTCACGTAGTCTATTTTTAGCTTTGGCCCCTTTAAATCCCTCTGTACTCCTTTCAGTGGTGTGGAATACAGCTGTCAATGCCTCTGGGTCGTTGTCTGTCCCATACTGCCTGTATGTAAGTTACCCACAGTAAACTTCATAATTGCACATTATGGAATTGCCTACTTTGTTTTTCAGTCTCAAAGTTCCTTTCAGTTCAGGGGATATTATTCCATATACCCGCCTTCCAACAACTTCCTTGTGTAAGAAGCCAATAGGACAGAGAATAAAATTCTTTCGAGTACTTGAAAAGTCAATATTTTGACCACATATCCCTAATGGGATAGAAACAAAACAAAAAAAGCACTTCACCAGTAGTTTCACTGTTAATAATAATATTGCTAATATTACTAATATCACTAATAGTAATACTGTAAATATATGGTACAATAAAGAAATAAGTTAATGTATTAAGAAATAAATATTTAACACAACAGAAAAAGATACAAGTATAAAATCAAAGTTATTAAGAATCAATAATATTTAGTTTGAAATGGAATTATCAGCAAGAATTCATGGTTTGTTTTTCTTTCTAAAAGTATGTATTTCACTGAAAATGCTTAAAGGAAAGAAATCCAATAGTAATGAGCACACCTAGCACCCAGATTGTGGTCTCTAAATAGATTTCCTGTTAAAACATCCATTTACAGAAAATATGGGAAGAAACAAGCTACACAATATCACAAAGATAAAATGGGTCAAATCCAGAGTTTAGGAAATTCTAAAAGACAAATGACCCAAGTTCTACAAGACATACAAAAAATAAAAATACAGGAAGAACTGTTAGAGATTAAAACATACTTAATATGGAATCTTAAAAAAAGAGACAAATTTGAATTTATTTACAAACAGAAACAGATTCACAGACATAGAAAACAAACTTGTGGTTACCGGGGGGAAGGGGAGGGGTGGAGGGATAAATTGTGAGTTCAGGGTTTGCAGATACTGGCTACTATATATAAAATAGATAAACAACAAGGTCATACTGAATAGCACAGGGAACTATATTCAATACCTTGTAATAGCCTATAATGAAAAAGAATATGAAAAGGAGTATATATATATATGTATATATAACTGAATCGCTACTCTGTACACCAAAAATTAACACATTATAAACCAACTATACTTCAATTTAAAAAAATACTTAAGAGACAACAAATACATGTAATGTACAGACCTTGGTGGATCCTGTTTCAAACAAAAACTTGCAATAAAAACATTTTTAGATAAGTTGGGAAATCTAAATATGGACTGGATATTATTATTAAATGGTATTACGAAACTTAGTTTTTATTAGGTGAAATAACAAAAAATGTTCTTATCTGTTAGAGATGCAGAGACACAAGAACTTATGGGTACAATGGTATGATGTCTGGGATTTTGTAAAAATATTTCCAGCAGTGACAAAGTACCATACATGTTCCAGCCTGGAGAGAAAGTTTGACTCTTTACAGTCTAATAGAGTTTATAATCAAACTTTATAAGAGTATATAATCGAACTTTATCCAAACACAAATTGAATGCATCATCACCACCTCTGAGGGGTATATTTTCAATATATGTGAATCCCAAAAACACTGTCAATGAATTTCCAATTCAACATCTCATATACTCATATACCACAGGACACTTGATCAAATAAAAGCTTGTTAAAATTGTGGTAACTTACATTGACTTGTCATACCATTTCCTTTACATACTAACAAAGAGAGCCGAATAAAAGATGAATCAAGGTTAGTCTGAGATGACTTGCTGTTAGTGATGTCCGTGGATTCTCAAAGATCACTACATTCTTGCCTAAATGTCTCCTAGCATATGTTCAATAATTTGTTCCAGATTTTTCTAAGGAATCACTCTGAGCTGATCATCTGTAATTCATAAATTCTGCCTTTTCCACACTTAAAAGAATGTATTTATTTTTTAACAGTTTTACTGGGATATAAACCACACACCAAACAATTCACCCATGTAAAGAATATAATTCAATGTTTTTTCGTACATTAAGAGGGTTGTGCAATCATAACCACAATCTAATTTTAGAACATGTTCATTCCCCCAAAAGAAACCCTTTAATCATTACCTGTCACTCTCCATTACCACCCTCTATCTCCTCCTATTCCTAATCTTCTGTCTCCACAGATTTGAACTACTATGAGTATTTCAAATAAATGGTATGCATTTTTAAACTGCTTTTCACTTAAAAAATAGGATATTATCTTTTAGCATTCCTACCTTTTCGTATCTTTCCAATATAACAGTCAATGCCTGTAAGATAATATGTTCAAATTCCTTCAACTCTGGAGTGTTTAAGAAGCTCACATTCCCCAGCTGCTGGGTCCAGCATCGGGGTGCCATGGCTTTCCTGTCTCACACTCTAAGAAGGAAACATTCTCCTAAAGTCTATAAAGTATTATACAAAAAGAGTCTTAAAGAAGTTTAAAAAAATACTATGTGTAACAAAAATACATTCTGTATTTATTAAAAGTAACGTGTAAAATGGCATCTACCATACTAAGCACAACCAACCCATCACACAGTAAAATTTTATTATAAATTCTGAGTATTGATTAGCAGAAAAGACCAAAACTGAATTCCTATCTGCTTTTCTATTGCTTGGTCCCAGAGATTTTTTTTTAAATTTTTTTATTGATTTATAATCATTTTACAATGTTGTGTCAAATTCCAGTGTAGAGCACAGTTTTTCAGTTATACATGAACATATATATATTGTCACATTTTTTTCTCTGTTAGCTACCATAAGATCTTGTATATATTTCCCTGTGCTATACAGTATAATCTTGTTTTTAATACTTGCACAATGTAGTGTTTGCTCTGCAAACAAAAGAATCACAGTACCTTATAATGCCCATTCATCACAGCATCTTGTAGGGGAGTGATCTGGTACATTCCTCTGATATTTACATCTGCTCCACCTTTTAATAGTTCATTTGCTACTTGATAAAATCCTCCTACACTAGCTTCATGCAGTGCTGTCCAACCTATTATACAAAAAAGAAGTGGTATTTGTTTATATTTGTCATCTTTTTTCCAGCTGGGTAATTCCTTTATTCTAATAGCAAACATTTATATCTTTCTCCTTTTGTATAAGGCATTTCCTCTTAACTCTGAAACTAGTTACATCTTTTTTTTTAATTGAAGTATAGTCAACTTACAATGTTGTGTTAATTTCTGGTGTATAGCAGTGATTCATTTATACATATTGATCTATCTATAAATATTCCTTTTCATATTCTTTTTCATTATAGGCCATTACAAGGTATTGAATATAGTTCCCTGTGCTGTGCAGTAGGACTTTATTGCTCCATCTTAATAATATTTTGCACTTGCCCTTAAAATAGGAACTCTAATTCTAAGTTGTTGCTTTTAAAATATTTTGGTTATATGAGACAAGATAATCTCACCATGAAAGCAAACTATATTATTTGTGGATTCAAAAAATCTGATGGACAAATAAAATTCCTACCCCTAACTCTGTTGGAATTAATATGGAAAAAAATGAAAAGTAAAAAATACTTTAAACTATTCCTGCCCCTCTCAAATAAAAAGGATATAAGTGGGGTCATTATTAGTTCACAAAGAATGCTGACTGCAGACTATTCTTCCGTGAAGAAGTAGGGGAAAAGTCGTATTTATAGCTCAAGGTACTTTCATTAAAGTAACCCAGCTAGCAGGACTACACAGAAGTCAGTTCGAAAGCATAAATTGACCCTTGAACAACATGGGTTTGAACTGCAGTGGGTTCACTTTACGTACAGATTTTTTTCAACAGTAGATACTACAGTAGTACACGATCCAGGGTTGGCAGAAGGAGGAAACATGGATACGGAGGGCTGATTATAAGTTATACTCGGGTTTTTGACCACACAGAACCTCAGCACCCCTAGCACCTATGTTGTTCAAGAGTCAACTGTGTATTTCTTTTCTTCCTATTTGCAAGAAGTTAGTTACAGTAGTTCAACTAACAAACTACAAACTGCTCCAAGAAAACAAGTCATCAGATAAGTTATCTCTTTTCTTTGCTAGTCAGAAGCAATGGTATGGGTCATATTTATTAAATTCCAATAAATCATATAAGCGATGTAATAAAACCTAAAAGTTGCATGTTAAAGTGTATTTTACTCTTTCCATAAACCAGACTTTCTCAATCTAGGCACTAACATTTCCAGAACTTTCTCCATAAACCAATTTCTCAATCTTGGCACCAACATTTTGGGCTAAATAATTCTCTGTTGTTCTTAGCACTGTTCAATGTTCAGCAGTATTCCTGGCCTTAATCCACCAGATGCCAGCAGCATCCCATCCCTATCATAGTTGTAACAACTAAAAATTTTTCCAGAAACTACTAAATGTCCCCTTGGAAGTAAAATCACTCCAGTTAAGAACTACTACAGGAGTTCCTCCTAGAGTTTTAATTAGAAAGCCTTGAGGAAGAAATGAGAGTACCAAAACTGGTAAATATACAGTTAACAGAATTTTTTTCCCTATAAATTTCCTTAAAATGAATATGGGTACTTAAAGCAAAAATTACTATGCTTTGGGGTTTACACTGTATACAGATGTAATATATGTGACAGATACAACATAAAGGATAAGGGAGATGTGTTCAATATTCTTACATTTTATAAGAAGTATTACAATATTAACTCTCAGGAGAGTATGAAACACTAAAAAATGTATAATGTAATCCCTAGAGTAACCACAATAAAATAATACAAAGACAAAGAAAGAAAAAGCTGAAGTACACAAGAAAAAACTAGTAAAATGGCAGTTGAGTCCAAATATTTATATTAAATGAAAACTGACTACTCACCCCAATTAGATAGGCAGAAGTTGTCAGAATGGATAAAAAAGTGAAACTATATGCTGTCTCTACATTTTAAATATAAATACATAGATAGTTTGAAAATGAAAGGATGGAAAAAGATATAGCAAACAGAGAGGAAACATAATAAGGCTAGGATGTCTATATTCATATCATACATAGTAGACTTCAAGACAAAGTGTAGTACCAGAATTTAAGAGGGATATTTCTTTTTTTTTAATTTTTTTTTGTTTGTTTATTTTTCCTTTTTCTTTTTTTAAGTTCTTCTGTTTCTTTCTTTTTTAGGGAATGGGTAATTAGGTTTATTTATTTATTTATTTTTAGAAGAGGTACTGGGGATTGAACTCAGGACTTCATGCATGTTAAGCATGCACTCTACCACAACCTCCCCTCACTGATAAAGAGGGATATTTCTTAATGATAAAAAGGTCAATGTAATGGAAGACATGACAATTACAACTGCCTATCTACCTAATAACAGAGCTTACATACAAGAAGCAAATAACAAGCAAAATACAAGAAGCAAAAATTCACAGAATTAAAGGTAGAAATAACTCCACAATCATAGTTGTGAAGACTTCAACAACCCTCTAAGGAAATGACAAATCAACTAGATAAAAAATAAAGACAAAGATGATCTGAACATTATCAACCACCTTTAATCTGAGTGACATTTATAGAACATTACTAACAACAACTGAAGAATAAACATTCAAGTGCACATGGGGTATTTACCAAGAAAGACCATATCTTAGGCAGTAAACCAATTCTCAACAAATGTAAAAGGATCAAATTCATAGAAAGTATATTTTTGACCACAATGGAACTGAATTAGAAAGTAATAATAGAAAGTTATCTGAAGAATCCTCAAATATTCAAAAATTAAACAACTTCTAATATAATCCTGGGGTCAAAGAAGCAATCATAAAAGAAATTTAAAATATTTCAAACTGAATGATGATGAAAATACAACATATCAATAATGTAGTATGCAGCAAAAGCATTATTTAGAGGGAATTTAAAGCTTTAAATGCTTACAGTAGGGAAGAAAGTACAAAAGTCTGCGACCTTATGCTCAAAGGTCAAAGAAGAACCAATACCTTAATACCAAAACCAGTCAAAGATATCACAAAAAAAGAAAATTACAGGCCAATATCACGAATGAATATAGATACAAAAATTCTCAACAAAACACTAGCAAATCAACTCCAACAATGCATTACAAGGATCATACACTATGATCAAGTGGAATTTATCCCAGGGATGCAAGGATTTTTCAATATCTGCAAATTAATCAATGTGATACACCACATTAACAAAAGGAAGGATAAAAACCATGTGATCATCTCAATCAATGCAGAAAAAGCTTTTGATAAAATTCAACATCTATTTAGGATAAAAACTCTCCAGAAAGTGGACACAGAGGGAACATATCTCAACTTAACAAAGGACATATATGACAAACCCATAGCTAACACCATACTTAATGGTGAAAAGCTAAAAGCATTTTGTCTAAGATCAGGAATAATTCTCACCACTTTTATTCAACAAAGTTTTGGAAGTCATAGACATAGCAATCAGAGAAGAAAAAGAAATAAAAGGAATCCACATTGGAAAAGAAGTAAAACTGTCATTATTTGCAGATGACATAATACTATAAATAGAAAACCCTAAAGAAGCAACCAGAAAACTACTAGAGCTCATCAATGAATTTGGTAAAGTTGTAGGACACAAAATTAATATACAGAAATCAGCTGCGTTTCTATACACTAACAATGAAATCACAGAAAAAGAAATTAATGAACCAGCCCCATTTACTATCACATCAAAAAGAATAAAATACCTAGGAATAAACCTACTTAAGGAGACAAAGGACCTGTACTCTGACTATAAAACACTGATGAAAAAAATTGAAGACAACACAAACAGATGGAAAAATATACCGTCTTCTTAGATTGGAAAAATCAATACTGTTAAAATGGCCATACTACCCAAGGCATGTGCAGATTCAATGAAATCCTTATCAAATTACCAATGACATTCTTCACAGAAGTGGAACAAAAAATGTTAAAATTTTAATGGAAGCACAAAAGACCCTGAATAGCCAAAACATTCTTAAGAAAGAAAACAGACCTGAAGAAATCACACTCCCTGATGTCATACTATACTACAAAGCTACAGTAATCAAAACAATAGAATACTGGCACAAAAACAGACATATAAATCAATGGAACAGGACCGAGAGCCCAGAAAAACACCCATGCACTTGTGGTCAATTAACCTATGACAAAGGAGGCAAGAATATACAATGGAGAAAAAGACAGTCTCTCCAGCAAGTGGTGCTGGGAAAGTTGGCTAGCTGCATGTACAAGAATGAAATTAGAACATTCTCTAACACCATATACCTAAATTAAATACCTAAATGTAAGACCAAATACTATAAAACTCTTAGAGGAAACCATAGGCAGAGTACTCTTTGACATAAATCACAGTAATTTTTTTTTGGAAGTAGCTCCTAGAGTAAAGGAAATAAAAGCAAAAATAAACAAGTGGTACCTAATTAAACTTAAAAGCTTTTACCATATGATCCAGTAATCCCACTCCTGGGCATATATCTGGAGAAAACTATAATTTGAAAAGACACATGAACCCCAATATTTACAATAGACAACATATGGAAACAACCTAAATGACCATCAACAGATGCATGATAAAGAAGTTGTGGTATATTTAATACAATGGATAAAAGACAGTCTCTTCAGCAAGTGGTGTTGGGAAAACTGGACAGCAGCATGTAAATCAATGAAGTTAGAACACTCCCTCACACCATACACAAAAACAAACTCAGAATGGTTTACTTAAATATAAGACAAGACACTATAAATCTCCTAGAAGAAAACTTAGGCAAAACATTCTCTAACATAAATCTTAGCAATGTTCTCTTAGGGAAGTCTACCCAGGCAACAGAAATGAAAGCAAAAATAAACAAATGGGACCTAATTAAACTTACAAGCTTTTGCACAGCAAAGGAAACCATAAGCAAGACAAAAAGACAACCTACCAAACAGGAGAAAATATTTGCAAATGATGCAACTCACAAATGTTTAATTTCCAGAATATAAAAATAGCTCATACAAACTTAATAAAAAACAAATAACCCAATCCAAAAATGGGCAGAAGACCTAAATAAGCAATTCTCTAGTGAAGACATAAAAATGGCCAATAGGCACATGAAAAAATGCTCAATATCACTAACTATCAGAGAAATGCAAATCAAAACTACAATGAGGTATCACCTCACACTAGTTAGAATGGCCATCATTCAAAAGCCCACAAATGATAAATGCTGGAGAGGGTGTGGAGAAAAAGAACCCTCTTACAGTCTTGGTTGGAATGTAGTTTGGTGCAACCATTAGGGAAAACAATATGGAAATTCCTCAAAAAACTAAAAATAGACTTACTATATGATCCAGCAATCCCACTCTTGGGCATTTATCCAGAGGGAACTCTAATTCAAAAACATACATGCACCCCAATGTTCATAGCAGCACTATTTACAATAGCTAAGACATGGAAACAACCTAAATGTCCACTGACAGATGACTGGATCAAGAAGTTGTGGTATATTTCTACAATGGAATACTACTCAACCATAAAAAATAATAAAATAATGTCATTTGCAGCAACATAGATGGACCTGGAGATTGTCATTCTAAGTGAAGCAAGCCACAAAGAGAAAGAAAAATACCGTATGATATCACTCATACGTGGAATCTAAAAAAAAAAGACAGATGAACTTATTTACGAAACAGAAACAGACTCACAGACATAGAAAACAAATTTTCAGTTACAGGGTGAGGTGGGAAGAGATAAATTGGGAGTTCAAGATTTGCAAATACTAATATATATATATAAAATAGATAAACAATACGCTCATACTATATAGCACAGGAAAATTGTATTTACTATCTTGTGGTAACTTATGGTGAAAAAGAATATGAAAATGAATATATGTATGTTCATGTATGACTGAAGCATTATGTTGTACACCAGAAACTGACACAACATTGTAAACTGACTATACTTATATATATACACACACATACATACACACACACACACACACACATACATATATATATATGTATATATGTGTGTGTGTGTGTGTGTGTGTGTGTGTGTGTATATATATATATAAAATTTTTTTTAAAAGAGAGATTGATGTTTGGGAAATCCACAAAGTCAAGTTAGCAGCATGCAGAACTACTCCTGAACTTAAGGAATCGATACAGACTAAGAGAAAGAACCATATATTTCTCAAAATCAAGGGAGCAAGTGCTCTGGTTAGCAAGTAAGTTGAGGGATACCCTAAGACCATGACAGTTGACCTGGGTATGAGATTTAGAATAACAGTCATTAAAACCCTGATTATGGTATAAACCCAGGCCCTGCTTAAGTAAGTGCTGAGAGTACACTCATAATCACCTGCCTGTCCATGGATTGTGCTGTTGATCTCTGTGTACCATTAGACTTTGTGCACTGTTTCATACACCCAGAAAGTCTAGAAACAATAGTACAAGTATGGACACATAAAAGCAGTATCTAGGCTGGCCCAGTGTTGCTTGGTGTTTTAAGCGCTTAAGTGCCTTTAAGGAATCATTCCTCTCCAGGAGAACATGTCAGGTTCTCCTTACAGGAGACTGTACCAGAGACCCAGCCTCTGCAGAAGACTGTTCCTTCTGAGCTTCCTGCCACACCCGCTTTACCTCATAGTCTGTTCTCTCCATTTCCCTGGCCATTGCCCCTGCTGTACATCTATCACTTTATCATCAGTTTTCCCCAAAATTCAGTGTACCATAAGCTTCTTTCAGCTGTGGACCTCATTTTCCTTCCGAGAAAAGTTGAATCTCATAGTAACAAGGCCCATGCAAAGCCAGCAAGCCAGCCCCAGGAGCCTCATCCTTCTGTGCAATGCCACTGCAAGTGGCTCAGCTGATGGGCCCCAGGCAGGCATAGCCTTTGAAGATGAAACAGAATGTTATTCTCCCACCTCTCCCTGTTGTCTTACCACTGCCCTGGGAGATGATGGTGAAGCATTACCTAAGCAGAAAAATTACCTGGAAAGTTTCTGTTTGAGACTTGCCTTAGGCCTACTTTACCATACCTTCATAGTAATGACGCAGGAAACTACAAACCACTTTCAAGAGAACTGAGGGTGGTAACTGCAACCTACCAGCGTAACTTGGTTGATTAACATTTCCACCCATTTTTATGTAATGATGAACAAGACCAGCGTCATTGTGCAGAGCAGCCTTATACAGTAAGTTCTCTCCAAAAATGTTTCTCCGGTTAATGTTAGAAAGAGACATTTTATTCATCTTCATTTTTTCTGAAATGAGGGAATGAACAAAAGAAAATTAAAAAAAATTAATAATCCTTAAAATCTTGAGGTTTGAAAATCATGGGGTGGGTATAGCTCAGTTGTAGAAAATGCACTTAGGCATGCATGAGATCCTGGGTTCAATCCCCAGTACTTCCATTAAATAAACAAATATTTACACCTAATTGCCACCCCTCCCTCAAAAAAAAAAACCAAAAATAAAGTAAAATAAAATGTTTTTTTGAAAAATAGAAAATCAGAGAGAACACAGGTTAACAGGATGAATCCTGTCAATATTCTGGAATAAAGGTATATTATGAAGAAGTATCATCCATTAACCCAACTATAATGGTATCTACATGCAAAAAGTGAAAAAGACGAATGTCATTAGTTTGAAAATATGTGACTAAATTATAAATCATGTAATCAGCTTATGTTGACTGAAACCCCAGGAAAGGTACATATATGAGAAGACTGACAGATTACCTTCTTAAAAGTTCTGGTGAAAGAGATTATTTAAATCTAGAATTAGATGTTATTAAACCTAAAAAAATGTTGTAAGACCAAAATGTCTTATAAAATCATGAGGAGAAAATCTCAGAAGTGCATAAGGAAGATACAAAAATTAACCCCAGCAAGACCAGAAAAGAGAATGCTAAGTTTTCTTTCTCTGCTGAAAATAGTTGTCATGAAATTAAATAAAGAACTATGATCTTGATCTGTAAAACAGTTTTGACTTCTTAAGCTGGAAATACACAATTAAAATAGTTTTCCAAGTTATGTATACCGAGTACCATTTTTCCACCGTGCCTCCTAAAATGCTAAAAAAACTTCTGATTTAGATAATCCAAATCCTGCCAATTTTTGGTTTTCCTGAATTTCAGAACAGCTTTCATGATAGATTTTTCCAGTATTGATATGAATAACCTGCCCCATTCTAAAACCTCAGAAAGGTAATTGGGTACTGCAGCAGATTTCTTAATGGACCACAATTTACTGCTTTGCTTTTATTTGATTCCCTTCATTCAGTTGCACTGTAAAACAAACCAACTGCTGAAAATTTGAGACTGCCTTCCCCACTCCAAACTACAAACCATTCTGCTCCCACCAGATAAACTATATGCTTACCAAAAATCAGTAGTCTCTACTCCCAGATCAGTCTTTGCCAGTTGTACTTGCTGTTATAATTATGTAATTTATTAAAAATATCAAATTAAAAAGAATACAAAAATCATCAGTGAAAACTTAGTCATCAAAGACATTCACTTCCAGTCATGACTAAAAAACTGTGACTTGCCACCCCATTGTAAACAACTAGAACGCTAGACAAAATATATGGGGGGAAGAAAGGTATATTCAGACATTGCAAAACAGGTAGTTCAGATCTATGTCTTTCCTGAGTGAAGGCAAACACTGAAGTGAGCCCTAAGGTCACTCCAGCTTCTTGTCTGGAGACTTTTCAGAGTATCGCACAAGAATACCAAGGTGACTCCGCTGAATTAAGGAGACAGATTAGAGTTTGAGGAAGATGGGGTGAATAGCATTTGCAGGGTAGGGCACCAAAGATGAGGGAATAGAGAAAAGGTACTAGAAATCTATAAGGAGGGCTCCTTGAGTTGTCATCTGAATACTAAACCGCTTATCTGTGGGGTGAATCATCATGAGGCCAGGCAAGAACAACTACCCAGGAACTATAAACTGACAGCTGTCAGAGATCACACAGGGTGGGAGACATTCACATTACTGCCAGCCTGAAGAGAGAGACCTTGCTGAACAATTGGGGCATTTAGAGAGACCCTTAATGGGTCATGTCTTAATCACAGGGCTAAACTAGACCCTGAGTAAAGCCTACACTAGACTTGCTTCACAGGGTTTTCAGTGTTGAAAGGATCAAGCTGATCTTCAAGTAATTTGTTGGCCAAAACAAAAATCAACAGTCTTTAAATATATGGAGAGAGACACTCAACACTGTGCTGCATATGGATATCCAACTGTTCACCACTTTGTCAAAGCTCAGGGTTTATTTCTGAACTTCCTTCTCCTTCCACTGATCTATCATCCTATCTTGACTGCAGTGTCATGCTGTTTTGATTACTTATAGCCATATAATAATTCTTGAGATCAGGTAGTGTTAGTCTCTAACTTAATTTTTTACCAGAGTTGTCTTACTATTCTAGGTCCTTTGCATTCCTTATGAATTTGAGAACCAGCTATTGAATTTCTGCCAAAAACCCTCCAAGGATTTTGATTGGGATTGTTTAGAATCCATAAATACATCTGAGTAGAAATAACATCTTAACAATATTGAGTCTTCTGACTGATGAACAAGCTGTATCTCTCCATTTCTCTCCATCAAATTTTCCTCGGTTTCTCTGAATGATATTTTATAGGTTTCAGTATACCTATCTTTTACATCTTTTGTCAAATTTTATCCCTATGTATTTTTTGATATTGTGGTATAAATTTCACTAATTGCTTGGTTTTCAAGTTTTACTGTTTGTTGCTAGAATACAGAAATATAACTAATATTTGTATATTGATCTCATTTCCTGCAACTCTGCTAAACTCACAGTAACTTTTATTGTAGATTCCATCAGATTTTCTATATACATGATGACATCATTTGTGACTAAAGACTGTTTTACTTCTTTTCCAATATGGATGCCTTTTGTTTTTCTTCCTTATTGTACTGGCTAGAACCTCCAGTACAATGATCAGCAGAAGCGTTGAGAGCAGACATCCGTCTTACTTCTGATCCTAAGGGGAAAGCACTCAGCCTTTTATCACTGAGTATGATAGCTGTGTATTTTCTGGTAGATGCCCTCTGTCGGTGACCAAGTTCTCCTCTATCCTTAGTCTGCTGAGAGTTTTCATCAGTAATGGATGTTAGATTACTGTCAAAATCTGTCTCTGCATCTATTGAGATAAGCATATGGTTTTTCTTTTTTAGTTTATTAATGTAACAAATTATAGTGAGTGATTTTTCAAATGTAAAGCCAACCCAGCATCCCTGGGATAAATCCCCTTGGTCATGATATTATAAAGTTAGATAGTTGAATAGTTGGAAGTTCATGATGATATAAAGTTGGATATGATTTGCTAAAATTTAATTTAGATTATTGCATCTAAGTTCATGAAGAATACTGAGCTGCAGTTTTCTTTTCTTGCAATGTCTTTGATTTTGGTGTCAGTTTAATGGTGACCTCGTAAGATGAACTGGGAAGCATTTCCTCATCTTCAATTTTTTGCAGAAGTTTGTGGATAACTGGTATTATATCTTCCACAAATGTCTGGTAGAATTCACCAGGGAAGATGTTACAGACTGAACTGTGTCATCACAAAATTTATAAGTTGAACTCCTTATATAATAGGGTTGGTATTCCTATAAAAAAGGAAGAGGTACCACAGCTCTCTGCACACACAAAAAGGACACTGCAAGAAAGCACTCTCTGCAAGCCAGGAAGAGAGGTCGCAGCAGAACCCAAAATTTCCAGCACTTTTCCAGGACTTTCAGCCCCCAGAACTGTGAGAAAATAAATTTGTCATTTAAGCCATCTAGTTTGTGGTATTTAGTCATGTAGCCCTAGCAGACTAATATAGAAGGCATCTGGGCCTAGAGGTTTTTTTGTTGATTTAGTTTTTGCTGAGGAAGTTTTTAATTACAAATGCAATTTATTTAATAGATATATTATTATTCAGGTTGCCCACTTCTTTCTAATAATTTGTGTCTCTCAAGGAATTTGTCCATTTCATCAAAGCTGAATGTGTTGGCAAAAAGTTGTTCATAATGTTCCCTTATTATCCTTTTCATATCTGTAGATCATGTCATGATGTTACCTCTCCTGCTTCTGATACTGGTAATATATGTCTTCCTTTTTTTCCTGGTCAGTTTGGAAGAGGCTTATCAATTTTACTGATCTTCTCCAAGAACCAGATACTGGTTTTATAGGTTTTTTCTGTTTTCTGTTTCATTGATCTTTGCTTTACTATTGTTTTTGTCTTTACTATTTCCTTTCTTCTGTTAACTCTGGACTTCATTCACTCTTCTTTTTCTAGTTTCTTAAGACAGAAGTTGATGCCACGGATCTGAGAGTGTTCATTTCTAACACAGGTATTTAGTACTATAATTTCCCCTGCTAATTACTCTTTTCATGACATCTCCAAGTACTGTAATATTGTATTTTCATTTTACTTTAGTTAAAAACACTTTCAAATTTCCTTTAAATTTCTTCTTTAACCCATGAATTATTTTAAAGTGTGCTGTTTAGTTTCCAAATATTTCAAGATTTTATAGAGATCTTTCTGTTACTGATTTCTGATTTAATTCTATTTGGTGTCAGAGAAAATACTCCTTATGACTTTAATCCTTTTAAATTTATTGATACTTACTTTATGGCCCAGCATATAAATACCTTGATAAATATTCTGAGTGCATTAGAAAAGAATGCATGATTTTTTGTTCTTGGGTGGAAAGTTTTATGAATGTTAAATAAGTCAAGATGGTTGACAGTGTTGTTTAAATATTCTATATCCTTACTGATAATCTGTCCACTTGGGTTACTATAATGAGTTCCCAATCCCTGAAAGAGTGGTACTGGAATCTCTGACTGTAATTGTGGGTTTGTCTATTTCTTCTTGCAGTTTTATTAGTGTCTGCTTCATGTATTTTGAAACTCTATTATTGAGAGAATAACTGTTTACTTTAAATAAACACTCAGGAGTAGAATTGCTGGACTGTACGGTGAGGAAATCTCCATACTGTTGTCCACAGTGGCTGCACCAATCTACATTTCCACCATCACTCCCCTTTGCTTTTATTTTCCAGAATTTTCTTGGCTAGTCTTTTATATTTACCTTTCCACCGAAGATTTTTTATCATTCTCATAGCTAACCTTCTGTTCTATAAAGCAAAATAAAATAAAAGAAAATAATTAACCAATAAACAAAAATCTGTTTTTGATTGAGCTCTCATACATTTATAGAAAAATTTAGGGAGAAGAAAAATTTCTTACAACACTGAATTTTTATGGTCAAGAATGAGGTTCTTCTTTCAATTTATTTCAGTCTTTCTATATGTACCTCAGCAGAATTTCATACTCTCTTCTTCCAGGTGTGGCAATTTCTGATTAGGTATGTAAGTAGGTATTTTCTCTCCTGTGTAACTATTATAAACGGGATCTTCTCTTATATTTTGTAACTGGGTTATATATATTTATATATGTATGTGTGTGTGTGTGTGTGTGTATATATATATATATATGAAAAGTATTTTTGTCTTCTTTTGGTTTATTGAATTTTTTCAACTTTTTAGCTGGAAATAATTTCACTTTTAAAAACGTTGTAAAAATAAAACAAATGATTCATCCATTGTTAACATTTTGTCCTCTCCCTCCTATACACACATATATATGCACACAGACACATATAGACATAAAGAGTAACTTGTATACACCATGTCCATTTATTCACTAATACTCAAGTCATATTCTCTAAAAACAAGGACATTATCTTATATAACTAAATTATAATTTGGGAAATTTAACATGGATACAATGTTATCATTTAATCTACAGCCCATATTTCAATTTTGCCAACTGAACAATTATCTGTTATTTGGTAAATAGTCTTTCTAAATTCTCATTGTTTCTGACAGTTTTTTACTTCATTCTTTAGTGTTTTATAGGAACAAAGAAACAACACGTAAAAATACAAAAAAATTGCCTTCTTTCTTCTATTTATTCTTCTTGGTATAATTTCCCAAAGCCTATGCTAGCTTGGTCACACCACAAGTAGGTCAAACATCTAAATTTGAAAAGGGTTCTGAAACTAACCTCTCAACAGTACAAGTATAGGAAATATACCAGCCTATGAGGCAGAAGTTCAGGATCAAGTCCTAGTTATACTACTAATGAGCTGTGCAGTGCTGGGAAAAAATCCTTAACCTCTCTGAACTTCCTCATCAGTAAATGAGAAAGTTGTATCTCTAAATCCTTTTTAGTACCAGAATTATATGTTTCTTTAAGTTACTTATTTAAAGAAGTAAAGAAATAAAATATGCCTTACCATTCTTCCGTGTAAATTTTTTGTTTTTTCTGATCTGTTCTCTACTCTTGAGTCTGGATGAATGCACAGTCTTCCCTTTACCTTCAATCCTTAAAGCAAGATTCTGCATTCTTGAAAAATAAATGTGGTTTTAAAATTACTATCACATTCTCTACAACCATTCATAGAGAATCACACCAAACTTTTAACTAAATTTCTTAAAAACTCAAAGGTATTTTACTGAGCTGCTGTCAAACTGCATGGCAGTTTTAAATATGGAGATGGCTCCTGAGTAAATTGCAGATAATTCTGTGAGCGACATGCCATTATGGTTTCCAGCCTTGTCTTTGTGCCACCCGTGGGTTTCTCTTCTTTGGAGGCAGTCACCCACAAGTGTGAGTGTACTGAGTCTCCTGGCCATCACTCCCTATGTTGGCATTTCACTATCCACTGTATTCACAACTCCTAGGTAAAAAGAAACAGGCTCTTTGCAAGAAAAAAAGGGCTTGCCATGTGGTAAGGCATTGATTAAAAACTGCAAAATGCTGGCATAAAAACAGACGCAGAGATCAATGGAACAGAATAGAGAGCCCCAAAGTAAAGTTGCTTGTATATCGTCAATTAATTTATGACAAAAGAGCCAAGAATACACAATAGGGAAAGGATAGTCTCTTTAATAAACAGTGTTGGGAAAACTAGACAGCCACATGCAAAAGAATGAAACATATCACACACAAAAATCAACTCAATGGATTAAAGATTTAAATGTAAGATTTGAAACTATAAACTCCTAAGAAAAAAACATAGGGAGTACATAAGCACTCTGACATCAATCTTTGCAAGGATTTTTTTGGATTTGACACTGAAAGCAAAGGCAACAAAAAGCAAAAATAAACAAGTGAGACTACATCAAACTAAAAAGTTTCTGTACAGCAAACAAAACTATCAACAAAATGAAAAGATGACCTATCAAATGGGAGAAAATATTTGCAAATCATATATTTGAAAAGGGGTAAATATCCAAAACATGTAAAGAACTCATACAACTCAATAGCAAAAACAAACAATCCAATTAAAAAATGAGAGAGGAACTAAAAGGACATTTTCAAAAAAGACATCCAAATGGCCAACAGGTACATGAAAAGGTGCTCAGCATCACCAATTATCAGGGAAATGCAACTCAAAACCACAGTGAGGTATCACCTCACACCTGTCAGAATGGCTATTATCAAAAAGACAACTAATAACCAGTATTAGGGAGGTTGTGGGAAAAAAAGGAAGTCTTATGCATAGTTGATAGGAATGTAAGACAGTGCAGCCACTATGGAAAACAGTATGGAGATTCCTCAAAAAATCAAAAATAGAACTACCATATGATCCAGCAATTCTGCTTCTGGGTATTCATCCAAAGGAAACAAAATCACTGTCTTGAAAAAAATATCTGCACCCCCATTTTCACTGCAGCATTATTTACAATAGCCAAG
Source organism: Camelus dromedarius (assembly GCF_036321535.1). Lineage (NCBI taxonomy): Eukaryota > Metazoa > Chordata > Mammalia > Artiodactyla > Camelidae > Camelus > Camelus dromedarius. Next base: position 49,686,821 of record NC_087438.1, read on the forward strand.
ACATGGAAGCAACCTAAGTATCCATCGATGGATGAATGAATAAAGAAAATATGATACACACACACACAATGGAACTGTACTCAGCCATAGAAAAGAAGACAATCCTGCCATTTGCAACAACGTGAATGAACAGGCCTTGAGGGCATTATGCAAAATGAAATAAGCCAGACAAGAAAGACAAATACCGTATGATCTCACTTACAAGTGGTATCTTAAAAAAAAACAAACCCAAATTCATAGATACAGAGAACAGACTGGTAGTTGCTGGAGGTGGGGGATGAGGTGGGTAGGTGAAATGGGTGAAGGTGGTCAAAAGATGCAAATTTCCACTTACAAGATAAGTAAGTCCAGGGGATGTAATGTACAGCATGGTGACTATAGTTAATACTACTGTACTGCATATTTGAAAAGTTGCTGAGAGAGTAGACCTTAAAAGTTGTCATCACAAGAAAAAGAAATTTGTAACTATGTGTGGTGATGGATGTTTAAGAAAGAAAGAAAATTAGCATTAGGCTGAAATACAACAATCTCCCATTACTTTGTCTTAAAAAAAAAGTAAAAGTTTTCTGGGTTTTTTTTTTAAATTGCAAAATAAATACAGTAACAACACTGAAAAATAAAGTTCCTTACTTAGAGGTAACTGTAACTCTAATATTCCAAGCATAAAATTATCTTTAGAGCTGTAGCATACCTGAATTTCTCAGTTGACGAGTTACTATTTGCTTGATCCTCACAGCCAAGTATTTTGGGTAAAATCTTCTCTGGCATCTTATATATGTCATTTGTGGGCTTTGCAACTCTGCCTACTTTCAGTCTGGATGATCTCCTTAACACACATGGAGTATCCTGGTCAGAGCAATTTTTCACTGGATTTGAATTTCCCTTATTATTCAGTGGATTATAAGAGGCAATATTTTGATGAACCAAAGTTTGCAATCCTAATGGATTTGGGTCTTCAAGAGTCTGTAAAAAGATGTAAGTACATACACAAATAATTGTAACAATGCAAAAAAAATTAAAAGTAGAAGAAATTAAGTTTTATCTTGTCCTTTGATCACACAAAAATATCTCGTAAGATGGAAGTGAAAAACTCATAGACATATATGAACATGATGAAAATTTTGTAATAATTTTGTAATAAACTAAAAGGTAATGCAGATTTAAAAGCCTATGACTGGAAGAGCATAAGTAAAAATTACTTTTATCAACATTGATCCTTAAAAATCAAGGGTAAACCTAAGGTCACTCTGGGTACTTTAATTTCACAGGAAATGGGTAGCATACAATGATGCGAGACACATAAAAACAGTGGGCTAGATCAATGTTCCATTCAACCTACTATTTTGTTATTTGACAGAAACAGTATGTAGTATTTATGGGATGAGATAGTATATAACCTCCATTATATTGATTTTGAAAGGTTAACAGTGTATCATGAATGGTTCTAACTTCCCTTTAATAATCCATTATAGATTTAACTTTCATGAGGATATATATTTTTCTACATATCATGTAAATCCTTCTTGAATTTATTTGTATATCCAGCTTGCAAAGCTTCTCAATCTCATATTTTTATTATAGTTGAGTAAGAGTATTATTTGGATTTATTCTAAATCAATCTCCTTTCTACTTTTAAGCAGACTTTTTTTTTGAAGACCTGCTAAATTCATGCTCACTCTGTCAATACCAATCAATTTCCTATACTTTACTCATATTACCTCTTTTTAGACTAGAACCCTGGAATGTTTAATTTAATCCTATGCCCTTTCCCTAAGATTAGTTTCTCTTTTCTGGATTTTTAAAAATCTTATTATGTCTGTTTTGAAATTTTTTGACCAGAATTGCATGTAGTATTATTCCAGGTATGTATGTTATAACATGAACTCAGTATCATGTTATTTAAATATTCCAAGAAATGTTCATAGGAGCATTTTGGTAATAGCCAGAAGGAAAAAAAAGAAAGAAAACAATGCAAATGACCATCATTAGAGAAACTGGTCAAATAAATTATACTATTATACATACACACAAATACATGCACACACAAAATACAGCCATACAGTGGAATACCGTTCAACAAGTAAAAACATTCAAGTACTGCTACATTTGTTGACATAGAAAGATAACCAAGATGTACTATTAAATTTAAAAAACAAGTTGCAAAGCACTATGCACAATATAATCCCATTACATAAAACAAATTTACATAGAATATGCATATAAAAATGGAGGCATACACCAAACTGTTAACAGTAATTATCTCTAGAAAGTGCAATTGTGGGGGACTTTTTCTTCCTCTATTATTATGTATTGCTATATTTGATTTATTTATAATGAGGCTGTATTGCTATTTTAATGAGGAAAAAAATAAAGATTATTTTTATCTATTCTACATATACCTGTCAGTATCCACAAATTTCGAACTCCCAGCCTGTCCCTTTCCACTCCCCAAGATTATTTTTAAAAGGAAAAAAATTATCAACAAGAAAAAGGGACTTGGCAAGTGGTAGGCTACTGGAGGGTCTCCAAGTGTAATACTCTAGGAATTCCAAATCAAGGACTGTGTCACCTGACAGTATCCTCAGACACAGAATGCAAAGATCTATTGAAGCCAGGCATAAGTTTTTCCCTCTCCTGGCAGCCCAACTGCATATATTTTATGTCCAACTAGAAGTTAACATGGGGTATCTCATCTCTACTCTGTATCCAGGTAGACACAGTGATATTGTAAGGTAACAGGGATAATTCTGGTAAAGAATTTTTTCCTTGTATGTAAGCAATCTAATGATGATATATCCTCTTAGGTTTTTAGGGGAGAAACTTACCTATTTTTACTTTTTAATCCCTTGAAAATTCTACCCTGGGAACCTCAAAAAATATCACTGTATTCTTCAAAATCAAGATGTATCTTCTCAGTGTTGGTATATGGATAGAAGGTTTGAATTTTTTTAAATAACTTACTTTTTAAAATTTTTTATTTTTTGAATTTTTTAAGGGGGAGAGGTAACTAGGTTTGTTTGTTTGTTTGTTTTAATGGAGGTACTGGGGATTTAACCCAGGAAAGGCATGCACTCTACCACTCAGCTATATATCCTCCCCCGCCAGAAGGTTTGCATTTAAAATAAACTATATGGGCAAGGAAGACTTGTTAAAGGTTACTATAAAAGGCAAAATCATAGACTCATGCTTACTTACTTGCTGCACTGAAAGATGCTTGTTCTGCAGCTCAGCTAACCTGGAATCTTGTTCAAATGGTGGAGTAGAACAAAGAGTCTCAAAATTCACCTCTGCTACTTGTGTACAGTCTTCATCAATCTGAGACATACCAGGCTCCACTTCTAAACATTCATTTCCAGTACTGAGACAAATGCCTCCCTCTTTTCTGTGACAGATGGGTTCCACCTTGGCTTCTGACAATGTGTTTAGGGCTGCTAACAACTCAGCTGGCAATGCATCATCCTTTGTGTTTTCTAGTAAATCTTCGTGACATGTCAAAGGCATTGATAGGGAACCCAGAGAGTTACTCAATGGGTTCATCAACTCTCTAGGTTCAAAATTACTCACTATTCCAAACAATCTTTCCTCCTGGGTGATTTCTGGTGATGTTAGTAATCCTTCCAAGGCAGACACAAAAGTTTCAAGAGAGCTTTCTTCATCCTTGGTTTCTTTAGAAGTCACGGTTAACACGACTTCCTTTCCAGGCTCAGAAAATGTATTTGGTGCTGCTAAGATCTTCTTTGGCTCTATTAATGATTTTTCCTTTACAGGAAATGTACTAGATTCTTCAGTAGTAGTACCTGAGAGAAGGCTTATTTCAGGAGAGTCTCTGCCTGCACTTAGTTCCTGTATATTCCAAAGAGAAGTTCCATCATTATAGTGTATACAAAAGTGTTTAAAATGAAAATGCCATAGTATTCTAGTTCATCATATTGCTAAGTTACCTTCAAAAAGCTTTATCAACTGTCCTCCCTTCCATAAATAAAAATACTCTTTATTACTTTCTTATACCAAATTACTAATGACTGTGAATACATGGTTAAACATTCAATAGTGGACCAAGGATAAAATTGGCTGGGCCATAATTACAGATGGCAAATTATCTATTCAGTTAAATTGAAATTATCTGGGCTAAGGGAAGAGGCAGCAATGACATGGATAGTTAAATTAACAGATAATCTAAAAACTTCACTGCAGTTAATGGTTGTAAAATTCTCCCTTGCTAAAAATCTCTATTGAATTTAATTTAAATTACTAAATGGGAACAAAATTGGTATAGTTTCACCTTTTTATTCCTCACCTCTGTGTAAGTATGTAAATGTGAAGTAAAGAACAGGAGGTCAGCGGGAAAAAGAAAAGAAATGAATTTTCTATGAAAACATTATAAGCTCTGGCTATAAATCAATGGTTCTGAGTTGTGGTTACATTAAACAAAAAACAGAAAATTCATATTTCTAAATGACTATTATTTTAAAAGACATCACCTTAATAGGTTATACCTTTCCTCACCATGTTTCCAATGAGCAAAATATTATTGGACCTCCTATTTTGAAGTGCTTTCAAAATCATTTATAAGTCATTCAAGAAAATCAGTCTCAATACTTCAAAGGCACTGGACTTTTTTCCAACATTAAAACTGTTAATTTGTTTGACCTTACAAAACAGAATGGGTTTCAAGTGACTTTTGGCTGTTTCTAAAAACCAAATCCACCTTCACTTACACATCACTCTGCCAGGATGCACTGTAATTTGTAAGCCCCTTAATGCCCAAATTTGATTTGAATAAGAGAGATGGAAAACATTTTATTCTCCTTCTCTTCCATTTATCTTCTCTTTACATAGCATACAGAGGTTGAGAAGATATATTTATTAGTAGTGCAAACTCTAATTTGCTCAGAAAGATAAAAGAAATTTAGAAGGAATTGAAAAGCTGGATCGTATCTATTCTTTAAGTCACAGTTCAAGGTCTCCCTCCTATTTGAAGTCCCTGTATCTACTAAATTCAAAGCCCTAAATGTAATAAAGTAAATATGTTGAACTCTGCCCCAAAGGAACTTAGTTTCTAAGTGAATACTGAAGGCATTAATACATAAGATATTAAATAAAATATAAATAATGTCAAAAATACTGCATGAACTCAAATGAATGGCATAAACCATAGCCCTAGTATTGTAAGAATAAGTTTTCTAGGGGGAAAAAAAAGGGAGGCAGTGAAGGATTTTCATGATCGCCTGAAAAATGCTTGGTTAAACAAAGTAAACAGGTTTCTTTACCATAGACTTTTTAGAGCATGTGAATTTCTAAGTCTCTGAGGAGACTTGAGCATACAGTGTTCTCTAAACTTCCTTGTTCAAAAAAATCCTTTTTCTCCGAAGATCTATTCATGTCATAGGATGCAAGTGATTGGGAAATACTGACACTCAGTGAGTAATGAAAAAAGGGAGCAATTACTTTGATCAAGATCATCACAGTCCTGAGACAAATCCACAGAGAATGAAGGGACTTACGCCAGAAATTAGTGATTTGCAAAGGAGTGAAAGAAGGAAAACACATATTTATTAAGCAACCTAGGTGCCAGACACCAAGAGCTATTATTGCTCTCAGTCCTCACTATACTATCACTATGAAAGGGATAACTTTCCATATAATACACATGTAATTGACACACATGCCCTTGGAACACGCACATATCTGCTTCCAAACGGTATGCTCTTTCCCTTGCTTTCTGTCTCCTCACTGAATAAAGGCATGGAAGTGCGAATATGTAAGGTTCAACTGAGATGAAGAAAGGTACCGGTATGGTAGGGTTGGCTTGGGAGGTCCTTGATTGCAGGAGTCTGTTATGGGCAGAGTCAGTCTTACCGTCCTCTAAGTCCCCATTGCACCAAGCAGAAAGCAAAGCCAAAACAAGCACTCAACACGTGGTTACTGATTAACAACTGGAAGACAGGAAAGCAGTATCTAACAGGAAATATTAGAGGAACTAGGGTAATAGACAAAGCAACAGAAGGCATTTTTGCTACAACATCTCAGAGACTACTCTGATATTAAAATATATGTTTCTTTTCTAGATAAAGAATAAGAGACAATGCTAGATGAGAAACACAGATCAAGAAAATTGTATTTCATTAGAGATAAGGAAGAATAAATACCGAAAGGAGTTGTTAGACAAGAATAGATTTCTATCTATTGAAACAGTTTAGTTATATTCCTGCCTAGTTATCTTCCAGCCTGGATGGGCTTGATACTTTAATCAATACAATTTTTAGAAAAATCGAAACCCAAGATCTGAATAGCTAATCTCTATTACACAGACCAACCTTTTCTGGATGTGGCAACACTTCAGGATTTTCAGCCTCAGTCCCTGGAAGATAACATTATATGTTTACATTCCAGTTTTATTAAAGCATTAAAACATATTATCTCACTCAGCATTTCTTAATCATATACTTAAAATGACTCCCTCAGACATTCATGTGCTATATCAAATATTCATAAATATTATACCAATTTATCGATATAAAAGTATCATGTTGGCAACAAAGTTACAAAATTCTTCCATTTCTTAAAAAATATTTCACAGGAAGCCAGGTAAAATTATAATCATTTGGAATTTGTTTAGTTAAAAACCAACCTCTCTATTTTGGCTGAGCTATTCTAAGTATTTGCAACTACATGAGGAAAAATCGTATCTACTTTCTCAGTGTCATTATCTTCTCCATTGTAGGTAACAGAATTTAAATGAATTCATGCTGTTGAGTTAGGCATACTAAGGGACATCATGTAGGGGCCCAGGAGTCAGGAGATTGTCCCAAACGCACATGTATTAACAGATCTCTATTTCTTAAAGTCATTAAAAATTTTTAAACATTCTACTATAGTTCCTTTTCTTTTTGTACTGAGACTACCTTTTGTAGTCTCAATTAACATTTTGTGACTATCATTAGAAACTTATGATTTTTTCACCAACTTAAGTTACTTCCATGAGCTAAAATCACTGTTGGATTTTTTCCCCCAACTAATTGTGTCACAGGTTGTCACAGTGGGAACACAACTGACAAAGCCCTTTATCCTTTTAGCCCTGCTGCCAGACATCCTTGAAAGCATCTGTGCTTTCCAAAAATGGAAAGATGTTTCAAATTCATCCTAATTATCTTCAAGTTCCAAAACAGATTCGCTATCCTTTAAGGGTTCCCAGTTTATTTAGTTGTATACCCAAAGCACCCATACACCTGGCACATAGCAGGTTCAATAAATATTTGTTAAAACAATGAACATATTAGTATTACATACCAAAATCTAAGCACTAGGAGTACATGCAAGAGTTGGTAATGGGCCTAAGTGGTACCCCTATTGTTATAGTAGCAGAATAGAACAGAAGTTAGAGCTTCTGTACAAAACAGAAGATAGAACTTTTAAAGTGTAACTTTTCGATTTCAAGTATCATATTCTTGTGCCTTTTCTTGTAACACAAGGATTCAATGACCACTAAGAATAATTACTACACTATCATACAACATACACAGGAGACACCTCAAAGAGAAAGACAGCCATTGATTAACATAGCTGAAATCAAGTAAATGGTCTGCGGAAACTACCACTCAAGAAAGATATCACATACATATTAAGAATACTATAAACAGCAGGGAGGGTTTAGCTCAGTGGTTGAGGACATGCTCAGCATGCACGAGGTCATGGGTTCAAACCCTAGTACCTCCATTAAGTTAAAATAAATAAATAAATAAATAAATAAACCTAATTACCCCCCTCCTCAAAAACAAACAAAGCAAAGAAAAAAAAAGAATGCTATAAGCATAGAAAACAAACATTCCTTTCAAATTTGAGCCCCAAAATTACAAGTCAAAAGAGTAGACATTTGGTCGAGCAAGTATTGATTGAACCTGAGTTGCTTCTCATATAAGTAAATTTATGTAGCATGATTTCATATGTAAAATGTACAGGAGACCAGCCTGGCTGTAAATAAATTCATAGCTAACTAAGCCTTCTATTTTTAGGCAAAGACAAATTTACTTCATGTGACTCTACCCATAAAAGCATACCTCGAATACTCTGGTGGTTCAGTGAAAGTTCAGCCTGGGTACATGACACAGCGAACATTGGACTACTTTTTCTAGTCCTAAACAACAACAAAAAATCAATTAATTAATTAATAAGTAAATATAAAATTTTAAATGGTAAGGAAAAAACCATTTCTCATTCATATACAATTTAAATTTTTTTCATTTAAAGGAATTTCAAATAGGGTAATTTTTCTTTGCTCCATCATTCCAGTTACTTTTACAATTACCACCAATTAGTTAACATTTACACTTCAAGTGACTGCAAAAATGGAGAGCCGAAAAGTTAATGGATGAACTTTAGGAGTATAAACAAGCTAAATTACGTTTAGGTCTGAAAGTACCTTTGGAGATGACTGGTCTACCAAACAGGGGTTAGGGTCAGAGAGAAAAATAGGTTCTAATTTACGTAGCTTGGCTATCTAAATCCTCAAATACACTGAAAGTCTGTCATTATAGTTTGAGATGTAAGTAAAAGTCACTAGCAAGAAAATTCTCAGACATTATTCATCGTTCTTGTATTTCACAGCACGGAAAGAAAGGGAAGAAATACTGAAGGGGAAAAGGTTGAAAACAAAATAAAATGCCTCATCTAAAATTTTGATCATCTGCCCTGGGATAATTAAAAGTTGACTGAAGAAAATCGATCAGTGAACTATTTTTTTTCCCAATCTACTTTACTATACAAGTACAGTCAAGATATCTTCCTTAAGAAAAAAAAAGCCCCATGTTTCAGCTGTTTTAAGAACAGTTTTTATGCACCAGGCATAGCTACTTGAATCCTAAGCAAGAATAATAAATTGTACATTCTCTCCTATCTAAAAATAAAAGTGATCAATATAAGCTATCTTGAAAATTAAACTGCTCACATAGAATAATTTTTATGAGGCAAATAGAAAAGAATACCGCTTTTCCCCTCTAAAACATGATTCTTTGAGAACACAAACTGATTTAAAACAAAACAAAATCACAGTCTGAGACAACAACAGGAATTTTTTCCTCAATTATAAAAGAGAATTTAAGATACTAGTTTTGAAAATAGAGCAAACTTTCATCTAAGTTGTTAAAAATGGTTACTTAGGTAAGTAATTTGCTTTTTTTTTTTGACACTGTCTTGTCTGGTTTTGGTATCAGGATGATGGTGGCTTCATAGAATGCGTTTGAGAGTGTTCCTTCCTCTTCAGTCGTTTGGAAGAGTTTGAGAAGAATCAGTTTAAAAGACTTTGTACGTTTGGTAGAATTCCCTAGTGAAGTCATCCAGTCCTGAACTTTTGTTTGCAGGAAGTTTTTTTTTTTTTTACTATGGATTCTATTTCACTCCTAGTCATCTGCTCAAATAATCTATTTCTTCTTGATTCAGTTTGGTGGATTGTGTATTTCTAGAAAATTGTCCATTTCTTCTAGGTTGCCCAATTTGCTGGCATATAATTGTTCATCATATTCTTAGGTTTTGGTTTTTTTTTGTATTTCTGCAGTATAAATTGTTACTTCCCTTTCATTTCTTATTTTGTTTAGAGTCCTCTCTCTTTTCTTTTTGGTGAGCCTGGCCAAAGGTTTACTGATTTTGTTCACCCTTTCAAAGAACCAGCTCTTGGTTTTATTGATTTTTATTACTGTTTTTTAAATCTCTATTTTATCTCTGACCTTCATTATTTCCTTCCTTCTCCTGACTTTAGGTTTTGTTTGTTCTTCTCCTTCTAATTCTTTTAGGTGGTAAATTAGGTTGTTTATTTGAGACTTCTGTTTTTGAGGAAGGCCAGCCTGTATTGTTATTAACCTCCTTCTTAGTATTTTGCTGCATCCTATAGATTTTGTATGGTTATGTTTTTTGCTGTCATTTGTCTCAAGGTATTTTTTAATTTCCTCTTTGATTTCATTGTTGACCTATTTTTTCAAGCTTTTTTAAGTAGCATGTTGTTTAGTCTCCATGTAATTAATTTTTTCTTGTTTGTCCTTCTGTAGTTGACTTCTAGTTTCATGCTGTTGTGGTGAGAAAAGATGCTTCAAATGAATTCTATCCCCTTAAATTTGTTGAGGCTTGTTTATGTCCTAGTATGTGGTCAATCCTAGAGAATGTTTCATGTGCATTTGAAAAGGATGTGTATTCTGGTTTTGTGGGGGTGGGGGGGTAAAATGTCCTGAAAGTACAAATTAAGTCTAACTGTTCTATTATGTCATTTAGGATCTCTTGCCTTATTGATTTTCTGCCTGGAAGATCTGTCCATTGATGTCAGTGGGGTGTTAAAGACTCCTATAATTATTGCAATTCTGTCAGTTTTTCCTTTTATGTCTTTTAGTATTTGTTTTATGTATTCAGTGCTCCTATATTGGGTGCATATATGTTAATGAGTGTAACATCCTCTTCTCGTATTGATCCTTTTATCATTACATAGAGTCCTTTTTATCATTCTTCATGGCTTTTGTTTTAAAGACTATTTTGTCTGACATTGAGTATTGCTACCCTCTGCTTTCTTGTCATTTCCATTTGCATGAAATATCTTTTTCCATCCTCTCATTTTTATTTTATTTTTTTCACCTCCTCACTTTTAATCTATGTGTGTCCTTTCCCCTAGAGTGGGTCTCTTGTAGGCAGCCTATTGTAGGCTCTTGTTTTATTATCTAATCTGCCATTCTATGTCTTTTGATTGGAGTATTTAATCCATTGATATTTAAGGTAATTACTGATAAGTATGTATCTGTTGCCATTTTAAACCTCGTTTTCCAGTTGATTTTGTATTTCTTCTTTGTTCCTTTGTTTTTCTTTTTGTTTTTCCTTTTGTGATTTGATGGTTTGCGTTTGTATTATGCTCATGTTCTCTTCTTTTTTGTTTTTGTGACTCTAGTGCATGTTTTTCATTTCTGGTTATCCTGTTTTTCAAGTATGTTAACCCATTACTATACGTACTTATTTTAGACTGGTAGTCATATAGGTCCAAACACATTCTAAAAAAAAAAAAAATGTATGTTTTCTTACTCTCCTCCCCCACATTTTATGATTTTGATGTCTTCTTTTACAACTTCATGTTTATCCTTTTGCTGTTCATTGTAGTTATCATTGCTTTCACAGAAATTTTTAAATTTTTAAAAAAATCTGTGGGCTGGCTTATTTCAGTGATTTACTTTCCAACTGTGATTTTCTCCTTCCTCTAGATTTTTGCTGGTTTTCTATTTGGAGAAGACCTTTCAATATTTCTTTTAGGCTAGGTTTAGTATTCCTGTATTATTTTAGTTTTTGCTTGTCTGAGAAATCTTTTCTCTCTCCTTCTATTCTAAATGATAATCTTGCTGGGTAGAATATCTTAGGTTGCAGTTTTTTCCTTTTCAGGACTTTGAATATATTTTGCCACTTCCTTCTGGCCTGTAATGCTTTTGTACAGAAATCAGCTAACAGCCTTATGGGGGTTCCCTTGTAATTAGCTCTTTTTCTCTTGCTGTCTTTAGACTCCTCTCTTTATCTTAACTTGTGCCATTTTAATTATAATAAGTCTTGGTGTAGGTCTGTTTGGCTTCATCTTCTTTGGGACCCTCTGTGCTTCCTGTACCTGGATATCTGTTGCCTTTTTTAGGTTTGGGGAGGTTTCAGCCATAATTTCTTCAAATACATTTTTGATCCCCTTTTCTCTTTCTTCTCCTTCTGGGATCCCTGTTATGTGTAGATTGGGATGCTTTATATTATCCCATAGGTATGGTATATTTCTTTTTCTTTGGTCTTTCTTTCTGATTGGGTGATTTTCATTATTCTAATTTTCAGATCATTTATTCATTCTTCTGCATTAACCAGTTTGTTATTTATTGCCTCTAGCTCAGCTTTTGTCTCAGCAAGTGAGTTTTCTAATTTTAATTGGGTCCTCTTTATTATTTCTAGTTTCTTTATACAATGATCTGCCTTTCTATCAATAGCCTTTGTTAATTCCTTCAGTATTTTTATCACCTCCTTTCTGAATTCAGAGTCTAGTGGACTGGAGAAGTCTGTTTCACTGTTTGTTCTTTCAGGGGAATTTTCTTGACCTTTTAATTTACAGTGGTTCCTCTGCTTCTTCATTTTACTTTTATTTCTTTGACAGTATGAATTTAGGAGAAACTGTTATCTACTGTGGTCTTGAAGGGTTGTTATATGTGGGAGTGTCCCTGTATAGCCAGCATGAGTCTAATATTTTTGGTGCAAGGGTTGTTAGTATGGATGCCTGCGATGTCTTTCCTTATGGATAAATTCCTTTGATGAACATAGATGCAAAAATTCTCAACAAAATATTAGCCAACCAAATCCAACAACACATAAAAAAGATCACACAGCATCATCCAGTTGGATTTATCCAAGGGTCACAAGAATGGCTGAACATACATAAATCAATCAATGTGATACACATTAACAAAAGAAAAGACAAAACCCACATGTTCATCTCAATAAATGCATAAAATGTGTCTGATAAAATTCAATATTCATTTATAATTAAAAAACTCACAAAAGTGAGTACAGAGAGAACATATCTCGACATAGTAAAAGCTATTTATGACAAACACACAGCCAACATAACACTTAATGGTGAAAAACTGAAAACCTTCCCACTAAAATCTGGAACAAGACAGGATGCCCACTCTCACCACTTGTATTCAATATAGTATGGGAAGTCCTAGCCATAGCAATTAGACAAGAAAAAGAAATAAAAGGTATCCAAATTGGAAGAAAAGAGGTAAAATTGTCAACTATATGCAGATGACATGATATTATATATAGAAAACCCTAAAGACTCCACTCAAAAACTACTAGAACTGATAAACGAATTCAGCAAAATAGCAGGATACAAGATTAACATACAGAAATCTGTTGCATTTTTTTACACTAACAATGAAATATCAGAGAGGGACAGTAAAAAAAAAAAAAAAATCCCTTTTAAAATTGCATACAAAAAAAAAACTTAGGAATAAACCTGACCAAGGAGGTGAAAGACTTATAGCCTGAGAACTATAAAACACTGGTAAAGGAAACTGAAGATGATTCAAAAAAATGGGAAGATATACTAGGCAAGACTGAAAGCAACATACATGTACAGAGGAATGATTAATTGAATTACAGTACTGTAAGTTAAGTAAGTGAAATAGTAAGAGGCTATCAAAATTCATGCTTTTAAAAAATCTTAATGATGTGAGAAAATTAGCATAAACTACTACTTATAATTTAAAACCAGGAAACAAAACTATCCAAAGCATAATCCAAATTTTGTAGAAAATATAAACAAAACAAAAAATATAGAAAGTCTAAAATTAAATGTACCAAAATGTTAACAACAGTTCTCTCTAGGCAGTGAGATTACAGATGCTATATGAGTCTTTCTTAGTCTTATCTTTTTTCCCCCTTCTGTAGATGCACTTACATTACTGATACAGTCAGTAAAAGGGTTATTATAAAATAGTGGTTCTCAAACTTTTTGATCTTTGGACTCTTTTAAACTCTTAAAAATTAGTGATGAACCCAAAAAGCTTTTGTTCATGTGGCTTATATTTATTTGTATTTACATATTACTAATTAAAGTGGAGAAAAACATTAAATAAGCATTAATTTTAAATTAACATGTTAAAATATTTTTATGAAAAACTGTATTTTCCAAAGTAGAAAAAATTAATGAGAAAATGGCACTGTTTCACATTTTTAAAAATCTCTTTAATGTATGGCTTAATGAAGACAGCTGCCATCTGAGCTGCAACTGCATTCAATCTTTTGCCATATTTTTTTGAAGTTATAACAAAATCTGGGCTCACAAAGATACGCAGTTGGAAATAGAAGGATTATTTTAGTGCATATTCTGAGTAACAGTGCACATTCTTTTTAGATAACATCAAAAGTCTAAAAGCAAATTTCCCTAAAGGTTAATGGACATGTAAAAACTGAAACAAAATCAATGAACTTCTTGTATTCTTTTACATTATAACCCATTGGTTTATCTTGCATTTTAAATGGAACCTTTATTTGTCTGTGGGTGGTGTTGTGATGTCATGCATTGGTCTTTTAGAAAATACTGATTCACTGAGTTATGCAGATCTTCCCTATACTAATCCATGTCATTATAAAATCTCAAAAAGGTCACCTTTGTAAATATTTCCATTGACCTCACTAGAAAGTTTTAAGTATTGGAATGTCATCAAGGTCAAAATGGTAGACACAAGCTTTCCTAAACTCTAATTTTCACTTGAAAGCTTAAATTTTTTTATTGGCAGCAAATACCATCAGTTGTTTTCCTTGAAGTGACTGGCTTACTTCATTCAATTTCAAGAAAATGTCTGCCATGTGTGTCTACGTGTGAATATCCAGTTTGTCTATCAGTTAACCTTTCTAATTAAAAAAGAGTGAAACTAGTTTTCTTACAATGCTTATAACTCAAACAAGTACACAAGTGATCTTCTTAAGACAACTATTACACTTCACACAAAAGGTTAAAAAGATATATATTCAAGGGTAGAAATTTACTAACAACTTTTCTGCTTCATCAAATGCATTAAGTAAAAATGGCTTTTTTTCTTTTTTAACTACTAGTACATGGCAGTGAAAAACACAATGACTACTAGTACTATTTTAGTGTCACTGCCCTGATGCCTACTAAGGCTCCAGCATTTTATCTACCACTTGTTTTAGCACCATAAGCACAAACATCAAATAGGCAAATAATGTGTATTATTATTTAGTTTTGCCCTCACTAACCCTCTGTGAAGAGTCTCAGGGACTCCCAGGGGGACCACAGACCATAATTTGAAAACCACTGTTTAAAAAAAAAAACTGAAGGAATATTAAAGTATAATAGTTGTATGAAGTCTAATTTCAATAAGCTCTGCAAATTCTTACTTTATGCTTTTTAAATAATATTAATAGTCAAAGAATCAACTTAATCTGATTTAATCTTTCTCATGAAATGAAACTTATCTATAATGTTTGTAAAATACCATATATTTATGCTGCTAAAGAGACAATTATTCAAAAATATACAATAACTCTAAAACTCTTAAGATTCATTTTGTATGTGTAAAATTACAAAAAAATCTACAACATAATAATGCCAAAATCACCATACTTACTGTAACAGAACTTGATTTTGTTCCATTTCATCTTGAGGTTGCTAGAAAGAAAAAAACAGTAGTTTTTCCCAATTGATGAATGCTAAGCTAATACAACAAGGTAAAAACAATATTTAAGATAAATTTTACCTTATTCTTTCTTAGTATCTTTTTTATTGTGGTAAAATATATATAACATAAAATTTACCATTTTGACCATTTTTAAACATACAGTTCTGTGGCATCATGTACATTCATATTGATGTACAACCATCACCAACATCCATTTCTAGAACTTTTCCATTTTCCCCAACTAAAACTCCATACCTATTAAACACTAACTCCCCATTTACCCCTTTCCCAACTCCTGGCATCCACACTTCTACTTTGTCTCTATGTATTTGACTATACTAAGTGCCTCATGTAAAAGGAATCATACAGTATTTGTCCTTTTGTGATTGGCTTATCTCACTTAGTATGATGTCTTCAAGGTTCACCCATATTGTAGCATGTATCAGTATTTTTTTCCTTTCTTAGGCTGAATAATATTCCATTGTATATGTATGTACTTCATTTTATTCATCTACTCATCTGTCGATGGACACTTGGGTTGCTTACACCTTTTGACTATTGTTGATAATGTTTCTGTGAGTGTGGGTGAATAAATATATTTTCAAGTCCCTGCCTTCACTTATTTTGGGTATACACCCAGAAGTGGAATTTCTGCATCATATGGTAATTCTATGTTTAATTTTTTTAGGAATCACTGTACCATTTTCCACAGCTGCTGCACTATCCTCCATTTCCTACCAGCAATGATCGAGAATTCTAATTTTTCTACATTCTCACCAATGTTTACTACTTTGTTTTAGTAATAGACATCCTAATGAGTGTTAGATGGTATCTCACTGTGGTTTTGATGTGCATTAATGATGCTGAATATCTTTTCACGTGCTTATTAGCACTTGTATATATTCTTTATTGAAATGTTTATGCATGTCCTTTGCCCAGTTTTAAATCAGGTTGCTTCTGTTGTTGTTCAGTTATAGGATGGACCTGGAGATTGTCATTGTAAGTAAAGTAAGCCAGAAAGAGAAAGAAAAATACCATATGATATCACTCATATGTGGAATCTCAAAAAAAAAAAAAAAAAGAACTTATTTACAAAACAGAAACAGACTCACAGACATAGAAAACAAACTTATGGTTACCAGATGGGGAAGGAGGTGGGAAGGGATAAATTGGGAGTTCAAGATTTGCAGATGCTAACCACTATATATAAAATAGATAAACAATAAGTTTATACAATATAGCATAGGGAACTATACTCCATATCTTGTAGTAACCTATAATGAAAATGAATATATGTACATATAGGTATGACTGAAACAT
This sequence comes from Camelus dromedarius, assembly GCF_036321535.1. Taxonomy (NCBI): domain Eukaryota; kingdom Metazoa; phylum Chordata; class Mammalia; order Artiodactyla; family Camelidae; genus Camelus; species Camelus dromedarius. The sequence goes on from NC_087438.1 coordinate 49,703,332, forward strand.
TATGCTGTACACCAGAAACTGACACATTATAAACTGACTATACTGCAATTAAAAAAAATTTTCTGTAATTAAAAAAAAGAAGTTGCAAAACTGAGTTTTAAACAAATTATTAGAAGCTAAATACAAGCTTCTCAGCTTTAAGAAAAAATAGGTGGTGTTGAGTATTTCCCTTTTGATTAGAGATCATTCAACTGATACACACGCCTATATACAATATTAGATATACCCTCATGTTCACTCTTCGAAACTGTTGTCTATTTCTGCTATTAAAATAGATGTATCTCCCCCTCCACTTCTTAAGACTCTGTAGTTATCTCCTGCTAGTTAATTTATTTACACCAAGATGTTAATTGAATCATCCCTTACCTTTCCCCAGGGTAACTGCATTAAAAAGAAACAAACAAATAAAAATTTGCATATATAAGTGTGTATCCACACACATGCACTCACACACACGCCAAAAGTATCTTTCAGTAGTCCATATTTCAAATTACACCACATAGACTAGTATCTTCTTCACAAATTTAAGATGACCTCTGACATATAATGGAGATGAAAATCGTAATTATTATATCCTCTTTTAACCTTCTCACTTCCACAGCTCTAGTAGAAAGAGAGATGAAGAAAGGAAATATTTTAAGCCTTCCTTCCTAAATCAACTGGCTTTCACCAAAGTTGCAGCAAAGAAACAATGACTGTCTAAGAAAAGGGAAAAAACTGACTAAGAGAAAAAAGAAGCAAAACAATAGACAAAAAGAATTATTCATTAGTAATTTTCCTCTCTTTGAAATAGTTAAATAACTTGAAATAGTTAATATTAAAAATTAGCAATTTTAATAAGCAGGTATTTAATCAATATGCTACACACCTGTAAGGCTGCATCCTCACTAAGAAGAGGCATCATCTTATTTTTACTCATTTGCTCTTGTGAATTCCCTCTGAGTTTGAATATAAGCTGAATCTCTGGAGAATGTGTGCCTAGAAGGAAATACAATCATAATAATCATATAATATAATCACATAATTATTTGCAATAGTTTTATTGCTCTGCTTTAACAATGACACAAGGATTTTATAGACACTGAAAAATGCCATTAAAAATCATTTTGTAAGTCATAATTTCCTGACTGCCACTTTTATGTGTCAAAGTTTTTAAATTTAAAAAGAAACATATACACTACACTGAATAAAATAATACTTGATATTTCTTTGCCTCAGGATGAATGAATGCAAAAGATATGTAAAGACAATTGTACAGACTTAAACCCTGCTAGAAAGAATACTTTTTTTCTTTTTTTATTTCATTTTAAGTCATTTTTAAAAATTCATTATGCTAACATATCACCCAAGAAGAATCATATTTTCTGTTTCCAAGATAGCAAATTTGGCCCATATTTTAACTTTTCTTCCCTTCTCAGTTCCTAAAAAGAATCCAAAGAAATGATTAGTTAAAAAAAAAAAAAAAAAACAGAAGCAGCAATAGGAAAAAAGAACCATACTCACTATAGATTAGAAGATAAGAACAGATTAAAGGGAAACCAAACATTGGTAAACAAGTTTGTCACTCATCACAGGAAAAGGGGGGGCTCCTTTAGATGTAACTAGTATATCGATTTCTTCCATCAGAATCCCAGAAAACCACCCAGCTCAGAGCAAATCCTACCAACAAAATATGAAAGAAGGTAAACTGGAAGCTCACAGTGGCTAAAGTCTCACACCTCACTGAGCTTGCTGCTTGTACCAAAGAAGCTTAGGATGTATGCTGTAGTCAACTACTCTGTGTAGGATAAGAAGTTCCCTATCAGATAAGGAAATGTACTAAAAGCTAAGGTTTATAAAATAATGTAGTGATGGCACAAAAGTAGAAATAGTCAAACAGGTCAACGAAACAAAACAAAAGGTGGGAAACAGACCTATATTATATCTGGAAATTTAAAATATATCAAAAATGGTATTTTGGTTGCCGGTGGCAGGGGGAAGGACAGACTGGGAGTTCGAAATTTGTAGATACTGACAGGCATATGTAGAAAGATAAACAAAATTATACCAGATAGCACAGGGAAATATATACAAGATCTTGTGGTAGCTCACAGTGAAAAAGAATGTGACAATGAATATATGCATGTTCATGTGTAACTGAAAAATTGTGCTCTATTATGGAAATTGACACAACATTGTAAACTGATTATAACTCAATAAAAAAAAGGAAAAGTGGTATTTTAAACAATGGCAACAAAATGACTTATTCAATAAATAATACTGGGGCTGTAAATTAACCATTTGAAAAAATGAAGTTAGAGACCTACCTTCCCTCCCATATGCTAAATTAATTCAAAAATATTAAAAACATAAAAGTAAAAACTGTAAATATAATAAATGGAAATAAAGATAAAAGAAAATATTTGTATGGTCTTGAGAAAGGTAAAATACTTCTAAGTTTGAAAAAAGCAAGAAACTCTAAAAGAAAAGACTGACAGATTTTACTATATAAAAACTTAAAATTTCTGCACAACAAAATGTATCATAAATAACATTAAAAGATAAGTAGAGAACTGGGTAAAACAACATATATATGACGAAGTTTTGCTACCTTTAATATCTGAAATGTTCTTAGAAGTCAATAATAAAATGAGAATAATGAGGAGGCAATAAGGCAACTCACACAGACACACACACAAAAACTATGAATAGTCAATATTATAATACGCCTAACCTTGGTATCCTTCAAAAATACAAGGACATACTCAGTCTTCACCAGTTTGGCAAAATTGAATATGTCCTGTGTGGTATCTAAGAGGGAAAAAGTCACCTTTTTTTTAGGGGGCAAGATTTGATATGTGTTCATCCTTTAAAACAAATCTCATTTAACTAGTTATTCTAAGGAAGTAATCAGAAAAGTAGGCAAAGGTATAGTATTGAAAAATATTAAACATGTAATCAAAATCATTATATAAAGCACACTCGTACAAAGGAATAATATGCAGCAATTTAACAGGTTGAGGTAGATCAACATAACAAGGAAAAACATGTAGTATAATATTAATCATGAAAAAGATATTTATATTAGACTTACAAATCTAATTACAAATATTATATTACAAAATATTACAATTACAAAATACTACAAAATTATAAAATTACAAAATATTACAAAAACATATTTATGGGGGGAGGGTACAGCTCAAGAGGTAGAGCACATGCTTAGCATGCACAAGGTTCTGGTTTCAATCCCCAGGACCTCCTCTAAAAAAATAAATAAATGAATGAATAAACCTAATTACCCCCCCACAAAAAATAAATAAATGAAAATAATACATATATTTATATTGGTATACAAAAATCTAGAAAGATATACGAATACTAAACATTAAACACTGGCATGTAGAATTACAGAGAAAAGTAGGGGATGGAATCTTTCACTTTCTATATTACTAACTTTGTATCTTAAAAATATTTCATACTTTTAATACTTAGCAAAAATAATTAATGTCTATCCATTTGGAAGAGGAAAGGAAAGGAAAGGGGGAAAAAACTTTGTTGGAATATTAAAACAGATCTCTAACTTCTAGTTGCATTTTATACACCATAAGAACACATTCTGGAGACCAATATTACACACTGTCCCTTCCAATTACACACAGGAAAAACTACTCTATGATGAAACTAACTTGCCATTGAGGTATCAGGTGAGATGATGTACGTTGAAGAGTTTGTGAACTACAGTTGACCACTGAATAACAGGGGTTTGAACTATGCAGGTCCACTTAAATGAGGATTTCTTCCTAAAAACAATACAACCAGCCCTCCATATCCTTGGGTTTTGCATCAAGATGACACCAACCACTGATCAGACTGTGTACTGTGTTTATAATCCGTGCCTCATGTAACTCATGGATGTGGGATCTGCGGATGGGAAGGGCCAACTATGGAACTTGAGAATCTGAGGATTTTGGTATACTTGAGGGCCCCTGGAACCAAACCCTTGTGGATACCCAGGGACAACTGTATACATACAAGAAGATTCTCATGATGTTTAGGAGATTTTCCTTCTAATGTACACCTATTTCAAGACATCCTCCGAAGTAAAAAATGGCCCACAAGAAGAAATCATAAAAGGAAATAACCTACTATTTAAACAGCTACTGCAGGACTGATCTTTTTTAACCGTGACAATCAGTGATATATTTTTCTAGAAGTGTTTAAATTGATCTAGAAGTAGACTCAGGAGGTATGGTGAATTTGTAGGTGAAAGGCTCTTTTTAAAAATATATACCAAGGATATCTGTATCTTAATTTTAGTCTGAAAAAAATCAGACTGGTTATTTAAAACTACTATTTACTTACACAAATAGTCAAGTTCTAGGGTTAAGCTGGAGATTTGGGGGGTGGCGGAAGAAGAGCTATTTGAGTGCCACTTTCACATCTCTGTAGCCCTCTCTAGGAGTCGTAAATATTTTCCAGAAGTTACACTCCCCATTGCTATCCTTACAGTAATAGATCTCAGGGTCTACTACAGATGCCTGTAAGAAACTAACTCTGTGAAAGTTACAGAAAAAAACTAAATGTAAAAGGAGAAGTTAAAGGAATAATAATACTTAGAAAATTAAAGAGGCAACTTAGTGAAAAGAATTATCTCTCACCTCTGCATGTTCCACTTATTCCAGGATGGAGACTGAACTCACGTCTAAGAGATGTGTCTTGATCAAAGAGCAACCTTCCAAACACCAAAAAAAGAAGGTACAGATGTTACGATGTTTTCTAAACAAAGACTAACAATTTAACTGTCAGTTTTTAATTATACCTAAATTTTGCTAAAAGTCTTAGTTACACCACTATTAGTATTTCTACATCAAAGTATTTTTTTCAGAAATGTAGCCTTTAATTTAAAACTTATCCAAGATGAAAAATAAAGACTTATTCATGCGGTCATGTTCATTTTTACAAGTATTCTGTTATTTTGGGGCATTTGGGAGTAAGGGACAAATATGACTGATGTCCATAAAAGAAGAGAGAGACACCAGGAATGCATGCACACAGAGGAAAGACCATATGAGGACACGGCAGGAAGGTGGCCACCTGCAACCAAGGAGAGCCCTCAGGAGAAAGCAATCCTGCCAGCACCTTGATCTTCGACATCCAGCCTCCAGAACTGTGAGAAAATTAATTTATGTTGGTTAAACCACCCAGTCTGTGGTATTTTTGTGACAGCCTAAGCAAACTGCTACATCACTAGTCTTCCCTAACTTCCCAAGACAGGAAATTCCAGGCTCAGCTTAGTACATCTGCTTTAAAACTGGAACCCCATCATTTCTCACGGAGCCTTGGTTCCTTTGAATAGGATATCACGTTGGAAGTCCACAATACTAATATTATCATTAGCTATGTGATTACTGAAAAAATGTTATTTTGCAATTCCTTATGTCCTTAGAATATATCACGTGGCATGTTTAGCTAAATTCTATGTTTTAAAGGCACTTAAAATAATCCCTTTTTGTACAAGTATGCTACTAATCAATACATAAATAAGTTCACTTGTTTCACCTTGCTTTTTGCTTTTTAAGAATTTTTTTCATGTTAATTTTATTATGTTTTATAATTATGTAAACCATTTACATCATTGTTGGTAGGATGTTTGGGGTTTTTCTTAATGGTACACCATTTGTCATTCCAAAGACAAATGTACAAACCAAGATCTATTTAGAGAGGTCTAGCATTCATCCCTGTCCCTTCATCCACCTGTCCTCTCCCTTCCCATTTTTAAAAATTGTATGGTTTATCCTTCCAATGTGTTTCTGGAAAGTTAAACAATACATGTGTGTGTCCTCACCTCTTCTTAGATAAGCAGTGGCATTCTACACATGCTTCCCTACTTTCTTTTTTACTTAATATATCCAGTAGACTGATTACAGGATAAAGAAAGTCCTCATTCCTTTTTATAAATTCATAGTACACCATTGTGTAGATTCTTAAATGATTTTAATAGCTTATTAAAAGATGACTGTGGAAGTAAGAAAAAAAATCTTTTAGTTAAAAATTTACAGAACTGTCTCATGTTTCCCATTCCTAATCACAAACACACATCACATAAATAAATTCACATACATTATGAAGAAAGAACAGCTTACCAAAGAAAAATTAAAGTACCATTAAGAAAAACCCCAAATATCATACCAACAAAATTAACAATGAAAAGGACTCCAGTCCTTAATCTTCCTAGCACATCCACTATGCGAGTAAATGCAAGTTCCTTCTGGGAGGAGAGTAAGTATCTTTTTTTGTCTCAATTACTACTGGCCATTACTAAGGATTGAAAATTCATTATTCAAATATGGATAATGCCATTACTGTAGTGCACTTTTCCAAGTAAAACAATCTATATATCTTACTGTCCCTAAATGTCAGGGTTATTTTACTTCTTAAAAATTTTGAGATTTTTTTTAATCTAAAAATAACACAAAAGGGGCATGGAGGAATTTTGGAAGGTAACGGGGCTGTTCTGTATCTTCACCATGATAATGGTTATTATAAATTGTATGAATTTGTCAAAACTCACAGAACTGCACAGTAAAAAGAGTAAATTTTGCTGTATGTAAAGTCTATCTAATAAAAAAAATTTTGAAGTAGCACAAAGATACTAATTTTCCATAAGTAAATTAACAAATTTAACATTATACCAATAAAAGTATCAACAAGATTTTGCTGAATTAGATAACTGATTCTAAAATTCCTGTAAAATAAATAAGAACAGCCAGGAAAAAATTTTAAATAAGAAAAATTAGGCAGTAATGACCTACAAAACATTAAAATATTTTTGGATACAAAGTGTTTTTAATATGAAACTGACATAAGATGACAGAACAATAAACAGAATAACCCCCCCCACAAATAAACTCACATAGATATGGGAATTTAGTATATTTAAAAGGTGATATCTCAAATCAGTGAGGAAAAGATACAATTCTTCAAAAAATTATACCAGGACAATGAAGGAGACATCAGGAAATAACTTAGTTGGGTCCATATTTCACACAGTACTCCAGAAAAAAAATCCACATGAATCGAAGATGTAAATGTTATAAACAAAGCAAAAAGTACTAACAGAAACCAAGGAGGGATTCTCTAACAATTGTAAAGGAAAGAAGGCCTTTCTAATTACGATACAAAAACCCAATAATTCAATTATTAAGATTACAAACACACATACTCTTTGACATAGTGCTTCTATTTTTAGAAAATAATTTCATATATGTTCTCAAACTTATGAATACTTAGAGAATATTTCTCAAAGGATAAGATCAAATATATTGGTTGCCTATAGGAAAGAAAACAGCATGGCTGAGGGAGCAGAGATGATAAGGCTTTTTACTACATATTCTTTAATACTTAAAAAAATTTTTGGACTATGTAAATACATTATCACTTCAAAAAAACCGTAGAAAATGTGGGCAATAAAGAAAAGTACAAATAAGAAGACAGAAATCTCCTGTAATTTTACTTGTATTAGGGCTTTGGTGGCATTATTTACAATAGCCAAGACATGGAAGCAACCTAAATGTCCATCAATCAATGAATGGATAAAGAAGATGTGGTATACACATATACAATGGAAAGTTCAGCAACGAAAAAGAAGGGAATCTTGCCATTTACAACAACATGGATGGACATGAGTGCAATTTACCAACTGAAATAAGTCAGACAGAGAAAGACAAATACCATGTGATATCACTTATATGTGAAATCTTAAAAACATACAAACAAATAAAAAAGCAAACTTACAGAGAATAGATTGGTGGTTTCAGGGCAGGGAGGTTTGTGGGAGGGGCAAAATGGGTAAATGAGGGTCAAAAGGTACAAACTTCCATTTATAAAATACATAAGCCTTAGGGATGTAATGTACAGCATGAAGATTATATTAATAATACTGTATTATATTTTTTAACATTGCTAAGAGAATAGATCTGAAAAGTTCTCATCACAAGAAAAAAATTATAACTATGTATGATAATGGATATTAACTAGACTAATTATAGTGACAATTTCACAATATATACACATATCAAATCATTATTTTGTACACCTGAAACTAATATAATGATACATGTCAATTATATCTCACTGAAAATCAAACAAAAAACAAACAACAAGACTTTGGTGTATTTCCCTCCAGCTTTCTTTCCATGGAGGCTTATGTGTGATGGAACCAGAAATTCTTTTATAAAGTTTGCATCAGTCTGTATAAAGTTTCATGGACTACATTTTTCACTTAACTTTATGTTTAAACATTTGCAATGTCACTAAAATTCTTCCTGAAACCATCAAACATTGATAATACTCTACCATAAGAATAAATCATAATTTATTTAAGCATTATATGTTTTAAAACATATAGATTATTTCTAATTTTCTATTACTACAAATAACTGAGATAATTTTCTCTTACATAAATCTTTAGTCATTTTTTTTTTCACTTTTTCCTTAAGAGAGGGGTGATGGCTATTTTTAATACTAAAAGAAAAATGAAGCAGTGGAGATCAGAAAAATTACTTATCCATGTTCAACCAACAAATTGACTGAAAATAAAACATTAATATCTCATTGGGTTCTTAGCCAAACTACTAAACTAATACTCCAAAAGTCACCAACTACTTCATATGGATAGCGTATTTTAACAATAAAATGTGTCACTGAAATATTAGAAAGATGAGACGCTAGAAGGTATTAACTATATAAGAGGGAGGGGGAAATTAGATGGTTAGGTTAAAAGGAAAAATTTCAGGCAAACATCTGATTGAAATTTTGAAATAATTTTTACTGCTTTGTTAAAATACAATGAAATTTTTCATGACAATTAGGGTGTTACGTTATCAAATTTTTTACAATGTCATGCTAAGGTGTTGGCTTATTAAAAAAATCTAATTAAAATATCCTTTCAGTGTAACACTTTTAAAAATAGTACTTGGCACCATTCTGTTTTAATTACTGGAGTAGCTAATATTTTGACATACATCCTGACCAAAAATGTTGCTTTCTTTAGCTAATTTAATGTGATTATTAATTCTTTGGCTATTTTTCCCTTCCCCAAGTGCATCCTTTGTAACAGGTATTTTCTAGCTAGACAACTCACATGAAGATAGTGCTAGCCTGTCTTAAGGGATAGAATTAACACCCATCAGGCAGGGTATTATGTTCAATTAGCCTTTTACTATATGCAATTAATAATGTTCAGAGGACATGATTTGACCTGAACATATACCTAAATCCATGCAACAATGAACTATCTTATAAGGTGGTTCTGTTTAAATGTACTGAACAGCATTAGTCTGAGCCATACCCCTTAATGTTATTGAGCAGTTAATATTTACCAGAGGCTGAGACAGAAAATAAGGATTGATAAAATGTTTCCAGGGCACGTGAAAGAAAAAGGAATCCTGCCTTGCAGTAAACAAATCATAAGAAAACAAGACCTTATTAGTCAGCAACTTGAATTCTTCCAGAAGGTTAGTAGCAGCACCTAGCAAGTAAAAAAAAGGACTGGATGCATTTTACAGTTTCAAGAAGGGCTAGGACCAAGTCCAGACTCTCAAAGAGTACTTTTCAGACACAGTTAACAAGTGGCATCCTCACTTTTTTACTTGCTTTATCTAATCCTAATGAGCATCAAACCCTTTCTCAGAGCTTAGCAAACAGGCCTTAATAGCTGCAAATATTTTAGGATTATTTAACTATGCAAAACTGTATGTCTTGCCTGTTGGGGATCTCTGAGCTACCAGGACCTGTGCTCCTCCTGCCAGTCGAAGTTGGGAGCTTGTGCATGAAAAACAGCCAGAATAAACTGCATACAAGTAAGTAAAGAGGAAAGGGGGAAAAAAAAAAGCAACGGCACTCAGCTCCAGCAGTGCTTAGATTCTGTATTTCCATTCCTAATTTTTAACCTTGGGCTATGAGCTCTGAAAGAATGATGTTTCTATGCAATTCCAGAGAAGCATTATAAAATGAATCAGAGCGGAACAAAAAAAGATTGGCCAGCCAAGATGGAGTAGGCCATGTATAGCCTAGTTCTTCACTCATTACAACTAAAAACTCTGGTAGAATATTTTTTAAAAGCTACCCGATTAATCTGAAAAGTAAACAATAGCAGGTAAACTGGGGACTGAAGTCTAAATCTAAATAATAACCTTGTAGTAGGTGAGTTTCACAGTTTGGGGTTTTTTGTTTTGTTTTTTGGTCTTTTTTTTTTTTTGGTCTCCAGCTTTGATCCTAGGCCTAAACCTGGAACTGCACAGTGGGCAGAGACAGCAAAAACTCCAGAAGAACCCTTCTATCTTTATCCAGAAGACTAGACAAAGGGGACCCTGAATGGCAAAAGGTATGGGGGAATCCTTGGGTTTTCTTTTGTATGTTTTCTCTCTTTAGCCTCAGAGCCATACGGCTACCAACCATGGCAGCTTAGGCACTTAAAACTCAAGAGAAAACATGTCTCTCTCCTACTAGAAAAACCATACTCCAAAGACTATGGAAAGAATCTCTTTTATTTTCTTCTCTCTCTTAACACCCTGAAGGTGGCCCCAGCTGCAGGAAACTGCTCTACAGGGAGAAGGCTAACACTGAAAGAAGTCTATCTTTCGGATCATATGAACCAACATGTGCATATGGAGAGGGAAGGGTGCATGAGAATCCTCAAGAAAAGAGAGCAGGATGGGGAAAAACCTAATTCTGCATCTGTTCCAACGTAAGTCTCAGGTTCAAGCCAGAGCTGCCCACATACAGAGAAGAAGCGTAACAAGGGCTTAGAGAACCGAACTATGATATTAACTACTATCCAAATTCCAGATTCACCCTTGATGGTAGACGAGTCAGACAGACTCAAACACAGTAAAGGCTTGAAAATTGGACTGATGTAACCACCGCCTACAGAATGCAAAACAGAACGTGCAGTCAGAACCTAATCAGAGTGACTGTCATTCAAAACAAACAAAAATCACCACCTTAGAGGATTTTAACAGGAACAAGAGTCCAAAACATAACATTCAAAATATACAGGATCTAATCCAGAATTACCCAACATGCAGAAGAATACGAAAATCTGACTAATTCTTGAGAGAAAAGATAATAGATGTCAATACCCCAGCCCCACAAGCCCAGTCAGAATTAACCAAAGACTAAAGCAGCTAATATAATCATTCTCTATGAGATAAAGGTGAACAGTCATCAAATGGATGAAAATGTTGAAATTCTCAGCAGAGACATAAAAACTATGTAAGAGAATCCGATGGAAATTTTAGGAGCTATAATATCTGAAATTTAAAATTCACTGAATGGTCTCAACAACAGAATGGAAATGACATAGGGAAGAGTAAGTGAATCTGAAGACAGAGCAGAGCAAGAGAAATTATACAGTCTGAAGAATTAAGAGAGAAAATATTGAAAAAAATTAACAGAACCTCAAGGATCTAGGAGACTATCGAAAGGTCTACCATTCAGGTCATTTAAAATCCCAGACAGAGATGAGAAAAAGATTGGTACAGAAAAACTACATGAAGAAATCATGACAAAAAAAATCTCTCAAGTTTGGTGAAAGACATAAATTTATAAATTTGAGAAAGTCTGTGAACCCCAAACAGGAAAAACACAGGGAAAAGCATGCCCAGACACATCAGAATCAAATGGCAGAAAACTGAAGATAGGGAGAAAAAAATGAAAGCAGAGAGGGAAAAAAAGATGATACGTTACACAGAAGGGAACAGTGATTTAAATGGGGAAGGAGGGGCTTGACTACAAAGGGGCAGGGCAGGACAAGGGAGGTTTTCTGGAGTCAACAGAACTGTTCTGGATCTTTAGGGTGGTGGTTGTTGTAAGACTAGATGTACTAGTTAGTCATAATGCTCCCTGTACACCATTAAGAGCAAATATTACTGTTTGTATATATAAATGAGCCAGAAATCTGGATATCACCCTTTATCGCTGCCCCTTCCTCATCCTCCCTGTCTAATCAATCACCGTCTCCTGCCTAATTTACTTCCTAAAGATTTCTCAGATTTGTCCCTTTCCCGCTATTCCCACTGTTCCTGTCTAGCTGAGCTCTCATCATCCCAGGCTGCAACTACTTTGATCCCAAAGCTAACCTCTTTGCTTTGCAAAAACTAATCCCTGCTCTAACAGTACCAACTTTAACGTGGACGCTTGTTCGAAATGCAGAATCTCGGACCCCCACCCTAGAACTCCTGAATTGGAATCCACCTTTTAACAGGATTCTGAGGTGATTTATAAGAAATTTATAACTTTTATGAAAATTTGAAAAGCCCTAGTCTAGGGCATGCGTGAGTGAATAAAAATCTGACAGTGCTGCTCCTCCACTTAATCCCTTACAACCTCCCTACCAGGACACGTGAGGGATACGAGGCCTTACATGACGTTACCCCACCTTCCTCTCCGCTCATCTCTCACCACACCCATCTCAGCACTGAACACTTCAGTAACACTCAACTGTAGATTCCAACACACAGAACACAATGCTAAGCGCCACCACCACACCTTTACCTATGCAGTTCCCTTGGCCTGAAAACCTCCTCTCCTTCATCTAACTCCTAACCCACCTTCAAGCCTCTATTCAGAAGTCAACCATAGCAAACTATGATGACCACCTAGGCTGAGGTAAGCGTCCCTCTGGGCTCCTAAACCAGCCTGGGTATACCTCCAACCCTGGACTTCCCACGTTATAACGAAATTATCTATTTACGTCTTTCCTGGCCTGTAGGTCCCTCAAAGGCAGTGGTCTCATCTCTTTTATCTTTTCCCTGGATCCAGCACAGAGAACTAGGTTATGTGTTGATGAACTAAACTACCATTTTTTCTTGATTCTTAAAAAACCATCTGTTTCCACTCTGATAGTAACCAGTCTCCCCCATCACGCATTCTTCTTACCCTGAGAGAAAGTATATTGACCAACTCGTAGCCCTGAGCTACGAGTTGCTTGAAGCAAATGCACTTGAGAAATTTACACACAAGACTTTTTTGTCTGTGCAAAAAAGCCCAGTCTAAGAAAAAAGGCTTGTTAAAAACGCCATAAAGCCACCTACTGTAAAAGCTCATTTTGCCCTAAGTTGGGGAGGGTGGGCATTTGTGGTCTTCTTTATTTACAAAGGTCTTAGCTCAAGCGAGCTGGCCCGCGAGGCCTACTCCCGCCCACAGGCAGACTGACGTTCCGCTGGTAACAACTTGCACTCGGATCTCAAGGGCCACCCACCGCCAGCGCCCAGGCTTAACGGCGGTCACTTTCTCCAAGGCCGGGCGCTAAGGGGGTCACCTTCTCCAGGGCAGCTCCTCTTCCTCCTGCTCGCTCTCCGTCACCGACCCCTCTATCACCGTCTCATCACTGTCCCAGTCCGCACCTTCCTCCATCTTCGCCACGCTCTCTTCTTATCCTCCTTCTCTAACTCCTTTCTTACCGAAAAAAATAATAATAAAAGTGAGGGGGGAAAAAAAAAAGAAAGATGCTCTGAAGCCCAGGGAAATTGGGAGTTAAGAACAAAACTCTTGGCGAGAACGGAGCCTCGCTGGGAGGCCACAGAGCGCCGCACGCCCTGCCGCGAGGGCGTCGTCGGGGAGGCGGTCCAGCGCCGCGGACTGGCCGCGCGCCGCCGGCAGGGGGAGCCGCGCGCCGCACGTCGGAGCCGCGCGCCGCGAGCCGCGCGCGGCCCCGCCCCCCCGGCTCCTTCGGCCGGAAGTGGCCTGAAGTGGTCGGCAGCGCGCGCCCGCCCGCTTTGCGCGTCCCCGCCATCTAGGGCGGGACCCGCTGCCACGGCATCCGCTTTCCGCGCTTTTCCTTCGTGGCTAGGGTGTGAGGCGACTGGAGCTGCGTCCGCCGGCATCAGAAAGGAAGCGTTGCGGCGGAAAGACCACAGGCAGAGTCCTGGCAGGGCGGGAGAGCTGGGTCACGCCCCCTGCCTCGCACCCGGGCTTGTGAGACCCAGACCCGGAAAGAACTGTCGCTCTGCCCGACGTTTCTGAAGCCAGAAATGTGACCTTAGCTCCGAAGAGTGTGTTTGAGTCCACAAAGTGCTTCCTTTCTCCTTAATCCCTCTGATACCCCTTCCCCAAGTGTCCCCTGACATAGGCAAAACAAAAATGTTAATCAGAAGTTTTTAGATCATCAACGCATCTAATTGATGTATTTTGTATTCGTATTTTTCCCTTATCAACTGTTTGTTACCCTTAAATACATATTGTGTAGGAAAAGCAGATTAAATGCTTTATTTTTTCCCTTTTTAAATTTTTATCATAACATTGGTGCCTAGCAGCCTCCAAAAGTAACCAGTTATTTTTAAATGAAATGACTGGAATTTGATTTAAATCTATCTGAAAGTTTTTAGTTCAGACTCATTCAAAATAAAGCCAAGTGAGCGCCACCTGCCAAGTGAGAGAAAGGCTCTGGAAAAGACAAACCCCTTCCACTCAGCAAGTGTTTAGTACTCAACTTGAAATCTCCAGGGTCTAAACACATATTGGGTCTTTAAATGTTTGTCAAGTAAATGGACAATTGACTCCTCAATTTACTCCTCTTTTCAGTACAGGAAGTGGCTTTGCCATGCTTATTTTACTATATAGATCATATTTAAGCCACTGCTGTTTAAAACACGTGGTTAGTGGTTGTCTTTTAAACTTATTTGAAGCTGGAGAGGGTGTGGAGGAAAGAAAACCCTCCTACACTGTTGGTAGGAATGTAGATCGGTGTAGCCACTATGGAAAACAGTATAGAGGTTCCTCAAAAAACTGAAAATAGAATTACCATATGATCCAGCAATGCCACTGCTGGGCATATATTCAAAAAAGACGAAAACCCGAATTTGAAAAGATACATGCACCCCAATGTTCATAGCGGCACTATTTGCAATAGCCAAGATGTGGGAGTAACCTAAGTGTCCATCAACAGATAAATGGATAAAGATGTGATATATATATATATATATATATATATATATATATATATATATATATATATATATATATATATATAATAAATACGTATATGGATTGTTACTCAGCCATAAAAACAAAGGAAATATTGCCATTTGCAGCACCATGGATGGACCTAGAAAATACACTAAATGAAGTCAGACAGAGAAACAAATATTATATGATATCGCTTATATGTGGAAACTAAAAAATGATACAAATTAATTTATTTACAAAACAGAAACAGACTCACAGACATAGAAAACAAAGTTATCATTACCAAAGGGGAAAGGTGGGGATTAGGAGTATGGGATTAACAGATATACACTATGATATATAAAATAGATAAACAACAAGGATTTACTAATATAATGCAGGGAACTGTATTCAATATCTTGTAATAACCTATAATGGAAAAGAATCTGAAATATATATATATACATATATATATATAACTGAATCATTTTGCTATGTGAAACTAACACAATATTGTAAACCAACTATACTTCAATAAAAATAAAATAAAATTAGTTAATATACAATAAAAATTAAAAATAAACTTAATTGAATATTTTTCAACTCTGTAAACAGTAGGCAGGAGAGTAATAAATATGCAAAGAACTAGACTTTGTTTTTTTAACCCCTTGTCACCTACATCCTCCATGCTTAAAACAGTCCTAAACTCCTAGGTAAAAGGCTGATGGGAAATTTTACACTGAATAGATCAGGCTGACAACATTTATATCCAGTGATAACCTTAACATCACTAAAAGTGAGACAACCAAATATTATGTTCCTCCTGGCATGATACAATAGGAATAAATGGCACTATCTATGAATTATTCCATGCCCCCCAACAAGTTAAAAACCTGAATCTAATCAAGCTTCTAGATCTGTCAGTTATTTATATGGCAGGGGAAGGTGGGGAGGGAGAAGAGAAATATGTTAACACCAGGAAGATGAAACTGACCAAATCTACAATGTGGAAATTCAGTAGGACAAATGACCTGGTTTCTTTCAACAATTATATATCATGGGATAAAAAAGAGGGAATGGAAACTCTTGGATTTAAAGAGACCCTAAGAATAGGGAAAAAAATTCAAGTACTTAAAAGGAAAATGGATTGTTTGTTAATATAAATACTAATACATAATGAGTTAGCCAGAAAACCTTGAAAAGAGCATTATGTTTTTTTAAACCAACAATTTTTTTAAACAATTAAATAACACAAGGCAGAATAAAATCAGATTATATCAAAATTTGAATCTTTGAGGAATAATATTGTGTAGTAAATGTATAAAATGAAACCAAGTAATCCTTCAGAACTATAATTAAATTTTCATTGCTTGATTCCATTTAGGCTGTATGTCTTTCAAGGCAAAGTCCTATTTGAGAATTCTTTACTCATTTTAAAGGTGAATTAAAAGTAGAATGCCAGCTTTGCCACCTCAGATTTTCATTAGGAAGGAAAATGCCAAAGTCATATCCAAAAACATGAATACCATTCTGTGAATGCTCCTGAGGTTCAGTGCCTTGAATCCCTTACTGGCCTTGCCTTCTAATGGACGAGGCAGACGATAAGCAAGTACATGAATAAATGAGATAATTGTGCAGGGAGTGATGTGTGCCTGAAAGCAATAAATGGGTTTCTGATTAGAGAACATGGCCAGAGATCGCCTCTCTGAAGAGGTGACATTTGACCTATGACCTAAAGCATGAACATAAATAAATGCAAAGGCTCTGAGACATCCGAGAAGAACAGGAAGGAGGCTTGTGCGCCTGGAGCCGGGGAGTCAGAGGACAGCAGTATGAAATGAGTCTTGAACAAAGCAGGAAGTAGAGTATGTACATATATATGTA
This sequence comes from Camelus dromedarius, assembly GCF_036321535.1. Lineage (NCBI taxonomy): Eukaryota > Metazoa > Chordata > Mammalia > Artiodactyla > Camelidae > Camelus > Camelus dromedarius. The sequence continues at coordinate 49,720,144 of NC_087438.1, forward strand.
TATAAGGTGTAATGCACTGAGACTGTGGATTTTCAAAAAGAAGTCTCAGTATTTTGTGGCTACACAATATATTTTGTTTTCATAATTAAAATTTTTTCCTGCCTGTAGCTTTTTATCATTTACATCCTATCCAGGTTAACTTAGATCCCAGAACTGTGAGAAATGAGACTTTCATGGAAGACTTGATTGGTCACAAATGTAACACAATGGCTCAAAAGAAAAAAAGACCCACCACATGTAGAACTGAACGTGCATGTCATTATATGCAAACTATCCCTTAATGGAGAGAAGCAATAAAAAACAGAGTATGCTGTTCTTAAAATAGCAGAGTCAGGTAGTGGCTTGATATGCTTGATATCCTCTCATTTCCTCAATTCCCCTAAATAACTCCAAATAAATATACACTGTAAGATAAAGGTATGAATTTGCTGTGCAGCTAAACAGCTAAATGACAACTGTGTTTGCTATTCAAACGCAACCTTGGTTGTAGTCGTAGCCCTTACTTCAAAAAGATGATCATGCTGAAGCCTTTCTTATTTGAAATTCCAGAGCTGTCACTGTTCAGCTCTTTGCTTTATTCTGTAAAGAGTGTACCATGGGAAGTTATACAGATCTATGTATTTATCTGTACTTCATTCTTCTTAATGACAACACAGTTTTCCACTGCATAATCCCCTACTGATGGACATTTAGGTTGTTTCCAACTTTTTTAAATGACAGTTGGTGCAAGTATATTAGTAACAGGAGTAAATTCCTGTAAGTGGAAAGGCTATCTCTAAGGGTTTGGTATGTATATGTGAAACATTTTGAGAGATATTATAAACTACTCTCCAAAAAAGATGGTACTACTTTCTCTCCAAGTGTGTATGAGAACATCAGTTTCCTCCCTTATCCTTGCTAGTACTGAGCATTATCAATCTTTTTTATCATCTTTGCCAACCTGACAGACAACACAAACAAAGCTTTCATTGCCTATTTAAATGCATATTTCCCTAATTTTGAGTTAGGTTAAGCATCTTTTAAAATCTGATGTTTTTACTATTAATTACTACAAAGAGGAGATGTGCAAAGGAAGAGAGATGTGTAGAATTACAGGCTTCTTAGCATCTGAGCCGTTAATGAGCGTTATTTGCTTGGACAAGCAGACAAGGAGGAATCTTTCAAACTTACCAAAACTAGTTGACAAAATCAGTGTCATTTTCACCAGGGTTGCCTGAGTTTCTAATTCTTTGACACCCTATCATGGCCTTGTCTGTTACATTGATTGCCAATTTTTTTATACCAACATTATACTGTGTTTATAGGGGGGAATAATTTTAAGAATCTGTACAAAGCCCTGATAATCATGTTTAACATCTATATTCCAATATTGTTGCTTTTTTTCCTGTCATCATAAATTATAAAATGTTGCAATGATCATCTGAGACAGATGATCAGTGTATAGCTGTTGCTCCTTAACTAGGACATTTTGTATTTTTCCTTCTAAAGAAATATATTATTCATGGTCTAATAGAGCTAAACAATGAATAATTATAATAGTAGAAATCACACAGAATAACAATATCTTGGGCATTCTGGAGCAGTGGGATAGGGAGGGTTGTTATAATTTACCACTAGGCATGTCTAGTCCTCTGATTCTCATTTTTAAAATACCGAGGGTTTTTTGCAGTCATCTTCTGCTGATTTATGAGCTTCATTATAATATCTTTTTGTCAATTACTAGAATAACAGATGTTATTAGTTATTCTTCAGAGGCTTTTCATCATGAAATATTAATTACATATTAGGCTACTATCTTAAATTTCATAGTATTGTTAACTTTTTGAAGTGTTTTTGTATCTGTTTTATGTATGCCATTTCAAAATAAAATCGAGCTTCTATCTTAAATTCAACACTAAGAAGAGACAGCCTATAGGAGTTGTGGTCAGCATATTCCTACACAACTGAATCAACCATAATGATGACTAAAAAACACATTTAGGTACTGAACCAACATCGAATCCTGTGTAAACCTGTCTTTGCATTTTCCCTCATTTCGCAGTTTTTGAGAAAGGGTCTCATGTGTCCTGATTTTTCTGATTACATATATATTCTGATTCTTTTTTTTTTTTTTTTTTTGGTGGGGGGAGGTAATTAGGTTTATTTATCTATTTATCTTCATGGAGGTACTGGGGATTGAACCCAGGACCTCATGCATGCTAGGCAAGTGCTCTACCACTGAGCTATATATACCCTTCCCCTATTCTGATTCATTTTTAATTTCACAAAACAGTTCTAATTTGTGCTAAACACCATGTGAATTGTTTGGGTTAATGGACAGCAACATTTAAAGAAATCCAAATCTGAGAAAATGAATGCTCTTTTTGGAAAATGTATAATACTTTTCATAGAGTATTTGGTGAAATACTTTGTATACCTTTATTTTGGGGGGAATATTACTTAGGTGAAAAGTGGATTTACTCTCCTAATGTTCATGTTATTTTGGACCCACTCATTTGTGGTAAAACTCAAAATAAAGGGATAAGTGAAAAAAGAAAATTCAGGATAGTGATTACCTTTCCAGGAGAGGCATGTGAATGGTACGGGGAAAAGTTCATAGGAAACTAAAAAGAATTGGTAATGTCCCATGTCCTGAGTTGTGTAGTATATTGCAGGTGTCTATTTTGTTATTATACTTCATAGCTTCCACAGGATGTGTGTATTCTCTCTCTATATATATACACATAGACACACATACACACACACACACCCTATACCATATATAATGTGTTATAATCAAACAAAAAAGTATATATGTATATACATGCTCAATATATATAACTAAACAAAAAGTATATATATATATACACACACATATATAATATGTACACAATATTTTATAGTTAAATAAAAAAGTATAGGAAAAAACAGGAAGGGAAAGAAATGTGTTAAAATGTTAACAGATAGTCACTCTGAGTGGCAGAGTTCTGGATAATTATTTTCTCCATTATAATTGTCCACATTTTCCTAATTGCTTAAATTGTACTATAATACTTTAATAACCAGAAAACAGTAATTTTTACAATATTAAAATTTTTATTAGGATGTCTAGAATGTTTGTACTGTTTTTTGAAACCTGCTTTGAAACTTCAGTCAAGTTTCAGGTGCCCTGGGAGGGATGATCTTTAAAGATTTAACATTGCTATTTAGTTGACAAATGTCAAAATGCTAATACACAAGTTTCAACTATGCCAATATTGCCTTTAAAGAGTCAGCCTTTAGTCAGTTTTACTTCCTTCCTATCTTTCGAAGATATGCTTCCTGTCTCTGTGGTTAGGCTTTTGTCCTCACTATTTCTGACAGCTCTAAGGTTCCCTTGAGCTCTAATTCAGTAACTCAGAAGCCTAGATGAAAAATGAAGACTGCATTTCCCTCAGCCTTTTAGCAACATCTAGTGGGTGTTTAAAGACAAGACAAGGCAGACATTTTCCTACATAATTTGAAGAGCAGCAGGTTTGATGGCAAATCTGACTTACCAAAAAAATGTTATATCTTCAAGACAAATATAATCTCTCCTGTGATTAAATAACCTTATATACAAGGGTGTGGATGTTAACACTTAAGATAAAATATAGCTGACATTTTCTCATCTCACCTGCTGTGAACTTAAATAACATTTGTTACTACATTACATAATTGGCATTATCATAAAGAACCACGTGAGAGGTCCTAAGCAAGAGTACCAGAGCAGTGTTCAAGACCTCCAAAAGCAGAAGAAGGAAGAACTTGTGTAGAATAGCATCTGTAAGGAACAGAAGTCTCCAGGAATATAAGCAGAGAGGAAGAGAGAACAGGAGGGAAGGGGGAGGGAGGGAACACAAGAAGAGAAAAGTAAAGCAAGGTCATGGAACTGGAACGTTTACAGAATCCAGATTTATCCAAAGGTAACTGCAGTCCAGTCATTGTTCTCTTAACTAAGTGGTAGCCCTCAAGCCTGTTTGAGGTACCTGCTCCTCCAAAGTTTTTGCCATTTTTCCCTTTAACTTGATGTCACTTTCACTAGAAGCTCAGGACCTAGGTAGGTGAGGGATGGTAGCTGATGAGTGAGAAAGAAAAGCTCCCAACTTCAGTATTTAGATGTAGATGAAGAAAGCATGGTTGCAACTCCTCTGATCCTCACCAAAACTTGAGTCTTAACAAAGGCAGCTCTCGCCCTAGAAAGCTAGGAACACAATCCTAAAAATAACTTGCATTCTGATCTTTGCAATGTAAGAGAACATTCTCTCCACGTTAGCCAGTAACAGGAAGGAGTGACCTGAGGTCAGGCACCCTGGGACCTTCAGCCTCATTATTTTTTAACTCTATTACCTTAGAAACTTTCTCTAATCTCTCTCTGCCTTAACTTCTCTAGCTGCAAATTAGATAGAGATTAATTTCATCCCTGCAGTTTTCACAGACATTTCTCCATAATTATCAACAATTATTTATGAAAATGCTTTCACTCATAGGAAAAAACTCCACAAAGCCTAGATAATAGTGTTAGCATTCCTATGTACACCTAAGAAAACTGCCTATGGTTATCAACATGTGGTGTTGGGCACAATTCCACACAAGTTACAGAAACTAGTTCTATAATCTGGGACCATTTTTGTCCTAATTTGGCTTGTTAGAGAGGGAAATAGAAGCATTATTGAGGAATTCTTGAGGCAGTATGGTGGGAAGGCAACAAATGTGAGGTTCAGGAAAGAGAAAACTTGTCCAGTATGGAAAACAGTATGGAAATTCCTCACAAAACTAAAAATAGATTTACCATTTGATCCAGCAATCCCACTCCTGGGCATATATCTGGAGGAAACTATAATTGGAAAAGATACATGCAGCCCAATGTTCGCAGCAGCACTATTTACAATAGCCAAGGCATGGAAGCAAACTAAATGCCCATCGACAGATGATTGACAAAATTGTGGTATATGTATACGGTGGAATACTACTCAGCCATAAAAAATAAAACAATGCCATTTGCAGCAACATGGATGGACCTGGAGATTGTCATTCTAAGTGAAGTAAGCCAGAAAGAGAAAGAAAAATACCATATTATAGTGCAATCTAAAAAAAATCACACCAATGAACTTATTTACAAAACAGAAACAGACTCACAGACATAGAAAACAAACTTATGATTACCAGGGGGGAAAGGGGAGGGTAGAGGGATAAATTGGAAATTTGGGACTTGCAGATATTAACTACTATATATAAAATAGATATGTTTATACTGTATAGCACAGGGAATTATATTCAGTATCTTGTAATAGACTGTAATGAAAAAGAACATGAAAATATATATGTATAACTGAATCACTATGCTATGCATCAGAAATTAACCCAACATTGTAAACCGAGTACAGTAAAACAAAATATGGTGTATATACACAAAAGAATATTACTCAGCCATAAAAAAGAATGAAATATTGCCATTTGCAGCAACATGGATGGACCTAGAGATTATCATACTAAGTTAGGGACAAACAAATATCACATGATATCACTTATATGTGGCATCTTTAAAAAATGATACAAATGAACTTATTTACAAAACAGAAACAGACTCATAGACATAGAAAACAAACATATGGTTACAAAGGGGAAAGTGGGGTAGATAATTAGGAATTTGGGATTAACAGACAGTACTACGAATAAAATTGATAAACAACAAGGACCTACTGTATAGCACAGGAAACAATATTCAATATTCTGTATAATGGAAAAGAATCTGAAAAAGAATATATATATATTTATATATCTGATATATACATAACTGAATCACTTTACTGTACACCAGAAACATTGTAAATCAACTATACTTCAATAAAAATTTTTTAATTTAAAAAATAGCATGAACATAAAAAAAAAAAGACATACAGATAGTGTAACATAATAAAGAACATCCAGGTGAAAGCAGCAGTGGCAGTAGCACAGTGTTTGGATCTCTACAGATTCCTACATAAAAACAGAGAAATTAGGGGGCAAAACCAAAAACCCACGGACAACATTTATACCACCACCGTTTGTCAAGGTCTCTCCCTGGACCTGAAAAATACAGACGCATGGAGATAAACACCAACGGCCACCAGAGCTGTGTGGTACCTGGGCCTGAGCAGGAGGAAGCAATCCCAGGCCTGCCTGACCTGAGAACAGGAGAGCCCCAAGCAGCCAACAGACAGTCCCGGGGAAGCGTGGAGCACCCATTTCAGAACAGCTGCTAAGACTGAGAAGGGTGTTGTCCAGCACGTGGAGGGTGAGTAAAGGGGTTCTTGGTAAAGTATGAAAAGGGCTCAAGCAGCCTGGTCTGTGTGAACTTGGAAAGACAACCAGGCAAAGCTGCCTCTCAAGACAAAATCCCATACGGAGGAGCAACTGCTAAAAGTAGGATAGAAAAGAATAGAGACACAGTGTGCCTTTCATAATATAAGAATATTGTTTGGAGATGACTGGATAAAGAAGATGTGGCCTATTTATACAATGAGATACTATTCAGCCATACAAACAACAACATAAATAACACCATTTGCAGCAACATGGATGTCCCTGGAGAACGTCATTCTAAGTGAAGTGAGCCAAAAAGAGAAAGAAAAATTCCATATGAGATCACTCATATGTGGAATCTAAAAAAAAAAAAAAAACATAAATACAAAACAGAAACAGACTCATAGACATAGAATACAACCTTGTGGTTGCCAAGGGGGTAGGGGGTGGGAAGGGGCAGACTGGGAGTTCAAAATTTGTAGATACTGACAGGCATATGCAGAATAGATAAACAAGATTATGCTGTACAGCACAGGGAAATATATACAAGATCTTGTGGTAGCTCACAGTGAAAAAAAATGTGACAATGAATGTATGTTCATGTATAACTGAAAAATTGTGCTCTACACTGGAATTTGACACAACATTGTAAAATGTCTATAACTCAATAAATAAATGTTAAAAAAATACTGTTTTTGTAAAGTGTACTGTTTCCATTTTTTCTGTGTGTGTATTACTATGATGTAAAGTGTTTTTTTAACAGTTGGTCTCAGGCAGAAAGTTTGAAAACCATGTTGCAATAGCTGTCTCAAGTCATCCTAACGCTGACCCTTCTTACTCTGCCTTTTGAATCACGTTCCTAAAACTCTTCTGTGGTCTTTTGGCTTATCTACCTATAGACCTTTAGGCCTGCATTTCTCTGAGGTCCATTGATCCTGTTCAACAAAATCACCTGGGGTACATTTTGAAAAATGCAATTACCAAATAAGAATGTTAAGCGGGCTATTTTCTGGCTTCCTAAATGTAGTCTGGGGTACTGTAGGTTTAAAATGGATCTTAGTCAAGCCAAACACATCAGGAGCCTTTTTGTTTCAAGTAATAACTCCTGATGGCAATGGCGATTCAATGTCTATATGTTCTGGCTTAGATCTACTTGTAGACACCATGACATATACCCCACAATCAAGTGCCCCAACTCTGGAATAAATAGAAGTTTAAGGAACCAACCCAGAAATGCCAAGAAGCTTTTTGATATGTTGGTCAAGAAAAGATGTAGAGAACAGTGAACAATCCCATCCTGGGACAAAGAGAAAAGAGACCTTCTCCCTCTCCCTCCTGTGTACACAACACACAAATGAATGTAATTTTGAGTCTTTGAGCAGAGGGTGAAGGTGGGAGATGGTAATTTTCTGGAGCCCTTTCATGGGGTTCCTGGTGCCTCGTACCACTGCAGCTTACACAACCCACCTCCCTCATAAAACACATCTTAAGTTTTTCACTTAAAAATGTATAGTTAGCTCTCATGTGTCGACCAATAAGACCTAATTACCCAGAAGAAGGGCTCAACAATTTGTATTTCCAGTAAGCAGCCCATGTGATTTTGTAGGAAATTCTAACCTAAATATGGACAAGCTGCTGAGGAGAATAAGTATTTATTTTCCAAAATTTCAACATTTATTCAGGTCAAAGTGAAGCCAGGTGTCCAAGCTGCCGTTGCACCATTCATTTGTACAGTTTGTGTGAAGTTTACAGGTCAAATTGATTGCACAGTAAAGGAACTGGCTGTGAGAGGTCTGTTTGCATTTGTGCTTTTACTTGGTGCCAGCTGGTGATGAAATCCACCTTCTCCAAGCTACATCAACTACAAGCGTAATTTCAAATAGGAGTCCTCTGCTCAGCTTCCCTGGCTAAATTGGGTGACTGACCTCCTCCATTAACTCATATCCCTTTCAAAAAGTCCAGGAGGTCCTCGTGGGTGGATCACTGTTCTCTTTATCTGCCTGTGCTGTTGGTTAAAGGATTTGAAGTTGTTATTTGCCATTGCCTGCCTCTGCGTGGTTCCACTCCAGGTCTCAAAGGTCTTCTCAGGCTCCTGGAGTTGACTGCACAGAATTCCCCAATCACAGCTGGCATATTGTCTTGAGATAGGCCCCTGGGACCCAGGACCTGGGACCCCAGGCTGCAATGCTAGCACCCGGACAAAACATCTCCTCGAGCAACAAAATACAAAGAAACTCTAAGGAACTAAAAATAACTGTGTGCATGCCCAGCTGGAGCAAGTTACCAACAAGATACTAAAAGACCAAGCACCCAACTGCCACTTCGGAGGTGTGGGGAGCAGAAGCAGAGTACTACACATGATCCCTGCACACAGCACCATCAAGCGGGTGGACAGACCACCTAAGCCACCCCTCCAGCTCAACCCCTGGGCCCACTCCGACCTTCATCCCATTTAAGGGGGTGAGCAAGGGAACCTGTTATTTGTTTTCTCTGCCTCATGCCCAACAAAGCCTTGCCTGAATTTCTCACCTGGCCTCTTCTCAATTTCTATTGATTAAGGAGACCAAAAACCCTGGGCAGTAACACTCTGTCCTCAATACATAATCCTATTTATATTTCATAGATCCCAGAGTGGCACTGAGGTTAAAGTATACAGATTTTTTTTTTTTTTTTTTTTTTTGCTTTTTTGCTTTTCTTCAAGTCCTTGGACAAGGTAAGGTCATTGCATATCCTGCTGACTTCAGAATTATCCCTTCCCAAGAGGCCTAGTCCTTTCAGACCAAACTTTGGTGCCCTAACTCCTTATGCTAAGGATGTTTTTTCCCAGGAATTTCTGCTGTTTTCAAGATCTGCCCTCTGCTCCACTACAATGAGACTTGTTTGAACCTGCAGGGTAAATGTAGTTTATGCTCCCTGTCTGGGGCTACCACTGTATGGAATATTCTGAACAAGTTAGAAAGCAAAGAGTTGAAGTTTAGTTTGTCTGAAAGCTGTCAAATGGCTAGACTGTAGAACATTCAGAGATATTTTTCCAAATGTTCTAAGATACAGTAAACAGCCATCATCATTTACTGAGCGATGACATGCCAATTACTATGCATACATTCAACTTTACAACACCCTCTGTGATAAATCATCTGATATTACAAGTGAAGAAAGGGACTCAGAGAAGTCTAGCAAATGGCCTCCAGTCATGGAGATAATAAGTGGGGGAGGAGAGGTTGGCAGGAGGGCACTAGGTTTGCTCCCAGGTCCAGGTCCAAGTCTATGCTCTTTTAAGCTTGGCACTGCCAGATCAAGACATTTTAAAGTGAAAGAGATCAAATCAGTTGAGACCCCAGTAGATCAGATTGTACTTTACCATGTTGTTTGAGGAAACGCAGTTATTCAAACACAAATAAAACAGGCAGATTACTCAAAGTGAAATTGAAGACACAGATATTTCCCAATGCTTAATTCTTATCAGTTCAGTGAAATCACAGACCTTGATACTGCAGAGCTATTTGGTGGAAATTAAGCTACCATTTCTGAAAACCCAGAATTCAGATATTGATGAGTACAAATCATGATTTAAGTTTCTGGAACTGTGGAGTTTAGACTTTCCCAACAGTTTCAATTGATATGAAATCAAATTGTGTTACATGAGAAGGTGCAGCTTTCTTGGAATGATGAGCATTGGTATATAATCAGTAAACTATCTTGAAATGCCATGCTTTTGCAGGCTTCAGTACAAAAGGTAATGTTCGGGTCCATCTAACAGTGAAAGAACATTCTCTTTTTATAAAACTGCTAATCTAAAGGCTGGGATACACTTCTTTGAAAACTATTTACAGTACTGAGAATTGAGTAAATCAAAATTAAGAGGAGGTCTGAATTAAAAGACAAATGACCATAAATACAAAACAGAAACAGACTCATAGACATAGAATACAAACCTGTGGTTGCCAGGAGAGGAGGGGGTGGGAAGGGACAGACTGGGAGTTCGAAATTTGTAGATACTGACACATATATATAGAATAGATGAACAAGATTATACTGTATAGCACAGGGAAATATATACAAGATCTTGTGGTAGTTCACAGTGAAAAAGAATGCAACAATGAATATATGTATGTTCATGTATAACTGAAAAATTGTGCTCTAAGCTGGAAATTGACACAACATTGTAAACTGACTATAACTCAATAAAACAAAATTAAAAGTTAAAAAAAAGAGGAGTTCCAAATTAATAGAATCCAAGGTTCTGATGAACCTTGAAATATCATGTGGCAAGATGTTGGAGGGAATGGAATATGCCACCCCAAAATATTCCATATTGGCATAAGGATTATTTTGATCTGAAGACAATTGAGAAGAAGGAAATACAAGAGAAGCTCTCTGCTCTCCCTCATTTGCGTAAAAGCAGAACATAAATTTGCAAAGGTGTCTCCCCTTTCCTCTTGAAAAGGAAAAACTCTCATGTTTCTTTATACTTTCAGTACATTCTGACACCAGATGTTTGGGGGATTTTCCCACCAAGAAATTCTCAGGCACCAGCTGGGTGTCCTACAGTTTAACTCAATTCTGACAATATCTACCTAGAGAGAGCATTGAATCCCACAAGTTGAGGGCTCAGTCCCATCCACTTCAGATGCCAGCACAAGTCAGGTTGTCATCTGTGCTTTTGACTGATAAGATACAAAGCAGAGGTTCCCCTACCCCCACCCTGGCTTTGATCACATGCTAGTATGGCTCACAGAACTGGGGAAAACAGTCTACTTTACTAGATTACTTGCTTATTATAAAATAATACAACTCAGGAATAGGCAGGGGGAAGAGATGCACAGGGCAGGTTATGTGGGAAGGAGCTGAGCTTCCAAGCCCCGTCCAGGCACCCTCCCAGCACCCCCATGTATTCACCAACCTCATCATTCAGGATTTTTATGAAAGTTTCATTACACAGGCACCATTGATTGAATCACTGGCAATTAGTGATTGGTTCAGCTCCCAGCCCCACTCCCCTCCCTGTAGGTCAGGGGATGGGGCTGAAAGTTCCAACTTCCACCTGGTTAGTTTCCCCTAGTAATCATCTCCCATCCTGTGGTTATCCAGAGGCTTTCCAAAAGTCACCTTATTAACATAAACTCAAGTGTAGTTGAAGGGACTTATGAATAATAAGACAGTTTCACCTTCGTCACTCTGGAACTATTTAATGGTAAAAGACCAAACATTATAGCAAAAATGCTCCCATTGCTCTAATAACTTACAAAATTACAAGGATTTGGGGAGCTGTGAGCCAGAAACTGTGGCCAAAGACCAAAATATATATTTTTCAGTATATCACAGTACCACACCTTTCTACCAGAAAGAACAGAAGTTACTCACCAGAGACAACTCTAGATTCTTGTCAGTTCAGAGGCTGAAGAGGAATTACATAACAAACTTTACCAACTAGCTCTCATCTTCCATTAGTTCCCCCAATATTTACCTTCTCACAATGTGCCACCCCAAAACTCACAACTTTTTTCCTTTGCCTTGTTTCCTCTCTAAAAATTTATCACCCTTTTGTTGAGATGCTATGTCAGCTCAAGTTCTAACCACTCCTTTGAGTTACTCATCCCTGAGTTCTCCTGCGTGTATGCACAATGCACATATAAATGAACTTCTTTTTGTTTTTCTCTTTATACTCTGTCTTTTGTCAGTCTAATTCACAGGGGAAAGGTTTTATCCCCTCTCCTACAACATGAATATTCAGAATGTTTTAAGTTTTTAGTTACTAATGTTCAGAGGTCTGGATTTTAGAAGCTAATAGGGGGGACTTCCCTGAGTCTAAAAAGGAAAAGCAGCAAAGTGAGATAGGATGCTCCATGAGTGCAGACATGTGCTCTGTTTCCAGGGGCAGCCCTGGCATGCCTTGTTAAAGAACAGTAATCATGAAGAAGAAGGAGAAGAAGAAGGAGGAGGAGGAGGAGGAGAAGAGGGAGGAGGAAGAGGGGGAGCAGGGGGAGGAGGGGGAGGAGGGGGAGGAGGGGGAGCAGGGGGAGGAGGAGGAGAAGAAGGAGAAGAAGAAGGAGAAGGAGAAGAAGAAGAAGAAGAAGAAGAAGAAGAAGAAGAAGAAGAAGAAGAAGAAGAAGAAGAAGAAGAAGAAGAAGAAGAAGAAGAAGAAGAAGAAGAAGAAGAAGGAGAAGGAGAAGGAGAAGGAGAAGGAGAAGGAGGAGAAGGAGAAGGAGGAGAAGGAGAAGGAGAAGAAGAAGAAGAAGAAGAAGAAGAGGAGGAGGAGGAGGAGTCATTAAAATCTGCTAAGAGGGTAGATCTTAGGTTAAGTGTTCTTATCACATAATAATAATATCAATAATAAATAAAGAGGGCAGGAGGAGACTTTCATAGGTGGTGGATATATTTGTGGCCTCGATAATGGTGATGGTTTCATGGGTATATGCTTATCTTCAATTTTACCAAGTTGTATACATTAATATGTACAACTTTTTGTATTTCAGTCATATCTCAATAAAGTAGTTTTTTTAAAAAAGAACAATAGTCATGATATGATAGTGGCAGAAGTCTCAAGTCCCATTTAGGGAGTCATTGCAGCGGTCTCTGATAACACTGTAAGTGGGCAACCTTCCTGTTCCCCAACCCTGAACAATGCCCCAGGGTATATGGAAGTCCAAAGAAAGGTAGAGAGAGGGCAGCCAGAAACCCAGTTGGGTAGGAATTTCTTTTATATACCTGTACTTATACCTGTACTATACTGTAAGATCCTGAAACCCATGGGCTAGGGCAATATTAATAATATCACTTAACATTAGCACTAGAAAATAGTATGGAGGTGTTTCAAAAATTAAAAATAGAACTACCTTATGATCCAGCAATTCCACTCCTGGATGTTTTTTCAAAGGAAAAATTACTAATTCAAAAAAGATACATGCACTTCTATGTTTACTGCAGAACTTACAATAGGTAAGATACAGAAGCCACCTAACTGTCCATTGATAGAAAAAAGTGGATAAAGAAGATATAATATACATACACAATAGAATAGTACTCAGCCATAAAAAAGAATGGAATCTTGCCATTTGCGACAACATAGACCTAGAGGGTATTATGATGAGTGAAATAAGTCAGACAAAGAAAGACAAATACTGCATGATTTCATTTATATATGGAATCTAAAAAACAAAGCAAATGAACAAACATAAATAGAAACAGAGTCATAGATTCAGAGTACAAACAGGTGGTTGCCAGAGGGGTGAGAAGAGAAAAGAAATAGGTGAGGCAGATACAAACCTTCAGTTACAAAATAAATGAGTCAAAGGGATGAAATGCTCAGCACAGAGAATATAGTCAATAATGATGTAATATCTTTGTATTGTGACAGAACGTTAGCTAGATTTATTGTGCTGATCATTTTGTAATGTACAGAAATATTGAATCACTATGTTGTACACTTGGAACTCACATAGTGTCATAGGTCAATTATACTTCATAAAAATAAATAATTAATTAATTTTTAAAAACATTAGCATTACACTGACCTGGTCAAAAATTGACCAATGACTAACACTGAGGTGGTAACTGGGTCGTCATTGGTCAGTTAAACATTGGATTTTCTTTTTCTCTTCCTCTTTGGATTTATAATACGTAGGAGAAAAAGAATCTGACACATCATGTTTTTTATCACTTTTATTAACAAAAAAAAAGTTTTAATGTAACTCACTATTGAAATAATATGATTAATGGAGTTTAAATGACCAGGATGAAGGTCAGTGGAGATCTCACAGGGGTCTGGGTGCTTGGGATTGACAATATACTCAAAGGAAAGGGGCAAAAGACTAGGCCATCATATTTTCCTCCAAGTTGTCTGACATAAGGCAGCAGAGTTAGCAAGGAGGCAGGAACCCAGAGCAATAGCACTGTCTTGGGGGTGGAAATCATGCATTTGGCCGAAATACCTCAGAACAGAGTAGACAATGTCAAGACCTGAGCTTGAATCCTTGTTCTAATCAAAGTAAAACAACAAAAAGCAAAAGAAAGCAAGCCAGAACACAAGCATGCAGTTGAAATTGCTAAAGGTCAAGTAGCTGCTTCTTTGCCCCAAATGCAAATCAAAATGATTATGGAAAACAAAGAGCTAACAGAGTTTCTAAGGCTAATATCTCTCACCTGAAACCTGGGAGAACACTGAGCAGGTCCAGAGGCAAATGCTTAGGAGAATACAGGACTGATGGGCCCATTGTCCCTGTGGGAAATGGAAGGCACCTGGAAGCCCCAGGCAGTGGATGAGAGCACAAGTCCTTGTTTACTTCTTCTCAGCCCACCTATTATTTGGAAAACTCCGATTGGAAAAACTGCTTTAGAGGTAAATGAAGCTCAGATAATACTTATCCAAGCCTTCTCTCAATTTCCCCCAAATGTGACCTTGTTATAGGACTTGAGAGATAGTGAGTGGTGCAGCATAGCATGTCAAAACCTGCAATGTGGACTGATTTTACTAGCACCAAAAGTCACTTCAGGAATCTATCCAAACCTAGTATTTTTCTCTTGACCTCTTTAAAATGTGTTATTCAGTAAACTAGGCAATACACAAGACGAACAGAGAGAAGTGTAATGCAAATAATGGTGCTGTTAAATGGGTACTTCCTGTCCCAGGCCTCCAGAGTAGGGTTCTTTACCATTTATTTAGGCCTGTATTTGCCTCTGACTGCCTGCTTGCACTCTGGTTCCAAGGAAAAAGTATTCCATTAGATCATGGGCTTTATTTCTTTGGGTCTCGGTTTCCTCATCTATAAACTGGGGGTTAAATGCATCCCCGACTACCTTACAAAATGGTTACGAAACTTAAAAAGAGACAAACTCAACGCTAGAATTGAAGGAGCCCAATTAAAGACATCCTTGTTTTCCACGGTCATGTTCTGAATAATTGAGGAATAAGACAAAACAATATATCAGAAAGAGAACTATAACATCACTTTTATTAGTAATAAAGCTAATATTAGAAACATGGTTCATATCAGCAAGCAAATGGAATACCATACATAGAACTCAAGAATTAAAAGGATTTACCCACCCAGCGCTGGAACACTAGAGCACCCCTCACCACACCTCTTTCCTCCCCTCCGATTAAACACCTGGAAGGGAGGAAAAGGGCAGAAGGCTTCGGCTGGGTAGCTTGCTCCCAAGAGGAAGAGGGTGTAACTGAGCTGAACATGGCCAGTTTACACGTCCAATCCTACCAATCTATCAGGTCATCCCTTCTATTTGGGGGATAGTGCAAAACAAAACAAAGGTGGGAAGGACAGAAAGGATCAGGAGTGTCATACAAATAAAGCCATCTCCATATGGAAGGGCACACCAGAAACAGAGGGAAAACGTTGCTTTCACTTCCCCCAGTAACAGATCTTATCTGCCACACTTACACACTACACTTGTACTCAAAAGCTACACTTTAAAAACAGTACTTTATAAAGATGTTAGAAGAAAATAGAGAACAAGATTTTTATAAACTAAGCATGGGGGAGGTTTTCTGGGGCGTAAAAAGAAAAGCAGAGACCATAAAAGACTAATTCAAATTTGTGATTTTCTCCTTATGAAGGCGTGGTGATCAGAATATCCACTGGGTAAACTCTCTAGGATTATGTGATTATTTAATTTACTTATTTGGATAGGTTATTGCTAGACATTGTGGAGTGAAGAACTACAAGGAGAGGGAACCATCAGAGCATTAAAGAGGTGGAGCTTCATTTTGTATCAAATTAGTGAAACAGCCTATCTGTTACAATTACAGAAACAGTCTCATTATTACAGCTATATTGCACAAAGATATGGTTTCAACAAAATAACACAAAAAGTACTTGCCACATCTGAGTTATAATTATTATTAGGCTTTATTGCAATTAGGCATAAATTAAAGTAATTCATATATGTTCTAATAATCAGTATAGTTTAATGAGATCAGATCTGGTTTTTAGATTTCTTCTTCTTCCCCTGTCAGTTTGCTAGTATCTATGAGCGGTAATGATGGTTTACGGATCACCACCGAGACACGACAAAGAGCACAATGGGCAACGGGAATCCCCTCGCCTCCTGCCCCTCCATCCCACAGTCGTCTCCTCTCTCCACACCTGCTGTGGTTGGCCGACTTTCAAGACGCCCTCAATGATCTCCAACTCCTGCCTTTTCCATCACTGTGAATCCTTCCCTTTGAGTGTGGGCTGAGCCTAGTGACTTGTTTCTAGAGGATAAAATATCAAACGTGAAGTTATGTCATTTCGTGATTAGACCTCTACCTTGCCAGCTCCGTCTCTTTTGTCCTCTTGTTTGCTCACTCTGACAACGCCCGCACCAGACAGGGAAACAGCAGGCCTATACAGGTGAGGATTCAGCCTAGAGTTAACATATCTGCTAACAAAACAAAGTATGCAACTCTAAAAACTGCAGGGGCCCATACCATCCAGTATAAATGCAGTCATATTTAAAGAAGCACTCTAAAGTAGTCAAATATAATGAATAAGAAATTCCGTTCCTTACTCCAGATGTTTGAAGAACATTAATAGGACCCATAACCCATACTGACTCTTCTCACTTCCCTCCACTCTGCAATTTCTTGCATCCTGAGGAAGTTCCAGAACTTCTCACACACTTAATTTTTAGCTCCGAATAACTTTTATTTTCCCTTTCCCCACTGCATTGTTTTTTCCCCCTTGATTATTTAGATAATCTTAGTCTCTTCCCAACCAATAAGAATCTTTTTTGCCTGCTCTGTTTTCCTGGGAGAGGAGGTGGCTAAGAGGAAGAAACTAGAAGAACAGTAGGTTCTCCTCAGCTCCTCAGCTGCATGTTAACAATGAAATGTTAATAATTTTTTTCTTTGGAAGCAAAACTGATACCTTCCCCTGCTTCCATGATGGATAAGTGTGTACATAATGTGCTACAGTCAGGAGGGAAGTTCACCCCTGAGGATAAACCAAAACAAACAGACAAAATAGAGATGCCTTGTCTGGATCTTGAAACCTGAAAACTTTCCTATAAGTTGTCAGCTTGCTGTTAAAATAGCTTTATTCCTTTCTGACTCTTGCAGTTCTATACATGAAGCTAAAAGACTGTGCCAGTTATTAAGCTATCATCTCTCAGCTCCAAACCACCCGTCTATATCCTACTTTGTGATGCAGGTCTGGAACGTGACAAATCACATTTGTGCTGTGCTGGCTGGCTCCCTAGCAAGATCTTCCAATAAGGGACACTAAAGGGAAACCCCAAGGCTGGAGGAGGAAGGGGGCCTTAATCTTTCCTATTGGCTTCCTCTTAGCTCCCTGTCTGCTTCCTGTTCCTGTGGGATCCCCTAGCAATTGAATGCACTCTCACCGCACAGTTTACTTTCCACAGCAGAAACTGAAACTAGTTTGCAACTTCTCTATCACTCCTAGAGCTGGCCTCCCCTCCCCTCACAGGCACCAGCAGTGGCCAACTCCTGCCTTCTCCTCAGAGGTCTCGGTCTTTCCTCCGTAAGGACCATTCTCTGAACTCAGAGAAGTGAGCACCACCAAGCAATGTCCCTTCCTTGGAGGTCTGAGTTTCACTCCCAGGGGACCTTTCCTCCAAATTTCTAAGTTTTAAAAATTACAACCCCCTCCTTTTTCGTTTCTAAGACCTAGGGGAAATAGCCGCTTCCATGACACCGTAACTAGATAGCAATTCTTTTCTTTTCTTTTTTGAAATATAGTCCGTTTACAATGTTGTGTCCATTTCTGGTGTATAGCATAATGTTTCAGTCATCCACAGACATACATATATTCCTTTTCATATTCTTTTTCATTATAGGTTACTACAAGATATTGACTATATTTCCCTATGCTATACAGCAGAAACTTGTTGTTTATCTATTTTATATATAGTAATTAGTATCTGCAAATCTTGAACTTCCAATTTATCCATTCTCACCCCAGACAGCAGTTCTTTACATTGAATTCTGTCTGTTAAAATGACTGGTGTGGTTTCTTTCTCCTGACTGGACCTTGAAAAATACAGAAATTTGTCCCAGGAATGGTCCCAGGAAACAGATCCTCAAAGACAGGATTTTGGGATTAGTTGAGTTATGTACATGAACTGAAACGCTGTGCTGAGCTCCTAACCAATGGGAAATGAAATGCTAATAATCCAAAGTGTATTAATACTCTATTGCTGTGTAACAAATTAACAGCCAGTTGATGATATAGGCTTCATTTATCATTCTGCTCAAAATTCTTCCAGCATGTGTCCACTATTTGGCTCCACAGCCTCTCCTACATCTTAAGGTAGGTGTTACAGCATCATCTCACTTCTGGTACCACATTTGGTATTAGTTTTCCATTGTGCATAACAAATTAGTGCAATTTGCCAACTGCAACAACACACATTTATTACCTCACAGTTTTCATGGCTCAGGACTCTGGGCACAGCACAGATGGATCCTTTTTTAAGCTCATGTGGTTGCTGGCAAAATGAGGCTCTCTGAGATTGTAGGAGTATAGTCCCCAGTTTTTCTTGCTAGCTGTCAGCTGGGGGCCATCTCAGTCTCTAGAGGCCACCAGAAGCTCCTTGCCACATGACCCTCTCACTGGCCATCTAACAATTTATGTCTTCAAAGCTGGTGAGGGAGAGTCCCTTTCTCTAGTCTACTAAAACAGAGTCTCATAAAACATAATGTAATCATGGTGATAGGTCATCTCACCTTTGACACATTCTACTCGTCAGAAGCAAATGACAGCTTTCACTTTTACACAGGGTAAGAAATTATACAATGTTGTAACTCATGGGAGGTAGGGGTTACCTTACAGTGTGTCTACCACATCTTGTATGGAATGGCACCACAGCTCATCACATTGTCACCCATGGTTGATACTGTTACTGCAGTAAAGATGACTATAATTATGTGGTGATGAATGGATTTTTTTGAGTATGTAGGAGCAGTCACAGAAGAAAATGAGCCCAGGCCTTTAAACTCTCAGCTCAAGTCATCATCACAGAACCAGAGAGTACCCCTAAGTTTTTAAAATTTTTGTAGCCACTAAATTTCTCCTTAAAAACTTAGGGCATTGATTGGGAAGGAATAGGACCCTGAAATTTAGAATGAGCACATCTGTTGGATTAAGAGGAAGGTGAGATTCTTGATTCTTGAGACACCCCTTGCAGTGTGGGGAGCATTCTCTCCCTATTTGAGTAGGATAGCCTTAATTTGCTTGAAAAACTTTAAGCGATTTTACCTGAAGCAGGTGTTTCATAAGGGCATGTCCATTCTCCTCGAGATCCACTCCGATTTCTCCATCTTGCCACAAGACCTATAGCCAAAGTGAGATTGCAGATTGCTTCAGGGAGATAAGCACAAAGTTTGACATAGGAGGAAATAGCTTATTCTCTAAAATAATGCCAACATTTTGCTAATTTACATTGGCAGAAACCTGGTGAATATGTGAATGAATGTACCATGGAATCAGCCAAATGTTACTGCTATGGGCATACTTGCCAGTGATTCTGGATCTAATGGGTTGGCAGCAATTCACCTTTGTTTTTATCTGGCAGGACCAGCAGTCCACCTTCACAGTCTTGCCTCTGTGATATGTCAACTTACCTGCTGTCTGCCAAAATTAGCAAAGATCTTGATTGTCTTGGATTCCATTAAGCATCACACTGGTCCATCACACTAATTATGTTTATTGGGCTAATAAGCAAGAATTTGCAGGTTCTTTAGATGCCTTAATAAGGGATATTTGAACCCCATGAATATTTAGGGATCTGCCATCTCGGGAAAGTTTCTGGCGATCCAATGGTCTGGAGCATGTCAAGAAGATAGTCTTTCCAAGGTGAAATTCAAGTTGCTGCCCCTTACACTGCCTGCCCCTAAAAGAGGCAGAGTGTTTGGCGGACCTTTTTTATGTCAGAGGTGACAGGTACGACAGCGAAGATGTTACACAGAGCTATTCACTAAATAACTGGAGATTTCCAAGTTTTGTTTTTTTTTTTAACTTTATTTCTCTGTAATTTAAATTGACTTAGCTCTCAAGGCCCCTTTTCCACTGAGGGTAGAAAACTTAAACTTAACTAACTCAAGCTTTCTTAATGTCATCTGAATTAAATTTCTTGTAGAAATAGAGACAGGAAGTAGGGCATAGGTATCCTCTGCTCTTGTATTGCCAAGCTCACCTAGTTTTTCATTTGTTTGTTTTATTTTAGCTGACAGTTCTAAGTAGGTAGAAAGTTCAGGTGCAAGCTGTTCTTTTCCTTAGGTCCTATGACCAAAATACCAATTACCAGTGACCAGTGATACTCAGAGTATCTAGGGCATGTACATTTGGAGACTCTTGCAGGCACCAACTGGAGATTTACAGCACGTGCCTTTAGGGTTTGGGAGCAATTTATTATTATTTCTTTTTTAAACCATGTTAACCTTAATTTAAACAACTTTAAGGACAGACAGCTGGGAAGTGGTAGAGCCCACACGTACCAACACTGTTTGAATAAATCACCAGGCAGGCTATCGTGCCTTCGGTAAAAACACAAGGCACTTCAATTATAGCACTTATCTTGCTCTAGTCTATGCCCACTCTTCCCATTAAATTGTCATTGCTTCTTTTTTTCCCTCCTTTTCCAGTTTTACTAGGTAGAATTATTACAGTTTGACTGCACATACACATTACACTGCATGTAAATACATATATACAGTATAGTGCATGGGTTTTTTTTTTAATTAAAGTCATTGCTTCTTGATATCTCCACACTACTCTGTAGAGTGCCTTGCACAAAATGGATGCTGCGTTAAATGTTTATAGGATTTGACAGCTACATCCATGCTCATGAGATGTAACACTTACATGGTCCTATGATGTGCTGAATTGGCAATCACTGAGTTTCACAGTAGGCTCTTTCCTTTCAAACCCACAGCCAAGGAATCTTCCAAGTTACGTTAGAATCACAGTATCTGTGTACCCGTGCATATTATTAGTCTCTTTTGCCCAGTGCTTTCCTCATGGAATCTACTTTATAACCTGCCAAAATTAAGAATGCCTCCCCTCGATGGGCAAAACTGTATTCTGAGTCTTTTGACCATGATAAGACAGAAATCGTATGACCAAAAAACAGAGATCTCTGTTAGAGGATTTCACTCTTCTAGCCCCATCAAATGCAGTGCCAAGCAACATCCAGATATTCCTCACATTGTTCTGGGCCTTGACTGAAGGCATAATTCTTCAATTTTTGACCTGCCTTAGACCTCAAAGCTAGTGGTGATATAACTCTGAGAGCATAAACTGGCAACCACATACAAGAGCAATAAGCATGCAAAAACAAAGCTCCATGCAGGGACTAAACCGTGGGCCTACTTGACATCCAAAGATATTCCCCTTTAACTTTATTCTGGACAATGAGAGTCAACCTCCTCCCTAATTTTTGTAGCAATAAAGGAAGCACGAGGCATGACTTTTCAACAAAGTAGTATTTAGCAGAGGATTTGTATGCATTACCGCTTACCTGTCAGCGTAGATACGAAAAGCAACATAGATTTTGACATGCTTTGCTTAAGAACAATAGACAATTTTGATCCCTTTGTTCCTCAAGAGATAGTAAAATGACAAACTGATATCAAGGTTTGTTAGGCTCCACGGGGTAGATTTTCCCAAGAGTCTTCCATAACATTTGTCCCATATATTGTGTAATTTGTACATCTAGCGAAATGCTTCTTAAATGCCAACTCCTAAGAATGAGAGTACATGTCTCAGGACCTGACGATTGTCTTTGGTCTCAGTGTAGGCGTCACCTGATGGGATATCAGTGCTCTGCACCACCCATCTGGCTTTAGCAACATCTTTGGGAAATTCTAGAGTGAGACATACTTGGCTCATTGATTCATTCAATACATTTTTTGAGAGCTTAGACTATGGAAGACACTACTAAGTCCTAGGGAATAAAATAGAATATGGATCGTGGCCAAAGCAGACAACGTCCCTTCCCTCATGGAATGTGAAGTTCAGTGGCAGAGGCAGAAAATTAGACAAGCAATTGTACCACCGTGTGAGAAGTGCTATGATAAAGGTACCCCAGAAAGAAGGTAATAATAAGAATCAGAGCAGAAATAAATGAAATAGAGATCAGAGAAACAATAGAAAAGATCAACAAAACTACAAAAGCTGGTTCTTCAAAAAGATAAACAAAATTAACAAACTGTTAGCAAGACTAAGAAAAAAGGAGAGATGACTCAACTAAAATCAGAAATCATAATATAGAAATACATAGAATCGTAAGAGACTACTATGAACAGTTACATGCCCACAAAGTATATAACCTAGAAGAAACTGGTAATACATTTATAGAAACACACAACCTACCAAGACTGAATCAGGAAGAAATAGAAAATCTGAACATACTAATAACAAGCAAAGAGATTGAATCAGTAATTTTAAAACTCACAACACAGAAATTTCTAAGACCAGATGGCCTCACTGGAGAATTCTACCAAACATTTGAAGTAGAAAATCTCTAAGAACAATTCTCACTTCAAATCTCCTCTACACTTTTTACAGTTTGGGTACCCCTTAATGTTCCTATTTTCTTCCAAAGGGTACTCTAGATTCCTACCTTCTTTCGAATTTGGATTAGGTACTTCGGAAGGAAACCTGAAAATCTCCTTCACCATTTCCCTCGAGCCTAGAACCAACTCTCTGAAGCCCTAAACTCTCCAAAGCCAGAGGCACATCTTAAAAAAAAGAAAACCTTCCTTTCTTACCTAGCCTCTAAATTCACTCCATCCCTATTCATACCTAAAGTCTCATACTGTCCAGTTTTTCTGAGATTATAATTTTTTTACTTTTCTGGACAAAATACCTTTCACTCTAAATGTTGTAATTTCTACTTCTAAGAAAGGAAGTAAATATCAACTGCCATCTTTGTCCCAAAGGGTAGGTTTTTTTCCAAACTCCAACCAATTAAAATTTCTTTTCTTACTAGTTTTGCTCTTTGACTCCTGTTCTATTTAATTAAATTTCTTTTCTTTTGTCTCCTTATAAAAATAATGAACTGTAGAAATTTTGGAAAGTACAGAAAATTACAAAGAAGCAAACTAAAAAAAAAAAAGGTGGTCAAAATATTTTGACTGTTTTCTTTTGGTCTCTTTTGCATCTCTGTAATGACTTTTCATGTTTTCCTCCCAATTGTCCTTCCCTGCGTGCCTTCAGTGTATGAGAACTCTCAATTCACCCAAATAACCCACTAAACCATGTGAGAACTTGAAAAGGAAATTAAGTTCTAGAATAGTAGAACAATACCTTCTTTTTCAATGTTTTCTCCCCAATTTAAAAAGTTATGAACATTTCAAACACACAAAAAAGTTGAAAGAGAAATAAAATGAACACCTTGAATGCCTACCACCTAGATTCAATAATTGTTACAACCTACAATTTTGCTTTATCTCTATCAGTCATCTACATACACATTTTTCCTTCTGACATTTGAAAGTGAGAAGCAAACATCATGGCACTTTATCCCTAAATGTGTCAGCATGCATCTCCTAAGAATAAGACATTCTCCTAGATACTATACCATTACTTTACTTCAATCATTAACAGTAGTTTCACGCTACCACCTAGTACCTAGTCTACATTCAAATTTTCCTAATTGCCCCAAGAATATGTTTTGTTGCTTTTTTCTTTTGAACTAGGATTCAATTCAATAGTCACACATTGCTGTTAGTTGTCTCTTCAGTCTCTTTTACTCTAGAACAGTCCCTTCCCCTTTAAAAAAAAATGAGATTCACTTTTGAAAGTCAGACCATGTTTTAATATCATCCTTTCAACTTATTTCCCATCTCAGAACCAGCACAATTCATTATCTTTCACTTGTACAATTGCAATTACCTCCTCACTCAAGTCTTGACTCCACCATCTCTCTAATATATATTGTCGACAAGACGATTTTTCTAGACAGCACTCCATATCACCTTCAAACTCAGGCCTGGTAAACAAAGCCATGCATCCTCCATGGAAATATGACTCAGGCTGGGCCGACTAGCATGAATCTCAAGACTTCGACAGAAGCTACCAGTCACTCCTCTTCTCGCTAGCCGTGTACCTGAGAGCTTTTGAGGCTGCAGGGCATCGTGCTACCATTAGGGAGCGCCTGGAGACCCTGGGGCTGCGCTTGGAGCCAGAAGAAGAAGCCTATGTGGCAGAAGGCAGAGCAGAGAACTGGACAGAAATGAAGCGTGGGAATATCTTTGGAGCCTGATTCTAAATGAAGAGAAGTCAGATCTGACTCCTGGACTTTTCAGTAATGTGAGCCAATAAATTCCATTTTGGAGGCAAGCCAGTTTGTGTTGGGTTTCCTATCACTGCGATTCAAAGAGTCCCAGCAGCTGTATGCTTCATAAATTTACTTTCACACTAATCACTGATTCTCAGTGATTCTTGGAACTCGCGCCTCAGCGCCATCATTCATCAACATCCCACCGTCTTCTGTCTGGGTACTTGTTTTGTTTCACTTGCAAGGTTCTTGGCTTCAAGAACCGTGGGGTACCCTTATGTTAGCTGAGCTTTTTATGGCTTACATATTTGTATTCTATATCTAATTGCTTTAATTGATTTGTTTTTTCACTCTGCATTTCTTACGGTGTCTCAAGACTTTCTCTTTATTAGCAATTCTATATTTAATTCTGTCTAGTCAGCTCCTTGATATTTATAATTTATTAGTCATATAATGGTATTATTCTGGGACTCAATTCATTTTCATAGCACTGCAATCTCCTTTTTCAGCCCATTCTGTTATTTTACCATGTAGTCTTTGAACTTTTGTTTTATTGAATGTAGATGACTAATAAATTGTTCTAAAATGAGGAAGTTTGAGAGAAATTTATTCTTTTCCTTGAGCAATATTTTCTTCTAGAATGGATTTTATTACCTCTTTTGCTTGCTAGCTTCCTTAATTCATTTAGTTTATTATGGACTGTTTCTCCAGTTGCCATTCCATCTCTTCTTCCTGCTCATGTTTGAAGTGAGCTTCCATGTCTAGACTCTAGAGCAGTGATTCTCAACTTAGGGTGATTTGTACCACAGAAAACATCTGGTACTATCTGGAGACATTTTTGGTTGTAATAGTTGGGGCAGGAGCCAGGGTGGGTGTTTGCTACTGACATTTAACAGGGATGCTGCTATACATTCTGCAACGCACGGGATACACCACTCCCCTACAACAAAGAATGATCTGGCCCAAAATGTTAAGTGCTCAAGTTTAGAAACCCTGCTCTCGGACCTTCATATGAAATATGATCTATGATACGGAGGGAATGTCCTTGTTTCTCTTCTATATTTGTCTTCCTCTAAAAAGAAGAACTTTAAAGCTGAACACTGGGTTCTGCTCATCTCCGCAGAGCTGAAAGGGAGCAGAGAGAGTCCTTCTGGGGTTGTGTACACCTGTTATTATGGTACCTGGACTTTGCTTCATTTTTTTGAGAATTCTTATAGCCTGGAAACTTCTACCTGCTTGGAGCAGCATCTATTCCTGTGGCTTCAGATCAAGTTCCTAGTTCACCACAGAAACAAAGAAACAGACAAAAAAGGTGAGGGGAGGAGGTTCTTCCTGCCTCTGTTGACATCCTGTGGCAATGGTGGATTCTCTCCAGGGTTCTTTGACTTTTCCCTGGTCTATCTACTGACCATCTCCATCCATTTCTCTCCTAATGGAGAGTTATTAAGAAAGATTGGGTCAAATTACCCAGTTTCTCTGTCTTGCTTGATGGGAATGGGCTGAGGAAAGAATGAGGAGGGGATGAGAAGTAAAATCTATTTGGGTCCCTGGCCACTTCTTTTCAAAGTTTATGACCTAAAGTTGTACTTCTTTCCATGCTTTATTGCTACCGGTGAATTTTTTTCATCTGACCATCTTTTGAAGATTTTGTCAGGTAGTAAGGAAAAGAGGTTTTTTTTTGTGTGATTATTCCATCCTCTTTGCCCCTAATTTTCCTACTATAGCAGTAAGTATTAAGACTTCCTGAAGCCAATATTTTATTACCCTGATATTACTTTATTATTCATCTTGGATGGCTACAAAATTAGGCCAACCAGAAAGGTCTGGGCACTAGGTGGCAGGAACGGGGTCCCTAAGCCAAGAATCATGATCCAGTAAAAACTTTTCTAGAAAAGGTTTGCAAATACCATCTACCCATAAGGAAGAAAAATCAATTTTGAAACAGGCCTGATGGGATTCTTGTCCAAGAAATCAGGCACATCTGAGTGAGAAATAGCAAGAGGGTCCTAGAGGTCAGCCCTCGGCTGATAGCTGCTCAAGACTGCTCTCCTCACACGCCTTTAATCAGTCCTTCTTTCCTGTGGGGCACGTAATACCTCCATCTCTAGTCTGGTCTGCCTCGAAGACTGTCCCTGTCTAATGCCACCTAGCTTTCTTAGGTATTTATAGAACAAGGACACTGGATGGGAGGAGGGAGAGAGACATCTGAGTCTCTGTTTTCTTGAAAGCCCAGCCTTCCCGCCCTGATCCTAATTAGCTTTTCTCTATTTCTGTGCTATGCCTTCCCCACTCCCAACTTGCTGTGTTTTCTTCTCCTGAGCAACAAATAAATATACTCACTTCTCAAACGTATTTTTCAAAACATGTTGAAGAATCTACAAACCTCTGTGCCCCAGAGTCCAATCTTTCTGCCCTCAAATGTGCATGGCATACAACTGCGCAGACAGCGTGTCCTGATCACTGTGAGAGCTTTGTACCTTCCAAACACCTTCACTAACAGTCATTTCCTGAGAGAGGCAGGGTGCAGGGCACTGTCAACAGACGCTGTCTTTCCATTGTCGCGAGTCCCCAGGGAAAGAGGCTGAGGAAAGAGGTGTCTCCACACAGACAACCCAGTCAAGAGCCAAAATACTCTGGCAGGATCTTGGACCACAAAAACACTACGCTCCCTGTAAGCGCTGCATTTGGAACTTCTCGGCAATTTGCTAGACTTGAGTAAATGCAGAGCTGGCAGCCAGACATAAATACCGTCTCTCCCAGCCGGGAGAGCCTTAGCTCCACAGGTGCTGTCTCTCTCTGCCTTCACCTTACTGGTTTCACTTCCACAGCTATAGTTCGTGAACGATTGTAAAGTTGGCCTAGAGCAGGTGGGAGAAATTTCTGGCGGTGTGGGCCAGGGGACTCGAAGATAAAGAGGCAGGAAATGCATCCGCACTTTCTCCCCAGCTGCCTCTCAAACACTGATGTTCCTGGAAGGCCCTGAAAAATTCAAGAAATTCTGTGAATTTCTCCATCTGTTTAATTCCCTAGCTATACAAGCGACCCCAAGTTGGTAGAAAAATAATTTTGCACTTGTGTGTTTCTTGGAGTTCAACCAGTGGTGGGACCACTTGGGGTAAACTGAGGAGACCTGACCAAATCCAACAGCCAGACTCACAACATCCCGGAGGTTTGCTCTGCTTTCTGAAAGTTAGGAAGCTGACATGGTTGCAGGCTCATTTAAAGTGTTTGACAGCTTTCAACAAATCGGTCAATTGGTAGATTGGCTTTTGAAGAAATTATTTTCAGGAACATACCTACAGTCTGCTTGTCTCCCAGACCCTGGTCCCTCCCCACCCACTCTGGCTCTGAGCACGTCGCCCATTCCGGGCTCTGACACTGTCAACCTGTGTCAGACAGCTCCCAGTCTACTTCTTTGGCCTCTGAGCTCAGCCTCAGAGCTGGCCAAAAATATCTACCTCAGAGCATTAGTCAACCTGCCTGGCTTACCTGACGCCCTTCCCAGTTCCTTCTGTCTGTCCTTTTATCTGTAGCTATCAGGCTCCATCTTTCCGAATCACTGTCTCTTTCTTTCTTTCTTAAAGCCCATCGCTGTTCTCAATCCACCACCACCTGTCTTGTTGACTCGCTATTTCCAGGTCAAGGCCTCCTCTCGGCTGAGTTGGCCCTCCTTTGTCACAGTGGGAGGCCCCCAGAGGCATTCTAGCTCTTCCTCTCCAGTCTCGCTCTATTGTCCCCTGGGCTGTGTTTACCCACACCACTTCTGACACTGAATGTCTGGTGTCTATTCCAACACTGTTTCTTCAACGCCCCTACACCAGCTGGCTGTCCTGCAATTCAGGGTTCCCATAAACTCTTCCTCAGGTCCGATAATTCACTAGAATGCCTCACAGAACTCAGGAAAATGCTTACATTTCTCAGCATATTATAAAGGATACAACTCAGGAATAGCCCAACAGAAGAGATGCATAGGGCACGCACAGGGGGAAGGGCACAGAGCTCCCATACCCTCTCTGGATGTACCACCTTCCCAGCACAGTGATGTACTCAGCAACCCGGAAGCTCTCTGAACCCATCATTTAGGGATTTTTACGGAGGTCTCATTACATAGATACAATTGATTAAATCATTTGGCCATTGGTGATTAGCCCAATCTCTAGCCCCTCTCCTCCATACCCCAGGTTGGGAGGGGGTGGGGAAGGATGGGGCATGGGGGTTGAGGTGAAAATTCCAACCCTCTCATCATGCCTTGGTCTTTTTGGTGACTAGCCCTCATCTTGCCACCATGTAGGCACCCTAGCCACTAGTCATCTCATTAGTATACAAAAGACAATCTCATCACACAGTAGATTCCAAAGTTTTTAGTAACTGAATGCCAGGAACCAGGGACAAAGACCAAATATTTATTTATTTTTATTATATCACGCTATCCCAAACAAAACAAAACTAACAAACTTAACTCACCGCCTGTTAAATTTCTGAAAGTGGACATCAAGACATTTCTATTTGCTAGCATCCACAATTATCCTGTTTAAAGGCAGTTGTCTTCTTTGAGTTTCTGGATCTGACAACATATGACCAATGATCACATACCAGGTTGTTTAAATGTTTATGTTATTTATACTTGTCTATACTAAACTATGCTGTCCCTTTGCCCCAGCATCCCCAGGGATAATCCCTCAGTGGTCAGGCTTACTCTCCATGACCTGCCCGTTGTCTGTACCAACAAGTACTAAAAGAATTCTTTTATAACCTGGTTGTGGGGCAAGGCTTTTGAACTACAATTGAAAATCCAGATACAATAAAGGAAAAGACTACATTCGAAAAACAAACAAACAAACAAACAATTTTGCATGGCAAAAGTCACCATGAGCAAAGTAAAAAGACAAACTGGAAGAAAACATTTGCAAAATACATCTCAAATAATGGGTTAATGTTCATAACATGAAGCACATCTCAAATCTAACAGCAATTAAAAAATATAGCTGACACAGATTAGAGCAACCCTGCAGGCCAACAGGAACATATTACCATTTCCCACTCATTTTAGCACCCCATAGTCAATCTTACAGGCAGAAAGGTTGAAATGCCTCCCTATATAGATAAACTCTTCCAAGAGTCAGGGGTGTCAAACCTGGTGTGCATAAGAATATCTGTCAAATCTGCAACAAACAAAATATGTGCCCTATATTTTAAGAAATATAATGCGGTTTCAAGGATATTTTTGACTCTGACATTTTCTCTCCCCATATGGTTAAAAAAAATTTTTTAAGCCTTGAGATCCTGCTGGAGTTCCAGTTTTTACACTGATTTTAGAAAATAACTCCCACAAATAATATGCTTCCTCTATCCAAAAAGATGAGATTTTTAGATATTGGAATCACAGTGACCCCAACGGTATGTAGAAGCTTCGTGAATTCCTACTTAACCATCCATCAGCCTTCTTGTCCTTTCTTTGAAATACTCAGCGCCAGAAATGGTTGTTGACTTTACTTGACTTTAAGTTCCAGTTTAACAGTATTTATGATCAGAGTCAGAGTTTCACTAGTGTTAGAATCATCAACAAACATATATCGGTCACTTTCCATGTGTAAGCTAGAGTACTTGCAAGTGTAAAGATGCTGACATCTACCAGTTATGGAGACCAGGCCTACTCAGAGGCCAAGGACAACTAAAGTGAAGAAACAAGAGGCTTTCAGAATATGGTTTGTGAATGAAATATTCCTGCCCAGGCATTAGGAAGGAATTACAACAGCTTCGGGGGGAACAGGGCCAGCTTGGGGCTTGTAGGCAAAAGAGGCCCAGTAGGAAAGTGAAAGGCATGAAGAGGCCGGTATGGTGACCCATAATGCAGCGCTCACAGCAGACACGGCACCTCTTGCCACATCTCCTGCTCGTGTGTCATCATCAGCTGTGGGTATGTCATCTCCAGCTGCAGTTCCTGGCAGGCTGAAGGCCTCCCTCTTCAAGTGCCCAACATCAAGTCTTTCAACTTTTTTGCCTCAAGACTTTTTCCAAAGCCTCAGTATCTCAGCCCTGCACACACCCAACTGAGGTGTGCCCCAGAAGGCACCTCTCAACCAAAGAGGGAAGGGTCAATGATCTCACCTTCCCCTCTCTCCCTGCCAACCTTCAGGGGGTCCCCAGCAGAACTGAGCCCCAGTTACCCACATGGTGACTAGCTGGATACTGACCTTTCCTTTGTCCATATTGTTCTGACCTCCCAGGGTCATCCCCCAAATAAGCTATTGCACCCTAGTTTTTGGCCCAGTCTTTGCCTTTGGGGGGACTCAAACCAAGACAGTCCTGCCCTAGGTAAAGGAGGAATAGGATCAACTGAAAAAGCAGGTTGAAGTTTTAGATTCAGTTGGACCTGCCTGGAAAGAACAGTGTACAGAGAGAAGTGGATCTATCATAACTGTGCAGGGAGAGAGTGGAAAGGAGGGCCTCTGCTATACTTAAGGCCTGCCCAAAACAATGCCTTCCTTCTCTGTACCAGACTATACTTTTAACTCTTTCTTTTTATTGGAATGAGAAGGGTACCTAAAGGCAAAGACCAAATGGTCTCACTTTCACTTTATTCCCTATTAAATACATCACGCAATGGTCAGATATTACCATCTGTGCTTTGAGATCTTCACCAAAACTGAGATTATCTGGTGATCACCAGTCCCAGATTCTGAAATACAGATGGTTCCCCTCATGGGGAATGGAGGAGAAACCTAGGGCTTTGTCCACAGCCTACAGCCAAGCTGCTAGAGAGTTTCCAGGGCAACTGGTTCACTAAAGGACTGGGTAAGAGGAGGGGCCATCTGGCTGATTTTATTACCTTCCTTGGGGTAAAAATTATTAGCCTATGGTGACATCAATCATAATTATCTCAATTTCCCTTGGTCTACATGGGTCAAATTTCTTCCTAAATTATTTGTATTATATAACATGTATTTCAAAAGAATAAGCAAGTGGGAGTTTGAACAGAGAGGCATTGAGCAGAGTCTTTGCAGATGTTTTATGTTCTCTCTTGAGGAACATAAACAGCCTATCTTTTTGGAAGAACCACAGAGACCTTGGCAACACCCTTCTTGAGAACAGAGGTTGCTACATTTCAGAGTAGGAAGTAGCCATTGTGGTTAAAAAAAAAAAAAAGCATTTAGATCATACTAGGTATTAAGAAATGCAAGGGACAAAGCAGAGAAATCCAGACCACAAACCGGTTGAAAGTTGCCATAACTCATTCATTCATTCAGTGTTATGGGTATTGGGAACAGAGCAATGAATAAGACCACAGAGGCCCTATATTCTAAAAAGAGGTTTCCAGATTACTTCTTTTTGTTAGACCATTTATAACATCATATATTTTTGATGAATTTAGCTGAAAGTCAAATCCAGGTGTTAATGAGAATTCCATTCATATTTCAAGCTAATGTTTATAAAACAACAGATCTTTGATCTTAAGTGTATCCTTTCCTATGCCCCTAAAATCTTGATAGTAAAATTGTTTCCTGTTTTTAAGTGATTGGCAACTGGCCATCATTAAAAAGTCCACCAACAATAAATGCTGGAGAGGGTATGGGGAAAAGGGAATCCTACACTGCTGGTGGGAATGTAGTTTGATGCAGCCATTATGGAAAACAGTTCCTTAAAAAACTAAAAATAGACTTACCATATAATCCAATAATCCCACTACTGAGCATATATCCAGAGGAAACTTGAATTTGAAAAGATACAGGCACACCAATATTCATAGCAGCACTATATACAATAGCCAAGACATGGAAACAACCTAAATGTCCATCAACAGATGACTGGATAAAGAACTTGTGGTATATTTATACAATGGAATACTACTCAGCCATAAAAAATAATAAAATAATGCCATTTGCAGCAACATATATGGACCTGGAGATTGTCATCCTAAGTGAAATAAATCAGAAAGAGAAAGAAAAACACCATATGATATCACTTATATGTGGGATCTAAAAAAATGACACAAATGAACTTATTTACAAAACAGAAACAGACTCACAGACATAGATAATAAACTTATGGTTACTGGGAAGGAAAGAAGGGATACAGAGGGATAAATTGGCAGTTCAGGATTTGCAGATACACACTACTATATACAAAATAGATAAATAGCAAGATCCCACTGTATAGCACAGGGAACTATATTCAAAACCTTGTAATATCCTATAATGAAAAAGAATATGAAAACAAATATATATATATATACACACACATATATATGTATAACTGAATCATTGTGCTGTACACCAGAAATTAAGAGAACAATGTAAACTGACTATACTTCAATTTAAAAAAAAATGATCAGCAACTATATTGGGTACTTATTTTGTGCTCAGCCAACATGAGGATAACACAGAAGATTTAGAGGTGGGAGCCTTTCTTCAGTTTTGAGCTCGGCACATTGTTGCTGAAAATAAAGATTCCATTCTCCAGCTCCCTTGTTGCTAGGTATGGCCTGTATTTCTGGCCACTGAGATACGAACTGTGAAAATGGAAAAAAATTAAAAATTAAAAAAAATAAACTGTGAAAAGGGAGCTAACTCAGCTGGAGAGGACCCTTTGTTATTATTTTGCTCCTTCTGGAAGGACTGAAATGCATGCATGACAACAGGAGCTCCAGCTGCTGTCTTGGACCACAGGACGACCCTTGTATAGGATGTAGGATGGAAAATACATGCTGAAGATTGTGAAGCCGAGAGACAGAGAGTTCCTGAAAGCATCTTGGGCTTCCATGTTCATCTTAGATCACCTATTTCCTTTACCCAAGAAAGAAGGAAATGCTTATCTTGTTGAAGCTGCTTCTAGTTTAGGTTCTTGGTTACTTGTAGCCAAATTTATAGCAATTTGTAGCAGATGTAGTTAGGGTGCTGTACACTGGGCCACTTTTCCCTGTGGCTGACGGTAATGTCATATTAAAAGATCGCCTCCTGTTTGCAGGCCTGGGCAATTATTCTTGGCTTCTCTTTCAATGGAATTGCTCAGGAAAGCTGAGGAGAGTCCCCTTGGGCCATTTTCCTTCATGCTTGTTTTTATCCCACATTATAATTTCCTTCTGGTCTCTCTCAACTGGGAACTAATACAAAGCTAAAGGGAGAGGTTGAGACTCAGAGAATGAAGGTGAACAGGAGGAAGATATCGGGGCCTTGACAACTGAGCTGGATACAGCTTTTCTAGTAAATGGCCTGCTCTACACTTTACAACTGAGACCAGGACTGGGTTTGTTATTGGAGGAGACAAAGTAGTGCTCATACTTGGTCAAAATGTGTTCTTCTTCTTCCCCCCTTTTCTTAGTCTTTCATGGACTCTTCTGGGAACCAGTCACCTTAGTCAAGAATACCTAAGATCTCAGGGATGGATGCTTATTACTCATTATAGATACACTGTATCTCTGTTGTATGAATATTCTTTTTTCCTGAGGAGAATAAATTCCTTTAAAAGAAAAAAAAAAACGTATTCCAATACAGCTCATACCTACTCCTCAACTGAATTCTATAAAGCTCGGGAAAGGCCTACAGAGAGGACTGCGAACTGAAAAGAAAACAAACAAAAACAGTCAAACAGTGAAAGCAGGGGACGGAAGAAATCTTTCATCACGGGCCCCTCACCTGTAGAGACCTTTGCCCCTAACTTCCAGAGAGGCTCCAGCTATCGATTTCAGTTTAGAAAGTTTTAGGAACAAAGAAGAGGCAGAATTTTAAGTTTTGCTACTGAAGAAAAATAGCACAAAGGAGAGGAGTAGCGAGATTTTCAGCCTGTGTGACGTGTCACAGGAGAAACCTGAGATCTTCTGCCAGCTTGCTGGTGACTTCCTCACCTTGTAAATCTCTCATATCTTCCAGAACTTTAAGACTTCTGCCTAATTAAATGTTCTCCTATATCTATGTCGCCCCCATTCTTACACTCACGACCCTGGCCCGAGTGCCTGCAGTAGCCTTCCTTTAAACTACTTCCTCCCCTTATTCAAGACACCTTGCATCCCAACTCCATGCCCCACTTCTTATCTCAGTGGACCCTTTGCATTCCTCACTCAGAACACTTACTGTATTATCTAGAAGGATCCATTTGTCATCCTTATTTAACCCTGTACCTTGAGTGCCTAGCCCTTTGCCTAGCTTAGAGCAGCTCCTCAGTGAGTATTTCTTGACCCTGGGCAGGAGTGATAATCAATCACAATATCTGACAAAAGCTAAGTGATCTGTTATCACTTGCAATGTACTAATTAAAAAAAAAAAAAACCCTGAAATCAGAAAAAAAAAAAAAAGTGTAAGGCGCAAAGAGAGAGAAAATTATCCAAGGCTGGAAGATACAAATTTGAACACCACTGGGAACCGCAAATGGGAAATAAATAAGTAAAACCCTTTGTTGATATTATGCAATGTCTTTGGCGATGGATCATGGGAAGCCTCAACAATCACTATATGTTAACACAGTGGAGTGGTTTGGAGCAAGTGCTTAGGATTTCAAAGTTCATATTCCAGCTCTGCCATTTCTAACCTGTGTGATCCTAGGCAGACTATTTAACTTCTCTGTTTCTGTAGCTTCATCATTTGTAAAATGCAAGTTCTACTAATGTTTTCCTAGTAGGGCTGTTAGGAGAATTAAGAGTTGATATAAAGAAAACACCCTAGAAAAGTGGCTAGTACATAGAAAGAGCTATATGAAATTTTATTATTGTTGTTATTGTTTTTCTTATTATAATTCCTCATCCTAAAGCATGACCCATGACAACAAGAAGAAGGAAAAGTGACGGTTGGCAGTCTAAAATATTTACATAAATGGATGCTAAGGGCTATGTGACTAAAGGTGGCAATGTAAACCATTCACTACTTTAAAAGAGGCTCTTAAAATTATACTTGTATAAACTCTTTGCTCTGAGCCCACAAAAGAAGGCACATGGATTCTCTCGACTCCACACCCCACTTTCCTTTTCTATGTCGTGTCCATGCCAATTTTTGTGACTTATTATTAAGTACAAGTTAAGTGCAATAAAGATTCTTTTGAAATATATTTTGGGAATCATATAGAAGTTGTTTTAAGAACTGAAAACTAGGCCATTAGAGTTTCTTTATTCCTTGCTTTTGAACTCATAATCTTACTAGAGTTCTTAATTAAGCAGAGTTTGGGAACAAAAGTTTCCAAATCTTGGTCTGAAGCCTTTTGTTGAAACACCTGAATAATCCTTATTTAAATTTATATTACTAAGTATTTGTATAGTATGACATAATTCTGGCCCTTTAAACTTCTAGGGACATAAAAAAATGTGACAAAGTTTCCAAGCTCTTAGTACTTACAAGTCTTTCTTTCTTCGTCTTCTTACTTTTGATGAGACTCAGAATATTGTACTCTTTGGTTATTAGTTCATTTCAGTCTTCTTCACGCTGGAAACTCTTTCCTTCCATTATAATTAATTTAACAAGTATTTAACAATCATCTCTTCTGTGAAGGGATGTAAGGCTCAAGGTTCTTAAAGGCAGCTTCCACGTCTGTCAAGTTTGCCATTATATCCTCAGTGCCAACCAAGGTGCACTGCGCATAATGGGCATTGCAAAAGTATTTGGCTGAGAGATATGAATAAAGGTCCTATACTGAAGCATGAAGTATAATAGAGCCAGTATAATGTTTAGATCTGGCTTCAAACCCCAGTTTTCCTAATTATTATCTATGTGATCTACAGCAAGTTGCTTAATGAACTCATTTTCCCTTGTAAATGGAAATAGTATCCACTTTATAAGTATTATGAGAATTTAGCAAGATAATGGTTTATTAAGACTTCTACTAAGTGTATAGTATGTTTCAGAGACTGCATTTCAAAATACAAGACTTTAAAGTTTGAGTGGATTGCCATTCTTGCTCTTACAAATTTCCACTTGGTAAAATAAGACAAGTCACAAATATAGAAATGTTATGGGTGTTTCAAGTTGGGAGAGATGACGTGTATTTGAGAGAATTAGGGGGAAAAGGTAACATATGAAATGGTCCTTGAAAGAGAGTTAGGATTTCAACAATTCAAATGGGCAGGCATACCCAGATTAAACAAAGAGAACCTAAACACGGAGGTAAAAAGGTACTGAGTGACAGAGAAAAGGTCACTCTTTTGGCTGAAATGTACAAGAAGTAGTGAGAGATAGGCAAGAAATGTGGGGTGGGGCCATTTTAGGGTTGCCAGGTTCTTTAATCCAACAGACAATGGGCAAAGCAACTCCTGACGATTTAGGGGCAGGCCTATGGAATAATATGATTGGAAGGTGGAAACGCCTGAGTGGAGAGATCAGTTAGGAGAGGCTCTTGCATTATTTCAGGCCAGAGATAATAAAGGCCTATAGCAGGGAGGGGGCAGAGAGTAAGCAGACAAGGCAGGCACATTTCACAGAGAATCCAGTCTGTGACTAGTGCCTCGCACTGGAGGGAGAGAGGGAGAGACCCTATGACCGGAGTCACTTACACTACTTAACACAAACGGGTAAATCACAGGAAAGTGTCTGTTTCGGATATGGGTCAGCTTGAGATCTGGGTTGCACCTCGCTGCCACCTTCCCTTTTTTATATCCCTGTTTTTCAGGGCCACCTCCACTTCCCTCTACCTATCTGCACTAAGTAACTGAGCTTTCTATCCTCGACCTGACCCTGCGTTTACCGTCACGCTCCAATTCCCCTTTCAACTATGTCTTCCCATAGGATTCTCACAGCCAGGATGACCAGAGGTCAGGTCCTGGGCTGTAGGCCACCCCACCCAACAGATCCCCTATCGTCTTCGCCTAGGCGGCTTCCATGCGTGCACCCCCACGGCTCTCTGGCCAATAGGCAGGCGCCAGTGCTGGGGCTCGACTAGCTATTGGTTGGCGGAACCATGGTGAGAGATGGTGCGGTGCCTGTTCTCCGCACCGGTGAGAGCTGTGGGCGGTTGTTAGGGCGACCGTTCATGACGTAGGGCCGTCAGGACGAGCAACCCCCAGCTGATTGGCTAGACGATCGGACGATCCTTCCTTATTGGTCACAGTCTCGCCGGGCTCCGAGCGTGCGTACAGCGAAGGTTCCTTCCGCTCCGCGCCTCCGTTGACTGGAGACGGGCGGAGCGCCGGCTCCTGGGGTCGGTGGCCTCTAGTGAGATCCGGAGGTGAGGAGGGCGGTGGTCGGGGCGGCGGTGGGTGGGAGCGGATTAGGGCTGTGTTGGTGGCAGTTCTCGAACTCTGCCCGGCCTGGGAAGGGGCAGCCGGCACTTCCTGCCGACCCGGGGGTGCGGCGCTGGCGGCTTTGCCCGGGGTGGCGCCGGGTCCCGCTCGGACTGCGAGGAGACGTCCTTGAGGCGCGGCGGGCCGACAGGCGGCCCGCACCTATGCCGAGAGCCCGCGGGCCAGCCTGGGCCCGAGGGGCGGATGGAGGGCCGGCTTCTTCGGGGCTGCTGTCAATATCGGTGGACCGGCGGGGCGTTGCCGCGTTCGCTGGCCCTGTCCGAAGTCGGCGGTGCTGGCCGCGCAGTTAACGATCGTCGGGGCGGAAAGGGTGCCGGGCAGGGTGACCTCAGAGTCCCCTTGATTCGAGAAATGCTGGGGCGTTGGGGGACAGTCCGGCCCGCAGCTCGGGGAGAGGACGCGAGAAGATCTATCAGGTGCAGGCGTTCACGCCTGGGCTGTGCTGTTCGCACTGGGTACACGCCCAGGCTCTGCTGTTTGTCAGCACCTTTCTTAAAAGTGATGGGAAGATCTGGCTCAGAGCCTAAAATGCTGCTGACTGGCTCAGAGCCTAAAAGATCCGTGGATCTGCATAGATGCATTCGATTACTTCCAGGAGAAATGGACTGAGAGGATGCAGAGCCCAATGTAGAGATTCTCCCGACAACGTAAAGGATTCTTTTTTTTTTTTTCTTTGCAAGGGTCGTAGTCTCCTTGGTGCTGATGTCCTTTTGTCCAAACTTTGTAGGTTGTTCAGAATTATTTAGTTTTGGTTAGGAAAACGGTACCTTGGAGGTTCATAAAATAGAACAATTTCTGCGGTAGGAGGGGCTTGATGTACTTCATCTTACATGGTCGTTTGAAATTCTTCAGGATTTGAGGACATGCCTTAGACTAGGTCCTGAAAAGTCATGGGAAACATTTATTTCCGGGCCATACTAAATAATAATGTATAAGTTCCGCATCACACAATGTAGAGAATGCATTTTTTGTTTGCTGTGAATTTATTGTTCTCTCCATGCAGTGAAAGACA
Source organism: Camelus dromedarius (assembly GCF_036321535.1). Classification (NCBI taxonomy): domain Eukaryota; kingdom Metazoa; phylum Chordata; class Mammalia; order Artiodactyla; family Camelidae; genus Camelus; species Camelus dromedarius. The sequence continues at coordinate 49,758,894 of NC_087438.1, forward strand.
TTTTGTGACTTAGAGGTAATCTAGCAAAGACCTGGAGTGTACTTTGGAGATAGACTGAGTGGATTTTGTGGTAGTGTCTTTCCAGAATTTATGATAAACTTGGCAGTAAAGACAAATGAGAGTTAGTAATATGAAGGTTAAAAAAATGTGTAGAGATTATATCATTAACATACGAAACGTGTGTGTGGCGTGAGCATTTCCAGATGAAGTGTGTGTTCTTGTGTGCACGTGTGCTCTTTTTATTCTTGTATGATCTAGTTTCTAGACGGTGGATAGATAACCACATCTGATCAGTATTTATTTAGGTTGAGCATGTGAAATTCCTGATACTTGAAATTTGATCATTTTCCCCCTACAAAAATAGCAGTTTCATATGGTTCAGTTGATACTTTGTCAGAGAACTTTGGGGCTCTGGCTATGTAAGTGAATAAAAAGATACATGACTTACAAAGAGGTGCTATGTCATAGAACTGGGTGTAGAATCCAGAAATCCTGATTTCCAGGGAGAATTTTTTTTTTCTAGGATTATTAGGTTGAGCAGCAGAATGCTAGATCCTGTTGGAATTAAAAATGATTCAGTATAAGATACGGTTCTTGCCTTCAAAGAAACAAAATGTACACAGTAATTAATTTGAGAGCAGTGTTAGATAGTGTATAATCAAATACGGAAATGTGTAGCCCAGGAAGAGTGCTGACTAGGAGGGAAGAATTAGAGTAAGTTGCCAAAGCATCCTTTTCTGAAATTGGCCATGATAGGTGGTTTTTAGCATACTGGATTAGAGTTTGAGGATTCCATTTAATTTAAATTATCCATTTTTTTTGAAAAGTCTTTGAAATGTTACAACACACTTCAGTCTGAATAAGCAAGGCATATATTGCCTATTTAACTTGATTTTTTTAAGCTAAAATTTATTTTTATTGCAGTGTGGTCTAAATACTGTTCTTTGAATTTGCGTAAGTTGTCCGGTAGCCTCCTAGTGCCACTTGTAACTGCTGAGGACGTTGGAAGATTGGATTCTGTGGCATTTAAATGCTATGCATAATCACACAGAAATGGGGAAGATGCTCATAAGAAATGGGATTGTATGCAATTATGGTTACTTTCGACACACCTTTGTACATTTGGTTACTCATTTTGTATTTCCAAATAGATGTTCTCAGTGTTTGGGAATGGTTCACAGGATCATATGTAAATCTTTACCTGAATGTTGCAAAGGTGACTTTACACCTAGGAAAGAAATGCCCCAGAATTGACAATGCTACCATGAAGGTTTTGAGGGAAAACATAATGTCCCTATTATAGAATTATGGGTTAATAATGCTAAACAAATTTATGATCAAATTGGGGTGCCTTCCTGCTAGCAGCTTAGATTTTTAATTCTACCAAATTAACTTTTAATAGTGAAGAATTCATTGACTGGATAAGGGAATATTCTAAGTTGAAGGCTTGTTGGGGAAGAAGTGTTAGAAATTTTGACCTAGTTTTGAAATGTTTTTAGTTAATTCATTTTCTGGAATACTGATGCTAGTTGATCCTTTAGACTAGTTTATAGGGTTTCATTTTTTGTTTTTAAATATAAGAAAGTTATATGATAGAAGACCATCATGAAAATCTAGGCACTTAGGAGGCTTTTAATTGAAATGAAGTAGGTTTCAAATCTGAGATATGATTAATACTCTCTGATACTTTAAGTCCAAGTCCCTGCTAATTTAATAAAAAGTATTTTTGTTGTTGTTGTTCATTTTCCAGGATAGTATAGAAAATATGGCCTCTCTGTCCCACCCTATCCCCCTTTAATATGTTCTCTCAAAGGAAGGGGAGTTATATCCATAACCTACTGACTTAAAAGTCATGTTTAGGTCTGTTTCAAGACATGTCAATAAAATGCATGCTACCATAGCTTAAGAATTTATTTTTAATTAAGTGGGTATTTGTTGAGCAACTGCTATATATGAGTGCAAGGCACTGAAGAATGAAATGAGGAATAAGACTCCAGGAGGAAGGCTGAAAAGGCGTGAATGAACACAGGCAGATGCATGCCACATTCCCACATCTCAGCCTTTTAAAATTGAGACAGTAAGAAATACATGTTTTGTTGAAAGCCACTACACACTCGTATGTATAGTTTCATGAAACATAATGTTTCAGGAAATATCTACCCATACCACATGTCTTACCCACAGCTATTTTTTTTCTATTTTATTTTAAAATGGAGCATTTAAACTGGATTTTATGATAATTGCTCCAGTGAAGGGTTATGACCTGTGGTTTGGAAACCAGGTACCTGTTTGGCCTGGTGTGGCTGTGATATAGGGAAGAGAGAAGACTGAGTGATGCAGTGAGAGGGGACACTTAGTAATTGCTTTGGTTCCTAAAAGCTACTCTTATTTTGTTTTTTCTAACCCTTCAGATAGATTAATGCTTTCTCTTCCTTAATTTGTTGCCTTTTTATTTTCTCTCTTCAATAAATGAAACACTTTCTTAGTTATTACCCAAATGTAAGATTATTTGAATTCTTGATAATCTGTCAATCAGTGGACTGACTTTTGTAATCTGAATTTTAATTGATTTTTATGGATAATTAATATGCTTTATTGTAAGCATTAATTTTAGTGTAAGAGGTAAGGCGTGCAAGTTCCTATATTAGAGATCAATGATTATATCACATTTTTTAGAAATCAGATTATCAGAATTATTATTTTTATTATTTAGCCAGCCAACGTGGGGAAGTCTAGTCATGGTAGTCATTAGATCAAAATAACCAATGTTCTGCTGGGAAGTTTTGAATGCTGTGTGGGTCTACTTTGGCCAGCCATCGTCTTATAGTATTGTTCCAGCATTTTTATTTTAGTAGCGGCTAAAGTTTAGGAAAAGACCTCCAGTGACAGCAACATTAGGAAGGTTTATTAAACATCATTTTGCTAGTGACATTATGCCTTTTGTTGTATGGAATGGAAAAAATGTAATGGACTCCTGCCCTTGAGGAGCTTTATAAACCAAGATAATGACTTACAGTAGATTGTTTGGTATTTACCTTTTGCGTAACTAGAATGTAGAGAATGAAGAGGATGCTTATACGCATTTGTCAGGGCAATCAGAAAATAAATGTGAATGGTTATTTCTCATTTTTGGTTTCTGCTTTGTTCTCCTTCACTCAGACAATATCAAGGGCTGAAGTATTTATTTGATTTGATCTTAAATGCTTGAATTCATATAACTGGTAAGAAATAGCTCCTTTTAAGTTGTTTGTTAGTGAATAATAGAGGATTTAAGTGTTGTAAGTAAAGAAGTAATAAGAGAGTTACTGAACTGTAACAGAATTATATGGAACACTAGCAAATTGTGTTACTCTTATGTATAAGACACTGCATACAAAAGCAGGGTTTATAATGCACTTTTCCTTAAAATCTTTTCCTAAAAATATAGTGAGCTGTAGTCTAAGTATTTATACTTATATTCCTTCTAGGATCCAAGGATTCTGTAGCTACAATGTTGTCAAGACTTTTCCGAATGCATGGCCTCTTTGTGGCCTCCCATCCCTGGGAAGTCATAGTGGGGACTGTGACACTGACCATCTGTATGATGTCCATGAACATGTTTACTGGTAACAATAAGATCTGTGGTTGGAATTATGAATGTCCAAAGTTTGAAGAGGTTTGTGAAATTAATTTGATATTAGCTAAATAAATTTTATTTTATTTTTATTTTTTTTTGTGGGTGGTGGGGGTAATTAATTAGGTTTATTTATTTATTTTAATGGAGGTACTGGAGATTGAACCCAGGACTTCATGCATGTTCAGTGTGCACTCTACCACTGAGCTATAACCATCTACTATTTTTAATTTCTAAAGAATGTCTCCTTTTAGAGACCATGTAATCAAAAAAAGGTATGAGTATAATTTTTATTTCAGTATTCATGAACTTACCTCACATTTTGATTTACTTACATAGTATGAAAATGCTCTGGAAGTACTTTACTTTTTGCCTTTGCTATACAAATGAGTGTAATTGACTTTACTTGAAAAATATAACTTTCGTAAGTGACTAACAGTGAAAAATTATTGGCTTAAACATTGGATTGTTTAAAAATTGGAGTTAATTATTGATTTGCATTTTAGTATTTTATTTGACTTGTATTGTGCATACATTTACATTATCATGATGATGTAACCTAATGATGCATACAAAATAAAAATTCTTATTTTGATTGGGATTTTTTTCTCTCTCTCCCAATAGGATGTTTTGAGCAGTGACATTATAATTCTCACAATAACACGATGCATAGCAATCCTATATATTTACTTCCAGTTCCAGAATTTACGCCAACTTGGATCAAAATATATTTTGGGTAATCATTTTATACATTAACTTCTTTATGTGTTATCAAATTTTTGACTTTCTGTGGAAATACACCTGTTTGTTCAAATCATGTGTGTGGAAATGTGTGTATTGCTTAAAGTGTGCTGTATGCATTCAGTAGTTTCATTTTTTACTGAGAGTTAGACATTCTGATATTTGAGCCTTTAATAATCTGGAGAAAATAGTATTATTTCTTTCATAATATTGTATGGGACTATATGTGGTTATGTGTGTAATAAAAGATGAAGTTTTTTCAGTTTGTTGAATTTTGTCGCTTTAGGTATTGCTGGCCTCTTCACAATTTTCTCAAGTTTCGTATTCAGTACAGTTGTCATTCATTTCTTAGATAAAGAATTGACAGGCTTGAAGTAAGTATTTAAATTATAAATATACTTTCTTTCAAAATATATCATTAAAAACTTTTCCTCTCCATGTTATAAAGTATTATAATATATAAATTGTCAAAAGTTTATAGAAAATATGGGAAAACTTTTCATGTAATCACTTGGCTAATTTTAATACCTGTTAACATTTTAGTATATATCCTTTCCCACTTTTTTTATACTTAAAGAAAAATTCTGAGATCATACTCTATATATTGCTTTATAACATTTATGCTTAGTAACATTTTATCAACATCTTTGCATGTCTTTAATGCTAAACTAAATTATTTATAATAGCTGTCTAGTGTTTCCATGTATGAATATAATGTAGTTTATTTACTTAATACTCTAGATTGGATTGTTAGGTTATTAAATTTCTTCCAGTAGTAACAACACTGTGATAAATGTCTTTGTAGCTAATTTTTTGTTCCTATGCATAGCCATTTTCTTAGGATACTTTCCTAAGAGTGAAACAGTAGCTGTGTAAGTTTTTAGGGCTTTTAAGGGCTATTATTGCCAATTTAGTCTCCAGAAAGGTTGTTTAGTTTATCCTTCCACAGGTAGTAATTAATGAAAACAAAACAAAACTAAATACAGTATACTGGTTGCTATCTGAAAGTACAGCTTTCCTGTGAAACCTTTGTTAAGGGAAGAAGCAATTACCTAGGACACACCTCGCCAATGGATGCACACAGGGAGCTCACAGACACAGTTCCGAGCCCTGGCAGCTCGATGCTGAGGTGCTGAGCGTAGTTCCGGGCAGTGGCACTCTCACTCTTCCGCTCCAGGTGCCCGCTGCCTCTGTAACGGCTCCCTGCGAAACAACACCCAACACTATTTTCACTTTTTAACCTTTTTTGTAAAAGTGAAAATCCTCTTTGGATTTCTTTTGGTTGGCAAAGACAGGTACTAATGTAGGTCTTTTATAAAAGTAAAGTGGCATAAAGTGAACATTCAAAAAGTAGGGGATACCTGTGTTCCCCCTTTTTTCCCCATGCTAATTGACAAGGACACATTTTTAACTAAGGATGATAACTTTGCTATAAAATTATCAAAAGGTGTTTCTGTGTAAATATATTGACATTTTTAACATTAAAAATATTTTTAACAAATATTTTGAGCGAACTAATATATTTCGCTTTGAGGATATCAAAGGAGTAGAGGGTATAGCTTTTGGTCTGCAGAAAGTCACACATACCAGAGCTCAGAAGATATATGGGACAGAGGAAAGTTTTGTTTTAGAAAGCAATTTTTAAGTGATTTTTTTTTTCTTCTGTTAAGTATACCTGATCGTCTTGTCTTCTTTCTTTTTTTTCTCCAGTGAAGCTTTGCCCTTTTTCCTACTTTTGATTGACCTTTCCAGAGCAAGTGCTCTAGCAAAGTTTGCCCTCAGTTCCAACTCACAGGTATTATTTACAAGATGTGAATGTTACTGGTATTCTTTTTTCCAGATTGTTTACATTAATAGGGGGGATTGATAGAATTTCTTCATAATCCAAGATTCAGGAATTTCCCACAGTTTTAATTGTCAAGCCCTAACATTGGTCTTCCTAAGTACCCCAGGAACTGTCCCATTTGTGTAAGGACTCAGTTGTAATTTCACAGCGTCTAGAATTTGGAATCTTCCCCATTTTCCTTTTTGAAGGTTTCAGAATTTAAGGTAATATGTCTTTTGGATAAATCAGAGTATCTCTCTAGTGAAAAATACCAGAGAACAGACAGGATCTAATGGGAAAATCTCAAGGTAGATTGATTTCTAAACCCCTTGAATTAACACTAGCATTATTTCACATCTAAAGTTTTATCTTGGTGCGTTCATTATTCACTTTAAGGAACCTAACATTTTGAGTACTACTCAGAGTATCTGAGTATAATATATCATATACTTCTGCCCTGATTATGTTTTTGATAAATGTTTATGATCATTTGAGCATTTTGATAAGGATGTGATTTAGGTTTCATAATAGTAACATGATCTTAAAAAATTTGCAACTAAGAACTTCTGTCATTGGTAGCCAAACTATAAAATGTTGTAGATTTAACTACGTGGGGTTTAAATGGCAGAATTAATGCACCACCTCAAAGGAATCTCCCTGAGAAGTATCTCGTTCAGTGGACAGAGAAAGCAGGGCACTGTATACGTGCTTTTTTTTTTTTTCAGTCCTCTATATTATTAGCATGCTTTGTATCTGGAATGCCTGTTAATCTTATCATATTGCATATTTTATTCTTGATATAGTAAAACAGATTTAGTAGAAGCCCTAGGATGCTCGCTAACATTTTTAAAAAGTTATTTTATGCCTTACTCTCATTGATATGTTTGGTGTGTTCTAGGATGAAGTAAGGGAAAATATTGCTCGTGGAATGGCAATTTTAGGTCCCACATTCACCCTCGATGCTCTTGTGGAATGTCTTGTGATTGGAGTTGGTACCATGTCAGGTTTGTAAGCAGTTTTTAATATGTTTTAAAATAAGTTTGTAGATGAACAGAAAAAAGAACATAATAGATTATATCAATTATTCTTAAATTCTGGCTTTTAAAAGTCTGACATTACTCTTACAATTTTTTAATTGTATGAATATGTGGGTATATCTGATCTGACTTTATGTCTGTCTGCTTAAGTGAAAACTTAGTAGGTTACTGATTTATTTTCACTCTTGCCATCTTTTTTTCCTGTGCTCCACTTTTTTGATGACTTGATGTTTTTGTTTGATTTTTAACCAACATTGTATTCCAGGCTCATTTGGAAAGCACATTCCAGCGCCTGCTGTTGCTTAGGGTAAATTAGGGACTTGGTTCCATGTTATGTAGGAGGCATTGCAGAAGTCAGGAGTGGGACAGATCTAAGTTGGATCCACGTAATAGAGTGGTTAGGAAGTTTTAATCAGACAGTATGCAGTTCATCTTAACGTGTACCCAGCATTGACATCAACACATAGGTTTCTTCATCCTTATTGAATAGTAGAGAATTTCATGTTAAATATCAAACATAGGACTCCATTATATAGGACAAAATTATGGCCTCATGTGGAAATTTGCCAGAATGAATATATCATGCTATTGTCAAGGCTTCCCAGTCAATTAAGACTAGATTTTATGGCTTTCTCATGGAGGCCACACTTAGTTAACTACTGTTCTAGCATATTGCCTAGTACCTTACTGCCCTCAGAGTAAGGGTTTCTTTCAGAAGTAAATTATCTAACTTTTAAGAGAATAGTTGGCTGTTGGTATTAGTTGAGGTCTCTTCGCTAGGTAGTGTGTTAAATATGGAATGTTTCTTCTGACTTTCTGAGAGTGAACTTATTATTTATTCAATTATTTAGCCTGTCATTCAAAACTTGTTTAAAGAATAAGATTTTTTACAATTATTTTAATGTACATTTCTAAAAATCTACTCTTTTGGGGTGTAGTTTTGAGTTTTGACAAAGATGTAGTCATGTAACTGCCACCACAATCAAGAAGAGTGTTTTTGACCAGGTGAAAATATACCTGTGTGGTTTTATTCAAGCAGAACAGCATATATGAAGAGAGAATTAGCTAGGAACTGGTGATGGGCCATGAAACCAAGGATTCTTCATTTGAAACTGATTTGGAAAGCAGTGAAGACTGATGTGGAAAGTGGGGTGATGAGTTTGGTCATAAAAGTTCAGAGCAGCGGACAAGGAAGTAATTAGATTTGTCATTGGTGAACCAGTTAGGAGACATTTATAGGTATATGGAAATGGTAAAATTAGGGATTTGACTTAGGGTAGAATAAAAGAACAGATTTAACACATATGAACTAGGAAGTAACTCTTTGGAAAGCCAATGAAAAAAGAAAAAAGTCTTCCAAGTCTTCTTGGAAGTATGTAGATTGGTGCTGTCTCCTTGTAGTAACAGTGGCACAGAGACTGTTTCGGGACAGGAAGGAAGAATGCCTGTAGGACACGTGACGACAGCAGTAGTTACAGAGGGAAAGAGGAGACAGCAGGTGGTAAAAGCAGTGGTCAAGTACAGTTTCCTTAGTCTCACCTTTGAAAAGGTTCTATTTGGCTACTATTTAGATGCAGGTTATTCATAATGCTTTTGTCATTGTAATTTTCTATTCTCTTGAATTTCTGCACTTGAGAGTAATTACTGTTGAATTTTTTAAAAATATGATATGTGCTTTTTTCTATTATTTAGTTAAATGATCTATTACAATTAAGAAAATAAAATACAATGATGAGTTTTTTGTTATTACAGTTAGCAGTTTTTATAGGAAAAGGCAATCAATTTTTATTTATATTTTAAAACATTTTTATATTTAATGAGTGACGTCGGAAATATGTTTTATATTCAAGTTTCTTTGTAAAGTGAGGGAGTGCGATTCGGTTATCTAATCTTTTTCCAACTCTATAATTCTGTTCCCTTCTATTTGAGAAGAATACCAAATGATACCTTAAACATTTCATAGTGGAACATTTGTTAATTTTGGATCTTGGGTTGCTTTGTTGCATTATATCATTTTTTAAAACAGATCAAGTGAAATGAAGCAAAACTGTAAGAACATCAGTGAACACCACAGAGGTTATATTGAACTTAGAGTTCAGTAGTACACGTCAGGTAAAATATTTACCACGCTCCTATGTCAGGAAAGGCATAACTGGCAGTGAGTTTTGTACAAAAAAGTCCTTAGTCCTCAGGTGACTTGCTCTTGTGGTAATGAGGGGGGTTGGAGCAATAGTGTAACTGTGGGGGGCTTGCTCCCTTAGAGGAGCATCTCCTTGATGTCCTGTCTCAAAACGGCACTACCGTTTGATAAACGGGGATGACCAAATGGGTATTAACACCGCTAGGCCTGGCTTTGTGATGTAGGGGACACTGGAGAGGACAGGGTCTCTGACCTTGAGGAAGTCATTCCTGTGTGCCCTCAGGTTTCACAGCACCTCTGAGTTCCTAATTCTTTTTCTGAGTAGATGGCAAAGAGCCTAATATACTAATGCTTTCGTGTGTTTGTCTACCTGTAGGAAGAGTCCCTGTGATGTATGCAGCATCTCACATACTCAGACTCTTTTGCTGGCTCATACGTTTAATTCTTCTCTCACCAGGGGTGCGGCAACTTGAAATAATGTGCTGCTTTGGCTGCATGTCGGTTCTCGCCAACTACTTCGTGTTCATGACTTTCTTCCCAGCTTGTGTGTCCTTGGTTTTAGAGGTAAGAGTGGTTCTTGCTAATGGCCTTAGTGGAAGAGTAATATTTCTCATTATATTAATTCACCAAATAAAATCGCCACCTTCTAATGTCACACTGACTTCCTTTGCAGCTTTCTCGGGAAAGCCGTGAGGGGCGTCCAATTTGGCAGCTCAGCCATTTTGCCCGAGTTTTAGAAGAAGAAGAAAATAAACCAAATCCTGTTACTCAGAGGGTGAAGATGATTATGGTAATCACACAGTTTTCTTCTCCCTTCAGTATCTTCGGTTCCAGGGTCACATTCTGCTTTTTAATTTTTTTCCTTCTTATCTTTCTATAATTTTTGACTCCTTCACTGTTCTTCTTCCTTTTTTTTTCCCCTTAACTTTTTTCTCATTTCTTTGAGGTCCCTAGTCTTCTCTCTCCCCTAAGTAGGTTTTTCAAGTTCCTCTACTTTTTGTCTCTGAAAATCTGTTCTTTGGGAGGCTTTCAGCAGTCTAGTGGGGCCGTGCCTTAATTCAGTCACATAGCAACCCTGGGCCTTTCTCTTCATGGAAAGGGGAGGCCGTGGAAGGAAAATAGTATTTGGTGATCCAGTTCCTAAGGATAGGAAATTTAAGTTCCATTGATACGCAGAGGATACATAATTTTTTAATTTTTATTTCAGTCTCTAGGTTTGGTTCTTGTTCACGCTCACAGTCGCTGGATAGCTGATCCTTCTCCTCAAAACAGTACAGTAGACAATTCCAAGGTTTCTTTAGGACTGGATGAAAATGTGTCCAAGAGAATTGAACCAAGTGTTTCCCTCTGGCAATTTTATCTCTCGAAGTAAGTTCCCTGAGACCTGCTTTGCTGTGTATGAACCATAGCCCTCTGTGCTGCTGAAAGTTTAGGTTGTACCTTTTACATTTCTGGGTAATAACACTGTAATTTGCTTTCTTTTATTTAGAATGATCAGCATGGATATTGAACAAGTTATTACCCTAAGTTTAGCTCTCCTTTTGGCTGTCAAGTACATCTTCTTTGAACAAGCAGAAACAGAATCTACACTCTCATTAAAAAACCCTATCACATCTCCTGTAGTGACCCAAAAGAAAGTCACAGACGACTGTTGTAGACGTGAACCTCTGCTGGTCAGAAATGACCAGAAACTCCATGCGGTGGAGGAGGAGCCCAGGACAAACAGAGAAAGAAAAGGTGATTTCTTATCTTCTTCATTTTCCGTTCTTCCAACGTTGATTTGTTGAGAAGTTGAGTCTTCTTTCAAACTCAAGGTCAGTGTTGTAAGATTTCTTTTGATCTCTTGAACAGCTGAGGTTATAAAACCCTTAGTGGCAGAAACTGACACCTCAAACAGAGCTACATTTGTGGTCGGTAACTCCTCCTTACTCGATGTAGAGACACAGGAACCTGAAATTGAACTTCCTACGGAGCCTCGGCCTAATGAAGAATGTCTGCAGATACTTGGAAATGCAGAGGTGAGAAAATCACGTCAGCTCAGGCTTGGTATCTTTCTTGAGGAAAGGAGCTCTTTTAGTAAAGGAAGGAAGGAAGTTGCAGCATTCAAGTACCTACTAAGTTCTAGGCACCATGTTTCATGGTTTACTGGTCTTATTTATTCCCTACAACCTTGTAAGATAGGCAGAATTACCTCCTTTTTTTAGATGAAAAAAACGGAGGCTCCAGGAAGGTTAAGTATGTCCCACAGTAACACATGTAGGAATGGTAAAGCCGAGGTCAAGAGTCCAAGATGTGCTGACTCAGTCAGTACTTCCTGCTTTACTAAAGAGGTGAGCAGCTGCTGTGTTCTCACCAGTACGTTAAGGCCTAGGAAAGCTTGAACACAGAAATGACCTTCAGAGATAGAAGAAGGGTGGTTTCTGTTTGTTTCAGAGTAAGTTTGATGCTCGTGAGGAGGCTCGTCTTCCTCTCTGACATTCGAATGGGGTGTCCTGCCTATATGACCATGTGAGCCCATGAGTGCTCTAGTGTGACCCTTGTGTCCCGTCCATATCTGCTTACTCTGGTTCGTTCTTAATTTATGCACACGTGAGTGAGAGATTGTTTTTGTTTCTCTCCACCACTTTCCTTTCCCTCATTCCTCTTAACACGTGTACTGATATCTCAACTGTCCTGCTGTTAACAGAACTTACAGGGTGGCTGTCAGAATCTTAATTCTGGATTTTTTTTTTCCTATGAACCTCACTTGCAAAATTTAGTGTTTTGGTCTTACTGTTGTTTAGTTTTCACATTTTTATAGAGAATTTACTTTCATTTTGATGTTCTTACTTCTACGCAAATCATCTCCTTTAGAAGGCAAAATTCCTTTGGGTTTGTCTCTTAAAGTACTTGTGTTTCAGTTCTGTTGAGAGCACTGTTTGTATTAAATGGCTTATTTATCATGAATAGTATGAGAAACAGTCTTCAAGTCTTCTGTCTTCTCCCTCTCTCAACCCCCTTCCATTTTTTTTTTCATTTCTTTAGAAAGGTGCAAAATTCCTTAGTGATGCTGAGATCATCCAGTTAGTCAATGCTAAGCATATCCCAGCTTACAAATTGGAAACTTTGATGGAAACCCATGAACGAGGTGTATCTATTCGCCGACAGTTACTTTCCAAAAAACTTCCAGAGCCTTCTTCTCTCCAGTATCTACCTTACAGGGACTATAATTACTCCTTGGTAAGTTATTTTTTGATTTGAGCAAGTTTGCTTTGTAGCTTTAATCTTTAGTTTTTTTTTTTCTTTTTTTTTTTCTTGTGGTTGTTTTAGTCTTTTTCTTGACTCATCTATTATACATACATAGTTTTATAAAGCATTTTCCTTTTTAAATCACTTTACTGTAATTTTGTAATTTGCTTATGACATGGGTGGTGAAAATTTAAAAACTTTTTCCTAGTGTTATTTATAGTCATTACTCAAGATTTTAGTATTTTCAAAAGTTTGGTTGAAAAATACACTAAAGGATTAAGTTTGAAGAGAGTTATTAATGACAAGGGCTGTATATTTGCTATATAGATTTTCACTTAGTGCCCGACTTTACCTTTTAGGTGATGGGAGCTTGTTGTGAGAATGTTATTGGATATATGCCCATCCCTGTTGGAGTGGCAGGACCTCTGTTCCTCGATGGAAAAGAATTTCAGGTTCCGATGGCGACAACAGAAGGCTGCCTGGTGGCCAGCACTAACAGAGGCTGCAGAGCGATAGGCGTAAGTTGACGTTCCTGTATTTGCCTGTTTTACGATACACGTTAGGCCAGGCAGTGAGAAGAGGTTTGGGGGCGTTCAAGGACTCCTTTTGGGACCAGCAGAACTGTTCTCAGGATTAACGTGTACTTTTGTAACATACTCTGCACAGCTTGGTGGAGGTGCCAGCAGCCGAGTCCTTGCAGACGGGATGACCCGTGGCCCAGTGGTGCGTCTTCCCCGTGCTTGTGACTCTGCAGAAGTGAAGGCCTGGCTCGAGACACCTGACGGGTTCTCAGTGATAAAGGAGGCATTCGACAGCACCAGCAGGCATGTGTTGGGGGGAGTTATATATGCATTTATGCTCATTTCAGAACCAGTGCCATCTTCTGGCATGGGTAAACGTAACTGTTAACAATACTGTCTGCTTAAGATGATATAACACAATATCAACTTTAAATCCATTCATTCTGAATGAGTAATATGATTGTGTGGTTGTCATGGGGGGAGCAGAATGTTGATATAAATGCATCTCTCCATGGAGATTAATTAGAAAAAAATAATGTGAGCTGATAAATTTGTGTGTTGGTTTTATAAGGCTCACTTTGATTAGGCTGTAACTTTGCCCTGGAGGAGTTTTGACCTAGAATTGCCCTCGGGCGGAATGGCCTGAGAAAAAGATTTTCCAAGCAGGATAGAAGTGAATGTTAGTATAGTAGATTTACTTTGAATATAGAAAACTAAATTTATAAAGAAGTATAATCAACACAAATGAGAACCCCAGCGTAGTTCAAGCTTATATGCTTGGGTTTTTTTTTTTTTTTTTGACTTTTAATTTATGATAAAATGACGTCTGCAGCCCTCCCTTCTTGCAGCATGTAAGAATGAGACAGACATGAAATAGATAAGATGCCAAGAGTTTGATACTGAATTGTAGAAAGACATTATAAACAACCTGTGTAAGAGTATACACTTTGAAATGTAAAGCTTTTGAATACTATTTTTCTGAATTATTTAACACATTTTAGGAAGCACTTCCCTGGTATTTATCATATGGGATCCCGTTACAGAAGAAAACAGCAGAATGCTTTGGTTGGGGAGGTGCCCTGTTTTGTCACCCTACCAATCATTCAATAAAGCAAACTTCAGATTAAAAAAAGGAAAAATAAGGATGAGACAGAGTTGGAGTGGTATTCTAATATAATGTTAATTGAAGAAGAAAATATATTTAATAAGTAATCTCCATGAGCTTTATCTTATATGAAAATGAATCAACTAAACTAGATTTTAAGATATCTGGTTTCTTAAAAAAACTAAAAATCTTTCCTTCTTTTGTTTACAGATTCGCACGTCTACAGAAACTTCATATGAGTGTGGCTGGACGCAACCTTTACATCCGTTTCCAGTCCAAGTCAGGTGATGCCATGGGGATGAACATGATTTCGAAGGTGAGCATGGAGGGACTGTAACAGAACTAGCAGGAGGGCTTGTCCCAGGAGCGAGGACCAGACTCACTCTTTACTTGATGCCCTTCTGTACTTTGAATTTTGTACCATGTACATATACTACTTAAAGTGTTAATTGTAAGATTTTGATTGAAAGGTAAATCCTGATTCTGTAACTCATGTTATATACATCAGGCATTTGTTAATTGGTGCTGTTTATATTTGATATATTTCATTTAGACTTTATTATATTCTCACTGAGTATATCTTAATGGGCTCATTATATTCTCATCATTCTATTCATCAGTGACTACAAAGAACTTCATTTTCCTATCTAGAAAGAAACATTAGGAATCTATACTTGGCTTAGAAATTAGTCACTGTGATGGTTAATAAGACAGCTGTTACTTTTGAGCTCAGTTTCTTTGAAGTATAGTAATTGTACTTAGAACTATTATCGTAGTTGGAAGTACTAGTATTATTACTAGATACAAATAAAGCCTCTGATCTATAAATAACCTTGTGTGTTTTAATGTAGTTTTGTTGTTTCATTTTGTTTTTTAACAGGGTACAGAGAAAGCACTTTCGAAACTTCACGAGTATTTCCCCGAAATGCAGATTCTAGCAGTTAGCGGTAACTACTGCACTGACAAGAAACCTGCTGCTATAAATTGGATAGAGGGAAGAGGGAAGTCTGTGGTTTGTGAAGCTGTCATTCCAGCCAAGGTTGTCAGAGAAGTGAGTAATTAGATGAACATTTTATTTTGTTACTCTTTCATTGGACTAAAAAACTGGGCAAAGGAATATTAACATTCTAAGTAAAGCTGAATGTGTGGGCGCATGTCTTATGTTAAAGACAACCGTTCTCATCACATCTTGCCCCTCTGTGTAGCATTCACAGGAACAAACTTTACTGAGGCTCCTGTTATTGAGGACAGGGCTTACATGGAGCCACATCTAAACTCTTGTTTTCTGGAGGTATAGAGAATAGATCTGGGTAACCCACTCCTGGATCCTCTGGGCAAAGACGTAAAATGTGTACAACTCTGTTTTCTAGGTGTTAAAGACCACTACAGAAGCAATGATTGAGGTCAACATTAATAAAAACCTGGTGGGCTCGGCCATGGCTGGGAGTCTCGGCGGCTACAATGCCCACGCAGCGAACATCGTAACCGCCATCTACATCGCCTGTGGGCAGGTGAGGCCTCCCGCCTCCTCTCTTGTCTTCCATCGTTCTCAGGGAGGGAAGTTTTATATTTCTCCTTTTTATTCTTTTCAGGATGCAGCACAGAATGTTGGGAGCTCAAACTGTATCACTTTAATGGAAGCAAGTGGTCCCACAAATGAAGACTTGTACATCAGCTGCACCATGCCGTCTATAGAAATAGGAACTGTGGGTGGTGGGACCAACCTGCTCCCCCAGCAAGCCTGTTTGCAGGTAAGACACACTGGGCCCCGACCCCAGGGACCGCAAGCCTGGTTCTGACTCATTGGGATTCTCTTGTGTTTCTACTTGATACCACCTGTCACTCACCTCTGTATTTTAGCTGGTCTTTTTATCCTCCTGTTTCCCACTGGCCTAATCCAGTGTGCCCAGGCAAGCACGTTCAGGCACAGGTTTAGTAAACTGAGAAAGCAGATTGAGAGAACAAATGACTGTGCACCTACTCCGATAAGTGCACTCCAGCCAGGCTGTGGGTTTTCGCTAACCGCGGTCGGCACTGGCTGTCAGATCCTGGAGATGCAGTACTTCAGTGGAGCGCAGCTCCACTCTGATGCCAGCGTAGTTGCCCTCATTTCAGTTGGTTGAGTAGGGAGTTGTTGCCATGACTTTAAGGGTGAGTCGTGCTGTGTCTGTCCCCGGCCGCAGATGCTGGGCGTCCAAGGAGCGTGCAAAGACAATCCCGGGGAGAATGCCCGGCAGCTTGCCCGAATCGTGTGCGGTACGGTGATGGCTGGGGAACTGTCGCTGATGGCAGCACTGGCAGCAGGACATCTTGTCAGAAGTCACATGATTCACAACAGGTGAGACTTAGAGATTTATTTAACATGTCTTCCCTGTACTTAAAATATGCAGCATAAAACCCTACTTCTCAGATACAGGAATAGTCCCAACTTAACCTGTGTTCTTGATACTTTGTATATCTCAACTTTGTCTTTTTCTGCCACAGGTCAAAGATAAATTTACAAGACCTGCAAGGAACCTGCACTAAGAAGGCAGCTTGAATAGCCTGACAGCTGTGAACTGCAACACAGGCCTTGGGTTCTAAAGGACTAACATAAAATCTGTGAATTAGAAAGCTCAGTGCGGTGTCTTGTTGAGGATGAATAGACATGATCAGTGAGACGACTCCTTGGTTTCTGGCTCTTTCAGAAAGTCTAAGGTTCTCCTTTCCATACAGATTCCTCGGATCTGAAAACAGTTTACATGCTTTACATGCTGTGCTCTTTGGAGAGATCTCAACATGGATGCTGCGCCTTTAAAGCATCACAGATGGTAATCTGCAGCACACTTCTGAAAGAATACAGCTGGAAAACAGTGTTTTCTTTTGATGAAATTCACGGAGTTCATGGTGATCAGTGTGAGATTAAACCCTCCTCCTGTCCACACCCCACTGCCCCAACCTGATTGAAAATGGATTTTTAAATTATATTGTAGCTGACAAAACTCCTGATTTCATAGTTAATTTATTAAGTCTGGGTTGTAGAACTTTAAGAAATAAGAGCTAAGTTTATTTTTTGTACACTAATACTTCATTTGGTGCTGGTCTATTTTGATTTTTGTGGGGGATAGCCGATACGATTCTTCAGAAGGGGACCTGCTTTCTTCAAGGGAAAAATTACTCTTATTCCCAAATTATGGAATAAAGTGCTAAGCAGTGCTAAATAGTTCTCTTTCAAGAAAACAAATCACTGCATTTATCTCTGCAGGCTGCTGTTTGTTCAGAGAGGACTCTTGTCTAAATGTAAATGTTTGTCTCGATTGGCTGTAGCATGCCTTTCAGCATATAAGGCTTTAAGAAACAGAGTTTTGTGCTCTATGTTAAAGATACAAGAGCACTTAATGTTGCTAGACAAAGGTGGCTCTGTTTATCACTGACATACAAGTCTGTGACCTCTCTCCAAACTCAGGAGGGAAAACACAAGTTTGGAAGAAAATTACCATTTCTGGAAGCCAATTTTAATTTCTTAAATGACACTTAAATTTATTTAGCTGAAAAATCTAGATAGCTTTTTGTAAAGAACTCTATCAAATCTGTATATGTTGTAATAAAGCTTCTTGTGCTAGGAGTTTATTGAAAGTGTTCAAGAAATAAGTAAAAGTCAACTGATAAACTGGTACAACACTTTAAGCTTGGGCCGGAGAAGACGGTGGTCTTTAATGGTGTCCAGGGAACCCTTGCTTACTTGTTGAGCCTCATGAAAGGGAAAGTCAGCTCTCAGAGCCAGTGGAGGCACCGCGTGAATGGCTGTGGAAGGAGCATCCCTCGTCCCATGGCCAGGAGGTCGGTGACGGAAACATTCATGCAGGGCTCTTGGATGGACCCGTAAGAGCTTCCTCAGGGGGGTCAGCAGAGTTGTTGAATCTTACTTGTTTTTAATGTACAACTTTTGTATAAATAATAAAGAACTCCTTATTTTGTATTACATCTAATGCTTCAAGTGTTGGTCTCGGAAAGCCGATGGCTCACGTAGAAGACCGACTCTGAGAAACATTCCAGTCACGTGTGGCAGCATGGGGAGCCGCTGAGCGATTGCGTCTGTGGTATTATTGGGGACAATTGACCTTTTCTGTTGTATGTAAAGTTTAAATTGTTTCTGTTGTGACTTTGCAGCCAGTGACTTCTTATTTCTCTGATTTTTTTCATGGAAGTGGCAGTGCAAAATATGTCGAGTCTTAATTTTGGTGACTGTAACCAATATCATCTTGCTAAACTAATGTTTTGTAAAATTGCTAAATTGTATACATTTTGTTCTACTTTTTTTCCAGTTCCAGTAAATTATGAAAAGGAAGTTACACTGATAAGTGTAAGCAGTAACCTTTTTTATTTGGATTAACCATAGGCCTGAGACCTGGAAGCATTTAAAGTCTGGCCAGAGTGGTAACCTGTAATTCACACTAGGTGTCCCATGACCATTGACCAGTCTCCATTGGCGTCTTCAGCCCTACAGCGGGAACGGCAGACCATGTTACATATGCATTAAAACTAGCTTCCTTATACTTAGAGTTTGAGTAGTTCAGATTTATCGTCTCAACTGGAAAACTTGAATATTGGGTGTGTGACAGTTGTGAGGAAGAGGCCATGACGACTGGACAGCCAAAGCCACTGCAGGCGTGCACTTAAGCTGTACCAGCAGAATTGGAGAGTATAGCTTAGTGTAGCCAAGAGTGGCCTCTTTAAAAGCTGATTCCCATTTACCAGCAATTACTGACTACTTCTGCTATAGTGAGAGGTGAACAGGTGTGTATGAGCCACTAAAAACCAAGGCCCGTATACTGGAAAGTCATTTTGAATTTTTCTCCCCACATGCCCTGTGATCACTTGTCTGGTTGCCCCCTCGAGAGCAGGGCAGGTTGGGCAGGAAACGGGAGTTCCCTTGGGGGATGTGATGAGCAGTGAGGTGCATGGGGCCAGAGGATCTTCCTCATCTCAGGAGAGAGTTAAATCCAAAAAGAACATCTCAACACTGAAGGGTCTGAGCTCAAACAAGAGGACAGAACAGCAAAACACATCAATACAAATCCACTGTGTACAGAAAGTTGAAGTAAGAGTTGTAAGTTCATAGAATTTTTTTTCAAGACCAATGTCTCAAGCTATCCTCCTCTTTTTCTAGAAATGGCTTGAATTTATTAAGAATGAACTTTGCCCAGTTAGCAAAAATGACGGATAACATGTACACTGGAAGCCAAGAGAAGATGGCAAATGAGCTAGTTATAATTGGGCTTTTAACAGATTCCCTTTTCAGTGTGATGTGCGTGGAACCCCTCCCCTCATGCACAAACACTATTCTTTTCCTCCTGAGCACATCTGGAGCTCTGGGCACTCTAACGTCAGGATGTGAGACAGTTTCAAACAGTTGTTCCCTCAGGCCAATGGAAGAGAGCCTTGTGCCACCAGCCAGAGTTAGGAGGCAGAACACGGAAGTGCTCTGGTCCAGCCGTCCTCCAACTTGAGTGCAGCACACTCACCTGGGTTCCTGATTCCCTCGGTCTCGGGTGGGGCCAGGAATTTGGTAGTTCTATTTTTGCTGCTCTAACCATTCTGGATTTCAGTGCCAGGTGCCTAAGAGAGGTTCCATGGCGTAGTGGTTAGCACTCTGGACTCTGGATTTCAGTGCGAGGTGCCTGGTGTTACTGTGGATAAATGGTATTAGAAAACTGTGTTTATTCAGAAGCACACAGCAAACCCCCAAGGAGAGGTTAAGTGTTGGTTAATAAAACAATAGAGTTAATTCTAGAGAGATGTAACTAACCGACTGCAAAGTATGCTTTTTGGATTTGGTTCTCCCCCTTGCCTATGACCCCCGCCCCATAAAACATCAAAGTTCCCTACATTTTCAACGCACAGAATGACTGTCTCAGAGAGAGACATTTTTAGCAACTTATTCCCCTCGCTTTCCTACCCCCTGGTCCCCACACAATCTCCCAAAGGGCCAAGTAATGCAGTGGGGGACCAAAGGGGAGAAGCCCACCTTTAAAGAGGTTTGCATGTATCATTCCCTGCTAGCTACCCTCACCTCCCAGCCCCAAAGTGTGACTGCTCTGTACTTTAACTTCCCAGGATTGCAGCTCCGGAGCAGGATTCCTCAGAGGCAAGAAGCTTATTCAACAGACCACTCAATTGGTAAATTCTGAAGCCAGATGGCAGCGAGCCTCAAGAGGGGAGGGAGGGCCTGGTGCCAGCTGTATGTTTCATGCTTTGTCAAGGAAACTTGGCAAGAAGGCATCAGGTATTAATCCAAAAGAGAACGGCTACAGTCGTCTAACATGTGCTGATTATGGAATTCCTTTGCTTTCTTGTCACTTGAAACTTAAAATGGTAAACAAGGTTCAATGGATGAGGGGAGGGGAGGGGACAGTTGAAGGAGAAATTCTCAGTCTTCACTCCAGAATCAGCTGGGATTGTGTTAGAGGTGGTGGCCACCATAAAGCAAACCCAGAGTACCATGAGCCCTAACTGATGTGTGATGGAAGAACCTCCCTCCCCAGCATTCTCTCCCGAAGCTCACAAAAGACAGACCCAGAAGCCTCTACCTCCCTGCCCATCTCACTGTCTGGACCAGGGCTGTAGCCTCAAAGAGCTCTTAACAGTAAAACCAGCAGGATGTGGTGCACTTCCTGCCTCAGTCTATTCTGATTTAGGGTAGGACCCATAAACCACCTTCCTCATTCTTAACCCTGGATTGCTCTTAATCGGAAAGTAACTCAGGTTGGCTCGTAAGCAGCCCACTCACCTCTGGCCGCGGCTCCCTGGGCAGATCGGGATGCTCTCACCCGTGCTGCGCAGCCCTTGGTAAGTGGCCAGAGCTTGACGCTGGCTTGCTGGGATCGCCTGGATAATTACAGTGTTAAATGGAAAGCTCTTGAGAAAGTCCCTTCTTTTAACTTGCGTAGGACAGTGCCTACCCGGTCCAGTAGGATCCAAACCTTGAACAACCTCGAGCACCTCATCAGAAAACAAAAACTAAAACTAAAATGATAAAAACACATACAAATAAAAGTTGAAGTTCCCTCCCCCAATCTTGCCCACAGTTTCCTCCAGACTGAGGTCTCTTGAAGGCAAGGACCATGTCTTGTTACCTTAGCACAGTACCTTCTATTTGAAGGTCCTCCATCTCTTTGAATGGTTGACACAATAAATTAGTGTAATTAGAACTTATTCCAAAGAGAAAATAATAGTTATTTACAAGGGGAGGAGGACAGCAGTGTTGGGGGAACTGGAAATCCAGAAACCTCCATTCTAGTTGTGGCTCTGCCACTAATTGTGAGACCTTGGGTCATTTGCTTCGTGTTTCTCTTAGTTCCCTCATTTGTAAATGAGACAGTTGGATCGGCTGGCTTCTAAGGCCTTACCTGGCGCCATATATTCCATGAAATGCCATATTTACTCTTATCATAAATATACCATCCAGGTGACTGATAAGATAGAGTCCAGCTTATTAGCACAGCTGCTAGATTAATGGCATAGTAGTTAGATGATCCAAGGATGAAGGGAAAAGCATATAGGATAGAACTGAAGAGGAAGGGCTGAGAGGCTGGTATAGTTAAGGTCGGAAATTGGGACCCTGGAGTAGGTTTTTGGATGTTGACTGAAGGGAGGAGAGAGAGAAGTTCCTTTGCAGGTAAGCAGGGATTGCTGAGTGACATGGAGTAAACCCACCTGGCTGGGACGGTCTACTTGTAGAGGGGACCCAGGATGGTCAGGCTGGTAAGGCAGATGCAGGAAGGCCAAACTCTTAAACCATACCTTGCACATCAGACTGAAGTCAAAGGAGTGCGGATTCAGTCCTGGAGATAAGAACACTATCAAAACACTTAACAAGAGGCATTAGGTATCAAAGGATAGTTTGATTAGGGGAGAAGATTACTTAGGGGGCTACCCCGACTCTCCAGCTCTGAACTCTTCCCCTTCAGCTAATACTTCGCAAACACGGCAGTGACTGCTGGGCAGCCCACTGTGAACCACTGTCACTTCCACTTCCCAAGTTTTTAAAACTGTCGCTATCATTAGCGACTTCATTATTGTCATTACTTCTGACATTGGGGTGAGAATTATTTGTAAGTGAAAACATTAATGGTTGACTTATTCCACATCTAAACAAAACCAGGCACTGAGTCCCCACTGATTTTTCTTGGATATGTGAAACAGGAATGCTCAAGAAAGCCCTTCAGTGACGTCCTCTGCTGGGAGAATGATCAAAATACTTTGCATGGCCTTAAAAGTTTTCCACCAACTGCCTTCTGCCTCTTTCTAGTTTTCTCCCTTACTGGGCATACCCCTCCCTGTAGGCTAAACCCCAGAGAAGCCAAGTGACTTACGGTTTGGCTCAAAGTCCCCAGATGTTTGCGTCCTTCTTGTCATGATTCCTTTGTCTTACTCAGCTCCATGTCCTCAGCATTCAAAAGACAGCATGGAGCACCTATTTGCGGTTGACCGAATAGTTCCTCACAGTTGCACAGGGCTTTAAAGTTCAAAGCATGTTGAATACATTATCGCACTCTTCCCCAAACAATTCTGTGATGTAGCCATGGTAGGTGATTTCATATTATTTTATAGAAGAGAAAAATAGATCTAGAGACAATAAAATGACTTGGCAAGATCAAAGCTGTTAATGTGAGATAGTCAGAAGTACTCTGGTGTTCTGGCTTATAAATTTCGTTCCCTTTCGGTATACGGAATACACGGTACCCAAGCACATGCAGAGAAATTCACTTAGAAGTAACAGAAAAGTCTACTGGGCATTAGGAATGAGAAGTCAAAGCCACAAACCATACATTAAATTGTGGTTTTAAATTAAAATGAATGAGTGAAGTAGAAGAGCTTACTAATTTGGTGCTATCCACATGCATGGATGCTGGTGAACACAGCAATGACCCACATTCCCTATCCACTTTCTGAGGACACAACCAGGAACCAAGAACCAAAAACACTTTCGCACGTCTCAAATATGGTTAGGTCTATCGGTAATGAACCTTATTGAAAGGCTCAAAGCCTATTTCCTCTTAGTTTAGATACATTTCTAAAAAGCTTCATAATTTAACCTTTAAGATAAAATTTACAGATCTGGTGGGATTCTGTGACACATAGGTATTTTGGTTTTGTGAAGCCAATACTAAGTGTGTGGTGTTAAGACCCATACCCCGAAGTTCTTCAAGCATGTCAGCTCTTTCTATTCTGTCAAACACTATATTCTAGACACAAGGCACTAAAAGTAGCAGAGTCTGACAGCAAGAAGACTCAAGAGTCACCCAGTAGGCCTGGAACTCTGGTCTGTTTCCTTATCTTTTCAATACGGGTGACACCACCCATCACCATCACCACCAACCATAAGGGGAGAAGTCAGATAAAACGCAGGTGTGGTGTGTGGTACAGACATATAGTGGAGACATCCTCATTAGCACCTCAACAATCATAAAGCCTGGGTGATAAGAATATCCTGGTTAGCATCTTTTAGTAACTTCCAAGATCTTTAGGATTTGTTATAGCACTCAATTCACAGAATTCTGCGGAGAAGAAGCCAAATAAAGGAGTTTAACACTAGGATATTTGTTTAAGGCTATTCAAAGTGTACAGACATGGAGTGTTTACAAAATTTTTCTTAATGGGTAGACAATGCAAAGGCCAACAATGAGTCCTCCTCTGGTAATCTAGGTCAAACAATGGCAAGAAAACCTGGAAGACACTAAAAAAGCAATTCAACTTGAAATAGCTTGTTAGAACTACACCTTGGTTATATTCTAAAGCTAAGCTTAAGGCAAAAACTGCACAGAGTTAAAACTGCTCTTGACAAATTTCTCAAGTGTGCCATGAGGACTACATACCATTTCTCCACAAATAAATCCAGCACAACAGCTAGATGGATTTCTCTCCAGCATCCCACCAGATTAAACAGTTGGCTTGTGTCTAGAGGTCATATTGTTTGGATGGTATGCATCTTTGAACACTAGGAGAGAAATACATCAGTGCCTTTCAGTATAACCATGAAGGCAACCAACGACCAAGTGAGGTGCAAATCCACACTTCCATCTCATGGTGGTCCTAGGGCATAAATCCCCTGTGTGTACCAAGTGGAGCTGGCCATATTATTTAAATGAATGAGGGATGACTTATCTATGGCTAAATGCATATAGCTAAATTTTAAGTGTGTATGACTGGCACTGTGCTTTTATTTTAGAAATGCCCAGCTGCATATGGCTTCACTCTCTAGCAACTAAAAACAAACAAACAAACAAAAAAAAACTTTTGGAACAGGATCCACAGTAAAAAAAAAAAAAAATCATTAAAAACTAACCTACACATGTGTGTGTGTATACACAATGCATACATACGTAAAAAAGATTCACAAAATACTTTTATTATTTGTTATGTACTTGATCTAGTCTGTTCTATTTTGTTAAAAATTATTTTAGGTCACAACTCAGTAGTCTTCTTGATCCCTAACTGGGTTACAACCTACAGTGTGAAGAACACTGAACTGGAATATTTCAAGCTCTTAACTACTCGGAGAATTATGTAAGGCAGTACCTGGGGGTTAAGAAAAACAAGCAAGCAAGCACACTTGTCCATAATATTTTAATACTTTTCCACTTTTAAATACTGGTTTTAATTTTGTGATTGTAACATGGAAGATCCAACTTTATTATTTTTTTTTAAAAACATCATCAGGACCATAAAGCTATTATAGAACAGTTACACTCCACACACTCCCAAGGTACTTTACAATGATTATGTTTTGAGTTTGTAGATGAACAATGACAATAATCCAAATACATCGTCTGTACAACTTGGATCAAATACTGGTGAAAGTGTTTAATTGGACAAACAACTGATAAGCTTAAAAATAACCAGCACAAATTTCACAAGAGAACCAGCTCAGCCCAACTAAAATTTTCTCAATAGCAACTGACACTGGTGTTGTACAGGAGTACGAATTAGCTGGAGAAAGTGAACAAATGGGAACCCCGCTCCTCCTTTTCCTTGTTTTGTGTTCTTTACACCCTCCCAGTCATCTTCCTCCCTGGTGTAGCTACCCCTGTGGAGAACCCAAATCAAGAGCGGCTCTGGTCGCCCTCCACCTCAAAAGCAGGCGCCCTCAATTCCAAGCGAAACACTGCGCTCTCCTGAACTGCATGTAAGTGGGCACTCAGGGACAAGACCCCTCATCACCGGCATCATTCAGGTTTCTGTCACAGTACAAAAGAGTAACTGAGTAGGAAAGACAGTAAAATGATTTACATTTTTTTTTTTTCTTGGGGAAGAGAAGTAGGAAGTAACTGGGTGAGAATAACTGTGGGTGAGAAAACGCCATGTACATTCAGCATGTAGGAATTAGCCACACGGAAGTAATCCCAGAGGGTCTGAGTGTCGTCTAAAGGGTTAGCACCTCTCCACACTCTGATCCCTTTTAAACCCCGTTCCTAGTCCCCAACTCACTTGTAAATCTGGCCGGGCAGGGTTTACCCCAGTGAAATGCTAGTGCAATTATCTGAAGGTAAATGTATCTTTTCCTTTTCTTCTTTTTTAATACAAATATTTTTAGTGTAATCATTTTATTTACAGAATAAATTGCAAAATTATATCACTAACATTTAGTGCAAATGCAACTAATGCAAATCTAGACACCGCTCTGTAAACTTTCCATACCTTTGTAAAATAAAACTAGCCAATTTAGTCATGATAGCTACCAGAAATGGCAAACAGAAAAGTATTTATAGTGGGCATATAGAATTTTTTTCTGACGATTCCCATCAGTGGCTATGGTGAATAAACCTTCCCTCCCCAACCCCCCCATACTCCCCAACCCCCAAATGATTGTAAAATAAAGTACACATTTGAGGTATAAACTTTTCTTTTTTAAACATCACAATATAAAATGTTAACTGGTGATGTAGTAAACTGATATGATAATTTGTCTTATTTGCCTTAACTAGCATTACCACCATAGAGGCACTTTTCCACGTAGTCAAATTATGAACAGCGTTTTTCTGTAATAAGGCATATTCCATGCACATCATTTAGAGAAAGGTAAATTAAAAAATAGAAAAGATTTATGGAGCATGAAATCTCGTGCATGTAATGTAAGCATATGTCTTATATGTATTTTTCTCTCTGTACAGAATAATAAATACCACTATATCTGATGCAAGTAATTCACTTCCAGGATTGTGTATATTAAGTGATCAGACGAATCCCATCATTAAATTAACACCTTGCATTTGTCATTAAGACTCCATTACCACGTATGACATATATACAGGACATGTTCCATGTGACACGATTTTCTGCTTTACAAAATGGGTCTGATTTCTGTGTTTCCATAGAGATGAACAAGTCAGCAAAGCGTCTACAAAATGCCTCTGACTTCTGTAAGCACATCTGTGTATCAACACAATGAAGACTCTGAAGTGGGCAGTCATTTCTACTTCAATGAGTACTATTCCCTGCCTCAACTCCATGATTCACGGTTTTTACTAAAAAAGGTATTTTACATCTAGGTGCTTATAGCAACTAAAGAAAGAATTTCAATTTGAATCACATGGACTTCTTTACTGCTCTGCTGACGTTTCTGATCGAGAGGCAAACCGGGGCAGTGCACACATTTTCTATGCATATCTTACAACGTATCTTTTAAACTGACCCAAACTTAAAAGAACTAACAAACATACATGTTACTGAATACCAGAAATACAGAACCAAACGTTAAAGCTCAAACAGTCTGGTTTGCTTTAACGAGTGATACCATATCTCCTCTTACAAATTTCACGAAAACATGAGTTCATTTTATTCTGACCGTTTAACCAGAATGTGGTTTATACCTGTAAGGTTATACAGATGTTTCTGTTTGGAGGCAGGCAGAACTAATTTAGAAGTTACCAAATCGTGTTTGAAATACACTGAAAAAACTTGTAGCACACAGTACACAACTAAAAATACAATAAAAATATAAAGATATCTGGGGGAAAAAATAAAGCTTTTCACTCTTTCTCCATCAGAACCAAGGTTCTTCATGGGAGTAAGACTATAGAAAAGGCGAAATCACAGGTTACCGACAGCCCTCAGTTATGAAGAGACACTTTACATGACAACGTGACTTATTATAGAAATCAGCAGCAATGCATTCTACGATTATACAGAGCAGAAAAGTCAAAAAATTCTGGACACAGATTAGACTGCAGGCCTGAAAAAAGAACCCCATCCAGATATTTGGTGCACAGAAAGCACATGCCCCATGTGCGTCCAACTTTTGTGCTTTTCTGTTGTGCACAAAACCTGATACAGCTGAGGATCTTAGGCCGAACCATAGTAAATTAAAAATTCTGAAAAAGTTTCCAAAAATTAAAGCATCAATTCCTAGTTGTGATTCAAAGTTGATTTTTTTCTCTTCTAGGAGCAAGCAAATAAAAATAGAGCCATATACATGTAGTTTTACATGTATTTATAGTTATATGCTGAGCGAGGAGACCTAGCAGGAGACAGCTAGTGTTTAGGTGTTCAGCTTTGCTATTGCAGTACTTCTTCATTTTCGCACACAAGGCCAAGGTGTTGGGCCATAGACAAGGCTGTAGATCCTATGTTCCAGCTTAGAGTGTCCAATTTTGTTTTTTATTTTTTTCCTCCAATATGGAATGTCACACAGCCTTGCTTCAGTCACTGTAGGAAAGAAAGTAAGAAGTAAGACACTCAGCACTGTATTACCACTAGCAGCTGCAAGACCAGCAGAACAGACGCCCCCTACCCTCCGAATTCATGCAATGCACAGAAACTCTACTGAAATTTATATGTTAAAGATTCTTAACCCTTAAGTGTAAAATTATCTTTACACACTTGCAAATATCCCACCAGAAAGGAATAGAAGGTATAAGAAATCTTCTGAGAGACAGAAAAAATTAACAAAGGGTACGGTGCTACAACGCAGGCAGAGAGAGTATGAAGCAGAAGTGTCTGGATCTGTACCCCACAAACTGGCACTTCCTTCTTCTTAGTCCACTAAACCTCCATGGAATTTCTCTAAAGATGATAGACACTACTGAAAGTTACTATTTCTCTATCACCAAAATTAAGAATGTTAGCTTTCCTAAGTTTTCAAAGCCAGGCTCCACTTCATACATCTACCAAAAAGCTCAACTGGTCTGAAAGGCCAGAGCTAAGTTTTGGCCAGGGAGACCTCCCAGTTCTATCTTTACACACACACATCCACAAACAGTGCTACCACCTCCTTCCCCTGAGATTAATTCTTTTCCAAGGATTTTAACCCCATCCTTCCAGGTCCACAAAGGAAGAAATGTGTACACTCGTGGGTGCCCACACAGTCAGTCAATAAAACGATGCTCCAAATCTGACAGCTTAGAAGCAAATGCTATTAATGTGTTAGCACGTATTTTGCAAATGTTTTCAAAATTACTCTTCTCAAACATAGTTGAGAGCACGTTCTTACATAACTGCACTCTGATTTCTTTTGCTTAATACACAGTTATATTTTCTGCCTACTCTGCAAGGCTGAAGGTAGAGGTGAAGAAGAGGGAAAACAGATACAGCTGGAGTCTTGGTCTTGGTTTGAGCAAACAGCAACGCTTTAGAAATCTTAAGGCTGTGGTGACAGACACCCAGCTAAGAAAGGTGACAAACTTGCTGCCATCATGTGGCATCAGGTTTTTGGTGCATTTGATAAATACAACGCAGAGACAATCAACACAAAGGTATGTGTCCAGATCTAGCCATAACAATTCCACAAGTTACCCTAAAAACAGCGTATTTAGGCAGTGCACTTACACTTTAAGAGAATCCCTCAAACATCAGGCTTTGTCCCAAACAGAGAAGTAAGACCAGAACCTGTTTAACATTTTCAGGCAAAAACCCATTTTCTTGGGAAAAGCTAAATATCTGGGACATCAATGCAATAACCCTTACATTAGTATCTGAGAATAAATTTAGCCTTTGAGTTTTTTTTAAAGAATTACACACTATAAACAGTATCAGAAACCAGACCTAATTAAAAACATAAATCACTACAGTTGACCCTTGAATAACATGGGTCTGAACTGCATGCACCCACTTATACACGAATTCTTTTCAGAGCTACACGATCTGGGGTTGGGGTTGGCTGAATTATCGGATGCACAGGCACCAAGGACATGGAGGGCAGACTGTAAGCCCTACTTGATTTTCATCTGTGCAGAGGGCTCACGCCCCTAACCCCCAAGATGTTCATGGGTCAACTATATCTAGTTATTAACTATATTACTTTTATCTAAACAAACTGACTCAAGAATATAAATTTCTCAGCCAATGATTTAACATTCAACGTGGGTGAGAATGAGAGGATGTTCATATACACTTATTGCTAGGACATTATACTTTGGCAACATCCATTACAAATGTAAATGTTAACACAGAGCTTCTCGGAAACAGAATTATACAAATGCTTCTCAAATGGATGAAGAGATGCTTAACCTCATTAATAATAAAAGGACTGCAATTAAACTACACAGGGGAAGTATTTTTCACCTATAGAGTTGGAAAAAATCAGGAAGTTTTATTTCATATGTTGTGTGAGAGGGTCAGAGGAAGAGGCACTCCAGTACATTATTGCTGGTGAGATGGTAAATTCATACAGCCTCTACAGAGGGCAGTACCTAACTTACAATGCACAACCACCCTTAAAAAGCGCCAAGAATGCCACTAGTAATTCATCCCACGTACAAAATGGCACATGGGTATGATGGCAACACTGTTCTACAAAAATCAGAAATGACGTTAACATCTACAAACAGAGGATTGGTTAGATAAGTTATACATATGTATACAATGGGATTTGTTTATAGCCATGAAAAAAGAATAAAGCAGCTCTGTACCAAAGACCTTCGGGTAAAGCACATGCAAAAACAAGATGCAGAACCTTGTGCATACGACGCAACCTTTTTTCAACAACAAAAAAGTGTATCTGTGGGAGGAATCACTTACATTTGCTTATTCAGGTGAAAATAAAACATCTCTAGAAAGACACAAGAAACTACTAACAGCAGCTATACACTTTTGTGTGTATGTGGGCAGTGGGCAGCAAAAATGGGTGATTGGGGGCAAGGGGTAAGTTTCACTGTGCATCTTTTCATATTTTTGACTTCTGAACCATGTTAACATCACTTATTTAAAAAAATTAAAGATTTCAACTCTTTCCACAAAGATACTCAGTGTCGCATTATCTGACAGCAAAAACATGGGAACCAACCAGACATTAACATGAGACTGTGGTTAATAAATTCTGCAACATTCATATAAAAGATGTTAAAAACTCAAGACACCTTTCTATGTCTCATATCTTTAAATGTACTAATAGTCAAGATACACTGTTAAGTAGAAAAAGCAAGCTCAAAACAGTGTTTTTTAAAAGAACCAAAGAAATATTGCCAGTACATACATAAAGTCTGGAAGAATATATGACAAACCTAACAGTAATTTCTGGGAAGGGAGAAATACAAGGAATTTGCACTTCTGAAGTTTTATAGTCCCATAATACTTACATTTCCTTAAATTAAGCAGATATTACCTAATATACGCAGAAAGATAATGAAAAATTAAGTTTTAAAGGCTGTAAGAACAAAAACTCTTCACATCTGGGAACATCAAATAACACAGAAACTACTTTCAACAATTAATTACATTGTAATGTCTGTAGAGCCATATTAGTCAAATAAAGTTTACAAAAATAGATAACATATTTTCCAGTACCTGTTAATACTAGAACAAAATAGGTTTTCCTGCAGTTTTTTCTTGTACGTAAGAAGTAAAACGTTTTAGAAACTTTGGATACTCTCGCTTTGCCACTGCCCTTAACACTGAGGCTGGTGCCCATCCTCCAGGGTTTACTGTGAGATAAACGAAAAATTCAAACTGTTAAAATAAAATTGTCCAAATACATGTGAAGCACCCCTTTTGTTCCCTTGCTTTTTAAAAATTCCTCACATTGGAACAGCACCTTTAAAATCTTGACCACTCATTCCTTAATACTAACCACTAGATGAGAACAGAGAGCAAATAAACATTTAT
This sequence comes from Camelus dromedarius, assembly GCF_036321535.1. Lineage (NCBI taxonomy): Eukaryota > Metazoa > Chordata > Mammalia > Artiodactyla > Camelidae > Camelus > Camelus dromedarius. The sequence goes on from NC_087438.1 coordinate 49,790,183, forward strand.
TACCTTTCTAAAACGTTCTTGGTTTCCTCAATTATATGCAAATATTAGTAAAGAAACACTTTAGGTTACTTAAGGCAGATTTATTCATTAAATTCTACTATAATCATATAGTAACTTACTTAGGCGTAAGAGTCTCCTAAACATACTAGCAGCGATAGCCCATATAAAAAAGGTTTAAAGATTTGACTGGGGGTGTAGCAAGGAAAGAGAACAGGTGATACACAGGGCCGTCCAACAGTAGGCAGGTATGAAATAAATATGTCACGAGCAACTAAAAAAGGACCAGGGAGCAAAGATTCAGGAAACTAAAAAGCCTGACAATAAGAAAAAGAACTGTTCACCTGAAACTAACATAATTATTTTATGTCAACTATATCTCAATTTTAAAAAACCAAAAATTATAAAGTAAAAAAGAAACAGAAGAAAACATCAATCTCCAGTAATTCAAGAAAACATCAGTCTCCAGTAATTCAACAACCAAGCAACAATTCAGCATTAACATTTAGATATATTTCTTCCCAACTTTTCAAATATATATATATATACATACACATATATATATATACACACACACACACATATATTCTTTTCTTCTTTTTAAAATTATTGAAATGGATTTTATATTGTTTTTTCTTACCCGACTTAACATTATGCTGTAAACATCTAAAAGTCTTTGCAAATTTGGAAAAAAAAAGAAATGCTAATTTCCTTTGACTGATGCTTATATTCCTAATTACACATATACTCTAATAGGCAAATATCTAATAAAATAGTTCTTAAAAGCAACAATATGTAACAGTGATCTAGAGACGAAGTTTTAAAATTTACCCATCCTTCCCCAGCTTCAGAAATTCTGATACAGTAGTTCTAGGGTGAAACTTGAAAGTTTCCTGATAATTTTGATACGTATCTCTCCAAATTAAAAATTACTAAATCTAAGGAACAAAGACTAAAAAGAGATATGTAAATAGTATTAGTCCAAACTGTCAGTTATGTAGATCTTAGTAAGAACATCTACATTATCAAGTAGCAAAAACAAACAACAAAATACATACCATTAGCTACATAAGTAATCTTGCATAGAATGTTGTCCCTGCTAATCTCCTGGTTTCCCTCTGGTGGGCTTACCAAGGTTTGACAAATCATAGCAATATTTATTTTGGCACGGACACATCGATTGTTAAGCTGCCAAAACAAAAAAATAAAAACAAAACACCAATGTAGTCGATACCCAGTATTTTGTAATCTCTTCTGGTCTAATTCCACATGAAGTTAACCAAAAGCATAACTCATCAGCATCTCCAATAAAATTTATAAGCACCAATAAAAAATACATGCTAGGTTGATATGATACCAGGAATGGTTTTCCCCTTTCTTAGGTAGTAAAAGGGGCTCAACTGAGGTAGAAACCGCAGAGGTTTTGCCAGAAGTTGATCATGGCTTAAGAGGCAACTGGGAGAAGGGGCCTACCTATACTACTTACTCCGCTGTCTCCTCCCACCTCAGGAGGAAAGGAAAACAACCCTGCTGGGATGTTCACAGCCATGACTGCTGCCCTCAGATAGCACAATGGAGCCAGCTTCAATAAACAAGAATCTACGAAGCGTATTACATCAAGTATCTGTGTGTGGCGTGTGTTCATCACTTTTGCCCTGTGCTGTATTTTGAGGTTTATATTGTACAACTATACACACTATACGGTGTACTTACAGGAGCACTGTTATGATCCACAGAAAAGTTGCAAACTATCCAAGTTTCCGGGTCATTTTCAGTCAAGGCTGGTATCTTTCGAATGGCAGAAAGATATAACACATCCCGCTGAGAAGCAGGCCACACTCTCTGTGGAAGAAGTAAAAATCTTTTGAAAATTTGAACTACTTTTTATTCATATTATGTAACTAACAAAGAAAACTAACAAATGCCTTAGTTTAAGGTAGTATCTGTCAAATTTTAAATGGAAAGCATATGAGAATACCCATCAAAGGATTAATTACAAACATTGAATTAATAGCTTTGCAGAACAATACCAAAGGAATAATGTTGTTATTTTTTCTTCATTTTTTAAATTGTGGTAGTATATATATGTAATATAAAATGCCATTTAAATAATTTTTAAGTGTACAATTCAGCGGCATTAATTATATTCACAATGTTATGCAAACACTACCACCATCTAGTTCTCAATGTTTCATCATTCCAAACAGAAACTCTGTATCTGTTTAGCAATCACTCCCCAGTACCCCCTCCTACAGCTATTATTCTGCTTTAAGTATAGTAAAACCTCTGTTTCAATTGTTCACAGTGAAGATTTTAAAAGCAAAGATTTTAGGGAAAGAAGACCGCTCCTTTGATATCATAATAATATTTGAAGAATTCCAAATCAGTAAGACTGAATCTTCCAACTTCATGCTATGCAAGGAAAAACATATACTGTTGGAATTACACGGACCCTCGGTCTCTGAAAACTGGGCCTCTGTACTTCAAAATGAGAGAAAATATGCACAGGGTCTTTCCCGATTGCTGAATTTAATAAACAGCCAACAGCTCAGTGTCAATACAACAACAATCATGTGCAAAGTGAAATGGTTGATCTCTTAAAGATACAATATTTTAGGAAGTTGATGAAAGCAGTGTTTGGCAAATGTAAGTGAAGACAATAATAAATGAAAATCTGGCCATATTAGAACCAATGGATGCAAATCCACAAGGATGATGATAAGACAGAAATTTAAAGAGTATGAATGACAAATATCAAGAGATGAGTATCCCTCTTTAAGATCGTATTATAAAAGAAGCCAAAGATAAAGAGAAAGATGTTGTATACAGGGTTACTGAATTTTGCTGAAAAAAATTAATGCCAGAATTTGTTTATTCAAATAATTATAATTCTAACTTAAGTTGTTAAATATAAAATACATATAAATAGTTTTTAGTTTTATTTTTCCAGAAATAATCCTAATACAACCTATATAAACCTCCCCTCCATCTACTATTTACCAGGCAAATACTTTTAGCAGACTATTTGCCAGGATCATTAATCTTCAGATAGTAAAATTCTTCTGAATCTAAATGACTCGTCATTTATTTTCATTGCAAATCACAGGGTGACTAATATTTTAGCATCTACTAAATTTTAGATTTCACCCTAGACCCCTCCTTAATTGGTATGCCAAAACAGAATCCTGTTACACATTTCCTGAGTTAGCTATCATGTAAAATGAAGCCTAGGTCATAGTCATTAAACGTAAGATGCCTCAGATGACAAGACTGAGTTCAAGAAATACATAGCAAACCTTAAATATTTTCATATATTCAGCTCAATTAAAAATTGTTAAACAAAGAAAAATGAACTACTTATTGTATCTTATTTTTCTTATATAACACAGTACTGCTTTTGGTGGATCTCTAAAATTTTAATTTATTTTATTATTATTTATTCAATGTAACACTTGGCAATTTTCAGAAAGGGAACAGAGCAGAATAAGGTAAGAGAAACATTCTATAATTTTAATATTGAGAATAGCAGAGGAAGAAACGAAGTGAAAGGGAGCCAACTTAAATGACTGTTTCTGGGATATGACCGATCTCTCAATAGTGATGCTCAGCAATTTTCCCTTGATTTCATGTACTCCACTTGGATCACCTTAATTTCTGTGAGTCTTAACTCAGGCTAATAACGTATTTCCCACCCCTCTGGTGCTGTCACAGGAGTCTATCACCTTCACATCTGGTAGCTCACTCACCCCCTCTAGAGACCAGATGCTAGAAAAGTATTTAAATGGACTTTGATATTTTCTCTTCTAGACTGAAAGTGTGCACAACACTGCAGATCTTTATCAAACACACTGTTTCTGGATATTTCTTGGGTTCTTGCTTGTACGAATTTTTGCTTTAAATGAGCTGATACACCTTTCAAATACATGAAGTTCATGGATTATTAATAAAGTCTTTGAATCTTCTGTAGCACTTAATTTCCTGCCAAATTTTGCTTTGGAGAACTTATATGTCTCAGTTTGAACTACGCTAGAATCCTTTGGGGATGAAAAGACATTTACCTTGTGCGTTTGATAAATGATGATTGCATTATCAGCTAATGTTTCCACCACATGAAAGTTTTCTATAGTTGCTGAAATGAAGAGAAAATGTTAGTAGTCAAAAAGATCTATTATCTTTTCTTAGAATATGATTAATTCACTTATAATGAAAGTCAATTAAAAATGGACATTATGGTAAAATGATCAGGATTCTGCTCTACCCAGGCTAAGTTCAAATGGAAGGTATATTTAGCATTAGGGTGATAGGTGGTGGCTGTGACATCTAATCACTAAGACATCTCATTTTCTTTGGCCCAATATCTAGCTCCCACTGCAAGAAATCAGTTCTAATCATTGCATTACTTAAGCACAAATTATTCCTTAACAATACAACCCTTCCCCTCTCTGTAATTCCCCATTTATTGAAGCTGAATAAGCTATTCTATTTAGGTTTGTGGAAAAAAAGTGTCAAACTGCCACTGATAAACATGTTGTTCTTAATTATCAGTATTTATGAAATTTGGTGCCTACCGGAAACACACATACACACCAAGAATTACTCTAAACAAACCCCAGCAAGATTCAACTAGGATTTACCATGGAAACAAAACAGTTTAGGAAGAGCGAAGACGATAAAACAGAAATCTTCAATTTTAGTCCCAATTTTTCCACTAACTAGTTCTGTGGCCTCTGACAAGTCACATGACCTATCTAATTTATACCTAATTCCCTATCTATGACACAGGATTATTGAGGCAGTGGATCAAAAGCTATAATGTGCTGAGAAGCATTTTGTACAGTGAAAAACTTCATTTAAATGTTAGGTATTATCAGTCCCCTATATGATTCTCCAGATACTTTCCATATTGACTTTATAGATTAGATGTAGAAAACCAAGTTAGGTTTGATATTAAATTCACAACGATAATTATAAAAAAAACTATTCATAACGGCAGCTTACTTTCCCAATCATTGCGAACGTCAACATTCCAGAAGTAATTGCAGACCTCATGTCCGGTAACGCCCTTAACTGCATGGGTAGCTTTCAAAGGATCTAGAACAATCCCATTTTCTTCTACTTCTCTTCTATATACCTAGAGGATATATTTAAAAATCTGTTTAAAAAATAAAACTTGAACCCCTGAAGTACAAACTTGAAAGCATGTTTTAAAATTTAGCTGCTTTTTAGAATTTTACGTATGAAAATGTACTTCTGGAACATAAATATTCAGCTAAAAGAAAGTTTAAAATCTCAAATTATTAACAAAGACAATACATAAAAAATATTTAAAACTACAAATCCAAGGTAAATGTCAACTATGAAAAACATGCATATATAATCAATGATTAAACTACTGAGTTGTTAAAAAAGTAAATATATCAATTTAAATTAGGCATTATTTACTGAACATTCTCAAATACTGTTCAACATGGCTAAGAAGGCCAAATCTGCCTGGTTAAAACATAATCTGCTTAGGGACACTGATTTAAGGCAGTTTTGTTTTAATGCTGTAACCTCAGATTTAGAATGGTATCTGAAACACAGTAGGCTCTCAATTATTTGTTGAATTATGCTAAAATGGCATAAAGATTGATGATATTCTGCTGTAAATACTAAGGCTGCATACCTAAAGGTCTGTCTTGCTTTAAATGCTGAGATTGTATATGTAAACTGCTGAATGAAATTAATTACTTCAAAATTATAGGTTTGTTACTTTAGACAATTCTGTAATATGCTCTTTTGAGAAATGAATAAACATGTTATCACAGGGAGAACCAGCTTTCATTTTATGGAGTGCCTATGGGGCCAAACACTGTTAGGCATTTCATATAATTTCTCTTTTGCAATCTCTCTCTCCAGCTACCTTTCCTTATGTGCTTATTTATTCATGTTATTGGGACTGCTATTTTCCTAGTCACCCAAACAAGAAAATCTTATAGACTTCTGATTCCTCCCTTCACACTTTACAAAGCTGTTAAGTTTATTACTAATCCTCTATAAGATACTCAACCAACAGCCTGACTTTTCTATTCACTGGTTACCTCTTTTAGGTAGGCTTTCCATCACCTTGTACCCGATTCTCTTAAGTGGTTTTCTTGGTCTCGAGTTTCTTCTCTATTAGCCTAATCCTCCTAAAATGTTACTTTGTGTTCAATGGATAGCCTACTGCCACAGACAACAGAATATTCTGTTTAGTGGGTTATTTTATACTCCCCATAGTCCAGCCCCAATCTCTGTTCTCCCTAAAGGTGTAGGAGCAGTTTTTCTTTACCCCTCATTCCATGTGGAGGAACTTCATCTAGACTATTACTCCCGGTTCCCCTTCGCCCTTTTACTTCCTCCTCCCTGGCGGGGAACAGGGACATCTGAATGGTGAGCATAGAAGGAAGACTAGGCAGGCTTGGCTCAACCTCTTCTCCTGCAGACAGGATATCTCCTGGTCTGCTTTTGGGGCCTGCTCTTGTGGGGAAGCCCTGTGATTGTCCAGCTATGTTAGCTTATCAGAAGTACAACTAGCATTTTGGTAACTTCCTCTATCTTATTTCTTAACTTGCTCCCTATTCAGAAGGAGAGAAAATTTCAACATCTAATATGGTATCTCATTTGCTAGAATAATTCTGGTCAAAAGTCTATACAAAACTCGTGAATTAGAAATGTGCTTTCCAGGGAAATATATACAAGATCTTGTGGTGGCTCACAGGAAAAAAAAAGTGACAATGAATATATGTATATTCATGTATAACTGAAAAATTGTGCTCTATGCTGGAATTTGACACAACATTGTAAAATGACTATAACTCAATAAAAAAATGTTAAAAAAGTGCTTTCAAGTTTTGCTCATGTTGTATCTTGCCTAAAATACACTCACTTCACCTTTGTCACACTTTGTTTCCATTTCTAGACATAGTTCAAATGCTTCTCCTCAGTGCAAAACAATCTAATTGTCTCAAAGCAGAGATCGCTTTCTTTTCCAATTTTTCATGCACTGTTATCAGAAAGACCTAAGTAATTTTATCTTTTAATGTCAATATCCTCCTTCTCCAACCAAAGTTTCAGCTTGGAGGGAGTCTTATTAAACATCTATCGTAGCATAGCGCCTTGGGCATGAGGTAATCCAAAATTCAGCGTTGCTGCTGCTTTTCAAGCCAACTCTCAATCTCTTGCTCCCTGTTCTCTCTGTCTCGTGTTTAGGGATGTGAGCAAGATTAGCTGACCAATGTCCAAATATCAAAAAAAGATGCAGTCAGAGAAAGAACAAGTGAAGTATAGACCAAAGAGGGAAAAAAGTGACACTTGGACACAGCATTTAGCATACTGAAAAAACAAACGGGGGGTGGGGGTGGGGAGAAGGAGAACTATCTAAAGAGAAAGCCATCAGCTAATTGTGACCTGCTCATATCTAGACACCCAAATTTTATTTTCTCCACAGCTTAGGTAAAACAAAATGGTCTGTGTTCAGATTCATACTAAGATCATAAAAGAAATTATGTAAAACTTACACCAGGGAAGCAAAAGGACACTTTATTTCTTAATATCTGGTGCTTTTCTGATCATATGTCATTTGTTTAATAGAAATTTTAAAATGCTATCTTACTTATATCAACACTAATAATAGTATGATTGCACCAGGGCTGCAATTAGCAACCTACAACAGTACACTGGTGGGGTGGAGGGTATATAGCTCCGTGGTAGAACACTTGCTTAGTATGCATGAGGTCATTCCCCAGTACCTCCACTAAAACAAATTTAATTACCCCCTCCCCGAAAAAAAAGACTTAAAAAAAGACATACACACACAATACACTGGAAATTACCTTCATTTCTCCTTCTTCTACAACCAACTGCCAATTGGCATCTCCACCAACATCCTGCAATGAGTAAGTCATGTGGTTCTGCACCATCTCTTCAACCTTGAAAAGATAAACAGGGCCATAAAAATACACGTCCAATTAACAGCTGTGTCATATCTCTAAAACAGAATGGCATTCAGTTTACTTCAGTTCAGAAATGATGTTCTTAGAAAGCTAAGCAACCAAATGCACAAAGGTTAGTACATTTTATATAGTTTTGAAGAGTTTAGTCCACATTCCAGGTATCATATCCAGGTTAATGACAGGAGGGAGAAATGCAGGGAAGAAAGATGCTTCACTCAAATAACATATTGGCCTAATGTACATCAAGTGACCAAACAACATTTTTTGGAAAGAAGAATTATTCTTTCCCTTACAATAAAATGCTTTCTTACAAAGATAATATCTTAAAGCACAAAATCATGGAACATTAAGGATGAAAGGGGTACAAAGAGACCATCTAGTCCAGTGTTCCTGTATTTAAGACTACACAGAGGTATTAGAATTAGATCATTGTATGTCAGGATTTCCCTATAAAGGTAAGGTAACTTTCATTATTTCACTGATAAACTTCTTTTTTATCATGAATATAAGCCAACTTAAAAATAACCACCACCTCCATTTATTTGATTCCAGTTTCATTGGTCTAAATTCTTACAGGGATAATGCTAATACTCATATGCAAACATTTGCAAATAATCACCTTTTAGTTCATTCTTTCTAAATTTCTAACCAAATCTTTTTTTTTTTTACTGAAATTTAAATCGCAATCTCTCCTTTTCACTATCAAATTACCCCAACACATCTTTTATAAGCAAATAAAGTAGAATATTTCACACTCCCAGAATCCTCTATCAAATTTATTGGTAAGATTCCATGTAAGCGTTCTTTGGAAATTCTAGTATGAAACATGTTTTTATACAGAACTGAAGTGATAAAAAAGACTGCCTCTGAAGGAAGTGGTGCCTCTACCATCTATGCACAGAAACTTAGTTCTTAAGTTCTATTTTTTAAACTTTTACTCATAATTGTTTTATATAATAATATTATTAAGAGAAGGCAGAAAAGAGAAAATATGTACATTATACTTCAATTTAAAGATTTATTCCTAAATTTAACTACTTATTTTACATCAAGTCTACCGCATTCATTAGGGATACAGAGTTAAGAACTGGTTTACATGTATTTTGAAATAAATAATGGTTTAGGGGCAGAAACTCAAAGTTATTCACCCCGGGGATATAATTTTTTCTACACAAAAGGATGTTATAAGCATGTTATTGTGATGTGCACACCAAGTTCAGAATGCATTTTTCGTTACTGAAAGTAGTCACAACTTTAAATGTCTTTCACTGGCAATGATCACAAAAAATTTTCTGATAAAAATGTTTATGCTAAAATTCTACAATCTAATTTTGTATTAAATAAACATTACTAATATCTTATTTCTTTATTCATAAACTTCAAAACAATGTGAAAAGTGCTGGGTTAGAGCCTTGAAAGAGATTTTAAAAGATGACTACTAGTACAACTATAATTTTATAGAGCCTTAATTAGAAAACACAATTTCAGGGGCTGACTGGAAAAACCTTTGTGACTTTATAATTTTGAAATCTGCTTTCAGAGGGTAAGGATGACTAATGAAGGATTCCAAATTACAAACATATAGAAAGTGTATCTTACTACCAAAAGAGGAAGAACAAAGAAAGCCCCAGTTATCATGCATAAATAAAACCAAAGCAGCACCGGCTTCACTCATTTGTCTATGTTGCATCTTAATTGGGAGAAATTCTCACTCTTTTTAGATCTGAAGATTTAAAAATCTTTAGATCTGAATATGTATATTTTAGGCAGGACAACAGGAGTTAAGAACACCTGTATTTATTATGAAATTACAGGCAGAAAATGTTTCCCCTAAATAGGCCCTACTTTCAATGGATTACTTGTGACAGGAGAATTTTATTCTGTTAAAAAAAGAGTTCTGTTTAAAAAAAAACTTTACTGTCATTTAGCTCTTTTGTTGAAAAGTATGCAGGTAATTGTGTTTTTGTTAGGGACATTATTCCTATATTAGATGTGTGAAAAAAGAGGTGTTTTTAATTTGTGTTTTGGTCCAAAAGGAACCAGATTCCACAAATATAAATTGATAGGAGGTGTAACCTAAGTGTAAAACAATGTACAGTAAACATATTAACATTGTCTTGCTAGACAGATGAAGAAAATGTATTCTTATCATAGTTACTACTCCATCTGTGGGAAAGTTTTCAGTCTTTTGTCATTATTTACTTCCTTAAGAGGGTTTGAAAAGTTCAAAAGAGAAACAAAAATTGTATTCAGTACCGTGTTCATAAAACACTAAAGAAACAAATGAAGTACTGAATTACTGTATTAACCATGTTCTGCAAAACCTTCATCAAGGAATCTTTACTCATTATGGCATATTCCTCAAGGTAATAACATTAAGGTTAAGGAGAGAGGTGATACCAGAAAAATTTCACTATAACTAATTTCATGTTCACTGCGATAAAATATGAAGTAGCCAATGTTACTACAGAGGTAATGACTTGGTCATTTGTGACCACACTCATACTTCAGATATATTCTTAAGATATACTTCAATTACTGTTTTCAATTATGACTCTATATCAAAAGTGGGAAACAAGGGATCATTAATTGGGTGACAAGAATAAACATACACTAAATTTTCTGTCTTACTAGGTTTAAAATTTGATGTACTAGAAAATAGTGTTACTAGAAACACCTATTGCTTAAAAAAAAGACAATTAAAATTTCTGAAGCAAGATTCCACCTGCTTTAATAGTATTTGCCAAGTTTTCATTAGACTAAGCATAATTTCAGGAATCATGCCCTTGATTTTTTTGGACCTAGAGCTGAAAATGATAAGCTGACACCCACAGCATCTTCATTACAAATGAACTACGAAAAAAAAATGAAGATAAAACACATTTGAAATAAGAGGTGATGGCACTCCAATTCTTACCTTTTCTTTCACCTCACATTTGAATCACTCAGTATGCCATTATAGGAGGCCAGATCTAATTGGATTTTTCTAACACTATTAATATAGAAAGAAAATTGTCCTTTGATGGCACAACAAAATTGTAATGAACAGAAGTCTCAGAAGGGCTCAAATAGAACTTGGATCTCTTTCTGTTACCCAGGTGAAAGGAATACAACTATGCTTACTGTCATAAAGGAATTTGTTGGATAGAATAATTTCCTTATAACAAATTAACAGTGTACTGTTAACCCAAAAGAAAAACAGTCAAGGACAACATGAATAGTCAATTCACTGAAAACTGCAAACAGCCAAGAAGCAAAAATACCACTTTTAGTCTATCAGATTGGGAAAAAAATTAACTGAATTATAATATTCAGTGTCAGTACAGTATAGCTGGCTCATCTTCTCTAATGAACAGTTTGGCAATAAGGATAAAAAACAAAACTTAGAAGTATGCATGGCCTTTGTCCAAACAATTCTACTTCTAGGAATATATTCTAAGGAAATAACTGGTTAAGTGTACAATGATGTATATACAAGGATGCCCAGGTAGCACTATATATATTTATAATAAAGACTAACTGAAAATAAACTAAACATTCAATATTAGGTCAGTAGGTAAATCTAGTATGCATATCCATGTAATAGACAAGGAGATTTAGAGCTATATTTACTGATAGGAAGATAGGCCTAATTATATGTTTAAAAAAAAAGGCAGTTACAAAATAGTATATAGAGTTACCTACTTTGGTAGAAAAAACAATTACTTAGGTGTGTGTAATCAGTATGTGCCTGATTTTATTTATTTTAATATACATATATATGGAAAAAGGATATGCATAAGAACAGTGATCTAGGATTTTAATTTTATTTACTCAACTTTCTAGTTCTGCTAAAATTAGCATGTATAACTTATACCATAAAAAAGGGAAAGGTGAAATAAATAATTACCACAACAATTATATGTTACTATGGACATAAAGTGAGAAAAAGCTTTACACAGAATTGTTTTTGCAAGGATGCTTACCACATATTAACCTGTAGAGGTATTACCTACCCTTTGATTTTCTTTCCTTTTTTTTTTTTCAACTAAGGAAGATATTTTTTTTTCCCTTTGATTTCTGATGTGACATCTTTAGATGGTAATTGTGTTATGCAAGTAAATGTGACCAAAAAGATCCACTTATAAATCCAAGTCCTTCTTCCTTTTTGTACACTTTGATTTAGCTACTTCATTTTCAATATCTGTGCATCAGACAGATAGATCCATGCGTTGTTCTATTTTCCTAATAGAGCCACATCTTTTATTTGAAGTTATTTTTAGGGCACCTCTCAGTTCTACATTTAATAATCCTACTCAATCAAGACGATGAATATTATTTCGACAAGAACTAAGCAGTCATGAGCCAAGAGTTGAATGTAGATGGCAAAGCCAAATTAATAGTTAACTGCCAGAGCACAAGTCTGTTACTGACAACAAATACTTTAGCAAGGACAATAAATATTTGAAGACCTCAATGTTATTTTTCTTCATTTTTCCCTCTTTTGGCAGATAAAACAGTAGAAAAATCAAAAGCTTAAAAACAGAACTGAATCAATCATGAGCATCATACTTTAGAAAAAAAAATACACCAGGAAGATTTTTCTCAACTTACATACAAAAGTTACACCAGTCTTATAAAAGAGCTGGGCACCTGCCTCTCAGTGATACATTCATCTGTACTTGAAGGCTTTCAGCTGTTCTACACATCTCTACAGCTAGGGCCCAGCTCCGGGTTCTGAATTCCTCTTTCTCAGGCACCTATCAGTAGCTCACATTCTTTTCTTGCTCTTTACATTTTCTTTCATTTATAGCCTGTGTATTTCTATATGTTAAGGGAAAATGGTGACCAGTACTGATGTCTTTCAGTTAATTTGTTATTTTATCATTTTAATGCAAGGTGGAGTTTAGCAGAATAAACCAAAGTGTTCCAGTATTATCTAGTTTGGTCATTGACTTATTTGTGAAAATAAGTCACTATTTAAAAACCATGCATAAATGAATGAGCAAAAGGTAAAAAACACTGTGATAAATTTGGCTATGGGTGATTTGTGATGAAGGATTGATAAATATTCTCAAAAATGTTCGAGGAAAAAGCTACAAAAGCCAGAAAAAAATTTTTGAATCAAACTTGATTTTCTACATAGTTGAAAATTAGTGTAAATGTTATTTGTATGCCTGTTCTAAATTGACTTTTAAAAGGTTTTATTGGAATACACTGATAAAGAAAAATAATGCAGAATAGTTTTGATTAGCTCAAAGAAATAATGTTGTTATAATGCTAATAAAAGCCCACAGATACCACATGCTAGGTTCTAGCTACATTGAAGTCCTAGCCAGATGACAGAAGCAAGGCACAGAAGCGTTAGAAAAGCTGTTCAATATTTTGCAGGTAACCAGCTTTAAACCCAGTCATTGTGACTGGAGAGCTAAAGTTCTTAACATAAAATAACATAATGCAATCCAATAAAATGCAATCGCCATAAAAACACAAAGTTGAATGGCAAAGATGTGACTTTTTTTTACCCAATGATGATGCTAAGAAAAATATTCCTCTGACGATACTTTGATTTTATCATGAGGGCAGAGATTGCAAGCATCCAGCTTCCTGTCCTAAATTCCTAAACCATACTGATATTTAATAATTTAAAATCAATTTCCATAAATTTATACAAGCAGGAATATGCATTTATAATATCCAAGGGTAATTTGCATAAGGAAAACACAACCTATTCAACAAAGCTTAGTATTATAATGGTAATAAGACATGGTAATTACACAAATTTTATTTAAAAACTTATCTCCCTGTTGAATATATTATGAGATATTTTAAATTAGATTAGAAGTGAGACTTGAAACCAGCTTTAATGCTGTAACATATCCTACAGACCATGTCCATAAAAGCTGAAGAATCCTGTCTGAAGAAACAGTTATCATTTGATATTTAAACACCAGGTAACTTCTATGTTTCAATTCAATTTGAAATATTTTGGGAGTACCTCCTATATGGCAAAATTCCAAGTTATTCACAGTAGAGGATACAAAGGGCACATGCAAGCCTGACAGAGGAACTATTTAGCAGATAAGGAAGTCCTTTTTAATGCTTGTTGTTACTATTTAAAATGCAAATCCAAAACAAGTGGCCTAACCAAAAGATTTCTAGGAACCAGGAAGGCAGGCTGGAATATAGCACAGAAAGACTCAAGTCCACTCTATACATTCATACAGTACCTGGGAGCTGAATCTGTGAACATCGTCAGAGGCACTGACTAGATCAATGGAAGACATGGAGGAAGAGCGACTATAGGGCTACCAGAGACAGACAAAGAAAAAACCAAGTAATCAGAACAAAGGCACAACAGAGCATTCAGTACCAACTTCCAAACACAAGATAAAGAAAGAGAGAACAAAGCACTATATGAAACAAGCTCAGCAGCAAGTGCTGACTTCATGCACCTATTATGTGTTATGCTGCAAAATCTTTCTATAAAGAATGTAGTGCTTCTAATAATAAAAAATAAAAACACTTAACCCCAAAGAAAAAAGATTTAATATAATTGGCTATGCTTCTGATTAATTATTTTGGACAAGCCACTCCCTATCTCCCCACCCTTCTTTTCCCCTTAAATAAAAAAGAAAGAACATTATGTCCGAAGATTTCTAATGGTTTTGAAGGATGTATATGGAAGAAGACATATAATTTCAAAATATCTCATTACTTAAATTCAAGAAAAGGGAGAAAACTTATACAGCAGGAGAGTTTCATCAACAGTGAAGAACAATTTAACATACACTTTCAGTAAATTCTGCCATTACCTTACCTTTTGGACAAATCTATGAGTCCCCACAGAAGAAAAGGCATCTCCAGATGGCATGGCTGTAGGCCAATGTAACCTGACCTTTTCACTCTGTGACTAAGGAAACATATAATGTTAAATGGGAAGGTTTTAAAGTGTATTTTGCAGTTGAGACGGGATAATATAACATTTAATTACTGGGCACTTTAGTACTTACAAATATTTGAATTATGAAGTAACATTAAAGATACAAGTCTTGCCAAATCTTGGCACTTCATGTGTCCCAATCCTCTTTCTTTAGACTCTATAGATACTACCTTAGAACAAGGATTAGTGCTCTGATTTTTGTTCCCAGTTACAATCTCTAATACCAGCATGCCACCATTTACCATAAATCAATCTTAACAGTGCTCCCAGAATAACTTCCTTATCTAAACTCTAGCCAAATTATTCCAATCATTTCACCTTATTGGCATCCTGCAGGGCTATATCATTTGAACCAGTATCATTGTTTGGTTCAGTTATGCTCCGAAGAACATATCATATATATCGCTGTCTCCCTTCCATGAAGAATGTGTATTATGCCTTCATCCCATCACCTCACTTCTGTTAAGCTGCCACCTAATCTCCTTTCTCCTCCTCAGCTTGCCTAGTTTCTTCTCACTTATTCAATAAATACCTACTAATTTTAAGGTATGAGAAATTGTGTGTGTGCTCATCTTCTAACTATGCAGAAGACAACTGGTAATTACCATTCAACACTGAACACAACGGCTAAGATCTTATTTCTCACTCACCACTTTATGGCATATCTTTCCCTGTGCTGGCAAAAAATGGAAAACAAATGTTAACTCAAAAATGTGCCACTGAAGAATACATATGAAGTGGCTGTGTTGTTGAGAGCTCTGTGCAACATCTACTGCATACAACGAGGGAAATGATCTGAACCTTTGGAACTGATTTCATCAACTAACAAAACTTACTACTCTAGAGCATGACCTCACTGTAATTATCTTTGTCATATCAACGTGCCTGGCTGTTAACAAGGAAAATCAAGGTCTGTTTAATGACTTGTTTTGTGAAGTACCTACCAGAGTGTCAAGAATAGACTGAAATTAAATGAGTTGATAGCTCCATGACTATTACTTTATTCTAAAGCTTATAGGAGTTTTTTTTATT
This sequence comes from Camelus dromedarius, assembly GCF_036321535.1. NCBI lineage: Eukaryota > Metazoa > Chordata > Mammalia > Artiodactyla > Camelidae > Camelus > Camelus dromedarius. Next base: position 49,806,107 of record NC_087438.1, read on the forward strand.
GATCCTCTTCAACTCCAACTCAACCACCACGCTGATATTCAATAGAGGAGCATTTTAGAGTCAGAAGCGATGATCTGAATCATCTTATCCAACTCCTTGTTTCATAGATTAGAAAACCAAGACCCAAAGAATTTAAGTGCTAAGTTTATAGCTTCATGGTTAGTGGCAAAACTAAGAGTAACTTGTCCTGACCTCAAAGTTCAGTACTCTGCCCAAAATAACACAACTTAGGTTAAAATAAAAACACAGTGAAGGGGAAAACAAACAAACAAACAAAACAAACAAAAAGCCAACCCCAAAACCATTAAAACAAAAACAAAAATCCAAAACCAAACACAATGATGCTACTTCAGATAATATTTTTGGTATCCAAAATTAGAGCTCATTTAGGAACTGAAAGTTCCCACTTGTACTGAGTACTGTGTAGCACCTTTTGGGTATGAAAAATGAGCAATAAACTTTATAAATTAATGTGATGAACTTTTCATCATTGACTTATGGAAAAAAACAATGAAAAATAAATAAGAAAAGTAAACAGCCACTACTGCAGATGACTTACCTCAGGTAGACAGACCAGTAAATGGGCACAATTGCCATGACTGCCTTAGCAATGACAGGGAGTGAACAAGACTTTTCTATGCAAGTTAATTTATAGTATAAAACTAATACACATGAGATTTATTTGCAAAATGCTTAGTCCTTAAGAATAACAAATTCATCCTTAAGTACCATCTAGTGGTAATATATGGTAACTGTGTTGTTGTAGAATTAAGGAAGGTAAAAGATCAAATTAATCTTGAAACTAGAGTTAAAGAATTTAAGAAATGCTCTCCTTCAATTTCCACAGGAGGAGCCAGGTATAACCACTGTGAATTTAATAAATGAAAAGACACTGAGCAAAGTTAAAAGTGAGGAAGTAACTAAAGGTGAAGGTAGTGAAAGCAATAAAGGAATTAATAATAAAAACTGAATGGTACTAATGTAGAAGAAAAATAAATTCATGGTCATCTTCCTTTTGAATTCATAAGGTACTTCATGAAGAGAAATTCATTGAGATTGTTTTATTCAGAGCAAATATTATGCCTTATATTAACAATGATAGTAAAGTTGGATATTTCAAGGGGAATAGGCAGAATATATTTCCATTTAATTTCACATTAATTACATATGCTTCCTTTAAACAATCATTGGTCTTCTTTCTATTGCTTGGAAACCGATCAATGAAGAAAGTGACTTATACAGATTTGTCTACAATTGTGAATCAATGTAGACTCAGTTCATTTTTTAGGTTATTAGATACATACTTTCCAATTCTATTTATATAAAATGACATACATCAAGGATTTTTATAACTTTTAATAATATAGATACCTGTTCTTCTATTTTATCCTGTCTGTCAAGAGCAGCTTCAACAGCATCAAAGAACTCTTCTTCATTAATCAAACTGTTTGGGCCTTCCTATTCAGACAGAAAGGGGGAAAAAAAAGCAGTTGATTCAAGAAAATTGAAAACACTGATAACCCTGGTAATTAAATTTAGGGGAAAGTTGAAAAGTGACTTGACAAAAATTTCTGAACCAGTTAGTATACTAGGCAATATCATAAAGATGAATAATATACGCTCTATGCAAAATCACAAGTGTTACAATTTAATTCACTTGGTACTCAAATATTTACTGTATATTAACCTATACTGGGTTAGGGAAATAATCTAGAGTACAGGATTGGTGAACTATGAACTATGGCCTATGGGCCAATTCCAGTCCTCCGCCTACTTTCTGTATGGGCTTTAAGCTAAGAATTTCATTTTTCAATGGTTGGGAAACAAGAAAAGAATAACATATGGAAATTATATGAAATTACAATAAAGCTTTACTGGAATACAACATGCTTATTCATTTATGTATTGTCTATGTCTGCCTTCATGCTACAGTGGCAGAGCTAAGTACTTGTGACTTGAGTACTTGGCAACAGAAACCTTATAAAATTGTAGAAAGGTTTTAAGTACAAAGTTGCAGCAGAACTACCAATGAGAATGACAGATAGGATTTCTGAGGGGAATCTTCCTAAGTAAAGACAGTTATATCACAGAGAAAGAAAAGCTGAACTGATGCTTGAAAGCCTGGTTAGAATAGTATAGTGGCTTTCAGTCACCTGGGGAACTTCCTGGAGAACCTGTTAAAATGAACATTCACAGGCCCTTACTCGAAGAAATTACTTTTCAGTGGGTCTTGAGGGGAGCCAGGAATATGCATGTTTATTAAGTCCTCCAAGTGATTCTAATGCAAGTGTAGAATCTCAGTTGTATCAGAAGATAAAAGTATAAAGAATAATAGCAAAATGGAAACATAGAAGGTATGTGTATATTTTGCTGTGATAAAACAAATTAACGTGAACTTAAAGTGGAACAATAGCTTTCTTGGGGCCCAGAGTAGGCTACCCCAAAATGTGCCTCAATAGCATACTGATTATTCTGAATTAAAGTTACTTAAGAAATGGCCAATGCAAGAAAATAGGAAATAAATTTCACATGAAAGGTGCATTCCCTGCATCTGGAGATAGGACAATATTACCAAAGATCAGGAATTCGATCTGAGAAGAAGCCTACACAAACAAACCTTGTTACTTCCTGAATTTACTACTACAAACCTAGCCTGCTTAGATTCTTCACTAATTGGGCACCCCAAACCTGTTTCCTTGTCCTATCAATTCCTTACAAATGTATTGTTCTTTTGTCGAAAAAGTATAAAAGCTGCCTGCTTTGGCCACTTCTTAGGTCCCATTTCTATGGAATCTCCATGCACAGGAGTCAAAATTTGTTTTTTTCCTGTTAATCTGTCTTGTGTCAATTTTACTATTAGGCCAGCCACAAAAACTCAAGAGAGGCAGAGGAGGAAAAATCCCCCTCCTCAACAGCTTCTTATTTTGGTAAAACCAAAGGCTGAAATGGCAGGCTTGGTTTTAAGCTTCCCTAAAATTTTAAATATACAGAATAAGACACGTGAACAACTGTGGTCTGTCTGGAATATTTCCAGTTAGACTGAAAATCCCAGCTTATCACTACTCCATTAAAAAGCAGCTAGCAACATCATCCCTCTCCTGTTGAAGGAGGGTTAATAAAATGGCCGCACTCAGGCTAACAGATTGCTCATTCTTATGCTTGCCCTTAAAACCGTCAACTGACCTGACTGACTGGTTGCTACTCACAGTTCCAGGCCCATTGTTTAAACTAAAGCTACTGATCTTACTGTTTCTACTTTATTCCAGTAATTGAAAGTAATAATCATGCTTGGTCTCCAAGGAGGTCACAGGGCTGTAACCTTACAAAATAGCCTGAATTGCCAAGAAGACCACACCTTGAGTGCTTACAAGATAAAGAGATCTAACCACTAGCCTCTGTAGAATTGGTCCCCTGGAGGCATCATGATGCCATTTTAAGTCTTCTGATGAGAAAATGATTCTGTTGATTGTTATCAATGCTTTATTGTTTGAGCTGTGGCTATATAATAACCCAACCCCATCCCCAAGGTGGGTTCAATTTTAAAGGCACTAGCCTGCTCTGAGTCCCCTTTGCCTGGGCAAAGCAATAAAACTGCCTCTTTTCTTCTAAGCTCCAAGACCTTGTCTCTGGGTTATTTGGCTCATCAGGGACCGGAGCCGATATTTCAGCAACACTATCACAACCTGGGGCCACACAAGAGTGGGAGGAACTATGCTGTAATGTTCCCTTCATTTGGCACAGGCACATCAGAAATCTTGATTTAATGCAGTAGTTCTTGTAGAGTTATGAAGATCCTTCAAAACCCACTTCAAAAAACTCCCCAACTTTTAACTACAACACGTACAGAAGAGTGTACAACTCAATGGATTACTGAACTCGAGCAAGACCTTGTAGGGAACTCTTGGGCACAAAAGCCTTTTGATGTCCTCTGTTTCTTATTTGCAGGATAAAGGCTTCAGCCTCCTAGACCTCTGAGTTCCAAAAAGCAGATTCAACTACGGAAGGGAAGGAAAGCAGAAATGAGGAGCACTCAAAAAATAATAGTGCAGGGTAAGACAGAGTTCTAGTTCCTCCTCAAGGAATATACATAACAATATATCTGAGTTCTTAGGAACTCAGAGGCTCCTACCCAGGTAGAGGATGGCAACTTCAGGGTTAGCACAAAATTCCTGGAACACCACCCTGTTACCTCACCACCAGCCTATCAGAATAACGTCACACTCTGCAGCCCTCACACCAAATTTTGCCTATAAAAACTTCTCCCTGAAAACCATACAGGAGTTTGGGGTATTTGGGACACAAGCCACCCATTCTCCTTGCTTGGCCTTGCAATAAACCTTTCTCGGCTCCAAACTCCGATGTTTTGGTTTGTTTGGCCACACTGTGTGGCGGGCAAAGGAACTCTTGTTAGGTAACATTTCCATTAAATGAATCTAACTGCACGGGAGCAAAATGTACTATGACAAAGTGTCTCTTTGGCACACAGATTACTTTGAACTAAAAAACAATCAAGGCCCAGAAGACTCAGCAAGAAACTTTGATCTCTTCCTCTTAACTGACTAAAAAAATTTAGATAGAGGGAATCCTGGAATAGAGCTATCACCAGAGATACCTACAAAGAATATGCGATAGGTACTATTGGGGACACGCAGCAGGGCCTAGAGACCAGCGTCTACAGCGTCCACTGTTTCTGCATAGCCCACCAAACATCTGCTTTTCCATCTTCATGTGAATTGCCTTTTCCCCCCTTTTAAGTTCCAAACCACTACTTCAACATCTTTTGTCTTTAGCTGAAGATGATATTTAAGGTGAGGGTTTCACCTATTTTGATGAGTTTCTCAGTTTTCCTGGATTTCTCCCATATACACGTTATTAAACTTTGATTTTCTCCTCTTAACCTGTCAATTTAATTCTTAGACCAGCCAGAACTTAGAAGGGTAGAGAAAAATTTATTCCTCCCTGACACAACCATCTAATGACTAGCTGGATCATGAAAAAGAATAGAAACACCAGTTTTGAGGCATCTCTCCCCAGGACTCCCTTTGTCAAAACATTTCAGACACTCAAAGGACAGCAGTATCATGCTGGTCTCTGTTGACAGCAGAAAAATAGAAAATATCCAAAATCTACTCTGAACTCAAGCATATTTTCTAATGATTTTTAAATTCTATTGATCATAACCACACCTACACTTTTAAAAATTGTAATACTCATTCAATCATGTCAGAGCCTCAGCAGTCTCCCAACTGGGAGCTACAGTATTACAAATTTTTACTTTGACAAATGAAATGGGAAAATAAGACAGGTACATTTTTCCTCTGATGGCAAATCTGAGAAAGAACTAAAGTAATTGGAATAAATTTTCCTTTATTAAAAAACAAACCAATCCCTTTATCTCACCATGCTTACCAAAGAAAAGAGCTATTTATTGCTAAATCTATGGGACACTTCACAGTTTTTAACTTATCTGCCCTGTTAGCAGTCTTTGTTAGGTTACTGTCTGTTTGGAGCCTTCCTCCCCCGAGGACAACCTAATTTCCTACTCCTGCTCCAAGTGAGCACTCTTCTTGGGCTCCCGTGCAGGCTCCTCCCCCTCTGCTTATCCCTTAACCATGAGTGCGTCTCGGGTTCCATACTGGCTTTCCTCACAGCACCACTACTCATTTCTATGACTTCAGTCATCATTTGATGACTCCCAAATTCACAGCCTGTCTATCTTTCTCCTAAGTGTTAGATCTTTATATCTAATAATATATAATACGTAATCATTGGGTGAATGTATCAACTCATATGCAATGCGTCTAAAACCTGTTCTTCCCTCACCTCCATGCCAACCTATCTAAGGCAGAAACCTGGGCCTGTTTCTGAATTCCTCCTTTTTCCCTCACTCAATCACCACATGCTTCAATTCTACTTTGCAAATACATGATTTGTCCATGTCTCTTCTTACTGCTCTATCCTAATTTAGACTATCTTCAATTCTCACCTGTATTAATGGAAAAGTCTCCAAGCCCCCGTCACAACTGTCAACTGCAATCCTCTCTGCTCACTGCAGGAAGTAAGAATGATTTTTCTAAATAGTAAATCTGAAAACTTCACATACTTAAAACCCGATGCCTGAGGATACTGGTTCCTGCAGACTTTTCTGGCCAGTCAGGCCACTCCCTGCTCTTGATCAGCTCCACTCTCCACAGATAAGTGCTTTCTTTACCTTCCCCTGTGGCTAAATGCTCTTTTGCTTCTGGTCTCCAAATGTTTTTCTTCACAGTCCCTACAAGCAAACACTTTCTAGGCTGTTCACCCGGTTAACATATACTCAGCCTACTTAAGGTTTTAGCTCATCTGTTACTTCATGTGGAAGCCACCACTGACTCAACATCCTCCCAGTGTTAAAATGTTTTATAACATACCTTGTTCTAACTGCCTGTTAACTACTTTATGTTCCCATTACACATTCGCTAAGGCCCTCATGCAGGATTCTTGTTTGCCTTATTCCTTGCAATGTTACCCATGCCTAGCACAGTGTCTTCATTACAGTTAAGTCTTAAGGAATGCATTTAAAATGATAAAATTATTTGAGACTACAGATGAAAGACAAATTTGTTCAATAACTAGAATATTATGAATGCCTGACAAGAACCAAAATAAAGTCATATTTTGAATTAGTGTCTAAAATTCATGCAAATGTAGTATGGATACAAGCAAATATAGATGGTTTAAAACTCCAAAAGAAAGGGAGAAAAAAATTTAAAAACAGACCCTAGTTTATTTAAGAAATGTATAACTTGATACCACAGGGATGTGAAATAGAATTCATTTTTTATGGCAAGACAAAAAAATTCAAATAAAATTTCTCTGCCCTATGGCCTCCTCTTTCCCCTCTACTGTGTACTGCATATCTGCATTATATATCTTGATCAAACCTCCCCCACAGGCAGAAATACCTGCCCAAACCAAAAGAGCAACATTCTCCTCATATCAACAAGACATAAAAAGATAACCTTCCTTCTGGATCTTGTAAGGGGTCACATGACCCACCACTTGGTATTTGCAGAACTGGATTGTGTAAACTGTCAATAATACTTCATTTGACGTACAGCCCTCTGTCTCAAAAAACATACATAACTATGCTTTGACTTCTAATGGGCAGAACAGTTTTCCTCAATTTGGCTCGAATAAAATTTTCCATTTCTTTCTCATACTGACTGATTAATTTTTCATTGACATGCATAGCACAGCCAGCAGGAAATCAGAGATACCCACTGAAGTGTACCCGGAACCAGCATTCAGTATCAACATGGGCCCACTGAGCTTCTCAGTACTCCTCAGGTGTTCCAGTGAGTTCTCCTAACATCTGGATCTCATTTGAGTGATGATCCCCCAAAGTTTAATTCGAGCTGTTTCACTTAAGCCTCAGAATCTTTTTCATTTTCTTTAGTTTTTTTTGGGGGGGGGTATGAGGAGGTAATTACATTTGTTTATTTAATTTATTTATTGTTAGAGGAGGTACTGGGGATTGAACCCAGGACCCTGTGCATGCTAAGCATGCACTCCACCACTTGAGCTATACCATCCCCCCAAGACTCAGAGTCTTAAGGCACACCAGTGCATTTCCTAGGCAGGATGTAGAGGGTCTGGGCAAGCAGCCCATGGAAATAGAGGTGGCTGAGTTTGTTAAATTTAGCTGAAACTGGAAAAATAAAAAAAGAGTTGATATATGGTCTGAACAAAGCTTTTGCTAGTGAAATGAAAGACTGAATTATTCAGCTCTGAAGAACAAGGGAGACCCACTACAACCATTAAGTAAATACTGCTCGTCCAGGTTGCAAGACAGAGCTGATCACCTAGTGCCCCGAGCACCCAAGGATGTTTTACGCTGTCACAGAAAGAAATCAAGCCATGTAAAGGAGTCAACCAGCCCAAGGGTAACTCCTTGGGGAGCCAGACTCAGAAGCTGCACACATTCGATCCACCACACTGTCCTCAGAAAGTTGTTCAGATCATATCTCATACCGCACATCTGAATTAGGCTATGAAATTAATCATGGGAGATTGTGCCTCAAAGGGCAAACAGCTCCCTGATGGACAGTCACCTACAGGAATACCATCTGGGTTTATGTATGCGTGCAAGTACTTAATTGGGAACTAAAGGTAATCAGTCCCTGAAGCGGCCAAGATATGATACTTTTGGCATGACCAAACTGATTTTTGCTCACAGTTAAAGTGGCAATCTTCTGGATCTGTGCCTTAAGAGTCTACTCGAAACAGTGGTAAGAGTTTTTTCTCTTTTCTGAAATTACACTAGCAGGGAAAAATATTTCTACAGCTAGCTTCTTGGATCCTTTGAATTTGAAAGTCTACCAAATTGTTCACATTTAGAGAGCTCTCATCTTAAACTACTGTACCTATTGTAATTGGTATACAGAAGCCCCAAAAGGCTTCAAAATTTCAAAACGGCCTCAACGAAAGATTTGTTGTAGAAGGCTAATGAAAGATTAATGGTTTAAGAGGTATCTAAAACTTTAATTACTGCTTCCCTGAGACGGGAAGGGGGCAAGGCACAGCCATTCAAGGAACAACACAACAATTAACACAAGGATGGCTAAAGATTCAACCCCCAGTAGGCCTTGAGGCTCAAGACGGTGGGAGATTTGACTTCCTTAAGCTTCATTATATGCTCACTGTAACATATTAGCATGATGAATAACATGCCCACAGGCATCATGGCAGTCTCAAGGCTAGCCACATAAGGTCAAAGAGTGGGAAATGGCCAATTTCCTGGGAATCCCAGCCCCTTCCCCAGGCTAGCTAGACTGGTCCTTCCACTTATTAGCATATGAAGCTACGAAGCCCATAAAAACTGGCAACACTGCCCTTCACGGGCCTCTTTCTCTCTCCCCTTTCAGAGACAGGCCTGCACTCTGTTTATGGAGTGTGTACCTACTTTTACGCTAATGTGAGCACCCAACCCCCACACTTCGTGGACTATCTCTTGCCTTTCGATGATGTCTCTCTCTAAGTAAATTTACCTTTACTCAACTGTGTCTCGCTCTTTAATTCTTTCCTGCGCAAAGCCAAGGACCCACACTTGGCAGGGCACGTCCCAGGGGCTCAACGGAAGCCTGGGACATGGCCCTCCTCATGCCCCATATTCGTTTTTCCGGCATCACCTCCATCCTTCTTTGAGTACTCAATTCTAGTAATTTTTTGTCTAAATTGCCTTTCCTCTCAGAAGACACTCCTTTAAACAGTTACCTCTAGACATGGGACCAGGTGAGACTGTAGGAAAGTCTCTTCAGATCAAAGGCCTAACTGAGGACCACAGTTAAGTTAATTCTTAAACCCAGGGAGAATCCTCAAAAGAATCCATAAATGGATTACCAAGATAAGGAGGTCACCAGTCTGACTAGAATGACCATAGCTGATATTCGGGGCCTGGTAGATTTTTTTTGGGTGGGGAGAGGTGCCTTCTCCCCTAAGCTAAATGAGGGAAAGTAAAACAGTCCAAGGTAGTTGAACGGGTATGTGAGTCCTTCAACATCATTGAGGTGGCCACCCAATTCTTTGAGGAAAAAAAGAAACAACAACAACAACAAAAAACAAAAACAGTGTCCTTATTTTTCAAATCTAGTCTTTATAAGTTCAGAGGTGTGGCTCCAGAAACAAACCAAAGCCCACCAATCGTTTTACCAGTCCCCAAACTTCCCCTATTTATCTTAAGAGGCTTAAGTAATGAGAAAAAATCTTTTTCTGGCCTTAAGGGGACAAAGTTATTCTATGAGGAACTTGTATTTCTCTTCCTGTATCTTTAAGATACAAATGTTCTACTCGGTCTTCTCCAGGAACCCTTATCTCTGTTACCTTTTTAAAATGCAAATTTCAGAAAAACAGGGCAGATAACTAGGTATTTGATTTGTCAAAGACAAACAGAAATCTTAAGTGTCTTCTCCATAAATATTAGCAGAAAGGGTTTAGACATCTAGACAGGTGACTGATTTGTCCCAACTGCTTTTTATATGGTTGCACCTGATTCCTGGCTGAAACTTTGAAATAGGAACTATGGGGTCTCTGTGTTTGTGTGTTTCTTCGTTATCTATGTATGTGTGTTGTAGATGTGTGGTACTGCCAAAATTAATTTGTACAAGAGAAACAGAACAGGACCTGCATGTGAGGTCCTCCCTGGTATAAATCCTCTCTGTGTCCCCCATTTCTTGTTTATAGGAAATAGGCGTCCTTGACCTTCTCTGAGTTCCAAAGGGCAGATTCAAACAGTTGCTTATCAAGGAAGGGAGGGAATGCAGAGACAAGGGAGTAACAGTCAAGAGACAACAGTGCAGCCTTGGGGCAGGGTCTTGGTTCCTCCTCGAGGAGTATACATAATAATTTATCTTTGAGCCCTCATCCAGGTGGAGGGTAGTAACTTCAGGCTCAGCACAAGATTCCTGGATCGCCGCCCTGTTACCTCGTCACCAACCAATCAGAAGAAAGTCACACACCCTGCAGCCCCGCCCCCAGATTTTGCCTATAAAAACTTTCCCCCCCAAAATCTGAGCACAAGCCACCCATTTTCCTTGCCTGGCCCTGCAATAAACCTTTCTCTGTTCCAAACTCCAATGTTTTGGTTTGTTTGGCTTCACTGTGCATCCAGCACTTGAACTTTTTTTCTTCAGTAACAGGAGCACCACTTAATTGGCTTAAAGGAAATTAAGTGCTTATATAAATACTCAAAAATATAAGAGAAACTGGCCAGAATGAATTTCAGGTTTATGTGATTTAGGAAATATTTGGTATTGAATTACTATCTGGTTTTAAAACTAGTTTAAGCTTGTTGGTTTAATTAATACAGATATGCCTTTAGAGTGATCAATATTAAGTATAATACTTTTATTGTACCTAGGTTTACCAGAAATCAAATAAAATATTATTACTCCTGTTACAAAGTTTGTCAGCAAGAAAAAATAACAATATGACAAACGTTTTTACCTCTTTAGATATAGCTGTTTTGGGATTGTCTATCTAAAATATAAAATATTCTTTCCAGATTTTTGTAAGTTGAAAGTTCATAGTTGTGTTAAATTAACTTAAATAATGGGAATCCACTGAATACTCAGATCATTTCCAGATAAGATACTGGGACATTAATTATTGAACATAGGCTTCTTTTCTTAGTGAAACTAAAGATATTTAGGAGCATTAATATGTTTGATGCTCACTAAGACATTTTCTGTAAGAAAGTGCATGTTTCCTAGAAACCGTAAGTGTTATTTATAAGCCTGCCAATCTACAGTAATGTAAAATGACAGTTCATAATTGCTTACTTTTTAGTTTTTACTAGAAACTAGGTTTTAAGGTTAAGAATTATAATATATGTAACTAAAGCTACAAAATAATAAGGAAATATTTCAGCAGGGAAAATGAGAATCGTGTTTTCAGTGAAAGAACGTATCAGAAATGGAAATGCATTTTTTTTTTCAAAGTGAAAAAAGGGATAGTTTTATCCTAGAGCTGGAAAAGAAAAAGGACAAAACAATATGCATACAGAAAGCTGTAGAAGGTCTGAGGAAAAGGAACACTGAGAAAAGAGTTTTATACATGGTCAGGACTGGCTCAGATAAGACTGAATTTAATTAAGAAAATAAATTTTAAAGGTAAAGTGGTACAAAATCTGAATTTATTTTTCTAAGAACAAAGTATTCTTGAAGTATCAAGCTGCTTCTGATAACAGACTGTATGAATTTCTTTGTCTTTAAGTGATTTATTACAACCTTTGAGATCTTTTACTGTCACTTTGGTTAAAAGAATGGGTATTGTTTCACAGTGACCTATGATTCTATTTGCCAGGTGTTTTGAAACTTTGATATTTTTGACAAACTTTATTTTACAAAGATCAAATTCTAAATAAAGTTCATCTGATCTCTAGTTAACTTTAAGGTTTCCCAAAGGGTTCCTGGAACATCTCAAAATATTTTTTTTCTCCATCTCAGAGAGGAATATTTAACCAATCAGACTTGTTTGGTATGTTAAATTACATGTGAAGCATTGTCAAATGAGTGGTGATAAGACTTTTAGGTTGTATCATATGGGTAAATATTACTAATAGAGATATTCTAGAAATTATATGGAACTCCTAAATATCTCATATGTCCTGGTAAAATGGTATCAGTCATAATTCTAGTACTTATCATAAATTGTTGTATGTCACAGCAGTAACCAAGTTTATTTGTCAATTGCACTGCAATCAGGTCTTTAACCTTGACTTTTAAATTACTGTCTTTTTTCATTTATGGATAATTACTATTTTACTCTGATGTTTTTGCAAAAATGCTTCATCTTCAATGAGATTCACAGAAAGGACTTTTTGACAAGTATAGGTTTCTGATAACTTTCAGATCATACTGCTAAACAGGGTAAGAAATAAAAGAATTCTGATGGAAAACCTGATAGCTTCATAAAATTGTTAATAGAAGATTAAGATCAAGGATTATCTGCATAAGAGTAAGTGAACTTATGAGTATGGTTATAACTTTTGGTTTTTTATCTGAAATATTACTGGCTTTTAATCTGTTTTCCAGATACATGGAAACCTTCAAATTATACCTCTGTGTGTAGAATTAAAACATTTATGTTTCCTTTCAACTTAATTACTTCAGAATTTGGAAACTCTTAGGTTCCTAGCAGTTTTCTCAGGTATGTAAGGAAGGCCACTCCTAACAAGTGCACGAATCTCAAGGTATTTGGGGGACCTTGAGAAGAGAGGAGTTCACCCAAATCTATCACTCAAATCTACAAAGATGACAGGAGGAATCTGTGACATGCCCTTGGTGTGGCTTTCCAGGGCTTGAGAGGTTTTTTTTTTTTTTTTTTTTTTTTAAAAAAAAAGTTCAATCTGAGATTTCTTATGAAAGTTCCAGCACAGCAAATGTAAAGAGTCCATGTGGTCAATTTACCAGACATTTTCCAAACAAATTAATCTTAATTTGGCTATGGTAGAAATCAGGGTAATTATAGAGAAAAAGATTATGTTTCAGTGGGTATTAAACACTAGTGAGGTTTGTATTTACTACTGCCTAAGGCTCACTTCCCAGATAGTTCTTTGTTGTTATACTATTGTAAAGTTTAGTTATTAAAAGGATACTCTAAGTTTGTTTCTGAAGCTTATCACAGTAATCTAACTTTGGATGAACATCAGATGTGCCATGATCTGCAACCAGATTACTCATACTGGAAAAGACATCAGACAAAGGACTCTTTACAGCCACATTGGAAGGGACTTTATCAGGCCTTCTCTCCTTAATCAATTGCAACCCCTGTTTCTCATACTCAACTTGAACAAAGACCGACACTACCAGACCAGGATGAGAAGATGATGACATCGGAAGTAGAAAGCTTACCCAAGATGCTAAACCAGCCTGAATACTGATTACTTTGACAAATGCTCATACTTTTCTTTTTCATTTTTGTGCTCACACTTTTGCTTATGAACCAAATGTATTTCTTTTTTGGGGGTTCAATCATTCGCAAGTTTCAAAAAAAAAAATCAATCCAAGTACTGGGTTTGTGGCCAAATATGTCTAGTACTATGTCTAGTACTCCTAGGTTGCCTTGGTAGATTTCTTCTCTCCAAGGCTCTAACTAGATGGCCCTCAGAAATTTTATTGTAAAAGAAACAAACTCAAGCACCATGCAAGCTAATGTTACCACCAATAACACTAAGTGAGACCCTCTTACACGGCCAGTTAATGATGCCTGTTCTGAACCTGGCCACAAATAGTCCTTTTCACTAGATGTGAATATTTGGTAGCTCCTAACAGGACTCAACAGATTTATGGAACAAGTTTATGACCGTGGCTCTCCCTAGGTTGGTTAGGAAGATACATAACTGCTTTTCTTTGGACCCAAGGTCACTAATAGTTAGCCCTGGAAACAGCCCTTGTCAATCTGTGATTTCAACCGTAATATGAGGGTGCTGGTTTGTATCAGTTTTCCAGTGGTGTGACCTTATTTAGCCACGATGTTTGTTAACTCATCTTATGACACATGAAGTCATATTTCCACTCTGAATGATCCTCTTCCCAGTTTAGAGGAAATACTAGGAAAATGGTTTGATTCATGAGGATCTTGGTTTAAATCTTTGCTAATGACATTGCTGGTCCAATTGGCAATTTTAATTACAGTTTGTGAACTTATATGGTGATGTAATTTCTTGCCTTTCATGCAGTGTGTCACCTGCTCATACTAAGATAATGAATGTCTATACAACTTGAAACTATAGATCACATCTGTAGTTCTCTATAACATAATGGCATACACAACACACATGTGAGGAAAACTGGCTTAAGTTTTATTGGACAACGTAGAACCACTCTGGCATAGAGAGACCAAAAACATTTGATCACCTAATGCTTTTAATCAAAAGATTAATGATCAAAAAAGGGAAATTGTGAAATAAAATGTATTTTATGGCAAGACAAGAAAAATTTAAACATAAACAAATTTTCTCTGCCTTCTGGCTCCCTCTTTCCTCTCTACAGTGTACTGTGTATTTGCACTATGCATCAACCAAGCCTCTCGCAATGCCAGAAATACCCGCTCAACCCTAGAAAGCAACATTCTCCTAGCATCAACAAGATAACTCCTTAAAACATAACTTTCCTTCTTGACCTTGTAAGGAGTCACATGATCTACCACTTTGTACCTACAGAACTGAATTGTGTAAACTGTCAGTAATATGACTGATGTACATTTGATGTACATACATTTGATGTACAGCCCTCTGTCTCAAAAAACTTACATAACTGTGCTTTGACTTCTAATGGGCATAACAGTTCTTTGAGCTTTCTAAGATGCTGTTCCCAGGTTATAATACTCAAGTGGCTCCAATACAATTTTCCATTTCTTTCTTAGATCAACTCATTAATTCGTTGTCAACAGGGAGATAGTGAGAAAAAAAATGAAGTACTCCTGTTTTCTTCATTAAAAGTGAAAGAGAGAGGTGCATTTCAAATGGGGAAGGGGAAAGGATGGTTTTATTCAACAAATGCCACTGGAACAAAATACAGATTCTTACATTCCACTGTAATTTTTAAAAATCCAGATGTATTAATATATTTAGAAGAGACTATTTTTAAAAAAAAGGAAAGAAAATACAGACAATTATTTTAAGTAGTATATGAAAGGATTTCCATCTAAAATGGAACTGGAGGATGTGAATTGGAGAATCTCATGCATGTGCCCTCTGAAGAATGAAACTTAAGAACTAGAAAATAACTTCCTGTAAATGCCTGATCTACAGAAGACCGAGTCTTGTCTCCTGACCAATGACCATCTGCCAAGAATGTCCCCTCATCCTCAAGCCAATGAACTTACTGCTTGGACCCTGGCTGGACTCTCCTTGTCTTTGCATTCCTTGCTCAAAAATACAGCCAGTCCCAAACCATCAAAAGGACTGCCTGTAACTTTTTACTGCACGCATCTCCCAAATTTCAATTCCTTGCTATTCCCAAATAAACTCATTTTGGTCATTTGAGCATGCCTCAGTTAACTTCTTTAGGTGGACAAAAGAATGCTTTTTAAAACATGGTAACAAATGTAGAGATAAGTATCTCCAAAAAACTGTGAGTTAATTACATGAAAGTATAAAACTTTTTATATGGCAAAACCAACAATCAAAAAGATTTTTTAAAAACTATAAAAGGAAGAAAATAATTGAGAAATGAAAAGCCAATCCTACACATTTTCTAAATCAATAGAGGGGAAAAAAACACTAAATCCTAAAAATAAAAATTTTAAGGAACGTGGACTTGAATCATTAAAGAAACGCAAATGACCAATAAACATTTTTTAAAGAAAGCCTAAATCACATAAATAAAGCAATTTCAAAAAAAAAAAATGAGAAGCTAATAAACACATATACTTAGCACAAGAACCCTCTTCCCTCCACCCTGCTCCCTTCCCCTGAAATAAAACCTGTGTTGACAAAAGCGGAGATAAACAAATATAACATTATAGTTACATACTGCTAGTGGGACATACAGAGGCACCACGTATTGTTAAATTAAAAAGACAGATTTTCTATAATCTTCTAATGAAAATCTTATTTATAACATGAAAAAATAGGGTAATTTTAAAAAGCTTAGAGTTCCCCCCAAAATAAACCTAAAATAGCAAAACAATCTGCTTAGCTTCAGGATAAAAATTAAAGTTGTAATAGCTTACATTTCAGTAATCCAGACTTTTAAAACTTCAGAGGATAGTTAATTACATAATTTTTACACATTCTAGAAGGAATGCATTGACAACTTAGTAATTTTAAAATATTACCACTTGAGGCTCATACTATGGATTTTAACAGTTGGAAATCAGTTCCAACATAAAAACACTGTCAACAGCAAATCTTTTTTTCCTTTATAGAATAAAAATGGCAAGAAATTTTTCTTCTACTTTCTTAAATATAATTTAACTTTTTATCATTCTACTTCTGTTTCAATGACACTCCTTGCCACTTCATTTTTCAAATGTTCATTTCTGGAATAGCAACAACATTAATAATAATTACCAGATATAACTTACACTTGTTTTTATTTAAAGAAGTATCACAGAAAAACAGTATATAAAATTTTAATATATACGTGTGAATATGGAGAAGCAGAATTTACTAACTGCTTAACAAATAACTAAAAGGGGAAAGAAGTTGGTTTCAGATATTTTTCAAACATAAAAGCAAGGCAATTAAAACAGTTCATACCCTGCTATGGATAAGACCTCATAGTATCTAGTAGAGACTAAAATCTTTTGCCTGTAAAGTTCTCAGGTTTTTCCTCTGTAGATTGCTTTTATTAAAATAATAATAATGATGATGATGATGATGATGACATTAGAAGGTAATATCAAAAGTATTATTCTTACAGGGGAGACGAAAACTTATCCTATAAAGTGGACAGGCCCAGTAATGAGGCTTTTAAAGGCTATACTAAACTTTACAGGCAATAAAAAAACAAGTCTGTTTCAGAGTAAGCCAACCATATATACATTATGAAATATTTAAGATATTTAAAGGCTATAAAAGTATTATATAAAAATTAATCACTTTTGTGATATAAATATATATATGTATGTCCTATGAGTTTCTCTTTCTAAGATCATATAATTTCATACCTCATAATCTGGTCCTCCAAAGTGGGATTTTTTCTTAAGTTCTGTCATGGCATTTTTGTATGCTTCCTCTGTTCTTCTTCTCTTCTCAGTTTCCTGTTTAAAAAAACAAAACATAGCAAGTGAAAAGTTTATCAAGTGAAATGAGGATTTTCTCTGCATTTCATCAAAATTTTAGATTTTGGACAAAATAACACCACTCTTTTGAAAAATGAGTATTACTCTGCCCAAGAAAACACTTCTCTGGGCTATATATCACACAAGAGCTAACATTTAAATCATCACTAAGATCACCTTATTGACAGGTTATATATTTAAATAGATTAAATAACTACTGAAGAGTCTACACTTTAAAAAAAATTAAAAAGATAAATTAGTACCAGAGAAATGCCTACAACAATTAATTTTGTTACAGAGAAAAAAATGCAAATAATGGATGCCAGGAAGAAAATAAGTCAATAATTGGTAGAATCAATAAATGCTAAAAGATAAATTTCTTACACTTTCCCACTGCTGGTTAAAATTATTTTAGAGCTGAAAAGGAGCTTCGATTACTACTTTAATACTCTCCTTTTATAGATAAGGTCTATAGCTCTAAGTTTGCCAAAAGATCCAAGGTCAAAACTTAAGAGAAAAAGGCTGGCCTTGGCACTGATTTCAAACTTATTTTTACAACAATGGGCTGCACTGAGTCAAATCTGATAAAGATCCAACAAGCTTATACAGAACCTAATGCCTTTATTCCCTTAGTTCAAACACTTAAAGGCTAAAGTAAAGTCCACACTGAACTCACACAGACTTACCTACTTCCAAACACCCTACCTGAATTAAAGCTAGTGCAAATCAATGAATTAGTTCATCAGGCCCAAAGATTAACTGATTTTTGTGTACTGAAGAGAAACTAGGACTTCAAACCCACTAGATTGGCTAAAATTAAAAAACAATCACCCACAAAAACTGGACAATACCAAATGTTGTTATGGATGAAAAGCAACTAGAATTCTCACCTATTGGTGGTGGGAGTATAAAGTGATATAACCACTTCGGAAAATTTTTTCCCTATATCCACTAAAGCTAAGCATATATGCAATGCATCAATAATTCTACTGCTTGGTATATGCCCAGAGAAATAAGTGCATATGTCCACCAAAAGATATGTACAAGAATGCTCACAGCAGCTTTATGCCCTTATATACACAGCCAAAATATAAAAAGCTAAATGTCCATCAGCAGGAAAAAGGAATAAACAAACTGAAGTCATACAATGAAAATTCATCATACAATGAACTGTACAACAATACTACGATACAACAATAAAAAATAATAAACTACCACTAAATGTAACAAGATGAGTGAACCTTACAGTCCATGTTGAGGGGGAGGAAAAAAAGCCAGACACAAGGATGTATTTTACATGATTCAATGTACATGCTGTTCAGGAATAGGCAAAACCAATCTGTGATGATATGTTATAACTGTGGTCACCTTTGAGGTGGTGGTATGGTTTGGACTAGGAAGGGGCATGAGGAGACCTTCTGGGGTGCTATCCAAGTCCTGTATCTTTTTTTTTTTTAAACTTATTTTTTGGGGGGAGTGGATAATTAGGTTTACTTTTTTATTTTTAATAGAGGTGCTGGGGATTGAACCCAGGACCTCATCCATGCTAAGCACGCACTCTATCCCTGAGCTATTACGCTCCCCCTAAAAGTTCTGTCTTGATCTGAGTACTTCACTGTATGTATGTTAAAAAATGAACAAAACAAGAGAACACAGAACAGCAATAATATTAAAGACTTTGGGGAAAGTGAAAAAAACGTGAAATTATACAGCTGTGAATCTATTAATATAAGCAAACATCTTCAATGAATAGGTAGGTTTCCTCTTACTAACACTGTTAAGAACTAAAACTGTTTAATTTTAGAATTTTTGGTCTTCGTGGACACGACTGCCTAACAATTAAGTATACTTCTATAAAAGAAGGAATTCTTTTTACAGGTAGTCACGAAAAATTGTCACCACTAAAGGATATTAATTTTCAATTACTTAGCTATAAGAGCAATGGAATTGATATTAGAAATCTAAATAAAAGCTATTATGCATAAAACCAGAGATCTAATATATTGAGATTTATATAAATTATATACATCTATTATCTATGTATATGTATTATATAATATATAGTATATATATAACCATATATTAGAAATCTATATAAAAGCTACATAAACAGCTATTAATTAGCTGTTGTTATATCACCTATGATCTGTTTAATTGTTCTCATTAGATTTTAAGCTCCATGAAGGAGAACTTCTGTTGATTACTGTTTCCTCATTTCTAACTTAAGAGTCTAGCACACAGCAAGCACACAAAAACTTCTTAAATAAAACAATTTCAACTAAACCATATTAAGTTATTATTTTATTTTGCATCCCAATTATAAAAACTACCTAAAAGACATGTTTTTTGGTAACTCTCTCCATTCAAGAACTTCCTAGTCTTTATAGAGGGGGATAGATGTGTGTATATACGTGTATGTATGTACACACACACACACACACACACTGAATACATGTGTATATACTGTGTATGCACACACACACTTATATTTCCTGTAAAATGTAACTGGGTCCCCTATCAACCCTGAGAAAAAAATTATGGTGGAAAAACGTGAGTAAGATATATTAGATAGACCTGTAAGAGGACTATGAAGTACAGCAGTATGCAGATTTCAATTAATACTGCCATCTTTTGTGGCTGTTATTTGGTTAAACGTGGTGCAGTGAAAGTCTTTTTTCACAGATCCTTTGGTTTGGTCTACTTATTGCTACCCAATAAAGAAAGAGAATGGGTAAGATTACCAACGTTGGAAACAATGGCAAGTCTACCTCCTTGTTCAAGAAAGAAATCTGATTGCCAAAAAGATGGTGAAGCCATGTCCTATTTTTAATGAATTTTTTTAGGCAGTATGGTAGAGTATATGATTGGAGATGACAATACTTTGGTGAAGGATAAATAGACTGAAGGGAGGAGAGCTTAAGAGAAATTGCCAAAAAGTTTTGAACAAGCTAGTGTGGACAAGTTGAAAGATTCTTTTGAACTTGTCTAATGGATTTATAGGGTTGTTCTGTTTTCTCAACACATTTGTGTGTGTGTGTGTGTGTGCGTACAGGGAATCTTCTAAAAACTCAATTTGATCCATGGTTGAAATCTTTGATGATGTAAGAGTTCAATTCCAGAATAATAATGAAGTGTCTGTACCCTAAACGAACGTTTTCATTGCTTGTTTTAAAAAAAACACAAAACACTAGCCAATGGCTTAGTCTCACCTGTACCTGAGAATTTTGAACAATTTTCTTTTCTTTAAATATGGGGAACCTTCTTAAACATACAGTGCGATGCCAATCTTGTAGCCATTCCACCATTACAGCAGTGATGACACTGCTTTCCTTAGTGTTCTGCTCACATTTGATAAGACCTTCAAATACTGCAAGCAATAGGACTCACTAACGATTGATAAGATTCTGACTGACATCTGCCCTAGTATCCAGAGCTGAAATATAGAAGAGTAAAATTCTTCTAATTCTGCTACTTAACACCTCTGAACAAGTACCTGGGCCTCAGCTGCTGCTTCTATAAAATGATGGCATTGGACTAGAACTAAATTCCCTAAGGTATGCTTTAGTTCTAACATTTTACTAATGTTAAACTACAGTTTTCCTGCTAAAATAATTCACTGAGCCAAATTCTACTTCACACTTGAAACTAAAGATTTACATTGTAATATTACTATCACTGATGCAGTTTAAACAAAAGTGGGAAAAGGTGAACAAAAGGCAAATGTTCAATGAACACAAAATATATGTTAAATGATATCACAATGATCCTGGAAAATATACATGGTCATGAATACAATGAGTTAATATTAACTTCATAGACTGGTGTTTATCAGTTGATGTAACTTAAATGCAGTTTCGTATATCACACAATAAAACTGGGCAATGTTAAATGGTTCATTTCTGTTCCAAACCACTATTATTATTATTACAAAAAACTTCTTTGTTAAAATCCAATCAAGAATGCATACTGTATAGTAAAAGAATACATAACTGGTGAATCTCATTAGAAAAATGAGTTTAAAAGATGGTCACAAAGTTTCAGCAGAGGAGTACCACCTCCTTTTTCGATTAACCCAATGTATTTTTCCCTAGGAGGCTAGTTTAGTCTAAATTTAGTTCAATCAGTACATAAAACAAATAAAATGATTTTTTTTAAAAGAAGAAAAATCAACCTTACCTTATCCAGTCTCTTTTGCCAGCTGTCCTCACGTTTTACCATTAGTTCAATACAATGAGAAAGTGTAGCAAGGATTCCAGCAGTAGTTGCTTTAAAAGTTATTGCCTCCCCTTTGAAGTCTATACCATTAATTCCTTTTGGTGTCACATGCGGAAATACTGAAGAGGAAAAAAATGGTTATTCACTAAAAATCTTTTCAGTTAAAAAAAATTCCTCTTCACAATTTAAAATTAGAAAATGTTTAGAAAACTATCAAGTCAGAGCAGGTTTTCAAATTGTAATTGCCTTCTAGTTGGTCAACATTCAAAAAAAATTTCCATCTGTTCTCTATGAGAAAAGAAGCTTCTGATAGCATATGTACTTTCAAGTCCTTTTTCTCTGCATTCTATTTCCCAAAATCTATTTGCTAGCTGCACCCAGTGAATAAAGTGGTAGGAGGAAAAATACTTTAATAATAACATTCAGACAGCTTAGAGCAGAACCTAATTATGGCAAGAACTACCTTACATTTTGAGAACCCTTGAATTTAAAAAAAACCTGAAGATAAACTGAAGAACTGAGTAAGATCATAGAAAAATTTTAAATAAATGTCCAAATATAAATCTGGGACCAATGTGCACATTATGTGGTTCTTATGTCTACATTTTATAATTTTAATTCAAAGATAGCCTTTGAATTAAATGAAAAATCTTAAAACTCACAAGATGCAAAAAAGACAGCACAACATCTTATACTATAGTTAGTTAAGAAACCATTTCAATAGAACTCTTACGAATGGAATAACGATACTTTCAACTTTAAAAACTCGTATGTAGATAAGATAGCAAAGGTGCAATCCATAAAAGAGTTAAATGATAAACTAAACTTCATCAAAATTTAAAATTTCTGCTCTTGAAGGCATGGTTAGAAGAATGAAAGTTGCAGTTATGTAGGATAAATAAGTCTAGTGAGCTAATTTACAGTTAATAAACTGGTAACTGAGGAGATAACGCTAATTAGCTTGACTGCAGTAATCATTTCACCATGTATACCAAAATTATGTTGTATACCTTAAATATATATAATGCTTATTTAAAAAAATTTTTTAAAGAATAAAGCAACAAGCCACAGATTGGGAAAAAAATCTTTGCACAGAATATGTATAATAAAGGACTTATACCCTTTATCAAGATATATTATATATTAATACAGACATTCTGTATTACAATATACAATATATAATAATCTCAAACTCAACAAGAAAATACATAACCCAATTAAGTAACTGGACAAAAGACTTGAACACATACCTCATCAAAGGAGAGATACAGATGGTAAATAAGCAGATGAAAAGATGCTCAATATATTAGTTACTAGGGAAAAGCAAATTAAAACTATGAGATACCACTACACACCTGTTGAAAGACTGACAATGTCAAGTGTTCGTGGGGATTTGGAGGAACCTGAACTCTCAAATATGGTTGGTGAAATGCAGTCTGGCAGTTTTTTAAAAAGTTAGATATATACCTACCATATGATTCAACCATTCCACCTCTGGGTATTTACCCCAAAGAAATAAAATATGTGTCCACAAAAAGACTTACGTGAATGTTTGTGGCAACATTATCTGTAATATCCCTAAGCAGTAAACAACTCAAATGTCCACCAATAGATGAACTAACTGAACAAATCATGGTGTTAGCTATACAAGGAATTACTACTCAGCAATGAAAAGAAATCAAATACTGATATACATACAACAACAATGAGAAATCTCAAACTAAGAAACAAGGCAAAGAAAATTCACATACTTTATGAGTCCATTTATATTAAAATCTAGAAAACGCAAATTAATCTATAGTGACAGAAAAGAGACCAGTGGTTGTTTGAGAACGGAGGGAGGAAGGGAAGACAAAAAGGATGGAAGAAACTTATCAGGGTGATGGACATGGTAACGGTCTTGGCTGCGGTGACAGCTTCATGATAGTATCAAAACTTACCAAACTGTACACTTAAAGTATATGCAGTTTATTTTATGTTAATTAGATCTCAATAAAGCTGTTAAAAACCTTGTATTTCCTTTTTCCTATATTTTCTAAAAACTTTTATCACTGTAACTTCTATATTTTCTATCATTCTTACCAAGATTGCTGTTTTATTATAAACTGTTATTTTTATTAATAATCAACTCAGAAATTAAAAGTCACCTGTGTCCTATATACGGGAATGTGTGCAACTGCAATGATGGGTCCTCCCCACTGCCTGCTAATTTATAGAGTCAGTACAAGATGCAAGACCAACAAGAAATATCTCTTAAAAAAACCTCTAAAATATAGAAATAAACCTCTTCAGTTGCACTTTACTTTCAGAAAAAGTCACCCTCAAATCCTTTTCAGAATGATACAGGGGTATGTTACAGACTTTTAAGTTCTCAAATAGTTGAAAGTAAGTGTCTTACACATAGCAAAGTTCTCTGAAATAAATTTCTCTCATGTTACATCTGTTAGGAAATGAAAGTCATGAAGATAAAAACCTCATCGTAATTTGTCATCCACTGAGCTCCTCTAAGTATTGGTTACCTTAATTTTTGCTCCAAGCCTCTTACACTTTATATTGTAGAACTACATTCATCTTGATGGAAAAACTTAAGTAAAACCCCAAAGTAGTCAATAATTTTAGAAAAGCATACTCATCTATATGTCTCAGCTGAATACGAAGGAAAGAAGATCTTAAGGAGACAAGGTGACATGCCTCAGTTTCTTTTGGGAAAATAATACACTGTAGTAAAAGGAAGTTGAAGTATGTGAATGTAACCATGTTCAAGAAGGGCAGAAATGACAGAAATTATAAAATAATCTATAGATCTAGATTTGTAAGTACTTAAGCTCCAAAAATTATCATTCAGATTTATGGTTCTTTTAGTTAAACTCTGACGTTACACACTTCAAAACACTTTTAAAGGTAGTAACACTCAGAAAATCAAGGAATCTGTATGCTAATACCAACACGTCAAAACTAAAAACAAATGCTGACAGAAGCCTAGAGATTTGTAATCTCTTCATTTCATTGAGACTCTCACACATTATTCTAAACAGCAGGCAACCTAAGGGGGGATTTCCACAGTTTCTGTGGTGAGAAGTTTTTCATTTTTCCAAAGGAAATGTTCTAAATAACGATGTATGTTTATAGACAAGGCAGAAAAAAATTGGTGGAGAAGTCCTTCTGAACATACAGGATGGCAAATTTGTTTAAATCTCTCCTCACTTGTCTACTATGATACAGAAGAAACATGGCTGAAGACTATAACCACGATATCAAACATACCAGGGGCAGTGATCAACTGGTTTGGGATTACTGGTCTATTGTAGAGTAGCTTTTATGATTACTGATTATTCTAACAGAATAAGGTAGATACAACTGGCTAAAAAACTAAATTTAAAATAATCTCACATGAAATATCTGTGAGCTAAAAGGGAATGGATGAAAACTGATCTGTGGTCCAATTTTTTCGTTTAGACAACTAAAGTATAGCATATACACACAGATTAGGCGGAGGAAGAGGACAGGACAAAACTCATGTTCCTAGAGTAATGCATGTTCCATTTACACCAAATTTCCTCTCAGTGAGTTTCAAGAGTATATCTTGATTTGACAGATCAGTTAATACTTACTGCCATTATTTTATATAGTAAACGACATGACGAAATGCTTATATATTATTTAAAAAATATGAATAGACAGAAATTAGAAAATTGGTCAGAAAATAAGGTTAAAAATATAGCTAAATGGGAACAGGAAAATATAACAAAGATCAAAAATCCACACAAGTAGCCATCTTTGATATTAACTAAAACAATTAAATCATAAGAAATAAGGGTTTAGGAGTAGGGAGTTTTTGAGTTAAGATTGGTTTAATCTAAAGTCGAGGCAAAAAAAATCTAACATTATAAAATCAGCTTATTTATTTAGTCTTAAAAAAAATAACAGCTTTACTGAGATATAACTTACCATAAAATTCACTCATCTAACATACAATTAAATGGATCTTAGTATATTCAGAGTTGTACAAGCATTACCACAATCAACTTCAGGACATTTTCAGGAACAATGCCCTCAAATCCCATACACATTAGCAGTCACTTCCCACTTCCCCAACCCTACCTCCTACCCACACCCCCTAACCCTAAGAAACCATTAATCAAGCCTCTGAATATTTCATAAATGAATACTAAGTGGCCTTTTGTAACTGGCATCTTCCACTTATGATAGTATTTTCAAGGTTCATCCACATTACAGCATGTATCAGTA
Source organism: Camelus dromedarius (assembly GCF_036321535.1). Lineage (NCBI taxonomy): Eukaryota > Metazoa > Chordata > Mammalia > Artiodactyla > Camelidae > Camelus > Camelus dromedarius. The sequence goes on from NC_087438.1 coordinate 49,831,838, forward strand.
CATTCCTCCTTTATGTGGCTAAAAAATGTTCCATTATTTGATTATATCACATTTTGTTTAACCATTCACTAGTGGATGGCTATTTGGATTATTTCCACTTTTTGACTGGTAGGAATAATGCTACAATGAACATCCCTCTATAAGTTTCCATATGGATGTATGTTTTCATTTCTCCTGAATATATACCTAGGCGCAGAATTGCTAGGTCAAATGGTGACATTCATATTTAACATGTTGAGGAGCTGAGAGACCGTCTTCCAAAGCAGATACACCATTTTACATTCCCACCAGAAGTGTACGAGGGTTCCAATTTCTCCACATCCTCATGAACACTTGTTACGGCATTTCTTTCTCATTAGCCAGCTTAACAGGTGTGAAGTGGTGTCTCACTGTGGTTTCGATTTGCATTTTCCTGATGGCTAGTAAGCTGAGGACCTTTTCAGGTGCTTAGTGGCCATTTACCCATCTTCCTTGAAAAAATGTCTATTCAGATGCTTGGCCTATTTTTGAACTGAGATACTTACCTCTTATAGATCTGTAAGAGTTCTTTACATATTTTAGATAAAAATCCTTTATCATATATGTGACTGGCAAATGTTTTCTCCAATTTTGTGGGTTATCTTTTTACTTTTTTTGACAGCATTCTTTGAAGCACACAAGTTTTAAATTTTGATAAAAACCAATTTATCTTTTTTTCCTTTTCATTTCTACTTTTGGTGTCATATTTAAGAAGTCTTTGCCCTACCCAAGGTCATTAAGATTAATTCCTACATTTCTTCTAAAGTTTTATAGTTTTACTTCTTTTAATTAGGTTTTTGATCCATTTTAAGTCAATTTTCGTGTTTGGTGTGAAGTAGGGGTTCAGCTTCACTCTTTTATACATGGATATCCAGCTGCCTAGCATCATTTGTTGAAAAGACTTTTTCCTCACAGAACTGTCTTGGCACTCTTATGAAAAGTTGATTTACTATAAATCTGAGGGTTTATTTCTGAACTTTCAATTCTATTTCACGGTTCTATGTATCTTTCCTTATGCCACAACCACACTTCACTGTTGCTTTTGTAGTAAGTTATGAAATTGGAAGTGTGAGTCCTCCTAGTTCTTTCTTTTTCAAGACTGTTGTAGCTACTCTGGGTCATTTGTATTTCCATATTAGCTTATCCATTTGTGCATAAAACCTACTTGGGACTTTGGTAAAGACTGGATTGAATCAACAGGTCAATTTGGGGAATAACTGACTTTTAATAATATCAAGTCTTCTGATCCATGAACATAGATGGAAAATCTATTTAGGTCTTTTTGTTTAGACTATTCAAATATTTTATTGCCTTGTTGATGTTTATACTACTTGTTCTATCCATTATCGAAAGTTGGTTATTGAAATCTCAAACTATTACTATTAAATTGTCTTTTTATTCTCCCTTCAATTTCATCAGTTTTTGCTTCAGGTATTTCGGGGCTCTGTTGTTACCTGCAAATATGTGCTTTATTGTCATAATCTCTCTCCTTTTGTCTCTAGAAACAAATTTTTAAAAGATAGTATAGAATATAACACAAGAAAATTTACATTAGAGGTAAACAGTAAGTTGGTTCACAAAAGATTGAGAAAACAGTCCTTTCAGCATAATCTAGAAATCTTGAGGTCTTTACTCAAGGAAGATGTTTTCTTATCAAAAAATTTCTCCTGTTCTAATCTTCAAATTACTTTAATTGCCTCCAGTGTCTCTAGAATTATCTTCTAATTTTGCTTCAGAAAATTTATGTCTGGTTTTGTATCAGAAAATATATTCTGGAAAAAGGTAAGAGAAGGAAGCTGGGGATTGCATCTTTCAATAAACAGATTTTCATTCAGGCCCCCCCAACCAGAGTTCTTCGAGATAAGCTGAATCACTTTACTGACAGGCCAATACACCCATCTTTTGCTGTGCCTGGTATTCCTGAATCTAAAACTCTGCAGTTCAGTTTCTACAGAAAATAAGCTTCCAGAAGTTCTCTTTTGGGGAAATATAGCTAGGGTAGCTGAGTGTATGTGAGATGATGGAAGATTGGACCTAAGAGTTTTATAATTTCTTTTAATAATTTTTCCAATATCCAAACAAAAAAAATCTGCTTTTTTCTATTAAAGCAGATTATTCACTGTGAAATTAAAATGTAACAGAAAGAACCTTCCCAAAATAAACCTCTAATTCCATAAAGACATATAAATTTGGATGACTCAACCAAGTTCAGCAATTTCAGCCCCAAGTTATGAGGGAAACTTTGTAATAAGAAGCTATTCTGCAAGACTGAGGGCAAAGTAGGTTGTAAGGAAGAAGAGAATAATGATGAAATAAAAAACAGGAAGAGGAAGGAAGGAAAAATTGGTGAGAAATATTAGATCTTAGTATCAACATTACACTATTCCCATTTGTTTGTTAGGAATTCATTGTGTTGACCAGCACTTTAACTGGGAAAGTTCCAATAGCCATATGAATTTTGGAGTGTTTCAGAGAGGTAAGTACATAAAATATTACATGAAAAAAAAAATTAGACTCTTCCCATATGACTTCTGAAATTGAACATTCTTTCTATGCATATTAAAGGTTTAAAAAATGACTTGAAAATTGCCATGGGCACAGATTTTACTTCATATTATTTTATAACTGAGCAAAAATAAGCACAATTAGACTAACTTTTTTTTTCCCCACAAAAGTTTATCTGTAACTTAAAAAAAGTTTTAGGAATCCACATCAGCTTTTTCTTAGGATATGTTAAAAGAATGCATCGACTATGAATCACAGGCTTCTGTCATTCCCCCTCCCCAACACACACACACACACAGATTCCACATATAAGTGATATCATGCAGTATTTGTCTTTGGTTTATGTCTTTTAGTATAATGCCCTCCACGTTTATGCATGCTATCACAAAACACAGGTTTTTAATGAATAATTAAGAATTCCATCTAGTGAGTTAGCCCTTAAAAACAGAGCAATAAACTGATATATGAAATAAACCACCTTGCCGCTAAGTCTATAAACAACTGTGCTGTGAAATTAGAGCTATTTCAATAATTTTCCTTTAATAACACTGATTAAATACTTTTCAGCACCAGTTTATCAAGTGGAGAGAGAAAAGAACATTAAACAGAGAGAAATACACTCTAAAGAAACATTCAAGTTCAATTACCATGTTCATTCCTTAAGAAATAGACTTTTTTAGTACTGTAAACTGATTTTACCAAATACTGCTGAAATAAGTGCGCCAGTGTCTAAAATGCAGAGTGGGTCTTTTTGTCCGATGAGCTATCCCATTATTTAATGCCCAAATGTGTATTATAACTAGATAGCTTTTCCTAGAAGAAACTTTCACCTTCTAGCTCAACATTTTAAAAAAATTACTGTTAGATAATTATTCTTGTTATATCGTTAGTTATTACATAAACTTAGAAAGTGTGTTTTACCCCACTGAGGGGGAATATTTTATTACTTACCCTTTTCCTTATTGCCATTGGTATTATGCAAGAAATCTCCATCAGAACGTGTAGTAGGAAAGTCATCTTCATCATCTTCCACCACTAAATAAAATATATTTAAGGATATCAGGGTGTAAGCACATAGAAATTAAAGAGTTTATTCTATGTTCAACTGCGTCAATATACTCTGGATTCTGTGAGTTCACGATCATATTCATCTTTATATTTTCAGTGCTTATTACAGTATGCCCAACAAATATGCTGTGGAATGTCTTTAAATATAATACATTGTTATAAAAACTGTACTCATTCCCATTTGTGTAAGGGACGGCACTGAGACATGAATTATTCTGTCCTCTAATCTTCCTACCTCTCCCTCTCTATCTTGGGGAAATTTCCTAATTCTACCAGAAGCCTACAAAGACTGATGAGGGTTGTAAGAGGCTAACTTATATGTAGAAGATCCTTTAGCTTGCTTTGGGAGCTCTTAAATTTACCATTTCTGGACATGCAAGGAAAATATAATGACTTACAGATGGGATATCAATTTTAATTCATCTCAATGCGTCTGTGCCTGCACATCCCTTTTAACTTACCTAATTCCAGAAAAACGGAATCCCCTGTATTCTTCCCCATACCGCTTTCTTCTGTGTACTATCCCCCTCTCTACTACCTAATGTACTTTAATCCTCTGCCCCACGTGCTCCACTTCTTCGTGCAAATTTCTAAATCTCAGCCTCAGTCTTATTCTCTGCTTTCTCATGGCTTTTTAAGTTTTTATCTTCCGAGAAACTCCCTTTCTACAGAAGGAATCCACATTCTAAAGTCTTACTTCTTGGCTGTATCTCTTTACCTCAGGAGTAATGTGGCTCTGTGAGGAACTTGTCATCTATTTTAACTCTCTCTCCAATGGATGGAAAGCCCACTGCTATTCCTTATTCTCTCCCTTGACTAAGTGGTAGGAATCACTATGGAAAACACCTTTATTCTGTACTGCCATTTTCTAATTATTACACTATTTCATTTTCCATCACCTGAAAATTTTGCATTCATCTATAACAACTTTTTCCAATCATAAGCTTCTATTATCTCTAATGCCTACTATTTTATTTCTAACCAGCTAACTAATATCAATATCTGACATTTTTCTTTTCCATGTCCATCATTCCTACAGACTTCAATATCCATATTGAAGCCTCTGTAAACACCTTAGTTCCAAGATTCATCAAATTCCCAGATTCTGTGGCTCTTCATCTTCTCATCAATAATTTGTAAATAGAGTCAGTTCTAAGAAATTAGCTAATACAGAACACTGCTCTAATTTTAAATTATTGCTCACCACCAGACAAGATTCTGATCTTGACTCAATACCACTCCAATTAACTGTTCTTAAATACTACTGAAAGGTCTGCACTTCATTCATCCTCTTAGTATCTACTTTGGATTATTAAAGATTCACTTTTGTATCCCTAACCATCCAATAGCCTAGTACCACCAAATAGGGATTTTCAACCTTCTTTTCTAGCCAATATTCAGTATATAAAACTGATGAAAGCAAGAGCTGCTCTGGCTAAAAGAGTGGACCTCCTGTTTCCTTCCCAACCAAGCACTCCTTATCCTTCATTGAGGTATCTTTAAGGGATGTCTGACATGGTTTGAAACCACTGTCCTAATACAAATCCCCTTTCCCAATTAGACTGGTCCTCCTTACCAACACTCAAATCTATTATACTAAATTCCATCTTTGGATCTTGCACATTCCTGTTTTTCTCATTCCTGCAATAATCCAAACTACCCACATTAATAATAGCTATTATATATCGACTTTTTTGCCATTTAGCACAGTTAACATACATACTCTCATTTAACTCTCACAATCATATGTGTTGGATACAACATCTATGTTACAGTCGAGGAAAGAGATGTGGAGAAATATTAAGTAATCTACTTAAAGTCATCAAACTAATAGTGAATAAAAGAGCAAGATTAGAACCTTTACTTTTAATATGGTATATATTTTAAAATCAAACAGTATGTTTAGGTCAGAGATAATGTCTTCTACTTCTGTAATCCTGGAGTAACTAGACCGAAAGGGTTAACTGAATCTTACTGGAGTGTGTATGTGTGTGTTGGGGGGTGAGTGGCTGGTCAGGTTAAGTTTGCCTTACTAGCAATTCTGATGAAACATTTTATATGAAAATGTTGAACACCTAAAATAAAATGAGAGCTTGCTATTATTTCAATGACACAGCTAATGAAGAACAATGATTCTTAAAATTCTCTAAAGTCACAGATAATTCAGTTTTGATAATTTAATGAAAGTCTGTCTATTGAGACCTTACATCAGCAACTCTGATCTATAGTCAAAGTAGGAAACTATGGTCCATGTTCTTACTTCACCATTACCCAGCATGGATTCTTAAAAACATCATTTCTTAAAAAAGCCTTTTATAGGGAAATCAGTTGTTAGAGGCTTAACTATGTCACATACAAAATTCATATGCTGAAGTCCTAACCTTCTGTACCTCAAAAAGTGACTGTATTTGGAGACTGGTATAGAGTAATCAAATTAAAACGAGGTCAGGAGGGTGTGCCCTAATTGAATATGATCAGTGTCCTTATAAGAGGAGGAAATTTGGACACAGACACTTACAGAAGTAAGATGACATGAAGATACAGGGAAAAGATGATCATCTACAAGCCAGGGGAAAGGCCTAGAACAGATCTTTCCATCATAGCCCTCAGAAGAAACCAAACTTGCCAAAACCTCGATCTCAAACTTTTAGCCTCCAGAACTGTGAGAAAATAAATTTCTGTTGTTTAAGCCCCTAGTCTATAGAGTACTTTGTAATGGCAGCCCTAGCAAACTCGTACATTAGCCTACCACTACTGCTAAATATTCAAACATGAGTAATGTTTAAAAATTATTTTTCAAATCTTCTACACAACCTGGTTATCATCACATCCCAACTTCCAATCCTTCCATCATCACTTTTGTCCATTAAAATGCTATATATTATTGTCATGGATCATTTAAAAATAAATTAAGAAATTCAAATCTGTACACATTCTGTTTTCATTTAAAGAGCTGTTTGCAACCAAACAAAAGCTGATGTGTAATGTCTAATTTGTAATGTGTAATGTCTAAAAGTATGTATACTTTTTTAAATAATGAGAAACAGAAGTTCAACAGCCTTTATTTTTAGAGAAACAAACATCAAATATTAAAGAACCAAAAACTTAAAGAATATCTAAATATAAAGAATTTCAAGGCTACTTTAGACAAAATTAAGTACTAGGCTTCTGCTTCTGGCAAAGATGGAGTAACAGGGAGACAATTTACCCTCTAGCATGAAACAGAAAACCAGACAAAATACATGAAACAATAGTTTTCAAGACATTGGGTATTAGGCAACAAAGGACAGTGATCCCTAACAGTCAGGGAACAAATGGTATGAGCCCCATGATTGCTCCAGTTTACTGCCATGGGAGAGTTTCCAAGCTATAGACTAAGGAGAAACCCTTTAAGACCCTGGTAGAGCCTCTGAGGGGAGGAAATGGAGCTGAGAAGCCAGAGAGACAAAGGCCACTAGAGTTCACAGGGCAGAGTACTGGGGAGCAGAGAGCTGTACAGAGAGAGAACTCTGGAAGTGAGCAGAGGGTCCCCCTGAGGATTCAGTGGAGCACTGATAGCACATACAAGTGAGGGAACTACAGAGGTCATAAAAGAACCATTTGAAAGGAGCTCAGGGAAGAGCACCCAAAACCTACATGGGGCAGGCTAAAGTACCTGTTCCTACAACGCAGATCTGGAATAATTCACAGGGAATTGGCTAGAGAATGTGGAATTGCCTTGCCTCAGTAGTGGGAAGAAATGGAAATGCGTTATTGTAAGGTTCTTACACTATACAAGCAGTATTACTTAAAGGCAGACTATAATTAGTTAACTGCGCATACTATAAACCCTAGAGTAGCCCTATAATAACAAAGAGTTTATCTAAAAAGCCAACAAAGGAGATACAAATGGAAGTATAAAAAAACTCTAAATGTCAAGGCAGAAAAAGAGAACAAAGAACAGAGAAGACAAAAAATCTGAACAGATCAAATACATTTAATAAGGCCAAGAAATGAAAGAGTTATCAGGCAACCTAGTTATACTGGAAATGAACTCAGCACTATTTGGTAATACTCTAAGAGTAGTTCATTTTTACCTACACAGCAAATTAAGAGAAACACTGACACTGACCACCTCAGTAACATTTTTAGCAGTTACAAATGAAAAGTAACTTCAAAATTCACATTCTAAGTTAACTAAAGATAATTTCTCTCTCTTAAAAAAAATCACTAAAAATTATTTTTATATGTATATACAACCCTATTATTGACTTCTTCTATCAGAAAAAGGCCAGAGGAAGCGAGGGAGACAGAGAGGAGAGAAAGAGATGTGAAAAGGGAGGGAGAAAGATCCACTAATTCCAGATCTGGAAGATTTACCATAAACATATACTTGTCTCTAAGACGCGTCATGGGGTACATTTATTAGACATAACCATGTGAAATGCCCCATATTATCAAGATGATACTATATTTTTTAATGGAATAAAGAGTTTAAAAACTATTTTAAAATAAAATCATCAATGGTAACTGGTATGGGTAATCAGATTAATTAGGATGTTATTAAAGTATACAAGTTATGTGGACACCGAAATCTGTTACATTGGGGGTTTGCAGCAAAAGTGACTTTAATTACCTTTATCACTTAAAGACATTACCCTTTAAGATCAAGAGGCTTTAAATCCATTCATTCTCCAAGTAAAAATAGTGGTAATAGCCTAATTAACCTTTATCCCTTTGAAGTTCATCCTTGGAGACAGCATCAGCACAGGCATCGAAGTACTTTTGTAGAGTATCAACTTGTCTACATAGGATATCTCTAAAGGTTTCCATTTCAGCCAATTTCTCACGTAAACTGTGGCCCTTCTGCAAAGCACAAAAAGGGAGGGGATGTAATTCAAGTTAACAAAACAAGAATTTATTTAGTGCCATGGTATTTCATCACCTTTTAAGGTCTGTATCTTACTACTGATGGCATGAGGAAGGAAGAGTTGTCAAATTCAATGTAATACTCCCAGGGACAGATCTGAAACTAATTAACGGTTTGATAGTGATAAGCCTGAAAGAAATGAGAGCAATAAGCCTGACAACTTGCTGCTATAAAATTTAGTATTTTCAAATTAGACATTGTGAGGAAAAACTGCAAAAGACTTTAAAAATATCACTAGGTATCCTTTGAAAGGAATAGTGAGTATCATCTTTGGAAGCCTTAGGAGAGGCTGTAATCTGATCATACAGAAGTCTTTGATTTCATTGCATTTGAGCTATTTTACAACTCTTTAAGTAGTAAAAAAACTGAGAGTAATGTAAATGATTCTTGTCCAAAGACATGTAAATGAACTTTGCCCTGTGGAGGAACCCTGGTTACTAATCTGTGACTATTGATCAGTTTAGCAAAATCATTTTAGCATTCTTCAGATTTTCCTTTGAAACCACACTTTTTCTTTTACACCTTATTCCATTAAATCTTTGACATGTCATTTTATTTGTATGAGTCATTATTTTACCCCTTAAAAAACTATTCTGGGCGGGGAGAGGTTATACCTAGTAGAGAGTATCTGCTTAGCATACACAAGGTCCTGGGTTCAATCCTCAGTACCTCCACTAAAATAAATAAATAAATAAACCTACCCCCACCCAAAACAAAACAATTTTGTAACAACTGGAAATAAATTACACTGTAAAAAAGTTCTTTCAAAAAACTATCAATTAAGTTCTGTTCACAACATTCAGTACTAAATTCAACCTACGTTGCCTTAACTTCAAATAATTCATAACCACAAACCTTGAATGAAGAGGTGGATGTTGCAGAATAGCCACTTGCTCCCGACACCAGGGACACCATTGAGCCATGTCGACGCAAGCTGGATTCAGATCCATATCCAGATTCAGTCTAAAAAGGAAAGTAAACTATATGAAAAAAATTAAATAAAAAATACTTAATCATCACAAGAAAAAAATTTTTTAACTATGTTAGGTGATGGACGTTAACAAAATTACTGTGGTAATCATTTCACAATATATATACATGTATCGAATCATTTGTAAACCTTAAACTAATACAATGTTTTTTTTATCAATACTATCTCAATAAAACTAGAATACTTAAGAGAAAAGAGAAGTTTTCCTATAAATTAATGAAGTTATTGTAACAATAATTAGCAGTTTCAGTTCCCTCAAGAAATACAGACAACCCACTGGCATGCCTTTCAATTCCTAATTGCCATTTAATTAAGAAGTTTATTGAATATGAACTACATACTGGGCTAGTGAGCTACAAGAGTTTAATAATAGGAAAACTATCTAGGGTAGGCAAATTCACACAGACAGAAAGTGGAATAGCGGTTACCACGTGGCTAGGAAAAGATGATAATGAGGAGTTAGAATTTACTAGGTACAGAGCTGAAGGTGGAGAAGATGAAAAACTTCTGGAGATGGAAGGTGGTGGTAATGGTTGAACAACAATATGAATATACTAAATGTCACAGAACTGTAAACTTAAAAATAGCTGAAGTGATAGATTGTTGCATATACTTTGCCACAATTAAAAAAATTTGGTAGAACAAGGACAAAAAAAAAAAAAAAAGGAAAACTTCCACTACTATTTCTTTACAGATGAATCAATGAGGCCTAAACAGAATCAAAACTTTAAGCCCTTGAAATAAAATGTAAACACTACAAAGCTTTATTAAAGGTTTCTTCAATATAAAACATACTTCTTATAACCTTGTCTCTTTTTTTCAGGTTCCACTATTTCAAAACAGTAACACCTCTTTACAACAAAGACATGATAGGACAAGACTCTATATAAAAATACTGATGTTATGATATATTTTAAGTAATGGATAGTAAATGAGTGTTAAGAATGAAAGTTTAGAGTAATTGTATTTCTACCTCTTACCAAGTTTCACTTAAATAAATTGTATTATAAGTTATATCATCATGCCATGGATAAAGAACATACATTATACTCATAAATACTAATTCCATTGTTATTCAATTTAAATAACGGGGATTCATTTATCACTTTATTTCAGTCAGTAGCTACACTGAGATAACTTTAAACATAAATAGTTTAAGTTTAACAAATATACACATGCACATACAAACAAATCCTCACTTTTAAAAACTGGTCATTCTGGAAATGTCTACAAATACCTCAATAATGCTGCATCACATAAAAAATTCCTGATGGCACTACCACAATATTTAGAGTAATTTTATGATACAACCACAAAATGGAGCTATCTAAAATAATTCCAGAGAGTCATAGAATAAAAATTTTAAAACTGTCTCATTACTTTGAAGGAATAGCTACAAACTGTATAATTAAGTTTGACTGTCTTTCTTATTCACATGACATGACTCTGAATTAGTTTTGGATTTCTCTCAAAAATCAAATCTATCATCAAAGATATAAATATTTTAAAAACACTCTGTCACACGGGCTACAAATGATTCTAAAAGTTAAGTTATAAAACTATTCTGAAAAGTAGCAATGTTCTTGACATCTATTTTGGCTCCTGAGGATGTTCACTTTAAAGGCAACTATGCTCATCCTGAATTTATAAGGTTTACTTTTTCAAGGTAGAATGAGGAAAATTTCCAAGGGTGGAAATGGGAAGAAATTACTTTACACTCACAATTGATACATGATGATAAAAATTGTAACATGCTTTCAAAGTCTCATTGGTTTGATTTTGGGGATAATACTTTATTAAAGGCATGCTGGCTTTATCTTAATCTCACTTTTCCACAAGAAAAATGCTGAGCTTACCTATAACCTCTAATCAGCAATATAGTATTTCTGAAAAAACCAAATTCTATCTAAAATTAATAATGTGGAATTCAAGTACATTTACTATGGGGGTATTTTTCCCTTTCAACACATATGCTTTTAAGAACCCTCATACAAACTGCTTTCCAAAAAAACCTTTCTTTCCCAAATTTGTATATTTGTAAGCAGTATTCCTGAACATGTTTTGCATAAACATAAAATGTCATTTGATTTAGTGAAACACTGTTGAACATTTGCTATACAGAACAAGGTTTACTTCTTTTAAATACTATAGTAACAAGACCACACCTTGGTTATAATATTGTCTTATTTAAAAAAAAAAAAAGCACAATCTTTTGGCCACTAGAGGGGGTCAGTAGCATTTTGCAAGCAGTATACTTGAAAGCTGACACAAAGGTTACTATTGGTCAAAGTACAATAGTAACCTTCACACTAATTGCTTTACTTGTACCTGTACCCTCTGTATCTTGACCTTCTGAGAACATTTAAAATCATGATAAATTAAATCATATAGTTCAAAGTTACGAATTTAATAAAGGATCAGAAATGCCTAAGAACAGATTTAAAAAGAAAACTCCCTTAAAGACAAAGCTAAATTTCATAGTTTGGCTCATTCATGTAGGAGATAAACATTACAGTTTCATTTTGCAGTCTGTTCATCAGCTCGTCTATAGTCCAAAAAAACAGTGGTATAAAATATAGGAAAAAGGTTGCCTTATTTTTTTTAAAATAGCACCTGCCTTTTGAAAAGCTTTCCAAATAACGCTCTCCAGCAAGAAGCACAGCAAAGAAATTGAGAAAGAAATTGAGTAACTTCCTCACGGTGTCAAAAATTATCTAGTTTGTGTCAGAGTCCCCCCACTGTCTCTTTCCATTTTAATTACAGGAAAAGAGAAAATACAAGTAAGAGTAAATGTTAATACAAGAACAACGGAGCATTTTCCAGAAAGTGAAATTCTGAAACCAACAATAAAACCAAATAAGCTTGCTATGTTGTCAGCATCCACACATCTACTTTCAGTATTATTATTTTAAGAGAAACCAAATGTGAAGCAAGGCACTATAACCAGGAGAACAATTTAATCAATAGGATTATGGTTTAAAGTATCATAGTAAGTTGCAATGATAGCGATTTTGTGACTCTAGGTAAACATTATTTGATACAATAAAATTTGGCATGGTAATTTCATGCTTGTAAATATTAAAATCTCATATATTTAGCCTTTCAAATACTTATGGATCTCCCAGAGAAGCAGTAGCCTCTGAGTGTAAGGAACACAATGATAAGAGAGAGAAGACAGGATCTACGTCACTATCACTGGTAGGCAACCAGACAGGTCGGTTATTACCAAGTCAGGCTTGATTTTCTTGTCTTGAAAATGACATGGATAGTCCAGAAATATAATTCTCTATACTAAACCTAAATAACAAAATTTAGGGTAAAAATGTACGTATCCAAATCAGGCCAACTGTAAGGCAGTCCTTTACTGAACCAGTTGGAAAGATAAAATACAACACAATTTATTCAGAAAAGCAACATTCATAATGTATCGGATGAGGAGAGATTTAATCTACAACAATTTCCAGAAATTGAAGCACCTCATGAATCAAAGAAGTTTTTAAATATATTTAAGAAAATGGCATTAAAGAGGATTTTTATCATATTGTAACTGCCTAGATCCCAGCAGCAATATAGTTAACTTCACTAACATTTGCTTACCTTTAAGATGCTTTTCTCAAATCATATTGGAAACCAGCTTCCTAGCCAGCCATTCTTGTCTCATAATTTTAAAAGCAATAGAAAATTTAAAATTTCATTTGAAGGTCACTTACAGAACTTGGTTATTCATTTTGCATTTTCTTCTAAAAGAGCATGAGATGAGCTTCCCTTTATAGAAACAGCTAAACAAGCAGTGTTCCAGTGAGATGAGGCTGGAAGGGTTAACCAGGGCCTTATCAAAACCCTAGTTAAGGGTTAAAAGAAAGCTAGAGGAGCAAAAGAAAACAAGCCACTGCCTATCACAATCCAAAGTACTAAAAAAAAATAAACACCCAAGTACAAAATGATACTGTAGAAGTGGAGGGTAACAGTTGCCGCACCCTCCTTGATTTCAGAACTTCCTCTTTCTTGCACTTATAATTTAAGGCTTGGATTCCATAATACATTGTTTTAGCTATACGGGGAAATTAAAGTAGACTTATCAGGAAGCTACTCATACATCCTCTGTACCAAAGGCTTTTTAAGAACCCTTAACACAGAAGATATGACACAAAAGATGATTCTAAATAAACTAACTTTGACACTCTGAAACTCAGTCTTATCTTTTTAAAAAATCCTTCCGTCTTAGAGGGAGGCTAGAAGTCCAACTGGCCTCTTAGTGACATTGAAACGGAGGCAAAAAATTAATTATAGAAAAATCAAATGAGGCTGGATAAAGGAAGTCTGTTAAACAGTTTTTTTTCCACCTTACCTTTAGAAAAGAAATACTAAGTGAAAAGAGATCTTTTGTTTTGCTTTGAGAAGAGGACTGATGAAAGAGTTGAGCAATTTTAGATGGATATTTTGCGTATTAATTCCAGAGAGTCACCTTGGATAAATTATAACACTACCACCAGCAGTATAAGCTAATACTGAGGATACTACTTTTAGCCAGGCATGGTGCATTATCTCATTTAATCCTTTTAAAAGCCTAAGTGAAATGGGTACTGATATCACACCCATTTTATGGGTGCTTTCACACGAGTCACACGATTGGTAAGTAAGGGAACCAGGATTTAATTCCAGATTCGAGAGCCTCTGATGTTAATCATTATGCTATGCTACCTCAGCATCCAGAGACTTTGCTTCTACTTCTTTCAGATCTGCCCCTTTCTCTATTTTCCCATTACCATATTCTAGTTGTGGTCACCTCGTGTCTCACTTGGATAAATTCTCTAGAGTTCTAACTTATTAGTCTTGTTCCTCTTGAAATCCTTTCTAGAATAGCTAGAGTGGTCCTTTAAAAATAGATGTCTCATTAAAGGGGAAAAAAAAAGACATCTGATTCTTCACTTCCTGTTTTAAATCCTATTTAGCTCTATAGTTCTCCTTGGATCAAGTCTGTATACTGTTTACAAGTTGCTGTTAGAGGTAGGACTACAATTATACTAAACTACTATCAGCCTCCATATCTATTTATTATCCATTACTTAAAAGGTGTTATATCAGTACTGCTCTAATGGAGTCCTCTGTTTGTAGAAAGGAAATACTGTTTTGAAATAATGGAACTTGAAGAAGTAGACAAGGATATAAGTGCACTTTACAGTGAAGAAATCATTAATAAATTAAAAACAACAGCAGCAAGAAATGTAACAAAATACAAACACTGCTCTTTAACTATTCTATGATTTGCCCTAGAAAAAGGGGATAATGCATATTTTCTTTTAGAAGTTTCATAGGCACAAAATAAAAAGATCATAATTCCATTCTTTTTATCTAATTGCAAAGAGATGACAGTGGCAAAAGTTAATGTTACTTTTTGAAGCTTCCTTAAATGTCCCAATAAGAGAAAAAACAGGTTTAACATGTTTAGGTAGTACCCGCAGGACTGTTGAAATGGTAAGATGGTATTTGGCCAGGGGACCTGAACCATTAATTCTTTTCTGCAAGAAATGTTATGTACATAAAACAATGGTCAGTAAGTGAACATTCTTAATTATTCTGCAGCTTTGGTCTCAAATCTAAATTTTCTACAAAAGACATGCATTCCTTTCCTAACAGGTAAGGGAGAAATCAAGATAAATATCAAACATGAAAAGATATCCATAACTTATTGTTGAGTGAAGGAAAAGCTACAAAGCAGTATGGTATTTACGTAAAACTGTAAGGCTACACATGCAAAGGAATCTCTGCAAAGGATCTTTACCAAGGATGAACAGTGAAAGTGAATCTTCACTTTCTTTTTTAGAGTTTTCAGTATTATCTATATTGTTTGAATTATTTACAGTAATCATATATCACGTCTGTAAGAATAAAAACAAAAAATAAAGCCACAGAACACATATTTAATCTATCTCACTTAAAAGGGGTAAGGACAGAATAATACTGATAAAGCTGCAGTGAAAGGAAAATCTGCATATTCTGCAGATGGAATGTACATCAGCACAATCTTTTTGGAAAGTTATCTGGCAACATCTTTCAAAAATGCTCATATCTTTAAACTGAGCAATTCTACATCTGAGAACTTATAGTAAGGTCACAAACTACAAGAAAAATGCTTTATGTAGGAAGGCAGTAAATACTAAATGCAAAAAACTGAAACAATCTAAAGGTCTAATAATAAGCAAATGAGTACCAAAATTACAGTACAATGAAATATTAACAAAGCTGTCTTATAATGAGAAAATGATGTTAGATTAAAATAAAGAAAGAAAACAAGACATAAACTTTGTTATCTCCATAATGTTTTAGGGGGAAAATGTATAGAGGATGAGAAGGAAATACATTAATGGTAGTTTTGTATTTTTTTCCTTATAATTAGCAAAACTTATTTTTAAAAATAGAGCAAGGGGAGTCAATGAAATCTAATCAATAAAACTATTTGCAGGAATGGTTTTAAAAGACTTGATTAGAATTTTTAGAACTTGGGAGGTATTTTTTTTTTAAGACGGTTGACTGATGATTTATTTTTTTAGTATTCAACTATACATCCATGAATTAAGCTGAAATTAACCAAAAAAGGGGTGGGGGGAGCAGTACCAAAAAATGAGGGGTTTTTTTCTTGTAACAATAATGTTATCACAAACTGGTCAATGTTCTCATAATCCATTCAACTTCATTTTTATGCAAAATAGGAAGAACACCTACAACGAAGGGCTTCCAGGAGGATTAATGATAACAGTGCCTACTTACTCCTCTATTCCCCTATAGATCAAAGGGGTGCTACTGAGAACAGAGGGCTAGGAAATGATCAGCGATACAAGCATTCCTGTCAACAATCATATCTTGTCTGTCAAGAACATGAACTTGCTATGTGACTGAAAAATGACAGAACTGTTTTCAGGATTAACATTTTAACCTGTAGAACATTCATTTACTTCGCTATCTATTCTTATTATTCCTAACAAAATGCTGTCTTTCAACCCTAAATACCAAACAAGTCCAGAATATTTACCAGGCAATAAAGATAACAGAAGCAAAATCTTTTTTAATCTATTAGTTAAAAAGATTTATTTGATGAAAAAGAGCAGTTTTGTGTTCCTTGATTTTTTTCAGAAATATTTTCTCCCAGCTAATGTCCAATACACTCAGCAAGTAAAATCAGAAAATAGTTTCCACTGCTGTCAATATGTGTAAGCCATGCCACCCATCATTACTTTTCCACATCAAATGTAGAAAAAGCAGAATCCCATCTGTCCTGGTGACTGTCAGGAATCTTCCATCGTGATTAAATAAAAATTCAAATACAACATTGTAAACTGACTATACTTCAAAGAGAATGCAAAAAAATTCAAACACAATACTTAATAATTGCTTAAAAAAAGGATTTTTATAGCATGCAGCCTCATTTTCTTTCATATGTTCTATAGTAACAATAAGGAACAGTTATTCAAATCTAGATTAATTTTCTTTTTTTAGCTTTCTTACTTAAAGAAACATTTTATAAGCAAATTAAAAACTAATGAAAGAGAAATAAGCTGAAAATCTATTAATATTTACCTAAATTGTTAGTAGCAAATATGTGGAAAGCATTAAAAAAATTTGCAAGTTTGGTAAATGCTATACAAAATTATAGAATACAATTTCAAAGCATTTTATTTGTATAACTGGTAATCCCATTCTATCCTTTAAGTACAAGTAAATATACAAATAAAAAGTGGACCTGGGGTGGCCAATTCATAGTAACCTGGAGTGAAAAGGCAATGAGATTTTCTCAAGACATTTAACTTTAGGAAATGCCCAGAGATTAGGGCAGACAGAAGTAGGAGCTGAAGCTGAAAAGAAGCCAAAAATAGGAAAAGAACATGATAAACAAAGGAAAAACTAAGTAGGATGGGAGAGCAAAACAGAAATAAGAGGAGCCATGAAAAGAGTGAAGAAATAACAGAATGAAACTAAGCTACATTAGCTGTACGTGGGGGCACGTGATTGAGTAATTGAGTTTTGTTAATAAAAGCATTCAAAATCCAGTATACAGTCGGCTTTCTTTGCAGGTAGGGCATTATAAATTTTCTTGGTTCCTGGCAATATTCCCATTTTTTTTAAGGTTACATGGATTGGCCTGTACTCTCTATAACCTAAAAAGCTTAATGAAAAATGGATGGACCTATGATATCAATAATTTTGGGATCTTTTCAAATTTTCAGTATTCACCTGATCTAAATAGATAGCTATGCTCAGCTTTAGTAGATACTCTAAAACTGCTTTCCAATGTGTTTGCACCAGTTTACACCTGTTGTACCATAGTCTCATCAACACTTGGTATTAAGTCTTAATTATTTAAGCCACTCAGACAGGCAATATGGCGGTATGGCACTGTGGTTTAAATGTGCATTTCTCTAATGACTAATGGCACAGAGTATCTTTTCATATGCTCATTACCCATTTGGGTATCCTCTTTTATGAAGTACCAGATGAAGTCTTTGGCCTTTTTTTTTTTAAATTGTGCCATGTAAACCTTTCTTACTGATTTGTAGGACTCTTCCTTGCCTTTCTGACATAAAATATTGTCAAGTTACTTTTCCTCAACTGGCCACATAGTTAATATGATTAGCTACCTAAATATGTTCTTTATTCACTGTTCCATGTAAAATCCTGACTCCTCTTCTACCATCCTGGTAAAAGATAAACATTTTCTCAGATAAAAGAACTTGGCTGAAAAATGTAAATTACTGGCACTTATTCCCTCTTTTTAAGATGATACACTTTATAAAGTATTTAGGCAACACACAGAAGTACAAAGTGCAGATGTTGACGCAGGTGAACTCAGCTTCTGCAGGCAACAAAAACTTAAAAAGTTAGTTTAAAAGTCCTTGACAGTTGAATTACTTTTATTCTAGAACCCTGAGAGTATTAAAGAGTGCTGGTACCTTGTTTTCTTCCTTGATTTCACAGACCTTTAAAATCATGGTAGTATGACACTATCCACACTTAGGTGTTAATAAAAATTTACTAACCACGTATGGATTACTGCAAGCAACTCAGCAATTAACTCCCACTGTTAGAAACTAACCAAATTCCTTATCTTAATGAGAGAAACACCAGAGACATAATAAAGTTTTTTGCTGGATAATAAAGTTCAGTTGTGATACCACCTAATTGGGTTTTTCTACAACTTATTTCAGAAAATGGCAGAGCCGTGACTTGAATGTAAAGGAGAAGTAAAAATTGATTCCATCTTCTTCCCTCCATCACCATGGTATGATGCAAATAAGGTAAAAAAAAGAATTGGTTCTAATCCACTGATACTATGAAATTACTCACATAAAGTATACACTAAAAATAGCAGTTTTAAAAGTTTTATTTGCATTCTTATGTCTTTGCCAATTAAATCAGATTTAAAACACAAAGCTAAGTTTACATGATAATTATTTTTAAGCAGACAAGTACAGAAAGAACCTCTAGTATCTGTTTAGAAAATTTTCCAATATTATAACTGATTAAAAATGGCAAATAGAGATACTATGACTTTATATGACTTTGGTATTTAAAAAGTGCTAAGAAACTTAAGCTATATTCTGCCACCTAGCTATTTTTAAAATAGTTTTCTGATAAGATGTATGTAAAATTTAAGACAAAAGAAATTAAGGTGACAAGTAAGCAGAAACTCCTCCTAAAAGCAGAGAAAAAGCACCAACATCAAGCTGACCCTGCTATACCACAGGAAAAAGAAAATTCATTACGGCAAACAGCAACACAATTTTAAAAAGATCTTTAAAGTGATTCTTGGGCATCATTTAGGTTGCTCGACCATGAGAATCTTCTTTATGAGCAAAACTTTTTTCATACCCCATTTCAAGTAAAATGTCAAAGTTCCTTTAAGAAATATTTCACATAAGTTCCTTAGACAGAAATCCCTCAACTTCTCAGGTTGAGAATAAATTTTTCTTCTGAAAGTACTCAAATGGAGCCTCACGTATGAATTAGTGGGATGAGAACAAACCCACAAACATTAAACTGCAAAAAAACTGCCTGCAGAATCCCACCACAGAAAATCAACATCTGTAAAAATTACCCAGATTCTTCCTCCCTAATTGAGTATTTGCCTATGACTCTTTATGTTTTGGATCATTTCCAAAATATGGGGAATATGGGTGGCCCATGACCACCAAAATTTCAGGATCTACTAACATTGCTCCCTTATGGAAATAAAAGAATGTCACGATTACCACAAACCGTCAGAGCCAAAAAACTTCTCAACATGTTTCTTAAATCTGCTAGTGCAAGGAAAGCCTTCCTGTTAGTTTTTTTGAGACATGGGGTGGTGGGGTAGGGGAATGTATTTCTTTCATGGTAAGAACAAACCATGTTTATTCAAAACATGCATTGCAACTGTAGAAGATTCTAGGAATAATCCTACAATTCTTTTAAATAACAGCAACAACAGATGGTTTATCATATTTCCTTTATTAACTAATTATGCAGAAAATGATCACCAAAGCCTTTGGATAAAACACAGACCCATCTTTACTAGAAAAATATTAGTTTATCCAAATAAACAATTATCTTAGCTTCACATTCATACAGCTTTTAGTTTTCAAATAATTTTCAAAAACATAATCTCATTTGACCTCAAAGACAACATGGCAGATGGGTAAGAGATTAAAAAAATCAAACAAACCCTGTCTTTAAAAGTCATTTATTTAGTTTTGTCTCAAATCCTAAGGAGAAATGAAGAATATGAATGGATTCCACATAATAAAGCCAGCACACTACTCCAAAATAAAATTACTAGTCTGGTATACATATATCCTTCTATATTTTAAATTGAAATAGAATCTTCAAATTAAA
The DNA here is from genome assembly GCF_036321535.1 of Camelus dromedarius. Taxonomy (NCBI): domain Eukaryota; kingdom Metazoa; phylum Chordata; class Mammalia; order Artiodactyla; family Camelidae; genus Camelus; species Camelus dromedarius. The sequence continues at coordinate 49,852,195 of NC_087438.1, forward strand.
GAATGACCTCAGACATATCTTTCTTCCACAGGTGCTACACTTGTCTAATGTGATACTGAATTATGCAATCTCTAATATATTGAGAAAATTGAAATCATAGAACCATCTTTTTTAAACTTTTCTTGTATTGAGCAAGTTATTCTGGAATAAATACCAAAGAGGACAAAACAATAGAGCTAGACAAAGAATATAGATCACTTACTGTATTTCTGTCAGTAATCATTCTAACACTAACCATGCAGATTAAAGAGAAAAAAATCACAAATTTTCCCCATAAAATTTGTTTTACAATACCATAAATTATTTCAACTGGAAAATTTATGTGTCCAGTGCTTTGCTGATTCCTACAAAGAAGTTGTATCCCTGAGCCTTTAAGGTGTTGATCATCTAAAATAAACACTAGATGTATGAAGAACACATAGAAAATATGAGAACATTGTGGTTCAAGAAGCCCATGACTTAAATCAACAAACTGTATTTCACTTCACATAAACACCTATTTATAGGATGGCATAGTGCTTGCTGGCTAAAAGCTCTTGTTCTCAGATCAAACAGACCTGGGTCTGAATGCTGGCTCCTTCAATAATTAGCAGTTTGACTTGGACAAGTTACTTAAACTCTCTATGTCTCAATTTCCTAATCTGTAAAAATAGAATAGTGTTAACCTTAAAATACTGTGAGAGTACATGAGATAAAGCATATAAAGTATTTATCACCATACCAGGCATACAGTAATCCTAAGAAAGGTTAGCTATCATCATTATCACCTCCACTATGTTATTATTGTTCAAGAGGTACTGTAAATAGAACTCCTGGTGTGTGTATGTGTGAAATGGGTTGGTACATAAAGGTTATTATAATTAGCATAACAGCCTTCTGGAAAGAAAAGAACAGAAACTTCCAATTTCTTCCAGCTAAAACCTATCAGGGAAGCCCTAACTAAGGTCCACAACAAGAAAAGGCAATGAGGGCCCATCTGAGGACATAAAAAAGAAAAAAAAGACAGATCCACTGTTCCAGGTCCAGCCATCCTAAGGACAGGTGGTGCCATGGAATTAACTCTGAATTGAACTGAGTGAGTAGGAATGACAGGAACACCAGTCAACTTTGAAGTACAGTATTTTGGTTTATCATGAGTCGATTATTTTGCTTGCTTATTTGTTTTTTGTAGGTTTTTTTTCTGGGGAGGGGGAATATACTGCATACTGTCATCTTTTCTGCTTTAAGTAACTCACCAAGATCACACAGCTATTATGTAATAGCACCAGGATTCAATCTCATATGCGTCAGACCCCAGTATCCAGTGCTCAAACACTAACCAATACAATATAATGCTATTTTGGCAACCCATGGGCAGAAAGATGAGCTCATATTTATCTTGTACATATATGTAGCAGAACTCAGATAATACACTCTAACCTTCAGGAGGTGAGCTTATGGAATTATCTTCCAAACATTCTGCAAATGGCAATTGATAGAAAACACAATTAACATAAAATTGAATCCAAGAAACTGTTAACCAAAAAGTAGTATAATTTCAGGCAAGTTACTCAAGTTTAATCTAAACCTCAGTTTCCATTTCTATAAAACAATACTTCCCTCACGTCTCAGGATAGCAGAAAGCAAGCACATGAATACATAGTATGATAATTAGTACTTGGTGACCTTCAATAAACAGTAGCTCCTAACATTATCATCATCATGCCTTAAAAATTTGATTTTAATTTTGAATATCAATACAAGAATGCTTGTTTAAGTAGTAAAATTACTAAATTTAGGTTCCACATTCAATATTCTTTAGTGATTTTGAAGAATGAATTAGGAAACGTCTCCTCACTACCTCCCTGTTCCTGGTTTATGGAGAAAAAAAAGACAACTTTGTTGGTCATGTTTGGTTATAGCAGTAGAATTTTCTCCCTCCTATGTTATTAACAACTCAAACAATATATTTTTAGAATTCATTCAATTTAAATTTTCACTGATACGTTGTTTAGTTGGCACATAGCACATATTTTGTTAAAATTAAGTAAGTACTAACAAGAATAACGATTTCTCTTCCCTTGTCTATGAATAAACTATATTCAGAAATCAGAAACTTATTACACAATATATCTGGAATCTTGCTGTTGAATCTATTTTGTAAGAACTTAAATTCACCAAAAATCTGTTATCCAGCTTAGTCAGAATGCTCTGAGGGAGACCCAAAGATTGTATCTATCCATTATTTCAAAGGTGCAAAGAATCAATGATATGGAAGAGATATATGCTTTATGCATGCTTCTTCATCCAAGGAGAAAAAATAAAATAAGAACTTGCAAAGATTCCTGGGTCAGTTTTTCTAAGAATGAACAAAATAAAATATGCTTAATTAATTAAAACAAAACAAATAAAACAAAAAACTAGCCCTGTACAAAGGTCATCTCAGTTAAAAATATAGACGTTAGTTCTACTTAATATCTTTAATCATTGATAAGAGGAGTGGTTCTGATTAACTACACAAAATAAGCTACTCTCCTTATCTGCACATTTAGCAACTCTCATTGAATGTAGAACTCTTCATTCAGAAAAAAAAAAGGTACAATTTTAGTGAATTTAGTTGTGACTCACTATGTCTTAAATGGGAAAATGTATCAGCCACTCTGGTAAGTAACCTTACATATATTATCTCATTATTCCTTACACACACTAAGAAGAGCCGAGTCGTCACACAAGGAAACATGTTGTATATGGCAGGGGCTGCAGTGTCTGAATCCAAGTCAGCCTGGCTCCAAAGCACTGAGATTTTGGAATTCTAGCTCATCTCTTTTATTTACTCTTTACTTTTATTTAACTATGGCTAATTTACAAATACTGTCTTAGTGTCAGGTATACAGCTTCAGGTTATTTTCCATTATAGGTTATTATAAGATATAGTTCCCTATGCTATACAGTGGATCCTTATTGTTTATCTACCTTATATATGGTGGCATGTATCTATTAATCCCACATTCCTAATTTATCCCCCACCCCTGGCCCTTTTCCTTTTTGGTAACCATAAGTTTGTTTCCTATGTCTGTGAGTCTGTTTCTTTTTTGTAAATAAGTTGACTTGTATTATTTTTTTAGATTCTGCACTTAACTGATATCATATAATATTTGTCTTCCTCTGCCTGACTTACTTTAGTATTATAATCTCAAGGTCCGTCCATGTTGCTGCAAATGTCAGTATTTTGTTCTTTTTCATGGCTGAGTAATACTCCAGTGCGTGCGCGCTCACGCGCGCGCGTACACGTACGTGAACATACCACATCTTCTTTAACCATTCATCTGATGATGGACATTTAGGTTGCTTCCATGTCTTGGCTATTGGCTCATCTCTCTTAAATAACAAAATTATTTCCCATTTTCCCATTTTTAGACTGTTTTCTGAAGTAATAATATCAAGGTAACTAAGATTCACAAAATGTTTTCAAGCAATATAACTTTAAAGCTTAAACAGGAAGAAAAAGAAAAGACAGCTAGATTTCTTGAGGCTGGGAAAAATTCATAATCAAGAAATAAAAGCTAATGCATAAACAATATCAAAAAGAATGTGCTTTAATCTTTACCACCCAAATCATGTTCAACTTTTCAGTAACACACATTATTTTAAAGGCGTTACCATCAGTCTTTCACCTAGTCCTCTATGAATAGGTAACATTGGAGACCTACCTTGTGCTGTTCAATAGCATCTATCCACTGCTGTCTATGATCTGGATCTTGAGCACGAAGATACCAAACGCTATCATTTACACTAATATCAAATCGACATTCATCAAAATCATGAGGCTGTGGAGAAAGAAGTAGAAAAAGAAAAGCAAAACTAATTATATTCTTAGAAGTATCATATCCTGCAGCAAAAACATGAACATACCCACTCTGGCTGGTGGGAGACTCTTACTATTCTTTTATTTTTCTAGTCAAACGACTTTTTTGAAGAAATTTCAGATGAAGAGCACAACAAGGGCACAGTTATCAAAAACTAGGTTTCATTCACTATTCCCACAAGTGAGTAGACACAGAAACTACAAACATACTTCAAAAAACCCAGACCTAATATTGTTTATTAAATGCTTTGACTAAGTTTAACTACTGGGAATACCACCAAAAGCACAATTTTAAAAAGGGCCAAATAAGTTTTAGGAAATACATTTACTACTTTTTTTCTGTCTCTACTATTCAAAAGTAAATCCTCATCATCCATAGTTTTATTTCATAAATTTGATAAACAAGATATTTTTATGTTCTACCACAAAATAACATTAATATTTCCTCTCAAGCATCTCAAATTAACTTCTAGGCTTTTACATGTCTTGGATCATAACAGCAGGAAGGCTTCCAATGGAAAGAGCAATAAAATGAACATTTTATCAGACCTATGTTAGACAACTAGAAACTCCTTGCATCAAAATGTAAACAATTAGTGAAAATGTCAACTATTTGGTTCAGTGTTTTACATTCTTCATAAAAATATGTAAAATAAGTATTTTCTATGCTTGTTTTTCCCCCAATAAATGAATTCAAACATGACAAGATCACATCACAAATACTACCTCTTCTCCCACCGGATAAAGTACGGTCAGTCAATTTCCTCTCCTGCAAACAATCTCAGCCTTAAAGGAGAGAGAATCCTCTCTGGTCAATGTAATAATAAACTTACTTGCTGAACACAATCTACATACTGCACTTTCAGCGTTTATTGTTTATTCTCGTTCCCGCTTAACAGCAGTAATCTTCTATCTCCTTATCAGTTTATTTAACAGAAACAATACAACTCCACAAGGTTCTTCAGACTATGAGACAATTTCTCTTTCAAGATTAAGACAACAAATCATGATTGTGACTGGCAAAAGGATACAAGTTAAACATTTTCTGAACCACTATGTGCTGGGCATCAGAGTAAGCACTATGGCGGGAGGTAGAGTGTGCTACAGAGAAAAGGGAAAAAACAAGAGAATGCACACCCTGCCTGAGTAATTATGACTACAGGCATAAAAGACAACAATTTAACACTCATAAATACAATGACTAGAAATTTAACCGAAAGCTAAGTATTCAGAAATCTTAAGAATGGAGTCTAGTTACTGAGAAAAGCTTCTTGGAGGAAGGAAAGCATATATACTATCTGAAGAACTTAAGTAAAGGATTTAACTGATAGCCCAGAGGTTTTTAAACTTTTACTTCATAATCATTATTATATTTCTGGTCACTATTCTTGAAAATCTTTTACATTTTATATTGTGTTCAATATTCTCATTAAAGCTTTAGAAAAATAAAAGGAAGTAATACATATATAGTCGTCCCTTGGTTTTTGCAGGGGACTGTTGTGAGGATGCCCCAGGGATTCCAAACCTCAGATGCCTAAGTCCTTCACGGAAAATGGTTCAGCACAGTCAGCCCTCCTTACCTGCGGATGCTGAGCCAGCAGACACAGAGGGCCAACTGTAGCTCAAAAATGACTGATTTCTCCAGCAAACACTTTTCCCAGTTTTGTATCTTCAGAATTTCCTCATAATCTTTCAAAGAGTACAATGTTACATTTAAAATATTCCTGAAAACAAGAACCTGCTATTAAGTGTTCTCTGAGCATGAGTGACTTAATAAAACCTGAAATCAATATAAGGAAGCTTTGCCAAACTACTAAATCTATAAAGTGTATCAATTATGATTTCTTCTCCCAATGTTTCAATGTTTGATTATGTGGAGAACTTTAAGCTTTTACTAGATAAAAGTTATACATAGGAATGGAATAAAATATAGTCTACAAAGCCAGAAGAATGAAAGGATCTGAAATCTTCATTTGCATGTCATACATTTATATGAAATACAGTATCTTAATACCTGCTCACAGAGATGGAACTGACACAAAGTGCACACAATGTAGCCATTTCTACTATTAATAATCTGAGGGATAGGTGGCATAAAAGAAAGATGTACCAATTGTGAGGGGATAGAGTCTGTGAACAGCACAGAAGCCCCGAATCCCTAAAAAGTGACATAGTGCGGGAAGCTAAAGACAAAGGAGATAACAAATTTGTTAAGAAGCGTGTTTAGGAGAATAAAATGAAGTCAAGACAACAAAGCTCATATCATATCTCAACACACACACACACACACACACACCCCACCCTCCTTAAACGCATAATGCAATAGTCTCTCTTTATCCAAGAGGGATACATTCCAAGACCCCCAGAGGGTGACTGAAACCCACGGAGAGTACAAAACCCTACATACACAGCTGACCCATGAACAACACTGGGATTAGGGGCGTGGATCCTCTGCACAGTAGAAAGCCTGAGTAGCTTATAGTCAGCTCTCTGCGTCTAGGACTCCCCATCCGTGGATTCAATGACTCTCAGATCGGGTAGTACTGTAGGTAGTATTTACTACTGAAAAAATTCTGAGTATAAGTGGACCTGTGCTGTTCAAACCCATGGTATTCAAGGGTCAACTGTACTATGTATTTTGCTATATAGGTATTAATGAGCAGGTAGTGTATACAGCATTGATGTGCTAGACAAAGGAATGAGTCACGACCCACTAGGGACAGAGCAGCCCATGCAAGAGTTCATTATTCTTCTCAACACAACACATAATTTTAAACTTATGAATTGTTTATTTCTGGAATTTTCCATTTAATACTTTTAGACCTTGAAGGTAACTACTGCAGACATTGAAACTACAGATAAGGGGGCAACTACTGTAGATCAACTGCTTCATTCAAATATAACTCATTCTGTCTTTATTCAGAATTTCATTTGGATAGTTTGTTCATTATGCATTACGCTAAAAAAAACTGCACTAAAATACTACTTATCTTGATTATTGAGTTTTTTGATGCTCTCTTAAATTTTACAACTGAGGTTAGTCCCTCATTGGTCTCATCCTAGTCCTAGCCCCGACAGATGATTATTAGAAGGAAACAAACCTGGGATAAAGGCCAAAATTAGATGAAAAACTGCAAGGGTGGTAGATCTAAGAGACAATACGACCTATCTGCAAGAAAAAAAAAAGACTAAAAAATTTAGAGAGATGAGGCAACAAGAAATGAAAAGTAAGCTAACAGAAAATAAAAAAGTAAGCTAACAGACTTAAGAAAAAAGAAATGAGTTGAAATCACATCAGAAGCTGCAATAAAAGACAAGGTTAAAAGGGGCATGATGAACAGAGACAAATACAAAGTGAAAGAAATATAATAATGGTGGACAAAGGAGGTTAGCAAATGCTTTAACTGGTATCTTGAAAAAAAGAAATGTAACAAAAATTCAAAGATACTACCTTTTCTTTAAATAAATTTTCAAGTTACAAATCAGAAAGACATACAATGCTCAGGAAAAATGGTCACAGAAAGATCAATCCCAAGACTTATTCTGTGAAATTAATTAAAGAGTAAAAAAATGCAATAAAACAATGTTTCTCAAGCTTTTTGCATTATCAGCCCCCAACCTGTGAAAAGATAAATTCTCCTTACTGAGAGAAATTTAATAATAAGCATTAAGATTTAAGATTTTGTCCAGTACATTCTTCCTGGAGGGCCACATAAGATATTATAATATCTAAGTTACTTCACTTTCCCAAGAACCAAGCATCGTCCCTACTGAGAATGAGAATGCACACTATAGAAGAAAGCCAACTACAGAAAGGAAAATGTAGGTGGGCCTCACTCTTTATCATGTCAACATTCATTGTTAAGGACAACAAATATATCGAAAGGTGAAATGGCATTTATATCCATTTCTTGGTCTTAGTTCTTAGGGCTGCTCTAACAAAAATACCACAGGCTGGGTGGCTTAAACAACAGAATTTCTCACAGTTTTGCAGGCTGCAAGTTAAAGATCAGAATGTCAGCACGGGAGGGTGCTCAGTGAGGGCCCTCTTCTTGGTTTGCAGATGGCTGCCTTCTACCTGTGTCCTCACAGGGAGGAGAGCTCTTTCCTCTCTTCATAAGGGCACCAATTTCACCATGGGGACTATACTCTCATGACCTCATCTAAACCCATTACCCCTCAAAGGCCTCACTTCCAAATTACCATCACAAAGAGAATTATTTTAACCAAAGTCCACAGCATCCACTACCTATCAAAATAACCTTACAGGAACAAAAGAGGCATAAATCCACAAAGAAAAAGAAGAAAAAAGTTGCCAACAAAGTTTAAAGTTGGAATGTGATAACTGACTTATTAGCAGGCCTGAGAATGTTGAAAAATAAACATCTACAAGGGAAGAAAAGACAAAAGAAGCCAATTTGTACTGATGGCATTAAGTAGCCCTAAAGGTAAAGGCATGGGTAGAACTGAAGACAGAACTGATCAAGAGTCATTAAAAGGTGCAACTAGACCCCTGGAATCCCACTTGCCCATCCCAGTATGCAGTAACATTAGAGACCCCACCTCTCAGAGACATGCTATCAGACATGTATAGGAAGAAAGGACATTCCTATTCTGCAAGGGAGGGAGAAGGGGGAAGGGGAAAAAAGCAGAAAAGGAAAAGTGTTCATATTAAAGGTTTCTTTCCCTTACTTGGCTCCCAGAAGGCTTGCACCCATACTTGCTCCTTCTATCTCTTTCTGCCAATAAGGAAGATTCTTCTATAGAAAAACTAAGTAATCCAAGAGAAAAGGCATATAGTAATAATATTTAGGGGTTTCACACCCAGCCACTTAATCAGTATGAAAGTTCTAAACCATGAAGATAAAGAAAAAACTACCTTTCAGAACTGGAAGACACGCTTCACCAAAATGAGGGAGTAACCAAGAGAAGTAAGAGGCAATTGAGATCCAGGAAAAGAAGCAGCAAAGGGACTTCCCAGGAAGACAATAAGGAAAACGCCGGCAGCAGAGTTACACAGCAGACAGAAAAGGCTAGATTAGAACAGTATATGACAAGATGCTTTAGAAAGGATTTCTCTAGTGGGGTAAGAATAGAATGAAAAGATTATCTAAAAAGTTAAACTCAGTAGACAGGGTTGTAGGAAGACTTAGCTAGAAACTCAAAAGAAAGTCAGCCAAATTTTTGATAAATTTTATTGACATGTAATTAATGTACAATAAACTTTATCTATTTTAAGCGTACAATTCAGTGTTTTTTTTTACTTGTATATGAGTCATTAAGTCACTGCCACAGTCAAGATGGAAATGTATTGATTTCCATAACCCCATGCTTGTCTGCATGAACATCTCTTCCTCTATCACCAGCTTCCAGAAACCAAGGATCTGCTTTCACTATATTAGTTTTCATTTTTTATAAATTTATATAAATGGAATCAGATAGTATATACTGTTTTTATTCAGTATAACAATTTTGAGATTTATCCATGTTGCTGTGTCTTATCAATTAATTCATTCCTTTTATTGCTGAGTAGAGTTTAATTATGCTGGATATAACATTTTACTCATCCACCTGCTGATAGACAATTGTTTACTGGTTTTGGCTATTCTGAATACATTTTTTTTTGTGACAATTCATGTTTTTGTATGGGCATAAATTTTAACTTTTGCTGACCTAGGAACAGGCTGGCTGACTCATAAAGTAGGTATACATTTAAGTCTAAGGAAATGGGAAAAGTAGATGCAATGTTTTACAGTCTCACCAGCAGTCTATCAAAGTCTAGTTACTCCACATCTTTGCTTGGTTTACTTACGGACTCTATTTCATTCCATGATCTAAATGTCTATCTTACTCCAATAACACTGCTTTAATTATTGTTGCTTAATAGGAAGTCTTGAAATCATAAAGTGTTTAGTCTTCAAACTATTCTCTCCTTTCTAAAAATAGTTTCGGCTGGTCTAGATAGTTTGCATTACATAATATGTATTTCTAGAAAAATTTTAGTACCAACTGCATTAATATCTTAGATTTTCTATAGATTAATATTGGAAGAAGTGATATCTTTACAGTGCTGAGCCTTCCAATCCATGGACATAATATCTATCCAATTATTAGTTCGTAGTTTACAGTGTACTTATTTGTAATACAAGTATAATTGTATACAATGTTAGAATGATTCCTAAAGTATTTTTGTTATTGTACATGTAATTGTTTTAAAAATTCAGTTTGCGTATAGCACACGATAATACATTTCATAACTGTATATTAACTTTATACTCTACAATCTTGCAAAATTCACTTAGTAGTTCTAAAAGCTGTTCTAATAAATCTGAAGGAATCTATAGAATAATGATGTAAACTGCAAACAGTTTTACTTCTACCTTTCTGATCTTTATATCTTTTTAAAATTGCCTTATTGAAACGATTAAATGTCCAACACAATGTTAGACTGAAGCAGTAAGGGCAGACTCCCTTACCCTGTCCCTAACCTCAGCGGGAAGGCATAAAATATTTCCCCATTAAGCATGATGTCAGCTGTGGGTTTTTGTGGATGCTCTTCATTAGGTTAATGTCTATTTCTAGTTCCCTAAGAATTTTTATTTTCAGTGTAAAGAAGTATTGAATTTTGTCAAACATTTCTTTTTCTGGTGTGTCTGTCTGCCTCTATTGAAATTTTTTATGGATTTTTGTTTTTAGTTTGTTAATATGGTGAATTAAAATGACTGATTTAATAACATTAAATTAACCTTGCATTCCTGAGATAAACTCTATCCTTGGTCCTTTTTATATACTATTGGCTTGATTTGCTAATATCTTATAAAGGAATACAGTATTTATGTCCACTAGAGATAGAGCTGTAATTTTATATTCCTGTGGTATCTGACAGGCTGAAGTGTCACAGTTATGCTACCCACATTAACATGTGTTGTGAAGAGTTTGTATCAGATTGGGATTATTTCTTTGAATGTATGAAAAAAATAAACTGGTGAAATTATGTGAGTGAGCTTTCTTGGCTGGAGGGGAAATTAAAAAATTCAGTTTTTTAGACATTGGTTTGTTCACATTTTTTGTATCTTAAAGGCATTAAGAGGGGGAAAAAATAGACTCCTATATTTACCCATATATTTACTTTTTCTGATGCCCTCTATTAGTTCCTAAAGATCTGAGTTTGCCTCTGGCGTTATTTCCTTTCATTATGAAAAATGTCCTTTGTCATTTCTTGTAATGTAGGTCTGCCCACAACTTCTCTTAGTTTTCCTTTATCTGAAAACATCTTTATTTCACTTCATTTTTAAAGGATATTTGCATTGAATACAGAATTCTGAACTGAAAGATTTTTTTCATTCACCACATTATGTCTTCTAACCTCTACAGTTTCTAATGAGAAGTGTATGGTAATTTGAATTACTCTCTCCCAATATGTGTTATTTCTCTCTGGCTACTTGTAAAATCTTTTATCTGTGGTTTTAAGCAGGTTGACTATGATTAATTACTATAACTATTTTGTTTGATGTTTGTTAAGTTTCTTGAATCTATAAATTTATATTTTCACCAAATTTGGTAAGTTTTTACTATTTCTTCAAATTTTTTTTTTAATCTTTTCTCCCTCCTCGAGACTCATAAAACCCATTTAACTTTAAATTGCCCTAGAGATCCCTAAGGTTCTGTTCACTCAAAAACAAACACAAAAACCTAAAAACCTCTGTTAGTAAGAATGACTTCTTTTGAACTAAATTCAGAACCCTCATTTTCTGTCATCTTTATCTCCTATAAATCCTATGCAGTAAATGATTTTTATTTCAGATGTCATTCTTTTTAGTTCTAAAAGTCCCATTGGTTCTTCTATATATTTTCTTTGTGTCTGCTGAAACTGCCTACCTTTGAATTCATTATAAACGTATTTTCTTTTACATCAAATAATAATAAAAGTTACTTTAAAATCTTTGTCAGATAACTCCCACATCTATAACTTTTGCATTTGTTCATGTCTTTCCCGTTGAGAATGTGTTGCAATTTCCTGGCATTTTTGTATGTTGAGTAATTTGGGGTTGATTCTGGACATTGTGAATGTTAGGTTGTGAACTCTGGATTCTGTTATATTGCTCTGAAAAATATTATTTCTGTTTTAGCAGGCATTTTTTGACTTAGACTCAAATTGCCAATTCCATCATATGTTTAATGGGCAGCAACTACAATCTCAGTTCAGAAAGCTTTCGGTCTAGGCTACACAAACGCAGTTGAGGAATCAGGTACAAATCTGGGCAGAGCATTATACTCAGAATTTGGGGCTCTTCTTCTCCAGATTATTTCATTAACTGGGCCCCTTCAAGTTCCTATAGCTGAAAAGATGGTAGGTTTCTTTAAAGGAGTTTCAGCTCCCCAAGTCTCTGCCATTATGGCAGTGACTCAGCTGACACTTAAGATAGCTTTCCCTCTGCCTTGCACATGCATGGTTCAGGAGTGAGCCAGAGACCTGGGCAGGGTTTATACACACTATTGTAAGTTCCCCTTCTCTGGCTTCTCTGTTGTGGGATTCCTTTACTCTCCAGCAGTCCTGGTTGTGAGGTACCTTCCCAGGTTCTGCTGGTAAAAGGCACTGGCTAGCTTTTCTGTTGAAGTTTTAGCCACTCAGTGCCACCACTATAATGAAGATTTGACCTTTATTCTACTCATTGCCAAATATCCTGCCCAACAATGATGAAAGTCAAAGACTTCAAATTATTTGAGCAGAGCAACTCTTTGTGACAAATAAATAGTCAATGCTCTAATTTATAAGCAACAAAAACTGATTCTTGCTCACTTAAGAAAGAAAGGGTCACAGATCAAGACAGCAGAACAGAAGGATGTGGAGCTCACCTCCTTGCACAAATACATCAAAAATACATCTATATGTGGAACAACTCTCAAAGAACGCCTACTGAACTCTGGCAGAAGGTCTCATACAATGAAAACTAAATGAAAGACCACCATGTAACTGGGTAAAGTGAAGGAAAGGGGAGGGGAGGGGAAGGAAGAACTGGGATGGGACCTGTGCCTGTGGGAGGGAGCTGTGAAAGAGAAAAGTTTCTCTCATCCTAGGAAGCCCCTTCACCAGTGGGGAGACAGGCCAGGACAGATAAGGAGCTTCAGAGGCTTAAAGGAGAGCACAACAGCTGTTTCGCGCAGGCAGAACAAAGAAAGACCAGCACAGATGATCCACGCCACCTCGTTGCACTCTCGACCCTGAGACACGCGTCTGCGGGCGGGTGCAGGGACTGGGTGCTGAAACTCGGATTTCAGGGGAGAGACCTGGGAGAGGACTGAGGTTAGTTGCACAGAGACAGCCTGAAGGGATGGAGCTACCAGCCGCAACTGGGATTGTATACAACAGAGCCCAGGCCCACCAAAAAAGCCCCATTGTTAACACAGGAGAAGGGTGGGGCAGCACTCCACCACAGCAGCCTCCTTCTCTGAGGGCTCACAGCTGGCATGGCTTTGCCTCTCTAAGCTCTGGGAGGGCTGTACCCAAGCACAGGCAGAGCTAAAATCTGAGCCCATTCCTAGAGACCACATGACTTCAGAAGCAGAGCTGAAATGTGAACTGTGTTCCAGGTTACTTGGGCAGATTTACACCACTGCTGGTGCTTTGTAAGATCAGCACCTATGTGACATCTGAGCAGACTACTGGTGCATGGTTGGGGCAGGTCAGGCATTAGCAGCTGTGGGTTTGTGGGCATGCACGGAAGCCGGGATGGGGTTGGGGCTGACTCTGCAGCTCCCACAGTGGGTCCAGGTGCATAACTACATGAGACTATGGTGAGTCCTGGTGCCTGACTTCAGCAGATCTACCCTGGGAACTTGGTGAGCACAGCACTGAGAGATACAGATATCCTGGAAGATTGCCAGCATCCCCACAGCTGAGGCAGGACAAAGGGCAGTGCCAACATGTACCTTGTGAGCCCGTACAACAGATGACAGGTGACACCACAGAGTGCACTTCCCAGTGGACAGGTCTTTTAAAGGAATACTCCCTGCCTCCTCTACCAGCAGAAGTGTTCTAGCCCTGCCGACCTCACACCACAGCTCAGAAATGGATCTGGGGGCTTCTACTCAAATAACTAGGGAGCATAACCGGCCCAGACAGAGATGTGATAAGCACAGAGAAAACAGGAGGCCTCATTCAATATCCAGTGCAAGCTCTGGGCACCACAAGAATCACATCCCCTGTCAAGAGAATAAAAGCCAGCATACACAAAGACATGGCAGACATCCACATTAAAAACAGCTCTTACAACAAAGACGTTAGACTCACACAGACTACATAGAGATGCTTCAACCTAAAAACAGCCCTTCAAGACCACAGTAGATAACTGTTGCTCCTAAACGCATAGAGTCAGAGAAATATAAGTAAAATAAAGAAACACAGGAGCCACTCCCAATTAAAAGAACAATAGAAATCCCTGAAAGAAACAATGAAACAGACCTCTTTGGTCTACTAGATTTGAAGTTCCAAAAGGAGATAATAAAAGTACTGAAGGAATTAAGACAGCCTATCAATAGAAATTCAGATCACTGTAACAAAGAACTAGAAACTATGAAGAGGAGCCAATTAAAATTTGAAAACTAATTTGCCAAAGATGAAAGCTGAGTTAAAGGCAATAAATAGCAAACTAAATAATGCAGAATAATGAATAAGTGATCTGGAAGCCAGAATAATGGAAATCACCCAATCAGAACAGCAGGCATAAATAAAAACGGGGGGGAAAAAAAAGCAATATAAGAGATCTATGGGATAATATAAAGCATGCCAATCTATGCATACATAGGGACCCAAGAAGGAGAAGAAAGGAAAAGTGGGACCAAAAATGTATTTGAAGAAATTATAGCTGAAAACTTTCCAAACCTAAAGAATGGAACAGCTATTCAGGTACAGGAAGCACAGAGGGTCCCAAACAAGATGATGCCAAACAGACTTACAGTAAGACATATTATAATTAAAATGGCACAGGGTAAAGATAAAAAGAGGATTCTAAAGGCAGCAAGAGAAAAACACAGAGTTAATCACAAGGGACCCTCCATAAGGCTATCAGCTGATTTCTCTACATAAATGTTGAAGGCCAGAAAGGAGTAGAAAGATATTTTCAAAGTCCTGAAAGGGGAAAACCTACATCCTAAGATACTCTACCCAGAAAGATTATCATTTAGAATAGGAGAGATAAAGAATTTCTCAGACAAGCAAAAATTAAAAGAATACAGCAATACTAAACCTATCCTAAAAGAAATATTGAAAGGTCTTCTCTAAACAGAAAAGAAGCAAGAGTCTACAGAAAAGAGAAAATCACAACTGGAAATGTGATGATAACCACAATGAACAGCAAAAGAATAAAAATGAAAATGTAAAAGAGGACATTAAAATCATAAAATGTGGGGGAGGAGAGTAAGAAAATGTAGATTTTTGTGGGTTTTTTTAGAATGTGTTTGAGCCTATATGATTACCAGTCTAAAGCAAGCAGATATCCTAATGGGTTAACGTATTTAAAAAACAGGGTAACCAGAAATCAAAAACATACATCAGATTCAGAAAAACACAAAAAGAGAACTCAAGCATAATACAAAAGAAAATCATCAAAACACAAAAGAAAAAACAAAAAGAAAGGAACAAAGAAGAAAATACAAAATCAACTGGAAAACAAGGTTTAAAATGGCAATAAATACATATCAACAAATACTTTAAATGTCAATGGGCTAAATGCTCCAATCAAAAAACAGAGTCACAGACTGGATAATAAAACAAGAGCCTACAATATGCTGCCTACAAGAGAGAGACCCACTTTAGGCCAAAGGATTGAAAGTGAGGGGATGGAAAGATACTTCATGCAAATGGAAATGACAACAAAGCAGGGACAGCAATACTCATATTAGACAAAATGGACTTTAAAATAAAGGTCATAAAGGAAAATAAAGGACACTACATAATTATAAAAGGATCAATGCAAGAAGATGATATTGCACTCATTAACATATATGTACCCAATATAGGAGCATCTAAATATATAAAACAAATACTAACAGACATAAAGGGAGACACTGATGGAAATACAACAATAGTTGGAGACTTCAACATCCCACTAACACCAATGGACAGTTCTTCCAGACAGAAAATCAAGACAACGAAGATCCTAAATGACACAATAAAAGTTAGTTGTAATTGATATTTTTAGGATATTACATCCCAAAAAACCTAGAATATATATTCTTTTCAAGTGAATGAACATGAAACATTCTCAAAGACAGACTACATACTAGGACACAAAAAGAACCTTAACAAATATAAAAATATAGAAATTATTTCACACATCTTTTCTGACCACAACAGCATGAAACTAGAAATCAACCACAGAAAGACAAATGAGAAAAAAAGTAACTGTATGGAGACTAAACAATACGCTACTAAAAAGCCAATGGGTCAATGATGAAATCAAACAGGAAATTAAGAAATACCTTGAGACAAATGACAATGAAAACACAACTACACAAAATCTATGGGATACAGCAAAAGCAGTCCTAAGAGGGAAGTTCAAAGCAATACAGGCCTTCCTCAAAAAACAAGAAAAATCTCAAATAAACAACCTAACCTACCACCTAAAAGAATTAGAAAAAGAAGAACAAACAAAACCTAAAGTCAGCAGGTAAAAAAAATACTAATAAAGATCAGAGGGAAATAAATAAAATAGAGATTAAAAGAAAAAAATCAATAAAACCAAGAGCTGGTTTTCTGAAAGGGTGAACAAAATTGACAAATCTCTGGCCTCACCAAAAAGAGGACATAAATAAACAAAATAAGAAAGAAAGAGAAATAACAACTGATACCACAGATAACAGAAAAAAAAAACCACTAACAGAATACCATCAACAATTAACATGCCAACAAACTGGACAACCCAGAATGGACAAGCTTTTAGAAACATACAGTCCACTAAAACTGAATCAAGAAGAAAAAATTTGAACAGACCAATCACTAGAAGTGAAACAGAATCTGTAATTTAAAAAAACAAGACAAAAAAACAAAACTCCCTGCAACAAAAGTCCAGGATGAGATGGCTTCACTGGGGAATTCTAACAAACATACAAAGTAGAACTCATACCAATCTTTGTCAAACTCTTCCAAAAGACTGAAGAGGAGGGAACTCTGAAACTCATTCTATGAAGCCACCCACAATCACCCTGATACCAAAATCAGACAGACACTACCGAAAAATAAAATTACAGGGCAGTATCTTTGATGAATATAGATGCAAAAATTCTCAACAAAATACTAGCAAACCAAGCCAAACTACACATAAAGAAGATCATACACCACAATCAAGTTGGATGGATCCCAAGGTTACAAGGATGGTTCAATGAACACAAATCAATCAATGTGATACACCACATCAACAAAATAAAGGACAAAAAACACATGATCATCTCAATAGACGCAGAAAAAGTATTCAATAAAATTCAACATTCATCCACGATAAAAACTTACCAAACTGAGTATACCGGGAACATATCTCAACATAATAAAATGTATTTATGACAAACCCACAGCCAACATAATGCTCAATGATCAAAAGTTGAAAACCTTGTAGCCTGCTAAAATCTGGAACAAGACAAGGACACCCTCTCTCACCACTTCTGTTCAACATAGTACTGAAAGTCCTAGCCATGGCAATCAGACAAGGAAGAGAAATAAAAGGGATTCAAACTGGAAGGGAAGAGGTAAAACTTTCACTACCTGCAGAGGACATGATACTATTATAGAAAACCCTAAAGACTCCACACAGTAACTACTAGAACTGATAAACTACTTCAGCAAGGTAGCAGGATACAAGATTAACATACAGAAATCTGTTGTATTAACAATAAAGTATCAGGAAAGAACAGTAAAAAAAAAAAATCCCATTTAAAATCTCATTAAAAAATACTAAGGAATAAACCTGATGGAGGAGGTGAAAGATTTATATGCTGAGAACTATAAGACACTGATAAAGGAAATTGAAGATGATTTAAGGAAATGGAAAGATAGTCCATGCTCTTGGATTTGAAGAATCAATATTAAAATGGCCATACTAACCAAAGCAATTTACAGATTTAATGTGATCACTATCAAATTACCCATGACATTTTCCACAAAACTAAAACAAACAATCCCAAAATTTATATGGAATCATGAAAGACCCAGAATTGCCAAAGCAATACTGAAGAAAAAGAACAAAGCTGGAGAAATAACCCTCCCAGACTTCAGGTAATACTACAGATCTACAGTAATCAAAACAGCATGTTATTGGCACAAAAACAGACATATGTACCAATGGAACAGATTAAAGAGCCCAGAAATAAACCCACAAGCCTACAGTCAATCTTTGACAAACGAGGCACTAATATACAATGGAGAAAAGACAGTCTATTCAGCAAGTGGTGTTGAGAAAGCTGGAAGCTGCATGTCAAATCAATGAAGTTGGAACACTCCCTCACACCATACACACACAAAAAAACTCAAATGGCTTAAAGATTTAAACATAAGATAGGACACCACAAATCCCAGGCAAACATAGGCAAAACATTCTGACATAAATCACAGCAATGTTTTCCTAGCTTAATCTTTCAAAGCAACAGAAATAAAAGCAAAAATAAACAAATGGGACCTAATTAAACTTAAAATCTTTTGCACAGCAAGGGAAAACATAAGCAAAACAAAACAACAACCTACAAAAAAGGAGAAAATATTTGCAAAGGATGTGACTAACAAGGCCTTATTTCAGAATATACAAACAACTCACATAACTCAGTAACAAAAAAACCAACACCTAATCAAAAAATGGGCAGAAGATCTAAAGACATTTCTCTAAAGACATATAGATGGCAAAGAGGCACATGAAAAGAAACTCAGCATCACTAATTATCAAATAAATGCAAATCAAAACTACAATGAGTTATCACGTCACACTGATCAGAATGGCCATCATTAGAAAACCTACAAACAATAAATGCTGGAGAAGGTGGGGAAAAAAGGGAACTCTTCTACACTGTTGGCAGGAATGTAATTTGGTGCAAACAATAGAAAACAATATGGAGGTTCATTAAAAAACTAAAATAGAGTTACCATATGATCCAGCAATCCCACTCCTGGGTATTTATCTGGAGAAAACTTTAACTCGAAAAGATACATGCACCCCAATGTTCACAGCAGCACTATTTACAATAGCCAAGACATGGAAGCAACTTAAATGTCTTGTCGACAACAGATAAAGAAGTGATGTATATACATACAATGGAATACTATTCAGCCATAAAAAGAATGAAGTAATGTCATTTGTGACAACATGGATGGACCTAGAGATTATCATACTAAGTGAAGTAAGTCAGATAAAGAAAGAAAAATACTATATGATATCACTTACATGTGGAATCTAAAAAAATGATAGAAATGAACTTATTTACAAAACAGAAACAGACTCATATAGAAGACAAACTTATAATTACCAAAGGGGAGAGGGGAGGCATAAATTAGGAGTTTGGGATTAGCAGATACAAACTACTATATGTAAAATAGATAAACAACAAGATCCTACTGTACAGCACAGGGAACTATATTCAGTACCTTGTAATAACCTATCATGAAAAAGAACATGAAAATGTATATATAACTGAATCACTATGCTGTACACTAGAAACTAACACAACATTGTAATTCAACTATGCTTCAGTAACAAAAAAAAAAAAAGAAGAAAAGGAATTTATTTAGAAGGTATCAAGCAACTCATATTGATAAGATATATGAACAAATGAGGAACCAGGGGAGAGTAGGCAAGAGTCCCAGCTGAGACTGCACCTTGGGTGCCAGTTATATAGACAGCGCTGTTTCCTCTTTAGGACCTTGTGAGCCACTACTGGCACTGCTGCCACCAAAGACTGGAAGCTGGAAATGCCAGCATTATTGGAAGAAAAACTTTTGTTTCTGCCTCTCTATACAGTCTTACTCCAAAATCAAGGTAGAGCTAAGAGGAGACAAGGAAGGGCTGGGGTGGGGCAGGGTAGGCCTAATTTGTATGTCCACATTACTAAGGGGAGTTGTTGGGGTGAAGAGATACCGGGGTGGGAGGGGAAATTGAGTATCAGGCTTTTGCAGACTCACGTGGGAAACATACTCTGGCTCATAGTAGGGAATTCTTCAAAAGCAGAGGGGATTTTGATAGAGCATGCTACTTACTAGTCTATTGTTCTTTTAAATCCACCCTTTTATACTGTTCCGTGCTACTGGACTGGGATGCTGCAAACTACATTTCTCCTCTCCTAGCCTCCTTTGTTAGGTTCTCCCAATATAGGCAACATGCTAAATGGAGACTGGAAGCCAGGAAGAAGGTAGAAGAAATTTGTTGATTTTGTTTGTCTACTGTTTCCCATCAGCATCTGCCAAGCAAAGGTCCTCAGTCCTGGTAGTGGCAGCCAGTTCCAGTCTCCAGTCTCTTTTTAGAACTCCCTGAACCAACCTCACCTAGCTTCCTCAGAGGTACCAGTACCAACTGTGCAAGGGCCTCTTCTTAGATATGTGAAGTGTAGCTCTGTAACATTCACCCTCAAACTACTAAGACATTACTACCAACTACACTGGTTATACTTCTAGATGTCTGAGACCCAGCTGCACAGGGCATTTTCTCTAAGTTTTTAAGACAGCAGATGAACAGTGTCCCTCTCCAGAAGTCTGATGAGCCTCAGCACTTAAGGGTTCGTTTCTCTGATTCTAGAAGTACTCACTAGCCAAGCAGTCCTTTCAACTCAAATGTTTAAGCCTCAGTTCCTGGAGGCTCCTGCAATACTGGTACCAGTACCAGTGAGCATTGCTTTTTCTTCAGAAGTCCACGTCCCAACTCTGCAGGATCCTCCCTGCAACTTCTAGGTTCTAAAAACCCCAACCTTGTTCCTTTGTTCCTCTAGTCCAAGGAGCAGAAGCTAGTTCTTACAGTTACCACCTCTGTATTACTTTAAGGTTTTTCTTTTATTCTTTTAGTTTTTCCCTAATGACTTCCTATATTAAAAACTTTCTGCTGAAATACCTACAAGGGTTTCTGGTCCCCTGAGTGGACCACTGACACAATAAGCAATCCGAAAACAGCAAATTTTCAATTCATTATACATTCACTTAAAAACTGTATTTCCAAAGTTTGGAAATCGAATTAGAACAACTCAAAATATGTGAAGAAAATAAAGAGGTTACAGAAGTATATTCACAATGTGATCCCAAGCATGATGCTGCCTCAATAGCACTTCAGTTTGTAGCTATACAAGCATATGTGATTAAAGACTGTCTACACCACTGGACTGTAAGCTCCAAGAGACTAGAAACCCTTTTTTGTTCACCAGTATATTCCAAGCCCTAGAACAGTGATTTGAGTTAGACAAATATTTGTTTCTTGAATGGGAAGAATAAAATTCAGGAAACTAATGTCCACACAAAAACACACAAATGTTCATAACAGCTTTATTTGTAAGAGCCCAAATTAGAAACAACCCAAAAGCCCTACAACTGGTGAATGGTTCAACAAACTGCGGTAGACACATGTAATACTACTCAGCAAATTTTAATAGGAACAAACTATTGATATACTCAATAAATTAGTGAATCTCAAGGAAATTATGCTCAGTGAAAAAGCCAATCTCAAAGGGCAATACACTGTACAATTTCATTTATTTAAATTTTCAAACTGATAATGTTATAGAGAAGTGAAGAACAGATTAGTGGTTGCCAGGGGTTAGGGATTAGAAAGGAGGGAGAGGAAAGAGGTGGGTGTGACTATAAAGAGGCAGCATGGGGGTGACAGTGATGATACAGTTCTGCACTGTGAAAGCAATGGTGGTTATAAAGATCTGCACAAATGATAAAACTGCACAGAAACACACACATATACACATGAGAATAGGTAACACAAGTAAACTTTGAGTAAGGTCTGTGGGTCGTACCAATGTCCATTTCCTGGTTTCGGTATTGCACTACTGCCATGTAGGATCTTACCACAGAGGGAAACCCAATGAAGGATAAAATGGAATCCCTGTGTTCTGTTTTTGCAAGTTCCTGTGAATGTACAATTATTTCAAAATTAAGTTTTTTTTTAAAGTGAGAAATAAAGAGAAATTGAACCAAATATTACAAGTGGTTGTCCTTCAGTGTTGAAACTACAAATGACTTTCTTATATTTTGTAACTATTGCATAACAGACAGGTTTTTGTTTTTTTTTTTTATAATGAGAAAAAATTTTACTTTAAAAGAAAAAAGAGCTGGCTATCCTTCTTACTGATCATCATAGTTCAGTCAAGTAAAATGGCAATGAAAATACTTGACGGTAGAATCTACAGCTAATCAAGTAGAAGAGCTGTTCTCTTAGTAATACACTATCAATTAAAAATAAGTTATTTTAGGCACTCATCCAATCTGAAGAATACTGAACTTAGCTTTACTATGATAGAACTACTCCCTCTAATGGATTATGTAAGACCATTATCACTTGTGGAGGCTGAAGACACAATGATGACAGAGGCGTTAAAGGTGGCTAACTGGCTATATTCAGAATCTAACATAAATGGCATGATCATGGAAAAGTACCCCCAGTCTACGAATGAAAATGTTGCTTTGTAAATCCAGAAGCAAGTGTTTGTCAGCACCTCGCATACAAGAGATTATGTCAAACCAACCAGGCTTAAAAGAGATTTAGGCATGTTATCAATAAACATACAAAACTTCCAGTTTAATGACTTACAGTGAGGAATAAATGCTATGGTAACTAGACATTTCAATTTTCTGGTAAATGCATTTCTTTCTTTCTTTCTTTCTTTCTTTCTTTCTTTCTTTCTTTCTTTCTTTCTTTCTTTCTTTCTTCTTTCTTTCTTTCTCTCTCTCTCTTTCTTTCTTTCTTTCTTTCTTTCTTTCTTTCTTTCTTTCTTTCTTTCTTTCTATTTATTTATTTATTTATTTTATTTTTGGTAAATGCATTTCTTATAAGAATTCTACACCCGAAAATCAAATGATGATCTAAAAGTTTCAAAATGATACAAAGATAAGGAGAGATACTTGAAAGATTTTTAGTTGCTAGTAGCACATCAAGCTTAATGCAATGCTTTTTCCAACTTTCATTTTAAGTCAGAACCCTGTCTACCTCCGCATCTTCCAGATCTTAACTATAACACTTAAATATACAAAAATTGATAGGGATAGGGGCTGAAAGGAAAATAGAGCTCTTACCAAGTTTTTTCCTCAAAAATCACTGCCACTCTCACCAAATGGCTCCTGAGGCATTTTCACAAAACAGTGTGAAAATCATTGGATTAACACATCCTTTTAGAATTATACTTCCCAGAGGTCATCCCTTTTCCTGAATTTGCCAGGAAAGTTCTGCAAAGAGCTCTTCTTTTAGATATCTGTCTTTCTGTTTTGAGGGCTTCCTGTCTGCTGATTTTCTTTAACAATTACCAACTGAGGTCTTCTTGGAATAGCCAATGCATATCCACGTATAACTCTTCTATTGTATGTTAATTTTCAGTCTAGCAAAGATCTAGGGGGTGGTGGTAGTGTCTCTTGTGATTTTAGGTAAATTACTTAAACTCTTTTAAGTCTCATTTCTTTATCTATGAAAGCTAGGATAATAATAACTTATTTTTCTTGGTTGAGAGGATTAAATGTCAATACACTTTTAAGTGGAAATGGGGAAAGCATTTGAATAATACGGCGCAGCAAACACACTCAAATGTCATTAGCTATATATATATATATATTTTTTAAATCCTGTTCTGCAATTTCTTAATAGGAAAATAAAATCATGTTAATGGACTAGGTTAATAGTATTTTTCTTACACTAGTAAGGCTTTTAAATAGCACACCTTCTCTAAAACCTCTAAATCAACTTACAGGGACTGCTTAACTGTATAACATTAAAACACAATCATAGGTGGGAAATACACACATTTTAGATAATCTGGCAGTAAAAAGCATTTTATGTTGTACATATATTAAATGGTAAGTTAAAGTGGTATTTTCTTGATTCCAATTTTTAACACTGGGCTTAAAATAACTGTATCCCAACACTACTGAAACTTAGGAAGAGCACAGAAATCTTGATATTGTTTTCTTCATTGTTCCTATCATATATTCAGTATGTACAACAGCAAGAATACTTGTTAAAGGGAAAATCAAATCACGTTACTCCTCTGTTCAAAGCCCTTCAATAGCTCTCCATTACAAAGCTCTACAACTGATTCATTTAAGGTCCTTTGGATTTGTTCTTCCCTCTTCCTAGAATGCTCACCTCCAAATATCTTCATTGCTTAGCTCTGCTACTTTCTTAAGGTCTTGACTCAAGTGAACCCCCTTCCTTCACCAATATATCTGAAATTTCTACTTCTCCTCTCACCACTTCACACATACTTCCCACTTTACTTAGTTGTTCGAAAATAAGAAACTGGAGCAAAGTTGGTTAGGTGATCAAAATGACAGGTTGTTGGGCATAACAAAAACTGTGAAGACTGGAATACTGAAATATGCCTGCTGGTCAGGACATTCCCAACTCTGAACAACACTGGAGACAGTGAAAAATACTTTGATTTTCCTGTTTCTATACTAAGGGCATAATACTCATCCTTGGAGATAAAACTGATGCATTGTTTGCCATGTATCCATGTATTATGAAGTATGCACAACACAACCAAAAGTCAGATGGAAAGATACTTTCCATTCTGTAATTTAAAATAAAAAGAGAAATCCAGAGTCACCCTATATAATTTTAAATTCCCCAAATAAGCAATCTCAAGCCTTTCCTATAACTTATGGACTCCATAAAAACAACTTTATCCTTGACTTCTGCAAAGGTGATAACTGAAAATATGTGGTGGCCTCTGTAGATACAACCATTAAAAAAAAACCTGCTAATTTTTTCCACTATGAATAGATTAGCTATAAAATCTATAATGTTACTTTCCTCCTTTAAATATCTAAAGTCTGTATGCCCTTACAAACCTTCTTTGCAAGTAAACGTCTTTTCTAAATGCTTCGATCTGTAAGTCTTCCTTTGATACTTGCTTATTGGCTCTCCCCATATTTCACTTTTTCTGGTCTATTACCTAAGAGGTACAGCTTGAGCTGAAAACAGAGTATGCTGAAAGCCTGTATATGACATAGTAATAGTCTTTCTTTAGATAAAACACAGTACATTAGTTAAGTTTGCTACTCTCTCAGTTGTGCTTCCACAAAACTACATCCTACTCAACCTGAACTGTGATACTATCAAAATCTCCCCTGGCATATTCTTTAAAATCTCTTAGGTTATTTCTAAAGATTTCTGAGTTTTTCTGATTCCTTACTGCTTACCCCCATGTCCCAATCATAATGATATATACCTGCAGGTAAGTTCGCAGGTAGTCATTAAAGTTTAATACTATATCTAGCATTAAAAAAAAAAAAACCCAAAGCCAAATAGGATATTCCATGAACTATTATATGCCTATTTCAATAAACAAGTTCATGTATGAAAAAAGAATATGTAAGAGTAACAGTAAATACCTCTAAATTGTATGACTACAGCTAATTGTCTTCTTTTGCTTATCTATATATTTCCTATAAATCACACATAATACTTTTGTTAAAGGACCAAAAGTCTGTTTTAAAAATATGTAGAACTTGTGGTTACATATGGTAGACTGAATATATCCACCTCTACTTACTCACCAAATCCCATTTAAATAATGTCACTAAAATAGGACAAAGAAAACAGGTAGAAGAAGACAGCAAAAAAGAGGTTTCAATAAAATTTTAGAAGATGGAAAGGAGACAAGCAAACTAGTATGTCACAGGGAAGCCTACGTGTGCAGGGGTTGGGGCGGGAAGGCTAAGGAGCAAGCAGATTTGTGCCACAGAACCACAGAAACAATAAAAAAAAGAGAAACAGTAATTTCAAGCTCCAGGTTCCTCTGAAGCTACAAATAGGATTGATTTAAAAAAAAAAAGAAAGAAAGGAAAAAAAAAGAAAGAAACAACTTGTCTGCCTAGATACCATTTCTAAAAATAGCCAAATTACCCCTCTAGCAGAAGATTAGAGATTTTCCATAAGGGTATGTTGAATTAAAGGAACCCCTAAATTAACAGCTATCAAGGAAAACTGCAGAAAAGGGTGCAATATGTAAAAAAGGAAGATTAAGGCAAAGTCTACACTGAGTAGTAAGACTCCCACTCCAATCTGATACCATTCTCTATCCAAAGCAACCAAGGCTCCTCAGAGATATGGCTGATTCCAGGACTGGAACAAGTTAGGTATACAATGAACCTGGAAAATCCTGGTCCTAAAAGTAAAGGAATGCTTTTGGAGGTGGGGAGGTGGTGGGGGAGGGATGCAAAAAAGATCAAGAATCCAGCTCAAATAGACTTCAATCAGCCAAATCAAGGGCAATTTGATCATCAAAATATAGTAAGTCCAGTGATGGATTACAGCTCATTGAATAATTCAGGAATACATAAGTCCATTCTGTTAACAAATGGGACAAAAAGGGAGGGTTAAAAACAGAAGGATGCTGACTGATTAATGTAGAAAGGGTTTATAGAGTTGGACAATCTCCATTTTGCAATCACTATACAAAAGACTGGGTGGGGCAGGCATAAATGGTTACTAAATCAAAAGGGGAAAAGCTTGATGAACAGAATTCTTACATGATCTTAAAAATGCTTTCCCACAGAGCTTATATTCTAGTTTCAAGGAGAAAAACCGTCACTACAAGGAGAAAAACTGCACAATCCCTTGACTGGATGGGTGGTTGAAATTAACATCACATATGAAGGGGAGACAGAAACCTGTGTCTCTGATGTGATTCCCTGAGAAGAACAACACATCATTTTAGTATTTTTGCCAAGGATGCGTTACCTGAATCAAATCATGAAAAGACATATGACAAACCCCAAATGAATAACATTCTATGAAATAATAGGCCTCTATTTTTCAAAAATACCAATGTCATGCCAGACAAAGAAAGGCTAAGGAATTGCTCCAGATTAAAAAAAACCAAAAGACATGATAACTAAATGCAATATATACTCTGGACTGTTATTTTGAAAAAATATGCTATAAAGGAAATTGTTGGAATAAGTGATAAAATATAGACTACAGATTAGAAAAAAGTATATAAAACTTCCTGAATTTGATAGCCAAATTACATACTTAGAGAATATCTTTGCTTTTGGAAATTACACTAAAGAATTAAGAGGAAAACAGGTATGATGTATGCAACCTATTCTCAAATGACCCAGAAAAAAAAAAGAGACAAAGAGAGACAGGGAGAGAGAGTGTGTATGGGTGTGCACACATACACACAGAGGGAAAAAATGAAAGAACTGTTGTAATGTTAAAATACTGGCGAATCTAGGTGTTCACGGGAATTATGCATACTACTCTTACAACTGTTTTGTATGAAATTATTTTGAAATAAAAACTTAAAAATGATATATAAAAAGATTCCAGTAGTCAACTCTACCCTTTCTTTCCTAACAAAGTCCCCTGTGAAAGCCAGTTGCTTAATCTCTCCTTGTATCTCATTCTTAAGGAGAGCCAAAGTTATCAAACATTTGAGAAAACTTTTAACATTAAAATTAAAGACTAAACACGCAGCAGGGAGGGCGAGGGGAGAGGAATTCTGAAGAAACCAATGATGCGAGGACCAAAAGATAAGTTTACCTACAAACACCATGTGATACATGCACATTAAACACACACAATTTCTAACTCCAAACAGGCCCTCTTCCCTGACATCCCAACGTTTAGTTAATTGTCTCCTTCATCTTCTCATGAACGCCTAAGAAGCATCTCAACATATCCAAAACTGATGGTCTGATCTGCCTCCCCAAACTCCTCCTCTTGCAGGTTTCCTTCCATATTTCTGTAAAAGGTTTAACGACCAGTTGCTTAGACCTGAATTCATCTGACTCCTCATTTTCCTCACACCTCATAAGGAATCCATCAGCAAATCTGCAAATCTTGCCAGCTCTACCTTCAAAATAAATCTGGAATTCAACAGGTACCCATAATCTTCACCAATACTACTCTTGTCCAAGCCATGACTCTCTAATTTGGATATTTGCAATAGCCTCCTAAGGGCTGCCTGGTTTTATTTTCCTGCTTCCATCCCTGCCTCCTACAATCTGTCTCTTTCTCTCTCTTTTTTATATACATATATATATATATTTTTTTTTTTTTAATTCAAGTTACAATCTACTCTTAACACAGCAGTCAAAAATGATCCTGTTACAAGGATCAGTCACTCCTCTGCTGAGGCCTCCAGTAACTTCCCATCTCATTCAGCATGAAAGCCAAAAGTACTTAACAATGACCCACGAGGCTCTACACAGTCAGACTCTACAGAGTCGATCTCTCTGCCTTCTTTTCCTACTACCTTACCCCTTGTCTACTCTACTCCAGCCATACAGGCCTCCCTACAATTTCTTCAAGTGACCCAGGAGGGCCTTACAACTGATGTTCCTTACCTGATCACCTCTCCCCTTATTTCTTTTCCTCCTTGAAATTTCTTTTCAAATACCCCGTTTCACCCATTATAAAAATTACTCCCTTTTAAAATCTCTGAAATAAAGACAAGCCTTACAACTAATATCAACTAGAATTGGCAACGTGGCATATAAAGTAATGGTATGTCATAAATCTAGTGGCATCAAACTCATTAAAATGCAGTAAATACAGCAATACTTTGCCAGAGAAACCTTCCCAGATTACCCTACAATAAAAGATGCTAAAATAACAAAACCTACTTAACAAAAATTTGTTAGTTTAAGAGAGCAGAATCTTAGAACAGATTTTCAGAGAAGGTCAATCTGAAGAACTTCACGGTCCCCAACTACATATTATCTTCCCCAAGATTTTGTCTTCTGTTTTTGTTTATAAACCTAATTTACAAATCTTCAGGAAAATATATAGGAAAGCAAATTATAATTATTCATTTCAACTTTTAAAATTTAACATACTGACTTGACATACCCTCTTATTTTTACCTTAATTTTGGGAATTTCTGAATAAACAAAACTCTTTCAATTTTACCCTCAAATAAAGGCGGCACCAAGATCTGGGCAGCCCCCAATTTCTTAATTTTTAATATGCTTTAACATGTGTGCTGTTCAATACAGTATTCATTGGCCATGTGTGACTAGTTTGAACTGAGATGTTCTATAAGTGTGAAATACATACTGGGTTTTGAAGACTTGGCACAAAACAAAGAATGTAAAATATCTCAGTAATAATTTTTATGACTATAAATTAGGATGGTAATATTTTGGATACATAAAGTTAAATAAAATATAGGAAATTAATCTTTTTTAATGTGGCTACTAGAAAATTTTTAATTACAGATGTGGCTTTCATCTGTGACTTATGTTATATTTCTATTAGACAACCATGATCTAAACCATTCATTCATTTATTTATCTATCCATGTAACCAACTAACCAATAAAATATTTACAAACACCTATGATTTACCAAGCACTATTCAAGGTGCTGAGGATACAATAATGAGAAATAGACACGGTCCCTAACTTTGCAGAGCTCACAGAGATCACATTAATCAAATCATCATGCAAAAACTAAAACTTAACGCGTAAGAAACCATAGATAGGAAAGGCACATTGTGTCAAGAAAGCTTATAATGAAAAGAAGTAACCTAGCCAGGGAAGTCATAGAAAGCTTCCAAGAAAGGAATACCTGCTCCAACAGACGAAGGATAAAATGGAAAAGTAAGAACAGTCTAGACAGCAAGAAAAGCAATGTAAAGATCTGTGGCAGGAGGGAGCAAGCCTAGATAAGACATTGGAAGAAGTATAGCATGACTGGAGGTGACACCATGAGAGGGAAGCTGGTGAGAGATGACGTTTAAGAAGGAGGCAGACCATGCAAAACCTTATAACCCAGTAGAGCCTAAAACCTGGAAGAGAAAGGACAGTATAATGCACCCTTGTTTCTACACTGGGCCTGAAATATTTCATTTCACTTTAGAAATTTAGATACTAATTCTTTCTCTTAAATTACTTGAAGATATATCAATAGAAAGCTCAGAACAAAATTCTAATGCTAAAAAAATATTCTGTGCGGGCTTATGTAATGCAAGGGTTCATGTACCCCTGTGCAAATCTGATGAAACTTTCAAATGCCTCACAACAACATTTTCAAAGTATAAAAAACAAAATACCTAAGATTATAAGGGAACCAATTACAGAAAATTCATAATCAAAATTTTAAAATTAAGAAATAGTAATAAATGGATGTTTTCACTAACAAATTAATATTTAGTGGCAGATAGTGATATTGAGTTTATCTATAGTACATATAATGCCATGTGACAATCTGTAATTTCTGTTGGTGAGGAAGTCACAGATACTGACAGTATTACTGTGATTTTTGTCTACATTAATAATTAAAGAAAATGCTAAATTTCAGTTAAAAATTACTGAAAATGAAGTTGCAATCTTTTCCTACCATGTTTGCAAATCCCTTGTGGACTTGTAATGGAATTTTACTAGTAGTAGTCTATAACTAAAAAGAGGATCACCTATCTGTCCCAGGAATCATAAGAAGTAAACTTTTGCATTCATGTTCGTTTCCTATTATGATAAAACGGTACTATTTCAGACTAAAAGAAGGAAGTTTTAGGAAGTAAATTAATACAAATAAACATCTTTTGATATGTTGCACTCTACCTAAAATATATCTTGGCCAAAAATAACCTAATTTTTTTTTACACTGTTGTGTCAATTTCTGGTGTACAGCATAACGTTGCATATATCCATTTTCATATACTTTTTCATTATAGGGTACTATAAGCTATTGAATATAGTTCCCTGTGCTATATAGTATGAACTTGCTTATCTATTTTATATATAGTAGTTCATAGATGTTAATTTCAAACTCCTAATTTATCTCTTCTCCCCTTTCCCCTTTGGTAACCATAAGTTTGTTTTCTGTCTGTGAGTCTGCCTCTGTTTTGTAAATAAGTTCATGTGTGCCTTTTTTAAAGATTCCTTATATGTGATATCATATGGTATTTTTCTTTCTCTTTCTGGCTTACTTCACTTAGAATGACGATTTCCAGGTTTGTCCATGTCACGGCAAATGGCATTATTATTTTTTTTTTTTAATGGCTGAGTGGTGTTCCATTGTATACATATACCACAACTTCTTTATCCAGTCATCTGCTGATGGACATTTAGGTTGTTTCCATTTCTTGGCTACTGTAAACAGTACTGCTGTGAACATTGGGGTGCATGCATCTTTTAGAATTAGAGCTCCCTCTGGACATATGCCCAGGAGTGGGGCTGCTGGATAATATGGTAAGTGTATTTTTAGTTTTTTAAGGAATTTTCATACTGTTTTACATAATTCCAAACTATATTCCCATCAACAGTTTAGGAGGGCTCCCTTTTCTCCACACCCTCTCCAGCATTTATCCTTTGTGAACTTTAGAATGATGGCCATTCTAACTAGTGTGAGGTGATGCCTCATTGTAGTTTTGATTTGCATTTCTCTGATAATTAGTGATATTGAGCATTTTTTCATGTGCTTAGTGGCCATTTGCATGTCTTCATCGGTGAATTGCTTGTTTAGGTGTTCTGCCCATTTCTGGATTGGGTTGTTTGTTCTTCTATTAAGTTATACAAAAATAACCTTATTTAGCTTCAGTCATCTTCTTCAATAATTCTGAATAATATCTAATGATTTATGAAAATCAATCCACACCAAAAATACAAGGATTTGCTATTATTCAACTGACAAGCTTTTAGAAAAGCATTGTGCTAGGCACTAGGAATCATAATTCTGTAAAGAAACTTTCATTCAAAATAATGTGATGGCAGAATCCCATATATACTATAGTGTGTATAAATATATATGTATAATGATGTTATAAAACTTTACCAGAACTTATTTTATTGTAATTCTTTGTGATCTAAGTATATTTTAATGACCTTAACTTAGCTCTGAAAACAGATTCTTTCCAAGTCTTCTAACTAGTAAAGATAATCTGATAACTTGAAAATATTCATGTCTCTGCCAAAACAGATTTACTTTTACATAGAACTTACAAATACAACAGGAATCTGCTTTTAACAAGTCTTCTAGATGATTCTAGATGCACACTAAAATTTGGGAGCCACTGAGCTGAGCTAATGGGAATCCTTCCACCTAGACATAGGAGTGGGCAATTATTATTTCTCAAGAATCAAAGGCAGAAAACGATAAAAGCACATATTTGAAAAGATTAAAATACAGTATAATATATTTATTTGATTAGATATAAGGAGATTATTATGACAACTAACAGAGTTGACATGCAAAATACTTAGCACAATGCTTACTTACCACATTAAGTTGTGCAGTCCATGTTTCTTTTTAAAAAATTTTAAAGTTAAGACAAGAAGACAATGATTCTTTGAAAAGTTGTGGTTTAGGTTAAGCCCAGAGTAAAGACAGGCATTTGATAAAGGAAGGAGGAAAAGACATTGTATTCTAGATAATGGGGAATTCATTGTGCAATGTTAGGAGAGAATGTTAAGGTATCAGGTAGAAAAACAGCCAGGTTGGTACAAAGTATGTTCATTTCTTCTTAGAATTATTTCATTTCTGAGACAATCACTAAATCGTTTGTTTCCCAAAGTCTAAACCTTCTACATACATTGTCCATTCAGACTGCTAGCAGTAATAGCACAAATAATAGCATTTCTGTGCCTTTATGTATAACCACTTCATTGAGCTAAATGTTATATCAACTATCAAAGTCCAGAAAGAAAGCAGTTAAGAAAATTAGATGGAATAATTCATCAGTCATTGCATGTTTTACTTGAGCGCAGCTATTCTTCCTCTTTTTTTTTTTTTTTTTTTTTTTTGAGTGAAAGTAGATTTATTCAGGGAGATACACACTCCACAGGGTTTGAGCCATCTTAGAGGCAAGAGAGAGAGGCCAGAGGCCCTGGGGTGTCAGGGTTGTTAGTACTTATGGACTTGGTAATATCATATGCTGACAAGTGGGGGGATTATTCCAACTACTTTAAGGAAGGGTTGGATCCCCAGGAATTGGGCCATTACCCACTTCTTGGCCTTTTATAGCCAGCATCATAACTGTTGTGGGTGTGTCATTTACAGCTATTCTTCTTGCTTTAGGAGAGTGTTTCTAAAACTTCAGCACACATCAGAATCATCCCCAGGGTTGATCAGGACAGAATGGTGGACCTCATAACCAGAGCTTCTTATTCATTAGGTCTGGGGTGAGGCCTGAGAATTTGAATTTCTAACAAGTCTACAGCTGATACAGATGCTACTGGCCTGGAGATCACACTTTGAAAACAATGTTTTCTGCCTATCTTCTTCTTATTTAATACTTTCTTATTTTGAAGTGGTATATCTTCCAAAAGAAAGGTTCATAGAACATTAATATGGCTTTTTATTTATTATGAGAATTTCAAACATATGCAAAAATAAATAGGTTAATGAACCCCATAAACCACTATTCAGCTTCGACAATTATTTACTCATAGTCATTTCTGTTTCATCTGTACCCCCTACTAATTCATGCCTTACTAAACAGATTATTCTGAAGCACATTCAAAACATATTTCACTTGTAGGTATCTGATTATGCATCTTTAAAGCAGGATATTTTTAAAAAGCCACAAGAAGTAAATTTTTAAGACCTTCCTATTTTAAAATGCTTTTATCTGCCCTTGTACTTCCTTAGTGGTTTGGCTAAATAAAGAATTCAGTGTTGAAAATATTTCTTCAGAAGGCATGGTCTATTCCATGTTAGTTTCCAGGGTTATTCTTCAGAGGTCCACAGTTATTTTGTATCCTTATGTATCCTTATGCTTTGTTTTTTTTTTCCCTCTGGAAGCATCCAGAATCTTCTTCCTTCTCAGTGGTCTGACTCACCCCAAAATGGGTCTTTTACCTTTTTTTTTTTTTTTCCTTAATCCATTATGTTGGGCCTTCCTTGGCCCTTTCACTGTGAAAACCCATGTTCTTTATTTCTATAAGTTTTTCTTGCATTCTTTTATTGATGATTCCTTTCTTCTCTGTTCTCTCTACCTGAAGCTCCCTTTGTTCAAATATTAAAAATCCTGGATGACTCACTTAATTTTGTCTTTTCCCCTATTCACTATCCTTTTTTCTTTTTCTCTACTTTTTGGGGAGTGTCAATAATTCTATCTTCCAACCCTTCTGATTTTTTCATCACTGTAACCATACTTATAACTTCTAAGTGTTCTTTTTTGTCCTCTTCCTTTTTTATCATATAGTTTTTTGGATAATTGATTTCAAATACTCTTATCTCTTTGAGAATACTAACAAATTTTCCTCTCTTTTTTTTGGTGGAATATTTGAGTAATTTGTTGCCTAGTATTGCATTTATTCTCCTGATCTCTTTCATACTGAAAAATTTCCTCACATGCCTGCTAGTTATTGATTATTCATTTTTTAAAATGAGGGATCTAAAAGCTGACTGGAAGCTGTAAGACTACGGGTAGTTTATCAAAGATGGGCTTCACTGCAGGATAATCTGGTTGGGCTACTTTGTTGAGGGAGCTCTAATACTATTTTAGGTCTTTCCTCTTGAGCTAGTCAAATTCTCTAGAGAAGACTCCAGCAACCTACTGCCCTGAGGATAAAAGTTTGTTAGCTCATGTTTTGGGAGCCAAGTGGGAGACAGGAGTGGGATGGGGTAGAGTGAGGTCTCGGTATTCAGTCTGCATACTTCTTTTAATCCCCCTCTATTCAGTATGATTCCTTGCTTTCAATTTTTTTCTACGGCCTATTTCCTCACTCCCCAGCCCAGAAATCACTATTTTATCCACCCTAAAAAGATAAACCCACCATCTTTGGTCAAGTTGGGGGTGGGTTTATCACCCAACTGCCTACAGTTGTGGTAGAAAAATCTGGGGATGTAACTAACTGTTTTTTAAACTGATATTTGACTCATCTTCCTTATTTACAACTTCCATCCTCTCATTTCAAGAGTTATCTTGTACTGCTAAAGTACTGTATAATTATGATATAAATCTTGTTCACAGTTTTCCCAACTCATAGTTTAGGATTTGGATTTCTCAGATCTAGTAACTCACTTAGCACTTGCCCATGTTTTCTAGCTTCTAAAATGCTGTCTTCTATTGTCTCCTCACCTGATTCTCCGTTTAAAAAATTTTCAACCCTTTTACTACTCTTTTTATGGGCAAGGATATAAAAGTAGATAAATCTTTACCTAGATGAATTTCCTAATTTTTTAAAAGCCAAATGAAATGATGTGAAGTTTTTCACAGCAGGAGAAAACCTCACTTTACAAAACTGTGTTTATATATAAGTTTTCAGGACTTATTACCCAACCAGGTCTCCCATCCTCAAGACATTATTACTTTAGAGATATTACTTTAGAGACCACCTTAATTTCTGGATGAGCTTCAACTGGTCATGACTTCTTGGTCTCTTGGTTCCTTATAATCAATTTTTTAAATACTCTTTCTCTTTTTAAGTAATAAATCCTCACTAGTGGGAAAGTGTATGTGTGTGTGTGTGTGTGTATTTATTTACTTACTTATTTATATAAATTTGAAATTTAAGAAAATTTTTATTATTTTTTCTTTTTGGGGGGATAATTAGGTTGGTTGGTTGGTTCGCTGGTTTGCTTGTTTGACTGTTTATTTTTTAGAGGAGGTACTGGGGAGGAAAGTATATTTTTAAAAGCAGTAATTGTTGGATAATATGTATTCTCTAACATGGGGACTTAAGAGAGTATCTCATTCTCTTTGTCAGCCATGGTTTCCTTCCTTAAATGAAGAAAGGACAGAGATGAAGCCTATATAGCACTTACTCCAAGGAAGAAACTCAACAGTAATACCAGCTTCCCTGGTGAATTCATTACATGTTGAGTTGTCAGCTTGTAATTTTAAATCTAAAGTTTTGTTGCTTTAATTAAATGGCAGAAAAAAGAAAAAAAATTTTTTAATTTTAAGAAATTTTGCCTCTGTATAACCTAGGAAAAAAACTAATAGTACTGCTGGTAACTTTGCAAAGTATTCTAAGAAATAAATAAGCTTCAAAGATTCCCAAGAATTCAGAGCAAAAAGTCAGCAAAATATACATTCAAAGAAGTTTTAAATAGAATTTATTTTCTAATGATAGTAACAAAAATCAATCTGTTAAGCTGGTAGAAAATATTTGCCAAATATACATCTAAAATTATGACATCGAGTATACAAAGACCCTCTATAACTCAACAATATTAAGAAGACAAACAGGGTTAGGAAGGGATAAATTTGGGAGTTCCAGATTTGAAAATGTTAGCCACTATATACAAAAATAGATTTAAAAAAAAAACCCGAATTTCTTCTGTATAGCACAGGAACTATATTCAATACCTTCTAATAATATTAATCAAAAAGAATATGAAAACGAATATATGCATGTATATTCATGACTGAGACATTGTGCTGTACACCAGAAAATGACATTGTAACTGCACTTCAATAAAAAAAAGAAAACAAGACAAACAGAAAAAAGATTTGAACAGACACATCACCAAAGAGATATAAATAACAAGCAGGTAAAAAGATGTATAACATCATCTGTCATTAGGAAAATGCAAATTGAAACCACGTGAGATATCACTATACATCTACTAGAATAATTAAGATAAAAAACAAAAAAAAACAAGTATTGACAAAAATGCTGAGCAACTGAAATTCTCTTACATTGTTGGGAGAAGTACAAACTGGTACTGCCACTTTGGAAAATAGTTTGGCAGTTTCTCATAAAGTTAAACATACACTTACAATATGACCCAGCAATTTCATTCCTAGGTACCTATCCAAGAGAAATAAAACATGATCTTTACACAAAGACCTGTTTAGCAGCCTTACATATGGTAGCCCAGAGGATATAGCCCAAGTGTAGAGGGCATGCTTAGCATGCACAAGGTCCTGGGTTCAACCCCCAGTACCTCCTCCAAAAATAAACAAACATATGGTAGCCCAAAACTGGAAATATAAATCTGTCAACTGGTGAATAGATAAACAAACTTTGATACATCTATACTGGGGAACAGTACTCAGTAATAAAAAGGAGTAACTTAGGAATACATGCAACAACATGGATGACTCTCAAAAGCTTTGCACTAAATGAAACGCCAGACAGCAAGAGCTGCATACTGTATGATTCCATTTACACAACATTTTGGAAAAGGTAAAACTATAAGAACTGTGGTTGCAGAGACTAGGGATGGGGCAGTAACAAAGGCGCAGGAGAGAACTTTTTAGGGTGTTGAAAATTGTCCATATTCTGAGGTAGTGATCACATGACCACATACATCTATGAAAATTATAACCGTACACTTAAAAGGGGTGAATTTTACTGAGTGTAAATTATACCTAAATAAATCTGACTTTTAAAAAGTTAAATAAAAAGTTCATCTGACTTTTAAAAAGTTAAATAAAAACAATAGTGGAACAAGGAAAAACAGGAGCATGCAGAAAGCATATAAAGAGTTAACTGTTTATATATTAAATATATATATATGTACACACACACAAATTTTTTAAAGTTGTGAAACAACCATTTGGTAGAAGGATATTGCTTGCAAGAAATGCATGAGAATTTGTTCAAATATGACATGTCATATATCCTGCCTTTAAAAAGCCACTTGCATCTTTGTCCAGCTTTAATAAAAGGCTTTGCCAGCTTCTCCTCTCTTCTTTTAAAACTGCACGATTTCTAAAACAAACATTTCACAAAATAAACTTATATCTGAGTGCCAACTATGTTGCCAAGAACAAAAGTATAAGTGCTTTTATGTTATTTCACTTAATACACAAAATCATTTCACCCTTAAATCTTATACTCCCATCTTTAACCAGTTAAGAAAGTGAAGCTCAGAGAAATTTAGTCATCTACTCAAAGGTACCTTTAGCCATAAGAAGCAGAGCCAAGATCTAAATCCAGGTTTGACTTCAGAGCCCAATGATGATATTTTAAGCACTTTGGAAATTAAGATAAAATGCTAAATGGTGTTGTGATAACTGGACAGTTGCATACAAATCAATGAAGTTAGAATACTCCCTCACACCATACACAAAAATAAACTCAAAATAGCTTAAAGACTTAAACATAAGACAAGACATTATAAACCTCTTAGAAGAAAACATAGGCAAAACTTTATCTGATATAAATCTTAGCAATATTCTCCCAGGGCAATCTACTGAGGCAATAGAAATAAAAGCAAAAATAAACAAATGGGCCCTAATTAAACTTAAAAGCTTTTGCACAGCAAAGGAAACCAGAAGCAAAACAAAAAGACAGCCTACAAAATGGGAGAAAATACCTGCAAAAGATAAGACTGACAAGGGTTTAATTTCCAGAATATATAAACAGCTTATACAACTAAATAATAAAAAAGCAAAAAACCCAATCCAAAAATGGGCAGAAGACCTAAACAAGCAATTCTCCAATGGAGACATACAAATGACTAATAGGCACACGAAATGCTCAATATCACTATTAGAGAAATGCAAATCAAAACTACAATGAGGTATCACCTCACACTTGTCAGAATGACCACCATTCAAAAGACCATGAACAATAAATGCTGGAGAGAACGTGGAGAAAAGGGAACCCTCCTAGACTGTTGGTGGTAACGTAGTTTGGTGTGGCCATTATGGAAAGCAGTATAGAGATTCCTCAAAAGACTAAAAATAGACTTGCTATTTGATCCAGCAATCCCACTCCTGGGCATATATCCAGA
Source organism: Camelus dromedarius (assembly GCF_036321535.1). Lineage (NCBI taxonomy): Eukaryota > Metazoa > Chordata > Mammalia > Artiodactyla > Camelidae > Camelus > Camelus dromedarius. Next base: position 49,890,858 of record NC_087438.1, read on the forward strand.
GGGAACCTTAATTCAAAAAGATACATGCACCCCAATATTCAAAGCAGCAGTATTTACAATAGCCAAGTCACAGAAACAACCTAAAAGTCCATTAACACAGATGACTGGATGAAGAAGTTGTGGTGTATGTATACAATGGAATACCACTCAGCCATAAAAAAGAATAAAATAATGCCATTTGCAGCAACATGGATGGACCTGGAGATTGTCATTCTAAGTGAAGTAAGCCACAAAGAGACAGAAAAACACCATATGATATCACTTATATGTGGAATCTTAAAAAAACTTATTTACAAAACAGATTTACAGACATAGAAAACAAACTTAAGATTACGGGGCAGGGAAAGGGATAAATTGGGAGTTTGAGATTTGCACATACTAACTACTATATATAAAATAGATAAACAACAAGTTCATACTATATAGCACAGGGAACTATATTCAATATCTTGTAGTAACTCGTGGTGAAAAAGAATATGAAAACGAATATATGTATGTTCATGTATGACTGAAGCATTACGCTGTACACCAGAAATTGATACATTGTAAACTGACTATATTTCAATAAAAATATTTTTTAAAAGATAAAAAGATGATAAATAAAAAACACTAAATATGTACAGTACAGGGAATTATAGCCATTATCTTATAATAATTTTTAATGGAATGTAAGCTGTAAAACTCTGCTGTACACCTGAAACTAATGTTGTAAATCAGCTGTGTCAATTAAAAAAAAATACTACATAAAAACTGGTGTCTGTGAAGCTTAAAAGACCTCCAGAAAAACTAAGAAAACAAGCCTCTTGATATTTTAAGCACACAAATTTAGAAATTTTGTGTATTTCTTGCTTTAAGGAAACTTGAATGCTAAAACATGGACCATATTTATTACAAAGATTTAACAGAAGACAGTAATAGTAAATCACAAATTTTAAAGAGTTATAATTTGTAAGTATTTAACAGTCATGTTCCTGTAAGTCTAACATAAAATAAAATGTACTATATACGTATTTTTCCTATGCTCAATGACATGTGATAAAATGACATCAGGTGGGAATTGGGAGACTTGAGTTCTAGTCCTAACTCTGATACTTTTTGTTATGAGTTAAACTACATGCCCTCAAATTTAGATGTTGAAGCCCTAACTGCAAGTACTTCAGAATTTGAATTTATTTGGAAATAGGGTAATTGGAGATATAATTAGTTAGGATGAGGTCACACTGGAATAGTGTGATATGACTGGTTTCCTTATAAAGAGAAAATCAGGACACAGTCACATGCACAGGGAGAACGCCATGTAAACATGAATGCAGAGATCGGGATGATGCATATATAAGCCAAGTGATGCCAAAAATTACTAGCATACCATCATAAGCAACAGAAGGAAGCAACCCTGACATCATCTTGATCCAGACTTTAAGCCTCCAGAGCTGTGAGATAATAAATTTGTTGTTTAAGACATTGGTCAACAAGTTCAGTAAAGTTGCAGGATACAAAATACACAGAAATCTGCTGCATTTCTATACAGTAACAATGAAATATCACAAAGAGAAATTAAGAAAACAATCCCTTTTACCATTGTATCAAAAAGAATAAAATACCTAGGAATAAACCTACCAAAGGAGGCAAAAGACTTGTACTCCAAAAACTCTAAGATGCTGATGAAACAAACTGAAGATCACACAAACAGATGGAAAGATACACTGTGTTCTCGCACTGGAAGAATCAATATTTTTAAAATGACCATACTACCCAAGGCAATCTACAGATTCAACGCAATCCCTATCAACTAGCAATGGCATTTTCCACAGAATTGGAACAAAAAACATTAAAAATTTTATGGAATCACTAAAGACCCAGAACAGTCAAAACAATCTTAAGAAAGAAGAATGGAGCTGAAGGAATCACACTCCCTGATGTCTGACTATACTACAAAGCTAAAGTTATCAAAACAATATGATTCTGGCACAAAATCAGACACACAGATCAATGGAACAGGACAGACAGCCCAGAAATAAACCCGTCGACTTATGGTAAATTAACCTACAACAAAGGAGGCAAGAATACACAATGGAGAAAAAGACAATCTCTTCAGCAAGTGATGCTGGGAAAGTTGGCTAGCTGGATGTACATGAAATTAGAACATTCTCTAACACCATATACAAAAATAAACTCAAAATGGATTAAACACCTAAATGTAAGACCAGATACTCTAAAACTTCTAGAGGAAAACATAGGCAGAACACTCTTTGATGTTAAGTTGCAGCTACATTTTGTTGGATCCACTTCCCAGACTGATAGAATTGAAAGCAAAAATAAACAAATAGAACCTAATCAAACTTAAAAGCTTTTGTACAGCAAAGGAAACCATTAACAAAACAAAAAGACAACCTACGGACTGGGAGACTGGGAGAAAATATTTGCAAAGGATGTGACTGACTTAATTTCCAGAATATACAAACAGCTCATACAACTCAATAACAAAAAAACAAACAACCCAATCAAAAAATGGGCAGAAGATCTAGACAGACATTTCTCCAAAGAAGACATACAGATGGCCAACAGGCACATGAAAAGATTCTCAATATCATTAATTATTAGAGAAATACAAAACAAAACCTTCTAAAACTACTAAAACATGAAACTGATGAATAAATTTCTCTATAACCAACCTATAATAATAATAATAGGAATCCCATTTGCTTGGTAACTAAAGAAGTTCTGTAAGATACTAGCTATACAAAGTCAGATACTTAAGGTGAGACTTGGGACTATAAACTTTACTATTTCCAAAATCTCTACCTACCTAATTCCTGTAACATCTTCTAATCTCAGTAACTACAAATAAATCACTTCTTTTATTTTCACAAAAGGATCATAAGCAGTTTAAAGAATTGGTTGATGAAATATTAGCAATATAATTTTAAATATAGTACAAAAAGAAAGAAGAGACAGGCCAAATTAACAGAACAGAGTCCAGAAACAATCTCAAATACACATTGGAATGTAATATGTAATAAAGATGACATTTCAAACCAGTGGAGAATAGGTGAACTTTTCAATTAATAGTATTAGACTACAGGGTTAGTCATTTGGAAAAAAATAAAAAGCTAAATTCACACATCCCTCCTTACACTAAAATAACTCCCATAGGAATCAAAACTCAGATGTAGATGAAAAAATTGTAGCAAAAATATAACTACAGTTATACAGAGTTATAGTCTTTGAGGGGGGAATACATATCTAAACATAACTAAATACAGAAGCCATAAAGGAAAAGGTCAATAAGAGTATATAAAATTTCTTAATTTCTGTAAGGTTGAAAAAGATTATAAAACAAGAAAAGAAATAGACAACTGACAACCTAGGGAGGAAACATCTGCAATAAATATGACAAGTGGCCAAACATTATGATATAAAGAGCTTCTACAAATCAATAAATGAGAAAGAGATGAACAAATGATAAGAGGAGGAAGAAAATAAAAATGAGTTTATAAACATATGAAGTTACTCAACCTCTTGAATAAAAAACACAACTGAAAATAATGAGACACCATTTTTATCTAGCAGTTTGACAAATATTTTAACATTTGCCAAAATCTGACTTCCTCAGTACTTGAGGGTATGGGGAAACAGAGACATTCATGCACTATTGGTAGGAATGAAAAGCAGTAGTTTTGAAAGGGCATTTGACAATAACTATGAACAAATTTTAAAATACTACATATGTTTGTTTCAAAAGTGTTGTACAACAAATTTAAATAGGAACTAAATGTCCAAGAACAGGGAAGAGGCAGATACAAGATATGGTACAACCACATAATTCAGCAAAATGCAGTAAATGTCCAAGACATATTAAAAGAAAACAAAGTATAGAATGATAGGTTTAGTATGATACTATTTGTCTAAATGAAAATGAAGGATTTAAACAAATAAATGCGTATATAGGTATACATACTGTCTGCAATGACAGACCAAAAATTTAACTTTGGTTATTTCCTGAGTGTAAGACTAAGAATAAAGAGAAGTATTTTTAAACTTTCTCATGGCATGGATTATATTTTTTTACTATGGGTATTTTATTTAAACACAGAATTTAAAAAATAAATAATAGTTTAAATACTCCATAAACATTGTTTTTGACTGATGAAATACAATTAACATGTACTGAACATCTACTGTATTGTAGCAGGGACTGGACCTTCAGCAAGTAACTATTAAACCATAATAAAAATTCAGATATTCAACTTTCTACCTACAAACATTTATTTGACATACAGAAAGATCATTTTTCACAAAGTGATAGAGTACTGTTTTTCTTATTAACTTACTCCCAATCCCTTCACATTAAGAATTATTTCCAGGTAACAAATTCTCCCAGGAAATACTTTGTTTCTTGAAACTATTTCATTCAATGTATTATCACAGAGCTAAACATGATTTGAATAAATTAAAAATGACTTAATTGTTAAGCTAAAGTAAGAGTGAATTTAACAATAAATTAGGTTCTATTGGAAATGGTAGGCTCAGATATTAGGTTCACCAACAAATAATATATATGTTAATGAATGGTTACAGTAAAGTCACAATTCTTCAAGTCCAGATTTCCTCAAACACGAATGCTACCAATTTCATAAGGATGCCCTGTGCACAAATTCAAGTTTACTCTTTCTCTTCAGAGATGAAATGCTACATATAATAGCCCATATTTAAGACAAAGGATATCTATTTAATAGAGGTTATTACATTTTGAAAATTTAACTCAAATACATACTCTGTAAACTTCATTCTGAGAAGTTCACTAAATTCACCTATATTTTGTAATTTCCTTGAAATATGTTAACAGTGAACCTGTGAACCCACAGAATAGGAACAAAGTTGAAGGAGTTCAGGAATATAAACGCTTGGGTTTCCCCCTAACACCTGTTTCACTGTAGCAAAGACTAACTACCATTCAGATTCTGCTGCTTCATTTATATTTTTTGACCTTATCTACCACCACATAGCCCAGTAAATACTTCCACTAGGTCCTTTCAAAGCTTCAAATTGTTACACTTTCCTATTCATTTCTTTGATTATGAACCACAATGGAAGTTCTGTATGCAAATAAAGATCTAACAACAACAAAAAATCTACAAAGAACTAATACATTGCTTTTTCACAAGCATATGCAATTTTAGTATTTATTAAAAATTTTCTTCTTTTCCCCAAGTAAGCCATGCACTAGTACCGTAGTCTATAATTTAAGACAAGATAACTATAACTCCACAGAAACTAGCATGGTACTCTAAGAATATTACTACTTAGGAAACAATGAAGATACAAAATTTCATTCCTCTCCATTTTCACATTACCAATCAATATGCTATTTTCAAAGAGTCAAACAAGCATTGTAACTAGCAAGCATCTAACATTATGCAAAATTAGGAAGGAGATGAACCAAGGAAAAACACTTTAAGATTATAAAGTATATTTCTATTCACAACTTTTTCTTCTAGCATAAATCTATCTCAAGAGAAATAAAACCCCAAATACTAAATATTAAATATAATTTTTAAAATTACATTATTACATACCACATACCAGTCAAAATAAAGTCTTTATGTTCAAACTATTTCTTTAAAATTGTCCCTAAGAATGGAGAGTAGTAGTTTCATTCTTAAAATTTCAAACAATTCCTATATAAGTTTTTCCAAGTCAATATTCAACTAAGCTTTTGTTTTCAAACTCTGAACATATAAGAGGGGCAGAATGTATGAAAATGATGGATTTCCTCAAATGTGTAACACAAACATATGTAAGTCACATTTAGACATCAACATAGATCCAAAATATACCATTTATTTTTATAAACAATATACGTTCTATCATAACATGAATTCTCTTTGAACATCAGTAAAATCTATGATTATTTTAACATACTCATTTTAGACTTTTAACTACAATAGCTCCCTTAACTGACCTCCATTTAACTAACCTGCCTTAATCAACACTTTTTTTTTTCACCATTTATTAAATATGCCATGATATGCTGACCATTCTCAACTAGTATGCTAGTTTTTAGTATATTCAGGCACTTCTGTCCCACTAGTTGAGTCACCCATTTAACAAGTCAGCTGGTTGTTCCCAAACGTGTTTATGCCAGTTTACTTGCTATAGTCCTTACATAATTTAATTAAACATTTTGTAAGTCCAGGGAATACAAGTGCAAAGAGAGTTGTTTCTATGTAAACTAAGTTGAATGCCAGATAAGTAGAATGACTCAATAAAAGTGAGTCATTCTTTTAAAAGGTATTAAATTAAATAAAGGTGAGACATCTGTAAAATATTAGGGAAAAACATTAAAAGCTCAAAAGAGGAACTTATATTTAGAGCTTTTCAAAAGTATCTTTAAGCTTTTATTCCACTTCAGAGAATCAAAATTGGAAACTGCAAATTAGGAATTATGAATATGCTAATTTACAAAAGAATATCTCTCAATTTCACGTTCAAAGAGATACTGTTAGCGCTACATCAAAAAGGTGGCAAATTAATTTAGATTTATATATTTTAGGTCAAAATTTTAAAATATTAAGATATGTATCTTTTTTATTTTCCTGCTTTAACTTTTTCAATAACTCACCAAGAAACTGTACCAGTTTCATCAGATATGAAGTCATCTAATATCTTTTTTTTCTGAAGCCCTTGTTTAAGGGCGTGCTGTAACCAACTAGATAAATACTACATGTCTATATAAAATAATAGTATGTTGTACTACTCTCTAAAATAATTTTATGGAAAAAAAGTATTAGACTGTATGCTCCACAGGAAAAGGATCTTAATCTATTCTGTTCGTAGACATATCCCAAGCACCCAGAATAGGTTTCTGGTGCATATTAGTTGAACGAAGGAGAACGAGTACTTACTGTGATGACAGCCTTGCTAAGACAGATAGATCCTCTGCAGCCATACTCTGTCTCATCTTCAGATTTGTAGTAACTCAGAGTGTTATTTTTCAAAACTACCCAACGATCCTGCCACCCATGAATGTAGTTTGTCCACTGAGGGAGAAGGAGAGAGGTGAACGGAAAAAATAAGTCAGTATTTTAGAAATGCAAACTTTCTGAAATAGCAGTCAACCTAATTTTAAAACAAAACGTGAAAAGTTCTAACTTTACTATAAACAGTAAACAAAAAAAAATAGTGAAAAGTTAGGATTTTCTAGATTGTATATGATTTTCAGTAATTTTTACAAAACTGTAAATAAAATAGAAAGTAAATAAAATATACATTTTCTTTTAACATTTGAGGAATAAAACTGAAGCACATTTCAGGTAAAAATTTTGCTCTGTTTTCTGTATGCTTTCATCCTCCCCTCCTCACTATCTTCCTCATTCTTAAATTGTTTGGGTCCTTGCCATAATTAACATATTCAATAGGAAAGTACGTTTGGTAATAACAGTCTCTCATTCTCCTACACCAAGTACTACATGAAGTCTTCTTAATCAACAAGAGTACAAAGCCAATCATGGTCCAAACTCTTTTTGGTGTTAAGTTATTCCTACATGAAAATTTATGATGCTTATAACTACGTTAAAGTAAAAATAGTAGATCGTTAATCTTTAATAAGCCTTCATCAACCTTATTTTTAACTCCACAGAACTCAGTATTATGTATTTAAAAGTTAATTCATTTTCCAAGTTTCTCTGAAGATCTATTTTTCGAACTCAAGTAGTAATACAAACATAAAACTGGTTTTCAAAACCATCCTTGGTTATCCCCCACAACCCCACCAAAAATACCCAATCTTGGATTATCTTTTCCTAGTACCTATAAAAGGTTTCTGTGTTGCTCAAGCTTGGCTGCTGCACAGTTTAGATTACAATCAATAAACTTGCAAAGGCAGAAATGTAACCTCTACGGGAATTCTTGTTATTGCATATTTTTATGCTCTGGGTTTTAAGCACACACAATTCCAAAAACAATCTGACAAAAAATAAATCTAAATGGATTGCTAAAAATATACTGAATTGGCTTAGAGAAATCTTTACTTTCCTATTGCCTAATTCAACAAGTTTGAGATGGTTCAGCTCTTCAATCTTCTAAATTCCATCATTACAACCCCTCCCTGAGAGCTTATCTGTGCTGGTAATTTAATTCATTCTTTCCTAAGGGCTTTCTAATCATTATTTCCTTATTTTTAACTCCCTGTGGTTTGCCACCACTTAAGACATCAACTGGAAATGATAATGGTTACTATACAAAACTGAATTTACCTTCCCCTATAAGGTGCACTTCCTCCCTATATTCCTATTTCCTTGGCTATACTGCCACTTCCAGTCACTCAGACTCAAACCTGGCTCTGGGTTCCTGGCTCAGGGTATGGACAGGGGAATAGATACATTATCAGAGAGACTCAACTACTTAACTATTCCTATGAGGAGTTTTGAAAAGTTATTTAACTTTTTCTAACTTCAGTTTCTTTGCTCTGTCATTTGAATGGCTGGATAAAATCGTGAATATACCTACTATATTCATAGGAGATGCTAAACACCTGACTGTTTCTTCTTAATCTTTATAGCCCATCACCAACTCCTATTTGTCTTTTCTTCATATTAAACCCTTAAATATGACTCCTCCTCTCTATTTTCAAGTAATCCAATCAAATTATCAGGTTCCTAGATTCCTGAGAAGGCTTTAAAATCTTACTTTTGGTATCATCTGCTTTTTAATTTCAAAACTTACATAATCTTATTTATTAGGCATATTTTCCTTACTTATCTTACATATTAACCTCACAGAGCCTCCAGCTCCAAAACTTACAGGAACAACTCTCCATTGCCTATAATACGAATTGTTAGACTGGCATAACTTAACCCTACCTCACTTCCAATTACTGCCTCTCAGAAGGCTAGTAACTGTGTGATTGTAGTCAAGTTACTTATCCTCTCTCTTTGTCAAACTCCACCTCTTAGTTGTTTAAACAAGAATAGACTTAGAATACTGCGAGGCATGCAGTATTTTCTCAGTTAGAGGCAGAGTTATGCATAGCTAATGAAGCTTAGAAATCTTCAGCAATGCTCACTTGAACAGACTCCATTCAGAGTGATAGAAGGGGCCCCAGCAATTGTGTCTATAATTTTATATTTTTTTCTTATACAGAACCCAATAAATTATATAAACTTCAGGACCCTTTACTCAGAAAATATGAACTCCCATTCATGGTCAGTAGACAGATTTTTGCCTTTCTCTACCCTCATGACATTCCCTCACTCTTCTACTTTTAACAGAGACAAGGCAATTTGTAGACACTGCAGAAGAATCAAAAATTCCTGCTCCCAACAGTCCAGCAAGCATAAATTCAAGAGAAAAAAAATGCATTTATAGTAAGAGTCAGAAGCAAGTTACTAATAAAACACTATAGGAATTCAAGGGAAGGAGCTCTGGTATAATTGGAAAATAAGAAAAGGCTTCAAGGAAAGAACAGTTGAGATGGACTCTCGAGATGGATAGAATTTCAGCCAATAGTTAGGTGTGTGGAGAAAAAGATAAGGTAAAAAGATGGAGGGAATCCAGAAGAAACTGAATGAGATTTATTTTATCCAGGCTTAGCTGCTCTCAAGTCCTACTAAGGCATGAATCTTTTCCCATCCACAATCATCCTGATAGTTGTTATAACCACCTACAATTATTGTCTATCCAGTATTTTTGGAACCTATATGCCTAAGAAGCAAGTCTGTAGAAAATAGGCTACATATAATAAGAAACTTTGGGCTGGTGTATTTCTAATACAAGTTTACCTCCCAGTCCACCATTCCGAATTCACTCCACTAGCGGAGTAGGGGTGGAGGGAACAAGACAAGTTAGTATTGGGACTTAAGTACATTACTTAACAGAAGGAAAAGAACAAATGCTGAGTTCTAACTCTTGTTTAAATTATCAGGTGAATGCAAAGGCTCAAAATATATACGTAATTTAAATTTAAAAATATGCACTCAATATAAAATATTCTTGATCAAAAAGCTTCCAAAAAACATTATATGTAAGCACAAATTGTTAAATTTCAGGGAAATTCCTTCATAGCTGTTAATAAGAATACCAAAACCTACATCCCTGTTGAGTCTATGTATGCAGCAACATTGAAGTTACTTACCTACCAAAGAAGAGGTCAGATACTACATTTCCATGCACTTAAACACCAAGGAGACACTCTATTTTTTGTCACAAAGTATACACCTACTACACTGCTCTGCATACTGTGCAACTCAGATCCAGTGCATACTCAGCACAGGTGACTCTACCAGTCACTCCAATTCCACTACCTCCAAAAAAGTCATGATCAATAGTTCAAAAGTACAGCTTGTTTTGTAAAATACTTAACACCACTACAATAGTAATTTGAAGTATTCTTCTCTTTTAATGAGAAAAAGGTGATAAAATTATCAGAATCACTGTGCAGAGGCCATTTCATAACAATTTCAAAAGAAGACGTATACCTATTACAGTGTGTTCAATACAGAGTCCTAAATTACAAGATATATTTAATCTAAAGAAACCCTAGGGAGCTTCACTTTACTGAAAACTTCTCACTTAAATTCCAATAATGATCCCAATAACAACACATGCCGTAACTTCTATTTGCATACAGAAAAAGCTTTACTCCCGACATACAAATGCTTTTCCTAGGTCCTTTCTCAGCCTTCTCAAGACAATATAAAAGCCTAATATGAAATGATTCCACAAACGATGTCTAAACGCTTAGCCAAGTATGTATACTGGAAGCAGCGTGATTTCTTAATAGCCAGTGGCTGCACATGACCTAGTATCTTATGACCAGCTTGTTGAGAGACTGGCCCCTGCTCTCCCTCTCTAAGTTAACTGCTAGGTCCAGCCATTTCTAAAAGTTTAACAGGAAGAGAGAAGGAAGTAAAAAAAGGCAATGTGGATCTTCCCATGGCAAAAAACTTGGGGGGAAAAAAAACCCCAGCAACAAACCCCAAACCATACACTAACCAAAGAAAAGATTACCTACCTTTTCTCTTTAAAAGGGCCTCATCCGTTTTAACTAATTAGCTTTCAAATTCTACAATTGACTATCTGCTTTACAAAAATTTTGGAAAAGGGACGTATTTTGTTTTTAAAAATACAGGAAAAGTAAGATGTCTTTTCCTTACTCTGGCCCACTGACTGCAAGAATATTTTACTGTTAAATAACGCTCTTCTTCCTGGACTAAAGGTCGTCTCCATTCTGACATGTTCCAAGTCACTACAAATATTTCTTGTACCTATCACCTGCCGATTCAACAGCTCCTCTCCGAACTGGGGTAAAGGGTGAGGGGGAAAGTACAAAAGTCCTCCTCATTGAGATCTCTCACTGCATCTAACCGGGCACCGTTTACCACCTCGGACTTCGGCACCAAGCAACAAGGCTTCCGTCTAAACAGCCTCGTCTGCAGAAAACCACCAAGTCTACTTTGCTTGGCACCTCTGCAATGAGCTTGTTTGAGAGGTCTGACTTGCATCGTTCTCATACCCAGTCCTTTGGATACGGCTGTTGCCCACCCCAAATTCCTATACCCGGGACAGCTGCCGGCCTGGGTCTCAAGACACGCTGCGCATCCCGCTCCCAAACTGGATCAGAGATTGGGACACGTTTTCCCTAGTCCTAGGCCGCCGAGCCCCAGGGCGGGCGAGGAAGATAGTCCCCTTCTGCCCCTACCCCCACCTCGGCCCTGGCCCGGGCACTCCTGCGGCAGAACTCAGCCCCACACCCCAGCACATTCCGCAGCCCCCGCCCCGGGACCGTCCGTGTCTCCCGCCCAGCCCCACCCCAAGTCCTCAGCGGCTCGCCTCGCGCGCGGCAGGTGAGTCTGAGCAGGGGGCTCTCCGCTGCGCGGGTGGCTCACCTTGCTGAGGACCCCGCAGCGCTCCACGGGCGGTCCGGACTCCGTCTCCGGATCCTCCTCCGAGCCTGACGAGTTCCAGCTCTGGTTATCCGACATGGAGGCGCGACAGCCGAGCAGGAGACCGGCCCCCGCTCCCTGAGCTGCGCCGGAGGAGGCGCCCAGTCCCTCGGGTGAAGGGTCGGGGGATGGCGAAGGAAGGAGTGCCTGCTCCGGTGCCGGAGGGAGCTGGCGGAGGGACGAAGTCCGCCCGCCGCGCCGCCGCCGCCGCTCCTGACACCAAGCGGACCGGGGAAGGAGGACGAGCGGCGAGGGAACCCTGCCCTTCCAGGCGTCAGCCGCCGCCACCGCCGTTGCCGTGACCCCTGCGCTGCGCCCGGGGCCGCCACCTGAACTCAGCCCCCTCGATGCCAACCTCAGGGGAAACGAAAAGGGGAGGAAGAAGAGAAAATCCAGCTGCAGAGATCAGGGTCCACTCACACCTCCGCTACCGCCGCCATCTTCCTGCCTGGCCCACTATTTACCCTCCCCTCCCCTCTCCCCTCCCCTTCGTCCTCCCATTCTCCCCCCGCTCCCCGCCCCGTCCCCCTCCCAGCGTCTGACGCGACACGCCGAAGCTCGGAGTCCCCTCCCGCTACTTACCTCCGGCCCTCCCGGGTGACGCCGGGTAGAAAAGTAGGAGGAGCGGACAAAGGAGAAGGAGGGATGGGGACGCCGCCGTGCTGCATTCTGGGAAGGGCGCTGCTCCGTCAGCCGCGCAGCCTCCTGGGAGCTGTAGTCGCTACCCTGAGGCAACTGGTGAGTGATCCGCGCCGGGAAGGCTTGTCGCCTTGGGGACCGTCAAGGGGAGAGTGGGCTTCGTTTGACAGTTGCGTGACCCGTCCCCTTGGCCGCGCTTCTGTCTCTGCCTACGGTGTTTATGACGAACCTGTTGGGCTTGCGGGCCCGACGTGAGATAACTGCTGAGGATGCCGGGCCTGCCCTCCATGGTGGCTTTCCGAAAGCCCGGGAGCATCTTGCGGCATGCCCGGGCAGAAGTCTACTGGCGCTTCTGCCTCAACCGCGGGCCAGAGGTTTGCGACCTCTGTAATGACAAGGGCGTTTCTTACGGTCATACCGCCTCTGCAAATTTCGAAGGTCTTCCATCTCGCTCTTTGGAAGTTAGACTTCACACTTGATGTTACCTGTTTTTGAAAGAAAAATTCTTAGTTCCTTCTCACCAGACCAAGAACTTCACGTTGTTAGCTTTACAGAGTTTTTACTTTGTGCAAAGTAATTTGGAAGATGTCAGAGAATAAAGGACGTTGGAGAGTTTTTAAAGTAAAATAATGTTTGATGAGAGCTTGGAGTTTTCTCTTAGTTGTAAATGAGTGTCTTCCTGAGACCCAGGTTAACCATCTCTAATGACCTACTTCTGTCTGAAAGATCGGAAAGGTTGGAATCGAAACTTTCTTTTGTAACAAAGATTAAAGGGCAACAATCTTATTGAATAATAAGGGATTATGCAATTGGAGTCTGGCCTTGTCTTAAGACTATAATTGATTAGTGGGAACGCAAAGAAGATCTAACAGATGTTGTGTAGGTAGTCTTTTTTCACATAACTTTTAAGGATAACTTTTATGAGGTCTTTAACTTTGTAGCTTCAGTTCTTTTACCTTGTTTGCTACTTTTCAATCCCGATAATTTCCTAATAATTGCCAACAGTAAAACTCCTTATTAAACCTTAGAAAGAATACCTGCTTACGGTGGGTGATGAGAGGTAAGACGTGAAGTTTTGAATTTAGGGGAAAAGGCAGAATGGCCAGAAATAGCTCTGGTAGTGATAGAGATCAGCCTAACTGGAATCTTCAGGAAAAAATGGAATGATGGAAAGAAAGTGTCTCTAAGAAGTACATATGATATCTTTTATTTTCCTAAATTGACACTTAAAGATGCTAGATCTGTTGTAAGTTACAAATCGTTTTTCCATTGTGAACTCAAGTGACAATGCATAATTGAGAGCCATTCAGATGAATAAAACTTTGAGAGAAAGCCTTTGAAAATACCTTTTGTCAACATGTTACTTAAAACATAATCCCAATTTTGTCATTCAAAAGTGAAAAAGGAAAAAACCCACTTAGCACACTTCCCCCTCTTTATTGAATTACTAAATTATACCTTTAGAATGTTGAATATTGTATCAATTTTTGCTTTGCCTTCCAGTTACCTAATACAGTTGACATCCTATCTCTGATTCTTTTAAGGTCTAGGTTTTAAAAGGTCATTAGCTTTAAGTAAATAATTACGAACTATTAAGAAATCCACTTCATTAATGCAATTTAGAATCATGGAAGCATAGTATGTTTATTTTTAAATTGAACTTTCTATTATATTTTTTGCATTTCTAAGTTGTGTGGTTAACCACCAACACATCACTAAGTGCAAACTTAATTAGTAGAAAATTGTTTCATTGTATTTATAATTCATGTGAGAGAAATTGCCTTTTTAAAAAAGATTTTGCCCCATTGTCTCTCTGTCCTTACAAGACTATTTGAAAAATATTTTTAAGTACAGAAGGATTTTTGGGGTTTTGGGGGGGGGCATGTAATTAGGTTTATTTAGGTATTTTTAATTAATTAATTAATTTTTTTTTTCAGTGGAGGTACTGGGGATTGAACCCAGGACCTTGTGCATGCTAAGCATGCACTCTACCACTGAGCTATACTCTTCCCCAGTAGGATTTTTGTATACTGATTAAAATATCACATTACGGATTGGGATGCTCTTCATTTCTGTTAATGGGAAGAAATTGCAATACAAGAATATATAAAATACATGAGTTTTCTTTTTATTCTATGGTAAGAGTGAAAGCCTCTGAGTTTTCTCTCTTAGAGCCTTCCCCAACTATTTTGTTAAGTGTTCTATATTTTCACTTTTAGGAGTTCCCTTTTTTTTTTTTTTTTTTCTTTCAACTTTTAGAACTTGAATCCACCTGGGATTTATTTTTGTTTATGGAATGAAGTAGGAGTTTAATTGTTTTTAAAGGACAGCCATTTCACTCAACACTTTATTTAATTTTAATAGCCTACTTTTACCCTTATATTTATCTGATATGCAAAATCTCAATATACCTAGGTCTGTTTCTGGACTCCATTCTTTTTCATTGATCTATTTGTCTATACCTATGCTAATTCCATACTGTTTTAATTACTTTATACTATTTTCATGTATGTAACAGCAAAACTCCTGATGTTCTTTTTCATTTGGATATTTTTGTATACCTTCTTTTCCAGGTGAATTTTAGAACACCTTGTCAAATTGCATGAAACATTCTATTGAAATTTGGATTAAGAATGCACTTAATTTGGGAAGAAAATAACATCTTTACAGTATTAAATCTTAGCCTTGGCCAGGCACTTTACATACCTGATCTAACTTACTCCTTACAAGCAACGTAAGGTGAGCATTGTTGGCTTCATTTTAAGGGTAATGAGTGAAACTAAAGCTCAGTAACTTGTTAGTGCAGCTAAAACTTACCCAGTGTCAAATAGCTGCTAAATGTCAGAGTTAGGATTTGAACACAGGCCTATCTGATTTTAAAGATCATATCCTTTTCTTCAGATACCTCTAAAAGCAGGAATAATTGTGTAAATAAATAATATATCCTATAGATGAGTATATCAGAGTGACTATGCTCTTAATTCAACTAATGATTTTGAACATTTTTCATTTACCCAGCCCTGACATGTATGCTGTCTTATTTAACCCCAATGTAGAATTTATTATTGCAATTTTATTTCTATTATTATTGCTATTTCTAACATTTCACATGAAGAAACTGAACGTACAGAAGTTAAATAACTTTTCAAAGATCATACAGCAGTAAAGAGCATAGTTGCGGTTTGAGCGCAGCTATCCTGAGTGTTCATTCTCATCGCACTAGAGTTCTTCAGTTTCTCTTCTGTCTCCTCATCTCCCACCTCCTCTCATTCTCCCTTTTTCTCCACTAAACACCAGTCTCAAAGCCTTCCTGCCTGCCCTCCACTCCTACCGCAGTGACACAGAAGCCAAAAACCCAAAGGTGTTGGAACTGAGGATTTTGCAATTGTACTGATCAGGAAGTAGAGGCATAGAAGGAAATATTTCTCCTTGATGCTAGAACTACAGCAGGAGAGGATGTCCCCTGTTGAAACTGAAGACATTGTCTAATTTTTTAAAATGATGCTATAAAGTGCCTTCATTAGTCAATTTATGCTGCCATAACAAAATACAACAGACTGGGTGGCTCTGGTCCCTTTTCCTTTTCTTATAAGAACACCAGCCGTGTTGGATTAAGACCTTGCCCTTATGGCCTCACTTAACCTTAATTACCTCCTTATAGGCCCTGTTTCCACATATAGTCACACTGACAGTTAAGTCTTCAAATATGAATTTGGCGGGAACACAATTTAGTCCATAACAAAACTTACAGGTTCTGTATTTATTGTGTTGAAGCTGCATTTTGAGTTAAATAGTCCTTTTTAGCTAACCTGGGAATTCTTTATAATCTTTATAATGTTCCCAACTGAAACACAACCAGTTAAAAATTGGGGATTTACATAAGAAACATGATTTTGCAAATTTAGAGATACTAATCTATGAAATAGAGGTAATTATCTATGAATAGTCACAGTTTAAAAAATAAAATACAGATGAGCAAACTATAGCCTGTGAATAATACAACTGATTTTTTTTGCCGTATTTTAATGTGTTGAATAATTCCGGGGTAGTGAAATTGTGGACCACTTGAATTATCTTCTTTGTACCATTTTGCATAGGAAAAAAAGTATATCCATGTGAGTATGGGTGTGCAAGTGTGTATGTATCACTTTTGTGATAGAAGAAAAGGTAATTATAAATTATATAAATTAAAGGCTAGTTAATCTCTTTAGAGTCTTCTAAATTAATTTTCAACTTAGCATTGATAATGTCCCTGTTTTCCCATGGATTTTCCTCTTTACTATCAAGAGAATTGATTACAGAATTTCTTTAAAATGCCCCATCATTGTCTTCAGAGCTGTTTTCCCCAAACTGTTGATGCCTATCCATGTTTGATGCATGGGTCATGACAGTTATGTCACAACTGCTGTCTCACTGGTAAGGATTACAGGAAGAAGCGTCCCAGTTTTAGATATGTTACAATATGAAAAAACCGGGTGTTCTTGAAACAGTGAAATACAGTACAACCAGCCTTCCATGTCTGTGGGCTCCACATTTGCCAATTCAACCAACCTCAGATTGAAAATATTCAGAAAACAAATTCCAGAAAGTTCCCAAAAGCAAAAGTTGAATTTGCTGCCCACCAGCAACTATTTACATAGCATTGACATTGTATGAGGTGTTATAAGTAGGCTAGAGGTGATTTAAAGTGTTATAGGAGACTGACTTTTAGTAATGGATAAGAATTCAAGTCATGTATCTCTTCACAGAATACTTCTTTTCTTTTTTGGTAAACTCCATGTTCTTTTTATATGAAATAAAAACTAACAATTGGTATAAAAATTTTTTAAAACTACGGTATATAGGAGGCTCTGATTTGGTTATACAAATACTGCACCGTTTCACATAAGAGTTCTGAGTATTCAAGGATTTTGGTGTCTGCAGGGGGTCCTGTAACCGGTCCCCTGAGATACTGAGAGAGGACTATACTTGCTTTTTTAAGCATTTCTCTTCTGTTTTTCCCTAAGAGTGCTATTTATATTTTTCAGAATATAAATGTATATGGACAGTCCCCTACTTAAAATGGTTCAATTTGTTATTTTTAGACTTTATGATGGTATGGGAGCAATAACATTCAGTAGAAACTGTACTTTGAATTTTGAAATTTGACTTTTTCCTGGGCTAGCAACCTATGGTGTGATTCTTCTGAGTCACAGGTCCTAGTGAGCCACGTGATCATGAGGGTGAACAACTAACACACTTACAACCATTCTATACTTTTCACTTTCGTTACTAAATAAATTACATAAGATATTCAACATTTTTTTGTAAAATAGGCCTTGTGTTAGATGATTTTTGCCCAATTACATGCTATTGTAAGTGTTCTGAGCATGTTTAAAGTAGGCTAGGCTAAGCTCTGTTATCCAGTAGGAGTATTAAATACATTTGCTACTTAATGTATTTTCAACTTACGATGGGTTTATTGGGACATAACCCCATCATAAGTCAAGGACAATCTGTGTGTGTATCTCTGTGCATGTTTGTGTGTGTGTATATATATGGGGGCGGGGGTGAGGGAGAGAAAGAGAGAGAGACTATACCATTTACAAATTGCATTTTTAATTTAACAGTATATTGTGACCATCCATTTCATAGCATTCTTTTTATTGCCTGCATAGAATTCGTCCTTTGATGGACAATCAAAAATTTTCTTTTTTTTGAGATTACAAAAATGCTATAAGGAAAAATTAGTTTATTTTTGTGCACTTGTCTAGCTCTTTTTGGGGCATAAATTCCCAATAGTGGGCTGCTGAAATAGAGAATATGTACATTTTACAGTGCAATACTGTCAAATTGTCATCGTAAAGGCTGCATTAGTTTACACTGCCCAGTAGTATGTCTGGGTCCTCCCTCACCGCTAAAGACAGAGGATGGTGATAGGATGGCATTTTAGCAAGCTATTGGAAGGAGATTGTGATAGGAGGTTTCAGTTTCAGAATGAACCACGTTGGGAATAGCTGTCAGTTTATTTTGGTTGACCAGTTAGATACTTTACTGTTACCTGTCTTATCAAGGCCCTTTTGACTGAAGGAGGCAGAGATACATTGGGGGTAATTCAAGTAAGAAAATGTTACTGTGATCTCTGACTCCTCAGCCAGGCCTCGTACATGTTGGAAACTTGGAAAATGAGGACTTGGTGTTTTTGTGTTCATCTCTGGGGCCTCATGGTATCTTTCATCTCTGTGTTTTTTGTGTTCTTAATCTCAATTCCCTTGTCTTTTTCAGCTCTCATCTTGCATGTTGTCCAAATTGGTTTAACTACCCTCAGTTTCAGGGCTCTCTCAGTGTCTCTTAGTTCAGATTCTTAAAAGAAACAGGTGAAGTTGGCCAGCCAATGCTCTAATCAACTTTTCCTGAAAGTGTGGAGTATAAGTCTACCCCTTCTGTGATTTGTTGGGAGTGGGAGGCTGCCTAGAAATGATAGACATATCTCATATATATAATTTGCGTTATAGTCTGTTTCTAACTGTAAGGGCAGGAGAGGGGACATTCTGAAGGGAAAAATCATTTAACATGTATGAAAATCTCATTGTCAAGTACCACACAGATATTACTTCTTTTCAAAGGCATAGCACATGATAAATGTTTAAATTGATGTATTAGACTGCATATATTATTTTCTTCCACTAAAACCTGAGTTTTTAAAATTTTTCAGCCATTTTTTGTAACTTTTTTCTATTTTTAGTCCTCAGAGTAGTGCTCAGCACATAGAAAGTATTCAATATAATTAAAATGTATTTTACCTTATCTTTCAATTAATAATTTAATTCAAGAAGCATACAATATGCAGGATATCATGCTGACTAATGTGGGTGATTTTAAAATAGTGAAAGGTAAAAAAAAAAAGAGGGGAGAAGTTGGAGTCTGCATTCAAGGAGATTGTAACAGAAAACAAGGTGAGAAAGATATACAGGTAACTGTAAGAGTTGAACTAGTGTTCTGTAAACTGAAAGAAGGTAACTTGTACTCCTATCACCTGACAGTGATAAATCCTTTCCTCTAATCCTGTTATCTAATCGTACTTATACTGATCCTTGCAGGCCACTTGCCCCAGGTCTTTTTAGTTAAAACAGTGGCTATCTGGAATTTTAAAGGAAAAAGGATTGTCCTGTTTGCTCATCTCTTTCCACCAAGTTATATAAACTTATTAATGTGCTGTCATGTTAAAAGTATTATGAATTGATAGATCTCTCTCCTTTTGGGGGGGTGGGGGGAGTGTTACTACCATGTGTGTGACATTCAGCATATCCCCTAAATGAAGTTCAGAAATTTAAAAGATTTTAAAGTGTCTCTGTAAGCCCTTTCCAATTTAGCATGTAATGCTTGCCCTTTTGAATGGGTATTTTTTTTTCTCCCCCCCCCCCACTTTTGACTACTAATTGATCATATTAACCTGTCAGGCTTAATGTTCCTGTCAGACCTATTAAATAATCATATAGTTTCTGCTACTGTGATGATTCTTGCTTTGTTTAGAGTGAGCAAGCCCAAAGTCCCTTGGTATGAATCCTGGTGGTTTCATCCTTAATAGCTATATGACTTGGGATGTGTATTTAATAAATGCTAACTTAATAAATGGCATCAGTATAACCAGTCTCTCTCTTTTTCTTGCTCTGTATATCCCAGTTGTGGTGTTAAATGCACTTGTAAACTGGTATTTACTTAAGCATATCAAAATGGATATTCATTTATATGAAATGTGTATCATGTCCATTTCTGATGACGTAAACACTAATTTCAGATATATAAGGGGCTGTCGGAAACTTGCATGTATTCATCTTTTGTGACATTATACGGAATTCTTTTGAAATATCTTTGCAAGTGTATTCACAGAATGGGGTAGTATACAAATGTGTGTAAAGTGAATGTAGGAATATTGAGAGGATTGCTCCCCTATGTATCTTAAATTTTTAGGTTGGTGCAAAAAAAAAAAAAAGACTGTATTTTACCTGTCTATAATCAGCATCTGGCATGCATATCTTACAGATTAATGACTTTCAGTTAGACTTAGATCTTTATAGCTGTATATATATACCCAGTGTAAGTGTACTAGTCTATGAATGAACTTTATTAAAGGATTTATCAAGTCTTTTAAGTAATAGAACAAATTTTCCAGTTGCTGAGAAAAATATCAAAAGCCAAGCATAAAATCTAGTTGAATAAAAGGAGCCTTGTAATTAATCTGACTAACTTATGTGTATTCTTTATATGTGAATGGTCCCCACAGCCAGACATCTGCAGGATTTCTCTCCTTCCTGCATATACTGGTACTGCTTTTTCTCCTCATTCCTCCCCTTGCCCAGCATTACTGTTGTTTCTATGTGTTGTGTATTACTATTGTCTGTTACTGTTTTGCCTCTTCTGTTCCTCTACTGCAAGCAGGCATTGGCAGCAGTGATGAGAAAAGCAGAGGAGGGAATAGGTGAGAAATAGAAGGTGGGGGAAAATTAAGCTATAATAGAGCCTTCATAACATGCCTTCCATCT
The DNA here is from genome assembly GCF_036321535.1 of Camelus dromedarius. NCBI lineage: Eukaryota > Metazoa > Chordata > Mammalia > Artiodactyla > Camelidae > Camelus > Camelus dromedarius. The sequence goes on from NC_087438.1 coordinate 49,911,961, forward strand.
TATTTTAATTGACAACTAGGAATAGAGAAGAGAAAACTATGTTATTCCTATTCTTAATTCTTACTTCAGTCTTTTTTCACACCTCAGCATCTCAAGAGCCTCTAATCTTCTCACCATTTTTCCAGGCTCTGTGATGTCTCCTCATCTCTTGGTTTCAAATATAGGCTTGATGTCCTTTTCCTATACCCCAGTCTCATATTTTTATTTTCCTCAATTATGATTGTAAATGGTCTGTAGCATTGTTAGTTTATCTCTGTTATGGAGATGGATAGTTAAGTAGGCATTGCCAACATTTACCTTGCTTACTTTCTTTTTCTTTGGTCTGTTTCTAGTCACCCAGACCCCATTTGAGTTGAAAGACTTTTGTTTTATTGACATCAGTTATTATTATTGTGTTATGCTCATAATACCAGGGCTTACCTGTTACTCTGATCCTTAAGGTGACTTTGTATACATGTCTTGACTCCCTGAGTGTTGATTTTTACCATTTAACTCTCCAAGGACAACTTTATTTGGGGAAGAGAGAGGTACTCATTGATAACTTAATGCACTACACACAGGTACTTAGGAAAATGTCACATCCTGTGGAAAGTTCTAACATTCAGCAATAAGATGGTTATTTCAGAAACAGAATTTGAAAGAACATGTAGGCTACCCTTTTATCCTGTTTCCTGTTGTACAGAAGAGAACCAAGCCAGGCATGTTCCAAGAAGAAATATTCTTTCTTACTGTTGAATAATACTGAAACTGTATTCCATTATCTTTCTTTTGAACTGATTATACTTTTTCAGTTTTATTAGGTAGAAAGATTACAGTGTGACTGCACATATACATTATATTGCATGTAAATACATATACAATACACTGTACGTATTTTTAGTTTACATATGTGTACTGATCATTGTTTCTAAGTGCATTCCATTATCTTTTATTTATATCTATTTGGTTTTGTGAGGTAAAAACATGTCAGGAGTAGTTGGTATTTCATAGATTTCACTATAATAGTAAATCCTTTAGACTAAAAAGTATGTAGTACACCTTTAGAATAGATGAATACGGATATTAGTGTCCACTCTCTGCATGTATACATTTTCCTTCGGTTTTTCTCCCCAAGCTTTTGAGGCACTAACTTTTAACCTCTTTCTGTTATACTGAGAAATTCTTTTGTTAGGATGTTAAAGCCATACTATATGAAGCATTGTGGTATTCTTAAGTGTTGGTAGAATCCTCATGATAGTTATTTTGTAAATGTTTTTTGCTTCCTGTTTTTCTCCCTGCCCTTTCACTGTTTCACTTTTACCGTAATTTCAGATCCTCTTCTTAGTTAAGTAAGCTGAATAATATATGTGTTGTTATGGTGATATAGTTTATAAATATACAATTCATCCCTGTCTTCATTTAAAATATTTAAGACCTGCTGTACGATGATCCTGATTGGGGTGCTAAAAAATGAGATGTATACCATATCTTTCATAGACTCATTATTTTCTAATGTTTTATTACCCTAGAATACAGATAGTAATCCTAGACTATTTCGAAATGCAGGAAGGAATAAGTGCATAAAGCTATTGATATGTTTTTAATAGTTATTATTAAAGAGCAAGTAAAGCTTTAAAATTGCCTGTCACATAGTAAGTATTCAGTAAATATAGGTGAATGGAATAAGTTTAGTTGGAAGATGACTGAAGGTTGATGATGAATTTCAATTAATAAGGAATTGCAATAACAAGGCCCAGGAGAAAGATCACTAGCACTGTTAAAATTAATGAGAGACTAAAGAACCAAATTCATCATAGTTTTTCATAAGGATGTAGTATCATTCGTTAAAGACCTATTCAAGTGTCAGACATTGCTTCAGGTTTGTTACATTTAGTATTCACTTTTCACAAAAATCCTATAAGATAGACGTTATCTATTTTACATATAAATGAATTAAAGTTCAAAGAAGTTAAGTAAGTTACCCAAGGTTGTAGCTAGTAAATAGTCTAGCCCAGACTTTTGAACCTCAGAGGCTCATAATATGTACTTTTAACACATATGCAGTTGTCTGTTAGTATCCTTTGGGGGTTTGGCTTCCAGATCCCTTAGATGCCAGAATTCATGGATGCTAAAGTCCTTCCTGTAACAATGGCGTGCAGTTGGCCTACCGTATCTGCAGTTCCCCACCTGCGGATTCAACCAACTGCGGATCCTTTGGTTGATTGACTACCAGGATGTGCAAACTGCAGATATGGAGGGCCAACTGTATTTAGACAAACAACAACAACTGTATTATTATTATGAAGAAACATTTAAGTATCTGTTAGAGCCAGATTACATTCTAGGTATGCTGCATAGTTTTTCTTTAGTTTAACAATTTTCTTGAAAGGAAATTCATCCACATACATTGTTAAGCTGCAATAACATATTATGTAGCCAGTTTACAATTTTTTTCTATGACTGTTAACTAAAGGAGTGTGTGTGTGTTGGCAAGTCTGTTTTCTGATTACCCGCGAATAATTTAAGTGATCTCTAGAGCCTGTTGTAATTATCCTTTTGTCTAATGTTGAAAGAGGAGTTACGTATTGATTTAACTCAGTATATCATGACTAGTAGTCACTGGCATTTGTCATCATTTTTTTTTTGATTTTGGAGTAACTTACGAATAATCTTGAGCGGTAACAATAAAGGGATAGTGAACAACTTTATTAGACATTGTAATAAAAGTCAAAACTTAGTAAGCTCAAATTTTTTGTTTCATATTTTCCTGAATTATGGATAATGTCCTTTGAAAGTAATTAGCTGCTCATCACCTTTTATGCATGATCTTAATACTATCCATTTTTTAAATAAAGAGTCTAGATTTCATATACATGTTTAATAGATTCTAGCTTATCATAACTTCTGGCTCTTAATGTTGCACTTATATCATCCAAATGCAGTAACATTAAAAGCTTTGATATCTCATAATCTTGTTAAAGAGAAAACAACCATTTTTTTCTTCATTAATTGTAAAACATTTTTATTTTTATATTTATAAACACTAGTTAGAATAAAGCCCAATAAAGTTTTTATTTCTTCATAATTTCCTTCCTATCTCCTTTGTATATATATCTGCTTTAGACATTTGTTCTCTTACAAACTGTGTTAAGTAACTTTTAGTGCACAAACATCATAAAGGATGAAAGAACACTGTCATACATCCTGTTAGCAAAATGGGATGTTCCAAGTTCTTGTTGCAAAATACTCTGTGATGAAGTCTTTCCTGTTGAATGACTAACTGGATGGGAATGCAATGTTTGCTTTTTATTCTTAAAAGTGCATTGTTCATTCATTGATTCTTGGGTTTGAGAAAATATATCCATTTAAATCAGCTGAAATTTCATAGTCTGAGATTTTGCTTAGAAGATTAATTTCACCATCATTATAGTCTAGACTGCTATTAGTCCCTTTACATTCACCTTCTGATTTGTCTGATAATTGTGAAACTCTTTTGTCAAATTTCCTCTTTTTGCCGGTATGGACAGAAAGTGAAAAATTTAGAAATCTCAACTGTATTTAATGCAAGCTATCAAAAAGGGAAAAAATATGCAAAAATAGTGTTTCTATGCTTCTCTTATGCTTTCTTTCAAAGATATGATACTGTGGGCAACACAATAAAAAAAACTGAAGGACAATGTAATGGTGATTTATTTCACTACTAGATCATCTTTCTAGATGATTCCATTCCGTTTTCTCCTTATTTTTAAAAATAGTTGATTAGTAATGAATAAATAATTCCTAGGATGGTAAAATAACAAAATATTCAAAAATAGGAAAAATAACATCCCTGAGATACCATAAGGTATCTTCAATTTATAAAGGGATCACCATCATGTATCTTCAATCTGTAAAGCATTCGAATAGATCCATATAGCGATTCCAAGACAGAGTGAATTTTATTCTAATAAAAAAAAGAATATTTTTTTTTTGTTTTTTGGAAGATTCCTTAGAAGGACTAGGATATGAAATATCAATGCTTAGAATAAAGTTGCTCAAAGAAAAAACTCAAAAACTCAAATTGGGTCTAATAGATCTTTGTGGTATACCAAGGGTTAATATGACTACATTCCTTAATTGTATTTCATAACCAAACCTGAACTAGTTTGTATTTCCTTCTCCTAGCTCAGGTGAAAGTGTTAGGACTGGTTTCTATTTCCTTCACCTATTCTTAGGGGAAAGGTTAACCATTGTAATCCATTCCAAAATAATAATAATTTGACCAAATAAGGTATTCATCTTAAATATCAAAGCACATCTTAATATACTACTAGTTCATTTCTCTTCACCCAATCCAGTGAAATTTTTGCATTTTAAAAAACTGGATGTATAAAATATAAAAGTAGATATAAAAAATCATTTGTAAAGCATATAATAAATATTTGCCCATTAGGACATCTAAATAGGCCACTTTTGTTAGAAATACCTAAAATATTAACAGAACTTTTCAGTTTTTTACGTAAGAAAAGCATGGGTATCATGTATATCCCATTGTAGCAAGCGTTTCACAGTAGAACCATACTTTATATATCATGAGCTGAAAGAATTACCAAAAACCAAAATGAAGTCAAGGGGATCAGTGACCAACATGTGATAATATTTACTCAAGCAGACAAGTGAAAAGATGTGTGAAATAAAGAAATACTGGTAAATTCCAGAGACAAAGCCCTTCATTAAAAGGCCATTGCTTCTTTCTAGAGATTATTGCTAGTTTTTTAACAGAATGAGAACCCAAACTATTTTGTCACTAAGAGTACTATAGTGCTTGATCTTGCAGATGTAAGTTAAACAGGTACATAAATCAAATAGATTTTGTAGGTCATATTCTTTAAAAAAAAAAAAAAGATTGGAAAATTTTGAAGCCTTGGAAAGCCTTTTTTACCTTTCTCATTAGGGGGTATTTTGAAAAAATAGAAAAAAATTTACATATATGCAATATGAGGGTACAAGAGGATGAGGAAGGCAGCTCTGCTGCACTTTGGGGACAGAGAAAACCTTCAGATCTTTAAAGGGGCGGATGAAGAGGAGGCGGGAGTAGAGAGAAGTATTCATGGAGAATGCAGGAACCTGGTCTAGATCTGTCCTTTGAAGGAAAGTATGTGTGTAGGCAGGTCATCTAGGAAACCAAAGATTGAGAGGAAAAATTTGAAAGCACCCAGAAAGAAATGACACATCACATAGAAGGAAGAACAATTTGAACAACTGTGGTCTTAACAGGATATAATGGAGGCTAGAAAACAGTGAAGCAACATCTGAAAGAAAAAAACTGTCAAGTCAATTCTGTATCTAATTAAAAATATCTTTCAAGAATGAAGGTAAAATAAACCTTAGGCAGTACTTATATATTTAGCATACAGATTAAAATGTGGACTCTGGAGACAGAATATGGATTTGAATTCTGCCTTGGACACCTGTGATCATGAGTGAATTACATAAATTCTCTAAGCCTCAATTTATTTATATATTTTACTAATATATACTCTATTGGGATAATATTTAAATTAGTGAATGGTCATGAGGAATAAATGAGACAATGCTTAAGCAGTTAGTACCTGCCTGGCATATGGTAAGTTACTAGAAAATATTATCATTTATTCATACATATTGTTAACAAATATAGCCAACCTTTGGAATTTCATGCTTTCTATTTTCATCTGTTTCATTTTTCCTTCCATCTTTAGAGAGGTTCACTATATCTTGAAAAGGGAAGAAACGGCTAACTATTGTAAAAGAGAAATCATTTTTGCTGCTATTTTGACTTACACAAAGACAAGATTTAGGAAATTCTCATTTTCAGAGAAAAAAAGGCTTTCTTTTTATGAACAATGCTTTCTCTTTATTTTCTGTATTGCTTTAGATGGAAATATAGGGCTTTTTATTTTGATAGTTAATTTTAAGTTATTAGGTAAGGCAGTAACTGATAAAAATGAACTGTTTATTTAGATGCCATTATTATTGAAGAAACTGCCTTTCACTAGGCCACTAGGAAGATCTGCAGTTGATCCTGAAATATATTTTTCTTTCTACAGTGTTTCTCACATTTCAAGATACTCTTTTTAAAAAGTTCCTGGTTTTTAGAAAAATCTGAACGAACATAGTATTTTCATAATTTTATTTTAGTTTCCTTGTCATTATTTCACATTCTTCATTTGAAGACTTCTTAGGCTTTTAGAGTTTTCAAAATCATGATATCATTTAAAAATAAATTTAGAACATAAATTGTGCTTTTTATTACAGTGAATGTATGATATTTTACCTGGTATCATTCACAGTACTTTGATGTTACTTCCATTATCAGTCTATAAAACAACTACTGTTCCTTTTTTTTTTTAAGATTCCACTAATTTTACCTTCTTTGTATTTATAGTGTAATGGTTAAGTGTGACAGCTTTGAAGCCATATCTGAAAGTCCCCAATCTCTATGACCTTATCTAAGTTACTTAACTAAATTTGCACGTTCGTTTCCTCATCTCTTAAGAAAATTAAATAGGATAATGGATGTAAAACACTGTGAGATCCAAATGCTAACTTTCATGATTATTGCATTTAAAAAGACTTAACTGAGGTGTTACCATTAATTTTATTCCTTTCTGTATATTAATCTGCCCATCATTTATTCATTCAACATATATTTATTAAGTAACAAGTCTCAGTGGCCTAACACTATGCCAGTTTAATTGTACTAAGTACAAAAAATATTGCCTAAATTTTTTTGCACACATTCCAGGAGAAAAAGTTATTTGGCATAAAAGTTATTTAGTTGATTGGTTTGTTAGTATATTTTAATTTTTCACCTTTATTTAAATGAAAACATTAATAATCTTTAGTATACAACTGTTTTAGAGCAGAGCTACTCAAAATGTGGTATGTGGACCAGTGCGGATCTGTGATGAGATAATTATAGAATTTGAGAATAAGCTATAAATTTACTATCCCATGGTTTCTGTGCATCAAGGATCCTGGCTGGGCTTAACTAAGCACCTCTGGCTCATAAGAATGCAGTCAAGCTCTTGTCCAGAGCAGCAGTCTTATCTGAAGCCTTGGCTGTAGGAGGATCTACTTCCAAGCTTATATACATTTAGCTCCTCTCAGGGCTGTCTCACGTGGCAGCTGGCTTTCCCACAGTGAATAATCCAAGAGAGAATGACAGTGTTTGAGATGGAAGTCACATTCTTTTATAACTCATTTTTGGACATGATATCTTATCACTTCTGCTTCTGCTGTATTCTATTTGTAAGAAGTGAGTCACTTAATTACACATTATGGAGTTTGTTTATTGTGCTTCTTTCTTGGTTTTCCTAGTATCTGTGAAGTATTATTAAAGGTAATTATTTTAGTAGTATTAAGAAATGCATATTTCATTTGTAGATGAAATTCTGCTTCTTATTGTACTTGGCAGTATAGAGTGCTGCATATGCTGGAAGCTTCTGTCAGCACTTAATCACTTTTCATAATTCTATACCATGTGTAGATTTAATACCAGGGTTAATTAACCATAATAATTTACTGGCATTGAACAAGTGGTCTTTGGCAAAAATATTAACTTAGTAGGTTTTTCAAATATGCTAATGCTATTATGGTTTAGAATTCTGAAATCTGATAAATTTAAGCTCTCTCTTTAATAAAGACCAATACTTTATTTTAACCTTATAGAATTATCACATAGCAAGAAGCCAAGGTTGCTATTAGTCTTAGCGCTAAGCCTTTGAGTAAAAGAGGTAACAAGCTATATGGTTCTAATCTCTGTTGAAGTAAATAGATGCTGTTTTCAGAGTCTTTGACTTCCAACCTTTGAGGCCTGATCAAGGAGGTAGAAACATTTCCGATGATTACTAGATTGGAAATCAAAAAGAAAAATTCCCTAAGGAAATCAAAGCATGAGATTCATTTTCCTTTTTTTTATAAGAAAATCATGGTGTTTTCCAGAGGCAGAGATACATCTGGCTTACTGTGAAAATTATATAATACAAGTGCATTTTTGGTTTAAGGGATTAAAATTATCTGTTCATATAAGCATTTAGCAGATATTTACATTTTAAAAATATACATGTTTTAAATAAGGGTTTCAGAGATTGTCTTGGGAATATTCTGGAATTTAATTTAAAACCTTACTCTGAAAACTTGATTTATTCTTAGAAGTATATTAATTTGATTTTTTTCATATTAAAAATACATTTGTTTGTCAAGCTTCATTAATATAAATTATTTCTACACATATTCTAGGCAGTAATATATGTGATTTTTAAGTCAGTCATGGCAAATGTATTATGACAGTTCATTCATACAGTTAATCATTATGAGATCAAATTCGACATTAGGTATTAACATTGAAGTGTCATATATGTCTAGACTTGGTTACCTTAATATTATATTCATACGATTAAGGTAAACTAAAATATAACTGTTTGGTACCTTGATTTAAATTTTAGGATCACGTCAGTGGTAAAGCCTTAAAAGCCATGAAGAATTGTCCCTTTTGTTTCACTGAGTTCTATAAGATCCAAAGGGTGGGTGCCATTTGTTCTTTTTATTTTATTTTATTTATTTTTGTAATTTAAGTATAGTCAGTTTACAAGGTGATATTAATTTCTGGTGTAACTGTTTGTTCTTTCTGACTTCCCTAAAGCTAAGTGGCATTTTGTGTGTATGGAGATGGGGGTAGAGTGTGTGTTTGTTCATTTTTTTTCACTTACCATAATTAGTAATGAAGATTTTTCTTATTTTTGTATGATTTCTCAATTACATGCTCGTATTTGCAGCAAGGCATGTAGGCTTCATCACATTTTATAGAAATAAGTAAGAATGAAAGTGAGAGGAGACACTCCACATTTGTTGCATGCTTACTCTATATTTACTGTGCTGTGGGCTCTTACGTATCACACATTTAATCCTCAGCAACCCTGGAAAGTAAGTTTTACAGACCAGAATAGCAAGATTAACAGACCTTGAAATCACGTAAATTGCCCACAAAGACACACCTAGTTAAGATTCAGAGTTTCAGTTTCAATCCAGGTCTTCTGGTTTCGAAACACATACTCTTTGTACTATGTCAAAATTCCTCTTAGAACTGAACTCTTTATAAGTCTTATATACGTTAAAATAAGCAGTTGGCATATTTAGTTCTCATTATGAAAAAAATAGTTCAGACTGCTTTTCCTTTTATGGGTTAATAGCTCTCATTAGCTAACATAAATCACTTTTATTGTGTAACAGACGATAGTTTCATAAGTTACTGTAGCTTAATGTTTTACAAGGTTTTTTTTTTAAACCCATGCTCCCTTTCACAAACCTTCCTTTAATGTTTTTGAAACTTCAAAACAAATTTAGTATCATTAAAAACAAAACATAACTAACCCCCCTCTATTTATAGCATATAACCCTGGGAAGAGGAGAGATCATTTCATCAAGAATAATTATTTTTGCTAATTTAATGAAAATTCCAGATCCTTTGTAATCTGTTAATTTTTAAAACCAAAGTTCTTTCTAGCAGAATATGATCTAAACAAAAGTCAGATAATTATGGAGTTTTTTTATTTTTTAGGGCAGGGGGAGATATGTGGATGTGTTTTAAATCATTTTGGGTTAATCACTCCAAAATCACAACTTCTTGCAAGTGTTTTTTTCCTGTGATTGGAAAATTCTGGAGTAGTATTTTACTGGTGTTTGATTTTTGGGTTCTGGTTTTCAGACATGTATAAGATCAGGAAGAAAACATAACAATAATGATTTTTAAAGCCTGTCTTCTTATGGAAACCATCTTTTAAAAATCATCAATAGTAAACAGTTGTTATCTGAAAACAGTGCAGTCTTGGAGCTGGTAACAATTTCAATATATATTAATGTTCATACAGATATTTCTAAGGAATTAGGAGAACCAAAGAAATGAAGATTATTATCAACTTTCCCTTTTCGGTGGGCTACCTAGTTATTCTTTTGCATTGGTAATAGTATATGTATGAAGAAATTGTAAGAGAGCTCACAGCATTCTTAGAACAAAGATTCAAGGAAAAGTTAGAGGTTTTACTTAAGATTTCATGTGAAAAGAGTGACATTGCTAAAAGTGTTTTAAGCTCCTGCCATAAACTATTAGAACTATAAGAAACCTAAGAAATCAGCAGGAGTGAATCAAGACATAATATAAAGATTAGGACTCAAAAAAATTGGAGCAATTTGGCTAAAGAGGTAATTGAAAGGATCATTTTTTCCAGGATAAGAAAATAAAATAATATCCTGTACAACACTGACTTTATTAAATATTTTCCTTCCAATAATGTAGGACAAAGTAAACAGTATAACAGCTGAAATTTCCCATTAGTGGTGTAACTTACCCGTATTATTGTGGCTTCTTATGCAGTTTTATATTAAAATGCTAACATTTGAGATTATCGAAGTTAAAAAATGATTACAATACCAAAACAGGTACCATAGGAGAACTTTTTCGTCCTTTTCTAAGAACATATGTGTTCAGCTATCCCTTATGATTTGTACACTTTACGATATACCTCAACTAAAAGCAAAATTAGCCTATTTGATAGCATGTCTATGTAAGTAAATATTTTTGCCAACTTGATCTAGTACCCAAGAATCTGTTGGCCTACCTCTGGGCTAATGAATCAACATCCCCAGAAACAATCAACTTCTATGAGATATAAACTTGATTTTTCTCAATTGTTAAATGTCCTGAGTGTGTTTATTTCTGACAGTAAACAAAATTTTCATTGTTAAAGAATCTGGAAGACTTTTTGTAAAATATGCATCTCATCATCAAAATAGGAACTTACAAACTTAGCTTTGGGGAATTTACCTTTGAAATGACATTTAGTTAATATGTTTTGCATCAGGCTATTTTTCATTCTGTACTAAAGAAGCAGATAGTTTCAATTTATTATTCTATAAGCGTGAATTTTATATATCTGTAGGATTATGTAGAGTGTAGGTTTTCTGACTACCTTCTGTCTCATTCTTCGTTGGAAAAAGTTAAATAAACAATTTAGGAAGGAAAAAGGCAATTAAAGAGAATATGTGCGTGGTTCTCTCTTAAAGAGTAGACCTTAAATCCTTGGTGAAAACTTGTGTATTCTTTTAGCATACGTCCCCTTGGTTTAAGATTTGTGGGGTTACATTATTTCTATTATTTCTCTCATTGATACATGTAAATTTTAAAATCTTGTAAATAATCTGATCTCAAATAATTTAAAAATTTTGTCCATCTTATTTTGCAAAGATATTAAAATCTAAAGCTAAAAATACAGAGTTGCCTCTGTGCTTTCATTCCCATCATATAAAAAAGCATATGATTTGAGTGTATGTGTTTATGTGTGTGTGTGTAAAATAACTAGAGAGGAACATGCTAACAGATTAACATAATCTGTTGAAGTCTTAGGGTTGTGATCTTTTAATTTGCTTGAAATTTTTTAAAAGATATTTTTGTAGTAAGTAAAAATGAAAAAGGAAAATTTTTAAGTCAGGCATTAATTTGAAAATTACCACATTAAAATTAGGGTAATATTCTTAATTTATCTCACTGTGTTTAAATTTAGATGGTGAAAACCTTTAATCACAGTCTGAAGTTTTGTCCTGGGTGGTTAATCTGTTTAAACAAACATTAAATATTTGAATACTTGGGGTATTTAAAATAATATTTGTTCTTAAGACATATAAAGGTTTTATGGAGAAGTTACTGAGTTTGGTTATTTATAGTATGCTCAAAATAGGAAGCAAGCTCCACCTAGGGACTTACTATAGTTTAGTTTTCCCTCCTAGCTGTCTTTCCTCTCTTCCTTCCCCTCCGGTTTGGTTCTGCTTTCTCTTGTTACCCTTAGCATATTTTGCCTATTTCCTGGTAGATTACTCCAGGTAACTTTTGTCAGTATGTGGAGCACTTGTGATATTATGTACATAGTTTTGTGTGCTTTTTTGTAGGTAGGAGGAAACCTACCACACAAAACTTCATTAGAATTCCTTTTGAAAAGTTTTAAATTCCCATTCTTACTATCACCAAAAACATAGGTTGCTCTTACATTTTTTAAGTGGTAACTTGAATAGTCAGTGGTAGAATCAGACAGGAAGAATTTGAATATTTTCAGAGAAAATGTGCTTTCAAACCAATATGCTAAACCACAGAAACCCAGAGTTTTTTCCTTTGAGTTGTGCATTACTGTTTGTGCTTCTGAATTGAAGTGAAACAGACTGTATTCTATAATATCAAGTTGTAAAAATGTTTCACTGTTTTCTTTCTCAAAAAAACTTTTGTTTATAAAATTACAGTTATATCCATTCATAGGCTTTGGGACTCTCTATGTGATAGTGCACAGTAATCATAGGGCAAATATTTCTTTGGAAGCAAAACAAATAAAATTCTTCTATATCATCTTTGAATGTAGGCTTTTTCTCAAAGATGCTTGTCATGTACCCTGTTCCCTTTTATAGTCGCCTTATCTTAGAAATAAGAAAAGTAAGACTAGTGATTTTTACAGTTCTGGAAATTTGGCTTCACTTTAATAATAAGTATTGATTGAGAGTTTGTTATATACCAAACACCATACTAGGCGATTATATGGTGCCCTTACAAAGCCATTTGAAGTAGTATTAAATCTCACTTCTCAGAAAAATAGGGAAAATCATCATTCTTTGTGATATTTTGTGATCATCTCTGCTAGAAGCTCCTCTTTTCAATTTGTGTATTTCTGGATAAAGAAACTCAGTGAGAACTAATGGGAAAAGCACAGATAACCAGTACTAACAAGAAATTTTAGAAATTTGAAAATAACAGAAATACTAAGCAATAAAAGCAAAAGCAGGCTCACCACAGTAACATAAATGATAGTACCAAAAGGAACTCATAGGGATCCAAATATACTAAACTTAGTATGTTGTTTATTACCTTTCTCCAGTGATTTTCTTAGATTTCGATATAATTGAAAATATTTAATCAAAGAAATTAACAAGGTAACTTAATTTCCTAAAGTATCAATACAAGCTAGAATTATTGAATATTTAATGGAACCCAGCAAGCATTCTAATATGTAAATTCAAAATAATCTTATAATACAAGTCCAAAAAGCTTTAATAAACCAATTTACCCATTAAATGTTGTAGGAAAATAACATTTATAAAAATCGAAGGTTGTTAAGCTTGAATACTTGTCCTTATATATGCAATGTTGAATTAAGGGAAAACTACAAGTATTTTAAAGTTATTAACTTCAGAAAAGCAGTTTTTCTCCCAGTCTTTTAATGTGACTATGTGACCTTCCTATGTGAATAAAAGAATGAAAAAAATGACAGAAAACTGAGTTCCGTCATTTAACGAATCTACTAACTGATCACCTACTCTGTGCCAGGCACTGTTTGAGGCATTTGGTATCCATCAGTTGGAGAAAAAAAAAAAAATTCCCTGCTGTCATGGAGTTTGCAGGGGAGATAGGCAATACACATAATAATAACTAAACTTATGTTAGGGAGTGATAAGGTCTATGAAAAACAATGGAGCACTGGAAAGAGTGGGTAGAAAGGGTAATCAGGCTGCAATTTTAAATAGGGACGTCAAAGTAGCATTGAGAAGGTGACATTTAAGCCAACACTTGAAGGAGATAAGGAATTTAATCAAGAGGATATCTGGCTGAAAAACCCTAGGGGGAAAAAGGAACAGCCAGTGCAAAAGGCCTCAAGGTCAGAGTGTGCCTTGCTGATTTGAGGAATAGCAAAGCTGGAAAGCAGTAAGCAAAGGTAGAGAGTATTAGAGAGGAATGAAGGTAGACAGGTAACAGGTCATAGGGATACAGGTTCTGTAAGGATTTGGGGTTTTATTCTGGAGTGAATTGAGGTGCCTTTGCACAGTTTTCAGCGGAGGTGTAACATGACTTAACATGATTTAGAAAAATTCGTTGGGCTACTGTGTTGATAATTGACTGTAGGAGGAAAGGGCAGGAACAGAGACCATTTAAGAGTCTACTGCAATCATCTATGCAAGAAACGATGGTGGTTCAGACTAGAGTGGAAGCAATGAAGATGGTGAGAGGGGGTTAAATTCAGGGTATATTTTGAAAACAGAGTCCGAAGGGTTACATGACAATTTGGATGTGGGGTATATGAGAAAGGAGGGTCAAGAATGACTGCAGAGTTATTAGGTTGTTTGCATGAGCTATTGGAAGGGATTAGAGTTGCCCTCAACTGAGATGAGGAAGGCTGCAAGTAGAGCTGGTTTGAGGGTTGGAAGTAGAGGAGGTCAGTTGTGGACATGTTAAATTTGGTACATCAGACAGGCATTTGGACTGAAGCTGTAAACTTGAAAGTCATTCACATGTGGATGATAGTAAATCTGTGCACATGAAACTGGACATGCGTTGCCTAGTGACTGGGTGTCAACAAGCCAGGAAGGTAGCTGAAACCTTTACCCATCTCACAGCTTTGCCATGTGCCAGGACTGCTGATTGCCCAGTTCTTCTGACCAATTAAGGACCAAAATCAATTCTCAGAGTTTGGGGGCTAAGTACTGTACTATATGTGGAGTAGCAGGAATTCAATAAATGTTTCTTTTCCTTTTGTGCATTTCCTCATTTAAAGGACAAAGCAGCTTAAATATAAGAGACCTGCATTTGGCCGCTTCACTATTGAGTAGTAGTGATTTGGGGAAATTATGAATAAATTACATTCACCTGTTTTACTAGAGAATGACAAGTTACTGGATTACTAAAGCGTAAGGCAAAATACAGGGTAGTATTAGGCTGAATGTGATAGCTCAAAAGAAAACAATTCAATGATAAAAACAGAAAACCCACCTGAATTCTCTTAGGTGCTGAGAAACAGCATCACCAGAGAGTCCTGTTCTTTGAGGCACACTGTAATTACTTAGGCATCTCTTCAAAATTCTGTTGTCTGGCTTCTACTCCCAGACCTGCTTTATTTGGTATGGGATACAGCCTAGGCATCAAGAGTTTTAAAGTCCCTCCAGGTAAGTCTGATGTGCAGCAAAGTTTGAGAACTACTGTGATGTACATACGCTATTTTTTTTTCTATTGAAACTATTACTGATAATCACAGTATTTAAATTTCCTTCTGTAATTTATTTTATTCTTTGCTGGTGTCAAAAATGGAAGCAGCTACCAAGAAAAGGTCCTCTTGAGGGCATTTCGCTAAGTGAAATAAGTTAGAGAAAGGCTGACACCGTAGATCTCACTTATATGTGAAATGTTAGAACAAAAACAAAAAACAACTCACAGAGATTGATGGTTGCCAGAGGTGGGGGTGGCAGGAGGAGTGGAGAGATGGGGGTAGGGGGTTGGGGGAAATGGGAAAAGGGGGTCAAAAGATACAAACTTTGAATTGTAAAGTAAATGTCTTGGAGATGCGATATACAGCATGGTGACTATAGTTAATACTGTATTGTATACTTGAAAGTTGCTAAGAGTAGATCTTAAAAGTTCTCATCAGAAGAAAAAAATATTTGTACTTATGTGTGGTGATGGTTGTTAACTAGAAAGAAAAGAAAAGGGAAGGGGAGGGAGGAGGGGAGGGGAGGGGAGGGGAGAAGGGGAGGGGAGGGGAGAAAGGGGGCAAGTCTTCAAGGCAAAGTAGAGTAAATGAGCCCTCTATAAATCATACAAGTGAGAAGTCACTGTCATAATTTGTTGTGGATTCACAGCAGCTATTTACCTGACTGCTTATTTATAATACAAATGAACCCCAAATTGAAGGAAGCTGTGATGACATCATACTTGTGTTAGACTTAAATAGTAAGAATAAGAAGACTTGAATTCAAATCCCGGCTCTCTAATTTATTATCAGAGTAGTGGTGGGCAATTCATTTAACCTTCCTGAAATTCCAATTTCTTTCTCCCTAACATGAGAAAAAGCAAATCTGTTTTGCATGGTTGTTATCATTGTTTCTGAAAGCTAATGTGTGAAGGTAAATTATAAAGAACGTTATAGAGATACTAAAGAATTATTGTTTGAGATTAACCTTAGCAGTGACATAACACTGTAAAATGTAATAATTTCCTGGATGTGAACAGATATTTTTTCTGTATTTTTTCACTGATTTAAGAATGGATCTCTGCAAACAGTAGGTAATAAATGCTGTTGAACTTAACATTTAGTAGGGGAATTGTTATTTTGTATTTATTTCTTATAGTGTGTTTAATATGGGAAAAACATGAACTTATTGTAAAATGACTATAACTCAATAAAAAAAAGTTATAAAAAAAAATGAACTTAGACTTGGGTTTCAACACAGATGTTGTCACTTACCAAATTTCTGTGAGTAAACATGTTCTAAGAGTCAGGTTTCTTTTCTCTTTATATCCGAGATAATAATATCTACCTCTCAGGGCTGCTGTGTGAAATTCAAGTGTAAAGCACCAGACATAGTTACTGGCACAGAGTTAGCAAGAAATGTTAATTCCTTTCTTCCCTCCGAGAGTATAATAATCTTGGGATAATAATTTTAAACTCTAAGTAATAATTATTTCTGAATAGCTAAAAATCCTTAACTGTCATTTTTGATTTGTTGATTTCTTTATCATTTTAAGTGTCCACCTCCCCTCTCAACCCCACCCTCCATGAATGCTTTGAAGTGTGTTTGTTGTGATACATTTTCAAATAATAAAAAAAGCCATTGTAACTTTAAGTTTACCTTTTTTTTTTTAAACTTCAAGTTTACACCATGGATAGCACAAAGGAAAAGAGTGACTGCACAGAGGAGAAGCATGACAGTTACAAAGATGATATTATGCTTAGGATGGGACTTAATGATAATAAAGCCGGAATGGAAGGATTAGACAAAGAAAAAATTAACAAGATTATAATGGAAGCCACAAAGGTATGTTTCTTGCTTCTTTCAATATTTTAGTAATTTTTACGCTTTCTGTTGAAAACCAGTAAGTTTTAAATATCCTTTTTATTATAATTTTTAATATTTTAATATATAATATTGTTACGCTACAATGGGTACAGGATAGTCTCCCTTCTATTCTGTTGTTCTTGCCATCCAGTTTTCCACTTCACAAACACATAACATGCATGCGAAAGCAAAATAACATACATGTTCTTTTTCACCTTTTTTTAACCCCAGTAGGAGAATACCACAATTGAGTTTTTTCTTTTTGTTTTAGTTAATATATCTTGGAAGTCTTTTTGTATAAGATATTAAAAATCTTCATTCTTTTTTTATGCCTGCATATGTGGATATACTATAATGTATTGAACCAGTCAGAATCTTTATTAAGGGACATATAAGTCATTTTTAGACTTTAATTTTTTCAAGCAATACTGTAGTGAATGAACTTATGTTTCATCGGACTTTACATATGTGCAAATATAATTATAGGAGAGATTCCCAGAAGTGGAATTGTTCCCCCAAATACAGATAGCATGAAAGGAAATATGCGTGTGCAATTTTAAAGACTTGCCCAGTTGCTCTCCATAGTGGCTGTATCAATTTACATCTCCACTGCCAATGTATGTGAGTGTGTCTTACCATGCTGCAACTGTACCAACAAGTGTGTTACTACACTTTTGGATTTGCCAGTCTATGGTTACATAGTGTAGCATTAATTTGCATTTCTCTTATGAAAAGTGAGATTGTGCATCTTTTTTCATATGCTTAAGAGCTATTTGTATTTCCTTTTTCACAAACTGTGTCTTCTTACCCTTTGTACAGTTTTCCACCAGATTATTGTTTACCTTTTGACTTTGCTTATGGCAGTTTATCCTGTGCAAAAGTATTTTGTTTGCTTCTTTTTACACACTTGAATTAGTTAACTACGTATGGCTTTTTCCAAGACCATAAAATAATTCTTTAATGGTTTTTTCCTACTACTTTTTTGGTTTTGTTTGTATATTATGAAGTTTTCATGCAGAAAGGTGTAAAATTTAAGAGAATAGCCTTATTCTTAAGAAATGCATGCTGACATCCATAGCAACTTACTTTCACATGGGTTAGCCAAAAAAGGCAGGTGGGGAAAGAGAGAGCATGTGTATGTGTGTGTGCGTGCACGTACGAGAAAATGTAGCAGAATGTTAACAACTGGTGAATCTAGGTGAGGACATGTAGGTGTTCATTGTACTAATCTGTGAACTTTTGAAGATTCGGAGATTCCAAAATAAAAAGTTAGGGGGAAAGTAATTTTTAAGTATGTAAAATGTAGATATAATTTTAAAAGTAAAAGGTGAGTAGATGAAATAAACAAATATAATATTTGGAACCTGATTGGGTCCTGGTTTGAAAAAACACATTTGGAACATTCATAAGAATTTGAATATAGAAAGGGTACTAGGTAATATTAAGGGATTATCATTAATTTTATTGTCTATGAAATGTTATTATGATTATGTGGGAAAATGGCCTCATTTTCAAAGATGCATGCTAAAATACTTTATTGAATAGCTAAATGTCATTATATCTGTAAGTTACTTTAAAACAGTTCACTGAAAAAGTCAATGAAGGGAATTAGGCAAAATGTTAACAATTGTTAAATCTCAGTGATAGTTTTACATATACATATTTATGGTAGCAATCTCTATATTTTTCTGTTTGAGACTTATTTGAAATTTTCATCATAAAATTTTTTTCAAAGGAGAAGAAAAGAATGAAAGCTTTGAGCCTAGTTTTCAGGTTAAGAAATAGAATATCTAAGTTTTCCTGGATGTCCCTATCAGATTTTCCCTCTCTCTTCCTTGTGCCCCAGTAACATTTATTAAATAGTCCATCCTTTCCTACTGATCTGCAGTGCTTTCTCCTGTTCTACTGGATTATTTGTCTGTTCTTGTGCTATAAACATGATCTTAATTACAGTACTTTATAGTAAATCCTGATATCTGATGAAACAAGTTCTCTTTTTTGCTCTTTGTTCTTTTTCAAGAGTATCTTAGGTATTCTTGAATCTTTGCTTTTTTGTTAAAACATTTATATCTTTTATATAACATATATTCTTCTTGTGTGTGGGAGGAGGGGAGAGTTTATCATAAATATCTTTTTTAAATTAAAATTTTCTAGTTGTTGCTGCTGTATAGCAATGCAATTTACTTTTTAAAAACGTTTGTCAGAAATTTTTAAACATACTCAAAAATAGAATAGTAAAGTAAATCCCAGTTAGTCATCACCCAACATCAACAGTTATCAACATTTTTGCAAATATTGTTTCATATATCTCACTAACCTCCTCCTACTAAATTTTGGAAGTAGAGGGTAGAGTATTTTAAAACAAATCCCAATAAATTGGACAAATTTCTAGAAATTTGCAACTTTCCAAAACTGACTAAAGAAAATATAAGAAATCTAAACAGACCTATAACAAGGAAAAAATTAAATTAGTAATTAAAAATCTCCCCCTTCAAAAAAAGATCAAATCAAGTTGCCTTCACTGGTGAATTTTATCTGACATTTAAGAAAGAAAGAATACCAATACTCCACAAGCACTTCCAGAAAATAAAGAAGGATCAAACACTTTTCAGCTCATTCCATGAGGCTTGTACCTCCTTGATACTAAAGCCAGACTAGCAGAAGATTTTTAGATCATTATAAATGTAAAGTCCTCAACAAAATATGAGCAAACTGAATCCAACAACATATTAAAAAGATTATGTACCATGACGAATTAGGATTTATCCTGGCAATGCAAGGTTGGTTTAACATCAACAAATCAATTAATATAATTTATGTACCATATTAATACAATAAAGGACAAAAAACACATGGTCATGTCAATAGATGCAGAAAAAGCATATTTGACAAAATCCTATACCCATTCCTGCTAAAAACTTTTAACAAGCTTGAAATAGAAGGGAACCCTTGCAACCTAATAAAGGGCATCTATAAAAACCTATAGTTGTCTTCATACTTTATAGTTGAAGACTCAATACTTTTGCCCTCAAATCAGGAGCAAGGCAAGGATGTCTAATCGCTCCTGTTCTATTCAACATAGTCCTGAACATTTTAGCCAGTGTAGCAGTCTATTAAAAGAAATAAAAGGCACTTACATTAGAAAGGAAGAACTAAAACTATCTGTTCATAGATGACGTGATCTAATATATAGAAAATCCTGAGGAATTTTGAAGAAGTGCAATGTTTATACCCTGAAATTTACAAAAATTTGTTGAGGGAAGATAAAGAGCTAAAAAGTGGAAACATTCCAATTCAAGGATGAGAAGATTCAGTATTGTTATGATTTTTGTAGCAAGGCAAAAGGGTAATCTGTTCAGCAAATAATGCTGGGACAGCTGGATATCCACATGCAAAAAAGATGAACATAGACCCTCACCTCACACCATATACCAAACATTAACTCAAAATAGACTGACATGTAAGAACTAAAGCAATAAACCTTTTAGAAGATTGGAGAAAATCTTTGAGACCTTTGGCTAGGCAAATATTCTTTAGATACAACACCGAAATCACAGTCAATTTAAAAAAAAGTTGACAAATAGGACTTAATCAAATTTCAAAATGGTTACACTTTCTTTAGGAGGTACTATTTAAAAATACAAAGGTAAGCAACATACTAGGGTAAAATATTTGCAAAATGCACATCTGTTGAAGGACCTACATCTGCAATATATGAATTATTCTTACAACTCATTAATAAAAAGACAACCCAATCAAAAAATGAGTAAAGGATATAAATAAACATTTTGCCAAGGAAGATATAAAAATGGCTCCTAAGCATGTGAAGAGATGTTCAGCATCATTAGTCATTGGGGAAATGCAAATTGAAACCATAAGATACCATTCATAGTTATCGTAGCCTAGAATAGCTATAATAAATAAGACAGACAATAACAAATGTTGGCAAGAATACGGAGAAATTGAAACCCTCATATAGTGCTGGTCGGATTGTAAAATGGTTCTGCCACTTTGGAAAACAGTCTGACAGTTCCTAAAAAGGTTTAGCGTGGAATTACCATATAATACAGAGATTCTACTTCTAGGTACATATTCAAGGAAAATGAAAACATATGTCCACACAAAAACGTGTACACAAATGTTCATTGCAGCATTTTTCATAATAGCCCAAAAATAAAAATAATCAAAATGTCCATCAACCTAATGAATGGATAGATATTATGTTCAGTGATGGGACGATGGGTAATTTTCTAGAAGTAATTTTCTACATTTTCTTAAATGATTAATGTTAAATTTTTAAAACGACTATTGACCTAAAACAAACAGCTTGCCAGCTATTTCTCTGCTAAAAAATGGAGTTTTTTGGGATCAGCTGAGAATTGCAGTTCAACGTTTGTAACCACGGCGAGCCACGTGCAAGTCCACAACAAGAATGGAGAGAATTTTCTCAGGGAGGGGAAAAGGAAGTTGGCAGCAGTAGGGTAAACAGAGTTTATGACTTTTCGTTGGCTGAGACGAGTCGTTGCCAGGAAAGAAGAGGAGTCTTTCTTCTTTCTGTTACTTTCTGCTGTCATCAAAGGGCGTGAGAGCTCCCCATTCTGATCCTCTATTTAATTGAGGTTTCTGTTAGTTAATTTACAGTACTTTTTAAGTGTAAGTGAAGGAGATAACTGATGACTCAGCTGACTAAGACCTTGGATATGCCCAGAGGATCCTGCCCAGGACACATTGTTCTTTTCTGAATGCATATCTGTACTCACCTCGGAGAGTTTGTTCTGTGCTGTGGACTGCCTCACAACAATCCTATGATTTAGATAACTATAAATTCATTTTACAGATAAGAAGCCTGAGACATAATAAGATTCATTTTAGGGTTGCCCAGCAAGTAAGTAATGGAGCTAAGTTTTGAATGCAGTCATTCCGATTCTAGAGTCTGTACTCTTAGCCACCAGGTTTGCAGTGATGCATTCCTGTAGACATTTTTCTTATGCTTTGCTTTGTTTTCCTACATAGGGGTCCAGATTTTATGGAAATGAGCTCAAGAAAGAAAAGCAAGTCAACCAACGAATAGAAAATATGATGCAACAGAAAGCTCAAATTACCAGCCAACAGCTAAGGAAAGCACAGATACAGGTATTAGTTTAATTGCTAAATAAAGTGGAAGCTGGCAGAATAATAATTGACAGTTAAAATGCATCATGGTCAAGTCATAACTGAAAAGAAGGTGAAATGTGAATTTTCATTTCATTGTAAAGCATAAAAATTTAACAAATGCACATACTTTGTTAAATACTGTTCTATTCTTTTATTTAAAGACCCTACATGAAGACATTGTCACCTCCATCACACAAAACAGTAAATGGAACCTTAATAAGGTTAAGTAAATTGCCTGGCTTCATATGACAGGTAGTTGGCAGAGCTAGCATTTAGTCCAAAGCTTTTGTTTTTTTTCTTATATACATGCTTTGCAGCTAGAAAAGGCCACAAAATAAATGTGGCATGTTTTCTGCAAAACTGATTTTGCAGAAAAGATTTGAAGGAACATTAATTAAATGTGGAAGTAATTTAAAACATAATTGTGTTATAATAAGACAAAAAGTCATGTAAACAGTAGAAAACCAAATGCACATGAATTTTTAAAATAAAACACAAGACTTCCGAAAATGTGGGGGCTTTTGGCTTTTCCAGCATCTTTGGGGGGTAAATACTCAATTTCCAGTGGTATTATAAGTTATTTCAGTAGAAAAGTTTGAGAAGATTAACTATATATAAAATAGATAAAAACAAGGACCTACTGTGTAGCACAGGGAGCTATATTCAATATCTTATAATAACATATAATGGAAAAGAATCTGAAAAAATATATATGTAGGTGTATACATGTATACATATATATAACTGAATCACTTCTTTGTGCGCCTGAAACTAACACAACTGTGTAAATCAACTATATTTCAAAAAAAAATTTTTTTTGAGAAGAGCCAAGCTGCAAGGCATCATGTGATAGACTGAGAACTCAAAGCAGCCAAGGTTCTGCTAGTAAAAACTAAAGTTTACTTTTAAAGACAGTTTTACCTTCTATCAAAATCTGATTCAATTTCACAAGGCACTTTAAGCTATAAATAACGATAAAGTTATAATACTAATCTACTGTGGTGCAAAATTCTTCTCGTGATAGAGTTCAGAGATTATAGACTTTGTTTTCTTTATCAAACTACAATGTGTCATTTTTTGGATATATGCTTTCCTTAGAGCACAAGCTAATTTTTTTATCTTCTGCGTTAAGTGGTCTGCTATAATGAGAAAAGATGATTTGTCTGTCAAATCATTATTTTTCATACTTCATAGCAATTCATTGTATAGAGATGCATAATTTATCTACCTTATCTCACCTTGTTTCCAGTTTTTTGTTTTGTATGCAACCTTGTGATGATCGTTCTTATTCGTCTGTCTTTGCATTCTCATCCTGTTGTGTTCACCAAAGATTGTGCCTTTCTACGTTTTCAACATAAGAGCGCTGGTTTCCTCACGTATTTGTTTAAAACTAGATTTTATCAGTTTTACCAACCTTTTAGTTTTTGCTGATACAGTCTCCAAAATATTATATCATGGTTATATAATATGCCCTCCTTTGATTATGATGGAGAAAGAATGTCTTTCCACATATAAGTTAGCCATTCCTTCTTGTGGGAATATCCTCCTTTATTCTGTTAGGATATAGGCTAAGTAGCTGGCACAGGAGACCCCAAAATGTAATGGTTCAAATAAAATAAGAGTTTATTTCTTTCCCACATAGTAGATGAAAGTCCCAGCTGGTCTGGTGGTTCTGACCACCACAGCGATTTAGAGACCCAGGTTCTACATTGTGTTGTTACATCATCCCCTAGTGTTATCCTTAACTGGACTGACAAAACTGGATAACTATCAATCCATATCCTAGCCCCTGGTAAGGAAGAAAAAAACAAGGAAAATATTGAAGCAAGTAATTTGCTATTATTAAACAAGTGAAAAAGAAATTTCACACATTACTTCAGCTCATGTTTAAGTTTCACGGCCACACCTAAATGCAAGAGAAGCTATAGAATATATTCTCTAGCTTGGTGGCCATTTGCCCAGGTAAAAATCTATTACAATGGAAGGAAGGGAAAGTGGATTTCCAGGTTTCAACTAGCAGTCCAAAGCAATATTCTTTGCCCATATTTCTAGAGGAGTTTGTATCTTTTTTTTGTTTATAGATCTTATAGATCTTACCATATATTAAAGATTTTTTCTTTGCCATTTGTTGTAAAAATTTTTCTTATATGTTGTTTGTCTTTTAATTTTGCAGGGTTTTTTTTTTCTATCCATTTAAAATATTTATGTAGTCAAATTCACCAGTATTAAAGAATTTTTTCTTCTTCGCTTTAGTATTGTGCATAGAAAGTCATTCCTCACAGCCAAGCCTGTATGTTCTTTTAGTATTTTTATGGATTATTAATATTCATATCTTTAATCCATCTGGAATTTGTTTTGATATAAAGTATGAAGTATTTTTTTTTTCTTAAATAGGTAGTATTATATTTCCCTGAATGGAATTATTTTTCCTAAATGGTGATCTACTTGTCCCAGCACTATTTATTGAATCATGAGTCCTTTCTCCACTGAACTGAAATGAGGCACTTCCATATACTAAATTCTCATTGCACTTGGATTTGTTTCTGGACTCTCTTTTAATCCGTTAAATCTTTTCCCATATCAGTACCATGCAGTTTTATTTATTTAATAATAATAATATAGTTGAACATTCCCCCTCATTATGCTTCTTTAAAACAATTTTTTTTTGTTTTTCTCATGCATTCTTTCAAGTAAGTTTAAGCATTATTTCTTCAAGTTAAAAAAGATTCCATTCTGTCCACAGTAACATTGTATTTAAATTGATATTAATTCTTAGGCAGTTTACTTTCTGGAGCTCTTTTTGGCAAGTTTTATTGATCTATAGTCTACAAATATCTTTAATAAAATTTTAAAGATATACATAGGAGTTGTGCGATATAACAACTTTCTGCTGTTCATACTCTTTTTAAAACTCATATCCTTCAAAATGCTAATAATCTGAAGAAATACAAAATATCTTACAGTGAGTAGCAGAACTTAAGGTTTTGTTGTGATTTTAGTTGGCTTTCTGTGGGAGGCTCTCAGGCATCTTTTGCAAGCGGAATGGCAGGAAATGTGTTTTGTGTTGATTGTTAAATTGTTTCATTTGTTGAGTTTCCTTTAAAAGAAGTTGTATAAATGGGAGGGGATTGAGGAAATCCTAAAGAGTCTAGAAGGTCTGCAAGAACAGAGAGATTCTCATGGAAAGTGTGTTTCTCTTTTAGAGTCATAATTTTCCAAATAGTAGATTTGGTTATGTGTGATAAGATAGTATGAACTGTTAGTAGTTGAAGTGAGGTAAGTTACCTCTGTAGGCATAAACTCCCATGATGTTCCTTCAGAACCTCCCTAAGTATTCCTCACCCTATGCCATCCTCATTAGACTTCTTAAAGGCACAAACATTTTTGTAGCCATCAAAACATCTTACTATAACATGGGCTCATACGTTAAATAGACAAACATCCATGGTATATTAAATGGCAACTACACAGCACATCAGTGCATTCTGACCACGTAAACAATTAATTTTGAGAACTCAGATGTACTAAGCAAGTTTAAGGTTGAATCAAGAAAGTGAAAAACAGAATTTCTAAAGTAGTCTCCTAAATATAATCAAAAAGAGGTTTTTTTTCATGTAAATAAGACATAATATGGATATAAAATATACCACTCGAGTTTGATTTGAGCTTATTTCAGTGTTCAGGACCTTTTAAAATCTACTTTAGGGGAATACCATAAAATAATGCAAAGAGCACATTCTTTGGAGTAACCTGGTTTCCAGGTCTAGTTTTAATATATACTGGCTGTATGACTTAGGGTAAATTACATAACCTTACTAAGCTTTAGTTTTCACTTGTAAAATGAGAATAATAATTGTTATCTCAATCTGGCCATTAGATGAGTTAACATAAGAGGCATTTTGCATATAATATGACACATATAATATACTCAGTAAATGTCACTTCTACTTTAAAAATTATAGGAGTATCACTAAACCCTTAACATATCCTAGGTAAGTGCATTGCATGGATATCTCTTTTAATTCTTTCAACCTTTTAAGGTTGGTTTAGCTCACTTTACAAACAAGGAAAGTAAGGATGAGAGGGGTTAACTTGCCCACTATCATGTAACTAATAAGTGGCAGACCTAAGACCCAAACAAAAGCCCTTCTTCTTAACCACTGTGACACACGCTGGCTCTGAACTGCAGCAAGAATGACAAGGTACACGTTAGAGACTCAGATCAGAACTTGAAAGCCATTTGGAAGAGAAAAATGGAAGAAAGGAACACATGAATGGGGATTTCAATAGGAGAAACTGGGGGTAAAAATAAAAAGCAGTGGTATGCGTTTGGTAGATGTGGAAGGAAAGAGTTCAGACAAGGGTGACTAATGAGAGATAGCAAAGGAAAGTGGAATGTGTGAGTCATTTAGTGGGGAGGTTTCCTTTTGGCTGAAGTACAAGTAGCTTGCTCTAAGCACAGAAAAGACAATAGTTTGCTGAAGAAACTGCCAAAGTAGCATTAATGTGTGAATCTAAGGAGAGTTTTCTCCCATTTGGTTTGCTGCTTATTTATTATCTTTTTCCTTTTCAGTGTTTTTGGGATAAGATGTTGCAGATGCTGCTCCTTTATCCTCCATTGACTCATATCTTAGGCACATTTTCTAGATTAATGCAGAGTAATTTTTAATCTATCCTTGCTTTTGTTAGTGCTTGTGATCTGTTTACAACTTTTTTTATGTCAGGATGCTATTCTCTAGTTTAAAACAGAAGTACTGGAAGAAGTAATGGTTTTAACTCTGGATGACGAAGTGGAGTAATGTTTAAAAGTTCCATTTATTAGGTGTGCTGTCTCATTGCATGAGATCAGGTTTCTCCAGAATTCTTCTACAAATAACACTTTCTCTTTTTTAATTAGAAATATATACATATATATACTCCACTCCCTTTCTCTTTTATGAGGAAAGAATGAATGAATGAATTTATTTATTTATTTTCATGGTTACTGTTATTTATTTTCATGGTGAGAACCTTTAAGATTCACTGTCTAGTAACTTTCACATATCAATACAGTATTGCCAGCTGTAGTCACCACGCTGTACTTTAGACTCCAGATCTTACTCATCTTTTTTTTTTTTAATTGAAGTAGGTCAGTTGACTTTTAGCACTGTATTAGTTCCAGGTGCACAATAAGTGATTCAGTATTTTTGTATGTTGCAAAATGATCACTGTAAGTCTGTAGTTACCATCTGACACCATATGAAGTTACTACAGTATCATTCCCCTTGCTGTACATTTCATCCTCAGGACACATTTATTTTATACCTGGAAGTGTGTCCTTCTTACTCTCCCTGCGAGGGAAAAATTTAAAGGCAGAAAGGTCTTTCTCCTGATGGAACTCACAATTTAGAATCTAATACAATAAGTGACATAGTAAGAGCAGGAAAACCAATAAGGGAACATTAAATTATGTGGTGCAGAGGACAGAGATCCAATTAAGTTACAGAGATGTCTAAGCTGACCTTTGAAGGGTTAGTAACAGAACTAGGAAGGGCATTCTGGACAGAGGAACATCCTGAAGAAGGCACAGAGCACCCCAGATTGTTCAGTAAGTTGTAGCCTGAACAGGAGCGGACCCTCCAGAGTATCATTGTGGCTACTGGACAGAAATAGGAGTCAAGGTGGTGGTTTCTAAAAGAAGAGTTGCTGTCTTAACCTGAAGCTCATGGGCAGCTGGTGTCACTATAATGTTAAGAAGGAAGACCTTGGGGGAAAAAATCCTGCAGAATGGAAGCAAAGTTGAAGTCCAGCAAGGGGAAAAAGCTGAATTATACCTCTGGAACTCTCTACCTTTGAGGAAACCTACTCTAGGAATCTCTTCATGGTAGATTTTTCTTTCATTCCAGAAAGAGCTCACCCTACTTCCTCGTTTCTGACTGCCTTTCCCTTAATTTTTTTATTACTTCATTATGCAGTTCTCCCTTGATCCTTTTAGTAATAGATTGCATTTATTGAAGTTGACCATGTGTCAGACACTCTTCCATGCTCTTTATGTATTCCATCTCATTCAACAGCTTTCTTCTCTCTTCTCTTCATGATTTTACTAAACGGTCTTGCTGATTTCCTTGTGTTACATAGATCAAAATGGTCACAGAGCCACCCCCAGCTGCAGGGGAAGCTAGAAATTTATGTATTTAGCTTTTTCAGCCTCTATAGCAGAGGCCACAAAAAGGAACAGTTGGGAATGGGTATGTGAGCTACATAAAAACCCTTTTCTTACTGCCCTACTTTGGTATTTCTTTCATTTATCTTCTTTCTTATCAATCCAATTCTTTTTCTCTAAAGAAACAAAAAAGTTCTTTAAAGATTAAAATTCTTCACTGTCATATATGACACATATATTGAAATTTCAGGAAAGGATAAATTACATATTAAATTTTCAATTGTGATTTGAATAGACTAGCAGTTAACAAGTTTTAGCCTTATAAAACAATTCTACTGAGTAAATGTTTACATTATGTTTAGTACAATCAGTTGTATGGTACTACTCAGCATAAACATATGCCAAAGAAGTATAATCTTTTATTGTATGTTTCTTTTGTTGCTGTTTTAAGTCATTAATATTATGAGTCAGATGTGAGTTGTTTATTTTACCTAAACTGAAACTTTTAGTTACAGTAAGTTGTTTTTCAAATTGATGAAGCAATAGAATCATTTGATATAAGCAGTTGGAATGCTTTATTCATTCAATAAATATTTATTAAGTACTGGTTACATGCTTGTGGGTATTGAGAGATGAAGAATGGTAAGGAATGATCTTTGAGAACAGACTGCCTATGTTCATGAAAATAAAAAGCAATTAACAGCCTTAATAAGCAAACAACAATAAAATATATGTAGACTGGCATGGGGATGAGTGAGTGGATGCTTGGATGGACATACAGACAAATAGATATCTACTAAAAGTAAGATTAATGCTATGATTAGTGGTGTTTCAACATTATGTTGTCTAAAAATATGTTAACTTTTTAAAAATTAAGGCTGATAGATTTGCAATGGATTTGGAACAGAGCCGGGATCTGAACAATACCATAGTGCACATTGACATGGATGCTTTCTATGCAGCTGTAGAAATGAGGGACAATCCAGAATTGAAGGAAAAACCCATTGCTGTAGGATCAATGAGTATGTTGGTAAGTAGGTAAAGATCAAAGACAAAAAGAAAGTTTCATAACGTATTTCTATTCAAGAAATGTGCTCAGTTACTGAATCCTTTCAACATCACTTGAGGTACAATTTTTATTTCCATTTAACAGAGGAGAAAGCAAACTCAGAAAAATGTTTAATAACTTCCCCAAAGTTATAAACCTGGTAAATGGTAAGAGGCATTATACCTTTCTGTTGCAAATTACATTTTTCTTAAGTAACTGTTCTAATTAAACAGAATTGAAAAAGAAAGAAAAGGAAATGTTATGCTAAGGCAGAGGTTTGCAAACAATGGCTTGCAGGCCAAATCCAGCCTGCTGCCTTTTTTTGTAAATAAAATTTTATTGGAACACAGTCACACCCATTTGTTTATTATTGTCGTATTAAAAGAGCAGAGTTTAGTAATTGCAGCAGAGACCATATGATCTTCAAAGCCTAAAACATTTGGACCTTTACAGAAAAAGTTTGGCAACACCAATTCTGGAGTAACATGTTTCATGATAATGTAATTAGGTTGTTTTCCCCATGACCTGAAACCTTTGCATTTCTGATTACTATGTTATTTTCCTCATTGCCACCCTCACCATAGAAGGTAAAGGTGACCAGGATACCCGTGTGTAGCTTAATATGTGTTGGGAATTAGAAACAGCATTGGAATAGATGGGTTTTGGTATAAAAGAGACAGAAGAGAAACAAGGAAGGTTCTTCCCCCATTCTAACTCCTTCCAGTGCCTTAATTAATTAACCTGATTCCTACTGAGTTGTTATTTCGCTATATAACCATAATCTCTTCATTATCTCTGCTCCCAGAAGTATGCAGGCAACTAACAATCCTGGTTCCAGAACAGTATTTATTGAAAAGATATTCCCCTTTCCTACAAATCATCAACTGATATTTGAAAAAAATACTTAATTTTATTAAGAATATATATCGCCATATATTTATGTGAAATTATATATGTGAACCCCTTTGGTACTTAGTAGGCAACAATATATTTGCTCGTGATTCTGTAATTTGAGCAGAGTACAGTTGGGAACGGCTCATCTCTTCTCCACTTGGTTTGACTATGGTTACTTGGCTGAGACGGAAGGATCCAAAATGGCTTCACTAACAAGCTTCCAGCCATTAGCTCTCCCCTCCCATGCACACGGTGCGTCATCATTTTGTAATCTAACCCAAGATCTTTACATAGTTGCCGGATCCCAAAAAAGCAAAAGCAGAAGCTGCAGACTCCTTAATGTTTAGGTTTCAGGATTCATGTAAGGTCACTCCCTCACATTCTTTTGGTCAAAGTGAGTCACTTGGTATGAGGAACTAGAAGCCACCTTCTGAGAGGAGGAACTGTAAAAGATTGAGGCTGTGATTTACAATCTACCACAAAACTAAACGTTAAAGGAAGTCGTATCTAGAATGTCATTTCTACTTCACTATAGATCTAGCTTTTATGTGAATTCCATTAGATTTATTTATATTTAAAGCCTTGGTTTGTCTTTCCAGTGCTCTCTTCATTTTCTATTCTAGAATATTGACCAAGAATTAGCATAGTTTTGAGTACAATCAAGATTTTTTTAAATGCCATTTGAAAACCATTAATGGCAGAGTTATATTATCATTCTGAAATAGTCCTTTTATTTAATAGATTCTGTTTTACATTCCTTTGAATTTTCACTTGAGATTCCATGATTACATTTGTGATTTAAGAAGTTTTTTTAAATAGTACTATGATCTACCGCATTAACCTAGACTATTGTCAGGTATCATCATCAACAAGATTTAGTAAATGTTGTTCTCCTTTTTACTCTCACAATTATTTAGTTCCATCTCCTAGTCAGAATGATTTCACCAGAAAGATATTCAAGCCTTAAGAAACAAAACTTAATTTTTAAAGTTTTTTTAAACTTTAATTACTTCATTTTGAGTCTTAATTTAGCTAACCATATATTAGACCTTTGATTTTTTTTCTAGATGAAAAATTTCCAAAATTTCAAATAGAGCAAATTCTAAGTCCATACTATTAGATTGTACTGTTTATACTCTGACTCTTTTGTAACTTCTATACTGTTTATATTATATTATTCCATAATTATTACTTGACTACTACTGTATTATTGCTTTCATGTAACATCACCCTCTATCATCTAAACTCTTATGTATACTATATTACTGATACGTCTTAAAACTAATGACCTTAGTTACTGGAAATGTAAGAGAACCTTTTTATTAGCACAGCCTTGCATATTGCCTGGTGTCACATTATAGATATGGGACAGCAGTGGGAGAGGGTCATGGTACTATACACCATGATAGGTTAAAGTCAAAGCTTGATTTGAGACAGAGCCTATCCAAAAAAATGTCATTGAATTGAAGATGCACATCAGTAATGTGTTTCTTTTGAAAGCATTGATCAATATGTCCATTTAGGTTTGAATATTTTTTCCTGTGTGGTCCATTTCCTTTCAGTCTACTTCAAATTACCATGCAAGAAGGTTTGGTGTTCGTGCAGCCATGCCAGGATTTATTGCTAAAAGACTCTGCCCACAACTTATTATAGTGCCCCCAAACTTTGACAAATACCGAGCCGTGAGTAGAGAGGTAAGTGTCTGATGTCTCACTCCTACTTACAGTCTTTCACTAATGTTCTGTCACCTCTGATGTCAAGTCCAAACACCATAGCACATCAGAATTTGGTCTTAGCTTATTCCTTTTAGTCTCACCTTTTTCCTACCACTTCTACATCTTATGTATCGAATACTAAACTGCATATGTGTCTAGAATATACCCTTCTATTTCCCAGTTCTTCTGCTGTTCTATGTGTTTTTTTTTATCTGCTTAAAAAACTCTTATCCCCCCCAAACTGAGTTCCTTAATTATAACCTGAATTAACTTCAGCTATTTTTTCTTAATGCAATATACATTTTCTGCTAGAATTGCCTTCTATTTATAATCTACCGAATCTATTCAAGTCATTAATTCCAAGCTCTTTTCTGAAAGAATTTTTTAAGTGTTTTTAAACAGTAACAAAATTCACTTATTTTGATTAGCTGTTCTCCTTGCCCTGTCATCTAATAAAGGTACTAATGTACATTTAAAGTCCAGAACACTGTAATCAAAGAAAAAGGGGAATAATCTGTTGCTTTGAAAAGGATCTCTGAAATATAAAGATTTGATTATTCACTAAAATTGCCTCAACTCTCATACATGAAAATCTGCCCTTTTCTCTAATTTTGTTAACAACTGGACTATCATGTCAGTGCTAAAACTGAAGCCATAAATTGAAATTTTAGTATACAGTATCAAATATTTTTAGACTGCTGTGGCAAAATGCAGTGTGTTAAAGACTGCCGTCTAAATTGAAACACTTAAAAACTCTGGCCTAGCACGTATTACCGTTTAGTCTGGTGAATGGTCTTTAGATTCACTCTTCTTAATTGTATTCTACCTCATTTCCCCTAGAAATGATACCTCCCCCAAATTAAAATGATACTCCACCCCTAAATTTTTTTGACTTTTTTTTTTTTTAATTCTTTCAAAAACAGTTTATGGAAGCAAGAGCTTTTGTGCCAATCTCTGAAAAGTTGGTTGGGAGAGGGGAGCACATTCACACGGGTTACTGCTTTCTCTTTTACTGTATTCACAATTAGAGGTAAAATGCTGACCATAAATACTGTAGACTTTTAATAAGTTTGAAAGTACTTCAAAGACTGTGAGAGTGTTTTTTAAGTTCTACTTTAACTCAGTAGAACGTCTGATGGTATGGCAATGAGAAGAAAATTGTTTTTTGTAGTCTTTATTTACATAACCTAATGAAATCTTCAAATCTGAGCAGGAACTAGCTGGTTTATTTGCAGATGACAAATGAGTTCTTAAGTGTAAATGAACTATAGCATAAATTCACTGACCATAAATATATTAATATTTATGGCATGGTTTAGAAGTGAGAAAAAGCCATTTTTGTTTTATCCAAAAGCATGGAAGATCTGTAACTGTTCTCAAAGCCTAAGTGCTTGTTTTTTGCTGGTATGTGTCATTTTCGTTCTTAAATCAGTATCCTGTGTAAATGAACTTAGTGAGTACTCATTGTCTCCAGGGAGCACTTCTCATTCAGAATAATCTTAGTTGGCTGCCAACTACAGACTTTCCAGAGTTTCATTTTGACTAGAAAGATTCCATTTGAGCACATTGTAAAAATAGTTTATAAGAACAAAGCTAATTAAGGTACTCTCTGAGTAAAGCTTGGCCAAGTTTTGTGTCACCATTTTCTAAATTACCTTTGACTCAGCTGTTCATAATTATATTAAGCCATAAACCTTTCTTTTTATACAGTATCAAAAAAAGTTTTTTTATGATACAGCAGACAGCTTCGAAATATTAGATGAAAACATAATTCAGCAAGTATGTTTTTCTAATATATTATTTTGGCAATTACTTCTAATACTTTTCAGCTCATACTTCAGTGGTTACAAAGAAATTCACAGTTTTATATAATAAAACTATCTTACATAAAAGGCATTTCTGGACTCATACAGAGATTCTGACCTCTGTACATATTTCTTTTATCTGAAGATGCAATGCCAGATTTGTCCCCATTATTTAATATCATCACAGATTTACACTACAAATTTTATCATGTTTTCCATTCTAAATTCCAATAATTGAATTTTGTTTTCTGAATGGACATATACATTAATGTATGTATTGAGTGGAATTTTATGTGCATATTATAATTAATTGAAGTTGAACTGCTTTCCAAAGCAACTTAGTACCTTCATGTAAAATTATGCCTTTTTAAAATGAACAAAAATAATCATAAAATGTAAGGGTGAGCAGGATCCTATTGTTCCCTCTTCTGCTTTTGACCTGCTACCCAAACTTACATCGCTTAACCATTTTTTCTCTGCCTTTCAGAATGATGTTATCTGAGATTTATTTGAATCACTTATTATTTATAGCTGTAGGTGGCTAAATAGAGATTGTATCAAAGGAAGCAATTTCACGGTCTTCTGCCTTCGTGGTCTGTTTTAATACAGAAGAGAATTTGAACAGACTTGCCCTAGCAGTCAGTTATTTATTCTCTAAATCTGTGAGCTGTTGATTTCAGGATCCCTACTATAGTTGCAAAGTAAGAGTATTAATGTTTCTTACCAGCTGTAAATGGCAGGTTTTGCTATGGCAGCAAAATTGAAACCATTTTGTTCCTTTTGAAGGTTAAGGAAATACTTGCTGATTATGATCCCAATTTTATGGCCATGAGTCTTGATGAAGCCTACTTAAATATAACAAAGCACTTAGAGGAAAGACAAAATTGGCCTGAGGACAAAAGGAAGTATTTCATCAAAACAGGAAACTCTCTAGAAAATGGTAAGCAATTTATTAGAATGATCAAACTAAAAAGCAAACAAAACACCCTTTGGATTAACCAGTTAACTTAGCATGCACAGGGGGTAGGAATAGATATACCTTTATTATGAAAAAGTATTAAAAATGAAAAATCAGAAACTTAAAATATACCAGTGGGTTTTCTGGGTTAAATGTGTGAAATGTCACTTTTAAACCAAATGAGATTGTTAACTCTCTAGACTTTTGGAGTCTGCAGATTCCCTAAACAAAGTAATTTCATGGCAGTTCTTTTCCTAAGATCTAAAGAACAAAAGGATTGGATTGCGTCAAATCTGAGGAAGTTCTCTGTTTAAGGCGGCCTTTTGTTGTAGTAGTTAATAGAAAATAGATTTTTTTCAAAAACTAGCTTGAGATATATCAAAACATTGGGTGGGATTTTTTTCCTTTTTTCCCAAGTTTTCTATAATCTGGTTATACAGTGACTATGACTGTTTTCAACCTTGACAAAATTAACGACTCCCCAAACTCTTCTTTGCCTGAGACATTATTTTTGATTCATTTTATATACAATGAAACAGAAGTTTTATAACCCCAAGGGTTTTTTTCAAATGGGCCCCTTATTACCTATTCAAAATGGTGCCAAAAAACATGCAGATAATACACATGCTGCTTTCAGTGCTCTGTCAGAGATGTGATTACTTCATATACCAGAGCTGCCCTGGAACCCTGAACAAAGTTCATCTGGATGAAAAGGTGGAAACAGAGGGCTTGCTCAAAACCCACAGCCACATTTTATGTGCACAACTCTTCAACTGCTTCAGCGAGTAGACAGTGGTGGGGAAACCTGTTTGTAACTTTGCCTGAAACAAAAATGGTGGATCCTCATTGGCATAAAATTCTAACTTTCCCATTGTTTGCGCCTCACATCTTTGGAGCAGATTTAATATGGACATCAAATCCTCACTTTATAACTTTACTTAGAACTCTAAGGGGTAGGTCTCTCTCTTTAAGAGAAACATTAAACAATCAGCAAACATAATTTCTGGACAGAGACTTAGAACAAAAGGGTTTTTGCTGTTAGTATAACTGTTGTTTGGGGAAATTAGATAAAGACTGATCACTTTGTTCCTACTTTTCAAGAGAAAGGAGGGGAGACATTATCTACTAATGGTTTTTTCATTTATCATTTGTCATATATCTAAACTCATTATGAGGATATGAATTTTTATTATGTATTGCTATTAACATTTGATTTATGTACTTTCATCTTTGTGTATGTCATATTCCTAAACAATTTAAAATAGCTTCACTTTTTCCTTTTCTCATGTGTAAGTCCCTGTGGGCTGGGTTTTTGGGCATATCTGATTTCACATTATGCCAGGAGAAAGTGTCAACAGTGAATTGGAGCCATGGCAGGTGGTTGGCATATCTTCCTGTAAAGTCCATGGCTTTTTTCTGCTGTTCGCCCCTTTCTAAAAGGTGCAGTCTTTGGAAAAGTATTGCTAATTTCCATGTCTATATACAAATAAAATAATAGTTATTATTACAATATAAGAAATGAAAATACTGTACTATACCCTTTTTAGCACTTTCCATCCAGATGGGATCTTTCATCCTAGTATTCAGATTATAAGAAACCTTAGTTTTGTACTCTGATCACCTCAGTTATGAGGATTATGAAGTTATTTCTTTCAGAAAGCAAATAAAAAACCACTTCAGCAGTTGGTTGCATAGCCAGGCCTCACAGAGAAGTTGGGAAAACTGGACAGCAGCATGTAAAGCAGTGAAGCTAGAACACTCCCTTACACCATACACAAAAATAAACTCAAAATGGATCAGAGACTTAAACATAAGACAAGATACAATAAACCTCCTAGAAGAAAATATAGTCAAAACATTATCTGACATACATCTCAAAAATGTTCTCCTAGAACAGTCTACTCAAGCAATAGGAATAAAAGCAAGAATAAACAAATGGGACCAAATGAAACTTACAAGCATCTGCACAGCAAAGGAAACCATAAGTAAAACAAAAAGACAACCTAAAGAATGGGAGAAAGTTTTTGCAAATGAAACCGACAAAGGCCTGATCTCCAGAATATATAAGCAGCTCATATGACTTAATAAGAAACAACCAAACAACCCAATCCAAAAATGGGCAAAAGACCTAAACAAGCAATTCTCCAAGGAAGACATACAAATGATCAAAAGGCACCTGAAAAAATGCTCAGTATCACTAATTATCAGAGAAATGCAAATCAAAACTACAATGAGGTATCACCTCACACCAGTCAGAATGGCCATCATTCAAAAATCCACAAATGGCAAATGCTGGAGAGGCTATGGAGAAAAGGGAACCCTCCTACACTGCTGGTGGGAATGCAGTTTGGTGCAGCCACTGTAGAAAACAGTATGGAGATTCCTCAAAAGACTGGGAATAGACTTACCATATGACCCAGGAATCCCTCTCCTGGGCATATATATCAAGAAAGAACCCTACTTCAGGATGACACCTGCACCCCAATGTTCATAGCAGCACTATTTACAATAGCCAAGACATGGAGACAGCCTAAATGTCCATCAACGGATGACTAGATAAAGAAGATGTGGTATATTTATACAATGGAATA
Organism: Camelus dromedarius; assembly: GCF_036321535.1. Taxonomy (NCBI): domain Eukaryota; kingdom Metazoa; phylum Chordata; class Mammalia; order Artiodactyla; family Camelidae; genus Camelus; species Camelus dromedarius. The sequence goes on from NC_087438.1 coordinate 49,949,125, forward strand.
CTACTCAGCCATAAAAACAGACAACCTAACCCCATTTGCAGCAACATGGATGCTCCTGGAGAATGTCATTCTAAGTGAAGTAAGCCAGAAAGAGGAAGAAAAATACCATATGAGATTGCTCATATGTGGAATCTAAAAAAACAAAAACAAAAACAAAAAAACAAAGCAGAAATACAAAGCAGAAATAGACTCATAGACATAGAATACAAACTTGTGGTTGCCAAGGGGGCAGAGGGTGGGAAGGGATAGATGGGATTTCAAAATTTAGAATAGATAAACAAGATTGTACTGTATAGCACAGGGAAATATATACAAGATTTTATGGTAGCTCACAGAGAAAAAAATGTGACAATGAATATATATATATATGTTCATGTATAACTGAAAAATTGTGCTCTACACTGGAATTTGATACAACATTGTAAAATGATTATAAATCAATAAAAAATGTTAAAAAGAAAAAAGAAAAAGAAAAGGTAACTATACCGTTCAGCAGCGGCTCTGAACAGTGAACCTGAAGGCAAGCACACTTTGCTTTCTGCCGTAGGGCTCTGTCAGTGACTGACCTGAGGCAGTGTGATAGAAAGATAAGGTGCAAAACACGGCATAAGGAACTGCAGAAGGGGCTTAGGAATGTACCTTACTTGGTCTGCAGTGATTCTGTAGCTCTTTACCTTGACTTCCACCCATCTAAGTGGGGAAAATGGGATCCAGGTGGATACCATTTCAGCTGTGCCACAGTCTTAACTCCTTCTGAATTGTTCTGCATTTTAAAACCAGATCACAGAAAGTGAAAGAAACTAAAGTATACAAATAACAGATTATGTAAGTTTGAAAATAAGGCTTATTTTGTAAATGGCCTGGGAATTCAGATTTGGAAAATATCTGTCTGTAACTTAATTCATATTATTATAAACAAATCAAAATTAAAATCAGCACTTGAAAGAAAATTCAGATTACTTTAACATCTGAAAATTTATTCCATGAATGAAGAATATTTTAAGGTTTTTTTCTCCCCTCTAACAACAAAATTTTCCTTTTAGGCATAATTATTCTAGATTGCTTAATAACCTTTTCTCTTATTCCTAAATTCTAATTTAGAAGGTTCTTCCCGCACATACTCCCCAGAGATGAGAAAAGAGAAAAAAACTTTCATTTTTTTTAAGAAAAAAAGAAATGTGAATCTAATTCCAATTCTGAGTTTCAGTTAATTTCAGTACAGAAATTAGTGAGTTTTACATAAGCTATTTCCTTTTAAGATGTATACTATGGAAATGGATAATATTCTTTATAAGTAGAACTTAGAATTAATGTTTTCTTCATTAAATTGGTAAAAATATAAATGATAACATTTCTGATCTTGGTTCTTAGAAACAAAACTAAATCAGATTTGTTTTGTCTTTAGAAAGACTGTAGGGGAACCTATTTATGAAATATATATGTTTTAAAATGAAGATGAATTACTATTTTTGTTTATAATTTAGATAAACCCGGAAAGGAAGTTAAACTGAGTGAGTGTGAACGATCCATCTCTCCACTACTTTTTGAAGATAGTCCTCCTGATTTGCAGTCCACAGGAAATCCTCTCCAAGTGAACTCTGAAGAACCAAATAATCCTCAGATACTCCAAAATGCAATTGTTTTTGGAACATCAGCTGAGGAAGTAGTAAAGGAAATTCGTTTCAGAATCGAGCAAAAAACAACACTGACAGCCAGTGCAGGTACTTTAAAGGATATCGATGATTCCAATAGTTATAATTTTCAGACTGGCTAATTGAAGTGTAATATTAGCAGTTTCTCATTATAAAGTGTATAGTAACATTTTAGTTATCTGTTTTTTATTTAACTTCTAACAACTTTACCTCTTCAGAATGCTGTGAACCTGTAGGTAAATCGGAACTAAACAGAAGAGCTTCCGAGTCCAAGGCAAAAAACTACCATAAATCTCATGTAGCTATCCTTTTTTAAGCACAAAATCTATTTTAATTGATTTTGGACATAATATTTTATTAGTTTTCTCTTTGAAGCCTTTCAGTACAAGAAAGACCTAAGATGACCACACACAGTGTGAATGAGATAGAAAAAATACCAGCTATCAATATAGCAACCTAGGATCATCTGGTGAAGGGGAAAAGAGATTTACAAAGTCAGTAACCTATAAGGCTATCACTGTTTCTTAGTGTAGAAACTGGAGTTCATCCTGAGAACCTCACATTATTTTATGAAAACCATATTATGATTGGGTTAGTCTTTTCTTCCTATGCCAAAGCATGAGAATAAGTAATAAGTTTTAGGAAAATGTGTATAAAAATTGAAATGAACTATTTAATGATTATATTTGAACATGCCTATTTCAAGTTATCTTAATCATTGAGACACCTTGAAATTATAAAACACCTTTCTGAAAAGTAGTAACTTGCTTTGTAAGTAGCATAAAAAGGATGCACATGTTTCATTATCATTGCTTTAATATACTGGAAATCAGAATCTTTGATTTTTTTTTTCTTTATGTGGATTATTTCTACAAAAGACCTTTTAAAAGAGTAAACATCCATCCTAAATTATATAATCCATATATAATGAGAATATTCTCAATCTTTTCTATGACAGTCCTGTATTCCTACTAAATATAATAAATGTACTAATAGTATCACTTAAACTCAGAAATTACTCTTAGACTTCCTCATTTCTGCTGCCACAATGACTAATACAATTTCTTTTTCTAAGACCATAGCAAGCCCTATGGAGATAGATAGTAACCAAGTGTTATTTTTAAAGTGGCATTCCACATCATTTCAGACTTTTGCATTTAATTTTTGTCTGTATTATCACATATTTTAAAATCATACATATCATGTTCTTTGAGTCATCATTGTGTTCTTCTTTTAAGGCATTGCACCAAATACAATGTTAGCAAAAGTATGCAGTGATAAGAATAAACCGAATGGACAATACCAAATTCCCCCTAACAGACAAGCTGTGATGGACTTCATCAAGGACTTACCCATTAGAAAGGTGAGATTTTACAGAAAATTTATCATCTATACATATTCTCTGAGATCTGAAGAAATACTGTTTAGGATGATCATAATGGGTTTTTTTTGAAAAATTTTAAAACTGTAGGTAACAAGCAAGAACTGTGATGGATGATTTGAGTTTGGATTTGAAGAAATCATCCTGTAAAACCCTAAAAATTGAAGTTTAAGAAGCTTGTTTGCTGTAAAGTTTTAAGGAAGTAACACATGACAGACTTAAGGAGATGGAAGAATAAAAAATACTTGTCAGAGTCCTTTCAGCTGTAACTTAACATGCTGTTTTAGTTCTAAAATCCAAATTGCTACCAGATTAATAGGTTTAGAATTTTAATTGCTTTTGACCAAAATACAAACAAACAAACAAACAAAAACGGGGTGGGGCGAGTGGTATAGCTCAGTAATAGAGTGTGCTTAGCATGCATGAGGTCCTGGGTTCAATCCCCAGGATCTCCATTTAAAAAATAAATAAATAAATAAATAAAAACCTAATTACTCCCCCCCCCACCAAAAAAAAACCCCACAAAAAACCCAAAACACTTTACTATCTTTAAAATGGTAAAAGACTCCATCAGGGATTCTAGAAAGGATATATTTTATTATTTTGTACAGTTTCTAAATTTTCCTGCATATATATACTTTTTAAAAATAATAATTGCTCTGTACACTATTTGATGTTCTAGGACTTGCTTTTCTCACTCAGCATAATGTATATTAGTGAATTTAAATAAACATTTTCAATGCTCAGAAGCAAGGCTGTATCAAAATATATAATGTATAATGATTCCTGAATAGTATATATAAGATGTAGCTATAAAGCAGTGTTTTCCAATGTGTTTTTCAAGGTATGAATGGGTGTTCTATTTAAAAGGGTTCTGGGATCAAAGAACCTTGGAATGTACCACCCTTGGTGGGTCACAACAGGTATTAGTATATTAAGGATTCATCATTCTTGCAATAAAAATTTCATTTTAAGTTTGTTTATCCTAGAAACAGACTCATAGTTACAGAGAACAAACTTTGGTTGCCAGAGGGGAGGAGCATGGGGAGTTGGGCAAAATAGGTAAGAGGATTAAGAGGTGCAAACTTCCAGTTATAAAACAAATTAAGTCATAGGAGGTAATGTAGGACATAAAGAATATAGTCAATAATATTATAATAACTTTGTATGATGACAGATGGCTATAGACTTATTGTGATGATTGATTTGTAATGTATGTAAATGTTAAATCACTGTGTTGTACACCTGAAACTAATGTAATGTTGTACGTCAACTATACTTCAATTTAAAAAAATTAAAAGGGAAAAAAAGGTTGTTTATCCTACCATTCCCCAAGTTTATATGACCACAGAACTCTTTTTTAAATGTTTTTTTAATTCCATAGAATTTAAAATTTTAAATTTCCATGGAATGTGAATTTAGGAAATAAGGCCAGAAAGTAATTAAAGTGGTTTTCTTGTATAACTTGTGAAAATAAGCAATTATACCTTTTATTGGTTATAAAAGGTATGATGAGATTATAATATCGGTTCTTACCCTAATTAAAAAATGTATTAATGATAAATATTGATTCTTTTCTAGGTTTCTGGAATAGGAAAAGTTACAGAGAAAATGTTAAAGGCCCTGGGAATTATGACTTGTACAGAACTCTATGAACAGAGGGCGTTACTCTCTCTCCTTTTCTCTGAAACATCTTGGCATTATTTCCTTCATATCTCCCTGGGTCTAGGTTCAACACACCTGGAAAGGTATCTGAGTGTATAGTCATTCTGCTTTTTCTTTTTAATTTGCTGAAATTAACAGTTTTAACCATTGAGATAGAGGCCATAAGCATAAGATGTTTTAAATTTATTTTAGGCTACCTCAATTCAGAAAATAATTTTTGAATTAGACCCAAAAGATTGGATGTGAGAGAGAAAGAAAAGAGGAATAAAGAATCACTTCTAGGTTGTTGGCTACAGCAGTTGGACAAATGAATAAGAGGGATGATGGATGCTTTGTTTTCTGTACCTGACTTGCTCTTTGTTCAGAACATAAGAATACTAGTAGTCTGATTGTTGAGGAAACAAAGATGGCTCATACTCCTGAATTCATCCTTTAAGCAAGTCAACTTAATGATCCTTGAAAGCCTTCATGAACTTTCTGTATTTCTTCTCTTTTCCAGATTTGTAAATGATTCATTCACTCAATACTGAGTACTTACTTTGTGTTAGGCACTGTTCTAGGCACTGGGGTTGTTAACAGCAGTTAACAGTTAGCAAGGCAAAGTCCTGCCTTAATGGAATTTGCAAAATAGTGTGAGAAACAGAAGGGAACAAATACAAGAAATAAACAAATGAAGAAAGTAAGGAAAAGTGAGGGCACAGAAAATGAGTTGGGAGTAAGAGGCAGGGTTGGCAGCGGTCATCCAGAGGCAGAGACCTGAAGAGGGGAGCCATTCAAAGATCTAGGAGAAGAAGAAACATCTAGAGGAGAAGCCCTGTGTTGCCTCCCTGCCACTCTTTCATCTAAGTCTTAGAAATATCCTAGAGTTAGAAGGGTACGCTGTTCAGGGTGGGTGAAAAGAAGGTAATAAAAACAAGAAGGAGAGTTAACGCTGGGCACTATTTTTACAATTTTGTCATGATCCTGTTAGCCTGCCCTCAAAATAACTCCTTTATGTCCTTATACTTAAATTAAAGGAAAACAAGAAGATTATTGAGGAAGCATATGAAACAAATTTGATTAACCAATTAAACCTGCTAAGTCTTACAGAGATTGCAAGGCACGTACTATTGCTTTTCTCAGGTCTCCATGCTCCTCATTCTTTCCAGTCCACAGTTATCTGACTTTGATCTTGAGTGGATATAATGAAAGATAAGAGAAAGATATTGTAATAACCCCTGTTAATAACCCTGTATTTTAAGATGATGGGAAATACAACTTTCATCTTTAATCTAAAAATTACCCTCTTTTTATTTCTATAGTGCTTGAAAGCAGTATAGTTTTTAATATAATGTTAACACCTGTGGTAGAAATGCAGGTAATTCTTTTAAGTGAAATTCATAGGTAATTTTTTTAACAGTATAAAATAGCAAACCCACCTTTCCTTCTATCCACATTCTCTCTTCCCCTAATTTGCTTTGTTTTTGAATCTGTGGTACTTCCCCTCTTCTAACCTATTCCATATTTACTTCTATATTTGTTTGCCTCACTCCACTAGGATAAAGGTTTCTTAAGGGCAGGCACTTGGTCTGTTTTGTTTATTACTGTCTCTCCCAAGTTCTAGAACAGTGCTCAATTTGTAACAGGATCATTAAATACTTGGAAAATGAATCATCTGCATGTCATTTCAACTTTTTGATTTTAATTACTCCTATCAGAGCTGCTAGAAGCCAACCAAACCAGATGTTTCAGATTCCCAATCATCATCCTATTGCTGTCTCCCAGATTTTGATTGAGCTTCTATAGAGTGGTATAAATGAATGATAAACAGGCTGTCGCAGAGCAAAGTTAATGTACTAGGGCAAAAACTAGATAATTGATAATAAATTATTTGAAACTTAATTGTATCCTATAACTACAAGCATTTACATTACCACCTTCTGTTGGTTTTCATAAGTTGTGGGTTTTGATATTCAGACTTTTAATAGAAACAATTTACAGTATCAATCTGTTTTCAAATTTGTTCTCTTTGATAGCTGTAGACTTGATCCATTTATATGTGTAATTGTATTAGCACCTTATCTATTTTCATTCCTTGGTGATAGTTTTATTTTTAGGTTAAACAACTCACTGTGTTTCATGATATGTAACTTTTAAACAAAAACATTACTGAGATCTCTAAAGGGTAACTAAGTCATCTTGGTTGACTAAAAGGAACTCAGTCTTCTTTGAGAAAGCAACTAAAAGCTTTTTTTTTTAATTTATTTCAAGGGATGGAGAGAGGAAAAGCATGAGTGTCGAGAGGTAATATTTTGTTGTTAATTATTCATAATTCATATTATTTAACTAATTTTTAATTTTAATAAACTATCACTGAAATTAAAAATTTTATTTGCAAATCAAATAATAATTTTCAGTAGTTGACACTCCTAGAGCAAACATCCTAGTACAATATTTTATTATCTTTGCTTGCTGTGCTCTTAATGGAAAAAATTTAGCTGTACTTAACGTTTTTGAATGTTGGTTTTGTTCCTATTCAGTGAAAACCAAGCATTTTAGGATTTCAAATCTTAATTTCTAAGCTTGTTTATAAGAAGAATTATACTGAGTAGTTATTTGGAAAATTTAATAAATGATGATGGAAATTCTTTCTGAAATTCTTCAAATATTTGTGAATGACCATAGGCATCAAATAGTAAGATATTGAAGAAAGAGAGCTTAGAGGTGATGTAGTTTGGTGGTTTACAATCTTGTTTGGAAGTCAAAAGAAATCTTGATGGAACCTTATTGTTTTGGGAAATATGTTGTTGTTTAAAAAGTCCCTCAATTATCTCCTCAAAGCACCAAAGTTCCACTGAGACATTTTAGAAACACAGACCTCGTATAAGGTTGTGTTCATTCTTCACATATATTATTTGGGATCAGAAAAGCTGGATGACTTTTACAAGACAATACACTCAGTAAATGACTTTGATAAAAATTGCTGGGTTAGGCTGTGATTTACATAAAAGCGATCAGAGGAAAAGAAGGGGAAAAAAAGCATCAAAAGTGAGATAGTATTGTCCTATTTAATGATTTTTTTTCTATTTTGTCTTGTGTTATTGAGAACATTGCTTACTATACAAGTATATCAATATTAAATAATATTAATATTTCTTAAGAAAGAGCCAGCAAACCAATAGAAAAAATGAACAAGGATCTAATTAGTTAACAGAAAAGAAAGTACAGATGGCTCTATAAACATGTGAAAATATCCCCGGTCTCCTTAATAATTTAACAAACACAGACTGAAAGTTCCCTGAGACAGCGTTTTTCACTAATCAGGTTGGCGAAGGTACTAACATAGTCTATTGGCAAGACCATGGGAGTGAAAAGGCTCCTAAACTCTAAAAGGTATACTAGTTTCTTATTGGTAGTATAACAAATTACCACAAATTTAGTGGCTTAAAACAACACAAGTTTATTCTCATACAGATCTGAAGGTCAGACATCCTAAATTAAGGTGTCAGCAGGTTTTCATTCCTCCTAGAGGCTCCAGAGGAGAATCCACTGCCTTGCCAAAAGTTTGTAGAGGCTCCTTGAATTCTTTGGTTCATGGCCCCATCCTCCATCTTCAAATCCTGTATTTTGTTTTTCTTTGACTCTTACCTTCCTGCCTCCTTGGGATTATATTGGACCTACCTGGCTAATTCAGGGTAATTGCCCCATCTTAATTTAACCACATTTGCAAAGTCCTTTTTACCATGTAATGTACTAGGTTCTGAGACATTAGAATTTGGACATCTTTGGGGACCATTATTTTGCCTACTACAGAGGGCAAGCAATTTGACAATATCTATCACAGATACCCGTGTGCTTTGATCCCACCATTCTTTTTCTAAGAATTCACCCCACAGGTATGATCACATGTTGTTTTACATGTATACGAGTTATTCATTGCGTTTTTTATGATAGCAAAAGATTGGAAATAACTTAAATATCTACAAATGGAGGATTGGTTAAATGATCTTACATCTTTGAATTAGAATGTTATGCTGACATATAAAAATGAGGAAATTATTTCCTCATAGGGAACTTTCATGAGGATGAATGAGAAAAGCAAAATACCAACAGTGTATCTAATATTCTACTATTGATTTTAATTTGAAGGGAAATGTTTGCCTGTTTGCTGCTTCTAAATATGCATACAATATTCTAGAGGAATTCAAATGAATAGGAAGCTGGCAGCACTGGTTGCCACAGGGAGAACTGGGTAGCTGGGGGCAGATTTAGAAGGGGGACTCTTTAATGAATCGTCATTTGCTCAGGGTTTTTTACTCGTTACCCTGGTATCTCTGTAGTGTCTTCCTCTTTTTTGTTAATAAAACCTTTCAACACCCTTGTGCAGATGAATTTACAAGTTCTGCATTTAATCTTACCAGCCCTCCATTCCAGCTGTCTATTAGACAGCTTTAAGTAGGTGCCATGAACGAACCCCTTAAATCTACTTGAAGATAATTCTTTTCCAGAAAATACATGTGCAGTGATTGCAAAGATGTTCTTATCTGTATTTTCTTAAGACAATCTTCTGTAGCAAAGTCTATATACATATGTATACTAATGTGTATACTAATTTACAAATTCCGGGGGCATTATTATTATCTGTTGGTGACTTTAATCATCTTTTTAAAAAAATACTGTAGAGAACAAATGCACCTTTGCTAATCAGTTTAGCTGTAAATAATCTTCCATTGTTTAAGAAGATGCTAGATGTTTTTACTTAATTATATCATAGTTCACTTGATAACTTTATTCTGTACTGTAGAAAATATAACTTTAATGCTAGGCCATTTAAACATACTATATTATTTCTAAATTATCCTAAATTATAGTTTACTTTGTGCAGCAAAATCATTCTGGTCTTTCTAGGACATTCAGTGAGATAAGTAAAGCAGAGGAACAGTACAGCTTGTGCCAAGAACTTTGCAGTGAACTTGCTCAAGATCTGCAGAAAGAAGGACTTAAGGTACTTTATTTTTATGCAGTGTTCTTAGTTTTTAAAAGTTTTAATAATAAAAAGCTACCTTAAATCAAGAGTTAGATTTTGCCTTAGATGAGGTCATTTTATGAGGAAGCAACTTGTGAGGATGGAGTGGCTCCAGTATAATTCCAAAGGAGTTTATATTACCTTGTGAGTACATTTGTTTGAATAAGTTCAAAATGAGAATTATATTGGCAATAAAGAATAAGGCAAAGGGAAGGATTTCCCCAGAACTGTACTTATTATAAATGCCTTTCCAGTCATCCTTTAATGTCATTGTCAGGTAGACAATGACCTTGTAGAATAGGCATTTTGTTTCAAGGCCTTAATCCAGGTTGCTTAACATACTGAGAACAAAACCTGGAAGGCTTTGAACTTTGTATTTTATAATCTTCACTCACCACAATCCATATTTGATATTTTTCCAACACTCTCAAACCAGAGATGGGGTTATTAAAAACTGTAATACAAGAGTTTTAAGAAGTTATTACAAAGAATGGGGTAGCTGATGAATATTTTTTATAACCCTTCTCTATTATACCTTAAGTATAAAGAGAATTCTTTTTTAAAAATTTTAAATAAACTTTTTAATTTTAGAATTATTTTAGATTTATAGAATAGTTAAAAAGATAATATAAAGATTTCCAGTATACCCAATTTCTCTCATTATTAACATCTTATATTATCACAGCACATTACAAAGACAATACAGAGATTTCCAGTATACCCAGTTTCCCTCATTAACGTCTTATATTTATCATAGTACATTTGCAAAACTAAGAAACTGACATTAGCACATTTCTGTTAACTAAATCCAGACATTTGGATTTTACCTATTTTTTTCCATTAATGTTCTCTCTCTGTACCAGGATTCAGTTCAGGGAACCACATTGCATTTAGTTGTCATGTCTTCCCAGTTTCTTATAGTCTGTGTTCCTCAGCTGCCTTCCTCTGGATAGTTGCTCAGTATTTCCTTGTTTTTCATACCTTGAGAGTCTTTTTTTTTTTTTTTTTTTTTGACCTTGACAGTCTTGAGGAGTACTAGCCAGGTATACTGTAGAATGTCTTCCAGTCTGGGTCTGTCTGATAATTTTCTTACAATTAGACCAGGGTCATAGGTTTTTAGAAAGAATGCCACAGAAATGAAGTGTCCCCTTCATCACATCCTATCAAGGTCTATGATAGCTACATGACGTCACAGGTGATAATAACCTTTATCACTTGGTTAAGTTAGTGTTTGCTCAGCTTCTCCCCTGTGAATTTACTCTTTTTCCCTTTCCAAACTCTGTTCTTTCAAATTGAGTCAATAAGTCTAACGCACTCTCACAACCTCCAGGAGGTTGCAAAATATACATAACAAAATTTACCATTTTAACTATTTTTAAGTATACATTTTAGTGGCATTAAGCACATTCATATTGTGCAACTAACCATCAACTTTATTGATCGCCCGAACTTTTTCATCATCCCAAAGTAAAGCTTGATACCCATTAAACAATAACTGTAAAGGAGTTCTAACATGTAAATTTAGCATAATATCTGGTATATAATAGGTACACAGTAAGTGAGCTATCCACAAAACCTTTTCAATGAGGTCCCTTCAGAAAGATTTTTTCCCCCTATCTTTTTAGGTACTGAATTAACCTCAAGAAGAGATTCAGTAAAAAGGAAAATAATCAGTTAACTTTGCCCTTTATATAAAAGTCTTTTGTAAAATTCATTTGGGTAAGGAGGTATTAATTATTGGCTGAAATGGGATTTTTTTTAGATTATTTATGGATTCCAGTTATTCTTTATGACAATTTTCATTACATTGTTTTATAAATAATTGTACTTCCATACTATATGTACATAAGAGACCCTTTTGTATTTTTCTAACCTGTAAAATAACTTTTTTCTAGAAGTTAAAGAGCCATATATAATAATGTATTCTGTTATAGGGCAGAACTGTTACCATTAAGCTAAAGAATGTGAATTTTGAAGTAAAAACTCGTGCATCTACAGTTTCATCTGTTGTTTCTACTGCAGAAGAAATATTTGCTATCGCTAAAGAATTGCTAAGAACAGAAATTGATGCTGATTTTCCACATCCCTTGAGATTAAGACTTATGGGTATGACTTTTCTTCTTGTTTTCCTTAAATTTGCTAGATTTCCCCAAAGAATCAGCTTTGGAAATATTCTCACCTCCATTTTATTTCTTAAACCTGTTTAGGTAGTTATATTTATGCTGCTGCCATTTTCCTTAATTCTTAGAACCTGATACAAGTGAAGCCATGATCATTAGTTTAATTCCAGTAAAAGCAAGTTAAAGTTCTTCTTTTCCTTACTACTTACCGAAATCCCTGGGGTTAGGTATGTTTCAAAATTTAAAACTTTTCACATTTTAGAAAGCAAATTCAGGGCATGTTGAGTATATTATGTAATCCTCCTTTGGGATCTGAGGTAGCACTTCATGATCAAACACATTATTATTTCTGTAGCAAAACAAACACAAAAAGAATTCACACAGAGTTGTAAAGACTCTAAGTAGCCTCACATAAATATAGTCATAAATTACCATTTGTTGCTTATAATTTTCAGAGATCTTTGAATTTCAGAAGTACAGCTAAGAGATTGTAGCACTCACTATAAAATCACATCTCCAGCCATCACATGGCTTTAAAAAAAAAAAAAAAAAAACGTGTTTCCAAAGTGAACTGAGTGAGAGAATGTTTATGGGTAAGCACTCCAAATGCCAGCTTTCCTGCTAAGACCAGGTCATTAGCCATATTTTCACATATGAAAGATAGCACATACTGAAATCAATCTGAATAAAGTATGATAAGTAGAAGAGCTGAAGAGTGGATGTTAATAACAGCTTTATTTATAATTGCCAAAACTTGGAAGCAACCAAGATGTCCTTCAGTATTAGGTAAATGGAAACTGTGGTACATTCAGAAAACATTATTATTCAGCACGTAAAAGTAATGAGCTATCAAGCATGAAAAGACATGGAGGAACCTAAAATGTATGTTATTAACTGCAAAAGCTGATCTGAAAAGGCTACATACTGTGTGATTCCAACATATGACATTATGGAAAAGATAAAACTATGAAGACAATAAAAAGATCACTGGTTGTCAAGGACTGGGTAGGGTGGAATAGGCAGAGCACACAGAAATTTTAGGGCGGTGAAACTATTCTGTATAATGCTATAATGGTGGATACATGTCATTAGACACTTGTCAAAACCCATAGAGTGTACAACATTGAAAGTGAACCCTAATATAAACTATGGACTTTGGGTAATAATGTGTCAATGTAGAGTCCCTAGTTATAACAAATGTATGACTCTGGTACAGGATGTTGGTAGTGGAGAAGGCTTTGTATGTGTGGGAGCAGGTATATATGGGAACTCTCTGTACTTTCTACTCAATTTTGCTGAGAAAGCGAAAATTGCTACAAAAAATGAAGCCTATTTAAAAAAAAAGGAGCTGAAGAGTCTATATAATTGACTCCAATTAGTTATTTGGTATTTAATGATATCATGTGTCAGATATTAACAGAAAAACCTATATGCTTGTGCTAACTCTAGTAGATACTTACTATTTAGTATACGTAGCTTTATAAAGGATACTAAATTTCTATATATGTAGCTTTATAAAGGATACTAAATTTCTATTCATAATATCACCTTTGAAAAACATCCTTTAATTCAGAAAATATAGTGTTGCTTGTTATTTTTTACTGAACAGCCTTTTGCATGTTTGTCACAGTAGTATTCTGCAAAATAACTTTATGCTTTATGAATAAGTTGGTTTTCTTGAATTTGAAATGAATTAATTGTGGTTGATTTAATTTAGGTGTGCGGCTATCTAGTTTTCCCAATGAAGAAGACAAAAAACACCAACAAAGGAGCATTATTGGCTTCTTACAGCCTGGAAACCAAACCCTATCAGCCACTGGGTGTATACTAGAGAAAACTGACAAAGATCAGTTTCTAAAACCTCTAGAAATGTCTCATAAGAAGAGTTTCTTTGATAAAAAGCGATCTGAAAGGAAATGGAGCCACCAAGACACATTTAAATTTGAAACTGTTGATAAACAGAGTTTACAGACATCACAATCATTCCAAGTTTTAAAGAAGAAGATGAGTAAGAATTTAGAAACACTGGAGAATTCAGATAACTGTCAGATATTTACCTGTCCTGTTTGCTTTAAGGAGCAAGGAAGCGTCAGTCTGGAAGCCTTTAATAAACATGTAGATGCATGTCTTGATGGACCTTCAGTCAGTGGAAACTCTAAAATGTCCTCATGTTCACATGCTTCCTCCACAGAAGTGAACAAGATAGAAACTGTACATGATTCTGTTTCACTCTGTGAGAAGCAGGATTATGAAACCCATCAGAGGAATATAGAGGTCACCCCAGTAGAATCGGTAGAGTTGGTAGAGACCATCAGTAACTCACCGAAAACAGAAGATGTAGATGCTGAAAGTAATAAGCACAACAAAGAGGAAGGTTCTAGTCTTCCAAGCAAATCGTTTAATATTGAATACTGTCCTCAGAATTCTTCTTGTACTGTTTCATTGGAAAATGAAGATGTCGGGTCATTAAGAAGGCAAGAATCCTCCCAACCTTACTTATGTGAAGTGACCAGTGACCAAGCTCTAGTTTGTCCTGTTTGTAATCTAGAACAAAAGACATCAGATCTTACCTTGTTCAATGTGCATGTGGATGTTTGCTTAAATAAAGGCATTATCCAGGAACTGAGAAAGGATAAGATTAATCCAGTTAATCAACCCAAAGAAAGCACCAAAAGTGCTGGTGAGTTTGTAGTCATTTTAAAGAACTTAATTTTCTAAGAATGTTTTATTAAAATTGAGATTGGTGTTAAATGGTCTGAAACATACACCATTAAAGGGATAGTTTGTGTATGCTGCCATTTAAAAATGTTAGTTACCTTACCATGGATTAGAATTAACTGAAGTGATTAAATTTTACATTTTGGGAAAACTCTGGTTTGGGCTTGATTTTGCACAGAATGAACTCAAGGCTTTGGGGAGCTGAGTGACCTAATCAAAAAGAAATTCCTTCTGAGAACATTTGCCAAGACATAGTGGTAAATTAAATTTAATTATATAGCCAGAAAGTCTCTTTAACTTGTTTTTTGGTAGTTCTGACTCTAACTGAACTTCAAAATTAAGTATAATACTAATGAAACAAGTAAATTACAAAGAAATTATGCTATAAATTAGTTTCTGATATGTATAAATTAGAACTATGTAGTACTAAGGAAGTTTTTATTATCTTTAGTCAGTCAGCTTTAACTCTTTGAATTTTCATAAAGTTTTTAAATTATTCCATGTTATTCATTGTAGAATTTCTTGACTTTTCTTCCCTCTAAAGGTAACTCAGGAAAATTACAGAAGATTGGAACAAAAACAAAAAGGTATGGCTAATTTGAGTCTTAATAAAGCTGACTATTAAATTGTTATATTTGGGGAGAGTGAGTAAGAGCTCCTTGGTAGAGCGCTTGCTTAGCCTGCTCCGGATCCTGGGTTCAATCCCCCATACCTCCATTTAAAATAAAATTGTTATGTTTTGATGTCTAACTTTTAGGAAATGTTAAAATTTGCTTTTATAAATCATCAAGTAAAAGTCTTAAAATCAATTCTTTGCAAAAACAATTTCTTAAATCTCTTCCTGCATTTTAATTGCATGTTCTTTGTTATTCCAGGCCAGGACTGATGACGAAGTACTCAGCATCAAAGAAAACAAAACCAAACAATCCCAGACACACCCTTGATGTATTTTTTAAATGAATGTTGAACATTCTATGATTAATTTTTGATTGAAACTTGTTATTTCATTATCAATGAATGTATTCTTCCTCATTTCAAGTTTACAGATTCATTTAGTGAAAGGCAAGTGCAATAATCCCTCCCCAAATGACATTTCCTTCATATAAATTTGGAATATAAACTAACTTACTTCTGTGTATTTGTTTGATAACCATGAGAATTTCACTTGTTTTATACTTCAATTGGAAATCAGTCCTCTTAGAGATAATTTTAAAATGAGAAGTTAGGAATGGGATCAGGAAGTGATTTCTTTCTTCATTATATTTTATAGTGAATATAAAAACATATTTATAAGGGGTCTCAGGTTCACACAAACCTATTTTAGCGTAAGAATTTTTCAGCACTTAACTACTTTGTCGGCACTGGGCTGCTATATTTGATCTTAGTATCTTCTTCAGCTTTGTATATTCATATTTTAGCTCCAGTATCTTCAGATACCTCATGAGCATTCATAATTAATATTTATCATAAGTTCTCTGAAGAACATTAGTTTAGCAGAACTAGCATAAGTGGTTTTGTTACCTTCAGGAAAATAGTGTCATAATATTATTTTCTGTGTGAAAAGAATTTTTGTTTAAAATATAGTTATTCACTTGATTTTTTTACTTTAAAATTTCTTTATCTAATGAATAAGCACTTTGTTCACTTTTTAAAAGTTTAGCATAGATAGATTCAAGGTAATTATTTTCTTATCTGGGACTTTTAAATGGCAGTATTTCATTTCTTGGCAGTTATATTTGTACTTTACACAAGTCTGTGAAAAAGGATAAATTGTACACTCACTTTATTATTATAACCTTCTAGAGAAAAATATACAATTCAAAATATTAATGTGTATTAAAACACCTCATTTATCTTAGTTATATTTCTGTCATGTTTTTATTAATACTCATGAAAGAAGACAGCTTAACAGTAGTTGCCTTAAAGTAGTTGTGCCAAATACTTCTGTGCTATCAGTAGGACTTTTTATTAAAAAACAATTATTTAATTGAAACATGAAGATGGAAGCCATTTTCTATTACTGCTGTAAGGAACCGAATCTTTTGTTCTCATATATTTCTTCTTTTCTTACTTTATAACTCATTACGTAAATTTATAAAGAAATAATATTTTAGGAATAGCTTAAATTAGAATATTGTACAACCTTTGGAAAGTGGTAATTGGACTTTAAATCACTAGATTGTTTAAAATTAGGCTTAATGTTTATTAGCATGCCAGTCTTATGCCTAATTTATTATATGCCAAGGCAAATACCCACTTGTAGAGCTATGGTTCTTGATTGTATGATTTACTTTTATAAATTCTGTACAAAATTAAGTTCAATGAAACACTGATTTAGTGTATTGAAAAGTGGATAGCACCATATTTCATTTTTTTTTCGATCTTGTTTCAAGTTTATTTTTAGTGTGTTTTCAACATTAGAGTAAATACTAAATTATTTTCATTTAGATGTTTCATTTAATTGAATGTTATCATTTAGTAATGTTTAATAAAAATTTAAAATGAAATTTTAAATGTTTAATCTTTTGGCCAATAGAAGTTATTTCCTTATTTTTCCATTGTTGCCCCACCTCTGTTGCTTTTATTCTTATTTTCTTTGCCCAGAATTTTCTCCACATCTTTTTCTGTTTTATCTAATGATCCAACTCATTTTCTTTTTACTATAATTTTGTGTGGGGGCGCTTTTAAAAAATACAGCAAAAAGCACCTATAATCTTTCCTACTTAGAGGGTCAGAATGTAAGGAACCACCTAGAAGAACATATCTGCAACCATATAATTGGCAAAAAACTAGAGTCCAGAAAACATACAACCCAAAATATGTAAGTGACTCCTATGAATCAGTAAGAAAAAGATAATAGAAATTTGGACAAAAGTCTTTAAATGGCACTTTACATAAAAAGAAAATCAGATGGCCAAGAAACATGCAAACATTCTCAGCGTTTTTGTAAAAGGGAAATGAAAAATAAAACCACCAAGAAGTATTTTAACACCTCTAGCTGATTCACCAAAATGAAAGGATTCAACGATACTAAGTTTTGGTGAGGATGTGAAGCAATGTGAGCTCTTGCTTTGAAAACAATCTCTTTGAAAACAGTTTAGGCTTTAGTAAGTCTGATGATATACACTCTCAACAATGCAGCAGCTGCTCTCTTAAATAGACAGCTTTGCTGGTTACCTTCCATTTGCCTCCAGATTTACTCTTTGCCCTTCACCCGGCTTTATGTCCAGTG
Organism: Camelus dromedarius; assembly: GCF_036321535.1. Classification (NCBI taxonomy): domain Eukaryota; kingdom Metazoa; phylum Chordata; class Mammalia; order Artiodactyla; family Camelidae; genus Camelus; species Camelus dromedarius. The sequence goes on from NC_087438.1 coordinate 49,966,898, forward strand.
AGCACCATGGCAGTGGGGAGCCACTGCAGGTTTCAGGGGGGAAAGACGATGAAGTTGGTATTTATTCTCTTATATACTTTTTTGAAGGATCATCTCAAGCTGGTTAGGTACTTTGACCAAAGGTCAACAACTTCTTCATACTGCATCCTTCTCTCTCTCTCCAGGTTCTCATAGTCCCTTCCTGCCCTCACCTCTTCACCCCCGGGGTGGCAACAGAGCCTTGCTCTTATTAGCCCTGAGGTGCTGCCCTATCCTTTGAGGTTTCCCCACACCCTTCCCACACAAATGGTTCCTTGCTTAAAACTCATCTCAAAATATAAATTTTTTTATGCCAGAACCAAAACTGGTAACAGTGTCTTAGGAAAACTATTGAACATGTTTCTTAGGAAGCATGTACAAGAATACTCATAGCAGCACTGTAATAGCTGAAAAAGGGAAATAAACCAAATATTCAGCACTAATAGAAGGTTGAATTCTACCATTGTATACTCATGTATATTCAAATAATAGGATTCTACACAGGGGTGAAAATGCCGAAAATAGCTAGTCAGAAGGTGGATGAATATCACAAACGTAATATGGAGCAAAAGAAGCAAATCAGAGAAGGATGCCATCAGCATGGTTCCATTTATACAAAGTTCAAACAGTTTATATTGCTCTAGGGGTTTATTCATAAGAGGTCAAATTATAAAGAACCGCAAATATATTACTGTCCCAAAAGTTAGAATGATGGCTTCCTCTGTGGGGAGATAAGGGAATGTGTTTGAGGAATGGTACATGGAGCTGCTGGGATGCTGACAATATTCTATTTCTTGTCTTGGGTGGTGACTGAATGTGTGTTTACTTTAAAAATATTATTTAAACTGTGTGTATCTATTTTAAAACACTCTTTTTCATATGTGACATATATCACAAAAGGCAAAGAAAAAAGTGGCAGAACTGTTTTCCTTACCAAGGTGATATTTTCCTTCGTCTCTGCATACTTCTAGCTTCCACAGAGATAAAGCACATTTCTCTCCCCAAGTTCTTGCACATATTTTGATAGGTCACCCTCCCTTGCCCCTTTAGCTCTCTGATAGATTGTTGTCATGAAAGAGATTATTTTTATTACATTTTCTAATTAGTTATTACTGTTGTACAGGAATGCTACTGATTTTGTACATTGATCTTATAGCCACAACCTTGTTGAACTCCTTTATTAAATGTAGATTTCCTAAATTGGAGACAAACACTTAATCTGACAATAGTTTTATTTCTTTGTGTCCAGTTTTTATTCATCTTATTTCTTTTATTTATTGAATTGGCCAGCATCTCCAGCAAAATAATAGAAGGCATTGATATTGATAAAAGAGTAATCGTATTCACGAATGGGAGAAATAACTCTTAAAGATAACTATTTCCCCCCAATTATTCTATAAGTTCAGTAAAATTCAAAACAAAACTTCACATGGTTTTTCTTGGAAGTTATTAAGTAGATCCTAAATTTTATATGGACGAGTGAAGGCCCAAGAATATAACATGGTGGAAAGACAGGCAAGATTTATCATAAAACAGTACACTAAGAGCAGTGTTGGCATGGGTATAGACGTTTCAGACAACTCAGTACAAAAAGTATTCACTGTTTAATAAATGATGCCTAAGCTCTGACCTTCCAACTGATTTTTCAGCTTTTCCTGCTCTAAATCACTTAGTGCATTTTTTTGCAGGTTAGCCATAAACAGTGTCACTACACGCTAGCTCTTGCAAATCACAGTCCATGATGTTTGGCATTTAAGGCCAATCAAGTCACACTGCATAGCTTGTAGCTCCTTGAATAAACCAAGCCATTTCTCCCTTCTGGTTCATGCTCAGTTGCTCCCTCTGCCCAGAATGTGCTTTCTGAATGCCCCTTTGCTCTCTCCCACCATACACAACTACTCATCTTTCAATGCAGCCCAAGGGCTGTCCATCTTCAGGAAAGGGTCCCTGCCCTCTAGGAAAATTCATCAGTCACTCCTTCGCTCCTGATTCTCTATGAAGACACTGAAACATTCTTAGTTGTGACTTCGCTGTGATCTCTCCCTACTAGTTGCAGGCTGCTAGAGATCCTGGACTGTCTTCCACTGATCTCTGGTTTCTAAGTATGAAGTATAAAACCTAGCACTCAGAGGTGCTAATTGTCATTTGTGGATATATATCATATGCTGACCCATAAATAAATAACATGTGTCCAAAGACTGGTGTCTATTACTATCTTACTATTTTTCCCTGGGAAGTCAGGGAGGTGGCTGACATAGACGGCCACACTTAAGCTGGGACCTAAGAAATGGGCATTCCACAAAGAGAGAATTGCATTTCTTTCCCATTATTGGTCAGTGGCTTGCTTTATAACTATTTTATTACTATGTTTTTTGGGGGTAACTTGGAAGTATTTGGGAAAATGCTCAAAATATGACTATTAACCTAGGGCTAAAAATAAATGCTTTTTGACAACATATTCCATTTTGAAAATCATACCTAGTGCATGGTGCTGATTTTTTTCTTTTTTTAAGGAATGTTCTATTTTGAAAAACAGTAATATATTTGAGCATACCTAGTGCTGGTAGGGTTTTAGTGAACTTCACAGAGAGGCGGTGTTTATTTCCCTGGAGCAAAAACTGTACTTTTGTTGTATCACTAAGGGGTAATCACTTTTGCTCTGTAATACATAATTCGCTTAACAGCTGTTCAAGAAAAACTCAAATGATATTAGGTGTGTATTAAATACATGATTCCATTTATAAAGCAAACCATAATACGAACTGTTCTCCTTATAAGTGTGAGGTAATTTATAACAGTTGTATTTTCTAACTCGTCTACAGAAGGCTCAGGGAGACAGAACATAATTCATAGGCAAATGGGTTTCACCCTTTCCTTCTAATCTCAGTCTCTTAAATTTATGATTTCAAACTCATACATACCTACATATGCATATGCATAGATATACCTACATTATATATGAGCATTTATACGTACTGCGCGCGCACGCGCGCACACACACACACAACCTCTGCCAAACCCGTATCTGTTACTGAATTCTGTCTACCCTTGGAGGGCCTCTTGAAAACATCCACTTTTTTCCATTCCTTTTTGTCAAGTCCTCATCTGGTGCCTAATCTCTCTGGGCTTCCGACCCATTTCTCAGCTTTCATCATTTTCTTTCCCTTCTCTAAATCATTTTGTGCATTTTTGTAGACAGTGCTTTCCTAACATCATCACTCATATCCGTGTGTGTGTGTGTGTGTGTGTGTGTGTGTGTGTGTGTGTGTGTCTGTGTACCAAAAAGATGGGTCAGTTCTGGGGTCAAATCTAGTTCTGTTTTATAAGGGCTCATTTTTTTCCCCACTCCTATTACATGCTAAACTTACAATTTAACTTCTGAACCCATCCCCAGGAATGAAATGTGCCATGGTTTTCCTTCCTTCCTTCCTTCCTTCTTTCCTTCCTCATTCCTTCCTTTTCTCACTCTCTGTTTCTTTCTTGTAATCCATTAAACACTGTGCTTAGCTGTGCTTAGGTGCTAGGGATTCAGGGGAAATATCCTGGTTGCCCTTCAATATTCTATTTTTCTTCCATATTATCAGAATTTGAGCTAGGCACCCTATTGCCCAAAATAGATTACTGTTTCATGAATTCTTTATTTTATAAACCACTAAGAAAAAAACAATACCCGGTGGGGAGTCCAGTAGATTACCACTGCATTAGAATGGGATACCAAGGTTTTCCATCTTCAGAGAAGCAACTGAGTCTTAACTTCATTCGAAAGAAAATTCTAGAATAAGCCCACTTAGAAATGATTCAATACTGAAGTTCCAGCAGTGTTGGTTATAAAGCTAACCTTGACACTTCTCAAAATCGTCTGAAGAATGGCTTACGTGTGCGCCGGGCGTTTTCTCCGAGCTTTCACCTCTGGTGACCACCCCACGGCGCGCGCCACACCTCAGGGCGGCCGCGCCCGGGCGGCGGGACCCGGTGAGGCCGGAGCCCCGGGGGCGGGCGGCCCGCAGAAGCGCGGGCAGCGGAGAGCCGAGCGGCCCGACGCCGCCTTCACGCCCGGGCCGGCCCGCCCGCCCCCAGCCCCGGGTCTAAGCGGCGCCGGCCCGCGCAGCGCGGGCCTCGGGGCTGGCCATGGAGCCCGCCCCGCGCGCCCCGGGACGCAGGGCTGCGGGGAGGCGGCGGCTGCTCGGGGCGGCCGCGGCCGCCAAGGGGCTGCGGGAGGACCTGAGGGGCCTGTCCCGGACTCCGAAGCAGGAGGGGCCGCGGGAGGACGAGGAGGCGGCAGCAGCCGGACACGAGTTCCGTGAGTCCCGGGACGCGGCGTGGGAACTCCGGCGGTGGCGGTGCTGGGCGCGGGGTGGCGGGCGGGCGGGGGACGGACTGGCTTAGCAGGTGCCCGTGCGGCGCTCGGGCCGCCGCGGGAAGGGCCCTCAGTGCCCCCCTCCAGCCCTGCGCCCGCCGTGGGCTGGGTTTCAGCTTCAGGATCCACCCCCACCCACGTCTGGCACACACTCTCAGGATGTTTTTCCAGGTGAACTCTGCGCTGTGGGTGGAAGGAAAGTGTTAACTCTCAGATGAAGGAAGAGGATTTTTCAAAAAATGATTAAGCCCTTTGACAAATAAGGAAAGAGTTGCAAGTGCTGTTATCCCGTGTCCTGACTCATGCACTGGTTTATTTTGTGACTTTAAATACGTCTCTTAATCTTTCTGTACTTAAGCCTTTAAAGCACGGAGTGGATCATCTATGCCTTGGGAATAATTTATAGCATAACATGAGGCACTCTGTTGAAGAGCCCTCAAAGTTGAGAATGACGGCAAGTCTCTTAAGGGGTACACCATCCAAGTGGGAAGTACCCTCATTTCCTGAAGACCAGCCTAGAGGGCAGAGCAGCAAAAACGTCTTAAGATAATGTTCAGTTATTTCGTCCATGATCCATCCGTTCATCCATCGTTCTAGAAATATTTTCAAGAGCTTACTACTTACTAGACATAGTCTAGATTTGAGGATGCAGGGAGAGCATGACAGCCCCTATTCTAGTGGAGCTCAGATTCTGGTTCTGGTGGAGGGTTGATACATGACGAGATCAGTCAGCAAATAAATGAATAAGATATTTGAAGGTAGTGGTTAAGTGCTGTGGAGGTCATGGAATAGGGTGACGAGACTGGGACAAGGACACAGGGGGACTTCAGATTTGGTGGTCAAGGCAGACAGGACATGGACAAATATCTGAATGATAGGAAGGAACCAACCATGGGAAGTTCAGAGGGGAGAGCATTTTAAGCAAGAGTAACAGCAAATGCAAGGCAGGAATGAAATTGATGTGTTCTTGAAAGAGGAGGAAGATCAGACTAGTTGGATATTAGGAGTGACAGGGAGACCAAATGAGGTAGGGGTGTACATGGAACCAGTTCACACATAGCCTTGATGCCCTAAGAAAGAAGCTTAAATTTGATACTGTCAGTATTTTTAAACTTTAGCCTTTCTAATAGGTGTGTATTGGTATCTCCTCATGGTTTTAATTTACATTTCCCTAATGGCTAATGATGGTGAACATGTTTTCATTGCTTATTTGCCATCTGTACATCCTTTTTGTTTTGTCTTTGTTCCCTTGAAGTCTTTTCCCCATTTTTTTCATTGGGTTTTGTTTTCTTACTCTTGAATTATGAGAGTTCCTTATATATTTTGAATATAGTTCATTTGTCAGATGTGTGATTTGCAAATATATCCCCCCAGTCTATAGCTTGTCTTTTTATTCTCTTAATAGTGCTTTTCATGGAAGGAAGTTTTAAGTTTGGATGAGGTCCAATTTATCTTTGTTTTCTTTTATGGTCATGCTGTTGGTGTCTTATGTAAGACAGAACTCTTTTCCTAATCCCAGTTTATGAAGCTTTTCTCCTGTGTTTTCTTGTAAAAAGTTTTACGGTTTTATGTTTTACATTTACATCTATGACTTATTTTTGAGTGAGTTTTTGTGTAAAGTGCAAAGTTTATCTCAAAGTTCCTATTTTTTCATTTGGATGTCCAGTTGTTCAAACACCCTTTGCTGAAATAATCATCCTTTCTCTATTGTCAAGACCGTCAAACCTTTGTTAAAAATCAATGGTTATATTTGTGAAGGTTTATTTCTCACAATCTATTATTATTATTTATTATTTACGTTATTCCATTGATCTATGTGTCCATCTCTTTGCCAATACCATTGGTTATTGTAGATTTATGATAAAATTATGTAGTGTGACTCCTTCAACTTTATTCTTTTTTTAAATTGTTTTGGCTATCCTAGTGGGTTTTTGTTGTTGTTGTTGTTGTTTGTTTTTTTTTTTTTTTTTTTTTGCTTCGCTATATACATTTTAGAATCAACTTATCTGTAGCTACAAAATATCCTCTTCTGGCATTTGGTTGAATTGCATTTTATATATATAGATATACAGATACATAGATCAGTCAAGGGAGAACTGATGTTTTTACTATGTTAATTCTTCTAATCATAGACATAATATATCTTTTCATTTATTTAGATATCCCTTGATTTCTTTCATCAGCATTTTGTATTTTTTTGGTATAGAGAAACTACAACTTTGGCTCGGTACTTTTTGTAAGTTTACTTAAGTATTTTTATTTTTTGGATCTGTTGTAATTATTGTAATTTAAAATCTATTAGTATTATTTTTTAAATTTTAGTTTTCATTTGTTGTGTTGGTATGTAGAAACATTACTGATTTTTATGTGCTGATTATGTATGCTGCAATTTTAACCTGCTTTGTATATTCCTTTGGATTTTATATGGAGACAATCAAGTTATCTGCAAGTAAACTAAAGACAGTTTGATTTCTTGCCAATATATATCCTTTTAATTTACTTTTACTGCTTTATTGTACTGACTAGAACTTCTAGCACAATGTTTTAAGAAAGGAGTGAGAGTTGGCCTCTCTGTTCCTGATATGCAAAGAAAGCATTGAGATTTTTATGATTAAGTATGACGTTAGCGCTCAGTTTTTTGTAGCTGTTCTTTATCAGGTTAGAAAATTCCCTTCCATTCCTAGTTTGCTAAGAAGATTTTGTTTGTTTTTGTTTTTGATCGTGAATGGATGCTGAATTTTTAAAGTGCCTTTTTTGCATCAATTTAAATGATTTCTTTTTTAGACTACTAATATGGTAGATTACTGATTGACTTTCAAATATGGATGTAGTCTTGCTTTGTCAGGATAAGCCCCACATGGTTATTGGTGTATTATACTTTTTATGTAAGACTGGATTTGATTTGACAATGTTTGAGGAGTTTTCAGTCTTTGTTGTTGAGGGATATTGGTTTGTAGTTTTCTATTCTTGTAATGTCTTTATCTGGTTTTAGAATCAAGGAAATGCTGGGCTTATAAGATGTATTTCCTCCTCTGCTGTTATCTAGAAGAGAGAGTATAGTCTTGGTGTTATCCTTTAAATGTATGGTAGAATTCACTAGTGAAACTATCTGGGCATGGGGACTTATTTTTTGGAATATTTTAGACTACAAAGTCCATTTCTTTAATAGTTACAGGATTATTCAGGTTATCTATATATTTTTGGCAATTTGTGTTTTTTGAGGGTTGTTCCATTTCATCTAAGTTGTTGAATTTCTGTGCATGGAGTTGTTCATAATATTCCCTTATTACCCTTTTAATGTCTGTGAGGACTATAGTGCTACGCTCTCTTTCATTCCTTATGTTGGTAATTTGTGCCCTTTCTCTTTTTTGTCTTACTCAGTCTTGCTAGAGGTTTATTGATTTTATTGATGTCTTCGAAGAACCAGCTTTTATTTTTACTGATTTTCGCTATTGTTTTTGTGTTTTCAGTTTCATTGATTAGTGCTTTTACCTTTGTTATTTTTCTTCTCTCTGCTTGATTTAGGTTTATCTTGCTCTTCATTTTTGACTCTCTCAAGGTAGGGGCTTAGATATTGACTTGAGACCTTTCTTCTTTTCTAATAACTTAGTGCTGTAAGCTTTAGCCGCATCCCACACATTTTAATATATTTTATTTTTATTTTCATTCAGTTAAAATATTTTATAATTTCTCTTGAGATTTATTCTTTGATTCATTGCCCAGTTTTTTTTTTTTTTCTTCTTCAAAAATTGGAAGTTCTGCTAATATTGGGCCTACATTCCTTCTTGGCAGTATTCTTCTGGAAGTGGATAGAGGCTACCCAACCCTTCTATCCATCCATCTAACAGAATTTATTGAATGCCTGCTAGCACTGGGCCCTGGGACTTTTTCTTTCCGCTTGGATAGTGTGTTCAAGTGACAGAAGCAGACAGTGAACAAGTGAACAAATGTATGTGTTGTAATGTTAGATAACAACTAATGATATGAAGAAGGAATGAAGTAGGGCGTAAGAGTAGAGAAGGATAAGGAAAGGAGAATTGGCTGGTCAGGTATGTTTTTTCAGAGGTGGTGTTACTGAGTCCAACCTCGAACTGCTTGCTGCACAACAGGCCAGTAAATCGAGAGACAAGTTGTTGGGGCAAGGAATAGCGACTTTATTTGGAAAGCCAGCAGTCAGAGAAAATGATGGGCTAGTGTCCCAGAGAACCATCTTACCCAAGTCAGAATTCAGGCTTCTTTTATACTAAAAGTGGAGGAGGTGTGGTTGGTTGGTGCAGACTTCTTGGTATCAGAATCCTTTGTTCTTGCAGCTGTCCACATAGGTCAGTTCACTACGTTCCCGTAAACCTCCCCCAAGACAAACGTTATTCTTTGTTCTACAACTTTTTATCTCAAATGGGTAAGTGTTACACCTTTACAGGTTAAAGCCTTGAGAATGGGGTATCATGTATATTTCAGGCTACAGGCAACATTCTTAACTTGTAGCAAAAGCAATAGAATACAAAGGTTAAAGTAAAAGACACAGATCCAGTATGGAGTCAGATTTGTTCTCCCTGTTACAGTGGTACCATCAGAATGAAATGAAAGAAGAGCCTGGATTTGTTTTTCTAGCTCAGCATGGTCCCCTCGTGTTCTGACCCTTTTTGTCATACTGGCTTAGCTACTGAAGGCATTAGCATGCTTGACCCCTAAAAGTTTAAGTGAATGATACAGCTCTCTGTAACCTGCTGTTTTTGATTGAACATTTAACCCTTCCTTCATCTCATCCATTATAATTTTTAATACTTATATAGTAAAGTACTCCTCTAAATACTATTTAGTCAATTGATATGTTTACGATTTTTTTTCTGGGTCATTTTCTCAACTCTGTCAGTTACTAGCAGGCAGGTGGTCAGTGGTGTGTTGATAAATGTTTAACTACCAGCTCTCTCGGGGAAGAAGTTCTGATTTGTAGTATTTTCCGCTTTCCTTTGTGTAATACTTCCACCATGACTGATTTCAAACTACAGTGTGATGTCACTGAACACAAAGCTGGGAAGAGATACACAAAGTAGGTTCTACAAGCCTGTAAAAGCTGGCTTTTTCACACCACTGAAGATAGGTTTTATAATCTCCATTTCACAGGTTAGGATACTAAAATTCAGAATTGTTACAGGGTTACCTGATTAGTAAGTTGTGGGCAAGTCAGTGAACATTTTGAGCCCCTAAAGATTCTGATGTCATTAGCTTGGGTTGAAGAACCTAATGCGGATTTTTTATTTTAAAGCAACCCAGTTGATTTCATTGTGAAGCCAGAGCTATGAACCATTGATTTAGTGGTTCAAGAGTCTTTTATGGTGCTTCCCAATTGTCTTAGAAACAGCCTCAAAATTAATTTTCTTTATAGATATGGTAGAAAAGCGGCAAGATATTCAACTTCAGGGACCGAATAGAATCTTTGTGTCACATTTCAGGGCATAGCGAGGTCTTGATTTGCCCTGGGATATACCAAAGAGGAACAAGGACCTGGAACTAGAACTTCCCTTCCACTAGATTCACACATAGGGGCAAGGAGCTAGGGTCAGGTCTGTAGGAACCAAGGTGGGGAGCTGGGAGAAGTCCAGCCTAACTGGCAGAATGCATTCGCTAAAGCATATGGCAAGTGGGTAGTTTGGATCTCTCCTTCAGCACGACACTCTCATGCTGACACCCTGGACACATGCAGTGACTGGAAGCTTGGGGGTTCAATTCAGGCTGCATAGGAGAGTTCTGTCATTTATTATCTTTAAGGCATGCTCAAATGATTTAGCTTTCTAAGTCTCAGTTTCCTCATCTGTAAGATGGGGGCAGTAATATCTATTCCATCAGGTTGTTAGTTTTATAAAAATCCTAGGGTGCTTCAACATTTGGAGATCAAGCAGAGGAGGAAGAACCAGTGAAAGGAACCGGAAAGGAACAGATGGTCTAACAGAAGCCTAGAGAAGAACTGCTACAAGGAGGGTGTGGTCCTGTGTCCAATCTGCCAAGAGTTCTGCACACAGGACAGAGAAGTGATAACTGGATTTTAGCAAGATGGAGTGACCCTGTTAAGAGCAGTTTCAGTGGAGTGATGGGAGTGATGTCTGATTTGCATGGGTTGAGATGAGATGGGGAGATTGAGGACGTGGAGACATCATTATAGAACACTTCTAAGAAGTTTGGGGGTAATGGGAGACTGAGAAATGAAGTGGCAGTGGGAAAGGAATGTGAAGAGATTTTTGTTTTTACACTGGAGGCACTAGAGGTATTATAGCATCTCTGTATATGTTGAGGAAAGTGTTCCGCTGGAGAGAGAGTAAATGATGCAGAGGAGAAAGGGGATAATTTCCAGGAGATTGATATATGAAACAATTTAAAGGCTGAGAAGGGATGGGATTCAGAGCCCAAGTGGAGGGGTTGACCTTGGGTAGGCACAAGGATGCTTCATCAGTTGTAACAGTAATACAAGCGAAGAGTGTGGGTATAAATGTCGATAGGTGGTTGGTTGACTTAGTGGTGGGAAGATGTGGGAATTCCTATCTGATTGTTTTTATTTTCCCTATGTAATATTATTATTTGCGAAGTAGATGATGGTAATGGTGGACACTAAATAAGGTAAATTAGTAGATGAGGACATTTGAAGAGAAAGAAAAAGCATGAAATTTTGGAGAATGAAATACTGGGGAAATGTAGTAGGATTGCTGTGCTGAGATCCTACTTGAGATTAGTGGGTAAGAATTTAGGAGCATGTTATTTATGTGTAGCATGTTAGTATGTGTATCAGTCAGGATAGACTAGCTTTTCCTGCAGCAACAAATAACCCCTCAATCTGAGTGACTCAATATAATAACGAACTACTTCTTGCTCATACCATGTGTCCAGTATGAGGGTCTCTACTCTACTGAGACTCTCAGGAACCCATGTGTCAAGGTCTGTAGAGGGGCCAAGATTTTACTCTACTTGCAAGCTAATGAGTTAGCCTACCCTGGTATCATAGAGGCTAGCAGAAGATACTTCTGGATCAGGTACTAAAGGTAGTTAAGATTTTATTATTTACAGTAGGAGCAGTAGCCAGAGTGTCAGCATTTGTGTCGGTTCTCCACACCCCGGTTCCCACAGGGAGATGCAGAGAGCACCAAGTGCTAACCTGCACATGCAGTGGGTTGTGTCAAGGAAGAATCTTGCACTTGGGGAACCCCAGTCACTTGTAGTGGGCAGTAAGCTTGCCTTACTCTCATTGTTTTTCAAGGATGTAGGCAAACCTGCCTCTTGCTCCAGAGGAAGACATTAGCTTTCTTTACCAGTACAGTTCGCTATATAAACATCCTGGAAAAGATGGTCCAGAGCAAAGGCAGCCAGTGCCGCTGCTTGTAAGATGTGCAGAAGTGTAAGAGACCCGTGGAGAACTGTCTCCCAATACCAAACTGATGGAGGCTCTGCCATCTTGCTACCTCTTGTATTAGTTTGCTAGGGCTGCCATGACAGGGTGCCGCAGACTGGGGGGCTTACACATCAACAATTTACCTCATGGTTCTTGATGAAGTGTGAGGGCAAGGTGCTGGCAGAGCTGGTTTCTTCTGAGGCCTCACTCTCTGACTTATAGATCCTCCCTGTATATTCACATGTCTTCCTTCTATCATGTCTGTAGCCATGTATTCCTCTTTTATAGGACTCCAGCCATATTGATCTAATTTTAATTACCTCTTTAAAGACCTTATCACCAAATATAGTCACATTTTGAGGTACTGGGGGTTAGAATTTCAACATGAATTTTAAGGGGATACAATTCAGCTAGAACACCCCTGCATTTAAATATACAGCTTTGAAAAAAATTTTTAAAAAGTTTTTTTTAATTTAAAAAACAAAACAAAACAAAAAACAAAAAGAAAAAAAAGAAAAGAGAGAAAAAAGAACAAACAAACAAAAATAAATATATAGCTTTCAGGACTGACAAGACAGGGGAAGAGAGACCTGGACCATGACATACAGGGGCTTTTCACTGACTCAGCCCCAGGTGACACACTGTCACTCCTGCTACCTCACCTAACTGCACACAGGCTTGGGTGTGTACTTATCCATGAGGTCAGATAGGAGGGGAGCATCCGATGTTGATGAGCACTAGCACTGTCTGCCACTGCATGGTTGTGTGTTTTTCTCCAGTACCATTTAGCTGTTCAGGTGCAGAAATGGAGCAGATAGCAGTTGGGTTTAATCTCAGAATTGGATCCTGTCAACTAGTCTGATGAGAGAAGAGAATGTGAGGGAGGTAAATGTGTTTGCATGGAAGTGAGTTCATAGATGGACCATAGGATCTAAACTGGGTGCGGAGGGAAGTAAGGGCCTAAGGGGTGGATAATATGAAAAGATGGTGAGAAGACTGAAGTGGAGGACTTGATGAGGTCACAGAATTTCCGGGCTGGGAAAACTAGAGCAGGTGAGCTGAATGGATGAGGTGATGACCAGAGAATGGGATTCCTGACGATGTCAGGGGTAGTGCAGTGTTTGAGGGTGGTCATGTCAAGAGCATGACTCTGAAATCAGATGGCTAAGGTCAGGTGAGGAAAAGACTATTGGAGGTGAGGGGGGTCAGGGAACTGAGAGACCAAGCTATTGGGTTAACCGTCTACATGGATGTTGAAGTTACTTAGATTGGTACAAGAGTAGGGGTAGAAAGGGAGTGGTGCAAGCGATAGAATGAATATGTGTATCTCCCTGGAAGATACTCCCTCGTCTTTGATTGGACTTGGTAATATTCTGAAAAGTCCCTGGCAGATGCTAGGGAAACCACTCAACAACACATCTGTCAAATCTCTCTTAGAGTCCTTTCTTTTTGAAGATGGTCTATTGCTGATTTCAGATCATTCCAATTTTGACTTAATCCCCCAATGTTGGGACTGTTCCCTGAGTGTTTTCCAGCTCCTTTATATTACCAAAAAAAAAAAAAAAAAAAAAAACCCACCAAAAAAACAAACAAACAAACCCCCAACAACCCAACTACAATAAACAAAGACCAACTCCATAAATCTTGGCCTCTTCTCTAGGCTATTTAATAAAACCTGCCATCTGAATGTATATATATGTGTGATCTATAATGTTCACAGTGTATTGTAATGTTAATGTTTATAGTTAAAAGTGTTAGTCTACTTTTATCTCCTTTTATATACATGAGAATAAAACATGTTCAGCCCTTTTAGCCTTTGTGCATGTTTATATAAGTGCTGCATTTTAAGGTTTTGTTTCTGCAGGTCTGGCATTCTGCACAGAGTTCTGCAGACAACAGTTTTCTGTCTGTAAGCTCGTATGGAGCACTTGGCTCCTCCCTGTCTAATCTTGTACAAACATTTTATAAACAACGGCCCCTGGAAAGTCCATGGCCACCCTCCCATCTCCCAGAGCAATACTGCATTGCTGACTTCAGGGTGGTCCCTGGGAATAATGTTTTGTTGGGGACTGGGAAGATTTTTAAGGCTGTGAAAACACTCGCAGTGTGAGGAGAAAGTAGAATCTTGATAATACGGCTTTATAAAATATTGAAGCAAAGGTCCCACGTCCAGAATAGCAGAATGGGAAAAGCTCAAGTCTGTTGTTTCAGGTTTTCAGTTCCAAGGTTTGCCACGTGAGATTTGCTTTCTCTTCAACCCCTTAAATCCCCCCAGTCATGCTTGTTTGCTTGCTTTCAGTGCTGCCAAATAAGAGAAGCTTCCAGAATGCTGCTAAAAGCAATAATTTGGATCTTATGGAGAAGCTGTTTGAAAAGAAGGTTAACATTAATGCTGTGAACAATGTGAGTAGAAGTCACAAATGTGAAAACTGACTGCTCAAGGAGTGTCGTGGGTTTACACAGTCCAACTGAAATAAAAATAAAAATGGTCTGCTGGATGAGGTGTGGGAGAGCTCCTTCCCTGACAATTCCAGAATGTTTAAGCTAAAGATAAAATCAAGCAGCGGAAGAGGCTCCAGGTGTTTTAACTGATCTAATCGGGGGAGAAGAGTGCAGGGTCTTTGTGTGCAGCTGTGCTAAGTCTGTGGGTGGGTAGTGAAGCCAGCTATGGGCCTGGATCATAGCCTGGGATCACTTTGGCCTCATACATTCTGGAAAGGCAGAACATCTTTTGCTACACAGTTCATCATTGTTTTCTTGCCAGTGATGTCCTTTGTGGTTCAGTTCTTCCAAATTTAAAATCCAAAGGAGAGTAAGGGTTTGCATTTTATTGCTTTTGAAATACATTGCATCTGCATGTTGGGCAATGGAGCCTTTTCTGCAACCTGGGTTTTACTTGTTCTTTGTATGCCTGGGTTTAGGAGAGAAGCCTCCTCCCAGAAATGTAGATTTCCAACTGCTTGGTTTTTGTTGTTGTTGTTTTTAAACATTTTTAAATTGAGTTGTAGTCATTTTGTAATGTTGTGTCAAGCCAGCTGCTTGATTTTGTACAGATTCCTGACAGCCCTGCAAGGCAGGGTTTATCAAAGTGAACAGGCCGGGGGCTGGGTCAGTTGTTTAGGACAATTAGTGGAGTGGTTCAAAGTAGGGATGGCAGAGGTGGAATTAATGCGAAATGAAGCATAAAGTTTAAGGTTTGTGCAGAGTCCTTCCAAGGCACTGTAGCGGGGTGGGGAGGGGCGGGCAGCGCTCTAGCAATGTGTTCCCATGCCTTTATGATTTTGTAAAATCTGAAAAAGTAAGAAAATTTAACTTCAACCAGTTAAGCTTTCTGACTCTGGCTTTAAAGAGGGCTCCTAAAGAGTGTAAACTTCATGTTCCACAAAACCTGAATCTATCCCAGGCAGCGAGGTCACAGAAACTGAAGTCACGCATCATGTGCAGCGGAAGGATGTTTAGCAGTTGTGCGTGTGTGTACATGGGGGGGAGTCTGTGTTTATGTGTATGTGAGAGTGTATGTGTATGTTGTGTGTGCGGGTCTGATGTGTTAGAGGTGTACATAGTATTCATTGTCCACAGACATCCTAGAACGAGTAGAAAAATAGCAAAATTTTGCAGCACAACAGTTATAAGAACAAAAAAAGGAATGAAGGAAGGAAGGAAGGGAGCAAAGAGAAAAATAAGCAAGGATCTTTGAAAGTAATATCTGAATTAATTGTTGAATAAGGAAAGCAATAATCATTTTCCAAGTAGCAGGAAATAGATTCTTTAATGTAGTTTATAACCACTTGAAAATTTTTTTCTGTACAACTTTGATATTTTAAACCATACTTTTATATTAAAGTACTTAGAGAGATAATACACTTATACTTACAGTCAATGTAGCAAGTTGTTATAAACTCCTGAAGAATTATATAATGCTTTCTAATGACGTCTCTTTTAGTCCTGTTTACAGCAAATTGTTGACATGGTTACTTGTAGAGTTCCTTAAAATCTGTGATGACAGAGATAAAAAAAAGGGGGTGATTTTATTGAATTATCTTGGATGCTATTTTGGTTTCCATCCTTATTCACAAACAGAGTTAAAGGGGGAGTTTATAAGCCCAAATCTGACGCACTAGAACAAAGCTTTAGGCTGCAGGCAAGGTCAAGGATAACGCATGTTTTGTCAGGCTTAGTTTGTCACTGATTTAGCTATCAAGGAAATCAGATGTTTAAACAGCTTTCATATTTTTTGTGATAAATTATTTATGTGAAACAAAGGATAGCAAATCCATGCCCAGGCACCTTTTTTGGAAGCAAAACAGTGTCTAGAATATGGGAAATATGACGCGTGTTTTACTTAGAAACAAAACTTCCATTGTCTGAGCACATCAGACTGTCTCTGGATCTCCCGGGAGCACCAAGTTGGCTTTTCTTTGAAGCAAAAGATGTTCATAGCTTTCTTTCTGGGTGACTGTCTGCCTTCCTTCTTTCCTTCCTTCCTTCCTCCCTCCCTCCCTTCCCTCACTCCCTCTCTCCCTCCCTTCCTTCTTTCTTTTTTGACTTGTTTGCTTCAATAAAATTTACAGTCCAAAAAATTATACAAGAAAGACCATACATAGATTACACTTCTAGGAAAATTTTGTTTTACATTATCATTATATCCTAATCACAAAAAATTACCATTTTTAATGATTACATATGGGAGAAATACAGCTTTTACTGTATTTGATTTTTGATAGAAATTCATTATATTGTTACAATCAATGATAGGTTATGCAGTGGATTTCAGCTTGAGGCATATCCTCCAGTTGATTGCTAAGTTCTCTGGTATTATCTAGTAGTAGACACATGCAAGATTATGCTGGACACCATTCTCACTGCTTTCAAAGGCAAGGCAAAGAGTAGATACTCAAATACGAACACCAGATAGAAAATTATGGCTGTTTGAGAAACAAGAATCTTAAGAAAGGTAAATTATAATAGTATGATTGAAAACACAAATTATGTTTCCTCAGATGAACCGCACAGCCCTGCATTTTGCAGTGGGGGCAAACAATTTATCTGCTGTGGATTTCTTGCTTAATCACAAGGCCAGGGTGGATGTTGCTGATAAGGTAAGCTCCTCTGCATTTGGTGGAATGGATGAGAACATAACCAATGTATGCAGAAAATCTGGTCATTTGGGTTATCTTTTCTTCACATACACGCAAAATATTTCTATTAGCAGTGTTCATTTTGGAAAGCTCTCTTTAGAGAACATATATGCACACACACACACACATATATATATATCCTCCCTGTGTTTGGTGACTAAATTGTTTACCTATTACCTATAGGACTTAGCCTTTTACTTACTTTCCCGTGTTGACCTTGTGGCCAGTAGCATGCATTTGTAAGAATAACATGGTTGCCCAGAGTATAACTGGGGACATGGAAGATAGATGCTAACTGGACCCAGGGACATGAAATCTGGACTTGGCCCTGTGAACTCTGATAAATATATAAGGCATATTAAACACATACTGTGTACTGGGCACCAGTCTCAGGACTTTGATATTTAGCCCCCACAACCTAGTGAGAAAAGTATTACTATAATATCCAATTTATTGATGAGGAGCCCGAGACACACTGAGACACTTGAGCTCCCACCTCTGCAAGATCATCTCCCCCACATTCTCCAGCTGCAAGGTCCCTCTCCACCTTTTCCTGATCCTCTGCCTAGAAAGCCAAGGGTGTAGTCTCCCAGCTCTGCTGTGTACTTCCCACAGTTAGGTCTGCCTCTGGGACTAAGAGAGGAAAAAAGCAACATGCTCCCCTCACTCCCCAACCTCCTCTCCTGACCACGGATTCCCTTCAGCAGGTTTGGGTGCTTGCCTGGTCGCTGCTACTACCCCTTCTAGGGTTGCAGCTTAGGGAGTGAGGCTTGCCTGGGGCAGAGCCAGAAGAGAAAAAAGAAACAGGATTTCCCCCACCTTCTCTGTCCTATAGAAGCCCCCTTCCCCTCCTTAGAACAGAAAGAGAGGCTCCTCTTGGAGCATTTTCTGTCCAGGTCAGGGCAGTACTGTGGTTTGTGCGGCCTTGAGTTTGAGCTGGAAAGAATAGAAGGAAAAAACAAACAAACAAAAAAACCCCCAAAAGATCAGGAAACCCTGATTGTTTATATTTTGGGTTCTGGTTTTCTTCCCCAGTCCACCTGCTGTCATGTGTTTCTCCGAGTTCCAATCATTCTGTCCAGAGATTTTAGTCACTTTTGTTGGGAGAGACAGAGTGGAGTCTACTTACGCCATCTTAACCAGGACCAGGACCCCAAATCTTGAACATACTATAGAAGTGGAGAGAACTGTACAATAAATTCTGATGTATCCATTGCCCAGGTCCAATAGCATCTTTCCTTTAAAACAGCATGTCTGAGGATTGCCATGTATCTAATATACTAAATACACTACTGGTCTATGTCAGAATGTAAGGCAGTTATACCCAAAATGATGAAGACAGGTTTTAGCAACTTGTTCTCTCTGAGGCTTTTCCAAACATATATTTGTCTTACCTTGTATTTGAAGCATAACTCTGGCAAGCGTCTGCTTCTTGTAACTTTGCCTTGTGAGACTGAAATGCTGTTAGGTGGGAAATACTGTCATGCCTGATATATCTTTATACTTTGCCTTGAAAGTTTCACTAAGTTAAATATTTTCATGTCTAATTCAGTTATTCACAGTGGCATTAGAACATAACTAATAAAATGGTTTTTATAGTTCAAGCAGTGCCCTGTTTTGGCACCTTCTCTATCTGGGTTCTGAGCCCTGAGCTTGATTTGGCAGATCTGTCTTCTAAGTTCTAATGTCTGTTTGCAAAGAGCCAACAGTTGTACCCCTTCACCATCAATATTTATTTAGCGCCTGTGGTGGGTATCAATGCCAATTACTGGTGTTTCAACTTGATATAAGTCCTTGCTACTCAAAGTAGGTCCTGGGACCAGACGCACTGGCATCACGTGGGAGCTTGTTAGAAGTGCAGAATCTCGGGTCCCACCCCAGACCTCCTAAACTAGAATCTGCAGTTTAACGAGATCCCCAGGTGGTTGTGTCGGGAAGCGCTGGTGTGAGATATAGTCCCTGCTTTGAGGAACTTACAGTCTTTGGGGGAGCAAGGGCTGAGACTGTCACAGATATGCATCATTTGAGAAATTGCTTGCTGAGGATCAGATGCATTGCCCAGAGGCTGAGGACTCCAGGTTCAAAACGGGCAGCATCCTCCAATCTGGGGACGAGGCAGACGAGATCAGTGAAGGCTCTTACCCCAGAAGTGAACAAAGAAAAGACCCCAGGTGGGATGCAGGTGGTGTTCAGAGGATGATGACAAGCATCTGCTCTCAGAGCTGCTTACCTCTGGGAAGCTTCTCGGGTGCAGGTGTTCCCCAGAGGATGTTACTGACCTTCTCACCGGGGACTAGACTGGTAATGAGGACAGGATGTCAGTGACTTGTGAGCATTTTACACGTTACAGAGCACCACGTGCTGTCTGTGAGTGCAGTCCATGACTATGCTCATAAGCTTCTCAGGCATGTCAGTTTCCTATCAGAAGACTTAGCTTTCCAAAGGTCTTGTGGAGGAACTTACATCTGTGAGGAATGATTCTTTGCCTCTGAGGAATGATAGCTCCATTTGGAATTTATGGTTTCAGAGACTCAAGTTGTTTGCAGCTTGAATTTCTGGCTTTTGGATTTTGTGATGAGTATTTAAAATCCTTAAGTGTTGGCTTGCTTTAAAATTAGGAATGACCTCTTAGGGAAAAATAGAGCTCCTGTCAAAACATGATTTATCATCTGTCCCAAATATTTCTGGCCTCTTCTTTTGACCATATGTGAAACTAGATTAAGTGATACTGGATGTAGAACATTAATTTATAGGGAAGGCTAAATTAAGGGGCAACATTTCTTGAAGAACTTCAGCTAGTCATTGTACATCATTGTTCCTTGGGAAAAAGTGCAGAAATTGGTAAGCATTTTCTTCATACCGGAGTTGTAAGTGTATAAATAGACTTAAATAGACTGACTCACTGTGCAGCGTGACAGCTGAAGTGTGCATTTTTTAGGGTGTGAACATTTAGAGCAGGGTTTCTCAGCAGTGGCACTGTGACATTTTGGTCAGATAATTTTTGTTGTGGGGGGATGTCTGGGACTATAGGATGTTTTGCAGTCTTTCTGGTCTCTACCCATTAAAGGCCAGTTATCTCCCCTGGGGCACATCAATCAAAAGTGTCTCCACACATCTCCAAATGTCCCCTGGGGGCAAAATCGTCCCTAGTTGAGAACCACTGATTTAGAGTTACACCTCAGTAATCTGGGACTTGCTTTCTCACTTCCCCATACCTGAACTTTACTAAGAATAGGAGAAAATGCAGCTTCTGGGGCAGCCAAATTTACTGCCAAAAGGCTTATATACTTAACGCATGGAAGTCCCCTGCAGACCCCCCTCCTTGTTTATTTGTTTATACTGTGTACATTTAGCAAACTGGTCTCCAGGATTACAAACATAGTTGATTAGGAGAGGCAAATAAGATGTGCTGAGAAGGCTGACTTTTTGTAAGGCGCTTGTACAGAGGGAACGGACAACTTTTTGATGGGGCTGCTAGGAAACCGAAAAGCAGACACATGAACTTACAGATAAGGGTCCTAAGCCTGAGAGTTAACTGAGTTGACTAAGATTACAACACTTGAAAGTGGTAGGGCCAGAATTTGAGGTCAGCTTCCTTCAGTCTGCAGATCACGCTCATAGTGTCTGCTCTAGCTACTTCTTTAACGAGGGGCCCAGGACGCAGGTCCCAGCTTTTCCCAGTTTACAGCCCTCCAGTCCCTCCTTCCTGGGACAGCCAGTGTTCATGGCCAGCTGTCTCCTTTCACGCTTTTCTCCCTGCTCATTTGGTAACAAATCTATGTGCTCCCAGAATCACTGCAACTCTAGGTCCTGAGTGGAATCTCTCTTTCAGCCTAAGTTATGCACATGTGCTCACACACCTATATGATTTTATAGAGAGAATATCTTAAATAATTTATATACAGATAGAATTATTTTTATAACGTCAGTTTTTTCTGTCTTTTCTTTTTTGCATAACTTCCTCTTCTCCAGTAACTACGTTTAACAATGTAGGATCTGTGTGTTTAATTTTGTGCTTTTCCTCATGCTTATATAATCATTTCTATATTGTTATCTATCAGAATCCATCCACCTACTTACCCATTTATAGATAGATATATACGTATACCTGTATGAGCTTTTTGGTCGTTGCTTGTTTTATAAACAATGGGATTAATTTCTATTTTCTCTGCATCTTATTTTCCACATTTAACAGCTACCTCACGGAAATCTCTCCAAGTCAATTGTTACAGCCCTAATTCACTATTTTTAATGGCTGTTCACTAATTTGTTCAGTGTTCCAATGTTGCACCTAGGTTTAAGGATTGCAGTTAATATCCTTGTTTATATAACGTTAGGTCTTAAAACTTATTTTCACGGAGTAAGTCCCAGGAGTGGGACTGCTGGTTGTATTTAAAATTTTAATAGATATTGCCAGGTTTCATAAACTGTAATGGTTTCATTTTCACTAATAACCTTAAGAGAATACCTTGTTTGGTCCATTTTTCAATTGGTTTAATTGCCTTTTTCTTGTTGATTTGTTAGAGTGCTTCATATATTAGAGAAAGTAACCATTTATCTTTAAGATATATTTTCAAAATCTATTGCTTGTTTATTGACTTTGCTTATCATCTCTTTTATAACTTCTGAATAAACACATTATAGTCTAGATTTTCTTCTAATGTATTGTTTGTATGCTTTTCTGTGTGTGTGATATGATATAGGATTTAATTTTATTTTCTTCTAGATGGAGAGCCACTTGTGCATGTAACCACTTATTAAATATATTCACTTTCCCCATGGAATCGAAATAGCACCTTTACTGTATATTATACTCTCTTCTTATTTCTTAATTTTCAACAGTTAGGTGTTAACTTGGCTTTCGTTGACTGAGATAGTGTATTGTGACTCACTCAAGTGATGAGTTCTTTTCCTTTCTCTTCTTGAGGAAGCATGGCTTGACAGTAATTCACCTTGCAGCCTGGTCTGGAAGCCTTGAGATCATGCTCATGCTGGTTAGAGCTGGAGCAGACCGGAGAGCCAGGAATCAGGTCAGTATGTGGGTCATACCTGGACGTAAGTGCAGGAGGGGGAAGTCCTTAGATTGCTGTGTAATTACCTCCCCTACCCTGACTGTCTTTAGGATGGAATGAATGCCCTGCACTTTGCAGCTCAGAGCAATGGTGTGCGCATTGTGGAGTACCTCATTCAAGACCTGCACCTGAAGGACCTGAACCAGCCGGATGAGGTGTGCTCGCTGTAGTGGGCCAGGTCTCACATATACCCCCACCAGATTCCGCTTTCTTCCTGCTCCTGCTGGAACTGCTGAAGCAGCCAACACAGACGGACCCGGCCCTGTAGCCAGCTCCTCCATCATTCTGGCAGAACACGGAGCAGAAGGGAAGTGTTGGTGCTGGTGGTGGCCCTGGCACCTGCATGTGGGAGGATGGGAGTACTGAGGAAGCAGGCTCTACTTCCTCATCCTGGCCAGGGTATAGACAGTCTCCACCCTCTTTGGGTGCCTGCATTGTACTCTGTTATTCCTGGCTTTTGGGGATGTATTTGACCCGAGGCTCTGCCATAATGAACATGGAATACAGTGCGGTTTTACCAGATTCATCTATATGTTTTTCTTTTCATAAGAAGCGATATAATAATAACAGCTACCACTTATTGAGCACTTATTAGTGCTCTGGGTACAGAGGAAAGCTACATACACACGTTATTTCTGTGAGAGATCTAGGGCCTGGCACGTACAGATGCTTAACAAATCATTGCTGAATGAATGAATTATACTGTTAAGCCCTGCAATAATCCTATAAAGAAGGAACATTATACTTATTTTTATGTATATCTGAGGAAGTCAAGGCTCAGAGAGGCTACGTACCTTGTGTGAAGCCCCCGTACTGGAAAGCGGCAGATGCAGGGTTGAATTCAGGTCTGGCTGACTCCAGTCACCATCGCTGTGCCGCCTCCCTTCTCAGAGGGCACTGGGCATTGCCCATGTGCTACGGACTGTCTTTTCTTTAGAATATCTCCTTTCAGGCTTTTTTCAGAGGTTGATATCCTCTGTGGGATTGATATTTTGATTTCGAATGGCACCTCCTTTTCACTGTGCCTCTAGAACTTGATTCTCCGTTAAAGTTCTCTCTAGAAGTTAATCAGTAATATTCACTTTATTTCACCTCTTTTAAAAAAACTTTCACATGTTTTTCTGACCTCAATCTTAAAAGTAGTAACAACAAAGACTAGTTCTTCAAATGAAGTCTGTAAATTTCTTTTACTTCTTCTGAGTAGGACTGAGCAACTATGTATTTATACCTTGGAGGTAGACAGACTTCGGCTAAGGTCTGGACATAAATTACCTATGTGGCTTTAGCAAGTTCTCCAACTGCTGAAAGCCTCATCTCCATCTGTACAGTGGGAATAATAAAACCAACTTCGTGGTAGCACCAAGGCATGGTGAGGGAGATGTCTTGACCTCCATGGCATTTTTTTAATCAGCAATACCTCCATTCTTTGATTTAAATGATTTTGATACTTCTTCAATCTTATATAAAAATACCTATGCCAGGGAGCTAAATGGTAAGCCATTCCACCACCCCTTTCCAATCAGACACCACCCTTAAGCCATTCCTTTGCAGTAATACTAGAGCAACCACCGTTGGAACGCTTAACTGAGTTAACAACTATAAAGCACTTAGCAAAGAGCCCGATGTGTGGTAAGCGCCCACTAAATGGTAGTTACTATAACAAGTATTGTAGGGTAAAATACTATCTGATTTCTTCAAACTGATAGCCATAATCAAACAGCATTTAATGTCAGGATGAGGAAATCAGATATTATGGTTTGATGCATGGTAACTAGGGGTGTGGCCTGTGAATGAATTCCATTCAGTTCAATTCAGCAGATATGTGTTTAGCACCTGTTCTGTATGAGACAGAGGACTGTCTTCCTTTTCACGGGGTTCTGTATGCATTCCTGGGAGACAGCGGTGTGTGGGGAGGATCAGGCAGGCTGAAGAGGCTCAAAGACCAAAGGTTTGCGGGGAGCCTTCCCCACTTCTGGAACCCCTGCCGGCCAGCAGCCTCCCTGTCCAGCGTTCTTCAGCTGGCTCTGGCCTTGTCCTGTTACACTCCTCTTCCTCCAACTCTCTTTGCTGGGGAAAAGGCTGAGGAGCCCTGACAGCAGACTGTGCAGGGCCAGATGTGCAGCTGAGAGATTCTAAAATTAAGATGGGTTGAGAGACATATGAGGAATGAGCAAATAATGAGTCCACTGGGTCATCTAGGAAGAGAAGAATCTTGGAAAGAAGTCCAATTTTAGTCCTGAAGAAACCTGGATTGATCATTGGAAAAGACAAAAATCTTTCCTTTTCCTGAGAGCTGAGATCTGGGGTCAAGGATATTGGCAAAAGCCAGTAGGAACTGGGATCGGGAGTTCAGAGTCAGTTAATTCATTATTGGATTTTCCATCTGTATTTGCTTAAAGGTATTGTGGAGCTCGTGAAATACAGTTGATAGAAAAGATTGCTCCACCTTCACAGCTAGCCCTCTTGCCTAGTTTCTTATCAACAGTAAGTGACTGACAGCCTGTATACCTGCCCAGAGTTAGTAATCCTTCTCATTAGCCTGGAGGGAGCTCCGAAAGCTAATAAGGAGAGCCTTACTGGGAGTAGGTCTTTATTAGTAAAATGGATTTAACTAGGCCCAGAAGGGATTGGTGGGATGGGAGAGATGGAGGACACAGGGAAACATGTTGAGGTTTCTCGTGACTCCATGGCTCTAGAAACAGGTGGCCTCTCCAGGGGAGAGGGATTAGAGCAGGAGAGGCTATGGGTAAAGTCGTCTAGATATTTTGAATCTACTTGTAAACACTTACCTAGCCATCGAAAATAAGTACTCGGGCTAAAATGTTTGGAGAAGGAGGGACACAGAAAGGAATGCTCTCAGAGGCCATGCCTGTATTTGTTCAGTATTCCCGAGAGTGTGGTGGTACAGCGTTAGGCTGGTTTCAGCCGCACGTGTAGGGGACTTCCACTGGTTTAAAGGAAGTCTCTAGAGGCCAAAATGCAGAGAAGCACCTTTCTTTTTTTTTGGAGGGCTGGGAATAATGAGCATGAGGGAATTTGAGAAGACATAGTTTCCTATACGGACCTGAGGCCAACCTCTGACAGCCTTGGGTTTAATCAGACCTGTCAGCTCCCATCTGGGGATAATGGACCCAGCGGCCCTGCTCACCCCAGTTGCATCCTTCCTCATACTCACCGCACTGCTCTTCTGGCACTTTTTATCCACGGCAATGTTAGATTCCTCTCTCCAATCTCTAGTTACTCAGGGACCTGCTGGTTTTCCCCTTTTGCTGGGGTTCTGCTGTGAGGTCCTGAACGCAGGGGGAAGGGAAATGTCGTGGGGTGTTGTGTGCCCAGGAGGCACTGGGGGGCTTTGTGCTGGGTTCTGCCCGCCTCCTCTTGTCTGAGGCTCCCCAGGGCGCCGTCTCTGGGATCCCTGTGGGGAGGGTGGGCAGGTTGGCCTTTGGGTGCTCATTCAATGGCTGTTTGTGAAACTTTTACTGACCTTGGTAATTTGTCAAATAGCTCTGGCAGTAAACTTAAAAATGAAAAATAATTTCTAATGAGTAATTACAACTTCTCAGACTTATTCACGTGCAAAAAATTTAAATGCATTAAGACATATTAAGTTAAATACACATGAAGTTAGTAAAGGAAAAAGACAACAGGATTTCTCGACTCTCCTTATTTAAGTTGATAAAGAGATTCCTGAGCCAGGAAGGTGTTATGATTTGTCTGGAGCCTGAAGCCTTGTCGCTGAGTCCAAACTTGTTCTGCTCACCACACAACAGGCCAGTAAGTAGGGAGAAGAGGTGTTGGAGCAAGGAATAGCGACTTTATTCAGAAAGCTGGCAGACAGAGAGGATGGCAGACTACTGTCTTGGAGAACCATCCTGTTCTAGTCAGGCTCCTTTTACACAAAAAATAAGGGAGGGGGTGTGGTTGATGTAATCTTCTTGCTGCAGGCATTCTTTGTTCTTGCAGCCATCCCCGTGGGCTAGGTCATGATGTCCCTGTAAACCTCCAGCAAAATGAAGGTTATTCTCTACTACAGTCTGAGACTCTGACACCAGGTTCCACTGTCCTCCTGGCTGGAAAATCTCCCTTCCTTCCAAGTAGGGCCAATCCTATGAGGCTGCACTGGATAGAGGCCGACTTGAACATAGTTTAAAAGGGTTGGATGGTTAAAAAATTAAATAAAAGATAAGAAACTGTATTTTTTTTAAAACCACATTTAAAAAATTCCTGTTGTTATTTTGTCTGATAACATGTACTAGAGATGCGAGAAAAGATTTAGATCTCATTTTAATGTCTCCTCACCTTTTGTTATGCTGCCTTTTGATATGTTTATAAGGTATAGATTGCTTTAAATGTCTTTATTTTGTGTAATTTGGCTTTCACTTTTTTTTTTTCTTGATGATAACATTTTTCAAAGGGCATCCAAAGTTTAGTAATTGTTTTCTTGGCATGGAAAAATGTTTTGTCTTTGATAACCTCCCATTTCTTACAGGACTAGGCCTTCTTTGTGGGTAGATCCTCTGTCGTTTTGTTTAGCCATGCAGAAATGCAGGACTTTGTAGCAACCAAGGATAAAAGAGTAAGGCCATTTGAAAGTTGAACAGACTCGTGACATTTCTAGTAGTGTTGTCTGCAGACTGCTAAATATGTGTTAGTTAGAATTTTTTCTGTTATGAGTGACAAAGATCCAGTTTAATCTAGATTAAACATTAAAGGTAATTTATTAACTCCTAACTAAAGAGTTTGAGGATGTAGCTAGCTTGCTTCAGGCATGGCTGGATCCAGCTATTTTTTCCCCCCAACTCTTGGCTATCTCTGTGTTGACATTATTGATAGATATACTCTCCATACAGTGAGAAAGATGGCTACTAGTAGCCTCAATTTTATATTCTTACATACATTGTTAGAGATACTGATTTATAAGTAAGAAAGTTTCTGTCCCATCAGATGTTCATATTGTAAATCTCAGAAACAGCTGTTTAGCCCTGTCTGAATCATATGTCCAATTCTGAACCCATCACTGACCAGCATGGGTTACATGATCATTTCATGTGGCAGGTAAAGTCTGGCAACTGACAGCATGAAGTGGACTAAATGACCTGATTTGTGTGTGTATGTGAGGGATTCTCCCAAAGAAAATCAAAGTGCTGTTACAAGAAAGAAATAGAGAGACAAAACAACAGATGTTCACTCTGGGACACAACACTCTCATGTGATATTTATGGGCTTGGTGGGTAAAGGGCTAACAAAACCCCTTTTCCTTCTGCATGAGAATTTAAACTTTGGTTGACTTTCTGGCTCTGTTTCCCTGCAAACAAGACAAAGATCCAGTATTAACTGTTACTTAGCAGCGTTGCTTATGATAAAAACGACCCCGATGGGTAAACTGCACCTGGGCATGGAGGAACTTGGATGAACTGTGAATTAAGAGGGGAATGGGCGTCTCTGAGTGCAGTGACTCTTTTAACTGACCGGGCACGTCCCTTGCAGGTCCTGGAAGCTATACTGAAGAAGTCGTTACAAGAGATGTTATTTCTGTGGGGCACATGTCTTCAAAGCCAGGATGGCTCCCACACTTGCCCAGTGTGCGACTTGACCCCTGGCAACTGAGCCATCGCCTGAGGGGACAAAGACAGCAGCTCCCGGGCAGCTGTGTGGAGGATGGTATGAAGAGGAACAGCTGACACGGACAAGCTGTGGTTTGTGGCCCCTGTCTTCTGAGTAGACAGGTGTCAAGTGTGGCCTGTGATAACTATGTGAGTCTGAAATGTTTAGTTGACCCTGAGAAGACCTCCTGATGGACTTTGAGGTCACTCATAATTCTGTGAGGTAGGAAGGGTGACAGAAGCTCAACTCAAACTACCTTAAGGGAAAGAAAAAAGGGGTGAATTTATTAACTCATTCAGTGAAAAATTTCAGGCATGGGTAGCTTCAGGCTTGTCTGAATCCAGGAGCTCAGATGATGTCAGCGGGGCTCTTTGTCGCTTCTCCCATTTTTCAGCTCTGCTCTCCGCTCTGCCAGCTTCACTCTTAGGTGGTGTCTCCCTTTTAGAAGGCTCCTTCTCCTTAAAGAGGGCTCCTGACAGCTTAGCTGATGACACTAGAGTGAAAATAGGATGTGCCAGAAAAAAAGCCACGGGGGACTTTGATTGCCCTGGCTTGGCACGTGACCATCCCTGAACCAAACACTGTGACCGAGGGCTGTGTGGTAGAAGAGGCAGGAGCTGGAATGCACAGCTCCACAAAAATGGGGTGCAGGGGCTGTTCTCTGTGGCAAAGATGGGGGCAGGAAGCTGGTCACCAGTGCTCTTTTCTCCTGTTCCAGTGCATTTGTAACCTTATTTAAAGGTCATCATCCACCCTTTCTTGTCCCCTGCCTCCGCAACCACACACACACTCACACTCAGTTACCTGCCCCCACATATCACCAGCACTCAGTCGTTGCATTTCATTATAATCGCTTGCATATGTGTCCGTCTTCCCTACGGGACTGTGAGCTTATTGGGGATGGGGCTCTATAGTTTTTATCTTGGCCACTCTTGCTTAGCACAATATCTGACATATATAATAATATTAATAACTGAATAATTAACATATAAATGTTAACTAAATAAATGATTTATAAGGATGTGTGCCTAAATGTTTTCATCTAGTATATAATCAGTGTTTCTCGTCCCCCTTTTGTGATTTGTCTATATGGACCTTTATCTGTTGTCATTATTTGCAGGTGTTTGTATAAGCCAGACACAGTCATGTGGGGTCTGTCATGCCCCAAGAGCTGTGCATGGTCAGGACTAGATCTTGCTCTTCGCTTAGGCGTCTGTCTCACAGGCAGCACACAGGGGCCACGAGCAACCTCTGTCTTTTCCGTTTGCTTCTCCTTAGTGACTCAGTGAGAACGATGATGGGTCAGGACTTCAAACTTCGAAGGGCTGGGGACATAAGTCTAATTGGCAACATATCTGGCTCAAGAATATAAATGAAGGGAACTTTTTGGTACCAGTTTGTTTTTTTTTTTTTCTCCAGCCTCTGTTCATGCATGAATACAGAGCCCTGTAGGGCTGAACCCTATACACATTTTTGGTGGTGGTGGGGGCATTTATTATTTTGGCACTTTTCCTTCAATTTTTCTCTAAGTTATTGCAGAATCATAAGCTATTATCTCAAGTTAACAGTGACCGTTAACTTTTTATTATCTTGCATTAGCAGGCAATCCGATGACGAATCTCAGATTCAGGAACCTTCTTGTAAAGAGTCTTGTATCTTGTTTTTCACATTTCAAGCATCTTGCTCAGCTTTTAGTTAATAACAGTATTGTGAATTTTTTCTTTAGCCAATTTGTGAATGTTTTCTTTAGTTGAAAAAATACTTCTGCCTCTATTTTGTCACCCCAACTTCCTTTCCTGCTTTTAAAGATTCCAGAATTGAGTTTTCTATGGGTCTTTCACTATTCTTGATGACATTTTGGCTTTTGAAAATGGAGTCTCCCTCGGCAATGTGAAAAGTTGGAGAAATTACCGTAATCAGAAGATTCTCCATTTGAACTTTCCTCCTCAACAAATCACACCTAAAATCCCTCTTAAGCTGTATTCTCTGAATAATTCCTAATTTCTCCTTTCCATTTCATATAGACCTGTTCTCAAGAGTTTTCCTGTTGATTATTTATGAACATTGGAGAGAAACATGTGAGCAAGCTAGGAAGGCCTAAAAAGAAGCAGTTGATACAATGTCATTTCTGAATGAGTCATGTAAATATTAAACCCTGGAGAATTTCTGCTTCAAACAATTTTATCTGTAGGGTGAAGTTCACTGAGTGGTGTGTGGGTGACTCAAACAGAATCTGGCATAAAATTAGCTTCTCAGAAGATAGTTGAGTGAAAGAACTATTCAGTAAATGCAGAAAGTTGGTAAAATTGCTGCATTTGAAAGGGAGTCTCATTGTCTGACTGAGGTGGCACCTCCCCAGACACCTTGGGAGGACCATTTTTTTTTTAATTAATGAATTAAATTGAAGTATAGTCAATTTACAATGTTGTGTTAGTTTCTGGTTTCAGCAGAGTGATTCACTTATACATATATATATATATATATATATATACACACACACATACATATACATATATACACATTCCTTTTCATATTCTTTCTCATTAGAGATTACTACTAGGTACTGAATATAGTTTCCTGTGCTATACAGAAACAACTCGTTGTTTATCTATTTCATATATAGTAGTTAGTATCTGCAGATCTTGAAGTCCCAATTTATCCTCTACCACCTTTTTCCCCTATGGTAACCATAAGTTTGCTTTCTTTGTTTGTGAATCTGTCTCTGTTTTGTAAATGTTCATTTGGCTCCTTTTTTTTTGAGATTCCACATATAAGTGATATCATATTGTATTTTTCTTTCTCTTTCTGGCTTACTTCACTTAGTATGATGATCTCCAGGTCCATCCATGTGGCTGCAGATGGTATTATTTTATTCTTTTTTATGGTTGAGTAGTATTCCATTGTATACATGTACGACAACTTCTTTATCCAGTCACCTGTCAATGGACATTTAGATCACTTCCATGTCCTGGCTATTGTAAATAGTGCTGCAATGAATATGGGGATGCATGTACCTCTTTCCTTGTGGTTTGATGACTAGAGAAGTTCCTTTAACATTTGTTGTAAAGCTGGTTTGGTGGTGGTGAATCCTTTTAGCTTTTGTTTACCTGTGAAGCTTTTGATTTCTCTATCAAATCTGAATGAGAGCCTTGCTGGACAGAGTGTTCTTGGTTGTAGGTTTTACCATTTCATCACTTCAAATATATTGTGCCACCCCCTTCTGGCCTGTAGAGTTTCCACTGAAAAATCAGCTGATAACCTTATGGGAGTTCCCTTGTATGTTATTTGTTGCTTTTCTCTTGATAATTTTAATATTTTTAATTTTTGTCAATTTGATTACTGTGTGCCTCAGTGTGTTCCTCTTTGGGTGGATCCTGTGTGGAACTCTCTGCACTTTCTGGACTTGGGTGACTATTTCCTTTTGTTAGGGAAGTTTTCAGTTATTATCTCTTTGAATATTTTCTCAGGTCCTTTCTCTCTCTCTTCACTTTATGGGACCCCTATAATGTGAATATTAGTGTGCTTCCTGTCATCCCAGAGTTCTCTTAAACTAGCCTCATTTCTTTTCATTCTTTTTTCTTTTTTCTGTTCTGCCATAGTGATTTTCATTAATCTGTCTTCTGGCTCACTAATCCATTCTTCTGCCTCATTTGGTCTATTCCTGGTTCCTTCTAGTGTGTTATTAAATTTCAGTAATTATATTCTTCAACTCTGTTTGAGTTTTCTTTATGTTTTCTGTTTGCTAAAAGCTTCCCCCTGTGCATCTGTACTTCTTCTGAGTTCTCTGTCCATCTTCACCATAATTACTCTAAACTTTCTCAGATAAGTTGCCTGTCTCCGCTTGACTTATTTCTTCTTCTGGAATTTTATCTTGTGTCTTGGCCTAGAAGATATTCCTCTGCTGCCTCATATTGTCTTGATTTCTATTTGTATTTTTAGGTAGCTTAATTATGTTTCTAGACCTTGGAGGAGTGGCCCTCTGTGGGAGCAGTACACTTCTCTCTTGTCACCTAAGGGCCAAGGTCCAGCTGGTCCCAGGGTAGAGTGTGGCCTGCATTTGTGGACTCCTTCCACAGGCTTTGGGATTATCGTTTTCTTACTTCTGGTACCTGCCCCTGGTGGATGAGGCTGGACTAGAGGCTTATGCAGGTTTCCTGGCAGGAGTTGCTGGTGCCTGCCCATTGCTGGGTGAAACTAGGTCCTGGATCTCTGGTGGGTAGGGCTGTGTCTAGGGGCACGCCTAGAGGCGGTTGTGGCTCAGGAAGTCTGCTGATGGGTGGGGCTCTGTTCCTACCCAGTATGTTATTTGTCCTGAGGCTTCCCAGCACTTAAGCCTACAGGCTGCTCGGTAGCAGTAGCGCTAGGTGGTAGCGCTAGGTCTTGGTGCTAATGACCCAAGCAAGATGTCAGCCTCCAGGAAAGCTCATGTAAATGAACATTCCCCAAATGTCTGCCACCAGATTTTATGTCCCCTGGGTGACAGCAGTCCCTTACCTCCCCAGGAGACCCTCCAAAACCAGCAGGCAGGTCTGGCCCAGGTTCCTATGAAATCACTGCCTCTGCCCTTGGACCCAGCATGTCCGAGATTCTGTGTGCACTTCCCAAGAGAATGAAGTCTCTGTTTCCCTCAGTCCCATGGAGCTCCTGAAGTTCAGCTCCGCTGGCCTTCAAAACCAGATGTTCTGGGGTTTCCTCTTCCCAATGTTGGAACCCCAGGCTAGGGAGCCTGACATGGGCTCAGAACTCTCACTCCTATGGGACGGCCTCTGCGACTTAATTATTCTTCAGTTTGTGGGTCACCCACCTAGGGTTATGGGACCCGATTTTATCATGAGCACACCCCTCCTATCATTCTGCTGTGGTTCCCTCTTTATGTTTCCAGTTGAAGATCTTTTTTGCTAGGTTCTGTTGTGTGCTACGTCAGGGTGGTGCAAGCTGGTGATGCAGGTTGGTAAAAGAATTTACCAGAGATAAAGCATGAGATAAAGTATGAGAGTAGTGAAGGAATTTATTGGGGTACGCTGCCATAGACAACAGCAAGTCACGTGAATGAGAGGTGCCTGTGTGAGCCCTATGGGTTAGTTGTTGGGGTGTTTTATAAGGTAGGGTCACAAGGTGCCTGATCAGCTTGTGCATAAGGCTCTGATTGATTGTAGATGAGGTAAGAGGTTTAGGGTCCGTGAAAGGTGGTGGGATTTATGACTCTGATCAGGTGGGTTGAAACAAGCCAGGCTGAGCTATTGTGGGATTAGGCATTACCTAGGGCTATTAGTCTGTTAGGGCAAACACACCCAGTAAAGAGTGTACTTTATCTGTTGGGGGATCACAGGCAGACATCTGACAGCCCAGGAGTGGGGGTTGTTGGACTTTCAAGGGCATCAGTTGTCCCCGCAGTTTTCAGTCTTTTTTTCTGATGGTTGTTTAGCAGTCAGTTGTGGTTTTGTTGTAATGGTAAGGAGAGGTGAGCTTGTGGTGAGAAGGCCATTTCTGAGCAGTACTTCTCTGCCCGCATAAAAACGATTCTGTGCTGATGCGGAGTTCCCACTGTTTGGGGCAACAACTCGGAACTGGATCTGGTTTGGAATCAGAGAGATTGTTATCACCCTCCCCCAAGAAGGGCCCAGAATTCTATGACCAGAGTCACTATCTTGTCCTTCTCGTCCCCCGCACAGTGCTGCCCACTGTCATTTGCCTCGCCTGTTGGGTCAGTGGGTAATTAACACTGGGGCGTTGTGATTGATTTTCAGAAAGGAAGAAAACCATTTCTTTTGGCAGCGGAGAGGGGACACGTTGAAATGATAGAAAAACTCATGGCCCTTAACCTGCATACTTCAGAAAGGGACAAGGTGAGATGGACTCTGGTGTCTTTGCTGAGTGCTGGAGAAAGGGGAGTGACAGCTGATGTGCAGGTTAGGTGGTGGTGGTGTGGTAAGCAGTAGAGTTGTTCAGTTGTTACTACAGTCAGAGAGAATCATGGAATATCCAGATGAAATCAACCCACTTTTGCAGTGGGTTGTCCAGATTTCCAATTTCTCTCCATAAATGCTTGTGAAATCAGTGGACTACATGGAATTTCTACTGTCAGCTCCAGTCTACTCTTTTCTTCCCCTGAGGTCTGCTGGAGACTCAGCCCCTGAGTCTGGGGAGAGACACATTGGCTGCACATCCGTGTCTATGTGCATATCTTTGATGATTTTCTTAGGAGAAATTCCTAGGTGTGGAATTGTATAGGTCACAGAGTTCTGCACATTTTAAAGTCTTTTGGTATTTATTGTTAAAACTCCCTCCCAGAAATCTTTCACCAGTTTGCCTTCCCAAAGATTATATGGGAAAAAGTTTTTGTCCCACTTTTTGCTAGCAAATGAGCAGCAAAGGTAGGGCAAGGAGCATGGATGATTTTTTCTCTACTGCTTCGAACAGCTATGTATTTTCATTTAAAACTTTTTAAAAATTGTGAATTTCACTTACAGCTGTGGATAACATGGCCCACACTCTGGCCACAGCTTTAATCAAAATAATACCTCCCCAGAAGCCCTGCAGCAGCCCAGACTATGGGAGGGGGTGTTCCTTGCTGCAGTGGAATCTACCGTGGGTGTGTCTGTGTTGCAGGAGGGGAACGCTGCCCTGCACCTCGCAGCAAAGAATGGTCACAGCCCTGCAGTCTGGGTGCTGCTCACCCAGTGGCAAGAAGTAAATGAGACCAATGAGGTATGTGGAGGTGCTCATTACAGGAGGACATGAGGCTCTAAAGTGGAAAAGTGGGAGGAACAGCTTTCAAGAAAGGAAAAGGAAGCAAACAAAAATGTTAGTGCCACAGGGTGTACAATGTGATGCTAAAAGATTCCTATTTTTTCTTTAAAGTAACCCACAGAAGTTCATTTATTAACCCATTCATTTATCCACCCATACCTCCAGGAGCTATTTAATATGTGCTCTATGCTAGGTAGACTGTGTATTCTTATTCTAGAAGCCTACAGGGCAAGAAGGTCATAAAAAAAATTCATGTATTGGGCTAAATGCCATTATAGATGTATGTACACTGTGCTGTGGGAACACAGAGGAAAATACCCAGGCTTCACAGAGGGGGTGGTATATTGTCTGGGTCTGGGCATTGGAACGGGCACAAGGGTAGAGTATTCCAGACAAGGGAAGAGCCCGTGTAAAGGAACCAAGGCGAGAAAGAGCACGATGTTGTCCTGGGAAAGACGAGCTGTGGGGTGGCAGGAATGAAGGGTGGGTGGGCCAGGAAAGGTGGCTGCTCAGTGGACCATGGGAGAGAGATGATGAAAGGTGGTGCTTACCAGGAGGAGGGTTTGGCTCTAGCTTGTTGGCAGTAGAGAACTTGAAGGGTTTTAAGCAGCAAACAGGGGTGGGATCCATCTTGGGTGCAGGCAGGTAGCTGTCAGAGTGGTTTGAAGGGGGGATTGGTGCTTGGAGGGGCTGGAGGTGGGGAGTCTCAGTCAGGTGACCACGGATGTGGCTGAAGCCCGAGCTCCGGAGAGCCTGTCACAGGCAGCAAACAGGGCAGAGGCTTGTGTCCAGGGATGAGGGAGAGGGAAGACTTTCTGACCCCAGCTCTCTGGCTTGGACTGTGGGAGGGTCGGGTACCATACCTGAGCTGTGCAGCACAGGGGAGGAGAGGGTGAACGAGGTCGGTAATGCGGGTTTGGATGGGCTCACTCTGAGGCATCCGGGATGAGGGGGTATATTCAGGTGGGGGGCAGCAGGGAGATAGAAACTGGGCCTGGGGTTCAGTGGAGAAGCTGTGTCTGTGGAGGCAGACTTGTGAGTCACCTTTTAACCTCTGGGTCAGTGCCTGTGGGGCTGGCTCTTTGGAAACTCAGGCAAGGGAGTCCTCTTGGACCTCATAGTTCAACGTTCTGATAAATTCTAACCTGACACCTCTCCTGAGAGATACTTCTAGAAGTAATATCATAATCACTTAATGTAAGACACCATTGCTTGTAGGGCACATCATTGTTTTATGTAACACTAAGAAAAAATAATGCTGCCAATTAAACTATGACACACAAAAAAGCTTTCTTTTCAGTTAGAATATTTTATACCTATTGAAAGAGTTTTTAGATTTTCATCTTAGAATTTTTTTTTTTATCACACCCATGTAGAGGAACAGATAAGCGAGGCAAGCTGGTTAAGTATTCGTGTACTTCACACATTGAGCTCAATTCTTCTAAATCACTTTCTTACTCAGAGTCTTGATGTCCTTGCCTTTCCCAACAACATTTTCCCTTCTGTGCCTTCAAGGGCGCTTGTGAGGCAGTGTTTCTTCAAAGGCTGCCTCGCTGTAGTTCCTGAGATTTTCTTCTAAGCCACTGACACGGATTCTGGTTTAATGCACATCACAAACGATGACAACTGTGTCATGTCTGCTACCTGCTGGGCTGAGATTGTGAGCTACATCCTGATCTCAGATATGTTAGCAAGAGAAGCAGTATCTGACCTAGAGTTGGTGAAGTATGACCATCAGAATAGCCACAATGTAGCCATAGGGCAACATAATGAAGACTGAAGGCTCTCAAAGTGGACATGTGTGATGCCTGGGAAAAGTCAGTATTCCCTTTGGACCACAGAGGCCCATTAGCCTGGTCCCATGCATCCCTGGACTGGGGCACACACAGATGAAAAGCAGGGCTCCGACTACTTGGGTCTGATCCTGGCTCCATCACTCCGGCTGGATGATCGTGGGCATGTTACTTGGTCCCCCGGAGCCTCAGTTTCCTCATCTGTCAAATAGCCTCATAAGGCCATGATGAGGTTTAAAATGAAAGGCTGCGCTGCACCCTTAGTACAGGGAAGAGTGCCTGGCATGGGCTAAGTGTGTAACAAGTCGTATCCGTTGTTATCACTGGTGTCATGTTGTGCAGTAAGTGGGATCATGGTTGTCATCGGAATCAGTGGTATATAGCGTTGTCATCCTCCTTTTTTCTCTTCCAGTTCCTGGGAGAATGTAAGCCAGACTTTCAGCTGAGGATCAGGGACAAAAATAGAGCCTTCATTTGTTTATTTTTATGTGTGTAACCATCTGGCATTGTGATGATCAGGTTGAATTGGTTTAACTTAAGGAAGATTCTGGGAGTTTGGTCTTCTTGAATAAAAGTTATGAATGATGTGTGGGAAACTCAAAAAGACCATGAATCACCTAGGGTAAATCTTCGGCGTGATTGCCCTTCGCAAATCAATACAGAGATCCAGTCCGATAGTCACAGGATTTAACTTAAAGCTCTAGTCGTTCTTGCCCTGCTGTTTTCATGCTTTACCACTGGAATGTGTGCGCTTGGATTTCATCCACCCTTTAGCTATTTTTGAGTCAGGGCACACTGGGGAAAAGCCATAAAGTCCAACAAAGTGTAACTGCAGATTATGATAGGTCTCATTTGCACAAAGTCAAGTATCTAGTGATAATATTAGCCTTTTGGATAAGGTCCACAGTGTTCACACAGCGTTGGGCTGCCTCCGTTTCTTTACATAGGTTCTTGCCAGACCAGTTGGAGTGACTCACGGGACTATGCTCTGCAGCAGTGGTCTCCAAACATTCTTGGTAGCAAACTCATACCAGTAAAGAAACTCACATGGACCTAATCACATGTACATTTATAATTAAATTAATATATTATAAAACATGCCAGAGAAGTAAATTTTAAAGATTGAGATAAAAATAAACATAAATGGCAATTCTCATATTTTCTCTATATTGAAACATCGGATGTATTTTCCTTCCAGTTTTCTTTGTGTTCCTATTCATGTGTACTTTTAGTGGCTGCCCAGAATTCATTGAACTGTTCTTTAGCACTTGGACGTTTAGGTTTTGTTCAGTTTTTATTATTAAAGTGATGCTGTCACGGCCTTCCTTGTATGTAAACTTTAGTCTGTATTCTTCACTGTTTCCTTTGAGTATATTCTTCGAGGTAGGATTGCTGGGTCAACGATATGAATGTTTATTAGGCTCCTGATATAGATTAAAGACATGGATTCTTTCCTTCACAATTTTTGCAAAAATTTTTCCACTGGGGTTTGCCTTTTGGCATCTCTTTTCCTGGAAAGCAAGAAGTCAGATGACTTTGTAGCAGAGGGCTGTCCCAGGCACCCAGGTGAAGCAGCCACAATACGACTTTTCCATCTTGGTAGGATAGGATCATTGGTCCTGGGTTCTTTTGTTCCTTTTGACATGATTGTTCGTACCTAATTGGCTGTGAGTAAAGCTTTCTGAACTTACCCTAATGCAGAATAGTGTCCAAGGCGGGAAGTGGTTAGGACATGGGGAAGGAATTTTGCATTTCTTCCTACTATTTTTAGGAAAGAATCCGCATGAGGAGGGGGAAATTTCTAAGTTATTATGTGAGACCAGTTCCTTCTTTTCTATGTTTTGGCCTAAACTCACCTTATACTACTAGTGTTTATCATGGTGAGTTTCAGAAAACTTGATTACAGAGGTAGGTATTACATTTTTTTGTATGTGACATACAATATTTTAAATCAGTTTTAAAGGTTAAAGCTGTACTTGGTACATACGTGCTTCTATTTCTGTATGTTTCATACTGCATTATAATTCCTCATTCCTGTGATTATCTTTCCTAACAGGCTGTTACCTTCTTGTGGGCAGGGTCTGTATCCTAGTCATCTTTCCAGTCCCAATGCCTGCTAGTGCCTGCTGAACACTAGGAGTCTCATAAATGTTTGTCAGATTAATTAATAAAGCTTAAAAGTATGAGTGGTGCAGGGAAAGCCTGAAAGGAGGCAGCATGACAGAGTAGTTAAGAATGCAGGCTTTGGAGCCAAGCAGCTGGACTTGCATATTAGCTTTGCCACTTTTCAGCTGAGGCTTAGTTTCTTTATCTATAAAATGGATATAATAACTCTGACCTCATAGGGCTATTGTGCAGTTTAACTGTGCCAAAGCATACAATCTTGGCAGTATAAGTTGGCACATAGATGCTCAATAAATGCAATCCATTAAGAGTAATGCGCCAAAGACATAGAAAAAGCATGCTGTTTCTCAGGTAATTTCATTCCATGCCAAGGGGCAATTAATTTTAACTATTTTTTCCCTTTTGTTAGAATGGCGAAACACCATTCTTCCTAGCTGTTGAAGGAGGTCATGAAGAATGCAGCAAAGTGCTCTTGGCAGCTGGAAGTGATATCAACATTCCAAATAAAGTATGTGCTCCATGCCTGCTCACTCACACAGGGAGGGGGACTTGAAATGTTCTTTGGGTAATCTGGTCCTGGGCTGGGCTTTTGTAAAATGAAGCCAGTCCCTCAGTAATCGTAGGGGTTTGGTTCAAGGACCCGCCCGGGGATACCAAAATCTTGGGATGCTCAAGTCCCTTCTATAAAATGGCATAATAGAGTCGTTGTCTGTGGTTCTGGATCTGAGGCTTCAACCAACCATATTCAACCTGTGATTGGTTGAATCTGCCAGTGCAGAACCTGGGTCAGGGGTTTGGAGGGCTGACTTTTGCTTACTTTGGGACAAGAATTAATGATTTACCTCTGATATTCCCGTATTAACTTTTCCTCAAAAACAATGCCATTCTTAATTATTTGGGGCAGGAATAATTGAAAACAGGGCCAAAGTAGCTGGTAGTTGTCACTTCTCAAATACAGAGACACTCCTACCCTAGTTTTTCTACCTTATACATGGTAGGTGTGGAAAAAATATTAATGTACTGTGTGAAAACCCAAGTGGTCAGTCTGGAGCCTGAAGAAGACAGGATGGTGCCTTCTTTTAAATACAAAATAGTTTGGTGCTAAGATCCTTTGACACTTATTTTCATTTTTCAGATGAGAAAACTAGAATTTAGAAAAGGCAAGGAACTCATCCAGGATCATACAGCCATTCAATGAAAGTGCAAGGATTCAATCTCAGAGCCTGAGATTCTAAGTGCTGAATAGCCTTGTCTTCAAATGGTTTTACTTTCTTTTTCTATTTTTCTAATTAATTTTAAATTAGAAGGAAAATAACAAAAAATCTGAATAGTACCAAAGGGTATATGATGAAAAATATTTTATTCCAACTCCCCATCTCAATTTCATTTCCTCAGAACTAATATTATTAATAGTTGATCTAATCTTGCAGGAATTTTCCGTGCAGTCACTTGGAAAATGTGGTTAAACACATGCACATATACTTACTGACCCCACATAAATGGTAGGTAGCTCACCATCTCTATGTATGCATACATATACGTACATTTAAATACACACCTGTTCACATATGTATATACTGCTCTGCACGTTGGTTTTTTTACTTGCCAGTATCTATGCATCTATCTATCTTGGAGATCTCACCATATTAGCACAGTGTGTATACACAGTTCCTTTTCAAAAAGTGTAAAGTTAAACACTAGAATTAAGAATGAAGTCCCAAACCGGAATGTTTTATATCCTTGTATTCTGCTTGCAGGAGTGTACGCTTATTTAACCCATTTGAAAAGCAATTTGTCTCTTCCTATTCATCCATATTTGGGAAATTATGTTAAGGCGATAATCTAAAAGCGGGGGAAGCTCTGTGTTTTAGGATAGATGTTAAAGTTACCACCGATAGCCAAGAATTAGATATAACCTATAAGGGCAACAAAAGGTCAGGGAAGGCTAAAAAAAGTTTGGTGAACCTATTTCTATTATGATAAATACTAAATATACCGCCATATAGAAAAATATTCATTCATGATAGAACACTAATTGAAAAGACAGTATGTGTTTGTACATGTGTTTGTCACTGTATAAAATTTGTAAAAAAATGGACAAGTTTGCAAGAGAAAATAGAAAATGAAGCTAGTGTGAGGTGATTCCACTGATGCTGCAAGGTTATTCAGGCAATAAGTGAAAGCAACGTTAAGAATTCATGGGGCCCAGGAAATATTCAGGATATGGAGAGCGGTGCTGTTTTTCTGTCATTGCCTGGGCGCCTCTCAGCCCCGGGTCTGCAGCCACCCTGGAAGGAATCCCTGGAAAGGCCTCCCTCATTAGCAGGATCCTCCTGGGCTCACTCCTGTCAGCTCACTGCATTGCTCTGTGCCCTCCCTCCGTCACTCCCTTTAATTATTTGGCCCTCAGAGGGGATTTACTTTCTAATGGCTTTCACATGCTCACGTTCTCCCCACCCTGCTAGGACGGCAGGCTCCACGTTGTCCACATCCTTATGGCCTCGACCTCATCCAGGCAGCCTGGAAATTGTCCTGAGTTCATTTTTCAGCTTTTGTATTATCTTGAGTCTCATTAGCACACTTCCTGGATCAGCAGCCTCAGAACCCCGACTGCTGTCCACACCTGTCTCCGTCCCACTCAGTGAAGACCCCAGGGAAACGGGCAGCTTGAAGCAAGAAGCCAGCAGCCTGGACACACACCCAGGGCGTGTGAGACTCATTTTGCTTCCACATCTGTGGGTGATTACTGTGTTTGGTCTTGAAAATGCTTCACGCACTGACACTGATTAGCCCTGGGCTCCCGGAGCCTGTGCCCCCACCCCGACTAAGGGAGGGCATCAAGGCTGAGTCATTTCTGCGGAAGTGCCTGGAGAGAGATTATGGCATTAGCTGCCTCTGGAGGCTTCCCCTCTTTGTGCTAAGGGGAGCGGCTGCCCAGAGTGTGGGCAGCAGGATGTCTTCAGGGCCTTACCAGCCGCCCCAGGTCTAGTGAAGACGTCTGGAGACCCTAAGAACTCTGTATTTCCGGAGGCCCTACTCTGACATCTTACCAAATATTTGTAAATGCCCCCAGATACCCTATTAAATATATCTTTTTTTGCTGTAAATTATTTTTAAAGGCATTTTTATCTGTGCTTTTACAATTATTTGCATATGATAAACTCCCCTAATGTATGATTGACTCTGGTTTCTTAGAACTCCGTGCACACTTGAGAATTTGAGGGAGGTGAAAAAATTGACCCTACATATTGTTTACAAATGTAATGAATATCTTATGAATATTACATTTAACAATCAATGAAGTATGAATATGTCTATTAAATATTTATTGACTTCAATTTCATGATTTTCTTTTGGTATCTTAAAACAGATTTTTTTTTTTAAGATTTCAGGTATTTCTTTGGCTTTTAAAAACTCTATATGCCCTACACACTGTACCTGGAATGCTTCATGGGTGAAATGGCACAGACTCCTACAGCTCTTTCTGCTGTAGGGTTCCTGGCTTTGGCATCTCACAGACTTATTTCCGCTTCACATCTTCCCACTGTGGGGCACTGCCCATCATTCTAAGCTCAGTCTAAATGCCACCCTATCCACGCAGCCTTTCTGATCACTCAGTGCAAAGTCATGCTGTTTTACTTCTCACTGTAGCACATACCACTAGCAGATACTGTTCTTCTAATAACGCCTAGAATCTAATAAATGGGTTTGTTCTAAATCTGCTGAGTTACTGATCTACCAGTCTACCATCTATAGATTAGTTGACCGTCCACCCCGACTGGAGTATAACATCAGAGATCTTGTCGGTCTAGGCATATCCCACCCCCAACTATCTAACACAGGGCCTGACACATAATAAGTACTCTATAATTTTTTGTGGAATGAATGTAATGATTGTTATGATTACTGTATACGTTTACTCGCTCATTTATTTTCCCAGTATTGTTGTTTGAGAGAAAGAAGTAGGATGGTGTGGCAGGTGGAATAATGGCCCCCAAAGATGTTTGCATAATCGTCCTCGGAACCTGTGAGTATGTGAGTTCCCACAGCAAGGGGAAGCTAAGATTGCTCATTATCTGACCTTACAGTGAGAGCAGCCTGGATTATCCAGGTGAGCCTACTGTAATCACAAGGGT
The DNA here is from genome assembly GCF_036321535.1 of Camelus dromedarius. NCBI lineage: Eukaryota > Metazoa > Chordata > Mammalia > Artiodactyla > Camelidae > Camelus > Camelus dromedarius. The sequence continues at coordinate 50,009,268 of NC_087438.1, forward strand.
CCTTTAAAGCAGAAGGAGGAGGCCGTCAGGGAGGTCAGAGCGATGCGATGTGAGAAGGACTCAGTATACCATCGCTGACTTTGAGGTTGGAGGAAGGGGACCATGAGCCAGAGGATATGGGTGGCTGCTACAAACTGAAAGAAGCAACGAAATGGATTCTCCTTAAAGCCTGCAGAAAAGCCTTTGTTTTAGCCCAGCGAGACCTTTTTCAGACTTCTGACCTCCAGACCTGTGAGATAATACATTGGTATTGTTTAAGGCACTAAATTTGTGGTAATTTGTTATTAGCAGCAATAGAAAACTAGTAATATAGGTGGTTGTGTCATTTTTACAGAGGAAGACTTAGAGGCCCGTCCCTGAGAGGCCATTTATTCAATGTCATATAGGCATTTAGTATCAGCTCAAGCTAGACTCCAGTTGGCCAGAGCGCGTATCATTCCTGTGAACATTTGTACCATTTATCTGTTGGTTCATAACAAACCAACCCAAAGCACAGTGGCATTACTGTCTTCCATGGCTCTGAGGGTTGACTGAGCTCAGCTGGGGAATTCTTAACATTGGGTCAGCTGTGTGGTTGCAGTCAGATATTGGCCAGGATTTCAGTTATTGGCAGGCTTACCTATGTGGATGTCCACAGTGGCCCACTCACAGGCCGGGCAGTTGAGGTTGGCCATCAGCTGGGGCTCTTGACCGGAGCACCAGCATGTGGCGTCTGCATGTGCCTTGGCCTTCTCGCAGCGTGGCAGCTGGCTTCCGTGTTGTAGGGAGCAGAAGCTGCCGGGCCAGCTAGGGGCCACACTGGAACCAGCGTACTATCACTTCTGCCATGTTCTATTAGTCAGAGCAGTTACAGGGTCCACCCCAATTCAAGGGGATGAAGAGATAAACCCCACTGCTTGATAGGGAGTGGCAGGGTCACACTGCGGAGGAGCGGATTGGATGGCACGTACTTATGCAGCCGTTTCAGAAAAAAATAATATCCTGTGGCATCCTTATACTGAGGATCTGAAAATACCTTGTAGCAATCTTGCAATTACAGCTGTCCCTCAATATCCACGGGGGATTGGTTCCAGGACCCGGCTCACATACCAAAATCAAGTCCCTTATACAAAATGCACAGTATTGGCATGTAACAGGGCACAGCCTCCTGTGTAAATGCTGTGTAAATAGTTGCCAGCACATGAGCAAATTCAAGTTTTGCTTTTTGGCACTTCCTGGAATTTTTTTTCCAAATATTTTTGATCCATGGTTGATTGAATTCACAGATGCGGAGTCCGTGGATACAGGGGGCCAGCTGTAATCAATCACTAACTATTCATTGGACTTTGTCTTATTGCAGGGCACCATGCTAGGCCTGTTGGAGGGCGGCAGGATAATGAAGAGTAGACCCTGACCTGAGCACTTTGCCATCTAGTGTGGGCACTAAGTGAGGATATTTGAGCAGGAGCCGGGGAGGCAGCTGGTAGCAGAGTGAAGGAGAGGTACTAAAGGGGTTGAGTAGAAGGACTGTGAGGAAATCTGCTTTGAGGCCGTCTCTGCAAAGGGGAGGGTTGCTAGTAAATGGTCAGGGCAGGAGAGTATTGGGGCATTTCCTCGGGCCAATACCAAATTCAGCTGTTTCAGCTCAAGAAGGGGGTTTGTAGGGTGTATAGAAAGGAGACTGGCCCCAGTCCTTTTTGTACTTCCTGGAGAAGGTGACAGGTTTAATTCATACTTGCCTGAGGCATGTGTTTTCTCTAGGACTTTGACTCTTTTATGGGAGACACCTAGAAGCAACAGAGAGCCCCACCCCTCCACCCAAATAATCAGAAACATGTGGATTTTCTTTTCTAAGAAGTCGTACTATTACACTGTATCAATTGATTACTAGTGAGGAACTTCAGAAAGCAGGCTGGATTCTAATGGGGGTCCCTCCCTGCCTTCTCTCTCCACCTGTCTCCTGCAGCTCAGTATCAGTGCTTTGCAGACAGCAGCCCGGAATGGCCACGCATCCCTTGTCAGCTTTCTTCTCAGTGAGAACGTTGATCTGCACCATAAGGTGGAAGTGAGTCTATTACGGTAACACGGGCTTTGGTCCCGGCTCTGTGAGGCTGGCTGTGCTGGGAGATGCTCCTTGGTGGATACGTGGGGGGCAGGGTGGGGGGAGGAGGTTTTCACCAAGGAGGGATTCTTTCGGGGAGGGCTGACCGACTTCTTTTGGAGACTGAGCTTTACTCTTGAGAAATAAGATCTGAGGGATGAATTTTAGAAAGTCATTGAAGTTCCTGAACAAAATGAAATCTTTGTGTTTTAAATGTTTATATTTGCTGCCATTAAACTTTCTCATGTGTCTAGAGATGCCATTCGTGTATTAAAGTTATCAGTCTGGGGAAATGATGAAGCTGTTGTAAATGAGAAGGAGAATGATTATTTTTTCTCCCCCATCACCGAGTGGTCTTGTTTTTCTTTGGAAAGTCAGTCCTTTATACTGATTTAGGTTTTTTGAAGTTTTAATTGGCTTTGGTAGAGTTAACAGAGGCCCTTTGTGGTGGAATTAAATGGAGAAGCACTCCTCTGTTTTTAACTCTACTTTCAGTTCTCCTGAGAAAATAGTTTTTTCTTTCATCCTGCTTAGCCATTACTATTTATTGTATCAACTTGAGAGGAGGGATGTGATTAAACCATGATTGGTAGTTCTCGGAGAATGGCGTGAGGGGAATTGGCTCTGAACTTGCCTGGTCCGTCCAAGCATGCTTCCTGTTTCTCAGGAGGGACTGGGCCCCAGCAAGGCTGGTGGTCCCAGCGGGAAGGGCACTGTCGGTGTCCCTGGGACCAGGGATATGTTCTCTTCTTTCATGCTTAGTACCTCTAGAAAGAAAGTTCTCCCCGAGCAGAAGCAGCCCGCACAGAAAGGCTTCCCCTGCCACTGCCCTCTCCCCCACCCCTCTCTGATTTCCCTTGTTCACTCTTGGACAGTCTGCAGCCATGGCATCCCATCTGCCCTTCTCCTTCTCCTCTGGGCGCTGGTGAATCCCTTGCCAACTCACTGCATCTCTCTTCCATCCATCTACCCTTGTTTCCTGGGAAGGAGCCTGGTGCTGATGTTGGAGGCAGGAAGATCTGGGTTCAGATCCTATCTCTGCCACTTCCTAGTTTTGATGCCTCATGGAACTGATTTAACCTCTGTGCCTCCTGTATCAAGTGGGGAATGGAAGACCTAACTGCTGTGAGGTAGTTGTGAATGAAAAGCTATTAGCCCAGTGTTTGAAAGAGTGTGAACTGTTGGGGATGTGAGCATGTGGTAAGTGCCATCAGGAGAATGTGCTGGATGTGCGTAACTGATGCTGAGTAGTGTCCTCTATTGCGATTGAGCAGTGCTGCGCCCGGTCCTCACCACCCGTCCTCACGGCGTCTGCCCTCCCCCTCTCCACTCGCTCTGCTTCTCAGCTCACCTCCCACTCCCCCATAGTCTCACTGGATCTGCCGCTCCTGCTCTTTCCCACCTGTGCCCTTGCCCCCTCCTCCCCACCGGATGCCTGGCACCTCGCTCCCTCTTATACCTTAACTGTGTTCTCACCTTTTTCCCCCTCGTAGCTGCCTTTTCTTCCCCCAGAGACACGTTTTCTCTAGAGCCTCCCCGGGCCAGTGGCAGCAGTGGGAATGAGGCAGCAGGGGGCTGTGTGTGTGACCCTGGCGGTGGGCACTGAGCCTGGCAGGGCTGGGCAGGGTAGGAAGCCCACAGCGGAGGTGGCTGAGTGTGTGGCTGGAAGATGGGTGTTTTAGCCACAAAAAAGGAGGAAAGGGGAGCAGGCTGAAGGGCTTGGTGAACACACTGTGGGAGGCCTGAGCGTGAGCAGTGCCCCTGGGTGAGGGGGGCCTTAGTCCCACAACTGCCTCTAGGGAGAAAGAGCCTTAGATCAGAGCAACTTGGGAAATGCTGAACGCGAATGTTGCTCCTTGCTTGTGGCTATTCCCACTGCGCTTTAGCTCTTTGAAGGCTCTGAGAAGTCCTGCGGTGAAGCCTGTTTAATACTTTCTTAGCCTTCATATTTAAGCTCAAATGTCAGTTCTTCAGGAAGGCTTTTTCTGACCTCCAGAAAGGTTGGCCCTTTGCCCACCCCACATACACTCTCATACTACTCTCCGCTTTTCCTCCAAGCACTTATCACCATTTGTAAATGTATATTTATTTTGGGGGGGTATCCTTGATTAATTTTTTTAATGGAGGTACTGGGGATTGAACCCAGGACCTCGTGCCTGCTAAGCATGCACTCTACCACTGAGCTCTACCCTCCCCCGACAAACTGTATATTTATTTTGTGACTTAAAAAAAAATCAGTATTTGCTTACCTTACTAGATGGAAAGATTCCTGAGAGTCAGTCAGGTTCACCACTGGATCCCTAACATCCTGAAAAGAGCCTGGCCCATAGTAGGTGCTCATTGTCAAGTTCCAGAATGAATAAAGTGGGAAAGCTGATTGCTGGTGAGCAGGTTTGCTGTAGAGCCTTGGGATGGAAATGATGGCAAAGACTTAACTAAGGGCCCGCCACTGTGCCTGGCAGTGCTGGAATACAGGAGATGATCAGGAAACACCTGCTGAATGAGTTGCCTTTTGATCTGAATGATGAAACAAGAATCGATTGAATTTGAAATTTTCATTTCTTTCTGCAGCCTAAGGAGTCCCCTCTTCATTTAGCTGTTATCAACAACCATATTACAGTGGTGAACAGCTTAATAAGTGCACAGCATGATATTGATGTCTTAAATCAGGTAAGCTGGGCAAATCAGAACCTGGAGAGTCCATTTTTTTGTTTCAATGCAGTATGTGTTTAGGGAGCGTTTTAATCAGGTTCAAGGTGCTCTAAAGATTGGTGGGAGTAATAGGCCCATTCTTTTTTTAATCATTTTTCTTCTGTAACCCCCACTCCCACTTGCATACACTATTTTGTCTTTTTCAAACACACAACTGGGATTCAGCCCCTGCATTATTAAACTGTTCACATTTAACAGGCCCAGTATTTCTGACAGATAAACAGTAGCTCAGAGGTAAATTGCCAGAGGCTCTAAATTAAATCAAAAGATACTCCCCCAGTGTGAAATGTTGTAATTAACAGGGAGTCCTTCTCCACAAGAAGGAAGCTTTGTTTTTATATTATAGACAGTAAATGTGTCATCTTTTTGCCCAAAGGCAAAAGAGACCTCTTGGAATTTAAAAGAAAAATCACTATGAATTCAATCCACTGGAGCAGAACTAAATGCCCCATCAAAGGCATCCAGCACTGGCTGGAAATGGAAATACTGAGGTGAAGGAGTAAAGAGGATGGGGGTGGGCGCTGTCTGAGCCAGGGCCTGCTCTGGGATGGGCTGCCCTCCTCCAGAGGTTGGGAGTGGGAAGAAAAACCCTTGGGAGACTCCTCCCTCCTTCTTGGCTGCCTCTTCCCAGAGAAGCTTCAGCTGTGCCCCCCAGGTTTCCTCATCTGTACCCAGGGCACTGACTCAGATGTCTGCAGTCTGCTCCACCTCCAGCCTGTGATGTCACTGGGGCCGCATCTGAATGGGGACTTCACTCCTCTTCCGTCCCTTCCTTCCCTGGGGACCTTCCTCCTCTCCTGTCTTCTACTATCCCAAAAGTTTGGGGGAAGAAATTCTTGTTACTAAATACATGTATGTATTCAACTATGTTAATGCCGCAAATCTTGCCTCCTGGGCAGAATCTTTGCTCGACACGTGGACAGCACTCTGTGTGATTCCGATTTCACCGGAACCGGCTAATCCACTTGAGTGAAGGAGGGCTCACTAGGCTGCCACTCAGTTACAGAACTAGACTTTATTATGTATGTTTTTTGTTGGATTAGGAATACGCAGAATGTGTAAAAATAAGAAGACATAAATAAGCTAAAAACTTACAATTTGCTTGTAATCCCTCAAAGAAAGAGAACTCTTGTTAACGTTTTGGTGCATTTCCTGCCTTCTAGACTTCTAGCAGTGTGGGCAGTGAGATTTTATGGGTGTTTGATGTATGACACTTGTGTCTCTGATCCATATTGGTATAGGTCCTTGTTAGGTTTGTCACTCAGTGTAAGTTCGACATCTCAGATAATGAGCCCCCAGAGGGGCACATCACCATCTAAAAGTGGGTCTTTAATAAATGCTTTTTGACATTAATTGTGTTAACATCCCAGGCAGGTTGGCCCTGTGCTGTAGTAGGAAGAGCCGTGGGCTGGATGCCATTGTCCAGCTGTGTGACCCTGGGGAAGTTGCTTCCTCTCTCTGATTCAGGGCTTGGGCTAAATCATAACCACTGTTCCTTTCTGCCCTGATATTTTAGAGATGTCTTCACATCAGTATTCCTTTTGGTGGGAGGTGAAGATGAGTGATTTTTTTTGTGATTTCATATAATTCTCTGAAACACTCTTATCCTCTTGATAGGAAAATGATTATTCCAGAAAGAATAATTCCAGAAAAGTTAGAAGTCTTGCACTCCTTTACATAAAATGATGTAGGAAATTTACAAAATAAAGAAAAGCATCAAGAAGGCAGTAAAAATAACCTCCAACGCCTCCATCTAGACATTATCATTCTTCACATCAGTAATACATTTCCTTCCCTTTCTCTATTTTTATATATAAATTGAGCTCAGCTAGATATAATGTTGTTTCCTAAGGTTTTTAATATTGCATCTTAAGCATTTTTTAATTTTAAAAAAATCTTTAAAATCACTTTTTATTGTGATGAAATACACATAACACAAAATTTACCATTTTTATGTGTACAGTTTAGTGGCATTAAGTACATTCACAGTGTGTATAACCATCACATCCATCTCCAGAACTTTGTCTTCCCAACCTGAAACTTCGTACTCCTTAAACAACTCCTCATTCCTACTCCTCCTGCCCAGAAACCACTGTTTTACTTTGTGTCTATGAACCTGATTACTCTAGGTACTTTCTATTGAAATCATCTAAAAAAAAAATCATTTGGAATGGTTATCAACTATTTCAGTGTGTGGATATACTTTAATTTATCTCATAAGTTTCCTTATTAAACATACAACTTCCAATTTTTCACTGTTATAAATAACACTACAATGAATGTCCCCGTAGGAACTGCATCTCGCAAAAGATGTACCTATTTAAAAATATGTGACCTTATCTGTTTTCCCTTCTGCCTGCGTAGAACACTTCTGCTTTCACTTGACCTTTTCACTATGCAAGCTTTTTTTTTTTTTTTCTCTTTAACATGCTTGGATTCTCTTTTTGAAATTTCTCATGGCAGAGGCAGCAAACCCCTTTGCACATAGCTGCTGATCTTGGAAATGTGGAACTGGTGGAGACCCTGCTGAAGGCGGGCTGTGACCTGAAGGTTGTTGATAAGGTGAGTGCATGACCTTCGCTCTGCTCAGCCCAGCTGGGTGCTGAGTCCTCCCTGCTGGCTATGAGCCTTGAGGGGCAGCGTCAGCGTGTCCTTTGTGAAATGGGCACAAACTAGGGAAACCTTGCTCTTGACAGTCAGTGAAACATCCCAATTTTGACTGAGTTGTGTTGATAAGAAGATGCAGTTCCACAGGCTCAGCCGTGGGAGGGTTAGGTTGCAGCTTTACTGAAAGGTGTGAAAGACTCCCACCGTGTCTTAGTGGCCAGGCGTTCAGACGCACATTTTACTTCAGTCCTCACGCCTCCTCTGTGAGGTGGACAAGCACGTGCAGAGAGAAGGTGCAGCTTCCCCTTCCTGGTGTTGGCCCACACTGTTCATCAGCTCCACGAACCCCTAGCTCTCAGGGCAAACCTGCGTCCTCCTGGTCTATTCAGAACCACACATTTCACGTTTTACTTTTCTCTGTATGTCAGCTTTTTAAATGAGCTCTTTTCTTTTTTCTGATCATGAAAGTAACACAACTTGGAAAACATAGCAAAGCATGGGGAGGGAAAACCCAGCCACCCGTAACCCCATCACGCAGGTGGAATCCCACCAGCGGTAACGTCCGTTAGCAGTCAGCGTTAGTATTAACACTTAGCGTGAGTAGTTTCTTCTCATGCTTTCTTTTGTCCTTTATTCTGCTCTCTCAGTAACACTTAGCACCTCCAGGGCAGTCTTGTGAGTGGAGAATCTAGAGCACTGGGCAGAGAACTCATGTTGGGTCCTCAGCATGAGGGGGCTGGATGTTCCAGGGAACATGTCAGGGCTACAACTTGACTCCGTTTTCAAAACAGAAGCCGCAGTTTCCACAGTCTGATTCCCCAGACCTTCCTTCTCCCCCTCCCTCATTCTTCTCCAGGTTTGGCACCTGGTTGGCACCCAGGACATATGTAATTATTGAATAAAAACTACCCTTTCTACCTCCTGCCACAGTTTTTACCAAAGATAAGTGATTATTTCTAAGACTGAATTAAGATCTGGATGGGGAAAAAGGAAGGTTTGGTGTAAAGTTGACTCCCCCTGTCCTCTGGGCCTGAGGCGTCACAAAGCCCCCCGAGGGCCACCCACCCTCACCAGCACAAGTATTTAGGTCTCTGTTCCAGCTACACTGCCTGGGAAGGTTTCTCTAGGAGCTTGAAACCTCTGGCTCTCAGAATGCTGCCTTCCCAAAATAGGCTAATTATGGTGATTCAAATGGCTTTACAAGCCAGAATTTAGATAACGTACAATTAGAGGCTTGCTAAATGCCTGAAAAGTGCAGTTCTTCCTAATTTCATTACTGTCTCTTTTGATTGGAATCTGATTACTTTCAGCCCTAATTTTCAAGATCACCTGGGTCCTAGTGACTGGACTAACAGTCAAATCATTTGAATTGGTGGGAGTTTAACCTCACAGATACTCAGCCATGTGACAGTTACTGGGATAAATTTCTAGATCCCTTCGCATGGAAACATGGGCTTCAAAGATTGGAACTTCTCCTGGGGTTATCTCTGAGCATTCATTAATTATCTTCAGGATTCTTGAGTAGATTCTTCATGGGTCATTTGAAAAACAAATGAGAACCATCATCTTTTGCTTGGGAAAAAAATGAATAGATGTATAGCTTGTGCACTGCATGAAATCTGGGAGACACTGCTTGCAAAGCTGTGTGCTGTAGCTTTGAGCTGTATCCACCTTGCCAAAGGTACAGTTTTTGTAATTTGTACAAAGTATTACATGGGCTCCAGACCACTCATGCCCCAGATTATATCCAGAATAGCCCTTACTGGTAATTCCATTTGGTTAGGATTCCAACCCCTCATCTTTGTTTAGAGGTGGTATGAAATCATAGGAAAAAATTCTGGATCAGAGTCCAGTGAGCTGAATTCTGTACTGTGTAGTTTTACCATTATTGATACTATTCCGAATAAGATCCAGCTCTTTTCTGTCTCATTACTGCACCCTCCTCAGCACATGGTGTCACTTCCTGGTCTAAAGTTGCTGTTGAGGCTCCTGCCATCATGCAGCATTCCACTCAAGGAGGAGGAGAGAAAGAAGGGGAATGACATCCCTCCTCTCTTTAAAGATACTTCCCAGAAGTTGCATGTGCTGCTTCCATTTACATACCATTGGCCATAAGTTAGTTCACATAGCCAAGGTTAAGGGAGGCTAGGAAATGTTCAGGGTGTCCAGTGGCCAGCTAAAATCAGGAGGTCTCTTCCTGTGGAAGAAAAGGCAATTGGGAGAGCGGAAGGGGACATACGACCTTGACTAAAGCCTCTGCCAGCATAGGTGGAGTCAGCCTTTGGAGGAGAAAAATGTGTGATGCTGTTATTTACTTGCTGAGGACTTCCCAGTGCAGTGAGCCAGGGAGACCCCCACCAGTCTTGGAGAAATGCTTGGGTTCTCATTGATAGCATGTGTGTAAAACATCACCTGTTGATGGTGGGTCCCTAAGCCCAAATCCTTCCTCCTGCCCGGCTGACACAGCACCAGACACCATCAATATCTAGTGTCTCTTGGGCAATTACCACGTGCCACACACAGTCCCAAGGGCCCTGTGTGCATTATCACTTACCCCTCACCACTACACAGGGGTAGTTCTTGAGACTCAGTGAAGCTGGGGACGGGCCCAGTTTCGCCCTGCAAGGAAGCAGGAGGGTAAGGATTTGAACCCAGGCCCCCTTGCTCCAAAGCGAGAGCTCCTAACTGGTAGGCCCCATTGCCTGACGCTGTCACTTTTGACTTTTAGCACGGGAAGACTGCCCTGGCCCTGGCCGCCAGGAGCAACCACAGCCTCGTTGTGGACATGCTCATTAAAGCCGAGCGCTACTGCGCCTGGAGAGAGGTGAGGAAGGACGACTGCAGCTCAGCAGGGTCCTCTTCTGCACCCCCTTTTCTCCCGAGCAGTGTGAGGTCCGTGTAGTTCTTTCTTCTGCTCTAGTGGGCATGGCCCTGGTCAGAGCAGTTATAACTGTCCCTTCTGTCCTGTGCTGTCCCATTCATGGTGTGAACAGCTGCCTCTCATCCTCCCCTTCCTTTGTCAGCACAAGTGGTCAGAACTGCGTGTGTCTGGGCCAAGCAGGCCAGTCCACGTCGGCTCTGAACAGCCGGGCGTGCGTGCCCCGGGGGTTGGCTCCCGGCTGTGCCCGCTGTCACACAGCCTCTGGCTGCGGTCCCTTCTGGAAGCTCCCAGACCCACATTCTGCTGAGTGGTAAGGAAGTTCATATTTACAGTTCTGCGGTTTTCCACACAGCCCTGTGCTGGCTCCTCAGCACTCAGGCATTCTGTGACAGCCACCAAAACCCTATTCATCCTGAGAATACAAAACCTGCCTCCAAGACATTCCTTGCCTGCCTTCATTAATACTCCCTGTGACAGCTGCCTCTCACGCAGCTTCTCAGTAGACCGCCCTCCCCTCCAAGGCTCAGTTTCTTTACCAGATACCACCCTCCATTTCTAGTAGGCGTTGTCATCCTAGGCTGATGTCCGCCCTGGTCCAATAGGCTCGAGCCAGAATCTAGGTCCTAGTCCCTCACCTGTCTACCCCTGAGGAGCCCCGAGCCCAGATGACTGTCTAATTCGCCAGTCCTGGGAAATTTCCCTTAAATCCTTGAGGCAAAATGCTCGATTTGCCTCCTTGCTCGCAGTCCTATTTAATTGGCTCAGTAGTCCTGGTATATGTGGATCATTTGAAAGGTCACACTGATCTCTGCAAACTTTTCTTACTTGCCTGTAAAACAAAATTAAACCAAATAACATTTGACGCCTAGAGTTCTGTTTCATCTCCTCCTTCCTTCTCCTCTGATTTCTACTCCTTCTCCTTTTGCCTCTTTGTCCTTGTCTTAGCCTCATTCTCATTTTCTAAGATCATCATTGTATTTTACTGAGGATGACTTACCCAAGTTCCATCTTTTCTCTAGCTCTTTATATTGTAGTTTTCACATTTTCTCTAAAAAGTTGGAATATTCATTGGTTCTATTTTTAATGCCTGTTAGCATTTTAAGAGATGAATAAGCCTTCTTTCCTAACAAATCTTTAAGATGTGAGAGTTAGATGAACTTTGAAAATCATAAATAATGCATAAATATAGCTGAAGTAGACTCCCAGAAATGTGCAGAGTTGTTAACCCTGGTGACAGCTGGGAACCTGCGGTCTGGAATGGGAGGAAGATTTGTTTTTTAATATATATTGTTAAAAAGCTTCTTAAAGGGTATGTTTTCAACAATGCAAAAAATGCATTTATTGTTGTTATTTAAAATTCTCTTTGTTATTAAATAAGTTTATATTCTGGCCTAATATAAAATGGTTCCTAATGAAAAGACTGAAGAGGTGATTGAAATTTCCTCTCTCATATCCGTTTATCTATCTGCCTAGCCACCCCATCATCTGTCATTAAATTCAGCGGTTCAGAGGCAAATGGGAGCTTCCTAAAATCCAGCTTATGCTATTTTTTTTCATTTTTCAGTTTTGTTAGGTAGAATTGTTACAATTTGACTGCACATAGACAATATGTTGCATGTAAATACATATATACAATATACTGCACATATTTTTTTAAATTTATATATATATGTACTGTTCATTGTTTCTAAGAATGTTTAGAGCTTTAGCTTTTTAAACTTACATAGTTATGAAAGGAATCACTGGCTTATGGTATTTTAATGTCAACTAGTCCAGGCTTATATTATTCCTGCAAATTGTTCAGTGCTTTGTGGGCAAGCTATTAATTCTTCTTCTGACTGTTGAAAAAAACCTGGGCTTTCAAAGTCCCTGGCCCTTCACTATGGAAGCCTGAAGGGACTGCCTAGCCCAATCCTGGAATGTACAAACCTTGCATGATTCTCAAAGAAATAAAAATGCTATGATGCAGAGCCAAAAGCAGAGGCATTTTGTACTCCTCCCTTTAGTTGGTGGTGTCTGGGGCTTTGATATTCCTGGATGGAACACTTCCAGGAGATGGAATGAGGAGAAAAGGGAAAGTACAGTGCCTGCAGCTCCCAAGCTTGTTGGGCGCCCCTACTCTCAGCCTGACCTCTCTTAGGATTTCCCGGGAGCCGGGCGCTGGGGGAGTAGTGCGAGCTTGGGGTGGACACGACCCTGCATTCTAGGCCTTGAAACAATTATGGGAAATTCACACCTCTCATTCCTTTCCCAACTTCTGTGCACAAAGTCCAGATGCTAGAGAAAGGCCTTCCCCTTGCCCTTGACCAAGTTTCCCAGGAGTTGGTAGACCTTCTGGAGGAGATTGCTGATGCTGTGAAGGGTGCGGGCTGATCCGTGATGGGGGCTGAGGCACAAGCCCCACCACGTTCTCCTCACGGGTCTTGAAAACCAGGTCCCCATACCCTTTAGTGCACTTCCTGCCCCAGCAGGATCTTATCTTTCATTAAGATCCACTTTTATGTAAATGAAAGATGAGAATAGATGGGAAGCACCAGGCCTCTAGGTGGGCTGTGTGAGCTGCGTGTCCCTAACTGATTGGCACCTCCGGAGGGAGGCTTGTCTGGAGCTTGACATGTGCCTGACAGGTGCAGCACTAGGAAGGCATGACACCCACCTTCACTTTGAGATTTTCTCCAGTTTTTTGGGTTGGATTCTGTAGGACTCTGGTGGATTCTTAAAAAAAGTTCAAAAGGAACCTTTAAAAAGTCAGAAAACAAGAATCAGTTAAGGCATGGTGGTGTTGGGCTGAGCCTGGCTGCACTGCTGTTCATACAAAGTGACATGGACCCCTGTCCTCTCCAGTCCTTGGCCCCAGAGTTAGGCTCCTCATTTGCTCTCCTCACACTCACCAGAGAGCAGGACGAAGTGAAGGACCAGCTATGGGGTCTAAAAAAGAGTACATTCAGTCTCGGCTCCCTGAAACTTTGATACAAGAAAACCAAACGCCCAAAGGAAGGGAAAGGGATATCGGAAGAAAGTAAGGGCTTTAAAGATGCATTTGTTACTGTGACATTTCCTTAGCCAAGACACCCCCTCCGTTTTCTGTTGGGGTGGCCAGCAGGCTGAGATAGAGGCACGGGATGCAGCACGGCAAAATCCCTCACATCTCCTGTGTCAGACGGACAGTACTCCGGCTTCTCATTTCAGACATCTGCCTCTGTCTTAGATGACGAAAAGGATCCAGTTACAATATTGAAAACATAGTTGCGGTTACCACTGTAGGGGTTCTATCTGAAAAAATACATATGAATATCCTCTGAAATAAGGCAACAGGTAGAAAATGTCTGACATCATCTGTTACTGTTACCTTCAACCTAGGAGCGTGGGGAGAACGTCAGGGACCCACCCACCAGCTTTACTCTGACATTCAAGCAAGACCACAGTCCGGAGACCAGGCACATTCGCAGTCTCCTCTGGGACCTGGCTTACCATCAGCTGAAGGCCAGTGAGTGGCAGAGGCAGGCCCGTTCGTGGCACTTTACAGACGCCCAGATCAGAGCCATCGAGGAGCAGTGGGCAGGTGAGCACGGCCCGGCGAGGTGGGCAGGCGGCATCGGTGTTAAAAGAGCCCTCCTTCCCGACGCATGTCTTCCACGTGGGTGCCCTGGGCTTACAATAAGGGGCAGATGGCAGGGGCCCAGGAGTGGGGACAGTTAGTTTAGGACCACAAAGGTGACTGAGGACCTTGAGACTGCCAGTACTCACAGGAATTTGCAGGAGACTGAGGTTTGCAAAGGGTGATTACTTTTACTGAGCCATGTTAAAAGGTGGCATTTTAGCCTAACAGGAAATTAAGTGAATTGGGCACCAAGGAAGCCAGGATTTAACAGTCGGCTTCTCACTCCTGACTTCTCGAGTTCCTTGAGATTGTCCTGGGGTGAATGGGTCCATTCCCTAACAAAAGGCTCACTGGTTAGGGCTTCCACTCCAGAGAGGAATCCCTTAAACCACGCCTGGGGCAAGAGGTTCTTGTGGGACCTGGCCTTGGTGAGACCTGCTGTGCCATGAGAGATGTGGAGGACGCAAATTGATGACTGTCTTGGTTGGAGGATTCCAAGTCATGGAATTGTTTCAGCCAGACTCCAGCTGTTAGTGAGGTTGGGTCAACTGGAGTCCTTAGCTTTGCTTTTTTATGATTTAATCCAAACCTAGGAAATATAGAAAGTTTGTTTGTATTATCAATTAATTAGCATTAAAGACAAAGAAACAAACACTTTTATTGGCAAAACTTTCTGCTCAGAGGGCTGTCCTTACACGTCTGTCATGAGATGTGAACGAGTCCCATGCCTGGGGGGGATGGGGTGGGTGATTCACATTACTGGTGGCCGGGGATTGGAGAGAGCAGAGCCACTGCCCATGGGCACATGCTGTTTACACCACACACACAAGTAGACTATGGCACTTTTTATGGCTCATTCTAAGGATACATTTCCATGTGAAAAAATGGAAGATAGTACATTGAAAATGTTGAATATTGACTAAAAAGTTTCTAAAAAAGATTTCTTTTGTATTACGATTTCTCCTTGTTGCTAACTAGGCATATAGTGTCCTGTGAAGTTTTTAGAAAGATGGAGTTGCTTTCTGGAAATCTCTCTTGACTAAAAACAATGATTTGGAAATACAGTGTGCCTTCAGAGGACTTGTCATCAGGAGAAGGGGAGTTGGAAGTGTCTCATTCACGAATGAGGGAGTGCCTAGGGGTGTTGAGCTGTGCCCGGTGAGGGACACATCGGCTCTGTAAGCCATGGTGCATGTTTGATGGAGCTGGTAACCTAGCTGGTGTGGTAACAGTAACATTCATAGTCCAATGAATTCCCTTGTAACCCAGGGTTAAGCTTTTGGCACCAACGAGTTTGGTGGGCCTCTGAGCAAAGGAGTAGCACATTGATGATGGTATTTAAGAAAAATTAGTCTGGTCAAGGCAAGACAAAGGAACTGGATTCACCTACGAGTATGTTTTTAATGCATGCAGTTCACTGACCCAACAAACGCCTGCCCCTCTAGCAGTCCGTGCAGCAGGCGTCCTCCCCAGAGTGCAGGCCCTCCTCAGTCGCGGCATCTGGTAGAGCTCAGAGCCTGTCAGAGCCCGTCCGGGGTCTGTAACTGTGAACTCCAGCAGGGAGTGGCAATGGCTTCCCATCTCCGTACCCCAGCACTTCCCCCAGCTCTTCTCAGGGGTGAGAAGTCCTGGCCTGGCCCGGGGACTGCAGGCTTCCACGGGAGGAGTTTCCTTGAAGCTGGAGCAGTAGGATGGTACGAGCTGGCTGTGCAGGGTGTGGTTAACGGGCCCCAGCAGTAGCAGCAGGACACGGGAGTTTACTAGACATGCAGATCCTCACCCCAGACTGACCGAATCAGAATCTCCATTCTGACAAGACGCTCAGGGGAAATGTGCACTTTAAGTGTGAGAGTGCTGGACTTAAGCAGTGCCATCTGAACACTGAAGGAAAAAAAGCTCCGTATCTCTCTAAGACTGTCCTTCCCTACTGAGCCAGGGACACAGCTATTAAATCTCTCATCCGTAACTGGTCTGTCAGGCACGGCAGGCACGTGACTGCAATCTCTGGTGTCCCTAGAAGTACCAGTGAGGGGACTGGAAGGGGCTTTCATCCACTGGGCTTCTCACCTAACAGCTGCCAGTGGAGGAATGAGCGTGGAACCACAGTCACACAGAAATTCAGTTAGCACTGAGTTTACAATGAGGAGATGTCAGCATTGGTCCTTCTGCGCTTGACGCAGGGGAGGAGAGCTTCCGTGAGCACGGCCACAGGGCTCTGCTCATCTGGCTGCACGGGGCCCTGGTGACACAGGCCACGCCGGTCAAGCACCTGTACGAAGAGCTGGTGCACGCGGGCTTCCCAGAACTAGCTGGTGAGTTACAGCTTTCAGCAAACTCCTGCTCCCTACCGTGGCAGTGGGCAGAAATACTCCCCTGAGCCGCTGCAGTCCCAGCCTGGTGTCAGCTGTGGCTCATACAGGACCTGCAGCTTCTCCTTCGGTGAGTGACTTCATCAGGACTGGGTCCGTTTTTCAGCCTGCTGGTTCTCAGTGTCATTCCCCTGCTGGGCATTTGATAATGAAGGAGGATTTTCATGTGTGTGTATGTGTGGGTGGGGTGGAAGGAGCAGGGGATCAGGAATGCTAACCCATCTACTAAGGTTACAGGACAGTGCTCAAAACGCCTGCTCCTGCTGGGAGCTCAACTCTGCAAGCTGGTGTATTTGAAAGTGTTACCTCTAGGTTGTGAGAAGACAGCAGGCAAGCCATTATTTTGCGAGCTGAGATTACTGCTAAAGTTGCTCTGCCAAAAACCACATTGTCAGGGAAGATGCTTTGGAAACTTACTGATAAATTAGGCGGTAGTATAACTCTCATGTAATAACCATTCAAATGAAATATAGGAACATCTGCCATTATTTTCAGTTTTACCTGAAACTGAAACCTTAAATGCACGTCAGATCACGGATCCAGTGTTCAGTTTCAAGCAGTGGTGGGTACAAGGAACAGTGTGTGAATGACGCCTACTTTCTGTGACATTATCCTTACAGCCCTGGGGTTGCTCCCTTAACTTTGAACTTAACTCGTTTCTATGAAAGAGTGTTCACGAGAACTCTCAGGGAAGACAAAGAGGCAGCCCACGGCAGGGGTAAGGGCATATGCTCTGGAGTCAGACTGTGTGGGCTGATCCCCAACAGTAATGGGCTGTGTGACTTTGAGCAAGTTCTGGAACCTCACTCTGCCAGTGTTCTCAGTTATTAACAAGAAAGGAAAAGCGTCTGTTGTCAGTGGGCTGCTGTGGGATTAAGTGAGTAATAGTGCCTGACAGGTAGCGAGTGCTTAAGAAATGTTAGCTATTAATAATATTATCTAATTTTTTCCAGAAAAGATTTGTCAGTTCAAAAGTGAAACTGACTCAAGGCCCAAGAAGTGTGCAGTTTCATAAATGCGTGAAGCAATTTTATTTAAATGATTTTGCACCCTGTATTCAGTCCTCTTAAATTCAGTTCTTTAAATGCCATAAAGGTCTTACAGCAGTAGTACTGATTTTCCTTTCAGCTATGAAGATGGTGGTGACAGGACTCTCTGAAAGAGGGAAAAATGGTACTACTCTCTAACCACTGAAAAGTGAAACATTTTTTGGGTTTTGCCTAATTGGGGCAAGTTGGGTATGATCTTCCCATTTCTGTCATTTGATGCAACATAATATGTGATCGCATGTCTAGTGATGGCATAACCTAGGATTTTGTACATCATGTTTTAAAAAATAATGGTGGGAGCATCATGGTGTGTGAACCAAGGGTCTTAGAATAGACAGTCGTGGTTTCGCCACTCACTAGCTGCAAGGCTTTGGGCGTGCTAATGGTCCAAGTTCTCAGATCTTCAGCTTCCTTCTCTGTAAGTTGGGGAAAAGGTCTGTCTCTTCTGTAATGCTGAGGTGAAGATGAAGGGAGAACACTTGTGAAGTGCCTAACTTCATCCAGAGTATTGAAATCATTTAACTGTTAGTGATTTCTGTTCCATAAGAGAAATTTGCTTTGGGAATTTAGTCACTTTTGGCTTTAATAACACCTATGTGTAAATATATTACTTAGAAGAGACCAGAGGTACACTGATGTTTTTTAAACTCTTTGTGATCTAAGTACAGATGATTTTAATTTTCTTTGTACTTTTGGTATGTTCCAATCTTTCATATTGAACATGCATTATTTTTTAGTCTGAGAAAGTTCTGAAATAACTATGAAATCAAGTATCAATTTATATCAGCTTATGTGCACCTATTCATTATAATTTAAGGCTCTCCATTTTCAAATTGACTCTTAAGTCTAAAGGCCAAAAATAAAATCATGAGCAATTTCAGTCCAATTATATCATGAATTTATAGTTTTACATCTTCATCTCATGTTGATTATAAATAGTACACTTAATACCATGTATGTTTAAAACACATAATATGTTCACATGACTCCAAAAAGTTTTTAGAAAGGTAGTGAAAAGTGTTGTCCCCACCTCTTCTTCAGAGATCGCCAGTTTTCAGACCTTGCTGCTCCTCCCTCCCCAAATCTGGGTAACCTCTTTATGCAAAAATAAACAAATATGAATACATACTCTTACTGTTTAAACAGTTTAATTGAATGTAAGTTGAATTAGGCTAACACTAATTACTTGGTGCTTTAGACAGTATACAATTTCTAGAGTTGAGATAAAGCTTAAAGAGATACTTAACAATCTTCTTAATCACAGTGTCCACAACACTCTTTATTCATGTGGTTATGGCGTGGCTGCCATTCCTAGTTGTCATGTTGGTTCCTCAAAAAGCAGAGCCCGAGGCCAAAGTTAATGAGAAATGCTTTTTTTAAGGAGTGCAAATCCAAGGAAGCGGGAGTGAAGGAAAAGGGGAGTGGGGTGGGAGGAGCGAGAGCCAAGACCAGGGTGACTTATTAAATTGGTCAATGCTTGGTATCAAGCACAACTGATTATTTGACCTCAAGGATGGACCAGTACCTCTCAGAACAACTCATACAAGGGGGAGAAAGGAAGAACTATCTGTTTACACCAATGGCGTGTTAATTCCGGGCTGCGTGTGAGTTGGCTCCAGGTGGAAAGTGCCAGTGTCTCTGCACAGGGAAGCCCTGGGCAGGAGCATGCCCCTGGTAAGTGCAGCAGGAGACGAGGTGCTGTTGGTTTGTGCTTACTGAGACCCAGGAGGAGCTGTCTGCTGCAGCAGTGGCTGGCCAGAACCCAGAACAAGTGTTGCATAAGAAGGATCTAATACTCTCTAACACATAGCCAGATACTTTTATAGTTCAAAAAAGCCTTGGTGTGTCCTTTAGAAAATGGGATATTTATCTGTCTTACATTTATTCTCTCATGTCCTGTTACAACATGAGTTAATAAGAAAAACTACTTCCAGTAGTAAAATTAGAGCACAGAGCTAGATCATATTCAGATTGAAAGAGGCTTCAGATTATTAAGTCCATCCACTTCTGTTAAAGATACGGAAACTGAGGCTGTACACAAGTTTTTCAGCGTCCACTCGTCTTTAGGTAAGCCATTAGTGCCTTGTAAAGTAGGTGAGGTAGGCAGATTGCATTATTTCACAGATGAGGATCCCGAGATTAAACTGTCTGGCCCAAGATAACCCAGTCAGCCAGCAATAAAACCATTGAGGCCCAGTCTTACTCTCCTAAAACAGTTTTGCCCAGATGGTTTCTTCCTATTGCCAGCCATTGCAAAGTCCCTGCCCAGGCCTGGAAGCCTTGCTGAATTGCCCGGGGATGTACCACCACAGGATGATGTCTGGATGTTCACAGCAAAAAAGGGTTCAACGCTGTGGAATTTCAAAAAGGTAAGAAAGAACATCAGTAACAGCGTCATTCTAACAGAAAATTTCTTTTTGATGTTTCTGTTACTGTTTTTGTACTAGTAATTTTTCTCCCTTTTAACAATAAAAACTATTCATAGGTATTGCCATTTGCCCCTATTTTTAATTGTTAGAGTCCTAGAAAAATGAGGACTGATGTACTAAAGTCACAAAAAACTTTGTGATAAAAGGTTATTATTATTACTGGTCTTTATCTTTTTAATTTTTAAATAAAAATACTACTTAGTTTCTATTATAGTTTTAATAATTTTTTTAGTAAAGTTCTCAAAGCTCACCTGATAACATTGGAAATGATTTGGCCTTTTAGAAATAACATTGCAAAAACAGGATTTATACACTTTGACGATATAATCAGTGACAGGCTGAACCTATTAAAAGAAAGTCCAGTTTCTTTTTTAATTAAAAAAGTTTTACTTAATTGCTTAAATAAAAAAATAACATTAAAATATTCCTACATATAGTTACAAAGGATGGTATAGCATGAAAAAGTCTCTTCTAATTTTGAAAAGATGAACATGATGAATGCATGATGTTCTAAGAATATGGAATTCAAAAAACTAAAGGCTTCTAATCCTTGGTAAAACCAGAAGAATTAAAAGACCTCAATGTGAACATATTCATTTTAGTCAACCACTTTTATGGAATGAATGCTTGTGAGAGACTGGCTATGAGTTGATCTGGTTCCGAGAGATCTGGAAACTGAAGTACTACTTTCAGGATGAATGGTCCGGGGGTATTTTGCTGCAGCAGCTTGAGGGATGGTTTGCTGAAAAGGCAAAAATATGCTTTAATAACTCCATAAAATTATACATATTAAATATCATTTCATTAACTATCATTTCATTATCTTTAACCCAATAAACACTAGTACATGTAGATTCCTATTAAAGTCTTCCATTTATCTTTAAAATACTTGAAGTAAAATTATATACATATCAGAACATTCACCATGTATTACAAAAGCTCTATGATACAGCTTTTGCTTAAAAAAATGAATGAAACCTCTTGAACACCTCCTGTCAGATTCCACTTTAAGACTAAGAGTTCCTCTTTGCAGAAATGGAAAAATAACCTCCTTTCTTTATATAAAAGTATTTTATATAAATGTTTCTTTGTACATAAATAACTGGATAATCATTACAAATGGGAGAGATTCTTGCGACTGTATGAAATTTAGTTGCTAACCACCTAATCTGACCCTGTCCAAAGAGCTATTTCTCCTTCAGGATGATGGGCAGGAGGGCTGCAGAAACAGATTCATGGTACCACTGGCATCGTGATGTACAAAATACAGCATAAAGTGAAGCAGCACTAGGAGAAAGCAATTATCCAGCAGATGGAGCTCAAGTGTCAGAAATCTGATTAATGGTTCATTTATAATAACTGTTTCTGGTAGTTCCAGATCTTAGATTCCCGGGATAAAATGAAAAATAGTACAGAGCACTGCCACTGTGCCTGTTACACAGTCCAAAGTAAGTAGTATTGGAAGCAGTTTATGGATATTGAATTCATGGCCGATTGCTGGAGAGTCACTGGGCATACGAGATAAGCAAAGGGCAGTTTGGGAGATAAATATCAGAAAAAGGGGTGATAAGTCTTTAATTCCTTGATTTTCTTCTATAAATATTCCTATCAATAGTACAAACCAAAGGTTGTCTGAATTAAAAATAAACACATGTGCTCTTTATATCTTCTTTGTCTTACAGATAGTCTCTCTCTCCCATCTCTTTATAAACATCATATATGCTGAGAAAAATAGAAATGAATTCATTTTTTCTCATTTTTGATAACTAATTTCACATTTTCAAAAATACACAGATAAGTCATCTAAGGACTTTCAGAGTGAGTCTGTCCAACCTATGAAGGCTAAGATAATCCTCCACCCTCCAGGTCTTCCATCTGGACTGGACTTCACTGTGGTCATACTTTTACCTGAGGCTAAATTTAAGCAGTCAATCCAGCTTCTTTGTCTTAATCATCTAGCAACAATCTAGTATTCAGAAAGAAAAGGGATTTAAAATCATTCCTTATGTTTTTTTTTTGACATACTAAGTAGGCAGGAATGTTGTTTAACGTTGAGAATCTGTATAGAGGGCACCCTCTTTTTCTCTCTCTTTTTTTTTTGTATTGAAGTATATAGTCAGTTACAATGTGTCAGTTTCTGGTGTACATCATAATGTCCCAGTCATGTGTGTGTGTATACACACACACACACATATATTTGTTTTCATACTCTTTTTCATTAAAGGTTATTACAAGGGCATTCTCTTTTAAAATCAGTCCTTTACTGTATAGCACAGGGAACTATATTCAATAACTTGCAATAACCTATAACAAAAAAAGAATCAAAAAGAATATATATAACTGAATCACTATGCTGTACACCAGAAATTAACACAACACTGTAAATCAGCTATACTTCAATATAAATAAATTTTAAAAATCAATCCTTATTTCTCTTTAGGATACGTTCGTATAACTTTTAAATACTAAACTTTTTGAGATAGTTAATTCATATGCAGTTGCAAGAAATAGCACAGGGATGTCCCATGTACCCTTCTCTAGTAATTTTTATTAAGTTAAATTTGCTTATAGCTTTACAATTTACAAAGCGCCTTTATACATCTCATTCAATTTTCATGTTACCTCATTTAGTCCTGAGTCCTGGCAGTAACTCTAGGAGCTAAGTGCTCTTATCACACCCAAAAATGGAGGCTCAAATATTTTACTTGAATTGTATATGATCCAAAGGCAATAAGTAGCAAAATTGAGACACTAATTCAGGTTTTCCTGTTTGTTGTTGCTTAAATTCCATATACTTTCTTTTATATCACATGAATTTATTGCAAATTGAATTTTTCCAAATTAAGAATACGCTGACAATTGTATTGAAAAAACAGGAAGAAGACTTCAAAAAAGGAGCAAAAATTAAAAATTATAAAAGTAGGTATTTCTTATAATAAAAAATCTGCTACATAATGAATAAACAGTTTTTGTCTCTTTTTAAATCAGTGAGAAGTCATTAGGTATATTTTACCCTTTTGGCCATCAACACACTGGATTACTTTTTGTATCTGATAATTTTTATGTTGTTGAGAAGAAACAATGTTCTGAAATTAATTTCCTAAAAGAAGAAAGGTAGATTTAGAGCAGATGTGGTAACTGTAAGTATAGAAAGACCGCAATAGTGAAGGCAGAACAAGTACCAGTCATCATGGGTTTTGATCTTCTCTTCAACATGCCATTTCAGTGTTTATATGTCTATCAGCTCTCAGGAAGGAGATTTTCTGACAGAAAGACATCATATGCAGACTCACCACTGTGACCGGATGATGTTTTTCCACAACAACAGAGCTCATGGGAGGAGAAACTCCCATTATAGCTAAACTGCTACTGATTCTGTTTTTTGAAGCAAAATCACATCTCCCTGTGATCCGGGCTGTGATTGTTCTTCCCGCTTTCTGTTGTGCCGATGTCACAACCCTGGGCACAAACTGAAAAACGAACAAATACCCAGTTGGTAGAAAATCCATGGCAAAAGTTATGGTACTTTTGGTTCTATAACTTACAAAGAAACTACACGGGCACTTAAAATAATTTTATATTCAACCAACTCTAACATGGAAAAAAATGTTTAAACAGTTAAGACTTTAAAAAGCAAAACATAACACCAAGCATCCCCAAACACCCCTTTAACCTTGGTATACCAACTATTTTATAGGATTTTAGGAACTTTAAAACTTTTTTATTCTGAAATAATTATAGATTCATAGGGAGTTACAAAGATAGCACAGAGATGTCTTGTGTATTCTTCATCCAATTTCCCTAAGTGATTACATCTTCCATAGTTACAGTATAATTACAGTATCAGGACCAGGAAGCTGATACTGGAATGATGCCCGGAGATCGATCTTTGCCACTTTATCACATGTGTAGATTCCTGTAACTGTCACTGCAACTGAGATACAGAAATCACCACAAAGATCTCCCTCGTGCTACCCTTTAGAGTCATACCCTCCTCCCTTCCTGAACCACCCTAATTCTTAGCAACTATTAGTATTTTATGAACTCTTTTGACCCTTCTACATAAACTATCATTATGCATATACTTTTGTGTCTTCCCTTTTTTCTTACTGCAATGTCAGTATACTTCTTTCATGAATAGAGACTGGCTATAATTTTTAATGAGAGGTTTTTATACCAAAAACTATAGTTCTTCTAACTGTCCCAGTTCTTTTCCTTATATGTAGCAAATTTTTGTAAACAAAGGATTTTCCTTTTCTCTTGAGAATTATTTGTAGAATGTATTGCAAAAAAGGGATTATCATATCAAAAGGTACTGTCAGCTTTTACAGCTTTTGCTGTTTACTGCTGGACAATACTCCATAAAGATTACATTTAGGTCAGGAGTAATGCATGCACGTACTCATTTTTTTTTTCCACTAAGTATATTAGCTGGGCAAAAATCAAAAGGAGCAAGAAAAAAAGGAAAAGACATATTTTAAGAACCCAGTATTTGTATTTTAATATTTGGCATGGAAACAGTGCATATCACTGGTTGACAGTATAGGGCTCTGAAGCCAGATTGTCAAAGTCTGAATTCCAGTTGTGTCAGTAATTGTGTCCATGGGCAAGTTACCCTGTAAGCCTCAACCTCACTAACTGACTAATGACAGCCTTTCAAGTTCCATTCAGATGAAGAGGAACTTTAGAAGAGAAACTTTACTAAATAGCTTAAAAATCCAGTTTAAACCTCTCAATTATTTCAGCTGGAGTTAGAAAAAGTTAAGTGCCATCTACTGTTCAATGTGGTCAATTACAATAGTACATTTGCTTAGTACATTTTTTGAGAAGCATTTTCCACCATGAGTCTCATATTTTTCTTTAACATGCTAAGGATGTCTGCAGAAAGGAATGGATTTTACAGATGAAGACATTCCTTCTCTAGAATGGTAATCCTCCCTTCTCCAGTTATTTGTTTCCCATGCTCTGTAGTTTACTTTTCTACACAGTCCTCCTTTTAGCTACTGGAAATACCGAGGAAGACAGGAAAAGACTTCCTTGTTCACAGGATGTCTCTGTGATTCAAATGAAGGGAAAGACAACTAGGCCTGATTCACAAACCTCTCTTCTTTTCTTGTACCCAGCAATGATGGTTTCATGTAAGGAAAGTTACCTCATTAATGTATCTGTTCCTGCTTTTGTCATTATAGTTCTTTTTAAAAATGAGAAGACATGTTTGAGGTGAATCTTGAGTATTTTAATTAAATAAGGAAGAAAGAAAACCAGCATGTCACTTACAGACTGAGCTGTGATTCTCTTTTCTCCCTAACCCTAAAGGCTGTACTTATGTGAATGAAATTGTATATCTGTTTCTTGAAGGAGCAGGTGTAGTTGCTGGGGTTGGGGGTGGGGTGGAGAAGAAGGGCTGTCTACACAATATTGTGTTTTTCAGGTTTCAAAGACTTCAAAATTATCTCAGGTGATCAAATTGTTACAAAACAAAAAAGGTGCTAAGCTCACTCATTCATTCAGTTCTCCCTATGCACGTTCAGAGTTATACAGAAACACAGATGTACACCCGGTGTAGTCGTATTTTAAGAAAATTTTGAAAAATCTAGTTCTGCATGTAATCTGGACAGGCAACATGAATGACAAACTCACTGTGTTTATTTAAATGAGATCACTGGTACAGGATCACACTTCAAAAATGTGTAATCCTGAAAAATAAACACAGCTGAATATGTCAGGGTTGAATTTTAGTGTCTTAATTCTAAATCAAAACTCTCCTACACATCGAAATTGCTCTTAGCAGTTGTTTTTAACCTTTTTGAATCAAGAGCAAAAATATGTTGAGATCAGCAAAAACAGCAGATCTCAATATATTTTTCCCCAAAATGACTAGCTTCCAAAAGGCAGAAGTTCAGGTCAGCCTGAATCCTACAGACGACCAACTGTCTGGCTGACTCAACACCTCCCTTAGCTAGAGAGCTGCCTGGTGCTATGGTACTAACGGCCTGCCAGGTAACCTAAGACCTAACGCCTACTCTGCCAGCTTCCTTCCTCTCATGTAAGTGGTGAGGGTGGGGGAGGAGAGGGAGACAAGCAAATCAGAGTCATACCAGGACCTTTTTAGAGCTAACTGTACGTGCCTCTGTGCCAGATCCAAGCCAGAGTCGGGAAGGGTACAGGGTTTTTAAAAAAAAAATGCCCTGCAGAGGTAAGTCTGGGAAGTTTGGCTTGTAGCCCTCTGCCAGACACTGTCTGAGGAACACAGGCTTAACCGCAGGACAACTCAGAATCACCACAGGCTTCGTCTGTAACTTTATGCATATTAACAGCTTGGTTAATCCCATTTCAGGTAAATCCTCCCATAGATACTCCATCGCCATCCAGTACTCGTCTCCACTCTATGCACTCTTCTAACAGCAGCTAGTGACTGTAGGAAAGACAATTCCTATCTTCATTCCAGTGATAAATGAAAACTTGAAACCTAATCAAATCAAAATGGAGTCACTACAGACAAGTGTTAATGGTATGTCTGCATCCAGGAAAAGGGACGCTGTAGTTGAATAGAAAATATAAAAAAGAGCCATTAACCTTCTGAGCCCTTGAATACTCAAAATTTAAAAACAAACTTTCTCAAATTAAATCTATTTTTCCTGACAAGTTTTTGAAAAACATAAAATGAAAAGTTATTTTTGTTGAATTATCACTACTGTAATAGAACTTTCAGGTATTATTTACATTACAAACTAATGTTTTCTGTGGCTTGGCCTAAATACCCTATGGGCTTTTTTCTCCACAGGAAAGTATGTTCTGAGTTCAAAATATCCAACATGCAAACAAGTTCGGAGCCCTCTTCCCAGCACGGGCCCCTGCATTCACTGTACTAACCACGTCTTCTGGGGCGGCTGCTGTGGCTGTGGCTCCAGCACCGTGAGCAGCAGAAACGGGAAGGTGAACAGAGGAAGTGGAGGCGGCCGCTGCAGAAGTGACCAAAGCAGCGGAAGGAAAGGCAGCGGCGCCGGTGGCTCCCGGAGCTGCTGCCGGTGGGGACGGAGGCAGGGCAGCCGCTGAGGCCATCGGAGGAGCGGAAGGATCCAAATGAGCAGGAGGTTCTTTTCCTTGAACACCAGGACCATGCTCTTCCCTTTTTGTGAAGTCTATCCCTATAAATCACAAATTAATTCCATTAAGATTCTTCCAAGTTAAGATTCTTTTAACTCCCCAACAATGAAAATATGTTAACAGCTAAAATTTGATCCTAACAAGAATGTAGAAATGTGTCACATAATGGACACAAGGTTAATACACTTTGTCAGTATTAACCACTAAAGACTTCAGACCACTTCCTTCAACGTGTGAAAGTTAATGAATGATTCGCTTTTATATAAAAGATAAAAACATAAATTACGTACTCAGCTGGTCACAGTAAGCCTAAGGATTAATGTTCTTTTGCATTATTTCATTCAACTAGTCTGATAACTAGCCTGGTATTTAGATCTTTAGAATAATTTTCTGGTATCACTGAACCATCATTTACCATCTACTGTTCCTATGCTAACAACACCCATGTATTTTTAATTCTTGATTTTTTTCAGCAAACAATAATAAATCAGTAAGTAACACTAAAATCTTTACTTTTGACACTGTAAAAGAAATAAATTCTTGCTGGTAGATAATATGTCATGAATCAAGAGCATATTTGCACATTTAACTGATTCTAGTGACACACATACATTAACCTTCTCTCAAAACTGAACTTTAGCCTTAGATCAAAGGATAATGTCAGCTTCCAGAAGTTAGGAGGAAGGGTTCTAGTCTAGATTTTTCCTTCCCAGTATTAGAATTTGGTTTAAATTTCAACTAAAGACAGTACCTACATGGTACCAAACACCAGGGTGACAGTTTCAAAATTCAGTCACTGAGATGTTCCAGAGTATACACACACACACACACACACACTCACATATACACAACAGAATACTACTCAGCCACAAAAAGGAATAAAATAATACCATTTGTAGCAACATGGATGGACCTGGAGATTGTCATTCTAAGTAAGCCACAAAGAGAAAGAAAAATGCCATATGATATCACTTACATGTGGAATCTAAAAAAAGGGACACAAATGAACTTATCTACAAAACAGAAACAAACTCACAGACACAGAGAACAACCAGAGGTTAAAGTGGGGTGGAAGGGATAAATTGGAAATCTGAAAACTGCACCCTTGGGAGTGATGGAAATGTTAGCCATCTTGATTGTGGTGGTGGTTTCATGGGTGTATACATCTGTCAAAATTCATCACATTGTACATCTGAAATACATGTAGTTTTCTGTACAGGAATCATACCACAATAAAGGTGTTAAAAAAACATGAAGCAAAAAGTAGCAAAATTTTAAGGAGAAATAGACAAATCCATAATTATTGCCAGAGACTTCAAAACCCCTCTCCCTACAACTGATGGAACAAGTAGAAAGAAAATCAAGGATACAGAAGACTGGAACGATGTGACCTGACAGTTACAGCATATGCTACCCTGTAACAACAGTATATACACACCTATCATGTTCACACAGAACATTTATCAAGACTGCTTATATTCTGAATCACAAAACAAGTCTAAATAAATTTTAGAGTTTATTTTAAAAAAGGCCATTTGTATTGTCACATTTTGTCTTCTTCAAAGGCAAACTATAAGATTTATTAGGATATTGTACAACATGAGATGTACAGCAGATTATGGCTAGCAGAGAATCATGAGAGATAAAAAAATCAAATATTTATTTTGCTCTAACAAGAAAGTACATTAGAAACATTGCACTATTAAAAACTGCATTATAAAAACAATTGTTTTAAGGGGACCAGAAGTAACTTTTTTCTTACGAGAATTAAAAAAAATTGTTTAATAGCTGTTATTAAAAATGGCACAAAACCTAAATATCACAGAGCAAATCCAGGATTAGATTACATTGACCTTTTACCTTCAGTAGCTCCACCGACACTCGCGTGTCTTGCTAATGTGTGTCTTACTATTTTTGTCATCTTTATCCCCCACAGCTATGATAAAGGACGCACAAGACCACTCAAAACAGTTGGGATCCCAGAACCTGGCATTAGCTGCAGATGACAGTAGACTTAAAAGCAAGAGGAGCAAAAGAAGTCATGTTGTGTGACCATCAGATACATTTTCGCCAAATCCTGTTATGGATATTTGCCTGTAGGTGACACACCTGTATTTGAATTTAAAATTTAAGATGGTAAATTTATTAAGATGGTAAATTTATGAAAACACTGACCTAAGTCAATTCATAATCTTTTTTTTTAATTTTAAAAAAATTTGGGGGAGGAGGTAATTAGGTTTATTTATTTATTTTTAGAGGAGGTACTGGGGATTGAACTCAGGACCTCGTGCATGCTAAGCATGTGCTCTATCACTTGAGCTATACCCTCCTCCTCAATATCTTCTTAAGAAGGTTATGAGAAATAGATTTCTTGCAATTGAATGTAGCAAGTTCTAATGATTATATTTTCTCACTTTACTTGTGAGACCCAGTATCTGCTACAAGCAGATAATTAAATTCTTCAATTTAATCTATACAACTTGCTAATAATTACAACCAAAAGCAGACGATTCAATCACTGAAGATGGTGAGTTTGTTTTCAGCATTAATACTCAATTAAAAGGCCATTTATTGCAGAAAGTAAGTACTCATTTGGGTATTAGCAAGATAAACCATTCCTCCTGGAGATCCCATGATTCTAAGTTTCTAACTTGACTATGGGACACACGCCACGACTGCTTCAGGGAGAAAACGATTTGCCTTAACTCACTACCATCCACCATGCACACAATTTAAATAATTAATGCTTTAAAATGAGGACATAACAAGCACAAAGAGGTTATTCATGGAACTGAAATCATGTTAATGATGTTACAAAATGAAATTGTTTCCTTGATAAACTGTGAGTCTCAAACAGGATTTAATATGAAGAAATACTGCAAACATGTTCATGTATATACATGTAACTTAAGAGGCTGAAGTAAGACTGCAACAATTGTATCATGACTGTCATCTTACAAGTTAAAGTATTTTTTGCCTTTTAAAGTGCTTTTGATTACATATCACTGCATTCCCACAAGAACCCTCTATGACGCAGGTAAGGAAGATTTATATTATCTTCTTTGTTCAGAGAAGAAAACTAAAAACCCAGTGAGAAAAACAGGCCTCACTGTAAATTGCTGTTCTAAGCCAGGCTGATGACAAAAACCACTCAGATCCCAGCAATGTATCGACTTTTCTTAAAATAAAATTATTTTAGTCGACTTCTATAGATAGGCCTATATTTATATCTGTTGAAATGAGTTTTAGTTGAGGCCCCTTACACTGGAAGACAAGAATTTTAAAAAATGGGAAACCATGACTAAACAAGAAATATTCGATCAACAAAACAGTCCAAGGAATTTGGCTATCAGAAAAGAACAGAAATGAGATCTTACCCTTAAAGGCGTTACCAATACAGTTAATAGAGCCTTAAAATAATGTGACACATTCATAGCATTATTTTAACATTGAGCCTAAATACTTAAGAGTTAACAGTTTACTCCATCAGATCTAAGATACTGTAAATAACCACAACTGAGAGAATTTTCATGGCAGATTCAAAATTGGACATGACACCATGATATTAAAAATACCAGTGTCTGGATTAAGACATAGGTTTTGCAGAAAATTAGTACTGTAGACCATACGAATTACTGAAATCTCCTCTAATTTTTTCTGAAAGTAGGCAGAGAATCTTAAAATACTAACCTGAATCACCTCTGTTTTGAAATATAGTCATGGCTTCAAGATTTAACGCACATACACCCCTCATGAAAGCTTTCTTCATGGAATCTTCAAAGTGCTCTTTTTCATGCTGCATCCTTTGGATCTCAGCTTTTGCATTTTCCAAAGCTCCAGATAACTAAAATCAGAAGAATTTTTAAAAAGCAGAAAAAAAAAAATGAGACACAAGGAAGAGTATCATTTATTGTTTATAAAAAATAGACTTACACTCTGAAGTTATTTTTATGTGGAATACTAAAATCACTTTACCACATACCTCTTCTGCTGTGTCTCAATTTATTTTAAAAGGTGCATCTTAGCAGTACTGCCTCCATCAACAAACCATTTTCATTCCTAACCATAAAGTCAAGGTTTAAACAAGGGGAATTTTGTACCAGTCCCACTGAAGACTGATATATTTAAATTACACAAAAAAGATACTATTTCTTACCATAAAAATTTTATGTATCAGGATATAAAACAAAATACATTAAGACCCCTAAACAGCTCTCACTCCTTTAGAAAGAAAATAACTAAATGCCTGGAACAATGACAGAATTTTTTTTCACTAAATGTTAGCTATAGAATTTAAAGTGCAAAGTGACATTAGGTACAACACTTTCCCACAGACCAAATCTAACGGGACTGCATTTTTTGCATGTTATTTTCAATTGCAGAAAATCATTTGCATGGTAAACTTATTTTTAACATTAAGAATTTAGTGTTAAAATGATGAAAAAAAAATTTTCCTTTTACTATTTGCTTTCAGAATGCCTACTGCATTCTTCGGTACGGCTTTTATTTTCATTTGGGTCTCAAATGTTTTCCCATGGAAACAATGTTAATTTTATTACTACAAGTCAATAGGAAGATAACCTCAATTTATATACAACTGCTTTACGTCAATCATATTAAATTCATAGTTTATTTAAATGAACATGAGGATAAACATTGTTCTTCTTTATTTTTTTGGCTAAATAAAGGCCAGACGAAGCCCAAGAAGTACGCTTCCTCAGAGGGGGAAGGGCCTGTGGGTGATGTGCATTTCTAAGAGAAATGTACACACAAAAGATTCAACACAAGGTTGGAGGGCAAAGTTGTAACTATTGAAAATAATTTTTTTAAAAGTGACTTCATAAAATGAAAAAAAAAATATTAAAAGGATAAATAAGTCTGTAAGCGTGACTTATTAGGGCTGTTCTTTCCCTACAGTCTCATCTGAACCCACACTGCGTTCACTGGAACTGGAGATGTGGGTCACTTGCCTAACTACAAACTAACAGTGAGTGGTGCTACTCACCTTTTTTATATTTATTAAAGTGAAAACTGAAACAAAATAAGTTTACCACAGCAAGTTTGGCTTCATAGTCATTGGAAATCTGGACACAAATTTCCTCGGCTCTTGCTTGGCAAGCTCGTTCCACCACTTCTTTCCACTGTTTTTGTACTATGGAGCGCCAGCCCCTCCAGACTTTCTTCAGTAAAGTTCTCTGGAAGTACTGGTCAGCTAGTTTACTTTCATAGACCTAAGGGAAAGAAATTTACAACCTCATAAGCACAGTGGACTGGCAATAATAATAAAAACATAAACCTGTGATAAGCAGGGTACAAACACATCATTAAATCTGGTGTAATCAAGTTATTCTCATCTGCAGATGGGAGAACAGGCTTACAGAGGTTAGGGGCCCAGGTCACAGAGGCAGAAAGGGAAAAGCCGGCCTTGCCTCATTCCAGAGCCAAAGCTCTTGCCCATCATTGCTTCATGCAACTAATCAAATTAGGGGAAAAACAAAAAACCAAATGAAAGACAGTAAGTAACTTGCGACTTGCCATCTTGGGTATGAATGTGCCTGACCTTTTAGCTGATTAACAGGACCAGGGCCTGGATGGCAGCAAGAGTGGTGGCCGTGGCCACCACCATAAGCAGATTAATTTAATATACACTGTCATATGTAGTACCAGACTGATCCCAATAGGAACATAAGCTATTCTTCTTTTATCAATAAACTTAAATTCTTTTGAAGAAGCAGTTTCAATTTTTAATTTTCTTAAAAATTTTTTTAATTCAAAAAGTAATGGCAACTTCAACTATTTCAACTAACATTTGAACAGAATATTTTCCCATTATGTCACTTGATAAATAACTTTCAAAATATGGCTCAATTTAAAATAGCTCTTTTCAATATGATTAATGTAGATTTAATCTATTGGGATTAAGTTTTTGAAAAAGTACTAAGAAATATTCTTAAAGGAGAAGTCCTATTCCATGATAGTAACAGCCTTTTTGTTAAACTGCAATTTCTTGGAACTAAATGCACAGAGGTTACTCCACGGCTCACATGAGCATCATATGAAAAAAAAAAAATGTATCTCCATCCCCTACACTTGTAAGTCTCTGTACTCTGTCTTCTTGTGGGATACATACATGCTTTCATAGTTTTCTACTTCTGATATGATAATTTACTATTCTCAGCTTATATTTACTCTAATATACTGATTCAGCTCTTATCTAATTAAAATAAAAGAATTCAAGTTTAAATTATATATAAACTAAGGATAATTTTTAAAAAGCTTTACAGACGGATTTCTTTGACTCTTACTAAGGTAAGTTTTCAAAACAAACATTTACATAATTTTATGATGTATAAATATAGTACTGCCTCTTTATGAAGATGATGTAGTCAGGCATTTTAGAAACAGAAACAATACAAGAAGCATATGATATGCTAAAGATGCTAAATTAATGTAATCACACCTGAGGTCAAATTTGTTAAAGGGGTTCCATCACCAGGACATCTGTAATTCAGGTACAGTCCTTATTAACCTAATATGAAGTAGTAAATGATGTATCAGTAAGTCTACAAAATACAAGAAGTATTTTTACCCAAACTTTACTGAAATCAAGTTCCTCTGAAATAAGAGTAACATTAAATTAATTCTTATTTATTAGAAAACAAATCTTCCTTTGACTTGAACAAGAGTTCTCATATGTGACTTCAAGTGCTTCTGAGTTCAGAAGTCTAGTAAGGGTCAGTGATCCTTCCTTTTGTGCACTTACGTCTTGTCTGGATTTGACAAGGCCGATTCGCCAGTGGCAGAACGTTCTCATCAACTCTGTCCTTTCCTTTTGCTTGCCTAAGGCTTGAGACAAGCTAGAAATCACCTGTAAACAGCAATTAACCCAATCATTGTTATGTTACAATAACAGCAACTGGTAAAGTGATTTTTTCACTTATCAAAAACTGCTAGAGAGAATACCCATGGATTATCACTATATTCATCCAGATAATCTCATTATCATCTTTAAAAAGACCAAAAATCTTCCCCACATGAATACACTACATATCAATGAATGAAGGAGAACAAAAGAGCAAAGAATCTTCATTATGTGTATCCTGGTAATCCTCAATAAAGAGTTTATGTGTATGAAAATTAATATGATCACTGGCATTTAATTCAGGAAAAAACAACCACACATTTGAGAGTGTTGCTACATAAACAAAACGTTTTTATTCACTAGACTTGAGGACAGAGACCAGTTGTAAAATATCTTTCTAGTCCCTAAATACCTTTGGTACCCTGGATTAGCAGTTCCTCAATAACTGTTTAATGATTTTTGAGATTCAGAAAACTCAAAAAAGCAAATAATTAACAGCTACACTTTGATGTAACTTTTCAGCAATATCATTCTTGTTCTTTTAAAAAAAAAACTATCAAGGCTTTTAAATCCTAAGGTAATATTCTCTCTTATAAAGAACTGGATAACTGAAATACATATCTAAAAATGGTCATATTAAAAAGAGATTTAGTAAATTAGGTATATTTACTGAGAGACATTTATTCTGGTTCTTTAATTTCAAAAGTGTAAAAGGGCATGAATTCTAAGATATCGGTAATATTCTATTTCTTAAGCTGTTTGGTGGCACATGGCTGTTCACTTTATTTGTTTTCAAAAACTGGACATGCATGTACACTCTTTTTGTGATACTTTGAAATAAAAAAATTACTCAAAAAATATTTAACCTTAGGACAGAGTTTTGAGGGTTATAGAGAAAATGACACATTAGTATCTATTGTTTCAAAAATCAAACTGTGTAAAATGTTCAATTTTATATTGCACCCCACAACACCCAAAAAAAGTATGTTAAAAAAAAAGCTCATAATCTTATCTAGTTCACTGAAACATGAGGGCTGCATCTGCAGACAAGTCGCTGAGGTATCTGCTGTGAGTCCCTCTCCTCTGAAAGCCACCACCCCCTGGGGGAGCCACCACAACCCTGGGGGAGCTACAGACTTGGTGCCCATCTGCTTTGTTCAAGGTGCTGTTGGGAGGCATCAGATTAGCACAGACCGAATGTTACTCTCAGGTTCTTAAGAGGCTGCAGAGATCAACGGTGCTCTCATGCTTATCAACACAATGAAGAAAGGACTTCATCAATGAATAAAGACATCATTATAGACAGAATGCCAGATACTTATGTCCCCCTAAAATGATGGTTTAAAATGTGGGTAATGCTGGTTCCCTGACATTCTCTTAAGGACAGTTAGGAAGAAAAGATTGGGGGAAAAAACTAGTGTTCTCACATTTAGTATGAACTCTTAACATTTCAAACACACTGAAGTTGATGGCAAAGGTAAAATGACATGATGCTGGCATAATATGAAGAATAAATCTTTCTATGCACCTGTTTTTCCACCAGTTTCTGAAGTGATCTTCACTTTGTATCTCATATGATCTCAATAATCAGTTCCCGGCATTTATTATTTAGCAAGACATTTACTGAATCTCAGTTAAAAAGTAATATAAAAAAAAAAAGACCTCATCTTTTCTCCCAATGGAGACCTCATAGGTTTTCTGTAGCTCCTTCAAGCTGTTGATCTGGTTGCACAGTTGTTTTAAATCTGCTGCATGTTTTTCTTTCTCTTTTTTCATTTCCATTCGGTGCCAGTCAACAAAATTAAGCCTCCATTTACTTAGTTCAGATATGATGTTTGTCTGAAAAATAAATATATTGACAATTAAGTAGTTTGATCCTTACACTGCTTCTTAAAATGACACTGAAATCAAGAAATATTTTTTGAAAATCAGAACAAGCCATCAACATAAGAGCTATTTTTAAAAATCCACTAATGAAAACTTTTGCGAGTCTGACAGTCATGGCTCTTCTTGACTCATGTTCACCAGACTAAGCAAACGGTTTTTTTCCTATTTTAAGTTACTTTGCATGAAATCTTAGTGTCATTTAAAATTTTTTTAGGTCTCATTCATTAATAAGCAGGTACTTTGTTCAGTCAAGGACTGAAATGTCCATACGAAGGTGGACCAGAGGGAAAGTGAAATGCAGGACCATGGCCTAGGCTGAGCCACAGGACTGGGACGTTACTGAGATAGGCATGAATAATGAAAACTGTCGGAGTTGAGGCTTCCTTCCTCCAAATCCTTTATCACAAGAGCCTCCTTACAACCAAATGCTAAGTCTGCTCCCTTTTCATCCCACTGACCGATCCAAGTAAAAAGAACAATCATGTTATCAAAAAACTGGACAGCAGTATGGTTAACTGAACACAGAACAATTTTTTAAATGATTGGTGGTACGCTACTCCGATGGACTTACATCACGATTAGAAATCTGAAACTTGTTCCATGGGGAAAGATGGTAGAAATTATACTAAATGATTACTTTTAGAATTTAAGCTTCCAAATAACAGAGAAATATAAATGCCACAAAACTCTAATGACCATAATTTCTCCATTCATGTGAATACTCAGTTTTCTCTAACTTGTTTCAAAGAAATTATCATTTTCTCCATTATATTATATTTTATTTTTTTAAGTGGCAATTTCTTTTTATTTACTTATTTGAGGAGGAGTAATTAAGCTTGCTTGCTTGCTTATTTATTTATTTATTATTATTTTTTAATGGAGGTACTCGGGATTGAACCAAGGACCTTGTGCAGGCTAAGCATGTACTCTACCACTGGACTTACCCTCCCCACATTTTCTTTTAAATAGCAAAAAAACTTCCATGTCTATAATACTTTGTTTTACTTAGAGTCTACTAACATCAACAAAATAAAAATCAATTTTTATCGATTTATCAGTTATATAACTGTGGTTACTATAAGGATGGCTATAAAATGAATATACATTGCTAAAATTGCATCTCGTGATTCATGTAAAAGGAGCATCTCTATTAGTTATAGCTGTGAAGTGGGAAAGGTTCAGTAGGCATCTCTCCCAGTCACACATAGGCTAAGCCTTTCAAAACATCTGACAGTTCAGTGGAACATGCAGAGCTGTCCTAGCAACTACTTAAAACCTTGCTCTTTAAAAGTCCGGTTTCTGAACCATCACTTGGGAGCTTGTTAGAAACGCATCATCTTGGGCTGTGGCCAAGACCTACTGAATAAGAAGTGCAGCTTCACAGAATCCCCAGGTGATTCATATGGACATTAAAGACTGAGCAGCCCAGATCATAGAAGCACAGATTAAGACACTGGACTGATCTCAGGCAACTATAAAATTTAAACAAAACAAAACAAAACACAAAACTCCTTAATTCAAAGAACAGAAGAATAAACAGTGGAATCAAGAGCAAAGCTGTGACAATACATATTAAACAACTGTAACTGAACAACGAATACCTTAAGACCTGAACTCCAAAGATCAAGTACATTTTCCATCTTCTGAAGGTTTTCATCAGAAATAAGAAAATCACTCACAACTATTTCATGGGCATCTATATGACTAGAATTAGACCCTGGTGACGAAGAGTCACCTAAAAGATTCGAACTAAAAAAATCCATGACCGGGTGAGGTGGCTTCCTTGGGGATGACACTGGTGATGACCCTAGAATAAAACAAAAGTTGGAGTGGTCAAGCCAAATTGAAAATAACCCAAATTGGTAAGGAGTTCTGTTAGAAGGCTAGATGTCAGTCATCTGTGGAGGCCGAGGAAAATACAGAGAAATGGCCTTTCAGTGTATTTAATCTGGCTATTTTAAACGTCACTATTGTCACTGACTTAAAACTGACTGTTATGAGATGCTTCCCACACCTCCCTCCCCACCCAAAAATGACCCCTATCACAAATGAGGATGTTTCATATATACCCAGGTGCAATCTGAGCTGAAAGTATTATCATCCATATTTTCATATCAACATTTACTAAGCGCTTTCTATGTTCCTGTAATAAAAACATTATAAGGTTTGGCTCTCATAATACATACTACTCTAAGAAGAAGGTATTATCTCCATTTTACTGATGAGGAAACCGAGGTTTAGAAAGGGTTCAGTAATTGACCAAGATCAGAGTGGTTGTATATAAGTCATTATTACTTTATGCAAAACAGTGGGGTGGGTTTTAACACTATTAAAATTCAACATTATAAGAGACTAGCAATTTAGTTTGTCAGATAGTTGTAAGGCATCCTGTTACCTTTCAATATATAGGTGAGAAATACATGCGTCTATATGTATGTATGTACATATATACCTAACTCCCATCCCCTGCCCATGTACATGGGGGTGGGGCTGAGAGCCAGAGCCAGAAAGAGAACTGGTATTCATTTTTAAAAAGAACAAAAATAGAAAAGTAGCTTTTATCACACACATATATTGGAATTACAGACTATTCATCATAATTTCTCATGTATCTCACTTATAAGAGTCCTAATAATCAAGATTAAAGGGCTCTCCTCTTTTCCTTACTGAATGAATGAAAGATAAATCTACCATAGAACTTCATACTTAAAACTAAAACTTTCAAGAATCATTTGCAAAAGGAAAAATCATTCCCTAATACATATATTTTGCATAAAAATATATCAGTAAATGTACAAACAAACCTATTTACAAAACATAAACAGACTCACAGACATAGAAAACAAACTTATAGTTACCAATGGGGAGAGGGGGTGGGGGAGAGATAAATTCGGGGTGTAGGATTAGCAGATACAAACTACTGTATATAAAATAGATAAACAACAAGGTCTATATAACACAGAGGGGAGTGTATGCAATAGCTTGTAATAACCTATAATGAAAAAGAATATGTAAACATATAAGTGAATCACTATGCTGTCCACCAGAAACTAACATGGTAAATCAACTAGACTTCAATTTAAAAAAAAAGTAGACAGCTAAGAATCTCTCACTTCGTGTTTACTCATGAAGTAGTCAATCAATTATTTATCTTTTTTTGGTATTACTTAAAAAAGATTTAACTTGTTACTTTTTTTTAGTTTTTAAATTCTAAAATACATTCAGAAAGAAAGCAAATTGAAGACTTATTAAAAAAATAATATGTATATGAATAACTGAACCACTATGTTGTACACCACAAACTAACACAACATTGTAAATCAACTATACTTCAATAAAAAAAGAATCATACATTTTAAAGTATATCAAACAAATGGTTCAGGCTAGTCATATGATGAAACACTACCTACATGTTCTGAAGATGGTTACGGAGCCCAGAGAAAAAGGCAGAATGACAAAGTACCTGAATATTCTCTTTTACTCCAACTAGATTAGATCTGTCCTCATGGGAAAAGCATGGCTTTTTTTTAAAATATATACTCACCTTTTAAAAACTAGAATTAACCTAAGAACTTTGGAGGTCCTAAGTCTTTTATTTATAAGTGAGAAAACTAAAGGGTAGAGGCATTTCTTACATGGTGGCTTAAGTGGTCCCTACGTTAAATTAAATAACACTGAATCACATAGTAAGAAAAGTCTATTTTTATTATTTTAATTATTTTATGGCAAAGAAAAAGTTTCAGTCTGGTGTTTGTATGCTTTTAAAACCTCTAACATTTGCTAATCTCTCCCTTCAACAAAGAAAAAGCAAACATCAGGCTGAACACACCACCACTAACAGTATTCAACCAAAATTCAACAATTTTGTTTTAGCTGGACTTATTTTTACTGCTTTCTATTTATAACAAGTGTTTATTAGTTTCATGCTATAAACAATAATGAAAGATGTATATATCCCTTTAAAAATGAACTTAGGCTAAAAGTGAATATAACTAAAGAAAAATACATAAATGATAGAACAGGTGGTATAAAGATAGGAAGAAAATCATGAAGTTGGTATAAGAACGCCTGAGAATTAGGAAATAATGCATTGGTTTACAAAAAAATTTAAATTGGAGAAGCTATCTGAAATCCTATTAAATCTTTTAAAATACCTGCCCTCTAACCTAGTTTTGAGAAAAAATACCACACATTATAATGCATTAACCCATCTTAATTGTACAATGTTAGCATCTCACAAAATTATTTTAAATAGTGTTACTTAATAAATTAGCAATAATAGCATTTAAAAATCCTGTCAATAAGTAATATGCTGAAACTATTCCTTTACTATATGGATAATATTCACCAAAGCACAAAATGATATATATTAATAAAAACAAGCTAAGGAAAAGTCATACCATCTGTCTTTGAATGACTTGAAATATTTAAATCACATCCTTTTCCAACTTCCATCCTTGTTTCTCTTACTGCAGAGCTATTTTCTGCTGAGAAGAAAGAAGTTTTTCTTTTAGTTAAATCTAACTAGTCTTACATAAAATGCCTAATCACACATACCTAATTTAAGAAGGTGGCAGTACACAAGTAAGATTTTAACAGGGAAAATACAATATGCTGGGATATAGAAACACTAAGGCAAAGAAAAATCAGAAAAAAAAATCTGAGACCAGAAAAATTCTTACTGTACATTAATAAGATCAATTTCACCCAACAAATATGGATGAAAGAGAATGCAGTCCACTAATGGCATTCAATTCGCACTACGAGAATACGTGGATGAATGAGATTAGGACTTAGAAAAGATGGCCTTCTCTACAACACTGGATACTTCTAGGGCTTGCCAAACTGAAGTGACACTGGTTCCCCTCAAATGGGGACTTCCTTCCTTCCATCTCAGGAACCTTTAGTCAATACAATGTGAAAAGGAAACTGGGGCAAACCTCACAAGAATGGGTGTGTCAGAGGCTTATACCTACTTTGCCAACTTCAACGCAGCCGATTTACACTAAGCACCAGCAATGCCAAGAGTAAAGGGGATGGGATGATAAATTTACACAGTCCATTCTAACTAAGTCCATGTGTGAATTAAGATATCTAAATTCACTGCAAGTTCCATGCTTAGATCTCAAATCCTTTTTGGAAAAGGCAGAACATAAACAAATAAATACTATCTTCCATGCTAGCAAAAAGCAGGGGGTCTTAGATACCAAACAACAGCCTTGAAAGGCTGGAGAGTGGGGGCAAGGATAAGACTTCTGTGTGTGTCCCAGGAACAACACAACTACAGGCAATGGAAAAGGAAACAAGCCTAAGGGTGGTGGTGTGGAGGGCTGACACACTGATTGCCTATTCACATTGGTAAGAGACTATTCAACACTTTGGGTTTACTCAGTAGAAATTGCACGTTGTAATCAAAACACGGTCAAGATCACTAACGCAGAATGAATAAATCCAAGGGTCCTATCTCTTGAAGATCAATAAAACTTAGGTGGAAAATGTGCAGTTAGTATGTTTCAGTGTTAGAATAAATACACGTGTTTTAAGGTTTTGGTCCTGTCTGTTGATCTGGTGCAGTAGCCTGTGGAGCAACAAAAACTTCACGTCTACAGACGGAGAGGAACAACAGACACTAGGGCTGTGACTTACAGACACCCAAGGGCCTGCTGACTCTGAGTGGGCTGTGTCATGTGCTTTGGGGGAGATCCTTGGAGTGACGCCTATTGTTGACAACTGCCCATTAGCAGGGCTGTTTTAGGTGGGCTGTCCATCCCCTTGAAAGAACACTTATTTTGAGTGAGCTGTTTGGGATCTTGTACTTTATAGAATAGAGAACAGATAAATGAAAGAAGCTTTACCCTCCCTTCTCCGCCTTTCACTCACTTATCCATCAGCCCACATCCTGGTTTGTTATTAGTTCTCAACTCTGTCGGTGACACAGTCCAAAGGCATGTTCACCTTTGTGGTGACAATCCAAACAGTCCTCCATGCCCATATAAAGACTCCTGGCACACGGTTCATGAACTTAAGGGATTCTGAGGGCTGTCTGTGGACCATCTTTAATCTGCAGGCTTGGGCACTAGTTTCCAAGATAATCCTGGCATACAACCATTGCAGCAAGTACAGACATGCCACGTACTCCACTGACAGACACGTAATTGCTACAGTGCTAGTTTGTTACTTTTCATAAAATAGTCAAACGAATTTCAAATAAAAATCCAGCTGTCATATAAGAGCCAAGAAAAACATTAAAATGTCAAATCTCCCCCAGATGATAATAATACACACCAATGACTGAGAAGAATCACTGGAGAAGCATTTTCACAGTCATAAGTCAATCGCATCAATAAGCTCAGTAAGACCTTCAGAGATACCTTGAAAAATATACACAACCTTGATTCTGAAGAATATCATCCATTATAGGAGGAATTCTAGTCTCTGGCACCACTTCTCCCTTGGAATGAGGCGGCTGTGAAGCACCTGAGTCAATATTTGGAGTCACTACAGCATAACGAAGCAGTTCTTCATACTCTTCCTATGAGAAGACAACAGTAAATGACACATTATAGCCCTGTCACAGTGGAAACTCAGGCAAAAGAGTGGTAAAGACACCAAGATGTTCTCTGCTTCAGTTCCCAAAATGGTACTCCCAAACAGTAGTCAGGGATGTGTACTTTTGATTTATGTTTTCCATTCATCCATCATCATTTATCTACTCTATCATAGTAAAATTTCTTAAAAGCAAACCAAAAAATCCAACAAATATACCCACCCAAATTGCTTCGAGTTACAGTGCCTTAGTACCCAGATTCCCTCAGCATTAGAATGGTGGCACGAAGATTACTCAGGGCAGTTCCCCTGAAGCCAGTCATCAACTACAACACAGAAGAGCCCTCTTTCAACTGGCAGCTGCTTGCAGGTGGAAAAAGACACAGCCGTTTCTCTGCTCTTTTGAAATTTAGTTCGGAGATGCTGCTGCTGAAGTCGCCACAACAGGAAGGTCCAGGGATGAAAAGTAGTTTTGGCTCCGACCTACCCTGCCCTTGCCCAGTTCTACAGCGACCCTGAGTCTCTTTACTACATAAGCGTGGAAAGAATGTAAAAGAAATATCAGGAGAGGAACAATACTGAAGGTAAACAGAGAACACGAATGCCAACCTCTTCAGTTCTATCTGCTGACAACATCATACACGTGAGAAAGGAGGATTTTAAAAAGGCAAGTCACAAAGTGTAGATCTTACAGGAATAAAATTTAAAAAACTGAATTTCCTAATATAGATGCTTAGATATTTGTTTAGCCAAATTAAAAAAAAAATACTATCAGTGAAGTAAAAGTATACTAGAGCCTAGTCTCTGTTCAAAAAGTGTCGGTCACTGATGCAACAAACATTCCTATTAAAAAGGAGTAATTTCTAAGTCTTATGGCATGGACCCAGAAAATGTCTTTGCATAAAAAATTGGGAGAAGGCTGTTAAGAATATGAAATGCCATTACTCTAAAGGACTTTTAATATTAATTTTTCTCTATAAAAAGTTTAGTTCAGATACAGAAAATCCCTCTATCATCATTTCATTAGTTATCACTGTCTTATTTGATTCTCTTCAGGATGAAGATAACTGATGCTCAAAATTACTTCCCTGAGTGTCACAGTAAATATCTGCTGAACTGAATTAACAGAGATTCTGTCTAAATCAAAGAAAGAAACTTATCTTTAATAAGACCATTATGACATGGTATAGGTGTTTTTAGCAACCCTTATTTTTTCCCTATGGTTGTCTATGAGTAAGAATATTTAACCATCTAAACACACCCAAGCTTCTGGCCATGAATATGCCATAGTTAGCTGAAA
Organism: Camelus dromedarius; assembly: GCF_036321535.1. NCBI lineage: Eukaryota > Metazoa > Chordata > Mammalia > Artiodactyla > Camelidae > Camelus > Camelus dromedarius. The sequence goes on from NC_087438.1 coordinate 50,052,698, forward strand.
TAAGTGTCTTGGTGCTTCCCAAAAGGATAGATGTAACTGCAGCCCAAGTTCTGAAGTCAGAACTACCTTGCACACTGTGTAAGTAGTCAATATCAATGTATTTCAAACTAGTTTCTAAGAAGGTATTTCTGGGAATCCATAATATTTTAGTCAAATTTCATTTTTAGGCTCTTTCTCTCTTAAAAAAAAAACCATAAAAGGAGCATTCACGCTCAAAGGTCCCCTATATACTAAATTTTAACAGGCCAGAAACTATAAATTCTTACATTTGTTGGTTGGAATAAAGCTGCTTCTGCCTTTGAGGTCAAATTCCTATAAATGTGTCACAAGTTAGAAAGGTGGCAGCTCTGCCCAAGTTTATTTTTTGTTTTAAATTCACACTTGTCCACACCTCCTCAAGTAAACTGTGTAAGTGAGCATACAACTATGACCCATGTGGGCCACGTCAATTACCAACCAAACTCAAGCACATCTGACGGGATCAGTCCCTCCTTACAACATGAGAGTGATGAGCTGTGCGGTAGCAAATGACTTCCGACCACGTCACACGCTTATCATTAGCACTTAACTCTAAGTGTGAGTCTTCTGAGTGCTGCTTGTGTGATTTTTGCATTAATGATAAAAAGTTTGAAGAAGTGATAGATTTAGTTGGTGATTCACCACTGAAGCAAAAATTTCTCATCAATTCTTTTTTATGCTTCATATCAGTTTAACTGAAGATGAGATGCGCTATTAAAAAGGTAGCTCACGGTGAAAAAGTATGGGACAATGAATATACGTATGTTCATGTATAACTGAAAAATTGTGCTCTACACTGGAAACTGACACAACATTGTAAACGGACTATAAGTCAATTAAAAAAAAAGCGCTACCATTTTCAACTACCTAAGTTGAGAATCAGAATTTTCTTCTTTTTTAATGGAGGCACTGGGGATTGAATCCAGGACCTCATGCATGCTAAGCATGCACTCTTCCACTGAGTTATAACTCCACGCCCCAGAACTTTTTTGATATTATGTAATCCTAACAAAATAGAGAAGTAAATTAGATACTTAGGCTTATAAAACTACCCCAGCCTTCTATTATCCCTCAATGTCAAATGCAACTCCTTTGTCAGTGATGTCCTCTTCATGGCAATAAACACATGTCTGAGTTTTAAACTGACACTCCCTGATAGAAAATAAAGTCAGTATTTCACTTAATAGTTATCACCAAGGCAGAAGGCTCTTATTAGAAAAAAAAGTCATTTGGAATATCAGAGATACAACGTTTAATTTCTATGTTAACAAAAATAACTGCAAGTCTTTAAATAGATTTAAATAGCCTAAGTTCACACTTCCTGAACCATATTAGCTTTCAGTTATTACAATAAAAGGAAACTCTCTATAACCTTGAGTGCATGAGTCAGTCCTAATGAACTAATTATCAAATTATATAAAATTTCAAGTGCAATAACTTCCTATCCTAGAGAGGCTAACAGTCCAGAAGCATCCATTCCCCCTTTATTTCTTTAAGTTAATAAAATTGCAGTGTCTGACCTGGGCCAATGGCCACCCGGTGACATTTCTCAGCCTCCCTTGCAAGCAGGTTTGGCCAAGAGACCTGGTCTATGGAATTAAAATAGAAATGATGTGCACGACTTCAGAGCAAGTTTTTAAAAATGAAGCTGCCTGCCCCCTGTTCAGCTCTTCCCAGGGGCCAGAGGTTGTGGGGAGCCAGTACCTGATGATGCAAATGCAGTCAACACCCTAGGGCAGGGCAGAGCAACAGGAGAGAAAAGACTGGGTCCTCAGATGACCACAGGACTATGGACCAGCTCAGATTTTTACAAGAGAGAGAATCAAACTTTAAGCCACTCACGTAAACCATTCTTGCTTGGTTCTTGTTAAAGCAGCCAAAAACAACATCCTATTACACTTGGCAAACAGCCAAAGCAAACTTCCGATTTTGGCAAAGAAGGTATAAAAGTATGGCTGTCACAGACTGAACGTTTGTTTCCCCCAAATCCACACGTTGAAGCCCCAACCCCACCCCTACCCATCCCACCCCAAAGTATGACTGTATTTACAGATGGGGCCTTTAAGAAAGTAATTACATAATTAAGATTCAATGAAGCCATAAGGGTGGGGTGCTGATCTGAAAGGATTAGTGTCCGTTTAAGAAGAGAAAACAAAGGGCTCTGTCTCCCCCTGCACCAGTGTACTGAGGAAAGGCACGAGAAGGTGGCCATCTGCAAGCCAGGAAGAGAGACCTCATCAGAAATTAACCCTGCCAGATCTTCAGCTGGTACTCCTAGAACTCAGAACTGTGAGAAGGTAAGTTTCTGTTATTTAAACCACTCTGTCTGTGGCATTTTGTTATGACAGGAGGAGATTAACACAGTGACTGTATTCTATTTACATTTTGATGTCAATAACTTTTTAGCATCTCCTTCCTCTGGAGGCAATTACAGATACTTTTAGCCAAATCAGCTCTGCTCAGCTAGTTTATTCGCACAGGAGTAAAGTGTGCCTCTTGGAATGGAAGTGAAGGGGAAACAACTCTAACTTGTGGCCTCCCTAGTTTGACCTATGAAAAGGAGAAAGACCCAAACATTTATTTCCAAGTTTCCACAACAATCAGTATGAGTGATAGGGGATGTAAATAGGTATACATTAACAGTGTTTAATGTACATATATATTTTAACTTATTTTCAGGAAAAAAATTTAAAATTAGTTATTTAAACAATGACTTTAGTTTCATATATGTAGATACAGGTGAGTCATTTTTTAGTTAAGGATCAAAATAAATATTATCGTCTTTCTTAACAGTCAAAGAAAACCTGCCTTAAGGTAAACAAGAATCCTAGAGTAACAATCAAAACTTGTAATTTTGCCTCCCCCTGCCCTCCTCTCCACCCTACACCAATGATGTGACCATAAAATATAGCTGAACCCATGCATACCAGGTGAAGTCAGGGCAACTGGCTGGTATATTGGAGTTGTGCCTAGAGGAAGTTATCAGTGAATGAGCACTATGCATGTTGCCCATCCTTCAGCATTTATTACTGACAGTTTTATGAAGCATTCCCAAAACCAAGACAGTAATTAAAATGCCCTTAAGGGGCATAGTGATTTATGAGGGGCTTTTGTATTAATTATTTGGTTTATATATTTAATATATGTAGAGGTATATACTTATTTTATGTTATTTTATTTTTAACATAGTTTTTGGTATTATATTTGGAAACGTTTCCCGTAATGGAATATGGGCAGGTTTTCAACTGTAGTCAAGAACAAGTAAGGTCTTAAGTTGAGGGTTACTAAAAACAGAATCTCAGCTGGGGCGACATTCTAAGCAGGCAACTAGTAACACAAAATTATTTCTGGCATGTCTAGAAAACTATCATCCATCTCTCTCTTAAAATTCTACTTTAGAGATTTATCCTTTTGATGTAAAGCTTTGTTTCTTGAAAAAATGACAACTTGGGATCTTATAAGGTGTTTACATTTTAGTATTAAAGAGTTCTGGACCCAACAATTACAGTGTGTGGGTTTTTCCCCACCACCACCAAACAATTCTCAGACACCAGTTGGGGGTCCTACAATTCAACCCAATTCTAACACCATCCACCAGAGACAGCATCGGATTCCACAGGTTAAGGAATCAGTCCCACAAGACTGCCCCCCTACCCCCAACTTCAGATGCCATTCCCAAGCCCAGGTGGTGCTTCCGACCAACCAGCTATGGACTGGAGTTTCCAAAGACCCCCCTCCTTGAGTTTGATTGGTTTGCTAGATGGTTACAGAACTCAGAGAAACATTTTACTTACTAGATGACCAGTTTATTATAAAAGGATATAACCCAGGAACAGCCAGAGATAGAGGAGATACATAGGGGAAGGGGCACAGAGTTAACATGCCTTCTCCTAGCAGGCCAGTCACCCAGCATCTCCGTGTGATCACCAACCCGGAAGCTCTCTGAACCCTCTCCCTTTGGGTTTTTACAGAGGCTTCATTACACAGCCATGGCTGATTCAACCTATGACCACTGGTGACTGATTCAAACTCCAGACCCTCTCCCCTTCCCCGAAGTCAGTGGGGTGTGAATGAAAGTTTCATTATCACGTGGTTGGCTCTCCTGGCAACCAGTCCCCACCCTTAGGTGTGGTCCAAAAGTCACCTCATCACCATAACAAAAGACACTTTCATCATTCTCACCAGTTAGGAAATTCCAATAGTTTTATGAGCTCTGTGCCAGAAATGGGATGAAGACCAAATATATGTTTCTTATTGCAAATCACAGTATCACAGGTATAAGTAAGTTAATCCATTCTCTCTTGAAGAAAGTCTGGATATGGCAAAGATGAAGGGTGCGGAAAAGTGCTGTGGCCTAAAAAGACAGCATGAAGTGGAAGAGGTACCATTTAAAGGGAAGGCAAGGATGAAGCGTGTGTCACAGCCCGGGCCACTTTGATCCTAGTAAATATTCACACATACTTTGCCAAAAGCTTCCCAATTCCTCAATCTGTAACTTCCATTAAAGGAACTTATTTGTTTTATAAAATCTTTTCCTAAAGCTTCTGTCATATTACACAGGGCCAATAACAACTCGCTCTACTTAGGCATAAACACGCCATCCAGCATTCCCCCTCTTAAGTGATCTAACCCTAAAACCCAAGACAGACCATGTCAGTATTCTCTCACTTAAAATCTTCTCCAGAAATCTGAACCATATTTTTGATAATAAAAGATTTAGAATTAAAGACATTTAAAACATTTCATATAAAAGCCACACCTTCCTTAGTCAATGCATCTGTCACCGTCCGGGTCCCGGGCAGCAGTGGGTGCTGAATGCTGTGGCAACAGGGACTGGAACCGAGAGTGGAACACTGGGGAGTCCAGGGGCCCAGAACTCTGGATGCCATGATACTCCATTAATTTGCATTAAAGTGAAAGGATCATTCATAAGAGAGAGCTACAATGGGAAAACTGCAAGAAAAAAATGTCTCTTGAGATTTTCAGCTTCTTCTATCATTGAATGGTTTGAAGCCTTCGTACAAAGAATGATGGGAAGAGTTCATGATTATTTTCTGAAAGGTTAATGAAAACAATGCAAGGTATTTCCCAGAATTTGTAAAATCATTCCCAAAGTTTGATATTATTATAATTTGATACACATTATATACACAGTATAATTATAAATGTATAGTATGAATGAATGAAAAACGCATTCCTAGTTTTTCCTTGTGTTATCACTTGGTTGAAATAAATAAGTCATGACAAATTTCGCTGTGTCTTCCTACCTGAAGATCTGAAGAGACAGAGCTGCCTCGGTCGGAGCCACTTTGCAAAACTGGAGGTGAGCATTTCCCATCTGATGACATTCTGTACAGATGCTATAAAACAGTAGAGGTTAACTTTAGTTTGCTTCCCTCAATATTTAAACTAAAACAAAATGTTTTTTAAATATATATGTGTGTGTAATAACATCCTAACCTGGAAACAACGATCATTCAATATGTTAAAATCATTCCATATACTGAACACCCATAGACAGAATCAATGGGCAAGAAAAAACAGTTCAAGACTCAGTTCCCAACATTAATGAGTCTATGATGCAGTCAAGGAGATGAGACAAATACACGAAAGGTTAAAGAAAAATAGAAGATCCTTGTAAAAAGTCACAGTGGGGGCTGTTGAGAAAAAGAGAGTGTGATCACTGTTCAATAGTATGTGTTAAGCTGGGTGCTGTGTCCTTTCCTATGCGATCCTGAACCAAGAGAGAATGAACAATGTATGCAAATTCTCTGCTTGGGGAACGGACCTTCTGGGAATATTATTTTAAGAAAAGCAAGCCTCCACAAAATAACAAATTCTAATACCATACACAGAAAAATTGTTTAAGGATTTAACCACAAAAATAAATAATAATAAAAGTACTTTTAATAACAAGTACATAACTTATTTAAAAGATAAATAGTGACTACTCAAACTATCTGAATGCCTGTTACATGGAAGACATTGGTGAGAAATGTTAAGATGAAGAAGTCTTTGTCTTCAAGGATTTTGCAATCTTTAGAGAGGGCCAGACATGTACATAAGATGACTGATGAAAAAAGTGCAGTTAGACCCTAAAACAAGGGCATAAAACAGGGAGACAGGAGCAGCCTTTTTCATGGGGTGGAATGGTGAGGGCATGAGGAAGTGGGAATAGATGGCAGGGGTGTTGAGACCTGAAAGACAGATAAAACATTTCAGGCTATGTGAGGCAGCAGAGCAGCAAAAGCAAAGACACAGAGGCGTGGACACGTACCCCAGGAACTGCAAGTAGTTTGTGAGGCTGAAGCAAAGGGTACAAAGCAAGGCTGGGCTAAGGATGAAACAGGCAAGGTAAGGGCAGCCAGGTCATGGAAGATCACAGTTGTGTCGTGTTAAAAAGTTTAGTCTTTCTTCTAAGAGAAGTTACTTAAATGTCTTAAACGAGTGGGAACATGATCAGGCTTGTCCTTTAGAAAGATCACTTTGGCAGCTTTCAGGATGGATTGGAGAGGTGGGATACTGAAGAAGAGAGCGATTAAGAGTCAAGAGAGAAATGTTCCCTCTGGCAGTAATCCAGGAGGCAGCAGTGGAAAGTGGATGGAGGTGTGACTATGAGACAGTTGCATTTTGGCAGTGGAAGTTCAGGATGAATAATTGGTTAAGGGGTTATAGGGTGGAACTATTGATTGCTTACAGATTTCTGGCTTGCCATTAGATGGATGGGACTGCTGCTCTCCAAGGCAAGGAATACAGGAAGATGAGTAGGTTGGGAGGAAGGGTAATTAGGCTCAATATCAGACTTGTTAGGTGTGAGGTGCCTCTGGGGCACTGAAGTGAAGCTGCAGGTATGCAGTATCTGGCCACACCAGTTATGCAATGCACAACTCCAAGAACTGTCATTCACAATGGCTACAACGTGAACAGTGCTTCCTGGAGTTAAGCAATGTGCGTTGCATTGGAGGTTTAGGTTGGAGATTCATTTTGAGGAATCCTCAGCATAATGGGAACTGCTGAAAAAGGGCAGAGGATAAGATCATCTACGAAAAGGAGCAGGAGAAAGAGTTCTTATTCTGAGGTCCTTACACCCAAACTGTAGCCAATATTTTTAGCAAATGTGTATTTTTCTAGGAAGAGGATTGTCAGCTTCCAATGTGTCCAGAGGGTACCATAACCCTAATAAAATTAAGCACCACTACTGTAACAAGAAGAGGGTTAAAATCAGAACTGCTAATATTTAAAGGGGAAGTGAAGAGGAGCCAGCAAAGAGTGAAAAGGAAGTGAGAACAGCAGAACAACAGGAACAGCATCACAAAAGCTTCCAGGCGGGAGTGGTCAGTCAGATGCCAAAGAAAGATGAGAATCTGATAGAGGCCCTTGAATTTGGCAACCAGAAAGCTGCTGGGGCATGTGCCTGAAGAATTTTAGTGTAAAGTGGAATAAATCCCAATCACAGTGGGCTGAAAAATGAGATGAGGAAATTGAAGCAAGTGCAGATCCAGGGAAAAGGGAAATATTAGAATGGAAACACAGGTTGGGGCTCCATTGTGGGAAAGAAATTTCAAGTTTATTCAGTGAATGTTACCGTGCGGAGACATGGTAAGTAAACTAAATCTCAGCATGGCTGACTTTAGTTAAGCCAATTAGGGAGGATAAAATAAGCACATAAGTCTGCAGCTAGGAATGGCTGCTTCATGGACTTCAAGTCCACCACTGTGGTAACATAGTCCTTTCTATTTCCAATCACTTCTTCCTTTAGGATGTGTTTGTGGACCGGTAGTAAGGGGTTGGGGGTGGTGACGGTGGTGTGCTGATTATTTAAAAAACAAATGAGCTGTAAAGTATGGTCAGTCCTCAGAAAGACTTTCTGAATGTAGATACTGCAGACACAAAACAACTATTGTACTTTTGGAAAATATGCTATCAATTTTCCATCTGCCCTGCTTTGATGCCAAGGTATGACAGTTTATCTGAAATTCTACCAATAGCAGTATTTTTTCTGATTGTTTTTAGTTCAAAAACAAAGGAGATAAATGAAGTTTAATGGGTGGTAGATTGTACATCAGATCACTAAATTTTCAGTATTCCCTAATCCAAGATATCAGAAACCACGAGATAAAAACTTCTGAGTGCTCCTCTAGTGCCAGAGAAATCAAATCACACCTCGCTGATAGGGAAAGCGCGGTGCGGGAATTCAAATTAACCCCCAAGGGGCAGAGGAAGAGTGAATTAACATGCGAGCTAGCAGGAGGGTGACGTCCCTGCGCCCTTGACCAGTCCTAGCTGGAGGCAAGGAGAGGGGGTGCACCAGCCCCTCCCCACGTCAGGGACTACAGGCAGAAGGGGAAGCAGCTGCGTGCCAGCAAAGGACTGTAAGTTCTCTTCAATCACTTTCTCTTACTCACCTCTGTTAAATTCTCACTTAAAAACAATAAGGTGTCAGATACGGTTATTTTACCCACTACGTTTTAAATGACTCGAACCTATGGCAACGACACCGCTATACTCAGACACCCCTCACTCTGCCCTCTTTCCCGACGCCCTGGAGGGGAAAACCTCTCGCCCCTGCCGTCCCGCATCCCAGCAGAAGGGCTCGCGTCTCGGGAAGAGGCCCCTAGCCCGGCCTCTACGATCCCCGGGAGTGGCAATCCAGGCCGAGGCACTTTAACCCCACTCCAGCGCCTCGGCGCAAGCTCGCCCGGGGCGCCGCTACCCACCGCCTCGGTTCTCCGCAAACCCGGATTCCTCCCTCCGCGTCTTCTCGCCGCTTTGCCGCTGAAACAACAGCGAGTCCGGCGGCTTCCTTAGCAGCAACCTGACAGTTTCAAACTGCAGGGAGGAAATAAGGACCGCTCCGAGCATTGGCCCCGAGCTTCAGCAACCTGCCGCCTGATTGGTCCGCGAGCCGGGGGCGGGGCTCTGGACCGCGGCGGGGAGAAGCCGGAATTAAGTTACTTAGGGAGAGCCCCGCCCCCTGAAGGAAGGGCGGAGTCTTAGGGAACCCCGCCCAGCGTTCCGGAGCGCTTGCCCAGTTCCGTTCCGCTGCTGCGGGGTATGAGGCGCCTCTGCGAACGAACCTGGTTGGAGACTTCCCAGGAGCGCTGATGTCTGCCAGGGCGGTATGCTGTTGTCTTTCGATGATACTCATAGCCTGTGCGTGTGGTCCTCATGTATATGAATTACCTGCATCCACAGGTGCCCTGCAACAGAATCACTACCCCGTCACCCACCCCACACCCGCGCTTCGGTCTTGGGCAGGGCCAGGGAATCTGAATTTTTAACAGAGACCAACAGTGGTTCTGCTGCAGGGTTCTGCGGACCGCGCTTCAAGAAGAGGCTGGACTGGGTTTTAATAATGACTTCAAACATGTCAGACTGCAAGGCAAGCCCTTCTGGCTAAGTGAATATAGACCTTAGAAATATCATAAGTCTATCCTGGCCCTACCACCTACTCATTGTCACTGGTAGCATTATGTGGAATGCTACCACATAAAGGGTTGTAGGGAGGTTAAATGACTTGCTCTACCTGCAATACCTATCACATAAACATCAAAAAACTAGTCTTTCAGCTGATACTGGCAAAATGGCGAGAGGTATGCTAGGATCCGGCTGGCAAAAGGAGCGCCCCAATCTGGAGAACAAGTTTCGGGTGAGTTTTCAGGCTCCCTATGTTACCTGGCAAATGAAGTATCCGTTTCTTTTTCTGTAGCTAGAAATAGCATAACCTGGGTCTCATCTACTTCCCTGTTGGCAGACTTCTATTTATACAAGCAACGTAGTAACAAGAGCACCAGCAGTTTCTTTGGCATAAGCTATGCTTGTCCCCCTCCCCAATCTTTTCCATGCTTATTATAATTCCTACTGATAGATAACAAATTTATACCTGATTCAAAAACCTGTTTTTTAATTGAATTGCCATGTGGTGGTGCCCCCTTACACTGTAATTGTTTCTGATTCACTACCCCTGTACACTCCTGTACTTGGGTCCATATTTCTCTTCTCTGTCCCTTTGAGGGACAGTTTTTCATAGAAAACTGTTGGGTAAGCCATCTCCATTCTTCTGTGAAGCTACATCGAGAAAGAGAACAAAAGTTTCTGGATGTCATGAATTTAGAAAGGATTCTTTTTCCAAGATTCCTAGAGAGAGAGTGAAAGAGAGAGAGAGAGACTGGGAGGAGAGAGAAGGAGACTAAAGGCCCCAGAAACCCATGAAAATTGAAATTACTAGCTTGAGCCCTGCATAATTATTTATTTATTCAACAAATATTTATCTAACAGTTATCATATTCAAAGCATTTTATTGGTGCTAGGAATAGAGTGGTGAACAAAACAGACACACTTTGCTCTCATGGAACTTAGTCTAATAGGAGAAAACAGACATCTCATTAACAACAACAAAAACTCCACACAAATGAATAAATAATTATGAATTTTGCTTGAAGTGAGGAGAAATCAGGAAATGCCTGTGTGATAAAGCGCATTTAAGTTGAGACCTGAAGGATGAGCATATAAAGAACTCACTTTATCTAATAAACATACATATAATGCTTTCTATATTCTGGGCAGTGTACAAATTAACTCATTTAATTTTCAGATTATCTCTGTGATGTGGACTCTACTTCCATCTTGATTTTATAGATATGAAAACTGAAACCCAGAGAGGTTAAGTGGCTTGCCTAGGCACACACAGCTAATAAGAGCAAAACTGGTATTCACACTGAGGCAGTCTGGGCTCCAGAGTCCTTGTTCTTATCACTCAGTATGTTCTGTGGGATTAGCATGGCTGTTATGGGTTGAATGGTGTCCTCCAAAAAAAAGGTTCAAGTCCTAAACACTAGTACCTGTGAATGTGACCTTATTTGGAAATGGGGTCTTTGCAAATATAATCAAGTTAAAATGAGGTCATATTGAATTAAGGTGGGCCCTAATCCAGTAACTAGTGTCCTTATAAGAGAGGGAAATTTAGACACAGAAGGAGATACAGCAGAAAGGGATCAGAGATTGGAGTGATATGACTATAAGCTATGGCTTGCCAGCAACCAACAAAAGGCAAAGGAAAGATCTTCCTCTAGAGCTTTCAGAGAGAGCATGGCCCAGCTGACACTTTGTTTTTGGATTTTTGGCCTCTAGAACTTGTAGTAATTTATCATGGCATCCCTCAGAAGCCAATACAATGGCCAAGGCCTTGAGGTAAGAAAACACTTACTGTATCTGGATAATGAATACAAGCTAGGAATCTTAGTGAAGGAGGGGCAGAGTGACATGGGATGAGGCTGCAGATGGAGGTGAGGCTCTGACTATGTTAAGGGTTTGAGATTTTATTTAGAGTCCAATGGGATATTTTTTGATGTCCATTAGAGAGATGAAAACAATTTGGAATGGAAGGGTGGCAAGGGAGGTGGACAGAAAATGACAAGTTTGAGATATATTTTGGAGGTAGAATTGATGGGACTTGATGGATTGTATTTGAGATGAAGGAGAGACGTGTCAAGAAGTCTCCAGTTTCAGGTTTGTGACTCGAGCAACTTGGTGAATGGCAGCATCATTTACTAAGAAAGAGAACACTGGATGAGAACAGGTTTTAAAAGGAGAAGATCAAAAGTTCAATTTAAATATGCTTTTTAGAATGCCTGGAGATACCCAAGTGACTGTCTACTAGGCCATTGGACAAACATTTCTAGAACTCAGAAAAGAGATCAGGACCCAGATCAGTCCAGGAGGCTTTGTATATAGGTATTGTGGAGGAGTTCAAAAATGGCTCCAGTTATTCATCTCTCCCTGTATCAGTGTCCTTTGCCATGCTTTCTCATTAATGGCAGATGGGATGTTAACAAGCCTGATGGAGGCAGAGGCTTTAAGGATGCTTGTTGTTTGGCTTGGCCTGCTTTTGCCCTGTTACCATCATGAGAACATGCCTCAACTAGCCTGATGGAAGATGACAGTGTAGTAGACCTGAGTTGCCTGATCATCCTGCTGGGGCCATCCTAGATCAGCCTACAGCCACCTGACACCCAGAAAGGTAGATAAGTCTGTTAGCGGATGGAGAGTCCCCTAAATTAGAAAGCCCACCAAAGTGGTCTTTGCCCTGGCTGTGCAAGAATCCATGCAACAGAGGCATAGGGACAAAGTGAACGGCCACTTTATTGCTCAGAAGGGAAAATGGAAGGAAAGTACTCAAGCAGGGAGAAGGAAAGAAAGGTGTTCTAGTGGGAAGGGAAGCCCTCAAGCGGGGAGCCATCAGCCAAGATGGCTGGTAGAGACAGCTCCTGCCCAGGTAGGGCTGAGGGATCTTTTGTTAGAAGGCTCAGCCATCATTATCTTCACTCTGGTCGTTGTGTTAATTATTTTCTGCTATAGGCTTCTTCCTCCCTCAGAGCTCAGCCTTGAAACAAAAAGCAATTAGCAGAAACTTCAGCTGGAACAAAGCAAGAGATACTGGAGCGTGTCCTTGGATTTTAAGGAGCCAGCTGTGGAGAAGAGGAATGTCCTCCCTTTTCATCAGCTGGGTACTTCCTTTCCCTTGTTAATCGGCAGGGGTCAGTAAGCCTGCCTAACCACCTGCGTCAGCTCCCCACCGAGAGACTTCATATCAAGAGTCTTCTTGGGAAGAATGCATGGAGGTCTCTCCCTTCTGTGGCTTCTTCCTGCTGTACCAGAGTAGAAGTCTCTATCTACTCTAAATCTCGGTAATCTGTTCCTGGGATAGGCTTTCATCTGTGTAGCAGCAGAATCTCATTTTTAAACTACTGGAGACAATTTGAAATGAAGTGGAAAAGTACTTGAATTAAAAATGGCCCAAGAAGCCAGGATAATTATGGCAGGGCCTAAGGAGGGCAATAGCCAAGGCAAGACGCTGGACATTTGCCGGCCGAGTTTTTCATTCCCTTTTTCTGATGCTTTCAGCCTGTTCTAATAGACTTCTGATCTCTACCTGGCCTGATTGGTTGTAATCCCCTGTGTGGCCAGGTTTAGGGCAGGCAAGGGAGAAAGGCATGGATTTAAATGCTGTATGGCCTTGAGAATTCAATATTCCAGGTAGAGAGTGCTGGAAATCTTCCCACCACAGGGTAAGATTGGGAGGGGTTGAGATTCCTGACAAGTAACACTTGTTGGAATTTCCAGTTTTCTTAGGAACCAGGAGGCCATGGTATGATTTTTGGGTCATCCAGAGCAGAACAGGGGTACTCTATTCTAACCAGTTTTTGTTTCTTCTCTGCATCTGCCTCCTGAGACTTAGGTAAGAGAGAGTAATTGGTTTCTAGTCGAGGGAGGGGCAGGGGTATGATCCTGGGGGCAACAGCCTTGGTAACAAAAAGGAAAGTTGCTTTAACCCCCCCAAAAATCTCCAAAGATTCTCTTCAGCCCTGGAAGTTCTCAAAGGAATGGAGGAGTAATCTCAGTTAATCGTTGAGATAGGTGGTGAGAGTCGTCACCATCCCCCAGTCCCTGCAGGCTTGTCCTAATCAACTGCTTGAGCCTGCTCTTGTAAGACTTAGGGAAGCCTGGGAGACTTCAGATTCTCCACAGACAAGAAGTGTTGGGAGGGGGGCACAGGGTCCTACTCCCTTTCAAGTCCAGTAAAAGATGGTAGGACCACCCAGCCAACCTGCGTAGTCACAAGCTAAATAAAGTTGATTGCTTAAAGCCATTGTGCTTTGGGGTGGTTTGTTACATAGATTTATTGCGATAATAAATAACTGTTAAGATGCAATTGAAAGTTCAGAAACTAGATGAGACACCCAGGGGAGAGAGAGTAAAGTGAGTAGAGAAGAAGGTTCAGAACTGAACCCTGGAGTCCTCTAATGTTCAGAGGTTGGGTAGCAATGGAGGAGCCAGCAAATGAGCCTGAGAAGGAGGGGCTGGAGAAATGGGAGGGAAACAGGAGAGTCTTCAGTAAAATGCTAGTGAAGTGACTGTAAGTTTAGCAATATGGATGCCTTTCCATGGGCCCTAAATTCTAAACCTCTGCTCTGGTATCTGTTTTCTTTAAATCCCCACTGTTTTGGGTTAAGCCATTGCTAAAGTTGGGCTGTTTCTCTAGTTGCCTGTCTTCGTTTCTTCTTTCTATGATTCGCTCTTCACACTGCTGATAAATCATCTTCTTAAAAGTTGGATCACATCACTTCTTCCTCAGAACCTTCTGTGGTATTGCATGGTATTCAAAGCTCTCCTAAATTCAGAAGGCCTATGCTAGAGTTTTCAGATTTACCATGTACTAAGTGTACAACTTTGGGGAAGCTTTGTATCCTTTATAAGCCTCATCTCTTTAAAGCTGAGAAAATAAACTACCAAATCTAAATTTAAGTCTAAATCTGACCCTGAACCTATGTCTGTCTGTCTGTCTATCTATCAAAATCTATTCCCTTCTTCCATAGTAAAATCATTGAAGCTGGGCACATGGCTGCCTAGTTAGACCACATTTCCCAGGCTACCTTGCAGGAAAGTGAGGTGATGGAATATGAGTGGAAGCGAAATGTACCGATTCCTGGGATTTAAGACATTAGTTATACTTTCCCTAAGCCTTCTCCTTCCCCACTGTGCTGGGCTGAATGATCATGTGGAGTGGCATTCTGTGAATTCTGTAATATAAGAAAACAAACCAATTGTTCTTTTTTTCTCCTTTAAGTCACTTTTTTGGGGGGCAATCTGTTATAGCCATCACTTCAGCTAATATAATAGCTAGATCTATGCAGATGGACATATGAATTTGTTGGGAAGCAATGTATGTGAAAGCACTTTGCAAATTTTTACAAGTACCCTGGGTTCAGGTTCATAAGAGCTGATGTTTAACCTTCTCTGAGATGAAGGCAAGAAGCTAAGATGACTCTAGGTATCTGTTGGGAGAATCTCTGGGTTATTATTGGTGGAAAGAGCTGGAACCCACATTATTTTTGCTATGCCTGGGTTAGGGGACTTATTTGAAACCTATTTATTTTCAGGACATTTTTGACTCATCTGAAAAGCCTCCTGTCTCCTCACCCTGTTATTTGTTTAGCTAGGACTAAAAGGGAGCATTCCTCCACCTGGAAATCTTGAATGGCTCCTTGTCCTAGGGTGGCAACTGTAGTCTGGTCTATTACTTTTATTTCACGGAGGAGTAAATTAGATCCAGAGAGAACTGTGTTTGCTTTCTTTTGAGTTGTGAATAGAAGGAATAGAAGTGGAGATGGGGAGAGATTCCAAGATTAGAGCCCTTTCCAGGGCTGTATCTGGGTGAGGCTGCTGTGATGTGCCCTAAAGTCTTGATACATTACAGCTGACCCCATGGATGTTTTTCCATGAGACTGCTGGACTCACAGGTTTTCCCTGCCTTCTTTTTCATCTACCTACCGCTCAATTTAAATGCACCTGCCTTTGTCACAGCCTCTCAGGCTGGACTTTGTTTCTCCAAATTACAAGTGGCTGATGTAGTAATTTAACCTCCACAGATGAGAGAGGTACGAGCCTCCAGGGAGCTCTATTCTCTGTGAACTATGACTACTGGCCTTCTGGAAACAATGCTCCGGTTTTTCTAAATCAGAAAAATGACTTGATGGTGGAATCTGAGTTTCAGCAGGAAGGTGTGCAGAGAACATGGTAGATTACTTTGGGACCAGTAGCTCACAATGCATGTTCCCACACAGAACTTCTCTAGCTGGGCTACACGTTGTCTCTACATCCCTCCATACGCTGAGAGTCAAAAAGATGGATTCACTGAACACATTTAACTGAGGGAGAACAGAGGGAGAAAGACTGTGTAAGGCAAAGACGGGGGTGGGGGTGGGGGTGTGCCCATCGTGGGCACAGTTGTCTGCAGACGAGGTATCCTGGCAGCGCTATGCAGGGGTGGGTATTTGTAGTGCAATAAGGGCTTGTTCAGAATATTTTGATTCCCTGGAATCCACAGTTGCATTTTGCAACACAGCATTCCCTGGTCCTTTTATGGCAGAAGGGAGTTCATTTCCTAGCCCTCATCATCGGCCGTCTGTTCTTCCTAATTATAAAAGACATGCCCTTGAACCTCTCCGTTAGCATCCTCTAGCTATATAAAAGCTGCCTTGGCCTTAGCATTTCTTTCTCTTGATAAAACAATGTATGCCTTGCTGTGAGAGGCAGATTAATTAGTTTTTCAGAGAACAGTATTACTGAATCCCACTGACGTTTTGAGTACCATACAGATGTTGTATTCTTGGGTTGTTAGGGCTTCTAAGGGTAGGTTTGCAGATGAGGGTAATTCAGCTCAGTGATGAGAATCTATGCAATTCTAAATTACGACTGTTTCCTTCTTCCCTACGTCTCTCCTGCCTTCCTTCCTTTTTTCCCTCCCTCTTTATTTATTTGTTTTTTAATGGAGGGAAGAGAAGAGAAGTTAGATCCAGCATTTCAAAACAGATTTGAGCCCTGTTGTGGTAGACTTTGTTTCATCTCCTTGATGGTACCCTTTGAATAGACATTTTTTGTTCCAGCTGGTGTGTGAGGGTCATGCTACCCCCTATCTGTGATTATGATCCAAAGTTCAATTGTAAATTTATTGTTTAGAAATTGAAATGCATTTTTCTACCGAAAAATGAAGATGTTGTAGCTCCAAGGTCAGCTCCATTATGAGTCCATAGTAAGGCTGAAATGTTCACAAGCAAAAAAAAAAAAAAAAAGTAGAAAGCAATACTGTTGCCATGCTGGTAGATTTAATAAAGAGAAGAAATAACACTGAATAAGAAAGATTTTATTGTGTGTTTATACCAAATGCTGATAAAAAAGATAATGGATGATACGGTGGGAGTGAGAATGCACTGTTATTCAGAGGAGGCTACATGAAAATGTATTGAGTGTCTAGGGAATTGATGGGGGATGGCAGGAGAGGAGAGGCCATGGCAGGATTAGTGTCAAGCAGATCTGTGTTTTCTGCTCTAAGATACTACCTGAGGCTGCCATGCTCCTAGCCTTTGTAAGCATCTTTGCCTATCAATCTCGCACAAGATGCTTTGTGAGTTGAAATACTAGTCTCACTATATACAGCTTGTGTATATGTCTTAATATGTCTCTCATTTCAGAATCTGTGGGAGGACAAGTAAAAGGAAACAAGGCTTCCCAGATCATAGGTTCCATCATATAGCTTATTATTTGGAGTCTATCTTACCTGTGGTGTTAATCTCCACTATATAGCCCCCTTCCCTCCCATCTTTTGGGTCCCTTAGATCCCCTAGTCTGCATCAAAATCACCTGAATGGATTATTAAAACACAGGTTGCTAAGCTCCGCTCTCAGATTTTCTGATTAAGTAGGCTAGGGTTGGGGCCCAAGAATTTGCATTTCAAACAGGTTTCCAGGTGGTACTGGTGCTGCTGGTCTTGGGGCCACATTCTGTCCTTGATCAGTCCGGTCTGACCCCTGGTTGTGAGCGCCGTACTCTCTGGCTGTAAGCTTCTGCCTTCTCCACTCAGTCACAGACAGTTCTCTGGCTTTGCCCTAGGCACTCCAGGTTCATATCTGGTCCTCTGGAGGCTGAAGTCCATTTCCTTCCTAAGCCCCAAAGATACTTTTCCAGAATGAAGACCGTGGAGCTTTGTTCTGACAACTGTCCACCCTGGAAAGCTCTGTGGCTCTGGGTCTTGGAAGTCTCTTTCTCTCTTCATCCCAGCTCCCCCTGCTCTTTCCAGTTGCCTGCAGCAGGTCCCACCCCCAGCAGATCCCGCCCCCCCCCCCCATGCTGAAGCTCAGCGTCTTACCTCCTCTTCTAAGTAGCACCAGGTCTTAGCTCATCCTCTTCATGGCGAGTGTATGATCCTGAAAGCCAGTTTGTGTCACACCTTTTCCTTCTAGTAGCTTTTAGGAGACCTCTGTTCCCTGACTCAAAGCTGCCGTAATTGAAGTTGTGAGGTGGCTCCCGGGAACGGAGTTCCACAGCTTTGGCTCCCAGATAAGTTCAGGTATCTCCCAAGTCCTATCTCATCACTCCCATGTTGATCTTTCTCTCAGGGAAATGGTTTTTCAGAATTTCAGTTTCAAGCCCACCCCAGCCTTGGAGTGAAGCCCAGATCGCTATAATATTCTTTTGTTTGGCCCCCACCAACTTCACAACAAAGCCTTAATCTTAACTGGTTTCTGTGAATCATAGGAGCTAGCTCACATACAGTCACAAAGAGCATCCTCTCAGGTACCACGAAGGGCTTGCTGATTTCTTCCTTTCTTGCTCTGGATTTTTCCCACAGCCCCCAACCTCCATCCTCACATGACCCACTGCTGACACCTCAGATTCCCCCAGAGACACTGCTGGTGCCCAGCGAAACTTCACCTTCCACGCCCAGAGCTCTCCAGGGCTCTGCTCTCTCGGTCCCCTGCCAAAGGCACTGCTGCTGGCTGTCCTGCTCCGTCAGGGGTGAGACCACCCAAGTCAAAGATGCTGATGTCTCTGCGGGACCTTGGCCCCTATTGCTGGCAGCGTTGCTAGTGTCCTGCCTGTTGATGCAGACATTGGTGGTGGCACTGATGTGATAAAGACTTCATGGCACAATAGATTTCCTGCTAAACTGGGAAGGATTCCTTTATGTCTTTTGTCTTATGCTTTTTACCTGGGTTCTAGCACAGTGCTTCTTGGAGTTGACAGAGACTGGAGAGAATTTAGTGAAGGAGCCTTTGGCAGAGATGGCTAGCTGCCTCCCAGAATTCTGTTATGTAGAATTAATGCCAGGAAGTAGATGTGCAGGCGTTTAAAAACCTTTCCAAGGCCCTCACTCCACCTTTGCATTCACTGGAGTTACGGAACTAGTTCCCTGCAATGCGAACAGACCTGATGTGTATCATTTCCAGGCCAAGGAGTTTAAGAAGTAGGTGTGCCTCCTATCTGTGCTTTCTTCCCCCTCCCACTGGCTCTAAGACCTCAGGGAATGTCAGAATATAGGATGAAAGGAACCAGGACATGCACCTTGGACTCTTCTATAAGTGAGAAATACATTTTCTGTATACTTTAAAGTGATTAAAACAGTAAATTGCATGTTATGTACAGTTTACCACAATTAAAGGAATGCATTTCTATTGTGATAAGTTACTGAAAATTTGAGACTTATTTGTACAGCAGCTAACATTACCCTAATTAATTCTCAGCTCCCTAAATCTGTTCTATTTTAGGCTCCATTTCCCAGAACCCTGATGCAAGTCACTCACAGAGTGCAGTAGGAGAAACACTCCAAACGCCTCCTCTCTTTTCACTCTGGCCCTTTGTCCTTGGCAAGTCTATCTGTGCCAGGACTCCCTTCACACTCCTTTAAAGACTTTTCTAGAAGCAGACTCTTGTTATTATAGAATGGTTGTTAAACTCACAGACCCCAGGGACAATTTGCCTGGGTTTGAACCCAAGCTCTTCCCTTACTAGCTGTGTGACCTTGGGCAAGTTACTTAACCTCTGTGTGTCTCAGTTGTCTAAGGTGCAAAATGGGGCAATGGCATCACTTACCTTCAGACGTTCTTGTGAGGATTCTATGAGTCCAGAGAGGTAGAATACACATACTTGACTGGAGTACATATTCCTGCTAAATTTTAACTCTGCTACTATTGCTAATGTACCTCACAGCCCCTCCAATCAGACTCCCACATGTGTGAATCTCAGGTAAATAAGTTTGAGCCAAGCTTCTTCCTACAAAATAGTAAAAGGCCATATTAATAACAGATCACTCAGGGAGAGAGGACAGATCTTTGCATTTTGGGGTACTCAACCCAAAAAGTACTTGAGTACTTTTATGTATCAAACTATGTGTTAGGCCATTTCACATATATTTTTCTATTAGTTGTTACAAAATTCTGTATAATTAAACCATAAGACAAGAAGAATACATTCACAATAAAAATTTGGTTTGATAGTATGTGGGGAATTGTGATGCAATATTAACTGTTATTACATATTACAACACTGTATTGAATATTTATCTCTAAAGTACAGAATTAGTTTTTAGAATGTTATTTATTCTTTAGGATTTTTTTTAATAGGAAAAAAGAAGAGAGATCAAACCAAATCAATCAAAGATTATTTATATTTTAGAAACACACTTAAGAAAAACAACATTTAAAAAATGAGATTTTGTGGGGAGTGGTGGAGTGTATGCCTGGTTTCAATTCCCAGGTCCTCCATTAAGAAAAAGAAATCAATAACAAAAAAAAAAAGTAAAAAAAAAAAAAGATTTTGCAATCCTCCTCATTTTTATCGAACATACGTAAGATATATAATCCTAGTATCACATAAAGCAAGCTCTATCATATACCTTTAATATATGTATATATGTATGATTCTGTTCATATAAAAAACGGAAAGTTTTTTTCCAAAGTTTTGGATTCATAGAATTTTATATTTAAAAAGCATTTTGTTGTGGTTATTATTCAACCTACATAAATCATTATTTTCTCAAGATTAGTGGACATGTATTTGAAGACTATTCTAATAAAAATTCAAAAGTTACCGATTTGTTTTTCTGACACTGAACACTTACAAAATTCTTGAAAAAATGCTAAGAACATGCTTTTCTATGAAATCAAAATTTAAATTCAAAACTGCAAAATACCATGGTAGCTCTGTCTAGACTATAGTTCAGATACATGAAATTACAGTTGAAGATGTTGAAAGAAACACGTACAGTATAAAAGTATTAATTTTACCATCAGACTAAATGAGAGGATGAAGTTGATATGAATTCCTACGTCGTCACATAGGTTACCAAGCAGTTTTTAAAAAGCTTTAACAACTGTTAATTAATTTATGGTCAGTGAATATATAAATAAGCTTGTCTTTGATCTATATGGAAGAATTTTTACCTTTTACTTATTCATTTATTCATTTTTAGGCAAAAGAGATTTGAAGAAAACAATGGAAGTATTATCCAACACTATCATTTAGGAATTACTTTTCAGAGAAAGCAAACTTTGTCAGTGTTTCTAGTTAAGTATCTTTCACCCTTCTAATAATAAAACTCTAATCACAAGTGACTATGAAAACTATAAATTTTCTGTTCTACGCTTTGGCAAATAAAATTTTGTAGAGGTTTCTCTTCTACAAGTGGCAAGATAAAAATAAGACTCTTTTTTTAAAAAAGAGTAAATTAAAAGAGGTTTCAATTTATCATTTTACTGTTTTTAGTGTGTGTTTCTCCTCTTCCTCCTCGGTTTCCTGTCTCAGCCTATAAACTCCCAAGTCTTCTTCAACGCCTGTTCCAAATACCGTGCCCCTAAAAGTCTGTTTTTGTTTTGTATCATTTCTTGTGATCCCTTTAGCCTGTGCACTTTGTGTACTCAGCGTGTATTGCATGCTGTTGTAAATTGCTAAATCCTCTGGGACGGGGTTTGTGCCTTCCTCATGTTTGTGCCACGTGTGGGACCAAGCACAGACCTTACCTGCAGTGAGCCCTAAGAAACATTTGCTGAATTAAAATGCTCAATACTTATGGTTTTCCCCTCCTCTATAAAATGATTTGTGTTTGCTCTTGATGCAAACCTCTCCCCTCATATTATGTAGGCCTGCAAAGTCCTCCAGAGCCAAGTTCAGCCTGAGGCGTGACTCAGCAATGGCGTCCCTTCCCTGGTAGCTTCTACAGAATGGAAGGAAGTTTGTCCCAGCCACACCAGGTGGCAGTGTGACCCACGCCTGCCTCACCACCAAGGCAAGTGTGTGAGGAAAAACAATGCAGTGATTCTACGAAGAAAACATTTGAAAATGATATCCCATAAAAGGGTTAAATGAACTCAATTTTCTGTATTTAATCAGAGATTCCAAGACTTGCATGATTTATAGGACAGCCGCTGACAGGAAAAAGTGAAAAAAAAAAGTCATTATTTGCACTGTCAACATGTATACAGAGAGAAATAAATATGTATCGTGGCAGACAAGAGGAAATCTTTGCATTATATAAAGGAATAGAAGTAATCATATTGAAAGTGAATGTTATTATACTATTTTGTAAATATGAGAATAGCTGTAAAAGGCACAATTATTCTTCAGAATTCAGATGCTCAGACTACCCTACCTATCAAAAACTGAGATTATTCTGATTCTCAAGAAACAATATTTTTGAAGTTATAAAATGGTTGCGTTTTGGTGCAGGTGAATGATTTCTGCAAACTATTTTCCATGCACATTTATACCATTATTGTGTTAAAGTTAGGATTACAGCTGAAGTCCCTCTGAATTTGGGATATGGTAAAATAAGGGGTAACTGCATTATTCTGGTATCAGTGTAGTAGGGAAGAACAGATCTGACTCCATATCAGATCTGTTCCTTTGTCTCTAACCCTGTGCTCTGTTTTTGGTGCTTAGTCATGCTGGCTCTGCACCTTTTCTAAAAGAATGTTGCCGATAGCCTGAAATATATAGGATAGCCCATTCTCAAGGTTCTGATCTTTAAGGGTATAACACTTTCCCATTCATATAAAGATTAAAAAATTGCAGAATAGAAAATAACTTTTGTCTTATTGGAGGGTTGCAGGAATGCCATGACCTGACCTATGTGGACAGCTGCAAGAACAAAGGATTCTGACACCAAGAAGCTTGCAACAACCAACCAAACCTCCTCCCCTTTTTAGTATAAAAAGAGCTTAAATTCTAACTTGGGGAAGATGGCTCTCTAGGACATTTGTTCTCCATCTTCTTGGTTGGCTGGCTTTCCAAATAAAGTCATTATTCCTAGCCCCAACACCTCGTCTCCTGATTTATTGGCCTGTCATGCAGCAAGCAGAATGAGTTTGGACTTGGTAACATCAGTATCATAGTCCTCCACGAAGTAGCACACTCTGCAATACTTGGTAGGTATCATCACTTCTGCAGTCAGTTGGTTTTTTGAATATTGTTGCAACTGTGAAATAGAGGAAGTGGAAGTTCTCATTAACAGAAAGAAATCTCTCTTTTAGGGGTTATTGTGGACATTTTTCATTTAGGGCATTTCTGGTTGCCCAGCACTGTCTGAACATTCTTCTAGTATTTGGAAAATGTCCTGTCTTATGAGTTCCACTTCCCCAGGCTGAAGCGAAAAACTAGCTTTCCCAGGTCCCACAGGTGTGTATGGCCTGAACTCCACCAATCGGATGCACTTGAATGTGACTTTGTTTCAGCAGCAAGCAATGGGAGAAAGGAGGCTTGTAGAACTTCTCGTCTGGCAAGCACGGCAACAGTAGCGTTGGGTTCTTTGGGAGCATCACTATCAGTTTCTGGCATCCATTCCTGAGTGTTACCGGCATGAGCTGGGCAGCATCTGTACAGGTCATGGTGGAGGTGCCAACTGGTGGCAGCAGGAGTGTTGAACTATAGTGGCTCCTGCAGAGTAATTGGACATTGTTCCTGACTGCTTAGCATCCAAGCCTGGTTCTCAAACCTTCTTGGAGCTTCTGTGAGCTCCCTACTAGCCTTTAATTAATTATTTTCCCACTTAAGACAGCCAAGGTAGATTCTGTTGTTTGCCACTTAAAACCCTGATAGAAACAAGGAATAAGAGGACATACTCTTTTTTTTTTTTTTTCTAGACGTAAATTTTGGAATAACTTGTAAAAACTTTATCATGTTACCAATCAAGGGAAAATTTTATATGAAAGGAAGAAAGAAAGAATATAATATAATTGTAATCTGGAACTGATTGAAGATCCAATAAATGAGATAAAGCAACCACAACTGAGTTTTTAAAAAGTCATTTTAATATTTATATTTATAAGTGAAATAATTTTTGTAAATAAGGAAGAAATAATTTTAATATTTACAACTAGGGATTTAAATGTTCATACTAAGAAACACTTACATTTGGTATCAAAGGGTAATTTAGCAAAGTACCAGTCTTTTAGAAAAGCAGAATAGACTTGTTTTTGTTCGACCAGTACCCCACTTCCCTTGTAATTACAGAATCCCTCTTTATCATGGGGAACCCTTGGCATGGGACTATCCATGAGAAGGTAAGAAATAATTGTCGAGATAAGTGGGGCAGAGGATTAACTAGGGCAATGCTGGTAACACTATCGACCACTATAGTGGTCATGAATTCCAAATGAGGCTAGTCGTCCTACTTGGGTCATTTTTCTCCAACCACATCCAGCTGATTAGGCATGGGTGTGGAGTAGGCAGAGTAATTTAGTCTGGGATACTGTTCAGCCAGTTGAAGTGCAGGGCAAGAAAGGTGAGGGATGTAAGGGAGTGATTCTAACGATAGACCATGGGATCTTAGTGGGATAAGGAATAAAAGAAGGACAGGAGTTAGTGAGGGAGAGTGAAAAGATGGAGAGCCCACTGGGGTCACAGCACTGGTAATATACAGAGTGAGTGGGAGAGGAAGAAAGTGAGGGTCAGAATGGAATTATCAGCATTGAGATTAAAACAATTTTTTTGTGTGTGAAAAGGATATCGTTTATCACTTTTCAATAATATTCTTTCTTTTAATAAAAAAGTTAATGTATAATTTATAATAAAATTCACATATTTCAATGATATGAGTTGATGACTTGACAAATATATACACCTATGTAATTGCAATCAAAATCAAAATATAGAACATTGCCGTCTTCCCAAAGTTCACTTGTGCCACTTTATAGTCAGTCTGTCTGCAATGGACTGAATGTTTGACACCAGCTCTCCAAATCCCTATGTTGGAATCCTAACTTCCAATGTGATGGTGTTAGGGGGTGGGGTCTTGGGGAGGTAATCAGGTCATTAAGATGGAGCCCTCATGAATGGCATTAGGGCACTTACAAAAAGAGTCCAGAGAGCTAGCTAGCCCACCTCCCACCATGTGAGACACAGCAAGAAGACAGCCATCCATGAAGCAGGAGGCAAGCTCTCACCAGACACTGAATCTGCTGGCACTTTGAACTTGGACTTCCCAGTCTCCAGAACTGTGAGAAATGAATGTTTGCTGTTTAAGCCATCCTAGCTTATGGTACTTCTGGTGTAGCAGCCCCAGTGGACTAAACACTCCCCCTATCCTCACTTTAATAAAACACTGGTGTCATTTTTTAAAACTGCTGTGAGTTTTAACTTACTCTAGAATTTCATATAAGTGGAATCATTTAGTATGCACTCTTTTTATGCCTGGCCACTTTTACCTAGTGTAATGTTTGTGAAATTCATCCATGTTATTGTGTTTATCAATGATTTATTCCTTTTTGTTGCTGAGTGTTATTCCATTGTATAAATATACAATAACTTGTTGATCTATTCACCTATGGGTAGGCATTTGGATTGTTTTTAGTTTGGGCTGTTACTAATGTTTATATACAAGTCTTTTTATAGGCATATGTTTTCATTCTCTTAGGTAAATACCTCAGACTAGTTACAGCTATGTATTATCTGATTTTACATATTGTTGGATATGATTTGCTAATTTTTTATTTAGAATTTTCATGTCTGTATTCACAGGGGCCAAGGGAAGTCACAATAACCATCAGAGAGGGAAGAATTTAGTCCTTTGTTGGAAAGTTGAGGCGAAACTAACCCTTTGGCTCTTTCCCCTGGGTTGGAGCCATCACAGCAGCAGTCCCTTGATCCTAAACAATGGCAAATGGAACCAGAACACATGGGAGCCAGATGGCATCATCTACTACCACAGCAGGGCAGGCATAAGAAGTGAATATGGGGCCATGGCAATGAAGAATAATGCAGAAATTCAGAGGCCACAACACTCCATCCTTCTAACTAGGTAAACGTGCCCTACATGTCTTCCAGTCTTTGTGTTTTTTGGGCCACATGTACCCATATTCTTAGGCAACCAGCTCTTAAGTTGATGGTCTTCTGATGGCAACACAAAGAGCCCCCAAAGGGACGTCGTGTATTTGGGGGGACTAACAGTAGAATTTAGAATGTCATTATGAGGCAGACTGTTTTCAGGTGTAGCAGTGCAAGCACTAAACCACTATATCCCAAGGTGGGTCCAGAGAGGAGCACAATCACCCTGGATCCATGGACTTACAGCTATTGACACCCGGGTCAAATGTCCCCTTGCTTACGTGTGAAATGTCTCCGGAGTGTTATTGCTTTAAAGACTGTCAGGTTCCCAAAAAGTAACAATTGTTTATTCCATAGCAAACAGTTCTATTTGCAAGTTAAGATGTACAAGTAATTTACTGGAACCTCTCTTTCCTGCATACTTCTTAAATACTTGACTGAATCTCTGCTGTGTACTGAGGCAATCAGTAGATTTTTAAGAAAGTAATCAAGATTCCAAAATGTCTCATCACAAAATTAGGAATTATGTAAAGATAACTGAAGTAAAAGACAAAGAACACATTGTTCTCTTGACTCATTTCAGTTCTCCCCTGGCAATAAATTTTCATGAGCTGCTTGGACTATTAAGGTAAATTGATATTTTAAGGTTATGATTATTTGTGACAGGTGTACAATATTTGTAAGCCTTTGTTTGTATATTTATATTTATACTGATTATGAGCAACTGTGAGTAAAATACCTTCTTTTATTTTTAATTACTTTTTAAAATTGAAGTATAGTCAGTTTACAATGTTGTCAATTCCTGGTGTACAGCATAATGTTTCAGTCATACATATACATATATATTCATTTTCATTACAGGTTACTACAAGATATTGAATATAGTTCACTGTGCTATTTGCCATAAACTTGTTGTTTATCTATTTTATATATAGTAGTTAGCATCTGAAAATCTTGAGCACCCAATTTATCCCTTCCAACCCCCTCTCCCTGCTGGTAACCATGTTTGTTTCCTATGTCTGTGAGTCTGCTTCTGTTTTGTAAGTAAGTTCATTTGTATCTTTTTTTAGATTCCAAATATAAGTGATAATCATATTTTTTCTTTCTCTTTCTGGTGTACTTCACTTAGAATGATGATCTCCAGGTCTATCTGTGTTGCAGCAAATGGCATTATTTTATTCTTTTTTATGGCTGAGTAGTGTTCCATTATATATATATAATATTGGAGTGCATGTATCTTTTCAAATTAGAGTTCCCTGTGGATATATGTGCAGGGGTGAGATTGCTGGATCATATGGTAAGTCTGTTTTTAGTTTTTTAAGGAATCTTCATACTGTTTTCCATAATGGCTGGACCAAACTACATTCCCACCAATGTGTAAGTGGGTTCCTTTTTCTCCACACTGTCTCCAGCATATATGATTTGTGGACTTTTTAATGATGGCATTCTGACAGGTGTGAGGCAATAGCTTATTGTAGTTCTGATTTGCATTTCTCTGATAATTAGCAGTACTGAGCATTTTTTCACATGCCTATTGGCCACTTGTAGAATATCTTCTGTTTTAAAATGGCTCATTTAGTACAGTACTTCCCAAACATTACTTAAATGAATACTTACGTATGTGAAATACAAGTGCTATATTGATTTGCTTTTAAAATATTTAGTTGAGGTGAAGAAATTAAAAATGAAGGTATAGGATCTTAGGGCACAATATAAATAGCTTAGATGACTTTGGCAGGAGAAAGATCTATTAGACTAAGTTTTCTAAACACTTAAAGCTAACTTCTTCAAGAGCTGCCTTTTTTCTTTTAATCAATTAGGTAATATTCTTTCAGAATGTAATGCATGGAGGGGCGGGGCAAGATAGGGATAGGGGATTAAGAAGCACAAACTCTATATGCAAAATAAGTAAGCTACAGGAATATGTTTTACAGCACAGGGGATGTAGCCAATATTTTACATTTATTTTAAATGGTGTAAAATCTATAAAAATATTGAATCACTATGTTGTACTCCTGAAACTAACATAATATTATAAATCAACTATACTTCAATAAAAAAAAGTAATGTTTGATTTCCTGCCATCTTAGCAGAACATACAGAATATAATCTATGTGTCCTATAGGGAATAAGCATGCATGTCAATTCACCAAGGGGTGTTGCCCTTGGGGTTGATTGAAGTTCATGGACACAAAGGAGGTCAAGGGATGGAGCAGCATAGCAGTTTGGGGCTGTACAGTCAAGGGCGAGTCTACCTCCTCTCCCCTTCCCATCTCCTCCCTCCCACACCCATTTGTGTCTCACCTATTCATTTCAACTCAGGAAGATTGAGTGTTGATACAAGGAACCAGATAACCTTGGTTATTCTCTCACTAACTTCATTTTATATTCTATTACATTTTGGTTTTGAAGAGTGGCCCAAGGGGGACTCTAAATGCTTTCATGTGGGAGTAAAGTGCTTATATTCGTAGGCCTTCTTCTCTCATTTTTGTTCCTATAAGTCTCCCCGTTTATTAAAGTTAGCAAAAGAGTGACTGCTGGATATGAAGCACATTGCTGGACTAAGGTCTATGTATTTCACAAACTTTCAGTTCTAAGATGAATAAGTTCTGGGGATCTCATGTACAATGTGGTGACTATAGTTAATAATACTGTGTTATATACTTGAAATTTGATGAGTGCATAGATCTTGTGTTCTCACCACATACACACAGATGGCAACTGAGGTGATGGATATGGGTAACTAACTTGATTGTGGTAATCATTTCACAAAATATACAAATATTAAATCATCATGTTGTACATCTTAAATATATACAACTCTTATTTCTCAATTATACTTCAAAAAAGATTGGGAGGGATCTTCTGTGTACTTCAAAGTGTAGGAAAAGCATGGTTGGCACACTCAAGACATAGCTTTGTTATTCTTTTCTGTTTGTCTCTTTTCTTAAAACAGATCCTCAAAGATTCAAATGAAAGTACAGTCAGCCCTCTGTATTCACAGGATCTGCATCCTCAGATTCAACTAAGCTTGGGTCAGAAATGTTTGAAAAAATACTCCAGAAAGTTCCGAAAAGCAAAACTTAAATCTGCCCCAGGCTGACAACTATATTTATGTAGCATTTACAACGTATTAGGTATTATAAGTAATTGAAAGATGATTTAAAATACACAGGAGGGTGTGAATGGGTTATATGCAAATATGTTATTTTTGTATAAAGGACTTGAGCATCAGCAGATTTTGGTGTCCGCAGGGGTCCTGGAACCCATCCCCTCCCGTTCCGAGGGAGGACTGTAGTTTATTTGGTAGATGAAGGCAGGGCAATGAGGGCTTCAGATAAGGAAGTGAAGGCAGCCAAAAAAGCGTGTATTAATCAGGCCAGAACCCCGCCCCCACCCCCGTCCTGGTCAGCTGAGCTCGAGTCCACTGCTTGCTGGCCCACAGCAGAGCCACACCTGTAGAGTCCCCACCATCCGAGTGTCAGTGGTGAAGTTGATGGAGTGTAGGCATTTCCCCACTTTCCATTTGCTTGCATGGGGCATTGTGTGCTTGGGTGGCCAGAGAAAGCCCTCAGGTAAAGAATCATAGGTTCTGGTAAGGTGGAAGTAAGGCATGTTAAAAGAGAAAGGGAAGCATATAAAAGTTTTTAAGAGTTTATTTGAGCAAAAATCGATATGAATCGGGCAGGGACAACTGAAAGTGGTCAGAAGTGCTGTGCACCCGCAGGAGCTGCAGGAGAGCCCTTTATGGAGGAAAGATGGAAACAAAGTCAGGATGTTATTGATTGACTATGGCTTAAAGTCTTAGTTGGCTGTTTGTGATTGGTTGTCCTTAGGTTTTGATTTTGTAACTTTGAAGCATTTATAGGCTTAGATTTTGGTTTGCCTATGCCAGTCATTATGGCATTAAGGTCACCTCAGTCTAACGGCCTCCTTGTTTAATCAATTTAACAGGCTGCATGCACCAAAGTGACCCTGGTGAGGAGACCACCAAAGTGTCCACTGCAGCTGGAGACCTGACACAGACATGGCCGCTACTCACAGCCCAGTGATTTGTAGACTCACATTTTGAAAACAAATTGTCAGCCTAAATAAAGAGGTGAACTGAAGCAAATTTCAATGACCAGAAGTTAAGTTTATTGTGGAATAGCAGAGGAATGGTAATTTAGGAAATGCAAACTGTAGCAAGCTACAAGCGAGTCCCTTGAGGGTTTGGAGTGGGCTGTATTTATGGGAAAATGTACAAAAATAGGGTCCACCCAGAGTCTAGCTGTAAGCTCACTGGCCTGAGGATGGGGAGAGATTCTTAGTGGATATTTATTGGTCAGGAGATGAGTTTCCAGTGTTCGATAAATCAGGTATTTAGGAGAAGTCATTCTCTCAGTTCGTAAGTTGCATTTTCGTGAGAGCCCATGTGTGAGATTCTCCATCTCATGTACTTGGGTTCCATTTTGGATTGAAATCTTTTTACAGAATTGAGACAATTATGACTTTCCTTTAACCGTACTAGTGTCTAGAAACGTTGTTTCTGGAAGAAAACTCAGCCGCTATTTAGTAGGTCCACATTCTACCTATCTATGTAGCCTTTTCTGGTTTATTTCCAAAATAAGTTACCCAGTGAATCGTCTAACTCAACTCTGTCTCCGCTTTTATAATAATTTAACTACTGCCAGTTTGAATTTCTTCTCTCTTGAGTAGTCAGATGGGGTAGGATGAGTGAGAGGCGATTGATTTTCTAGTGTCAGTTTACTCCACTCCCTCAAATCAGACAGTTCTTAAATATGTAAGTCAAAGTCTGCTGATTTACAAAAACTTTATACTGTTCTTATAAGATGCTCAGCGGTGGGAGCAGGGAGTACAAATAAGCAGGGATTCTGTCGCATGTTGTAATGGGAAGCTCTTTTTGTCGGCCAGTATCTTTCTTTAACAGTTTTCAATGGCTCTTGCATTACATTACCGCTGAGAGGAAATGATGGCTAATATTTATGTCAATTTGCAGAAGAGAAAATAACTTCTGGATATGTTACCCGAGCTTTTGGGTCCCAGTAATGGTCCTCCTGTCCAGTGTTGCTCATGCCAATAGAAGGAGACCAAGTTTGGTTCAGAGGCAAAAGAAAGTTTTATTTGATCAAAAAGAATGGAGAGGCCGGAGCTTGTGCCCTAGAGCGCATGCTCTCTGCGGGCTGTGGGCGGGGCTGCTCTATGGGGCCCTCCTCTGGGGAGGGAGGGGCGGAGCCCTTGCCTGTGGGGCGCAGGCGTGAGGCTCGGGGGCCCTTCAGACTGAGGTGCCGGCCGCCGCCATCTTGAGCTGAGGTGTCCAGCGCCGCCTCTGGGCGGATGGGCCCAGCTGGGGCGTCGGCGCAGCGGTTCTGTGCGGGGAACTCTCCTCTGACGACTTAGGTGCAAGGCCTCCGCACACAGCCCCCTATAGGTACGTGAAACTAGGCTAAGCCCCAAAGGAGCGATTTGGCCTTATCACCTAGATTCCATCTTATTTTTCCCCCGAACCCCTAGTGGGTTTTACCCGAGACAGATACTTTCGTCTCTTAGCCTCCAATTCCAAGTAAGTTTGTGAAAGTTGGCGAGTGAGTAAATGTGTATATTCTTTCATAATCTAATTAGTATGTGCAACTTTATTTCCAGAGCTAGGAAATTAGGGTATTAGGTGAATCCCAAGCATGAAAAGCACTTGATGTGCAGTGTTTACGCTACGCAGTGAATCAGACGGTACTTGTAATTCCTTCAAGAGTTCGTCAGAAAACCATGGGCTCTCACTTGATGTCTGGCCTTGGAAACCTCAAAAGTTCATTTTGGGATGGTGAGTCTTAACAGCAAATCCCTGGTCTCTGCTGATCCCCAGGACCTCTCCCACCAAGCAATGGTCTTAGCTATAGCTGCCCTACCTTGAAAGTGACCCTTAGTTGTGCAACAGAAATGAATGACTTGTAGCGCATCGATGGGCTGGGACCCCGTGTGAAGGTGCAGAACCGGGTGTGCCCTGCCATGTCACATACTCGTGGAAATAGCTAGGGTTGTAAAGAACAGGGAGGGTCACAAATCATTTGTCCTCAACCTTTTTGTTTTCAGAACCTCTTAACTCTTAAAAAATTATTGAAGAATCCAAAGAGCTTTTGTTTATGTGGATTACATCTATTTATATTTACCATATTAGAAGTTAAATAAGGAAAACTTGTAAGTATTGGGAAGCTTACAAGCTCATAGTGAAAGATACGAGTTTCCAATATTCTGATTTATTTTGGAAGATTAGAGTTTATCTTTGGCAACAAATACTGTGCTCTTTTCCTTAAAGTGACTAGAATGTGAAGTGAAAATGTCCACCAGTACCCCAATCCGAATAACAATAACTTTGTCAGTGTTTTTTAAGACAACATGGAGTTCCATGAAAAACGTGTCTAGTTCAACTTGCAACATACTCAAGTTGTTCTCGAGCCAACCATTGTACTTGTTACACAGCAGAAGTGCTCTATGAGTACTTTCCATTTTGTGACTTAGAATATTAGATAGAAATATACTCTAGGCTTGAGAACAATTTTTAGCGCTTTATCAAGGGCATTCTTAAGTGAAGCAATTGTGAGTGCATGGCAATGAGTTACACACAGTTGCAGGAACAGTTTGGTATTACTGCCTCAATTGGTGCTAAGGCAACAGCAGCTTTACCCACATTGCTTTTGCACCATCAGTGTAAACGACAGTACAGTGAAAAAAGCAAGTATCATCTTAGGATCATTTTGAAAGTAGTTTTGACCTTGTGGATCCCTTGAAAGGATGTGGAAACTGCCAAGGGTTGGCAGACCATACTTTGAGAATCACTGATTTAAGAAATGCTATCATTCTATCATTCGAAAAAAGACTTACTGAGTACCTATTACTGCCAGGCACTTCTGAGTGCATGGGGTGTGTCAGTGGACAAAACAAGGAGCTCTGCCTCTGTAGGGGTTATTTTCTAGCAGCTTTCTGTTTTCTGACACATAATAAGGTTATAGTTATAATCAATAGGTATAGTAGGAGATGTATCAGGAGATGATAAATGCTCTCAAAAAATAAAAAGCAGAGGAAGGTAAGGATGATTGGGAGTGCTGGTAGGTGACAAGTAGGTGGAAATTTTAGACTTCACCAAAAAGCTGATATGTGAGTAGTCTTACAGGAGGTGAGGGAGTTAGTCCTGTGGCCGCCTAATGGAGGAGTGTTTCCGTCATGGGAGCAGCCATATAATGACTAAGTGGGAGTATGTCTGGCGTGGTCAAGAAGCATCAGGAAGCCTGTGAGGAAGCCTGAGTGGAGGGATTGAATGGTAAAAGCCTAAGATAAAATGGTCAAAAAAAGGGAAGGAGGGAGCACACGGTGTAGAAACGGGAGCTACTAGAGGGTTTTTGGCAGAAGTGTAATCTGATCTCTCTCATGCTTTAAAAAGGTCATTTTTGTTGCTGTGTTGAGGATAGGCTGTACAGGACAAGGTAAGAAAACAGAGATTAATTGAGAGGCATATATAGTGATCTAGATGAGATAATAGTGGGTCAGGCCAGAGTTGTACATGTGAAACTGGTGAGAAGGGAGAATCAGCAGAACTCCTTAATGGTTTTGGTGTGGGTGTAAGAGATAAGAGGCAGAGGTAACTTCAAAATTTTTGGCCCGAGTAACTGAAAAGAGAGTGTGTCTATTATACAAAAATTAACTCAAAATTTACCATAGGTCTATGTGTAAGATTATAAACTTTTAGAGGAAAAGACAGAAGAAAATCTTCATGACTTATGGGTAGGCAAAGAGTTTCTAAACATAACACAAAAAGCATGACTCATTAAAAAAATCAGTATATTGAACTTCATCAAAGTTAAAAATATTTGCTCTGTGAATTACATCATTAAGAGAATGAAAATAAAGTCATACCATGGAAAAAATTACTTGGAAATCACAAATCCCACAAAAAATTTCTATCCAGAATATATTTTTTAAAAACCCTTTGAATTCAACAGTAAGAAAACAAACAATCCAGTTTAAAAATGAGAAAGGAATTTGAACAGATACTTGGACAAAAGATAGCAAATAAGCACATGGAAAGATGCTGAACACACTAACCATTAAGGAAATGCAAATTAAAGCCACTAAGAGAGGATGGAAGGAGGAGAATTCCAGTAGCAGGTAGAAAGAGTGTGGGTCTGAGTAAGGTTGGGGGAGCTGCTCTTACACACAAGCAAATTTGCTGGCTAATCCCAGTGAAGAACTTCCTGTGTGTCAGTTAGAAATAGTGAAAAAAGAAGTAGGCATAACCCAAGAATTTACCCACTTCAGTATTTTGAAATACAAATACACACTCACACATGCGTTATCCAATTTTGCATTTTGTATTTTGAGTATGTGTGTATCTATGAAATTTCCAACATACAGGGCAGAGCATCAGGGCAGTGCAAAATGAAAATGCAAAGAACAGGTTTTTGACATGCACCTCTGATTTTTATACAACATAGCTTGGGAGAACAGAGAGAAATGATTTATTTTTCCAGAGTATGTTTAAACAATAGAAGGTTTTGATTTCCTCTGGAAGAAAAACCTGCTCTCTGTTTTACCTGTTCTTTGAAGAATGCAGCAGACAGGGCAACTAGCTCTTGGGTAACTGCAATCAGCAGTGCAGTGTTCTTTCTCAAGATCACAGGTTGCCATTTATTTCTTAAGCTGCGGTTTTGTGCTGTTATTTTTTCCTCTCCATCTGATTCATTCTGAGTCATGGGGATCACACGCTTATTGTGATGGGGTGCACAGCAGAGAGAGCTGCCTTGCTTGTTCTGCACCATTAAATGTTTGCTTGAGTCTTCCTATCAGAAATAGCTTGGAGAGTCACAATGCAGGGAGAAAAAGAATGGGAGTAGGAGGATTCTGCCTAGGAGGACTTGGATTAGTAGAAATGGGATTAGTGAAGAGAGTTTTCTGAGGAAAAAAATAATGAGCGAATGTGCTTGATGGGCAGCTAAATCTCTCTGTGTGTCATGATTCTCAAGCAATCAAAGAGCTGTTTAACACTGGCATTCTCTCCTGATTACAGGGTCCATTTGAGCAAGCCAGGTTCCCAGGCAGGGCGTATGGGGTGTGGGAAGGATCACCTTAGTAGCAGAACAGCTTTACCAAATGTCAGATTTTCTTGGTCATTAGTCTTCCCCGTATCCATTTACTTGTAATCCCTCAGCAGGAAATTGAAGGATGTCATCCCAGTCACACTGAAAGGACGTGATTTTTCAGGATGTGGGAGGCTTCTGTTCATTAAGCTGAAGCTGAGCGTAGCTTGAAGAACTTAATCTGAACAAAATGGCCCTGAACTCAGTGAAAGTTACTTTCAAGGAGATAGAACAAGGGCAGTATACCTTGAGGATATTAAAAGCTAGAATAGAATGGAAGTGTGGTACATTTCTCTCCTTTCCTCCGTCTTTCTGTGCGTAATACAATTATTTCAAACATAAGTATGATACATTTAGAAGATGGAGACAGTGGATCAAAAATCACTCTTTGACCTCTCTTTTGCCTCAAAACATTAAGATCCAATTGATTTGCTCTAATAGTAATAATTCCACTCACAAGAGAAAAGAACAATAACACCAGTAAATAGATAGAAAAATGCAATTTGTTACATTAGTGGCAGGCAATTGGAACAAAATGTGTTAGTTTAGAAACCATTCTGTGTGTGATTCTGTGTGTACTTTGTATTATGGAAAAAATACACAAGGTAGAAGGATGTAACACACATTTCATTGGCATGATCCTTTTACTCGAGAGTCCTTCTGTAGTTGTAAGTTACCAAAAAAAAGTATGTTTGCCCCCAAAACTGTGTAGCTTGCAGTGAAATCCATTTTCAGCATTTCTGAATTCAGCTCACATAGCCTACAGTAGGCTGTAAGGAGGTTCCAGCTGTTCTAAAACAGTCATCACGATCCATTACACTTTGTTCCCTGTAGCTTTTGTTACCTTTTGCATGTGATACTGTGATTGGGAAAGAAAATCTAAAATATATGCTGACTTTACATATGGAAGAATTATAGTTTTGCTTGTTCAGAACATTCTTGAATCTAGTATGAAATCCAGGGCAAAGGTAACATTTCAAAAGAGGATATATCAAATTAATATTCCCTTTTTGTTAAAAGAAATATCTTAGGAGAAAAATACTTTGAGTTGTGGATTGGTTTAAATGTGGGAAACAGAAGCCAATAATTTAAAGCCCAAAGGATTTACTGCAAATACCTGTGTCACTGAGGCAAAAGCATATTACCTAAGTACACATTAAAAAGTTTATCCCTAATTGGAGAGTGTATTAATTTTTAATTAATAATAAAAGGCATCATATCTAATACTTTAGTTTATGTTTGGAATATAAGTACTCTGTTTTTGGATGTTGCAGATTATGGAGAAAGATCTACTTTCAGAGGATTAGAAAACAATGAAGGGAAAACACATATTTTTATACCAGGTTATCCTCTCAAACTCTAGGGGAAAACTCAGTGTTTTCTCCCAGGAATCAACTCTTGCTCCTTATGATCATTATAGCTTCATGTCTTCCCAGTCATTCGATCTTCTTTGAAATCTTTCACTTTCTTTCCTTCTCTATATAATCAGTTACCAAGTCCTACCAAGTCTTCTCTTTTAAAACTGCTGTCTCCTCAGTAGAACCTCAGATTTCTTATGTCTTTGAAGGAAGCTCCTGTAGTCCAGTTTTTTCAAAACTTTTAAGGTAGCAGAACTTTCTCTAGATGATACCTAGAAGCCTGCAAGTTACTACTGTTACTGCTGCTGCTACTGCTGTCACCACCACTGCTGCTGCTGCTGAATGGGATTTGGTTGAAGCAAGGGTAAACAGGAGAGTCAGAGGCGTCTTATCTATTTGGTCCTTTTTTGTTGGCTTGCTGTCATTTTCAAAGACACTTTGTTTAATCCAAAGAGATCCTGGGAGTGGAGGAAACAAAAGTCCAAAGGCGCAGAGATTGTCTTGTCCAGGATCATTAAGCCAGATAGTGCAGAGCTGGGACTAGAAGTCAAGTTAAAGTTTAGTCCCTTTTGGGTTCATCACTCATACCATCACTGTCACCCCCTGTGACCTGGCTTATTGCAGTACATTCTTGTCAATCCCTTATCTCTCCTCTCATACATCCTCATTTACAGAACCTAAGGTATTTTGTGTCCTTTATATCTCTGCTGTGTACATCAGGCTCCTATGGCTTTCCATTGTCTATACAATCAAACCCCAGTCTTTATGGGCTCATTTTAGACTTCATAATCTGAGATTTTTCTTGACATTGTTCCCCAGTTCAAAACCACTGTGCAGCCTGTTTGATTTCTTCACTGATCCTTGAATCATCTCTAACTCTTTCCTTATGCTTTTCCTTCTACTTGGAATGCTGACTTTCCATGGAACATGTCCTTCAAGGCTCAGATCAAGATCCCTGATGCCTGTTCTAACTATATAATTTTACAGTTACCCCTTTTATCTTTTTCAGTTACCCCTATTTATTCTGTACCACTTTTTTGTCTTTTAAATTTCACATGGGTAAGGATATGTATTGTCTCATCAGTAAAAATATAAGTTCTGGGAGGAGGGTATAGCTCAGTGATTAGAGTACATGCTTAGTCGTACAAGGTCCTGGCTTCAATCCCTGGTGCCTCCATTAAAATAACTAACTAAATAAACCTAATTCCCCCTCCCTGTAAAAAAAAAGCCACAAACAAAATTTAAAAAATAAAAGTTCTGCTAGGACATGGACCGTAGCTTATCTTGTATGTAATATTGACATGATGCTGTGTGAAGACAAACTGTGTTTTGTGAGTGAGTTAAATTGGACTGAGGTGATGAAAAACTGTCCCTGCTCTTGGTCACCATGCAAGGATCCCTTGCAACACTTTTCATGTATCAGATAATGGGTATGCCATCCATTTCATCCATTTTCCTTTCCCACCATAAAAAATTGGATCTAAGAAGACTTTCTATTTGATCATGTTCTATAACTATGCCACCAGCCTAATCATTAAATAACTCTAATTGAATATAAACAGATATCAATAATAATAATTATTATTTAAATGTTTTATTGCAAATACCTATTTCTATGTTTTCAATAAATGTCTTTATTCTTGCATAGTCCAATGAATATAATTCCTTTTCAAAAATTAAGATTCACACCAAAAGCCGTATTTGCTCCTAGAACAGAGGCTGTCCATGCCTCTCTCATAACCAGGTGACAGACTCAGGCAGGACTTCATTTCTTATCTACCTATATATCAACAATTAGAATTCAGAAGGCAGGGTTATTTGAAATGAAAAATAGAATCAGAATTCTGATTGGTTATTGGTTTGAGAATGAGGAATAACTTTGCTAATTAGGTTAATTGATAAGTATTTTTGATGTACCATTGTTAATACCTTTTTAAAAAAATGCAAGCTGAAGATTTAACTCAATTTATTGAAAGCATATTATCAATATTGAATATAATTAACAATATCTTAGTTTTACCAACTTGTTCTGAATATATCAGGCTAAAGAATATGCCTCTAAATAGAAGAGTAGGAGGTATAGTTAATTGTTATTTGATCAACCTTGGAAAAAACTTTTTAATATATTTCCTAGAAATTGAGAAATTAATGTCTCTAATGATGGGTAACAAATCTCTTCACAATTCAGGATGATTTCTGTTTCTTTGCTTTCTATGAAATTGAGGAAAATCTAATTGAGTTGTCAGCTGATGGGTTACAAAAATAATATTTGAAGATGTGCCACTGTGTGGTTTTGGAATGTAAAGTGTAAGAAATTCAAAGAGTTGAATAACATTTCTACAGCAAATTTTGCTCTAATTCGATGGATTTACATATGTGAACAAAGATTCTCAGAGCTCACGAAAGTACTTTAGAATTGATACTGAACTCATTCATTGTAGTAATAAGTAATATTCATCCACCAAAACATGAAATGAAATAAAAAATCTTCATCTAACCTATTAATAAAAGAATTTCCAAATTTTTTCTTTTTATGTTTAAATTTTATAATAAATTAATTTTATTTATATTAATGGATGTACTGGGGATTGAACTCATGACCTCATGCATGCTAAGCATTCACTCTACCACCGAGTTATACCCACCCCACCCACAACACTCATCCTTTTTTAGTTCTCCGGTTGCTTCTAGTTGCTTCCTGCCTAAGGACTTTTCCCAGTTCCCTGTCTACTCAGAGGCACCACTCTGCCCCCAGTACTAACTCAATCACCCTTAGCCAGCTGGTATCCACTCATCCTTCTGAACCAGGCTTCAGGGTTAGGTCTTAGAGAAGCCTTCTCAAAGCCATTTACCAAAAGTAGGTTCCCTAGACTCCTCCCTAACCCCATAACACCTTGATCTTTTCCTTTGTATCTCTTATCCCAATTATGAGCTAAAAAGTTGATCATATTTTTTTTTTTTACTATGAGTCCCATAAGGGCAGGTACCAACTCTTTCTTGCTCACTGCTGTATATCCCCAAAAGAGTACCATGGAGATGATGTTAAAGATTGTGACAAGAAATTACTCATGGCCTTTGTTTAAGATGGTGAGGCAGACTTTATTCAGTACTGTCATGATAAGTACAGGGACCACTTTGATAGAATTTTGCAGTGGCGAGAGAGATTGAATTTAACTCCAAAAACAGGATGGGGAAGTGGGAATTTGGGATGGGGGGATAAAAAATTACTAAGGTAAATGTCAGGAGTAAGGTGGAATTCTGGCTAAACCTATATAACAGAACTCATACTGGAGATAGTCTAGGGTGATCAGATATCACCTGGGGGTTGGTGGAGGATAAGGAACCTGATCAGAGAGGGTGGGGTGTTCTTGCTAAATTGACTGAGCAGAGTTCTTATTAAAAGTGGATTTTATAAGGAAGTACACAGATGGGCCTATGAGAAGTTTCAGGAGCCTGACTAAAATTTAGTCAAGCAAAAAAAATCTTTGTCAATGGATGCATAGTAGTGAAGTCACTCGGTATTTGTTGAATGGATGAATGAACAATGCAGCTTATTCCTAACAGCCATGTGTGGTCACAGATACTTGTAGAGTATTAGTCATTTAAGGAAGAAGGACTTCTATATTCATGAGAGATCTCAAGAAGATATTTCAAATAGTTATATGGATCCAATAAGATTATGTACAAAAAGAGACTTTGAAGGGGTTAATATTATTATTCAAATGTTGACTATTTCATGTAAACTCTGCATGACTTTGAATTCTCTGAGAAGCAGTCATCAAGATGGGCTCAGATCTGCGGGAGATTTTTTTGAGGAAAATGTATGTAGAAGATACAGGAGACATAGCAGGAGTGGCAGCAGGGAGAGCTTCAGACTGTGATGCAGTTAAGACACTTTAGAAGGAGAGGGAAAGGGAAGGAGGATTTGAAAGGAAGAGTCTGAGACTGCAGTGCAGTTCTAAGAATGTGTCAGCCAGCAGTGAGGAGTTCTCCAGCCTAGGTCACCCATTAGAGGAGCCTCGCATCCTACAAGATAGACCTGCACTCGTACCCCTGCCATGTAGAGGCAAGACTCGGGGAGGACTAGGGGAAGGAAAGCATGGCCCTGGTGCAGACGTGGTGGTAGGTCTCAAGGGACGCGGCTGGACCTGTTGATCCGTTCTGCTCCTGCCAACAGGAGAGCTGAGTGGTGCATTCTCATGGCATTCACACCCAGAAATCTACAAGTATGTCATCTGGGCAGCCGTATTCTCATTTGTCTATCGGGTCACTATGCACAGGGCTGGGGGCAGGGCTTATATTCTCTGATTTTCAGTTTGTAATTAATGAGGTGTGTTTTCCCCCATGAATTTGACTGAACTCGTTTGATCAGTGCCACCAAGCTTCTTGGCATAACTGCTGTTTGCCATCAGTTTATTGCATATTCCAGACCATATCTCACTTCTTGATGACCATCAGCCCATTTACCACCTGCAACTGACAGGTTGGTTCTTGGTTATTCCAATGTTGTGTTAAAGAACAGTAGAAAGCAAATGAGGAACAAAGGTGGGACATTAACAAACAGTTTTCATTGTTGTTAAAGTTCTCTGGCAAAACCACTTCCAAAATATTGTAACAAATAGGAATTCAAAGGGACAAAAATTCAGAAACATTTAATTGTTAAAACACCTCCAATTCCCACATCTGATCACCGTTACCTGGCAGTGAGTTTCACTTTGGAGAAGTTCAAAGACCCTGGGGATAATATTTATCCCTTGTAAAGGCCAGGGTAGACCAGCTCCTGTCTTCTCCTTGGGGCTTTATCTGTCCTCAGTACTTATAACTGAACTGTCAGTTGTTATATTTGCTTCTAAAGGAGTTTTGTTAATGGTTCTGCTACTATCCTTTGTCAAGTCACCCTTGGAGAAACAGTTTCAAGTGTGGTCACCATGGTGATGCCACATGAGTCAATTTGCACTTCACTCTTGCATGACCCAGACTTCGCAGACCTTGATTTAGGCCAGCTCTGGACTCTCTTTAGGAGGTATGTAATTATGAATCAATCATGTAGAGCACTAATACTCATCATACAGAGGTCTGATATTAAAATAGCATTGAGGAGTAAAAAACTTTCAAATTTGCGCCCTCTCTTATTATTTGACATTCCCTCCCCAGGGCAGCCTGTTTTTGAGTGGCTGTATAATTGCATGATGCTTTTGCTGGATGTTCTTTATTTTTTCTTCTCCCCTGATTCTTTGCACTAGACTATTTCGAGGCCTTTTTGAAGTAGAGTATGGATTAGGAAATGCAAAGAATATACATTTTTCATGTGTACTGACCACTTATTTTCATTATCAAAGTAATGAATATAAGGGTCTCTGATCAAGATAGGATCAGAAACCTCTATTTCTCTTTTGTCTCATGGGTTGCCATGGTGATAGGAGGAGAGTAGAACTGGGAAAGAACTAGAACTTACTGTAATATTTGAAACTTATAAAATCCATGTGAGCATTTATTTCTGAGTTGGATATTGACTAACCCCTAGTATGTGAAGGATTCCATCTGTCTCAGAAAGTCTCGTAGGATCCCAGCCCTCCCAAGCCATTTTGACAATATTAATTCTTTCAATCCAAGAGCATGGGGATAGCTTTCCATTTCTTTGAGTCATCTTCAGTTTCCTTTGTCAATGTTTTATAGTTCTCAGCGTGAAAGTCTTTCACCCCCTTGATCAGGTTTATTCCCAAGTATTTTATTTTATTTTTGATGCAATTTTAAAAGGGATTTTTTTAAACTTTCCTTTTCTGATATTTCTTTGTTAGTGTGAAGGAGTGCAACAGATTTCTGTACGTTAATCTTGTATCCTGCTGTCTTGCTGAATTTGTTAATCAGTTCTGGTAGCTTTCGTGTGGAGTCTTTAGGGTTTTCTCTATATAGTACATGTTACCTGTATATAATGACAATTTTACCTCTTTCCTTCCAATCTGGATACCTTTTAATTCTTTTTGTTGTCTGATTGCTGTGACTAGGACTCCCAAAACTGTTGAATAGAAATGATAAGTGTGGGCATCTTTGTTTTGTTCCAGATTTTAGTGGGAAGACTTTCAACTTTTCAGTGTTGACTATTATGTTGGCTGTGGGTTTGTCATAAATAGCTTTTATTATGCTGAGATACACACATACATTTTAAATTTGTATTGCCTTCTGGGCTCTGTATCATCTTTGGAAAGATTTTTAATCCAGGACCATAAACCCATTTAGTCATATTTTCTTCTAGCACCTCTATGGTTTCATCTTTTATAATAGTTAAAATTTTTGGCAGCTTTATTGAGATATAATTTACGTATCACCAAGTTCACTCATTTTAAATGTACAATTCAATAACTTTCAATAAATTCATAGTTAGGTAATCATCAGCATAATCTGGTTTTAGAATGTTTCCATCACCTCCAAAACATTCCTTGTGCCATCTGCAGTTACTATGATTTTTAATATATCTGAAATTTATTTGGGTGGAAGGAGTGGGTTAGGAATCTAGTTCTATTTTTTTCCTGAATGGCTAGCCTGTTGCCTCAGTATCTCTGCTTCACAGAG
Organism: Camelus dromedarius; assembly: GCF_036321535.1. NCBI lineage: Eukaryota > Metazoa > Chordata > Mammalia > Artiodactyla > Camelidae > Camelus > Camelus dromedarius. Next base: position 50,095,422 of record NC_087438.1, read on the forward strand.
TTCAAATGCTACCTTTTATCATGAACTAGATTCTTGTATACAGATGCGTTTAGGTCTATATTCTAATCTGTTCCATTAACTGGTGTTTATTAATCTGGAATGATCATATTATAAATTTGTGGAACATTATGATGTTTTAATTGTGGAGGTGCTAACTTTCAATTAGTGTCTCCTTTTTCAGATTTCCCCCAAATATCGTGTATGTCTATTTTTAGGCTATTTTGTCAGATTTTCCCATTTCCCCACAAAATACAGTTTTCTGACATTTTGTGTTGATATCACGTTGATTTATAAATTCAATAAGGAGAACTGAACACTTGACAAGTGCAGCTTCCTATCCAAGAACCAGATATTTTGAAAAATTAAAGCGATCTTATTGTCTCTCAGTTGAATTGAAAAATTATCTTCATTCAGATTTTTGTTAAGTTTACATGGTTTTTGTTAAGTTTACTCCTTTGTTAAGGTATTTGTTTTATTAATGTTGAAATTAGTATTTATAAATTATTTATGGTTATTAAAAATAAATAAAATATTATTTATACTTAGCTATCCTACTGATCCTCTAAGTGTTTCTAGTACTTTTTTTAGTTGATTCTTTTGGGGTTTCAAATATATAGTGATATGCTCTTTAAGTAATAATTTCACTCGTTCTAGTGGGAATCTATCTTATTCTTGAATTTACTGGGAACCTTTCTGGTCTTTATTAGGCACAAAGCTGGATTTTTGTGGTTTATATTAGTATCTGTTTCACGAAGTGTTTTTATTTTTTTGTTAATCAGGAAGAAATGTTGAACTTTATGAAAAGCTAACTTTTCTCTTTAAAATGTCCAGGAATATAATTCTGTTCGTCCTTTTAGAAAAATCTTCTGTGGAATCTGTTGGTTCGTCCTTTTGGAGAGTGGCAGTTCCATTATTTTATCCTCTGCTTCAGTGACGTCCAACCAAAAGTTGGCTCTCCGTTGTTTGTCCCTCACATTTATTATTGTCTTTAGGTTGCTTTTGTTTGGTTTTTTTTTTTGTCTTTATCTCTTCATTGTGTGATTATAGGTCACTCACTTAGTTTTCCCCTGTTTTGATTGTGTTTCTTCCTGCATTTAGCTTATTGCTAGGTCCTTAATGGTGTTGATTTTACTCATAATTTTTCCCTCCAGTCCTGAAACTTCAGTTAAAAAAATTACATTCTTCTGTCTTTATTTTCTTTAAGTTTTTCAAGTGTGGAGAATTTCTTTAAGGGCAAGAAAAATTTGTTTTCCTGAAATTTGTTCTGTTTCTTGGGATATATCGTCTCTCTGAGTGGATTATATATCTGTTTTTTAAGCTGTATGTAGTTTCATTCTTCTTACTCTTTTTTTCCTCGTTTTATAAATTGTCTTACTTTTCATGCTCTTTCTTTCAGCTCTCTCAAATTTTTTGGCAATTAGCACCACATAGATCTTCAATTGGTCCAACAATCATATGGGGGAATTCTTATTGATTTACTTCCCACTTGTAGCAGAGAATGTGTTGTCCCTCAGTATTCAATTCCCCTGCTCCTTTAGTGATAGAAACCCTGAATCTGAGTAGAGCACATGGGTGAATTTTCCTAGTACAACTGGCGATGGGGATGCACACTCCCTTTAGGAGGAAGCCCGAGCTACCTGACTGGGGTCAGGCTCCTTGACCCTAAAAATGATTATTTCCTAAAGGAGTTGTGCACATAATAGGCACAACCTTATTAGTCTTATTGAAAGAAGTGTACATCTTTGCTGTGAAAATTTAGACAATATAAAAAGGTAAAAAGAAGTGTATTAAAGGCATTATAATCTCACCATTTAGAGATAACTTGTTTATATCTTGTGTATCATTTCAGTCTTATTAAATATATATATGTCTTTTCTAAGATAAAAATGAGATAAAATATTTTCATGGCTTAATATTTTTCACTTAATAATACAAGCAAACTTGTTTTTATATGTTATTATTTTTATAAAATTATTTTAATACTAAAATATCTGATACTTACTGAACACTTCCCAGATGCCACTTACACTTCTAGTTATTTACAAATAGTAACCCACTTAATCCTCATAATGACCCCATGAGGTAGATATTGTCAGTGTCTCCACTTAACCAATGAGGAAATTGAGGCACCAAAAGGTTAGTTTTACCTCCAAGTACTTTCAGTCACTATGCTTGGCACATAGTATGTGCTCAGTTAATATTGTTGAATGAATAAATGAACTGAATCTGGGTAGCATGACTTGGATCTTAACCAAGTTAATCTTGCTCCAGATACACTATTCTTTACTACTAAAACACCTCCACATTTTACAGCTTGCTACCCAACTTCCCATTTCCTCCTCTCTCCACTTATTCTCACTCTCCCTATAAATGTCTTAGCTCTTCCAAACTTTTAAAGAATAGTAAGTATTCATAAATTGTGTGAGGAAAATAAAAAAAAAGATCTCAAGTATTCCTTGAATCAGGTAAGAATCTGTGTATACAGTTGTACCTCAATATCCATGAGGATTGATTCCAGGACCCCCGTACATACCAAAATCTGCAGATGCTCAAGTCCTTTATATTAAATGAAGTAGTATTTGCATGTAACCTATGCACATCCTCCTGTATGCTTTAAATCATCTCTACATTACTACCTAATATACAATGTAGATGCTATGTAAATAGATGTCAGCCTGTATCAAATTCAAATTTAGCTTTTTTGAACTTTCTGGAATTTTAAAAAAATATATTTTTGATTCACGGTTGGCTGAATGTGAATGTGGAATCTGTATACAGGGAGGGCTGACTGTAGTTGCAGCTAACAGAAGTGGACTATAATTGGCTTAAACAAATAAGGATTTACATTTAAACCTAGCAGGAAGTCTAGAAGTAGGCAGTTGGAAAAGGTAAGTAATACTTCCTCCATGCCTGCAGAGCTGCAGGTCATGCAACTTTTAAACTCCATTTTTGATGCCTCTGGTTGTAAGATGGCTGCCTGTACTACAGTATCACCTCTGAATCCCAGGTAGAAGTAAGAGAAAGGGCAGAAGCTGTTGTTATTTGGCTAGCCTCCCTTTACAGAGCATTCCCGGGAGCCTCACTTTTGCCTCATTGGCCGGAACTCTGTCACATAGATACTTCTGGTTTCAGGATGGCTGGGAAATGTATTTTATCAGCTGGGTACATTGCCACTCCATTAAAAATCAAGATACAGTTGGGAAGGAGTGGGAAGGGGTATCGGCAGACACCCAGCAGCACCTGCCACCCTGCTCTGCGATGTTTTTGCAATGATAGGACCAGAAACGTCTTGTTTTCTTCTTGTTCAGTGTAATATCAATGTATGTTCACACTCCTCAATTCACATCACCATCCATTTTGGTAGGGACCAAATCATATGCAAACACGTGAGCTGAAACACATGACCCCTCCCAATAAGAAGAATAGTGTCTATTGACTTTTGGTGTGAAGAGTCATTGGGGAACACTGAACTTTTCACATTTTACCAAGGGGGTATTTGTGCCGTATGTCTGTCATTCTATTTAATGTACATGAGTTAGAGATTGTCAATTTGATAGAAATGAGAATGGGGCAAAGGAAATGGGAACAGTAAGGCAGGTTTAGCAAGGGTGCACACCAGCATTGAGTTGTTAAATAGCCCTGGTTGGCACTTTTCTGCCCAGTGCTTTGACCATGGGATATGGTTGAAAAATAAAACAAATTTATAAATTATGTTAAAATAGAGATGTTAACAATTTCTCTAGTGAGCATTGTGTTGCCAGTACTGACTGCAGTGATGTGCACTAATACTCGGGGAAGTGCTGTATTTTCCTCCAGAGCCTTCCCCTGGGAGCATATTTTCTCACTACCAGGATTTCTGTTTTGAAAGACACTCTAGCAGAGAGTAGTAATAATGTCATTGTATGCATTTTAGAGGAGGTATTTTCAAAGTATGTCTCTCATGGATAGATCTAGGTTTTGTAGGGCCTGAAAATCAAATGTTTAGGCCTTCTTTAAGAAGAGAATACAAAATAGATACAAATGTGAAAATGTATTTAGAATGAGAGAAGAGAATCAAAACAAATGATAACATTTAAAAAGCTGGTAACAACACAAGCATCACAGAAATCCAGAAAACATAACAATTAAAATACTAATTGCTTTATTTACCTCTGTAGTACTTTTTATCCCTTGCTTTTTTTTTTTTCTTTTGGCTTCATACTTGATCATGTTCTTCATATGACAATGATTTTGTCATCTTTTCTATAGAGTAAATAGAAAGATAACTTGCTCTTTCTTCTATAAGAGTGTATCAGAATTTATTTTATAATAACTGTCTTTCAGTTTGACTACTCATTATTGGTAATGCCATGTAATAGTTAGGGTTCTTGTCAAATTTTGGAAAATTCCTGTTAAATTTCTTTTATATGTGAGCTATAAGATCTCTGGGCATTTCAAGTTTTCTTGTGCAGTAACTAGGCTTAAGTACTTTTTGAACTGATGACAGTCATTTACCAGGCCTCATGGGTTATCCTCATTATCATGGCATATTATGAGTTTTATGTTATCTGACAGGAGAAATTCCATTTTGACTAGGCATTGTTGAGAACCATACCTTTTACCTATCATTTTATACGTCTGATGGTGAAAGGATTTTCCAGAGATTAGCATCTGACTCCTTACATTTTCATACTGTTTTCTCACCACTCCCCACAAAATCCCAGTATCTGGTGCTATAGGACACATTCACTTCTCAGTACCACACCTCGCCTTGCACCATTGTGTCCTGACACTGAATTGGCACAGTGGGTGCGAGTAGTATTCCTGGAAACCATTCCCACAATAGGACAGCGATCCATAACTGTTGACTATACAGGAAGTGTCTGTAAACTACATAAGTGTATCCCATCAACTCAGATGAAATTTATTCCCAAATGTCATAGCCACTCCAGCACCACACAATGTGATGGGGAGCAAGAGGGAGCAAAAGTTGAGATAGAGACAGTAATCTTAACCAGTTACAGCTAAAATATCTTACTTTCGCAAATTTCACAAATTTGCTGAAAGAATAGCTGTAAGACTCCTTCCCTGGGAAGCACGCTGAGAATTTGAGCAGGCAGCGTGTTTATTAGTGAGTGCCCTTGGGGTCAATACCTTTGGATGAAAATGGGAGAAAGCAGGATTGGGCAGAAAGAGCAGTTGACTTGGCGAAGAACTCTGGAGCTAGACTGGCCTTTCCACGTTGTCTGGTTTTTGATTTTCATTATTTTTTAAAGAAGTAAAATAATCAAATGGTAGAAAATTCAAAATATTCAAAAAGAGTATCCAGAGGAAATTGATTCTCTTACCCTAGACCCTCAGCCCCCAGGTGCCTTCTCCCGAGTTAACCTACATTACCAGTTCTGTACTTCCAGGGATATTCTAACCACGTAAAATCATGTTCATATGTCTGTTTCTTTATTTCATTTCTCTCCCTTTTATACAAATGGCAGCATAGTATATACATAGGTTCTTCATTGTTGTTGTTTTTAAAAATACTTATTTTGAGTTAATCTCAGACTTACAGAAGAGTTTCAGAAATAGTACAGAGAGTTCCCATATACCTTTCACTCAGCTTCCCCTTATGTTAACATCTGTCAATCCTGAATACACTAACCAGACCTATCAGTACTGAAGAGAAACAGCAAGCCTTGGGGAGTAGGGAGGGAGTAATTAAGTAAAGCATCTAGAGAAAGATGTCTTATATCCCCAGATGTTCCCATTCCATCAAATCTGTTTAAAAAAAATAGAGCCAGGATTAACATTACTGATGGTTGGTTTTTATGTGAGCAACTATAGACTTGAATATGAGGCATATTTTTTCCTGATTCTTGCATTGCTGCTCATTCTGAAAGTGAAACACTTTGCTTCTGAATTTTAGCTCATAAAATAACTCTAGGAATAGATTTAGTTCAGAAAATACTTTGGGGCTCCAGTTAAATAGTTTTAGAAAATACAACAGCCCATCCCTCTTCCCAGGGATATATCTAGGGTGGACAGATCCCCATATACTACATTTTTACCAGTTGTAAGTGCGATAAAAATCAAGTATTTTTTTTAAAAAAAGATTAGACCCATAAACAGTTGTCTGCTATATTGGATGCCTGCACTTTAACTTGTTAGTTTGGTATTTATATTCCAAATATTCCTGGTCCCTGTGTCTGGAATGTTCTTACAAGACACTCCCCTACCCGCATCATCAGAACTATCACTGGCCCCCAGCCTCTCCCTCCCTTCTCTCTCTCCTTCCCCTCCCATGCTGCACAGAGACACACATTTTTCTCTCTAGCTCTCTTGGGTGGTTAATTTTCAGTTATTTTGGGTCTCAGATGAAATTTTACTCCCTCGCCAAAGCCTCTTTTATTCAATCACCAGCATTCAGCCCAATGCCTGAGCTATAATAGACATTTAATTAATTTATATTATTTCTATTTTTGCTGATGAGTAATGTTACAATTAACATCGTTGTGCACATATCTCCATCCATATTTCAGGCTATTTCCTCAGGAAACAGATTGGGTTTAAAGGTATGAATATTTTCAAGACTGTAAATATATACATTGCAAAATTGCTTTCTAGCAATTGTTCCAGTTTCTACTCATACCATTAGTGTGGTCTTTCTGCATCCTGACGAGGAAACAATTAACTTTGGGGAGCGTTGTTTTCTGGCTTCCTGAATTCTGCAACTTTATTTTGAATCGATTGAAAATGTGTTTGCATTCCCTTTTTATTTCTTCTGTTGACTGCTTGTTTTTTTTTTTTTTAATCTCATTTCGGTGAGTAGACATGTTACTGTCACACAATTATTTATTTGCTTACAGTTTTCTTATTCAGTATCACATGATCTCTATACTGAAAGGCATTTTTTCCCCCAAACCCACAAATGATTCCCCTTTTGTAATGGCTTAAATTAAGCTGTCATCTAGTTCACTGATCTAACAAAAGGGTGATAATACATTTTATATAATTTAGTAGAATTTCTCCTTTCAAAACAAAAAGTGGCTCTAAAAAGAAGCCAATATTAACAGTAACAATTCAGAAAAACTAGTATAACAAATCCACAAATGATACTTCACATGTATCTTATGCTTTATGTGTGAAAGCCATACCATATATTGCAAATAATAAACTATATTTTAATATCAGGTTCTTAATTCACTATATCATATAGCAGTTGAGGGGAGTCATTAAGAGAATAAGTGTTCTTTTTAGAGAAAATATGGCAAAAACCAATCACCAAACAGGTAGATTAAGAGTTTTCTCTCACTGGCCAGTATGTGAACAATACAAATTGGAGTTTGGATATGCTGATGTTTTATATTGATTCAGAATATTTGAGTGCCTATGTCAGGGATTGACAAGACTTTTTCTGGAAAGGACCAATAGGACATATTTTGGTTTTTGTGGGACCACTGGGTCTCTGTTGCAACTATTCAACTCTGCCATTTTAGTGCAAAAGCAGCCATAGGCAATGAGTAAACAGTGGGTTTGGCAGTGAACCAATAAAACTGTTTACCAATTTGCTGACCCATGGTCTATATGATACATAGGACAGCCATAGGAAGTGTTGCACCAGAACCTCAGAGTCCAAGGCATAACTGCAAGGAGATATATGAAGATTTATAAAAAGCATGTTACAAAAGCATGGAAACCACACCTTAAAAATGGCAAAAAAAAAAAAACAACAAAAAACAAAAACAAACAAACCCCAAGAAACCCAATGTAGATAGAATCTGAAATAATGTCATAAAAGTTTTCAAAGCTGGTAGAAAGAGGTGAGAAGAGACCAAGTTAGATTATAACAGAGCAGCCTCTGCCCCCTCAAGGCAAGAGGGAAAAGAATTCAGAGGGTGAGTGGGGACTAGGTATGTTTCATGAAGCTTGGATTGCAGACTTGTCTCAATGTCAGAACCCCCAGGAGAAAGGACCTTACTTCCTTAGGTACCTAGGGAGGGGATGACTACTAAGATAAACTTAGCTTGGTGTGTAGTGAGTGGTTTCTAGTTGGTCTCATCCTGCCCTTCCCACAGTGGTGATCCTGGGGGCCAGCACAGAAACTAGGTTGCCCATATGTAACCCAAATTATCATGACCCAAGACCTACTGGCTTTATTTACCGTCCCAAAGGTGTGCTCAGAAATGTTGGAGAGGTCCTGCAGTGCTGCCTCATATGGTAAACCCCACGTCCCCACCCTCTTGTCCTCCACCCTCCCTGTCACATCTGCACAGCGGTGCCTCTCTGGCTGAGTCCCCTAATGCTTTGCATGGCACAGTTGTCCCTCTGCTGGTGCTGGTGAGCCCCACTGCTCTAGGAGAATGGGTATATTTTCCTCCTCGTAGAGATGGCATTCAGCTTTGACTAAACTGTAGTGACTTAAATGGATACAGACCTATTTTTGTCATAAAACAAGTTTGGAGGTGTATAGTCCAGACTCCTTTTGTGCCACCATGCTTAGTCCATGGTTTTTATCCTAATGGTTGCAAATTGGTTGCTTGTACCTCCATATCATATCCACAGACCAGGCAGGAACAAGGCAAAAAGTGCAGGCACCAGCAGACTTCTACTTACATATTTTTGGCCAGAACTCTGTCAAATGGCCATATATAGTTGCCATAACACCTGAGAAATTTATATGTATATATATTATATATATATATATTTTAAGTGTGTATCTTTTTTTTTTTTTTGAGGCTTTACTGGTTTAATTGGCCAGGGATGGTCAGTACACTTAACTTCCTACTGACCACACCTTGGCAGAAAGGGGGAATGCTCAAAGAAGAATAATGAAGGATTGTAAGAATCAGGTGATCTAGACATGGTTCCAGTGAGGAGAATAGTAATTAGGTGGGTTTTCTTTTTTTACAAAATTTTGAAAATAATCAACAGACTGCAGTAATCCAATCATAAAGGGCAGTCAAATGTGCTTACACTATATGTATGTATTTTTAATAGCCTCAGTAAAGCAGTAGTTGGGTTAGCCAACCTGTACTGAATTCTTAACTTCTTGTTTACTTCATCCCATTAATAGGACAGTTCCTTCTCCTAAATTCCCCAAAGTGTAGTAGAGATTAGGCTTAACTTTTAAAAAATAACTCTCTTATTTTGAAATAGTTTAAAATTCACAAGGAGTTGCAAAAATGGAGACACAGGTCCTGCATACCCTTTATTCAGCTTCCCCCAATGATAATATGTTACATAAGAGTAGCATATTGTCATAACCAGGAAATTGATGTTGGTACAATTCCATTAACTCAGGTACAGACCATATTTGAATTTCACCAGTTTTGTGTGTAGTCTTCCTTGCCTTTTGGTGTATAATTCTGTGATATTTTGTTGCATGTTTAGATTTAAGTAACCATTACCACAATAGGGATAGGAATGTTCCATCACCACAAACTCCCTCATGTTATCCCTGAATAGTCACACTGTTCCTCAACTCCTTAAGAACTACTTCTTTCTTCTCTTATCACTAAAATTTTTTTCACTTTGAGAATGTTACATATAAAGGAAATAACAGATTATGTAGCTCTTTGAGATTGCCTTTTTTTCACTTGGCATAATGTCCTTGAGATCCATCCAAATTTTGAATGTATCAAAAGTTCATTCCTATGCTGAGTAATATTCCATTGTATGGATATGCCGCAGTTTGTTTATCAACTCACTCCATGTAGAACATTTGAATTGTTTCCAGGTTTTGAATATTACAAATAAAGCTACTTTAAACATTCATGTACAGATTTTTGTGTGAACTTAATTTTTAATTTTCCCTAGATAAATTCTAGGAATATGATTGCTGGGTTGTAAGTTAAGTGTATGTTTAACATTATAAGAAACTGCCAAGCTGTTTTTCCAAAGTGAGTATACCGTTTTACATTCCCATTATTGACGTTAGCCATAAGGTGGAAATAGCTCAACCCAAATATCCACCAACTGATGAATGGATAAACAAAATGTGATACTTCCATATGATGGAGTATTATTTGACTATTAAAAGGAATGAGCTATTAATACAAGTTAATCGTTTTTAACAAATACTTCAAAAATATTATGCTAAATTAAATAATCCCGACTTAAAAGGCCACATGTTATATGATTCCATTCATATGAAATGTCTGGAGTAGGAAAATATATAGAGAAAGCAAAAGCAAACTGACCAGTGGTTGGTGTGGGAGGATGGAGTGACTACTAATAGGCATAAGGTTTGGTTTTCAGATGAGAAAAATGTTCTAAAATTAGGTTGTGGTGTTACCACTCTGTAAACATGGTAATCACCATGGAACTATACACTTAAAATGGATAAACTTTGCAGTATGCAAGTTACATACAGTTCAGTAAAGCTATTAAAATTTATATGAAAATGTAAAATACTTAGAATAGCCCAAAAATCTTTGATAAAGAAGAACAAATGTGGAGGACTAACCCTACTTGATTTCAAAATTTTATAAATACACACTAATCAAGACAGTATGGTATTGGCATACAGATAAGTAAATAGATCAGTGGAACCAAAGAGTGAGTTCAGAAATGGATACACATATAATGACAACTGAATTTTGAAAAAGGTATGCAGGCAATTCAGTGGAGAAAGTATAATCTTTAAGAAAAAAATAGTGCTGGAGTAATTATATGTTCATATGTAAAAAAAGAACTTTAATCCATACCTCACACCATGTACAAAAATTAACTCAAAATCGGGGATCATAGACCTAAATGTAAAATGTATACTGTAAAACTGCTGGAAAAAAAGGAAGATCTTTGGAGGTTTTGGTCATATTCTTAGATATGACACTAAAAGCATGATTCACAAAATGAAATATTGATGAGTTGAAATTCATCAAATTGCTTTTTTGAGGAACACTGTTGAGAGAATGAAAAAATAAACCACACATAGTAAGAAAAATTTAACAAATTATGTTTCTGATAAAGGACTTGTATATAGAATACATAAAGAACACTAAATCAATCAGAGAAAAAACTTTCCAATTAAAAAAGTGGACAAAAGAGTTGAATAGACACTTTACCAGTGACTACATACAGATAGCAAGTAAGTACCTGAAAAAATGGTCGCCATCATTAGGAAATGGAAATTAAATTACAATGAGATAAAACTAGATACCTTGTAGAATGGCTAAAATAAAAAAGACTGAACATACCAAGTGTTGGCAAAGATATGAAGGAATTAGAACTCTCATACAGTACTGGTGGGAGTGTAAAATAGAACAACCACTTTGAAAACCATTTGGCAGTTTCTGAAAAAGTTAAATATTTACCCAGCATGTGATCTAGCCATTCTATCCCTAGATATTTATTCAGATAAAATAAAAGTTTATTTCTGTACAAAGACTTGAATACAAATGTTCATAGCAGTTTTATTTGTAATAGTTGAAAACTACAAACATCCTAAATGTTCATCAATATGTGGATGGATAAACAAATTGTGATACATCCATGCAGTGAAATACTACCGGGCAATTAGAAAGGAATAAACTATTGAATCATGTGGTGACATGGATTAATTGCAAATTAATAATGCTGACTGAAATAAACCAGACAAAAAAGAGCACATATGATATGATTACATTTACATAAAATTTGAGGAAAATGCAAACTAATCTATAGTGACAGAGAGCAGAATAGTGATTGCCTTGTGGTGGAGGGGCCTAGGGTGGGGCAGTTTGGATGCAGGAGGGAGATTCCAAAGAACACATGGAAAATTTGAGATGATAAATATGTTCACTATCTTGATTGTGGTCATGATTCTGAGATGTGTATGTATGTCAGAGCTCAAATTGTATGCTTAAAATGTGTATAGTGTGTTTTATGTCAATTATACCCCAATAAAGCTATTTTAAAATAGCAACACCTAAATCAAGTAAAATAATACTGAATTAAATCCATGTATCATCACCAAAGTTATGATAATGATCAACATTGTAATTTATTGAGTGGTTACTACCCCCCAGGAATTCTAAGCACTTTACATGTTTTTGAACATTTAGTCACCACACTAACCATGTGAGGTAGTACTGTGATTATCAGATTTTACAGCTGAAGAGACAGAAGCATACAGAGGTTAGGAGATTTAACCAAGATCATGTAAAAAAGTGGCAGAGTCAGGATCTGAGCCCAATGATGCAGCTGTAGAAATTGTGCTTGTAGAATTAGTCATTTATAGATGAAAACTGAGAGAGGATGTTTAAATATGGGGCAGAGGAAAGATCCAGAGATATATAGCTACCCTGGAGTGAGAGGTATCGGTATCCCAGGCAACCTGATATTTCTGGGCCCTCTTCAAGTCAATAGTATTTAAATATTTAAGCTTTTTTTGAGGTTAGAAAGGAACTGATTTTTCTATTAATAATAATCTTACAATATTTTTAATGTTCTAAACAAATATTGACTGTTCAGAAAAATTCTTACTAGCTTGAAGTTATCTTTCATTTACCATTTTTTTCCTATTGAGCCTTATAACCAATTCCCTAATGATAGATGTAATAGAAATTTGGTGAGAAAGTCTTGTTCTGTTTAAAAGCTATTTTTTCCCACTTGTCTGTGCGTTTTGTTCTCTTGTTTTCTTGGATAAACAAGAACTCAGACAAATTCTTGGCAGGTACATCACATAACTCAGATTTTCTTTCTTCTCAATAAATGCACTATGCTGTGCATTCTTTAGCTCAGTAATTTCATCAACTGCTGTGCTTCTGTGAGATGACTGGTCTCAGTGTTGCTGAGATAGACTGTTGGGCCATGTAACTTGTGTGTCACAAAAAAACACTCAAAGGGTATGGGTTGACTCTGGCAAGGAGTATTTTTTCCATCACTCAAGACTTTTTTCTACATTAGCAAAATTACATTTTGCCAGTTATATAAAGGATCGATTCTGGAAACCCGAGTTTGTGGCATTATATTTCTGGTTTACTCCAGAACTGTCTTAATGCTTATTATAGCTGGCTACTGCTTGCTATCTCATGTCTGAATCCAGTTCTGGGAATATCTGAATCCTAACAGCTGGATCAGAATTATGCTCAGTGAAATAGGATGGAGTAAGACTGTAATTCAGGAGGTCCAGCGGTACTGAAATCTGTGAAGAGGCTAGAAACTGAGGAGTCAGTGAGGAAAAATTTGCTCAGTGTTTATCAAAAGTGCTGAAGACCTGAAAGGTACTGCACTTGGAGTGTTTGTGCCTGGGCCCTCGACATTATTAGTACCTCTAGTTTTCTCCATAACAGGAACAGTGGGTTAATACGAGGTGACGGGAGAATGTGTTGTTCTCTTCAGTTCAAATGAATGGCTTCATTTTCAAGCTCATTAAACACTCTTGCACTTGGTCATGAGTCTCCGTTAGGTCAATAAAGAAAAAAAACCCACCCTGAAGTGTAACAGCACTGTGGTTATTGATTCGTTGTGTAATAACTAAAGTTGATTTTACTTTGTGGGGTGAGATTCAAATTGACCAACAGTGAGGAAAAACACCTGTTAGTTTTCTCACCATCAAAAGCATGCTTGGTAATAAAAAAATAATTGCATTAGGCTTATTCTTGCTCTTTCTCTTAGGAATTTGGCAGACTAAATAATTGATCAATTTGTATTCCAATTTATGATGTATAATAGCATTGGAGCTTTTGACTAGGGAAAGGAAGATGTTGATTTATGACTTGGAAAAATGGTCAGATATTGATGTGCCATCAACATATGTAACAAATGAATCATTGAGATCCCGACCAGGAATTTGTGTGTGTCTAATTGGGTGTGGACTACCAAGAAGTCTTCGATGATAACTGGAAGACAGTGATGAGAAGGAAGAGGCCAAAGTCTCACTGTTTATCATTGACTCTAATGAATGATTGTAGATGCAGCACTTCGATTTTTTGTTATCTTGGTCTTTTCATCCAAAAAACAGGTATTTAAAGATTGTCTCTGACTTTCTGAGTAAAGATTTCTTGACAGGACTGAACTGGGAATGTCCCAAGGACTTAGTTCAAGGACAACGGAGTCAGATGGTATGGGAATATACCGAACTATTAACAGTGGAGGTTTCAGAGATGATTTTTATTTTCTGCAAAATTCTGCTATGAATAGGTATTGATGTTATAATTAGGGCAAGTTAATGTATGTAATTTAGACAAGAACAATGGACTTAAACCTCATTGCTTATACTCCCAACTAAACTTAACCACACCCCAAATGCCGTTGCCACTCCAGCACTACACAATGGGATGGGAAGCAGGAAGGAGCAGGAGTTGAGGTGGAGTCAGTAATCTTAACCAATTACAGCTAAAATATCTTACTTTTGCAAATTTTATAAATTTGCTGAAAGACTAGCTGTAAGATTCCTTCCGTGGGAAGCACACCCTGAGAAGAAGTTTAGCAGGCAGCGTGTTTATTAGCGAGCACCCTTGAGGTCAGTACTTCTGGATGAAAATGAAAGAAAGCAAGATTGAGCAGAAAGAGAAGCTGAGCTGTGTCTGCTGACTTCACAAAGAACTATGGAGCTAGACTGGCCTTTCCAAGTCGTCCAGTTTGTGATTTTCATTATTTTTTAAAGAAGTAAAATAGTCATATGGTAGAAAATTCAAAATATTTGAAGAGTATCCAGAGGAAATTGATTCTCATACCCTTGACCCTCAGCCCCCAGGTACCTTCTCTAGGGTTAACTTATGTTGCACTTGTGTGTGTAGTCCAGAGATGTTCTAACCATATAAAATCATACTCATATTCTATTCCTTTTCTTCCCCTTTTTTGCCTTTATAGGGCAGAAAGGATTTTGCAGATTTGATTAAATTAAGGGTGTTGAGTTGGGGTGATTATCCTGGATTATCTGGTGTATATGTAATCACTAGTGTTCTTCTAAGAGGGAGGCAGGGAGAGATTTGAGTACAGAAGAAGGCAGTGTGAAGACTAAAGCAAGACACTACTCTGCTGGCTTTGAAGATGAAGGAAAGGGCCATGAGGCAGGGAATGCAGCTCTAGAGGCCAGAAAAGGCAGGGAAATGGGTTCTTCCTTAGAGCCAATGAAGGGAGAGCAACCCTGTGACACCTTAATATCAGCCCAGTGAAACTGATTTTGGACTTCCGACCTCTGGAACTGTAAGCTCTAAGAGAATAAATGTGTGTTGCTTTGAGCCACCAATTTGTGGTGATTGTTACAGCCACAGGAAGTGAATCCACTGGTCATATCCTGAACGGGCAGTAGTGGGCTCTTGGTGTCAGCAGCTTCCTCAAGTCCTTCATTGCAATAGGAGTACCCAAATGCAAGCAAACTTTTCTTTTGTTAACAAGGATTAATCTTCACGGCTTAACAGTTTTACTAAGACTTCCAGCTCCCTGGGAAGGAATGAGACAGGTGAAGGGGCCTGAAGACTCCACCCTGCATCAAGGTGAGCTGAGCACCAATCATCCCATGTCTCTCTTCTATACATTAATGTTGGTCCTAGCCCAGTTTCTGAGAGCCAGGTAAGGCTAATGTGATATAACCATCTAATCTGCTCTAGTCGGCAGCTTGGCAACATGGAGAGGCTGTCAGCTCTGGGCTGACAGCCTTCTCTAGGAATACCTCTTAGGGAAAGTTTGTTGTCAGATATTTGTTATGTTCCTTTATTTATGTGAGACATAAATCTATCATAGCATCCTTCCACACTCACCTGGCACTGGATCTCTGAATGCTTCTCGATACAGACCTCCCAGTGGCTACTGCCAAATGAGGGACATGGCTCTAGCAAGAGGTTTTTCAACTCCAGTCCTAATGGTGTGTTGGGCCAGAGAGCAGTCACAATGACTCCAGACTGGCTGTATTTCTCCCACTAGACAGTGGACAGAAATGACCTGATTAGATTTATCAGTGTTTCTTTCCTTTTTAAAAATACTCCTTCAAAATCTCTTACATGAATCATGAGTCGTATCCCTGGAAAAATCTCAATTATTAGGAAACTCAAACTGTGAGAACGCATTAGATGTGCATGTTAATTGCTCTGACCTCATCAGTGGAAGAGGTGTCATAGAATTAAAGATTTCTAGCTAATTTTCTTTTAAAGTCACAAACAAATTCTTTAATATTTATTCTCTCTCAGTTGGCTTTTGTGTGGTGGATACCAAATATTATCGTGTGTCACTCTGTCTTTAGCACCTTCCCTCTCAAATTTAAGTCACATCAAACTTAATTTGGTTTCCACTTAAGGTACCCAGTATTCTGCCTGAATCTCTGGATGGTCTCAAGCTCAGGATCTCATCTCCTTATCCATTTGTCTCACAATCCCCATTGGCATTCAAGGTAATGGAACATTCACCACCTCTGCTAGGTCCCTAGGAGCCAGTGAACAAAACCTATATGTATCTGGTTGCTCTTAGCCATGACCCTCCCCATGGTCTCTACAGAGAGATTTGAACTTGGCCAGAGTAGGTTTAGTTCATTAGTAGAGATGGCCCAGTTTATGAGCTGGGCTTTTAGCACATGGGCTAACTGAGAAGGGATAATTTTCGTGTCTTGGTGAATTCAACAGTAGCAGAGCTGGCTTAATTGAATCTCTTATCTGTCTCTACACTTTCTTGTAATTCCTTTGTTCATAAGTAGTTTAAACATTAAGTGTATTTTGTAATGAGCTATGAGATGGAAATTTGAAATGAGTACATGTTTTATACATTTGGAATTGATTCACTGCAAGTGGTATATTCCTAGAGGTCACCAAATATGTTCATTTTGTTGGACAACTTTTCCTGGTGCCCACTGTTAGTGCCCTCATAGCCACTATTCCAGAAAGCTGTTTAGAATAATTCTGAAAACTGCAGTCATCAGATAATTAAAGCTGTCTGCAGGAAAGGAGACACTGACATCCCAGTTTTAATAAGAAGAATTTCTTGACAGGTTGACTATTAGTGTTGAGGCCCCTTTTATTACTGCGTTTAAAGAGCCAAGTTTTAAGTTGGCAGGAAGAGTGAACACATAGTTTTTGGGGAAACATGCAAAACAGGATAGCCATGGGTATGTTTACTATAAATATCTGCATATTTATATATACAAATATGTGTATATTCTGTGTATATTCTAATTGCTAAATGGAAGCAAAGGGAACCACTGAACTTTGATATTTAATAACACAATTTCTTCTCTGTATGGCCCATTTGGACCCCAGTGCCATTAGGTATCATTTTATTTCCCTGCTCAAGGTTGCTGCCATTCCAAGGCATGGGTTCTATACTCTGGGATTCTTTTGTAGGCCTTTGGCTGTGTACAAATCAACACAGCTTTGAAAATTCCATCATTCTGGAGCCTATTATTAAATCTCTCTTTGTATAACTAACTTCCAGTCATCTCAGCTTTCATGGTAAGGGACTTATTTCTGATAAATTGCCTTCTGCATTAAAACTTTCTTGAAATCTCACATTTTATTTTATTCTGTTGATTTTGTCTAGGTTGTACTGGGGAACTTTCATCAGCTGAAAGTTTTTTTCCTGCTCTTTTTGCTCATCCTTGCCCCTCATCCTCCACCATTACTAGCTAGGCTCAGGAGGTGACCAACACTTAAGAATAGGTTGAACAATTCAGGTGGGTCATCACTCTGGGGAGGGTGAGGACCACTCTGTCCACAGGGAAGAAGTCGTCCTTCAGATGAAGGCCTGAGGGCTGTATTGCTGCAGCGCACATACAGCCAGGGACATGGGGCTTGGAATAAACAACAGCAACAGTAATAGTGGTCATGATGGTGATGCCAGCTGCTTAGGTCAGATTTCCCTAGATGGAGATTTGTGTGCATAAGTTCATTAGGAAGAGCTCTTGGAAATAACACTTGTAAGGGATTGAGGGTGGCCGGATTGGGCAGAGGGAAAAGTTGGAATAAGATGCAATTGCAACAGAAGATCCTGCTGATTCTATTTAGAGCTCTGGAGCTGGGATGACCCTTCAGGGTTGTCTTGAATTGTCTTGAATTGAGAAAGGGGACTGGGCATTGATAGTCATTATATACTGCTATATTACAACTACCATATAAGGAGAGTATTACTTTTCCCATTTTGCAGTTGGGAAATCAGGATCCAGTAAAATTAAGAAACTTGCCTAGTGGCACCTGGCTAGTATATAACAAAGGCAAATTTTGAACCCAGGGCTCAGGTAAAGGGCCATAATTATAACACCCTTCTCTCTTTGTGTTGCATTTAGTCTCCTGAAGATAATCATTTAGTCTTTTTAATTCCTGAAATTTCTTATATTTAAGATAGGTAAAATATCAGTATACATGGGATTAAGTATACATTTATTTGCTCAGGTCTCCCAGTAGCCTTTCACAGTAAGAAGCTGGCAGGTGCATGCTGCTATGGCAGTTTTTTTGAAAACTGTGAATGTAAATGTGCATAGGATGTGTTTGCTGTGCAGGGGAGGCAAAGAATTATACTCTTTTGTTCCCTCAAACATAAGTCCTGTCTCCACAGAGTTATTGAATTTCATGATTTACCCCCAAGAAGGTATGAACTTTGGAAACTGAGTATCTACCTAATTCTCATGACAGAGCTGTTTTATAGAAATGAGATTCTATGTAATTAAAGGCTATTTATTCTTGCAGTTTAAAAAAATCTGTTTTTTCAGCTATCATTTGTTGCTGGTAGTACTGCAAAATGGTACAGCCAGCTAGTTGGAAGACAGTTTGGTAGTTTCTTAAAAGCCAAACATAGTCTTACTATATAGTCCAAAAATCACACTCTCAGATATTTCTCCAAATGAGTTGAAAATTTCTGTCCATACAAAGCCCTGCATATGAATGTTTATAACAGCTTTATTCATAGTCTCTAAAAGCTGTGTGCATCTAAGATGTCTTTCAGTATATAAATGGATAAACAAATGGTGGTATATTCAAACAATAGAATATTATTCAGTGATGGAAGGAAATGGACTATTAAGGGGTAAGCCATAAAAAAGACATGGAGGAAACTTAAATGCATATTGTCAAGTGAAAGAAGCCAGTCTGAAAATGCTACATCCTATATAATTCCAACTATATGACAGTTTGAAAAGGCAAAACTATACAGAGAGTGAAAAGATTAGTGGTTGCCATGGATTCAAGGGAAGAGTGAGGAGTGAACAAGTGAAGAGCAGGAGATGCTAGGGTGGTGAAACTATTCTGTGTGATATTGTAATAGTGGATACATGCCATTGTGCATTTGTCAAAACTCATAGAACTTTTGCAGCACGAAGAGTGAACCTTAATGTATGAGAATTAGAAAACAATCATTTAGGAGGTCAGGGGATGGAAAGCAGACTGGCACATATAAAATCATAGAGAACACCAGCTCCTCATTGGCAAATGTGAAAATACTGGAGGTGAGACAGCAGCCCATTCAGGTGATTTCTTATATGATAACCCATGATAAAATTGTGAATGTTCACTTCATATGCAAGATTTCCAGCAGCACCTTTTACCATTTTACCAAATTTGACATTTATAATAGCTCATCAAAAAGTCATGGTCAGTCAGACAGCCATAACATGTGTAGTGGGGCAAAAGATACTCATCACTTATCTCCCATAGTTAGGAGGGAAGTAAGTAACAGATACGATTTGGGCATGGCAAATTTTATCGTCAGTTAATGTAGGATGCTTTGTCATGTAACCCAGCACAAGAAGGATCAGAAATTCTAGTCATTATAAGGCTGTGATATTTTTTAGTGTAAAAATAACATCAAAGTTATGCTATGAATTTATCATATGGGCTTATGGGTGAAAATTAATTGTTATGATGACAAAATGTGTTTAATGTTTTAGAGCCTTTCAGAGGGAATGTGTTAGAGCCCAAAGTAGAGGATACCTTCCATCTCTTACTCTCCCCTCCCCGAGTCCAGAGCCAACAGAACCCACCCTTCCCCTTGGCCAAGCAGTGTGCACAGTAGAAACCTTCTGGCATTAAACACCTGGAGTTCTAGAATCTGCAAGACTTGGAGAGAAATGATGGGGATTGAGACTTGACTGTTTTCATGGGGCATTGTGGTAGACCCCAGGGGAGAAGCTGGCAGAGGCTGGAGCAGGGCTAGCAGAGGAGGAAAGGTTAAAGGAAGAGGGCTGTGGGAGAGTTAGGAAAGAAGCAAACACTCAGACAGTCTCCCAACACCTGCTCTGTCCCAACCGCAGCCCCTTGGTGAGGTCTTCCCTCTGATGTGGGAGTAAGGAATTAGAGTTGGGGGCCCTCAGTTTCCACCCTACCACTCACCTGTTGTCAATAAGCAACCACAATGAAATCCCTATGTGGGTCACTAGAGAGCAAGGGTCATCTCCTCCTTCAAGTGACAAGCAGTTTGGGAAGGAGAAAGTCCCTGACACCCTAACATTGCCCTCCCCAAGGATAACTCAAGGCATTGAGGCCACTTCAAAGCAGAAAGCAGATCCAAGGAGACTGCTTCTAACAGAAGTGCCACCCACAACGTTCATGATTCATACAGACACGGAAGTGAAGCAGAGGTCTTCACCTATGGTTATGGTTCAGCTGTTTGGACCCCAGGGGCGTTTTGATGATGCCATCGTGATGCAGCTGTTTTCAAGCCTAGAGTCAAAGTTGCTGAATCAAAAATGTAAAAATTTTACCTTTTGTTATGTAGTAATGTCCACAGCAGGCATCTTACATTCTGACCCTTCGCCACAGCCAAATCTGAATACAAGGAATGGGTCGTGGTGGGGAGACAGTGTTTTTTCTTGGGATAATTGGTGAGCCTTTGATTCCATCCTTGTGCCGTGATTGTCTCCTCATCGACAGTTCCGGAGAAGCCGTGATGCTTAAGCCCTGGAGCGTGGCTGTGACAGCTTCCCTGAGAATGCGCCACACAGCAGGTTATGTATATGATAAGATAGAGAGTTCCATAGGGACTGCATAACTCATTCTTTGGTGCAGAACTAAGGGAGTGCAGGGGTCAGAGTTGCTAAACTGTAGCCAGGAGGACTGTGAGAGTCCTGTACAGCTCAGCCTCTGGGCTCAGCTTAAAGTATTATGCCTGAGGCTCCCTCATAGTCAAGTGCATATAAAAAGCATGGCAGCTTACAGGGAGAATGGGCTGCATGTTGTGCAGTTACTATTCTACAATCAAGTGCTTTTTCTTAAAAAAACCAGATGTAGTTATGCCTAGTTTTGGAAAGTGACATGTATCAATCCTAGGCCAGATAATTTGAAGACATCACCATAGGGTCCATGACAGAATTAATGTAAGTAGTGACTCTTTCCAACTTTTTCTGGCCTTAGATTTTAGAGTGTGTTGTTACCATTGTCACCACCTAAATTTCACCACTGCATCTCTAGCTTCACATCCAAAATTTCAGTTTCAGCATCTGATTCCCTTCCCCGAAGCTAAATGCTGTAGGTAATGTGCCTCCCACTGAGACCCACTAGGAAGGGGATAATTTTCAGCAGCCAAAAAAGCTTGACTACAATCCATTTTATTGGCTGCCCAATATCAAAGCACACTTTACTTCCCATGTTTACTTCTCATAAAGAGAAGGAAAGAAAGGAAAAACACTTAATGCAACTTTTTTTCGTACACCTGAAAGCATGCACGTGCCTTCCCAAAGATAGGCCAAATCTCCTCAGTTACTCCTACATTTCCAAATCCAGTTGCATGTAGCTCTGCACGGCTCCACAGCAGTGTTCTGCAGGTTATATCCTGTAATGCAGAATTAACCACCATCAACGTGGGGTACAGAACAGTGAGTCTCATTGCCTCTCCTCCCTTGTAGATGGAGTTCCTTGACCAGAAGCAACATTTTATGGGACACCATGATGGTGAGTAAGACTATGGATGGTTTCACTGGCAAAGCATAGCAGGCAGGCATGGCAAATCCAGATCCAAAATAAGTGTCAATTATAGTGATTTTAAATTGCTACTCCTTTTAGAAAGAGAAAGTCCAATGTAATCAGCCTGTGACCAGATCAGTTGTGAGCTCTTGGGGGATATTGGCGTCACTTTGTATCTTTTTGCAATTCCACCCAAGGCTCAAACTCCTAGGAGACAGAGGGTGTCTAATTTAGATTGGATTCTACATTCAGTCACTGGTCAGAGATAGAGGTTCAAGGGGGGTTATGATTGACAGAAACAAAAATTATGGTTAACAAATAAAAGGATAGGGATGCTGGGCAGACAAAAAGAACGAATACCACATTCTACTGCTTTGAGGCTCACTTCCCTCCTCCCATATCACACATGGATTTTCATGTGGAATTTTAAATGCCTCATCCTAATATTAAAAAAAATCTATCTTATGTATGATCAAGATCACATTAGTTATTGTATCCAGCTTCATATTCAGGCCCCTGGGTGAAATTTATCCCTCTTCTGATTCCATTATGATTCTGCCTTGACATTCTAAAACCTGAAACTGATTCTTTTTTTTTTTTCTTACTTAACAATTTGTGCAAGAAAGTCATCTAAATTGATACAAGTGACTCTACACCATCCCTTTTCACTACTATATGGATATATTATCATTTATCAATTTTTCTGTTAAGGGATGTTGGAGTTTTTGTATTTTGGGCAATTATAAATAATACAGTGGTAAACATTCTTGTGTGTGTCTCTTTGTTCACATGTACAAGAGTTTTTCTAGGGGACATCCTAGGAGAGGAATAGCTGAGTCAGAGTTTGTGCATTTCTAACTTTTCCTCTTGTTAAATTACTTTCCACTTTATATTCCCATCAACTGTATGAGAATTTTTTTCCCTGACCTCCTCAACAACACTTGTTATTATTGAATAATAACATTTTTGCTTATCTGCTAGATGTGATGGTATCCCATTATATTTCTTATTTTCCTCTCACTGATGTCAGACTTAGGTGGCAGGTATTATTATTAACTCCATTTTACAGATGGGGCATCTAAGGCTTGGAAAATAATTTGTCCAAGGCCTCACAGTTACTAGGGGACAGGAAATCAGGAATGATCCTGGAAAGTCTAACTACAAGCTATAACATTTTAGCTAACACTTCACTGTTAGGTCAATATGTGTTGTTTTAATGCAGAAACAACCCAGGAAGTTGCATTTTTCTCTTCCTTCTGTACTCTTCCAGTAGTCTGCTCTCTGTCCAAACTTCTTTCCATTCCTCTAGTCATCTTTTTTTCTTATCCTTTCCTTGTTTTCTTTTCCATCTTTTTTCTTCCCTCTTTCTTCTCCCTCAGTCCCTTTTTCCCGTCTGTATCCTTCCTTCTATCCCTATATTTTAAAAAAGTGATTTTTAGCTGGGTTATCTTGCACAGCTATTCATAGATTAGAGAAAATGAAGTGACTAGGCATGATAAAATCTTGAGAGATTAACTGAGTTTTCCTTGGATTGTATGTGAAGAAATTATAAACCCACACACATCAAAGCTGAAGTGAAAAGAAAAAGCTGAATCATTTGTGTGTATATAATTTGGAAATGACTGTTAGCAAAAACTCTCTGCAGCAGCTGCTTCTGATACACACCACTTGTCTCCCATAATTAGAACAAAATTTAAGCTTCCTTAGGAACTGAAATTATGCAGCAAATTTATAATTAACAGTAAAATATTGAATAGAGAGCTGCCCCACCATTCATTTCTACATTAATTTCTCTGTTTAGTTTCTTCAGCATGTACTGCTCTTAGCTAAAAAAGAATTACCACGTAGCAGGTAATGTGAGGAATATGGTTACAAAATACAAGCTCCAGATGTTCTAAACCTTGCAGTTGGAAGAGCAGTGAAGTGAACTGGACTCAGTCACCCAAGCACCAGGTTCAGCAAATTTCCAGGCCTTGGGGTTTGTTAGAAGATACAAGACGTTGAATCAGTATTTTTATATAGAACGTTACAGTTTATCGTGTTGCTTTTTTCTTACGTGAAGAGATCTCTCCACTGTGCTCACACAGCCTCTCTGCGTCCCAAGGACATTTTGCCTTCTGTGAAGCTTTTTGGTTCTCGTGGTTGTTGCCATCATAGTGCGAAAGATCCTTGACGATTAACACCTTGTTTGACACTGAATTCAATTAAGGTAGCAAATATCCTGCTTTCTAATTCTGATCATGTCCATGAAGAACTGGCCCAGAGCACATGGTGAACCATTGTGATGACAGCAAGTCCCTTCACCTGCAGGGCCCCAAACTCTGGAATACAGCTCTATGAATAGAAAAATTAAAGGTGGGATATTGGGAGTGAAGCTGTGGTATAGGTTAGATAACCAATAAGAGCAGTATCATTTCTTGAGGTGCACCTGAAAACGTGAGGATGGGTAGATTCAGTATTGTTGATTTTTTTCCCTTTAAGTTAAGACTCATGGGAGTTTGAAGTAGGAGTAGAGGGTGAATTGAAAAAAATATTCTAAAGTTAATTTGGAAGAAAAACATGCATGAATTCACAAAAAAAATTTGAAAGAGTAGTAAGGAGTGATGACTTGTCAGACAAGGTATTAAAACATTACAAACTAGTTATTAGAACACAGTGGCACGGGCAGGAGTAGGTCAGCTTACCTGTTCACCTACACATGGACATTTTTGGATTTTTCTCAGTTTTCAACTATTATGAATGGAGCTTCTGTGAACATTCTTGTACAATTCTTTGCGTGGACAAAGAATTGGAAAGGGTTCATCTGCTTTATTCAGTTCACCAGTTCAAATGCTAATCTCATCTGGAAATGCCCCCCACAGACACACACAGAAATAATGTTTTATCAGCTATCTGGACATCCCTTAGCCTAATCAAGTTGACACATAAAATTAAACATTACTTATTGCAAATATTTTCTCCCAGTCTGTTTTCTTAATGGTGTGTTTAGAGAACAGAAATTTGTAATTTTGATGAAGTCTACTTTATTATTATTATTTTTTATGGTTTATTCTTTTCATGTGCTACCTAAAAATTTTTGCTTATATCAAACATGTAAAGGTTTTTTCTATGTTTTCTTCTAGAACTTTTATAATTTTTATAACTTTTATAATTTTTACTGATATGTTTAGGTCTTCTCTAACACAAGCACCTTAAGCTATGAATTTCCCTCTAACCTCTGTTTCAGCCTTATCCTTGATTGAACTTTGGTTTGAAATCTTTTCTAACTTTATTTTTGATTTCTTCTTTAAACTATGTGTTATTAAGAACTATGTTGTTTAATTTCCAGGTATTTGGGGATTTTCCTTATGTCTTTCTATTATTGATTTATAATTTAATTACCTTGTGGTCAGAGAACATACTCTGTGATTGTAATCCTTATCTTATGGCCCCCAAAATGATCTATTTTGGTGAATGTTTTGAATGTGCTTGAAAAGAAGGTTTATTATTATTTTTTGATGTATTCTATAGATGTCCATTAGGTCAAATTTGTTGTGTTTCTCAAGTCTTTTCCATCTTTACTGATTTTTTTGGTATACTTGCTTCATCAGTTACTGAAAGAAAGCTGTTGATCTCCAGCTGTATTTGTGGATTTATCTATTTTTCCTTTAGGTTTTGTCAGCTTTCTTCAGGTATTTTGAATCTGCATTATCATGTGCATTCCCATTTAGAATTGCTATGTCTTCTTGATGAATTTATCTTTTTATCATTATGAAATTCATCTCTATGTCTGTTCATATTCCTTGAACTCTACTTTGTTTTGTGTTAATGTAGCTACTCCAAGTTTCTTACAGTTAATATTTGCATGGTATATTTTATTCTATACTTTTACTTTATCTGTGGATTTCTTTTGATTCATTCTGATAATCTCTGCCTTTTCATTAGAATGTTCAGATTATCTATATTTAGTGTGATTATTGATATGGCTGAATTTAAGCCACCTTTTTTTTTTTGTTCTTTGTTCCTTTTTCCTTCTTTTTGGGGAGTTAATTGAGTATTTTATAATATTTCATTTATCTCCATTATTGACTATTAGCTGTCCTTCTTTTGTTTGTTTTTAGAGGTTGTTTTCTAATTTAGAATGTGCATCCTTTACTTATCACCTTCCACTGGGGGTGGCAGGGTTTGTTGCCCTTCCCCCAGTGGCTTCCACAGAGAAAAAGAGTTCAAGTGCACTTTGTGCCTTTTCCATTCAACTGAGGGAAGCCATCTCTTGTCTCTCACCCTGCCCAGTCTTTCTCATGAGCACCCTTTGGAGGTCTGTGTAGAAGCACTGCAAGTGAACATGAAGTCCACTTGTGTCTGAAACTCCCAGGGGTTCTGTGATACCACACTAGTCCACGCTGGCCCTTAAATAAGTTGTTAAGAATTTTAGCTGAATTCTTCTTGCCCACTTGTATGGTGTCCAGTGTCTCCTTCTCCTATACTTTGCCACAAGCAAGCCGATGCTTCTGTCTCCTTGAAGACTCTTGTCTTTCCTAATTTATTGCCCTTTGATCTCAGCTATTTGGTGGTCTAAAGAAATTATATGAATTTGCAGTTCATCCATCTTTTTCTTGTATTTGGGATGGGAATGCTACCTTTTCAGCTATATGCTAGGCATAAACAAAATTCTCACAGTAGAGGAACTTTAATGCAGTAATTAGTAATGGAAAAGCTAAGAAACCAAGTAGAGGTTAGTGAGCAAATCAAAGATTTGCAATATCAGGAAGCCTAGGCTGGGAGGTGAAGGGAAGAGGTGCTGTTCAGCCCAGTACCAAGCAGAATCTGGAACCATTGAGGAGGCTTGTCTGGTGGGAGCTGGAGCCATGGGTAAAACACAGACACTGCTTGAAATGGCACCTATGTCATGGAAGGAGGAAAAAAATACTCTATCTTTTCTCTTCCTCCTGCCATTCAGTTTCTGGACAGTGCCATCCATTGGCCAAACTAGTTGTCTTCAACTGACATGGCAACATGGAGAATATAGCCTGTGGAGATCAAATACCTCTTTTATTACCCAGAAGAGAGTAGGTGAAAGCTGAACTATAGAACAGAGGGTGATACCCTAATGCCAGCACAGATGTTTATCTTTTATTTCTCAATACTGTATTTATGCTACCCTACTGATTTTTCAATTTGACTTTATCTATTGATGTCCTGTTAAAAATTTGTTTCTCTTGAACTGCTTACATCCTCCCCCGTACTAAGCTTCCTCTATCTTGCAAATGTGGTTGTCAAAATTTTCGTGTAAATAATGAATGCTACACTGTTATGAATAGGTATGTACATGTCCACTGCTGAGCCATGTAATGCATTATGATTACATTTCCATTAAAAACTGTAAAAAATTATGGTTAAATACATATAGCATAAAATTTATCATCTCAACTATTTATACAGTTCAGTTGTGTTAAGTATATTCAAATTGTTGTGCAACCAACCTCTACAACTTTTTCATACCGAAAGCTCCCCATTTTTCCCTCCTCTCAGCCCCTGACCTCCACCATTCTACTTTCTGATTCTATGAGTTTGACTACTCAAGATACCTCTTGTAGGTAGAATTACACAGTATTTGTTTCAGCGTAACGTCCTCAAGGTTCATATATGTTGTAGCATGTGTCATAATTTCCTTCCTTTTTAAAGCTAAATATTGCACACACACACACATACATATATAAAACATTTTGTTTATCCATTCATTCACCAATGTTTACTTGGGTTGCTTCCACCTTTTGACTATAGTGAATGAATCATGCCACTGTGAACATGGGTATACAAATATCTCTTTGAGAACATGCTTTAAATTCATTTGGTTATATATCTAGAAGTGGAGTTGCAGGCTTATATGGTATTTCTGCTTTTAGTTTTTTTAGGAACAATCATAATGTTTTCAACAGTGACTTTTGTATTCTTACCAACAATGCACAAGGGTTCCAATTTCCTCATATCCTTGCCAGCACTTGTTACTTTCTGTTGTTGTTGTTTTATAGCAGCTATCCTGATGGATATGAGGTGAGTGGTATATATCACTGTGGTTTTGATTTGCATTTCCCTAATGATAAGTAATGTTGAGCATCTTTTTATAAGCTTGGTGGCCATTTGTATATCTTCTTTGGAGAAATGTCTATTCAAGTCCTTTGCCCATTTTTTAATCAGTTTTTGTTGTTGTTGTTGAGTTGTAGGAGTTCTTTCTATATTCTGGATATTAATTTCTTATCAGATATGTGATTTAAAAATATTTTCTCCCATTTCATAGGTTGCCTTTTCACTTTGTTGAGTGTGTCCTTTGAAATAAAGAAGTTTTTAAATTTTGATGTAGTCCAGTTATCTGTTTTTGCTTTTATTGCTTATACTTTTGATATCATATCCAAAAAATCCTTACCAATCCTTACCTTACCTTCTGGTGTCATGAAACCTTTCCCTTATATTTTATTCTAGGAATTTTGTATTTTTTGGTCTTACATTTAGGTCTTTGATCCATTTTGAGTTAATTTTTGTATGTGGTGTAAGGGACCAAATCCATTCCTTTGCATGTGGATATCCAGTTTCCCCACCACCGTTTGTTGAAAAGACTGCCTTTTCCTCATTGAATGGTCTTGGTAACCTTGTCAAAAATCATTTGCCCATATAAGTGAAGGTTTATTTCTGGGACCTCTGTTTTGTTCCACTGATCTATCTTTATGCCAACACTCTATTTTGTTCCATGTCTGTCTTTATGCCAACACTACACTGTTTTGATTACTGTGGTTTTGTAATAAGTTTTGAAGTCTGAAAGTGTGAGACTTTCAAATTCATTCTTCTTTTTCAAGATTATTTGGGCTATTCAGGATCCCTTGAGGTTCCATATGAATTTTAGGATGGATTTTTTTTTTTAATTTCTGAAAAAAAATTATTGGGATTTTAATTGAGATCGCATTAAATCTGTAGATTGCTTTGGGTAGTACTGACATTTTAGCAAAATTAGTTTTTCAGTAAGTCATCTCATCCCTGCTCTCAGTTGTGATTGATCTTCCCAAATCAAAGAGATCTTCTGATTTCTGGTCTTTTGGGATGTCTAAATGGGATGTTAGAGTACTTTGGGCATTGGGTCCTATCTACTCCTTATGAAGATTTTCAACTAACCCTCTTGCTTTCAGCCCAACCTAAACTGTTGAACTCAGTGATGTCTGGTTTATCCAATTCTTGAGAATTCACAAGGTTCTGTAACTTACCAAGTCTTGACACATAATTCGCTTACTTTTTTGGATTTCCCATGTCAGAGTCAGGCTTATTTTTCCTCTGGCCTATTAGGGTACTTTTCACTTATTATTTTTCAGTTTCCAGATGTTGTTGACATTTCTCATACACTATAATTATTTCCTTTTCCCCCCCATAGATTTGTAGTTTTTAATTCCTTTTCCTCTCATTTTAATGGGATTTCAGAGGTAACAAAGAAAAAAACAATTACATTCAACCCAAGTTTACTCATAAATTTATGTATTATGTCTTAAATTATGAAAGAACTTAAAATAACAGGAAGTGGTTATCTTGACAGTTATAATTAGGCAAATTAATTTGCTGGCTAATTCAACTTTAAAATGTTTTATTAATAGTAAGGTGAGGAAAAATGGAAATAGTTAAGTTAGATATTTACTTCAATTTTTCTCTTCATTTGACTAATTTTTATAGAAAATAATAAGAGAAATATGATTTAAGAGATTATAATAATAACAAAAAAGCTTATAATACTAAGAGAAAATGCAGAATACAAATTTGTAGATGCTGCTTGATCACAAATATGTGTCTAGAGTTTCATGATTAAAAGACAGTTCTTTATATTCCCTCTGTAGACAAAAATTGCTATAAATTTTAAAACCTTTTTCTTTGTTGTATTTAGAGTGCTTTGGTGTTTTCCACGAGTCCCTTTGAGTCCATATTAAAGGGATAAGAAATAACATCTAGATGGGAGCAGAGCAGAAGGAGAACAGACTAGAAGAAAGACTCATATCATTGAAGACACGGGCTTGCAGATTTTAAAGCAGTCCTTGACATTTTTTTCTGGATGCTATAGTCGGTCATGATTTTGGATTGCCTTCCTATTTTCGGAAGATTAGCATATTTATGGTTGTAAACATGTCACTCAGACTGTTGGGAGTGAGTATCTCAGGAACCGTATATGTAGAATGAGGGTATTTTCTCTCCCTTAAACTTCAGAACAAAGAGAGGTGCCTGGCCAGCCACTAGCTGCTTCAGCCCTCATGGTCTTCTACTGCCAGCCTTCATCTAATTGCAACTGCACGGGACACCCTGAGCCACAGCTCTCCAGCTGAGGGTTTCTTAAATTCCTTATTTAGGTTTATTTTTTGGTGGGGGGAGGTAATTAGGTTTATTTATTTCTTTATTTTTAGAGGAGGTACTGGGGATTGAACCTAGGACCTTGTGCATGCTAAGCGCATGCTCTACCACTTGAGCTATATCCTGTCCCCCATTAAATTCTTGACTCCCAGAAACAGGAAAGAAAAGAAGGTGACTGTTGTTTTAAGCCACTAAAGTGTATTGGAACTAAGACAGTTATAGATAATGTACTTATAGTACCAAAATATTTTCCAGTTATTTATTGGTACGTAACAAACTACTCCAAAACTTAGTGGTATAAAGCACGTGTTTTATTATGCTCACAGATACTGTGGATCAAGAATTTAGACAGGTTGTAATAAGGATGGTTTGTCACTGCTCCATGATGTCTGATGCATCAGCTGGAAAGACTCACAGGCTGGAAATGACTGAATGACTGAGGACTTGTGTCATTTGGAAGCTGCTTACTCACACATATGTGGTGGTTGATGCTGGTTGTTGGCTGGAACCTCAGCTGGAGCACCTACCTGGCTCTTCTATGTGGCCTGGAGCTTCCTCACAGCACGATGGTTGGATTCCAAGAGCAAGCTAGTAGTTTCTTGTAGCCTTGTCCTGGAAACCTGCAGTGTCCCTTTTATTGTGTTCACACAGCCTAGATTCAAGGGGAGAAGACATTAGCCCTTATCTCTGGTTGGAAGGAGTATCCAAGAATTTTCGATACATTTAAAATACCATCACACAATCCATAGGCTAGGTAGTGGTCTATAACATGGTCTGGCTCCAAAAGATAAACGGGGTTAATTATTTTCTCTTTTTTTAAAAATTTAAATAATGCAAAGGAATTATCTAGTTAGAAGTAAGAGGTAGAGACAAAAGAATACCGACAAGGCCATGGGTATGACCAAGGTTATGAAGAAGCAGAAACTATGAGAAAGCAGAACATCTATTGAGTAGAGATACAGTGAAGGAGAAATGAAGAGAAAGGAAATTCATGTAGCCCTGGGGAGGGACCATAACAAGGCAGGGTGGGCTCTGCAATACCCCCGACCCCGGCAGTTCCGTTCAGTTCCAGTTCACCTGTTGCTCTTGACATTGACCCAGTTTTCTAGGTCACAGTAAATAACAGTGTCCTACCTGGCAACAGGACGTGTGAAATGAATGAGGCTGGGAAACAGCTTCTTCCCTCAGAGATTTTACCGTCATGATGGTGAGACCCACCATTAGAGGTAAATAACTGTGAAATGGTCGGTGCTGGATAGTGAGAAAGAGCCACTCTGCTCATTATGTCCATGTGAACCTGGTCGTTACCGGCTGGGAAGAGTGGGAAGCAGGCACAAGAAAATAATGCATTACTTCTAAAGATGTATGTTTTAGGGTGCGTTTTGAAATGGCAATGTGTAACTTAGTAGAGACCTGGTTTTATCCAATCACGGGAATTATTTTTGTAATTCAGGCATGAAAAAACTTCAAAATACATTTGTTCAATAGGTTTTTCCCCAAATTTGAGAACACTTACATTATCTGGTTTATGTTGGTCCAATGATTACTTAATTCAGTGGCATACACTTTTAAAAGAAATATTTTGTTACCCAAGAAACAAGATGCTTTCCCGGTGCTCTTCAGTGCGGTGTTTGGATTTCATCTGCTGCTATGTACTGAGCTTTCCATCTAAAGAGATAGTTAGGCACGATAGTAACTATCATAAGCATTAGATATTAGTGTGTCACGGGGAAAATGTATGAAAAGCCCAGGAGTTTTTCAGTGAATGACCTTTGTCGGCAGGTACAACCCCCTTCTGAGCTGACTTCACATTGTGTCTTTTCTGTCACAGCAAGAGCAGCTCGAAACATGCTACTTTACTGGCAGAATTTTAAGTGAGTCTTTGGTAGAAGAGGTCTGTAAGAAAAACACATACACTAGTATCATTCACATGAATAATAGGCAGTCATTATGGTACCACTATCAAAACAGCATTGACTCCAAGAACATCATCTTCTTACTAGAGAGAATAAAGAGTTGAGCTGTGAATAATACTAATATATGTAGTACAATGTGAAGTCAGGTTAGGGGAGGGTTGTATCTGTTGACAAGGGTCATTCTTTGAAAAACTCCTGGGCTTTTTACACAGTTTCATCGTGACACACTAACATTTAATACTTTTTGTAGTTATTTAACCTAATCATTGTGCCAAGGATATAATTGACCTTAACTCCTGTAGGAGGAACATAGAGTAACAATGCTCTAATTTTGTATGTCTCTGTTCTATAATGACAGGCTGTCATTTTCTATAATTTACCAGAGATGATGAACAATGTGTGTAGGCTGAATGTAGTTGCTTAGTAACCACCTTTTAAAACTTTCTTAAATGTAATTACCTCTCTGCCAGGGAAACATAAATCCAGCTAATTTGCATTGAACCACTCTCTAAGCAACTCAGCATATTAAACACCCTTGTGCTTTTTATTTCAAATTATTTGCCTTTCTAAATTCTGTTAAGGTAAGCCACCTTTGTTACGATCGTTATTTCTCTTTGAACAAAGTGAGACTTCCAAATGGTTATACATTGTCATTTCCCCTGCTGTTTTTCTGTATATCTTTTTATATTGCCTTTTTTTTTTCAAAAGTTAAGGATGGAAACTTGTGAAGAATCATGAAAATCTTCAGTTCCATTCTAAATGATTCTAAATGCTTTCAAACATCACCAATCTGTTTTTTTTAACTGCATATCAGAATTTGTACCATATGAACGTTCTCTTTGCTTCTGTCCCTGATCCCACTTCTTGCGGTTAATCGAACATCTATGTTGCTGTTTAAAAAAACGTGGAGTCTAAGTGGACACCTAGCACATAACTTCACTTTTTACAGTCGTGTCTACCCATGTACACTGACTTGAAGGAGGGAATGATCAAAAGCTAGAATTTTGTTAAACATTTATTGTTAGTGTTGCAGGATAATATTTCAAATCATTATTTGCTGTCCTATTTCAAGTGCACTATTTCAAGTCCATCTTGTATAGTTGCCCACTTTTCCCCATGTGACAGAAAGAACTCCTGTGATGTAGGAATAATTCACAGCTGAGGACAAGGGTGACTTATTCTTTGATTCCAAGTTTGAGGTGATTGTGAGATAGAAAAGACCAGAAACGGATTTGAGTAACTGAAAGAACATGTTTGTTTTCACTTGCCAATCCCCAAACTTAATAAATGAAGTCCAAGCTAGAGGAGAGGGGGAAGTTTGAGGACAAAGGAAATTAGAAGCAGTATACTGACTTCACACCCAAGTGTATGTCTGCACCCTCTCAAATCTTTCTTATATCTCCAGATCCCAGAGAGGAACGTCCCAGGTGAAATTTGGCACAATTGCAAGCTTCTGAGAGAAATCCCTTGGTCTATGCTGTCTCAGCAAAATGGCAGAATGGTATAGAAGGAAAAGAGTGGACCAGAGACATTCTCCTCCCCCTCAAAAACACACCACTTTTCCCCTGGATCCTGAGACCCAGTTTTTCTTGGGGCCCCAGCCTGGGGACACAGAAGTTAGCTATGAGGGAGAGCTGGTAAACCCACCTGCCAGGAAATCACCTAACAGGGTTGAGAAGGTCTTCACCAAAAGAATGCTGTTTGCACTTTCAGCCAGGGACAAGATGGAGTGCGGAACTGAACCCAGAGGACTGGCAGCACCAGAGAGCAATGAGGAGCTGATGGTCAAGAGCTCTGAGAGCTCTGCCTAAGGAAGCACTGAACACCTTAAGCCAAGAGGACAGAAAAGTTACACTGCCAGAGACACCAGCAGACACAGGACCTCACAGAGGTGACATGTAGGCTGCCAATGCTGTAATGCTCCTGTGTGCTTCCTTGGACTCAGATAATACTCCAGAGAGAAGAATGGAGGAAGACAGAACATTCAGCTCACTAAAGTTTAACCAGGTAAGTGGTTTAATTACAAGTTGGAACTGATCCAGTGAAGAATCACTGCTAGACCAAGAAAATCCAGGAACTACTTGTATTAAGTTGCTGCCCTTTATACAGATTGGGAAAAAAGATTGAACTGATATACAAATAAAGTGATCATGTTTGCACCCTGTTAATTTGTACCTACGGGGCTCAGCCTGCTTTTGTGTCAACTTGGCAGGGGTTGAGAAGATGAGGATGGAGGGAACAGAGGAGTATATTCAAGTTTCTATCCCATATGGACAGTTTGGTGATATGATCAAGAGTAGACAATCTGAAACAGGCAATCGGTTTTCTGTTTGGGGGCAAATTATTTGATTCTATTGTGTCCAATTTTCCCCATCTGCAGAAATATGAAATGTTCAACTTCACAGGGTTGTTGTGAGGTTTTGAAATAAAATATACCACGCTTTTGGCACACAGTGTCTGGAATACAATTACGGTATCATATTCTTGACCTTAGGGCACTCCTTCATTCCCCCTCTCCCCGCCCTCCCTTCCACCCCTCACCTGGAAAGAAGGCTCCATGTGGGCAGAACTTCTTCCTTATTCGCTTCTGTATCCATAGCGTCTGGCACATAGTAGGTACCCAGTAAATAGTTGGTGAATGAATTAACTGGCGAGGAGCTCTGGGGAGATGGCTGGGAGTGTTAAAGCAGGTCCTACCCATAGGGAAAGCCCAAATGAAAGGAAAAAAACTTAGACCTTGGTGGGATAAATGGAAGAGCAGACGTTTGTGAATGAAGTCTCAGGAGAGCAGTTCTGATTAGGAGGAGGCAAACAGAACACAATCATACTCATATGCATACAGTTTTATAATAGAAGGGGGACAGATTTCCATGGTCTGCGTGGACAACAATAATCCTGAGGTATAAGATCATACTGTCATACCTTGTATTTTGCAACAGTGTGTGTGCATGCTTATGGAGAAGTCCATGTGTGTCTGTTCCTAGTGTGTGTTTCTGAGTGCCTATGAAATGCTTGGATCAGATTTTTCAATCTTACCTGATTGTTATGGATCTCTCCTCTGTCCATCTCTCATAAGAAAACTGAATTTTTCTGTTTTAAAACTATAAACAGTAGAATTTAACTGCATCACAAAATCAGTGCTTTAAGAATTTTTTTTTTACTCCTAATGCTTGAAGAATCTTTAAGAGCTTGTAAAGATGAAGAAAATTTTAAAAGATTTTCATTTGACATTTCAAGACCACTGTAAACGGTTTTTAGAATATAATTAGCCCTTACGCCTGGCTCATTTATAAAATGGGTAACAGACTTGACCTTGGAATAAGAGCAAATTGTAAGGGATAATGGGAGTAGGACATAGTGTACCTTTCTTCTTTCTTTTACTCTTTCTTTCTGTCTTTTCCCCTTTCTTTCTTTCTTTCCCTCTTTCTTTCTTTCAAAATAAAAAAAAATTAAAATCTCATGTTTGTAGTTTTTATTATTTTTATCATAACTGCTAGGAATGATGGGTAATGATTTTCTGAAGGAACAAAATTTTATATTTCTAATATTTAAAGGGATTTAATATCCTTTACATAGTAAGTGATGCTGTTTAATTCTGTTTTTCTTGAAAATCCTTATCATTTGATTTCCATATTCTTTGCCACATAAGGAATGCCCTCTGCAGAAAGTGGTCTGCCCTAATATTATGACATTCTTATGAAGCCATAAGTAAATGTTCTTTTATTTATGAGAAAAGGAAAATTTTAATTTTTTTTTTGGAATAACTACTTGAATATGACACCATTCAATAATGTAGAACTTCATGCTTCCAGTAAAGATCTTTCTCTGAGACCAGCAGCAGGAAAGAGTTGTTTAGGAGAAGCTAACAGTAGATCCAGTTGAGTAGGAAGGAGTTGGTCCCATGATTCTCAAACTTTAGCATTATAAGAATCACCTGGAGGGGAGGGAGGGTCTAGCTCAGTGGTAGCGTGTGTGCTTAGCATGCATGAGGTCTTGGGTTCAATCTCTGGTACCTCCACCAAAAATAATAAACAAATAGATAAACCTAATTACCTCCTATCTTAAAAATAATTAAAATAAAAATAAGTTTTTTTTAAAAAAAGAATCACCTGAAGAGTTTATTAAACCCACAGATCACTAGGCCCTGTACCCAGAGATTTTGATTTAATGTGTAGTGTAGTGGTGGCCTCCAAAAAGATATATTCAGATTCTATCCCATGGAATCTTGTAAATGTGATCTTAGTCGTCCTGGATTATTGGGGTGGGCCCTAAATCCAATGATAAGTGTCTTTATAAGAGACACAGAGAAGGGGAAAAGACATACAAGGGAAACAGCCATGTGAAGGCAGAGATTGGAGTTTTGTAACCACAAGCCGGGGTACACCTAGAGCCTCTAGAAGCTGGAAGAGACAAAGAATGATTCTTCCGTAGAGACTTGAAGGAAGCACAATCCTGCTGACACCTCGATTTCCAACTTCTGGCCCCCAGAGCTGAAAGAGAATACATTTTTGTTGCTTTAAGCCACTTGGCTAATTGTAAATGTTTCAGCAGCCCTAGGATACTAATACAGGTGTAGACCAAGAGCCTTCACTTCTACAAGCTGATGCTCTGCTAAGTGGACCATGATTTGAATAGCACTGATTTAGAAGATGCTGCAAGTTTAGATGAAAAAGAAATCAAATCCAGGGATGTTCCAAAAAACAGTTGAATGCAATAAATTTAGATCATCAAACTGTTTAGGATATCTGAAGATGAGCAATAATGAAATGAAGTTAGCTTGAATTGCGTCAATTACTTTTTATCCTTTTGATGTCGTGAGTGTTCTATGCTCACAGAGCCTGTTAACTACTGAGTATCCTCCGGCCTCAATTTAAACTTCATTTCCTAGGTGGGAGCGTCCAGATTAGCCTTTATTGTAACACTCTAATGGCTCTCTGTACTTCTTTGTGGCCCTAATCACCACTGTAATGATTGTTTAATGTCTGTCTTTCTGGAACATTGTAAATTTTTAAAGGACAGAGGCCACAAAATTCTTATTAATGGCTGTATCCCCAGTTCCTAAGACAGAATCTGACACACAGTGACATTCAGAAAATATAGCAATGGATGGAAGTTGAGCCCTGCCCTAATGAAGGTAGAAATCAGAAGTTCAGAGATCACTACTCTGAGTGGAATGTTTGCTGTTTCCCTATTGACTGCACATTTTTATTAAGCAGATTTAATAGATAAAATCAGATGTTAGAAGTAGACCAACAAATGATTATTAAGTATTTCTTTCTGTGCAGAATGATTTATTAATTATACGCACTGAATCAAAATACATGTTTTGTAAATACAAGCGCTAGCAGCTCCAGTGATTGCTGTGGTCATGTTTTCTCCTCTGAGCAAGTTGATTTTCCATCAATTTGTGTTATACACATGCAAAACAGATGACACCTTCTGGAAAGTATTCATTTTAGTAACCACAAAATACTTATGTCTTTATTAGGCTTTTAGAGATAGGCTTTGAAATGCAGCTTCTTATTTTTTTTAATCAACAATGTGAAATTAGCTTTTTAAGTGTACCGCCACTTTACATTCCTGAGAACAAAATGACCAGTTTGTTACTATGACTACCTAACACTGGTCAGAATTTAATTGTTAAACCCCAGGCTAGCACACAGAATGGTATTCAGTTTTGGTGGGGTCACTGCCGCCAGCTCTAGCTATGCAAGGTGACCCAGGAAATTTCAGCAGAAGTTGTTATATAAGAGTAGCTCATTCTTCTTCTGTGGAATACCTTTGTTTTTAACCTTTCAAAATATACTTTTTTCTAGCTGTATTGAGGTATAACTGACAAATAAAATTGGAAGATATTTAAAACGTACAACATGATGATTTGATATGTATACACCGTGAAATGATATTTCACTGAGATATCTTAAAAGGTTTCTACCAACTAGATAATATTTTACATATTAGCTACTAGCTAGTAAGTGTAGTTTTGAGTTAAAACCTTTGAGTTCAAATTTTAAATTCATCTCTATGTGAATTAAAAAGACCATATTCTTTTCATAAGACCACATGTAACAATAAAATAAGTGGCTTAGGAGTTCCACCTCAGGCTAGGATGTGAAAGTGTGATATTGTGGTTTATAAGAAATATCAATTTGGTCTTAGTCCGTGGTTTCTGGCTCACTGCTCCCCAAACTCTTGGAATTTTCTGAGTGATAAGAGAAATTGGAGCATCTTTTATCCTAATATTTGGTCTCTGGTCCTCAGTTTCTAAAATCACTTCAGAACTATAAAGGTGAAATAGGTGTCTTGTTAGTCATAACAAACTCCTTTCCACCAAAACTGCATTTATGTTAATGAGGTGACTTTTGGACCTGCACCTAAGGATGGGAGCTGGCTGCCAGGGGAGGAGTCAACCATGTAATTAGAGGGTTGGAACTTTCAGTCGCCCGCCTGTCCCCCATCTAGGGAGAGGAGAGACCCTGGAGATTCAGTTTAATCACCAGTGACCAATGAGTTAATCAGTCATACCTATGTAATGAGGCCTCCATAAAAACCCCAAAAGATGGGTTTGGAGAGTTCTGGGGTGTTGGACACATGGGGTTGCTGGAAGATTAGTGCCCATGGAAGCTCTGTGCCCTTTCCCATACCTTGCTCTAGGAAACTTTTCCATCTGGTTGTTTCTGAATTATATCCTTTTATAATAGACCAGTAATCCATTAAGTAAAAGGTTTTTTTTCTGAGGTCTGTGAGCCACTCTAGCAAATTAATTGAACCCAAGGAGGGGTTGTTCGAACTTCTAATCTATAGCCGGTTGCTACTTGGACTTGTGATTGGCAACTAAAGTGGAGGACAGTCTTACGGGACTGAGCCCTTAACCTGTGGAATCTGATACTGTTTCTGGGACATAGTGGCACAACTGAGTTGAATTGTAGGACACCCACCTTGGAGAAATTTTAGAGTGTGTGGATAAAACCCCACAGACACTGAAATTATATGCCCTTTACAAAGGGCATGGGAGACTTTAATCTTGTATTATCTTTTCTTGTAGTATTTTTGGTAATACTACCAAAGAATCAGGATGACATAAAACTCATACTATCTATGGACTTTAGAAGTGTGTTGGATGTAAAGGAAGTGTTTGCAAACTGATTACCAATACTCTAAATCCTTCAGCTTTATTTTGTTTTGTTTTTTCCAAAATTATTTTGGATACTTGATGTCTTTTGCATTTTCACATAATTTGAAAGTCAGCTTGTCAAACTTTATTAAAAGAAATCCTACTGAAATTTTGAGTGGAATTGCATTGAATCTATAGTAAATTTGGGGAGACCTAGTATCTTAACAATACTAAGTTATCCAAAGCATGGGCACAGTATATCTGTCTTCGTTTCTTTAGTTCTTTAATTTCTCTCAATAATATTTTGTAGATTTCCATCTATTGATCTTGAAGATATTTTAAAAAACTTATTCCTAAGTATCTTATGGCTTTTTTTTTTTTTACTATTGTAAATGGCATTGGATATTTAAATTTCAATTTCCAATTTAATTGCTGGCTGAGATAAATACAGTTCATTTTATATGTTAACCTTGTATCCTGTGAGCTTATTAAATTAACAAATACTCCTACTACCTTTCGTGGTAGATTCCTAAGGATTTTCTATGTATACAATCATGTCATCTATGAATATAGATAATTTTACTAATTCTTTTCTAATATGTGTGCCTTTTACTTTTCTTCTTGCTTTTTTGCACAGGGTGGGACCTCTAGTACAGTGATAAATAGGAGTGGTGAAAGGGACTTGTCTTCCTTCCAGTTTTAAGAGAAACACATTTAATTTTTCACCATTATATATGGTATTAGCAGTAATTTGAAAATAGATGACCTATTTTAGTAATGAAGTCATCTTGCTATTCAATAAGTATAAAATAGCAGATCGTATAAGCTCCGAG
Organism: Camelus dromedarius; assembly: GCF_036321535.1. Classification (NCBI taxonomy): domain Eukaryota; kingdom Metazoa; phylum Chordata; class Mammalia; order Artiodactyla; family Camelidae; genus Camelus; species Camelus dromedarius. Next base: position 50,135,413 of record NC_087438.1, read on the forward strand.
ATCCATTTAGTCTAGTAAACAATTCTGCTCTATAGTCAGTAATGTTTATTCAAATGTAAATGTATTGAATCCTTTTTCTTTTTTAGAAGAAGTATAATATTGGATGAATTGTCATGAATCTGAAACTGTCTATGTTTGTTCAAGGTGAAATAGCAATTTCTTGACTGAATACACATGACTATGGATAGGAGGTTCACTTTTGTTGTGTCACAAAAGTTCTCATTTATCATTTGAATGATACTCAGATTAAAGAGTTAGACCCCTGATACCTATCAGTCTGTGTCTCTTTTCTCTTTATACACGAAAGCACTTAAGTTCTCAGAGTTTATCTAATGTCCTCAGGAGAAAAACCAACAACTCCTTGGAATACCACTGGAGGACATTCTTAAATTCTTTTAAGAGGAGGGTCTGAATCATCTTTGTTTACTTGCATTTCTCATAGAAGTTGTATACATTTTGGCTCTGCTGTATTGTAAATAAGTTTCCATTACTTGATTTCCCTATTCTTGCTACCTGAAAGAATCTAATTAACACAGCTAAAGTTAAAGTCAAGAATACATTATTATTTTCAGACTCCTTCCTCTGCTTGACCTGGAATATAGCACACTTTACATTCTTCTGCCCTCCTTCCTCGGCCCCAGCCATCCCTACAATACCCTGAACAGCCAATGTTAATTTAACATAGAGGCTATGGACCTATCTTGCTGGTGAAAGAATTGAAATATATTAATAAAATAAAAAATCAGTTTTATTGGGGGAGGATCTTGTTTAGAGAAAAACTGTGTGAGTACAATGCCATTTGCTTAGGCCCTAGATGGATGGCCAGACAACTTTGGGAAATGCATGGTTATTTAGTGTGGGGAATTTTCTGATGAAAAAACAAACATTTGTACACAGATCAGGAAGTAACTGGATGTCCTTTGGCTTAATAAGACCAGGGTTATTATTTGGCAAGTAAGAAAATAAATAGGAGAAATAAGTATCCTGCAAATAAAGAAACCAGGGCATTTTTCACATAGGCTTAACTGTCTGGACTTTACAAGGAAAACGCTCTTGCTGTGGCAAGTTGTTGCCTTTGGGTGTTTTCGGGAAAAGTTCGCCCCAGCACCTATCACTGGAGGAGATGCAACTGTGGTTGAAGCAACCTGTCCTCATCCTTTCTCCACCCTTTCGGAGAGGACTGACTATCCCAAGATGAAAGGCATCTTTCTCCATCCCTCTCTTCTTGTGTTGTGCAATGATACCACAGCCTCTGAGTAGATACAGAATGAGAAAACATTATGGTAACAGGGTGGGACGGGGAGCAAAACTGGTTCTTGTGATCAGAACAACTTTTCCACTTGTTTAAAAACAATTAAGATATAATTGACATGTAATTATCAATTTATGTATTAGTTTCAGGTGTACAGCATAATGATTTTATATATATGTGTGTGTGTGTATATATATAAATGAGTGTCATAATAAATTAGTTAATATCCATCACCACACAGTTACAATTTTTTTTTTTGTGATGAGAACTGTTAAGATTGATTCACTTAGCAACTTTCAATTCTATACTATAGTATCATTAATTATAGTCACCATGCTGTACATTACATCCCCAGGACTTACTTATCTTACAACTGGAAGTTTGTAACTTCTGACGGCCTTCCCCCGTTTTTCCCCCTCCCTACACGTTGCCTCTGGCAACCGTCAACATGTTCTCTATCGGTTTTGTTTTCTTCTTTTTTTAGATTCCACATATAAGTGAGATCATATGGTATTTATTTTTCTCCATCCATTTGTTTTATTTAGCATAGCCTTCAAGGTCCACCCAGTTGGTCGAAAGTGACAGGAGTTTTTTCTTTCCATGGCTGAATAGTATTCTTACATATGTACCACATTTTCTTTATCCATTTGTTCATTGATGGACACTTAAGCTGCTCCCATTTCTTGGCTATTGTAAATAATGCTGCAGTGCACATAGGGGTGCAGATACCTTTTTGTTTCCTTCAGGTAAATATCCAGAAGTGGAATTGCTGGATCAAAATTTTCACTCTTGATGATGATGGCACCGTGCAGTGCTTGGGTCCAGGAACAGTGGAAGAGCAGGCATACCGAACGCTGTTCGTGTGAACTCAGACCTCACCTGTCAGCTGGTGTGGATTCCAAAATATTCAGAATTTCAGTCCTGGGTCAGGGAAGACTGAGACCTTTCTTGAATTTTTAGGGCCTGGAAGAGTGTTGCCAGGGTGTGCTGGTTAATGTTCAACCAGGTCTCTGAAGGAAGAAAAAAACTGATTTATAGAGTTCTCCAATTTCTGTGGTGTAGGTACTCTCTCCATGGTGGAATTCAAGCTACCAGCGTGATGTTACTGACCGCGGGGTTGGGTAGAGATGCATAGTAGCACAACATTAAACAGCATTTCCACTGTAGAGACACAGCAGATATTGTCTTAGGGGCGTAGATAACAGAAAATTGTAAAATTAGAAAGGCATGATTTTTGAGTACTTATTACCTTTGCTTTTAACATTGGAAACGTAGAGGTCTTATATTTGCGAATAATCTGATTATTTGTGTAGAACATTTAAGAGGTTTTGGGCCATTTATTTCTCACTTGTGGCTTTTTCACTTCTCCTTTTTACCTTCAGCTACTCTGGGTCAGAAAGGTTTTTATGCAATGTCTTGGCTTCACATTTTGAGGTTTTGCTCAGCTATTTGGTTCTGATACATTTGGTGATATTAATGCCTGAGATATTTTTAAAGGCAAACATTCTGATAGTGAAATTATAGTTCATTTACCAAAGAAGATTTTGTGCCCAATTATTCTAGGTCGGTTAAATGTCATGTCTTCCTATTGCTTTCCAGAACCCCACATTATGTTTTCTGTTACTTTATTCTGCTGATTCAATTTGCTTACTAAAGATTCTTCAAAGTGTATCAAGCTTTCAGTTTTCAATGCATGACAAATATAAATTTGGGCATATTCAACTTTCTGCCCATTACATTAAAAATGGTTTATAATTAGCCCGAAACAATGTAACTTTGAATTTCCCCATTATTTTATTCTATGTGAAATAATTCTAATGTAGTAATCTATACATACTATTTACAGTTTCTTGTTTTACAAAAGACATGAGAAGTAGTATAAAAACATATTCTGTTTGATACTTCATGGTTATGATTTATCAGATAATGAGAATCTTTTTCTAGAAAAATTGATTCTGATATTTTCATCTATATTCTCTGCTTTGTTTAGAAGTAATACAAAACTTAAGTTTTTTAATGACCTCTGTGGTGGAATCCCAAACCACTGCTAGTCCAGTGCTATTCATTTATTCATTTATTTAACAATAGTATCTACTGTGTATCCGCTGTGGCCTCTTGCAGTGAAAGCTGGCACAGATGAGGAGCAGATACCAGGCTGGATGGTTAGAATCAAGATCCTCAGAGAGACAGAAACTGCCAGCCAAGGCAGATCTTTTACACTGATTTTCCTTGGCTGGCAAACCTGGGACCTTGAAATAAGGATGATGTTATCTGGGTGGGTGGATACCCTGGGAAATTTGGCTCTGTGGCCCCCTTTGAAATAGAGCTGCAGGGGCAGCATATCCACACTGCCCAAGTCTCGCCCAGCATGGTGGCGGTGCTCACCTCAAGAGCCCACCCACTTCCTCTGCTAGCAGCCAGGCTGATAACCAGAGCTAAATCCCAGCATAACCCAGCTGGGGGTGTGCTGGGTCTGTTAGAGGGTAAGAAATAACACTCTGTAGGAGCAATGAGAATTAGCTAGCCTGTGCCAGCAGGGCCCAGGGAAGTCCCCCTAGGAGTGATGAGGTTGAGCCAATTCATAAAATATTTGAATATAAAACTCTTTAGGGACTAGACTTTTTTCCTCTGCCATTTATGAAGGAGTGTTTAAAAATAAAAGCAGGAGATTAATATGAACACATTTGTTCTCTGAAGTGAGCACTTGATTACAGTATGTGAGGTGGGTCAGAAGTGGGCAAGAGTGGAGGAAGTCTTGTGTTAAATGGTACTGGGATCAGACTTAAAGAAACCTAGCTGCTGGCTTCAGAAAATACTTGCTCCTGGAAGAGGAGATAATGAACTAACTGAAACAGTTCGTTCATCAAGACTCATTTAAAAACTTTCTCTTCACTGTGCCCACTAATAAAAAGCTGTTATGTCACGAGCTGAGGGTTGAGAAGGGAATTGGAGGTGAGGACACAGAATCCCAGTACTGGGTTGTGGTGACATCAAAGGAAAGTTACAATGGAGCCAAGAGACCATCTTTCTGCTCCAGAGCACCCACTCACCATACTTGCTTCCCACCACTACTCCATGGCCACGACTGTTGGCAGCACTCTCCTGAAAAGCCTTCTCTGGTTCCTGGCATGACTTGCGTGGTGCAGACTTTGCTTGAGAGGTTCCTATCACAATTGTGTTTGCCTTCCTTATTTACCTGAAACAGTATTTTATTAAAACAGTTAAACCTAAAAAAAGAGCAACCAAGAAAGTAAGTACTTATTTTCTTGCAAGTTTCAGTTAGAAAGAAATGCCAAACACATTTGGGTATGTTCCTCTTTAATCATTCGTATCTCTAATAATTTTGTACTTGGACTGCTTTCATAATGTTTGTTTTTAATTCAGCCTGAATTCTATCAAAAATCAGATTTGTGTTTTTTCAGTACCTAGTGGTAACCTTTTGTCTCAGCCAGAGGAAATATGTCCTGCCAGCTTAGGCTGAAAAAAAGAACTAAATTTCGATTGTGTTAGCAAGTCCAATCTATTAGAAAAATCCATGCAGTTCCCACTACACCCTTTATCTGAGTTTTTCTGCATTATTTCTCTAAATCAAGAAGAGAGAGAAAGAGAAAAACAAGCCGCTTGTAAAGATCACGAGGCTGAGTAGAAAAATTGTCTGTCTAGTTTCCTTAAGTAAAGAAGATAACTTTCCCTTATGTTCTTAGAGAAACTTGATGTGGCTTTTCCCCCATCCCCATTAGCAATGTACACTAGCACTTTCCTCAGTGCAAATTAGAAAGGAACTGAGGGATTCCTGGATAAGAAACTCATGGAGCACAGACAAAAAGCCTCCTGCTTCCTTATATTTCCACTTACACTCTTATAAAATAGTCAAACAGAAATATTAGAGACTGATGATGGAAAATATGCAAGGATGGCCCCATTTGCAGGAAGTTTGTCAGCTGTAGGGCAGAGGAGACTGAAGTCAAGGCTGGGCTAATGTGAATCAAGGCTCTCTGCTAGCTGACTGGGACGTCAGGGAACATAGTTCTCAGTAGAACCTCCTCTCCATCCCTTGTTTAGGGGGACTCGTGGGGAGGTGGCCTGGCACTGGGTAACAAGGAGAGGGCATGTGCCCCCGGGACCTGCCACACTTAGTGGGGCTGGGAATGATTTTGTTCCTGGCTTAACACTTAACACGGACGTCTGTCCCAGACAAAGAGGCTCATCTGGCTCCTCCTGAGGACAAACGTGCCAAACAAGGAACTGGGGCATTGCTGCAGCTGATTCCTGGCTGCCCAATAGACACAAGCTAAGCGCCAGCCTGAGGACTGTTCTTCCTGCCGTGACTGCCTCTGGCTTTAGCTCTGGCTTAGTGACCCAGGCGGATCAGTATTCACACTCAGAACGGCAAATTACATTGTCTCAATCTTTCGCTTCATTTTTAATCTGAATCTGAAAGATTTGGACGAAGACCTAAATGATCTTTGACAGAATCCATCTCACTTCCAAGAACGGAACAAGTACAGATCCCTCTTTAAGGATGAGCAATCAGGCAAAAGCCATCACATGTAGAAAAAGATATTGCTGTTTAAAAGGAGGGGGGCTGTGCTGAAGTGCAGATGTCTTCTTATGAAGTTCAGTTACTGTTCAGAATAGAGGGGAAAAGTTCAAGTTTTTAATTTATGATCTTAACATGAAAGAGAAGAGGCTGTTCCAGCTACAAAAATACAGTGATCATGAAAAGCCATCTGAGGTCAGAAAGAAGAGCACAGAAGAAAAACAATTGATTGTCATATTTAAAACCTAAATGAAGATCAGATTTGCTGTTGCAGAAAATTCAATCAATAAAGTAAATGACAACCCCTGGAATCCACCCAGGATTCAGAGGAATAAAGAGATGAAAACAATGTGAAAAAATTTTAAAGGTATTTAATGAAAGACTGAGCCAGGAGATCTAATATACGTTAATAGGAATTTCAGAAAAAGAGAACAGATCATATGTAGAAAAAGAAATAATCAGGAAATAAAAAGATTAAAAAACTTTCTGGAGCTGAACAAATATTAAACATGAAATGTTTTCATATTAAGAGGTCTACAAGTTCTGGTAATATTAAATAAGATCAACACCTAGACATATCCGTGGCAAATATTTTGACTTTCAAAGATTAAAAAAAATCTATACATAGGCATTTAAAAACATCATCTACCAGGAAAGAAAAGCACTAGGGTTTCTCTACTATCAAAAGCCTGAGGATAAAGGAGTAACCATTACAGATATCTGAGGAAGAAAGATTGTGACACAAGAATTTTACTACACAGGCATTGAGAGAGGAATTTAAAATAAAGTGTTATATCTTAAGAAGATGGAAAGGTCACATGTACATAAATATTGTTAGCAAGTTCTATTAAATATCTAGAGAAGAGTTTTCTTCCTTCTGTTCATTCTGTGGTAGAGCACAGAAAAGACGGAAATCTTTTCCACTTACTTAAACAAGCTTAACATGAGCCTCATGTCAGAATCTGGTGGATATGACAGAAGAAATGACAAAATAACTTCATATAAATACAGATTTTAAAGTGGTAGAAAAAATAAATTGATTCAACAGCAAAATATGAAAATAATATGCCAAGATTAGGTGGAATTTATTTCAGAATTGAAAGGATGCTTTAATATTAGGAAATCTATTCATGCAATATGCCATCAGTGGCCAAAGGAAAAAAGGTGTATGACCATCCAGATAGATACAGAAAAGGCATTTTAATGAAAGTAGAAATGGGAGGAAGTTTTTTTTTTTTTCAGTAAAAAATTCCATGTCTACTATCATGGTCGATACTGAGGCAATGAAGTGATTGCAATTAATGAGAAGAAGACAAAAAATCCTGATATTACCTTGTTGGTTTGGAGAAGTTTTTGTTATAATTATGTGAGAAAAAATTAAGTATAAATACTGGAAAAGAGAAATAAAAATTATTTTTATTTGCAAATGATAATACTATTACCTAGGAAACCCCCAAAGTAAGGGAAAAACTTACGGTTTCCAGTTAAAAAATAAATACGAAGGTCAGATTGTTCTGTTATGTGCTAGCAACAAGTAAGTAGAAATTACAAAGGGAGAATCCCACTTGTGATAGAACAAAAACACCAAATAACTTGGATGAAGCTTAATAAGAAATGTGTAGGGCCAATATGAGAACATATACTAAATTTATTCAATAATATTAAAATGATCTGAGTAAATAGACATCATGTTTGGTATTAGGAAGAATAAACACTACAAAGATATATGTTCTTTCCAAATTAATGTATAACTCCTTAAATTAATTCCAATTAAAATCCTAATTTGATTATTTTTATACTCAAACAAAATTATTCTAAAGTTCCCCTGGAAGAGTGTCTTTGGGGAAAAACAATATAATAGAGGAGACCAGACATTGAAATGTAATTTTAAAATGAAATAATTAAAACAGTAAGACCCTAGAATGAGAAAGTATAGATAGATTCATAGAAGAGAATTGGCAAACTAGAAAAATATCCTAGTAAATGGAAGAATATTATATTTGATATAAGTATTTTAGCGAAATAAAGCTTATGGATTTCAAACAACTGGCTATTTAAAAAGAAAAATGATTCTACTTCATAACTTACCATGAAATAAATTCCAGATAGTTAAAATATTTAAATATGAAAAATAAAGTCATTAAGAAAATTAGACACAGATTTTAGATACGGCCTTTGGATAAGGCCTTTTAGTACCAAAGTCAAAAGCCAGAGGAGATCATTGATAGACTTTAACTACTTAAAAGTTAAAATTATCTGTACATCAAAGTCATTATGTACAAAATACGAAAGCAAATGAAAACAAAATATGTCATAATCTGTGAAACAAAGGTTATAAAACTGGCCTAGAGTAGGTGCCAATAATAAATATTGGTTGAATACATGAATCAATGAGTGAAAACAGAAAGCACTCTTATGAAGCAATAAGAAAGACACTAAAGCCCCAGTGGAAACGAGGACAAAGGGCATGAACAGCAATTTCACAGAAGTACAGATGCTCAATAAAAATTCAGTTGCATTAGAATAAAATAAATCTAAAGTGTCGCCATTTTTTAACTAAGTCAGTTGGCAAATATTAGAAATGATCATAATTTTTTAAACATTTTTTATTGAGTTATAGTCATCTTACATTGTTGTGCCAAATTCCAGTGTAGAGCACAATTTTTCAGTTATACATGAACATACATATATTCATTGTCACACTTTTTTTTTTCGCTGTGAGCTACCACAAGATCTTGTATATATTTCCCTGTGCTATACAGTATAATCTTGTTTATCTATTCTACATTTCGAAATCCCAGTCTGCCCCTTCCCACCCCCCACCCCCTTGGCAACCACAAGTTTGTATTCTATGTCTATGAGTCTGTTTCTGTTTTGTATTTGTATTTAACGCCATTCGCAGCAACATGAATGTTCCTGGAGAATGTCATTCTAAGTCAAGTAAGCCAGAAAGAGAAAGGAAAATACCATATGAGATCGCTCATATGTGGAATCTAAAAAAAAAAAAAGAAAGACTCATAATTTTTAATCCTACAGATTCACATGTTCTCAGACCTCAGATAATAGATCTTTCTGGAAATCAATTTGGAAATATACAAAATCTCAAAATATTTATTTTATATCTTTGGAAACAGCCATTTCACTTTTGGAATTTTATCCTAAGGGGAAAAATCAAATGATCACAAAGGAGGTATTTAGGAGGACATTTATTGCAGCATAATCTAGACTTGGGTAGGAAGGCAAGTTGAAAACGCTTTGTATTGCTGATACTGAAACAATATCTAACTTTTGTTGAGTGCTTGCTCTGCCAAGCGTCATGCTCAGTATTTCATATGGAACATCTGTCTATCCTTCAGTGGGTGTTAGTTTAGTCTTATACCCATTTTGCAGATGAAGCTGAAGTCTAGAGATGTGACGTTCAGTGGTCTCTTTTTGAGAATCCACTTAACCACTGTACTATAAACTGCCTTTAATTTTTTTAAATGCATCCATATGGTATAGAAAAAGACTGTTAAAACATCATTTAACATGTTACTAATGGCAAGAACAATTGGTAATATTTATTCTTTTTTTTAATACTTTAATTATTTCTTCCAGTTAATATGAACTTACTTTATTTCAGAGGGAAAACTGTAACAATTTTTAAAGCCCCCAAATTAATTTAGCTCAAGCCCTATAGCACCTCCTCCCTTCCCCAGCACCCACAGTTTACACAGGTCTTACACCTACTTTATTTACATTTTCCTCAATGAGAATTCATGTCCATAATGGTGGTCCTGACACAGTATAAGATATTAAATCCCTAAGGAGCTACTACAAGTAAACATAAACCCTACACTGGCCGTACCATATACTGTCCTGCTTAAGTGAGTGGAGCCAGTGCTGGGTTCAAATCCTCACTTGACTTACCATTTATTTTACTTTGGGTAAGCCAACTAATCTGAGGAAATGAATCATTTTCTCAGCAAAATGAAGAGAAGAATGGTAGCTTCCTCCTTGTTTGCAGTGAAGATTAAATGAGTTAATATATGTAAGGCACAGTGACTGGTCCCTGGTAAGTACTACATAGTGTTAGCTATTTTTATTAGTGTACTTATTAAATCTTGAAAGTACACAATATATTTTAGAAAGGTTTTCAACCAACGGAATTTTTTCGGATATATTTCTGGTTTATCTTGCTAACTGGGAAATAGCATTAACTAGAGCCAACCATTGTCTGAACATTCTTTTCAATGGCATTTTCACAGTCACTCTGAGAGTTGAAGAAGATGCAAGAAAATGCAAATTCTGATTGATAAAGAAATTAATAAAGACTGGGGCTCAACAAAAGTGAGTTTAGGTTCTATTAAACTTGAGAAGGTAAACTCCAGTCTTGAGGTTTTGTGGGGGGAGGGCAGACAGAAAATTCATGGTGTTTAATCATGCTCCCCAGGTACGAGCACAACTTTAGAAACTCCAAAGGAGCCCGTGTGAATGAACTATCTGCTTGGCTTTGCAGCAGCACTAACAAATGCTTGACTTTTGCTAATGTGGTAATTTTGAAATGGTAAGTGGAACCTGACAACAATGCCATTTTGCTTGATTGCACCATAATTGCCTTTATGTCATTGATCTCAAACTGGGCATAATTAGAGACTATTTTAACTCTAATAATAAATAATACACTTTGTTTTTACATAGCTGAGTAATACCCTACAGAAGCAACATCCTTAGGTCATAGAATAATGGCTCAGTATATCCATTCAAGAAAGACCTGTCTTTTTTGATTGTTCCTAGACAAGGTTGATGGATTTGGTTATTCTTATTTCATAATGTAAAACTGAGTTGAGGTGTGCTTGTTGACTGTGTTGCAAACTTACCTAAATGATGAATTTAAAACATATTCTCTAGTACTCAGTAACAGCGTACTTCATTCCAGTGTGCAAGTAGTATTGGGTCTTCTCAGTACAATTAGTGATAATAGTAAAAACCTTTGTGACATTTAAGATGCTAAATAATACTTGAAATTCAAGGCAACAAAAGCAAGTGAACAATAGAACAAAGGCTATTTTGAATGCCTGTAATGCATTTATGAGTCAGCATGTGAAAATTTTATAGAAATTGTTTATCCTAGGGATGTGATACAGACAAGAAATTAAGTGCTCATTGTTCCAAAGTGTGACTCTTTGTGGCAAAACAAATTATAGGGATTACCAAGTAAATACCCCGCTTCATCATCCCATCACCCCGCCCCTCCCCCACCTCACTCTAGTTAGACTCTAGGGATGCCTAATGTTTTGCACTGATGGGACATTCCTCAACTTCTCTGTGTCAAGTTACTCACCTACAAGATGATATTCACCTCAGTTTTTATAGCATTTACTATGTGCCAGACACTATTTGGATGCTTTATATTCATTAACTCACTTAATCTTATAAGGACCCTACAAAATAGGTAAATTATTGTCCCCATTTTAAATATGAGGAAACTGAGGGAGAAAGTTGGTACATGATTTGCTGAGATCAAATGGCTTAATAATTAGCAGAGCCAGAAGTCTGGCTCTCTAAAGATGAGGCTGAGAATACTTGCAGCACAGAATTGTTGAGAGAATTAAATAAGATATTGTATGGAAAGCTCCTGGGACTCCGGAGGAGTCCTGTTGATCGGGTTTGTTTTAATGCCACCCATACTTCTGCTCTACAATGTTCCTGTATTTCTTGTGCAGTGCTGTGCCTCGTCGTTTATTTCCTTTTAGTTCTCTTGCCCTGTGTCCCATCACTGACCACGGGGGACTTTGATGTAAAGTGCCAATCCTCAGGAGCTGTTTCTCTCCAGGCATAGCACCCAGAAATGTTTCCTCTTGTATCAGACATTGTAGTAGTCAACATAGTAATTACAAGAACAAAGCAATAATGTAATGGTAAGTGGCAGTGCCAAGAGAGGCTCGCATCCTGCTAAACCATTCCACATAAACCTGCCTTATAAATCTTCTTACTACACCGGTACAGCTTAAGACCCCACCCCACCAAACTCCCTTCTTTTCTAATGCAATTGCCCCTGTAAGCCTTACATAAAACAAATTCTTACAGTATAGGGATTCTAAAGCCATTGCTGGTCTTGATGCTGCTACTACGGCTGTTAACGGCATTCGAACAATTTTTTGAGGAGTTGCCAAGCATTCTACTAAGTATTTTACATATATTTCTTTATTTTACCCTTACAGTAGCCCTAGGAGGCAGGTACTATTATTTCCTGCTTATGACCCTCTTCTCTCTCTTCCTGATTCCTCTGGAATCATAAAGCTCTAAGTTGCAGAGAAAGAGCTCAAGCAAAGGCCTGTCAGACTCCAGGCATGGCTCTCAGGCCCAGTTCGCCCTAGAGCCATCACATGTGTTCTTGGCACAGTATCCCATGGGCATCTATGCGTAGTGAGTGGTCTCTGCTCCATGACCAAAGCAGGTGAGAGCGTGGTTCTGGAATGGTTGGTGGCCAAACAGTGCTGCAACTCCCAGTCTTGCTTCTGTTTGCAGTTAGATAGTACAGCATACAAATTCTGACTCAATGCCCTGGGCTGCAGAATTTCTTTTCTTTATTGCAAGGCATCCTCAGCAGAGGTTTTCAGACAAGCAATATTTATAATAATGTTTGCTCAGTGGTAGAGAAAGCTGAATTTGCCATTTGGATAACTGACACTCTGTGACAACTGGTTTTTTTCATTGCTGGTCAAAGGAAGGTTGGAACTTAAATGTGACTTGGCTTTTTTTTCCCCCTGATAGTTTGGCTACCAGGTTATCTGAAGTAAAAGACCAGGTTAAATGACCTTGAAGAGTCCTTTCTGGCCTATGACTCTAAGGATTACTGGCAACTTTTTTGGAGACTGCTAAATCATGAAAGAATGTCACACTCCTTTTCTTTATGTCTACTACTGTTCCCTGCCTTGTCCCCTGTCATCACTGTTCCTACACCCCTACTTTTTTAATTAACAAGTCAGGCAGGAAACACCAGCGACCTATTTTCATTTGAATATCAGTGTGTGCTTTGTCCTCTTCCCCTCACACTTGAGCCTTTCTTAGGCGACACTTCTGTGGACCCTCTCCCTGGCTTCCTATAACAACACCTTTCACACTGGTGTTTGGGTTCTCAAGTTCTATGTTTCTTTAAACTTTGTATTTTTACATAAGTTAAAAAAAATTTTTTTAACCAGATGAAAGTCAACACCTTTTTGTTTTGCAAAGATAATTCATGATTAAGAGGCGTTTTCATGAGAATTGAGGTCCATAAGTCAGTGTTCCTCAAATCTGAATCCCTGGAACCCTGACAGCCCACAGACATTGACAAACGGAGCTGGTCGTATTTGTGTTTCCTGTCTGGAACCGCTCTGAGGTTTTCCCTCTGCTCACGTTGCACCGGCACCCTGCCCTGTTGTGTGGTCTCTCTGCTCGTTCCACCCCCTTCCTTGTATCTCCCTTTTCTTGCAGCCCCCACCGTCTCCCCGTACATCAGTCACCTTCTGAGTCCTTTTTAATTCCATGTGTTCTTGTCACTTTCTGAGCCTACCATTCCCTACTTCTTGACCTTTGCCCACTGCCCCTGGCAATTCCACTCCTGTTTCTGGCTTTAAGGTTATTATCCGGCAGGAAATGGAAGAGCAGAGAAAGCCATCCTGAACTAACAAGCAGTCTGACTAATACAACGTATTTAAAGAAATATGATTTTCTTTGGTGACATGTATTGAGGAGGGAGGGAGTAGAGGTCTCTTAAGTTAGTGAGTCTGAACAAGGAAAAAAAAGGTACAAGTGAGCAGATCGTTGCTGGAAGATGAAAATTTTCACTGAAGGCCTTCCTTCTCTGGGGGACCAGCATTTCTACAGTTATACTATTTATTTATTTAGTCAGTTCTTTACAGAATTTACGTATGTAGGTTATCTTATCAAATGCTTCTGTTTCTAAGGCTTTGAAGGTTATAACTCTTCAAAATTTATTTCATTTCCCACATGTCTCCCAGCAAGACAGAGCTTTCAAGTCTGCTCCACAAATCTTTAGGACTGGTTTCCTACCACCTCCAGCGAACTCACAGCAAGTACCACACATTGATCCCCGGGAGATAGAGAATAAGGGAGGCCCTTAGTTTTGTCCTTATTTGCATCATGCAGTTGAGTATGTTACTGTTATTTCCTAGCTTATGTAATCTTTACTTGTGTCCTCTGTATAAGCCATGAATATGTATGTGTACTGAACCAGACAAGATTATTTTGAATCTTTGGTAGGTTGTAGGAGTTTAAGGAGTAGTTTTTTGCCTTGAAATCTCTTCAAGCCTAGATCACAAACCTTAGAGATCATAGACATGAAAAGGTGATGGCATGCCAGGCCTTCCTATTAAACATGATAGAATGAGCACATTTGTTTTTCTCGACTCCCTCCCCAATCATACTCAAGTAACAGTCAAAGGACAAACAAAGGTGAAAAGCCACAAAGACAATGAGAATGGAAGGATGGCAGTGGTGAGAGATAATGAACACAACTTTGGAGTATGGAAAGCAAATGGATAAATGTAAATAAGTTAGCATGCTAGAGAGAGCTGAAACTTAAGTGCCTGTAAAGGAGAAATCGATAAGGAGAAAGGAATTTTTGCATCACAGAACCCTAGAAAGGTTCAGGAATTGGAGACACCAGATACTCCAAAGGCACAATTACAGGGCAAGAGCCCAAACAGAAAACTAGTTGAAAGCCTTTAGAAGCATCAGCTGGATTTCCAGATTCCTTCTCCTACCTCACTCAACTAGTCAACAAGCCAGTTCAGCCCATAGCAGAAGGCTGGAGGGTCACTGTCCAGTGATCATGAGCCGTATAGGATCAGGTCTCAGGGATACTAAATGCATATGGCTGTGGTGGTGTGGCACTGCACTAATAATAGGGTGAGGGGATTAAGTGAAAGCCCAGAAACTGAAGGGTGAGACTCATCCCCAATCCTTTCGTCGTCTTGGCTCCTAGAATGCTGAGCCTCTCAAGCAGGAGACTAGAGCAGTTCCATTTGGGAAAACTTGCCAGCCTGAAAACAAATCACAAAAAATACCTACAGATACTGACACTTTAGAGTTCCTTTTAAGAGAAGCTAGGACTCCCCTCATGCAACAGTATTAAAACCTTCGTATTGGCATGTATGGCTCATTCATATAAAGCTTCCAATTGGCATTTTAATTCTTACTATTAATCATAATAGACAGTGTAGGATCATCCAGCATTTGAAGATCCCCTCCAGCATGAAATACAAAGCCCAAACACACCAGAAAAAGAGGCAGTGTAAATGCAGGAGGAATGAAGGAAACCTGTAACTGATAATCATTCCAGAAAGATTAAAGGAAATGATTCATGAAAATAATAACAAGATGCTGTAAAAACAAAGAAAGAAAGAAAGAAAGAAAGAAAGAAAGAAAGAAAGAAAGAAAGAAAGAAAGAAAGAACGAAAGAACGAAAGAAAGAAAGAAAGAAAGAAAGAAAGAAAGAAAGAAAGAAAGAAAGAAAGAAAGAAAGAAAAAGAAAGAAAGAAAGAAAAAGTACTATCAGAGAACGAGGGGAAAACTCTTGGGACTTAAAAATATAAGAGCAAAGAGTTAAATTTCAGGAGAGTGATTAGAAGATAAAAATGACATTTCTAGAAGGAACAAAAGATAAAAAAAGATAGAAAATACAAATAGTCAAGAAAAGATAAGAAAATTAAAGGATATATGTTTAGGAGGTATGATATTTAATTAACAGAATTTTGATATTAGAGAACAGAGAAATTAAATGGGGAATATGATCAAGGTGAATTTCTTGGAAGTGAAAGACTCATTTCCAGATTGAAAGGGCCCACTACATGAATGAAGATACTCTTCACATAGAAGAGATACTAAATTGTCCCAGAGATGTAAAACAGATGGCACACAAAAGATTAAGAAGTAGAAAGATGTCAGATTTCTTAAAGGAATCTCTGGGGGCTAGAATTTGATGTAATAATTTCTTAAAAATTTAATACCCAAATGGTTACTCAAATATATTTAAGGAGAGAAAAAAAGCCATGTTCATGCCTCCAGGGACTACAAATTTTACCTCCCGTGCACATTTTCCAGGCAAATACTGGAGGATAATTACTTTACCAAAATGAGGGAGAGAAGTAGAGGAAATTCTCCTAGATAATAAACCTGGAGTCCAGGGAGAGCAGTGGCTTAGCTGGCCTAGAGAGCAACCTGCCCAGACTGGAAAAGGACATTGCAGGAAGGATGCCTTCAGCAATAATTGGACTGGTAGATTATTGGATGGCTTTGACCACATGGAAAAAAGCTGAGAGACATTTTATGGAGCTGTTCGAAGGCAGTGGAAGCACTTGGAAATTTAGGCCAAATGGGGGGAAAAAAGTAATTAATTCCAAGAAAGATGTCAGTAAGGAGGGAAATATGATCATATGATTATGGATAATGGTCATATTTCCTTGAATCCCTGGTAAATAGTATTTAATCCTGAAAATATAAAAATTGTGTGTGGGTGTATCTAAAAATATTACTTAATACATTCATACTAAGAGGATGGAAGAGGAAAAATTTGTGTATATGACAATTGATATGAGTTAAATCCTTGACTTCTGTAAGAAAGCAATAGATTCTATTTAAGAATAATAGACAAAAATGACATGATCAGTATTTTTTAAAATTATGAAGGTAATACCAGAGTTATTGGCTACGGTAATTGAAAGTTGTTAACTTTTGAGAACAGGAAATAGTAGTGAGGGGGATTGAGTAGGAAACAACTTTTTCATTATGAGTTCTTCAGTTCTATTTGATTTTTAAAATTATGTACATATTGACAAAAATAAAATTAAAAAGAAAAAAGTCTATAGTATCCCTCAAATATATAATTGAAAATGAAAAAAAAACACTACTCTGAAAATTAATAGAGACAACATTTACGTGAATGCTGAAATTATGATAGCTTCACGAGCATGTGTACGTATGTGTGTGTAGCACAAGGTGGGTTTCCCAAGTGCTGGGGGCAGCTGTCCCCGGTTATCTCTCATTTCTGCACGTCTTTGTCAGTTATTGTTCTAAACTATCTCTTCAAGGATGTTTATATGGTAAACAGGTTTAGAAGCTAGAGAGTGTGTCTGCCTCTAGGACAGAAGGCAGATTTGTTTCCTGACCAGCAGAATAAATATAATGTCTCCCTCTAGGATAAAGGGTAGGTGGATTTGCTAGTTACCCCATTTAAATAGGAGGGTTTCCTAAGCTGGGGTTCCTCGGCAGGGACACAAATGTACTCTGTGTTCTGTATCACCCTGTGGGACTTGGAGAGCAAGGAAAATCAATCTGAACATGAAGTTCATGCTGGCTACTGTGTCATGACTCATAATAACATTCTTTGCCCTTGACCCAGGAGTTTCATGTCTTTTTCCAGAATCTGTGAGCCAGTTGCAGATTCATTTGTTAGCTTGCAGATAGAATGAAAGTCTCAGACCCTTTATTTTTGGACACCGAGAGGCAAACTTGGAGGAGATTTGCATGCACATAGTCAATGGGAGACACTCTGGAGAGCAACACCATTGTGAGAACAAAGGAAAGAGGGCTGGGCTGAGGGAGAAGTTAATCTGTTGAACTGCAGTGCAGCCACAAGCCTCAGTCAATCCTATGAGCAGTTCTGAAGCCAGGATGGCCTTTCAGAGTTGTTCCCAGTTGGAGACAGAGGCTTGGGCCTAGAGCTGTTTGCATGGACAAGTCTTTGTATTCACGCGGCTCCCAGAAATGGGGATTGACCTTGAGTGAGTCAGCCCAGTTAGTTGAGACCAAGTCTGGGAGAGAGACCTGGCTGAGAGCTCTCAGCTGCCATCATTCCCATGAGCTAATGGAATGGGTACAGGCAGGGTAGTTTGGAGTTTCCTTTGATTCATCCCTCTCCTTTCTAAGAAAGTTACCAAATAACAGATTCTGCCTCTTTTTACCAAGGGAAGTCTCTTGTGGGCATTTCCGCTCCTTTCCCCATCTCCACTCTCCCCCAGATGCCTAAGTGACACGCTGCCGTCCCTTCTCAGCCACCAAAGGGGGCTAGAGACCTCTTCAGCTCCTCTCTTCCTGGCCCTACCTGGGCCAGCTCCTTCCTTGTCCATTTGAGCAGAAAGATTCTTCCAGAACTTCAGTTTCCGCTGAGCTAATTTTTCTCATTTTCAGCCTTCCACGCAGACTCCTAAAGTTTCTCTTTTGCCTGTGAAGATTCTGAAGCCATTCTGGCTTTAAGCAGATATTTGCCCAGCACCTTCTCTGGTCTGGGGATTGTGCTAGACACTTAGGATATAAAAGATGGAGATGCTCTTCCTGTTTGCTCGATTAACAGTTCAAGTCAGCTCAACTCTGTCAGCAGACATTTGGAGAGGTCCTACTTTGTGCCAGGGTCTCTTTGAGACTTTGGAGGTACTATAAGGTAGAATGCTTTTAGCTGCATGAACAGAGACTTGACACAGGGTGGCTTTTAAAAAGTAAGAGGCCTTTAAGGCTAACCATCCAAGTTTGCCTGGCACTGTTCAGTTTCAGTGCTGAAAGTCCTGCACCTCAGGAGATGACCCAGAACTGGACAAACTGAGATTTATTAGTCAGCTTCGGCCTACCAGGCACGGTGCTTCCTTCTTGGTGGTGGGAAGTGCAAGATGTAGTAATTCGTCCTTTGCTTTTGAGGGGATATCCTGGCACGCCCGAGACCACTGGACCCCTAAAATCTTCACAGATGGGGCAGGACTCTGCATCATCTCAGTTTATCTCCCATCCTCTGGAGTTCAGTACTTTAAGAAGGCCTCCAATATACTTGTTACTTCTTGCTCACCCAAGCAAAGTAACATCACTTATATAGTGGACTCATGTAGTGTTCCAGGCAGTATGTGATTGGGCTTAGGACATTCCTACAGCTCTCTCCAAAAATCCTTTAAAAAAAAAAACCTCTTCTTTAATCTCCAGCTCCTCATCTCTTTATATACAAAATGTGGGAGAAGACCTTAGGTGTCAGCTAACCAGTTTTTAGACCCCTACTTTGAAATATCAGTGTGGATCTGACTTAAGAATGTGATGTCTCTTGCCTTCATGCTGCAGCCAAAACTGAGATAGCAAGAGCCTTATTTTACTTTCCATTACCCATAAATGTCAATTCCCTGCTTAAAAGCACTCAATTGTGTTTTGTTTTGAAAAATAAAATACACTTTTGTTCTATCATAATTGAAAAAGGATCTCATAAGTTGTGTTTGGCTATAGCAAATTTAAAAAGTAACATTTCTTTTTATTTTTAACATTTCATTTCAGTCCATTGTGTACATTTCAAACCTGTCAAAGGAGGGTCATTTATCACTCTTAAGAGCTAAAGGGGCACTTTTGAGCACTGTAACCCAGGGTAGCAAAGCTTTGGTCACAACCTTGTGATTCCAATAAAAAGATTATTCTGTAGGCATGGCTTATCTGAGCCTGGGCTGAATGCACTTATACATTTTTTCAAAATTCAGTCGCTTTTTTTTTTGTGCTTGGAATAAAATCCAAGATCTCTATTATGGATTTTAATGCACTGCCCACCCACCACCATCCACTAACCCAGCCCCATTTCATGTCATTTCCTTCCTTCCTCATAAACTCCATTCTGGCCACTAGGCACTTATAAGCCAAATAAGCATGTTTCCTTCTCCTCTGTGGGTTTTTGCACCTGCTGCTTCCTCAGAGTGGAAGCCTCTTTCCTTAGCTTTCATGTGACTGCCTCCTTCTCCTCCTGCAGGTGTCAGTTTGACAGCTTCAATGTCAGTGCTTCAGAGAGTCCTTCTTTATCTAAAGTGAGTTATCTTAAGTAAGTTAACTTGCACCTGTCTTCTCAATTACAGCAACCAGGATGCGAGCATCACAGGACCTACTGTAACATGTGGTTATTTCTTATCTGACTCTCCATTAGACCTTAAACTCCAGGGACTGGGGCCATTTCTGTGTTTTGCCCTGTGTGGCACCCAGAATCTTGCATATTACCCGGTGTATTAGTTTCCTGGGGCTGCCATAACAAAGTACCACAGATTGGATAACAAACAACACAAATTTATTTCTTCACAATTCTGGAGCCTGAGAGTCTGAGATCGACGTGTCAGCAGGGTTGGTTTCTTCTGAGCCCCTCTCCTTGGCTTGTAGATGGCCGTCTTCTTCCCGTGTCTTCACGTGGTCTTTGCTCTGTGCTTACCTGTGTCCTTAATTTCTTCTTCTTATAAGGACACTATCATATTGGATTAGGACTCACCCTAATGTCCCATGAATTTATTTATAAAACAAGAACAGACTCACAGACATAGGAAACAAACTTATGGTTATTGGGGGCAAAGAAGATTGGAAGGGATAAGCTGGGTGTTTGAGATTTGCAGATACTAACTACTATATATAAGATAGATAAACAACAAGTTTCTTCTGTATAACACAGGGAACTATATTCAGTGTCTTACAGTAACCTATAATGAAAAATAATATGGAAAGGAATATATATATGTATATGTATGACTGAAGCATTATGCTATACACCAGAAACTGACACACATTGTAAACTGATTTTACTTCAATTAAAAAAAAACCCAATCTCTAAATACAATACAAATACAGTCACATTCTGAGGTACCAGAGCATAGGACTTCAACACATTACTTTTGTGGGGACACAACTCAGCCTGTAAAACCCGGGCACATAGTAGACACTGCGTAAGTATACTCTGAATGAATAAATCATTTCACAATTGCCATGGCATTCAAGGATTGCAAAATAGAAAGGAAGCTTGATGCTCGTCTGAGGGTCCTGCTGTAGAGATGCTGGGTTAAGTGGATTGACAAGTGGCATCTGTGTTTCTGTAAGCTCCACACATGCTTCTAATGCCTGGTTAATCTTGAGTATCACTAATGCATTCCAGTCCCCCTAATTCTGAAGAAAGAAAGGCCTAGAAAGTTTAGGGGTTATACAGTTAAGGAACTGCAGATTTATATGTAAACTGAGACGCCTGACCTCCTAACGTGTTGCATTTAAAGAGAGCCACATGTTCTTGGCTAATGAAAATCATACACAAGTTAGGCTTTAAGTTATGTATGAAAATGAAGTCAAAACTCAAGGAGTGTGCCACTGTTCCTTCGTTTGCCTAGGTCAATGTTTTGCAAAGCAGGTACAAAGCAGGCTTGTTCAGAAGAGGAGCGAATGTTAGCAAACATCCTCCCATGCAGCAAATCTGTATTATATACAGAATTCAGTGCTAAAGTCATAGGATAGCGTGCAGTCACCTTTGTTCTCCTCCTGGGTTAGACAGAGTGGGGGAAGTATGTGGGAACAGCCTTGCTTTTGGGAGTAGGTGGCAATAGCCCAGCAGCCTTCAAGGGTGATGCTTACCTTCATACAATTCCAAATGCTTACACTTCTTGTTCTTGTTTCCATTATTCCACCATTGATAAAAGAAAGGAGAAGGCGGAAAAAGTGATATCATGATAACACTTGGGAAGATGCCACCAGGTTGATCCCCTGCTTGGAGAATATATGTGCTGTCCCCTGAATTGGGGGTCTGCAAAGTATATACCACTTTGCTTAGTCTCCCCTGTGGTGAGACCCTTGTGATGTTTAATAAAACAAGCGTAGGAATTGCCTAAGCGAGGATGCCACTGGTACTCATTTCTCTGGACTCTGGGACCTGCTCACTGTGTGGGTGGGACAAGGCTTGTCGCTGACATGGGCTAGACGTCTGCGTCACTGTCAGTGCAGGTGAATGAGGACACCCAAGGACCGCTTCTGTCATGTTAAGAAAGCTTCCCTTACCATTTTGTGTTTGGTTGGGCATGTGTAGAGATCAGAGTCGAGATGTTACTGAAATATTCTTTCCTTCTCTGGACAACATTGCTGAGTGGATGAGTGGTAGGCATCTCACCCTATTTGCTTTGTTTTTTCTTGTTCCTAACCACACCGAATGGTCGACTGAATGTTTTGATTCTTTTTGATTCTGAGGTACTTGTACCAGCCCTAATTTAGGGAGTCCTAATTGTTTTCTGACACAAATCAGCAACTGGAATTGATTGTAATTAAAACTAGGGACTTTGAGATTCTGGGTATTGATCAGATTCAAAGACTAGTGCCTGCAGGGAAGAAACACAAAATGTCCAGGATTCCTAATCCTTAGCCTTTATCCTTTATCCACCATCTTGGATTTCAAAGGGACTCTGCAGAGTAGAGCATTCTTAAGGCAAATGCCCACACTTTAGTACTAGTGCTAGAAAAATTGTAAAATAGGTAAAATGTGCAGTCATATTTCTAGGTTTATTTCAGGAAAATGTTTAATTTATCATCATTTCAGCCCACCCAAGGACACTGATGCGTAATCAATAATCTCTAAGTACATTTTAAGTTAAAAAAATTGATTCATTACTTTTAAAGTTATCTATTTATCATCATTTTTTAATATCTTTGTTTCTTATAACATAATTTTGACCTCCATTGTTTTGCATCATTTCTGGTGAATAATCTGTTTGCTGGAAACTTGAGTTATAACAGATGGCATGAAATAGAAATGTTACCTCTGCAATTTAAAATCCATTTTCTTTTATCCAGAAGTTCATTTTTGAGGTATCTGCCTCGCAGTCTCAGACTATGTAAATGTGTTTGTGACTTGGGAAAGAAATGTGCCATCGACTGGCATAACTGAATTGTAGAATAAATTTTCTTCTCCCTTTTTGTCTTTATTAGGGCTGTGTCTAGACTGTGAGCTGGCACCACCCATTTTGTGTTGTAGAGATCTGTCTGGTGCCAGGAGGTAACTCTGATAAGTCACAGGCCCAGAATGGCTTGGGCACGCTGGCCCATTAGAACTAGTTTAGCCAGATAAACTCTGACTCCCACAATAAAATTTGATCACCTGTTTTACTGCTTGAGCTGCTTCCCAGATTTAAACTTTGGCCTCCGAGTTAAAACTCTTTTACCTGCCTTTTATAACATTTGACCTCTTTTATTCTTCAGACTTGATTTTGGCCTTGCACTAACATGCCAATCCTTACCTCGGGGCTAGTGGCTCCGTTTCTTCTTTGGTGTCGTGTATCATCCAGTGCCCCTGGTTTGGGTCTTGCTGTGGTTTATGTCATGTCAGTCACTATCCTTTTTACTGACCTGCTTGATGGGAAGATCTCTAGAAGAGGCTACTCAGGTGAACTGTGGCGAGCTATCTTGGTAGCCGAGATCTTACAGGGGAGAGTTCCATAGACAGTGACTACTTTAAATCCACCCTGCAACACTGTCCCTCTTCCATCCAAATAATGCTTCTGTTACTTTCATCCTGGGACATACTATGGGCTCCTTATGTGGTTTAGGTAGTTAGACAGTCAGATTTATAATTCTTTTCTTTTCTCTTGGGAAAAAAGCTTGTACTTTTTTAATATATCTGGCAAGATAATTTCTCTCAGGGAGGGGATTATATTTGGAAAAATGCCTGGATAAGCACTTGGGGAGAAGGTTAGAGACCAGAGGCATAGGTATCAGCAGGTGACAGAACTTGAGGAAAGATGGCGGACTCACTTGAATGAGGCGAGGGCTGTATTGGTCATTTTTGTGACAGAAGAGGTGAAGATAAGGGAAGGATGGAGGATAAGGGCCTGGTCTCTGAGAGGGGAGGGTACAAAAGATGAGCTTTTAGAGGCAAGGTGAGCACAAAAACTGTGGGGAGTAGGAACGGCTCATAGAGGTTTCTGGAACACTTTCTTGCGCTATCCACAATCAGAACCCTTTCTAGGAATCCCAGATACTTAAAATATTAAGAATATTTTGGGTAAGAATATGTAGGTTTATTTATGAAAAACTACAGGTGAACTGATTTCATGTCTCAGTTAATTGAGTATGTTGAGGTGTCAGGTGAGAAAGTTTCCTGGGAGATGGAGGAAACACACCAGGTATTCTCAGATCCACTTGCCTTGGAGAAGTATTGGAGTCCTGAAGGCCAGGAACTGTATGAGATGAGGCAATTTTACCCAGACCTCAAGAGGCTGAAAACTCCAAATGATACATGTATTATTCTCCTATGTAGCCTGGATATTGAATCAGAAACTGAAGCTTCTCAGTAGTAGCTTTTGGGCCAAGAAATCAGAAACATATTTATCTATGGAGACTTTCAATTGTCAGTTGCTTGGTTATATATACTATATATTTATTTAATTGAAGTATAATCAGTTTACAATGTTGTGTCAATTTCTGGTCATACTGACTTTTAAATGCCAAGCTTTTGGCTGCTAGTACTCTGCTGGAGTCCTTGTCCTTATCCTCTGGGACAAATCATCTTGTAGGCAGTTTGATTAATACATGCATTTAAAAATGTATACCCATGTTGCAAAATAAACTGGAAAAAGAAATAACAACTCTCTTGACTGGCTGTGGTGTTATATTGCTTTGGATAGAATTCCAAATGGAAATTAAGATGGTTCTTGAGATAATATAACCAGCATTTCGCCCCTTGTGCTAAGGCTGCAGATAAAATTTGAGGCAGAGTACTAAAGAGAGGCAAAGAAAGGCACAGTGATTTGCAGATAGGCAATCCAACCTGTCTCCAGTCTCCCAGCTGACACTGTAAGGTGGTTCTCTAACTTACTCTGTGGAGCTCAGAGTTCTTCACTTCAGGCATCCTTGAAAAAAAGGTAACGTGTGCCTGCCTGCTCTATTTCTTTTCTTAAAAATGCTAGCTGTAAAGTTTTCCAACATAAGGTATTGTTATGCCATCTGTAGTGAATTGAATAGTGTCCCCCACAAATTCACATCCACTTGGGACCTCAGAATGTGACTTCATTTGGAATTAGGGTCTTTGCAGATGTAATTAGTTAAGATGTGGTCATACAGGATTAGAGTAGACCTGAAATCCAATGACTGATGTTCTTATGAGAAGAGAAGACCTCATATGCACAGACACTCAGGGAAGAAGGTCATGTGAGGCAGAGATTGGAGTGATACAGCTGCAAGTCCAGGAATGCCAAGGGTTGCTGGCAGCCCCCAGAAGTTAGGAGAGAGGCATGGAACAGATTTTCCCTTAGAGCTTCCAGAAGGAACCAATTCTGCCAACACCCTGATTTCAGGCTTCTGGCCTTTAGGCTTGTGAGAGAAGAAATTTCCACTTCTTAAGCTACCTAGTTTGTGGTAAATTGTGAAGGCAGCTCTAAGAAACTAACATACATGCTATCCTTCAATTACTTTTGGATAACAGTGACTTTGTGTACCACATTGTACAAAACGATATGAAGAATACAAAAATTGTTAAAGATGCATGTGTGGATAGCATTTTTTTGTGTCTGTTTGTTTGTGGCTGATCATGAGCCTTTTTAACCAGCTCACCTGCAGTTAGGATAGGCAAATGTGACTCTGGAAGAGATGCTGGTGTCATACTTGGCTTCAGAGAAGGTAGTTACATATGGACATACGTGTCAGGAGTCTGCTTAGTTAGAGATAACCTAAAACTCACATCCAGGTGAGATTTAGAAGATGCCATTAGGTTTCTCCCTGTCCCTCAACTTTCCTTCTCTTTTTCTCTTGACCTCATCCTCTCCTCTTGCTGACGGCTTCTCCCTGGACACTTCCTTCCCAGGAACCCCAGGGGACATGAATGCAGGCAAAGCCAGTTTATTTTGTTTGCACAGGCACGTCTTACAGCAGTGGTTCTTCACTGGGGTTAATTTTGCCCTCCCCAAGGGATTTTTGACAATATCTGGAAACGTTTTTGGTTATCACAACTAGGGCATGTTATTGGAATCTATTTGGGATGCTGATATATGTCCTAGAATGCATAAGGCAGACAGTTATCTTGACCAAAAATTGAACAGGGCTGATATTGAAAAAATCTGTCTGAGAGCATCTTTCCAGAAAGTGCTGGTGGAGAAGTTGCAGGAAGACTCTGACTGGCTCAGTTTCGGTCATGTGCTTAACCTTGAACCAGTCAAAGTGGCCATAATAACAACCCCAAAGCCCGTATGGTTAACCCTATCTATACCACGTAAAAGAAGAGTAGTACCCAAGGGGAGGAATGCTTGGGGGAAATGCATTCTCATTAAGGAGACAAGTGGAGGCGCTCTGACTCTTGACTATGAAATCTTACTTAAGAGAAACCAGGTGCTCTCGATCCTGGTACGCCTCCAAAGCGGCACACCAGAGTTCAATTATTCTTCAGCAAATGCTCACAGAAAGTCTGGCCTCTGCCAGGCTCTGTGCCAGGTGCAGTGTGCAGTGGCCAAGGTGGTGGGCTTCACTGTCAGGTTTCTACACTGTGGTGACACCTGCAGGCTAATGGAGGAGGCAGAGATAAGCAAACACCCATAGAAAACTGAGATGAGTGCTAAGAAGGAAGAGAGCCCTGTGAGAGAGCGTAATAGGAATGACTCGCCTTCTGTAGATGGGACACTTGTTATCTGACGTATGTGAGAGCAAAGGTGACATAACTGTGGGTTTGTGCAGAAATGTCAGCTCGTCATTGCTGCTGGGGACCAGGGTTGGCCCTAGCTGAGACGGAGCCTCTTTTAACCATCATAGATTTTGGAAGTCAGGTGGATGGTTCATTTTTGTTTTTTTAAGTGTGATTCTGAGAAACCAGGAAAGAAAACA
The DNA here is from genome assembly GCF_036321535.1 of Camelus dromedarius. Lineage (NCBI taxonomy): Eukaryota > Metazoa > Chordata > Mammalia > Artiodactyla > Camelidae > Camelus > Camelus dromedarius. The sequence continues at coordinate 50,161,800 of NC_087438.1, forward strand.
GATGAAGCAAAATATCTAAATTGCTGTAATTTAATAAAGGCTTGAAGGAAGGCAGAATATTAAACTTATGCCTTGAGGAAGCCAAAACCTAGAACCACCACCATGGACCTTCAGTAAGATCTCTGAGCCCTATCCCTGCCTTGTCCCTGCTCCTTTTCCTCTCTTAGTAGGTACCTTCCTGGGAAAGAGGGATTTAACTGTGTGATGCTCTTGGCCTCAACTGGAGAGTGCTAGTGTTAGCTGGGAATGAGTCAGGAAGGAGCATGACTTGTATCACAGCTTTATGGAGCTCTTTGGAATATACCATACAATTCATCTATTTAAATATACAATTCAGTAGTTTTTAGTATAGTCACAGATTATGTGTAACTATCACCACAGTTGATTTGAGAGGATTTTCATCACCTTTAGAAGACTACCCATTAACAGTCACTCGTCATTCCCGTCTTCCCCCAGCACAAGGCAACCTCTTATATACTTTCTGTCTCATGAATTCGCCTGTTCTGGACTTTTCATACAGATGGAATCATATACTGTGTGGCCCTTTGGTTTGAGTTCCTTCACTTAGCATGTTTTCAAGGTTCATCCACATTGTAGCAGGCATCAGTACCTCATTCCTTTTTATAGCTGAATAATATTCCATTGTATCCATTCATCAGTTGGCAGACGTTTGGGTTGTTTCCAGTAATAATTTACATGAATTGGTTGTATGGGCCAGGTGAAAAGGGAAATGGTGAGACCCAACCTGCCTCTTTATTTGGTTACCTGCGAGCTGCTCTGGCTGCAGGGTTGGGAAGAGAACTCTTACCTGACTAGCAACTCAGGGCTTGTTAGAGGATTTTAATCCCAGCAATTTCCCTTCCTCTCCTTCCATGGACATCTGGATTTGGTTATGCCAACCACTGAGCCTTTTCCATAATTCTGTCTGTCCCTGTTTTATCTGCTCCTCCAACTCTGTAGATCCATCATTGTCAGTAGTCAGCCTCTGACAATCCTTCTTCAAGTGCAAGATAACTTCTCCAGCAGTGCAGAGATTTTCAGTATCATCTTGTATAATTAACTGCTGCAAAGTTCCCTCATTTTGTACTTAAAATCCCCTTTGATATTCAACAATGTCATTCAGTGTTAGTGGTTCCTATAGGCATCATGCTTTTTGATTTGCAAAAACACACTGACATATTATGCCATGTGATTTTCATTCCTGTGCTGGGAAGTAAGAAGGTGGATGATACTGTCCCTCCTGGGCAGAGATGCAGAAACTCAGAAGCTGGAGGCAGCAGCATTGGCTCCAAAATTGGTTTTGCTGACCAACCCTCTACTCCTCTTTCCTGAAGGCCCACACTGTTCCACAGTGCAGTGCTGACCACAGCAAGATGTGGCCAGATTGGACTGCAAGTGACGGCCCATCTGTGTGTGTCAGGGTCCTGAATGCGCTCCCTGTTACCCTGGTAAGACATTAAGGACTGCTCTTCTTACCTAGAGGCGGCAGAAGCATCTGTGTTCCTGCTTGCCTCTTCTCTGGTCCCACAGATGCTATTATAATGTCACTTAGTCTGAACGGGGGAGGTGAGTGGATCTGCATGGTCTCAGCGACTGGCTAATTGCAGTTGCGGAGTGCATACTCTTATTTCTGCTGATGCGCTGTGGGAGTGTGAGGACTGGGAAATGGTATGCCTGTGGGAGAGAGTCATCAGCAAGAGGGAGACAACAAGTGGGCTAAAGGTAGAGGAGGAGGGTTTGTTCTCGGAGGCATTTTGTTGGTTTAGCATTGCTGTTGAGTGGTAAAATTGTTTTGGATTTCAGTCTCTTTCCATTAAGTCACCACTGGGTCCCTAGGAGAGCACGCATAGCAATAAATACACGTTTTGACCTTTAGTTGTAGCCTGTTTTTTCCTCTAAGCCCAAGCCACTGTTAAGTATGTTCTGGGGTTTTCTCAGTGGTGTCTTGTCCATGTTAGTTGTTAGTTGTTCTTCTTGTGAGGGGAAGCTAAGTTGGGAATGACCAATGCTACCATTTTTGTGATGTCACTCTCCTAAATGTGTGAACTAATTATTTTCTCTCTCATCAATTTCATTTATCCTCCTTGACTTCCAAACATAACAGTTGGTAAAATTAGACCTATTTCTCCACACCCCTCACAAAAGACATAAAATCACAAAGAATCATACTATCACCACCACCACCAGAGTACCATGGAGCCTGGATGGTCCATCCACAGACACAAGAATTACCCCTGTTTAATCTAAGTGTGTCCTGCCCAGGCGACCCCACAGCTGTAGGATTATGCCCTATTACTTGTTGCTGCATCTCTGACGGTGACTGTCACAGAGCAGGCACTCCATAAATATTTGTGGAATTAGTGAACCAATGCACACAGCAGGCTCAGCAAATACTTGATTGATTCCATCTTTTCTCATGTTTCTCAAGTAGTTTCATTTCCTTACTGAATGGAAAAAAGAACATATCCATTGGCTGTGAAAAATGTCAAAAACTATGATACTGTTGGATCAGGTGTATCCAGTGTATGGAATATGATCAACTGTGACCTTGTTTTTGTTCATATCATTTCATTAGACTTTATTCAATGGAAGTCCTTGGATGGAAACTGCAAGGCCCCACTATTTCCCTTCTCATCCTTAAGTAACATTCAGCCAAGTAGAAGAGAGAAAACAAACTGAAAAAGGCAAATGTTTTAATAAGTTTTCTGCAGAAAATTTCTGCAGAATTATTTCAGAATAAAGCCAAAGTAATATACTGTAGCTTAATAGATTTTGGACTATATTCCAGAATTACATTACCCAAGAGGAAGATCAAGCCAGGTGGACTGGAGTAAATTCTATATTGGCCAAATTATCTCTTTCCCATATGGTGAGAGAGTACATTTGATTTAGGATATAGTGGAAGCCATGAAGGTGAGAATCCAAGAATGGCCCTGATCTGCTTTAGGTCAGTCCAAACCAGGCTTCTGTCCACTCCTAGTCAATTCAAACCAGGTTTTCTGTGAGGCATGCTGGACCATAGGAGCAGGTTGGTGGAAGAGAAAGATATCAGGTGTTTGGACCCAGCCCAGGAATTCAGTTCGGTAGGGTTTCCCAAATGACAGTGTCTTAAGGAGCAGGGTGAAAATGTATTTGATCAGTGTTGAAGGCCCCAATATCTGATCTAGTGAGTGGGACATAACTCTGGAGTCTCCAGAAATTGACCATGTTTGAAATCAGGTAGGTAAGTTATCATGCTTCTACATAATCTACTGCATTTGGAAGAAAAGATCCAACCTACACTGGATGGTATAAATTAGAGCAAAACAATCTCAGGGTTTGAGGCAAGTGCGCTCATAAATGGCTTAGGTCTAGGTGGTGGAAGGTGGGGAGATAATCAGAAAGACCGGAAGGACAGACACGAGGGCATTTGTGGGGTGGCGGGGGGCTGTAGTTCTGGAAGCTTGTGAGTGTCCAAGTTCACTGCATGCACATGCATATATGTAGGATGGCAAGACTGATCCCAACTCCATCTTCTAGTGGGAATGGTTCCACTGAACTTTCTGGAGACTTCCTAGGCTCCAGGATTGTAGGTTGTATGTGTTGAAAAGTAGTTGGAGGAAACCAAGATTGGTGAACCTTCCTTGCCCTGTGTCTCAGGAACAGAGCTCTTAGAAATACCATCCCTAATCTGAACATCTAGGAGAAAAAAAAAAAAGATCCTGGATTCTCCTCAGAAATAGTCCTGAGGATTTGAACAAAACCTGGAGATTACATACCTCTGAAATATACAACATGGGAGAAATCTTGCTGTTGTGACAAACCATCTTTTGTTCTGATGAGGTGACTCTGGGTGGGCTCCTGGGAGCTTTAGGATGCCTGCTGGTCACCAGAAAGACCAAATCTTGATTGGAAGTTTGGAACTTTTAGCCCTAACCCCCGTCCTCTGGGGAGGGTAGAGGGGCAGGAGACTGAGTCAGTAATTGGTCATGCCTATGTGAAGAAGCCTCCACAAAACCCCCCTAAATTAAGAGTTTCAGGAGCTTCCAGGTTGGTGAACACGTGGAGGTACTGGGAAGATGGTGCCTGGAGAGGGCCTGGAAGCTCTGTGCCCTTTCACCAGACTTTGCACTATACATCTCTGCCATCTGGCTCTTCCTGAGTTATTTCTCTTACAATAAACTGGTAAATTTATAGTAGGTAAAGTGTTTTCCAAGTTCTGTGACCCATTCTAGCAAATTATTGAACTGGAGGAGGGAGTCATGGGAACTCCCAATTTATAACCAGTCAGTCAGAAGAATGGGAGGCCCAGACTTGCAACTGGCACCTGACATGGGGGTGGGGGGCAGTCTTGTGGGACTGAGCTCTTCACCAGTGGTGTCTGCATTAACTCCAGGTAGAGTTTTAGAATGAATTAAATTATAGAACATGCAGTTGGTGTCTGCAGAAAATTGGAGAATTGCTTGGTTTGGAAAACCCACACATTTGGTGTCAGAAGTGTTGTGCGTAGAGAAACAGGTTTTTCTTTAACCTCCCAATGAAACTATTGGCACTTCCATCCTTGTTTCAACATCTGCTTAAGATAAAGATTAAGATAAACTTTAAAAATAGCATATTTTAAGTGCTAAATCTAAAAAGATTCTTTTAAAGGTGTCCAGGACAATACCTCACTCCCTGCCACTATCCAAAATTAAAAAACAAAAAAAGTAGAAAACTTAGCCACTAGAAGGTAGCATGAGTATGTGACAGGTATGCATAGCATTTTTGTCTGTCTGCATGTAAACTCTGAAATGCTGAAGTTAGATACAGAGCCATATCCAGAGTGAAATACACCTGGAATGCTGTTAAAAGAGGAATGAGAAGAGAAATAACATTAAAGGGATATTTGCCACAGAGCTGACACCAAATCAGGAACTTTCTACATGTAATAAACATCACAACCTTGGGAAGTAGCTATTACTGCCTTATTCTGAGGCTGAAGACATTACTACATCATAAGGCCAAAGAAGGGAATGATTGTATCTTACTTGCCACTATATCCAGATCTTAGCACGCAGCCTGGGACGTAGTAAAACTGGAAAAAAAATATTTGTTTAATGAAGAAATGAGTGATATTCTAAGTGGCTTATGCAAGGTCACAGAGCCAATTACTTGTGGGAGCTGGGATTGTACCATGTTGTTCTACTCAGAGAACAGTAGCCTTTTAACATTTGCCCCAAAAAACACTCCGACACTTGGATAAAGGCAGTAAGCCCAAACAAATTTCTTCTCCATGTCTCTAGAAGAAGTAAAAGCTGCAGGTTTATACTCTTTTTCCTTTGTATTCTGTAATTTATAGGAAAATGAACAGAATGCTAGTGGCATATTTATTGTCACTTCAATGACAATTTTCTGTGGCTTTTTAATTAAGCAAATGTTGCATCTTGGTGAAAAATGGAGACTCTAAGAAAAAAAAAAAGCTAATTTTGAGAAATTATAGGAAGAACTTGATCATCACAGAGATGTCTGATGCAGGACAGCTCTTGGTATCATTTTGTGTGTGAGGAGCTATAGGCTGCCCTTTCCGAGTGCCTCTTCTTGGCTCCTCATCTACCACTCAGACTGCTGCGATTAGGTCCCTCTCCTGGTCCAAAACATATAGTCAAGTGATGGATATATGTGGTACAAGATGTAGGCTTACAAGTTTAAGGAATTAGCTATAGCCACTTTCTTAAGGAAAAATCCTTGGACTCTTTAGAAAGGGGCTGAGGGCAGAGCAGGCATCCTGAGAGCAGACTTTCAGAACTCTGAAGGAGGAGAGCATATTGAGGCACTGAGAACAAAGATGTGGTACTAACACCATGGTTTAAAGATTGGGCCCACTTTTATCTGTCAACAGCGAAGACACAACCAGCAAAGAACAGAGGGTGTCAGATGTTTGGGGCTCCCCCAGCATTTTGTTTCAGAGGCTCATGTATCTACCAAGCTTGTGCCAAAGATTGCTGTGAGCATTCGATAAGATAACATATAGGAGGTTATTTTTTAAATCTGTAAAGTGTAAGATGGTATCAGGTACCGTTCATTTATTTATCCATTTATTTAAGAAATAATCATCTAGTGTTGGCTATGGGTCAGAAATTGTGGTAGGCTCCAGGCATACAAACACAAACAAGTCCTTCATCCCTTCAGAAAGCTCACAGTCTAGTGGAAGAAGCAGACATGAGAACAGATCACTGAAAAACAGAATGTGTGCCATGAAAAAGGATTGTATGAAGTCTTATAAAAACATAGATAAATAATAGATGTTTAAAATATTTGTACTTTATATATATTTCACTAATCCCCATTTTGTCCTGTGAAATACTATTATTTTTCCTGCTTATACATTAAATAACTGAAGGGCTAGATAACGCAGGCAGTAAGTGATAGATCTGGTACTCAGAGCTAAATATTCTAATTCAAAGTCTGGTTGTTTGCCCCCCAATTTATCAAGCTACTTCACTTAGGAGGAGGGTCAGCCTGAATCAGAACTGGAAATCTGGGAGTTGGGAAAAAACCAAAACACATTTTAGGGAAAATATTTAATGAAATAGGAAACTTCATTCCATAGTGTGAAATGAAGAGAGCAAGGTACAAAGCACCCCAGAAAATGAAATTCCTGTAACATGAAAAATCATGACGACTTGATGAGTTTTCATAGCTCTCGCCTGCCTGTAGAGACTAATGAGTTTTCACTAATAGTAAAAACTCTTATTTCCCTGGCTCTACCTCTTTCCTGCAATAAACAAAACTTAAGCTTTTTATGAGACGTGTTCCAGGGTGGGGGTGAAAAAACAAAGTTCCAAATAAACCTCGGACTTCTGGAGGTGGGAGGTTTTCACATGTGCTCACCAGGAAGGCTGGCCCAGTGGGCACTGAGGCCAGACCTCTGTTCTACCAGGCCCATCACAGATGTCCTCAAGCCATTTTAGGGCCCCAGGACAGAATGCATCTCTCTCCTTTGTCATAATCTGTAAAAGGGTTTCAAAGTGGTGTTGCCTGGGCCCCAGTGTGTCAGAGTTTAGAGAAATTGCTTTTACAGTTCCTGTTCACAGCATCCCCCCATCCACTCCCAGGGCTGACAGCGATCAAACGCACAGGTCCTGTACACCACGTACGCAGCGCCTGGAACCACTCCTTCCCTCCAGCAATGAAGGCTTTTCTCAGCAGATCAGTCTCATCATGGAGCATTCCCTCCTGCAGGCTTCCCAGTCTTCCTCAAACAGGGTGCCGGAGGGCAGCCCCTGAAGTCGAACAGATGAACCCCAGGTACACCCATGGACTCAAGGGTCAAACTCTGCTTATTTTTCACTTATTAGCAGTGGGTGCCAGTATCGTAGGGGTGGAGAAGGAGAGTTCCTCCTTATGAGTTGCAATATTATGTAATACATTTTAAAAACATGTATATTAATTTTATGAATAGGAAGGATTTTTTTTTTTAAACACAAAGAACATAGACTCTTAAGAATAAGCAATTTGAGAAGGTTATTTTTTTAAAAAAAGGATGATTTATCATCCCCTGGGTTGGTTTGAAATATGACCCTTCTTATGAACTGGATGACCTCTTAATCTTAGGTTTCTATGAACCACTTGGGTTTCTTTTTTCTTTCTTTGACTCATATCTAAGCCAGAGACAGTAGGACTCTGTACAAAATTACTGAACATTGAAATTATTGAAACACTAACATCAGGGCTTCTTTGAGTTTCAGGTTGAAATGACTCCCATATAGGTCCCATTTAACTGTGCTTGATAGAAAATAGCAATATTCACTTTGATCAAAGTTATATGTAATTTAAAAAAAGAATTACAAGCCAGGGTAGCTTGACACGGATATAAATTATCCTCACTGAGCTTTCCCAAATTTACATCTGCTCCAAGGCTTGCAGCTGTGTAATAGAAATTTCTTTCAGAGTTATTTTAGTTAATTTCAATAAAATAAAATTATCAAGTATAACAAAACATTCTTGGAAAGACAGAAGGGATTCATGGCACTTCAGTTGACACTGAAAGAACTAATGAGCTTTGCTACTGGTAATTTTTGCTTTCATATTTGCTTCAAAGAATGATACCCAATTCGTAATCCTTAAACACATACATCTTTCCCATTTTTGTTTTCTTGCTTAGTGCCAGAGTTTTCCTGGCTAGTACTGGAATATGCTGAATAGGCTGGCTCTACTTTTTATCTGCGTATTCCGTAGATCTGGTGGCTCTGAATCCAAGTCACATGAATAAAATTGAAGACCAAATGTTTCTGATGAACATACATTATGTATAGCCAGATATTGCCAACAAGTAAGGGAAAAAAAAGGCTGATGTGAGTCAAAGCAGTACTCATAAGCTGCATTCCTGTCAGGCCAAATGTGTGTATGGCCATAAAGGACCAAAATTCTTTGGTAAGCAGTCCTCACAGTTGAGGAATAAGACACAACATTTTAATATGTTAATCATTAAAAAATTCCTTTTAGTACTTTTTCATCCCTTTGTCTCCCTTCGCCCCTAAATTACAGTAGCCCAGAGGCATCAATTTCTTCTGGGAAGGAGTGTTATAGTAGAGAGGAAAAAAAGGAATCAATTCTCAGGTTTGAGGTTCAAAATGAACTTGAGTCAGTTTGAAGAAAAAGTTTTGATTTCAAAATCCTGATTTTTAAATATCAAGAGCTAAGATCCTGAAGGACTCGGTGCATAAAAGTCTTATCATTAACACAGAAAGAATTCATGTGGATGTCAGAGCTTGTTTTTCCTGTTGGAGAGGTTTTCCGGGTCCTGCAGTTTGGGGTAGGAGATGAGAGTTGCAGAGCAAAAGAGTTTGATACCAGTGAGTGTCTCTGAGGAAGGGTCTTGTGCTTTGACTCCCAAGTGGAGCTGAACCCAGGGTGGAAGATCAGAGGCATGTGTGTGTTCCAAACCACATACAGATGTGAGTTTCCAAAGGCAGTGCTTTGCTTTCTAAATGAAGCCAGGCCATGCGTCAAGCACCTAGAGGAGTCCTAGGATCCAGCAAAGCAATAGAACAGAAATAGAGCACGAGGCATCTGGGCAGACGGTCTGAGAGTGCCCCAGAGGCCCCTTTGACTGTCGTGAATAATGCTGCAGTGAACCTGGGCATGCAGACATCTCTTCCACATAGGATTTTGTTTCCTTTAGATATATGCCTGGAAGTGGAATTGCTGGATCATAAGATAGTTCTATATTTTGTAAATTGAAATATAGTTGATTTACAATGTTGTACTAGTTTCAGGTGTAGAGCAAAGTGTGATTCAGTTATGCTTATACATGTATATAAACATATACATATGTATATTCTTTTTCAGATTCTTTTCCATTATAGATTCTTATAAGATGTTGAATATAACTGGTTCCCTGTGCTATACGATAGGACCTTGTTTGTCTATTTTACATGTAGTAGTGTGTGTATGTTAATCCCAAACTCCTAATTTATCCCTCTCCCTCTATTCCCCTTTAATAACTGTAAGTTTATTTTCAATGTCTGTGAGCCTGTTTCTGTGTTTTAAATAAGTTCGTTTGTATCATTTTTTAAGAGTTCACATTTAAGTGATATATCATATGATATTTCAGTTAGTAATAATCTCTAGGTCTGTAATGTAAATAATGGGACATAATGAAGATGCAGAGTTCTAAAACAGAAAAAAACTGGATCTGGTTTTGTAAAGATAATATTAATTCCAAGAACTTAATGAGAACTTTTCATTTATGGTTAATTACCACATGCCCTAATATTTACATATATAGGTCATTTGTGTCCAATTAATTTTGTTGTAAGTTTTACTGGGTTGCACCATTACACAAATAATGATAAGTTTTTATTTGCTTAGCTCATTCTAAGTGCCAGGTACCATGCTAGTCACTTTATATAAATTATTTTATTTAGTCTAGTACTCTGCTCTCAGTCTTTGGTTGCTCACTGAACATGGTCATTATCTTTTTTATTTTAAGAGAAGCAAATTACATTTTGTAAAATATTGACTAGATCCTAAAAACTGTAGAAGTGCTGAGGACAGACCAATTGTGTATGTTTGGTATTTATCAGAACTTTTACCGTCAAAATTCTATGTGTCATACCAACAAAAACATACTTTTATGGGAATTTCCCCCAATTCTTCTTAGCCTCTAGGAGAAAACAAGGAAAGAAAAAGCTTGATGAGAGTTGTTCTTCATAAGCATTCCCTCTTCCCTCCTTTCTCCCTCCAACCTCCTACTCCCCTCCCTCCCACTCCCTCTATTCTGCTCCTCCTTTGCCCTCCTTCTCTTTATTCTCCTCCCCACTCCTCCCCTCACCTCTATTCCACTCTCTTCCATCCCCCTCTTTTTTCCCCTCCTCCACTCTGTCTGTCTCCTCTCTCCCTGCCAGATCTGGCAACACCCATTAAAATACTCTCAGGTGCAGTGTGGAGACTTTCGGGAAGGGGACAATCTGTAAATGCAAGCAGAAACGTTTCACACTTCCTCATGTTATTCTGGAAAAGGACAAAAGTTACCAATTTTAAGTTTTACAATATCCTAGAAGGGCATGTATTCCTCTGTGGACATCCAGCTATGGTGCACTGGAAATTTATGATTGAATTCAGTTGAGGCTCACTGGGTTTATTCACAAAAGAACAGTACAAAAGGTCTCTACGGCATGGTACTTCCTTTATGGGTCAGCAGTTGGTTCTGCAGTATGTGTGATGGCTTGAACACCACACAGAATTCTCCGGAAGGTTTGTAATCCAGGGGATTGCATTTCAGAATGCAATTTTTGTTCACTGACCTTTATGAAAAAGAAAGACACTACAAATTGATGATATGAAAGTTGGAAATTCATGGGTGTGAGCACTCTCCTGAGGGAGATTTCAGGAAAATTTAAAAATGAAAATAGAATCTACATTCAAGAGAAAGACACATTTGAGAATGGAATGTTAAATACTTGTGGACCGTTTATATTGATTTGACAATGTTTCTTTTGGTGAAGAGTCACAATAAGCAAACCCTCTTTGTCGTGTCCTAAGAGAATTCTTGTTTTAGGAGTAACTGGCTAAGAGAGGCGCTTCTCTGCAGCTTTTCTTACATCTCTAATCATTGGAAGGGCAGTGGGTGTAGTGGAAAGTGCGGAGGGTAAGAAAGCTGGATTCTAGTTCATGTCCTGTCACAAATCTATGTGGTCATAACAGTCAACTCCTCTGAGTCTCCGTCTTTCCATCTATAATATGGAATAGTTGAATCATAGGTTCTTTAACGATCCCTTCCTGCTCTAAAATGCTATGGTTCAAAGTGGCAATGATTGAAAGTACCCTAAAAGAGTGAGGGTATAGCTCAGTGGTAGAGCGCATGCTTAGCATGTATGCGATCTTGGGTTCAGTCTCCAGTACCTCCATTAAATAATAAATAAATAAACCTAATTACCTCCCCCCCAAAAAGAAAAAAGAAAAGGTACCCTAATAACAGCATGTAATGTTGTTCTCACTTTTGTAGGCTGTAATGCATGAGCAAACCTTTGTCTGGCAGAGTTTTGTTTCAAAAGCAGCGCTGTTTTTTCCACAGATGCTACTCTGCTCCTTTGTTGGAGGGCCAGTTCATTGCTGGCCCATTATATTAATGTCAAAAGGAGGCTGAGGCTGCATTCAACCTAATTTGTTGTTGAAAGAAAGCAAGTTCAAAGCTGTGACCCCAAACAATTAAATTCTCTTTGCAATACCCTGTGAACACTGCTTAGATGGATCAAATTTATGTTTTAAAGAATATTAGGTTCTTTTGCATAACCTTTGATTTTGCATATCTCCTCCCATAATATGTCAGTGGATTTCATATTGGATAGAAGAATTTAATTCTCTCATCTTTTCCAAATTTGAATTGATTATGGCTTTCCAGATTTCTTTACTTTTTCCAAGGTAAATTGAAGTAAGTCTTTGAGTGCTAACTTTTCTTTTTCATTTAACACATCATTGCTGCTTATCACTTCCTTTCCCCAGGGCAGTGCTTGTATCAGTCCCTCACTGGCTGACTTCTTGGAAGAATCCCTACCTCCAGGGCTGCAGTGACACTTCCCAGGCCTCTGAGGGAGCAGGCTCCATCCAGGCATTCTTGCTCCTGCCCTTCCTCACTCGTGTAAGCCCTCACCAATTCCTTTCTTCCTTCCATACGCCTTGGATCTCTCCACTTGTCTCCGTCTCCACTTCTTCCATCCTAGTCCCAGCTTTCATCACCTCTTGCTTGGACAACAGCCTCCTGACTGATCTCTCCACTTGCAAGCCTACCCTCTCTGATCTGTTCTCCATACCGCAGCCATACTGGTCATGCTGTTGGACATGGTGTTGTCAGGTTACTCACTTTACTCCCATCTCTTCGCAGCTTTCCCATTGCGCAGGAATAAAATCCCAACTTCCAAGACTATGTCTGTGGTAAACACTGTGTTGTCCTGCCAGATTTCCCTTCAAAAAAGGACATTTTGCTCTGGCTTGTGGGAATGCTGTCAGTAGATGCCTTTAACTGTCAGCCGCTTTAGTGGCAGGGAGCTCCCTTGCCCCAGGTCCTACCTTTCCCAGGGTGGCCCACATCCAGTCACGGGTCAATGCAGTGGTGTAAAGTCTTGGCAATCTTAGCTTGAAGGACCATTCTACCTGAACATGGGATTGGCTGCAGCTGTCATCTGGGCCTGAACCTCAGCTCACATCTTGCTCTGCCCATCTTGCTTGCTTCCTTCCCCTCTTCTGCAGGTGTTGATCCAGAGGGAACCCTTTAATAAACATCCTGCAAGCTAAACTCCATCTCAGAACCCATCCTGCAACAGTGAATTATAATGCCCTTTGTTACCTGGTCCTTACCTACTTCTCCAACTTCATCTTGTGCCACTGGTGCCCTTCAGCACCACACACGAGTCTACTTTCGGATCTTGGACGTTCATTCCTACCTCAGGATCTTTGCATCTGACGCTTCCTCTTCATCAAAGCTCTTCTTCCAGTTCTGTCTAATTCTTGCTATTCTGTTCTCAGCTTGAGTATCACTTCCTTAGAGAAGCCTTCCCTTGGCCTGCTCCCACCATCATCATTAACCTAACAATATAAATTAGATTTTTCCTCTTATTCTGTTCTTTTATTCCATAAAACTGTTCACAGTTTGTGATTATGTATTTCCTTGTCTGTTCACCAGTATATACTCAGTGTTTCCTCCACATTTAGCCCAGTGCTTGGCCCTTCATAGATGTTCAGTAAATAATGGCTGAATGAGTGAATGGACTGGAGAATGCTTAAGGGAAGACCTGAGTACCTCTAGCCCATGGCCACTTACCCTGAGATCACCATTCAGGGATATAGACTGGGCAGGGCTGCCCTGGGGGCAGGACCAACACCACCACTGCCAGTTGCTCAGCTGAATATTTTGATACAGGCAAGTACCTTCTATGTCTAGTGGGGAACTGTCTGGGTTCCAGGCCATCTGCTGCTCTGCCTGCCTCCTTTCCTGTCTCAGTCACCTCCTTTCTTCTGCAGCAGTCTGCTCCAGTTTCTGTCTGTGATCTCTTTATGCTTTACAGTCTCACCTTGCCTACCTCGCTTTGCTCATACCACTGTGTCCAGCGTCAGTGAGGGCACCTCATTCCCCTGTACTTTCATAACCCTTTGGGGAGACCCTCTCACCTTGGGCCACACACAGCCTTCCTATAAAACACAGGATCACTATTCGATTCTAGTGAAACTTAGGTACTGTTATTTAGCATGTAGGTAGTATATCAGACAGAGGCTAAGAATTTTACAAGGATGACTGCATTCAATTTTCATTCGATCCCAACCATTCTATTGAGTACTTACTGTTATTATCTCCATTTTATGAAGCTTAGATGATGAAAGTGATTTGTTCAAGGTAAGAGGGGACGCTGGGATTCAAACTCAAATGGTCTGATTACAGGTCAACCAATACTCTTAATCCCCCACTTCATTAGGCTCTGGTTGTATAACAGTCCATTGAGACTAAAGGACATTGCTTTATTTCCTAGTAAACAGAGTTTGCTTCTTTTTATTTTTTATTTTCATATTTTTTCATTAAAGGTATTACAAGATATTGAACATAGTTCTCTGTGCTATACAGCAGAAAGTTTTTAAAAAATCTATTTTTATATATAGTGGCTAATGTTTGTAAGAGTTTGCTTTAAATTTCCCTTTGGTTTCTTTCTTTCCTTGTTTTAAAACATAAAGAAATTTTGAGAAAGGAAATTAGAATGACTTAGACCTTATAGAAATCACTTTCATTGTGTCATTGTCTTATTAATTTTGCTTTTGAGTCCTAGTCCATAGTAATGGGGAGTTGGGGAGGATCTGTGATCACTGGGAGGCCACTTGTACTTGTGTTCTCCCCTCCTCGGGGGTGGAGAGGATCAGGGAAGAAGCAGTGAGTGTACACTGGTGCTGGTATGATGGACAGGAGCAGACTAAGGAAAATAACTTTTTTTCATTTTCAGTTATCTTGTGCCCTGTATCTTGTGTACTAACCTTTGTTACATTATGGAAAAATAGTCAATGCTTATAAAATACTGACATATAGAAATGTTACCAACGTATTTAACTGTGTGGCAAGTTTTCTTACAAGAAATGCCCATAGGTTCATTACTTTTTAAATATCTTATCTATAATGTAATAGTGTATATACTGATTTTTCTTAGACATGGTTGAAATTTCATATTCGGCTTCACAATATGAAACCATGTATTCAAATTTGACACTCAAAAGTGAATTAAATAAAAAAAACCCTTTATTTTGTGCTTGCTCTTTGAATTATAAGAATTAAAAAAACAAAATGAACTTTTTAACCTACCAGATTGGTAAAAATTTTATCAGCTTTTTTCATCAAAAATTGATAATATTTAGTGTCTGATACTGGTTAGAATGTAGAAGAAATATGTTCTCTTATATACTGGAATAGGAGGGAAATTTCTGTGAAAGTTGACTCAGCAATTCCATTTCTTAGAATCTACGCTCCAGAAATACTAAATCACATGCACAGTAATTGATGTATAAACCACTGCAGCATAATTTTAAATACTGTAAAGTTAGAAACAACTATCAATAAGGAAAGGGTAATGATTATTGGTATAATTAAGGGTATAATTATTAATATAAGAGATGCTGTTAAAAGCCATCAGGAAGATCTTAATTGACTGACATATATTTAAGACATATTAATGATTTCAAAAGCAAGTTATATAAAGAGTAAATACAATATTATCTTTCTTATGTTAAAACATATGTGACATTATATACACAGAGACATACAAAGGATCTGAAAGGCTGTTACTAGTGTTTATTCCAGGGAGGGCATGGGGAGAGTCAGTCTTTGGTGAAGAAGTATACGAGTTTTCACATTCACAGTTTTTCTGTACATTTCTGTATCTTTTAGTTTCTTTGCACTGACTATCCATACGTGATATACCTTTGTAACTTAGAAATGAAAAATTTTGGGTTAGATTAAAATTATAGCTATTTATTAAAAACTGAGCTCTATGCATGGTGCATGTGGCGTTTGAATTACACTACATTATTTAGATATTATTGCAGTGTGACCTTGGAGTATGTTTTGTTACAAGGAACAGAAACTTGTTACAAAAGCGTGAGTAGAATTGAGGGGATTTATTGAAAACCCCCTAGGAGTTAGAAAACTCATACAATTTAGCCTTTAGGGAACAGGGAAGTTCTAAAGCTTTGCTTCTCTTTTCTTTTCCTTCCTTCCTTTCTTTCTTTGTCTCTCTCTCTTTCTTCCTTCCTTCCTTCCTTTCAAGGCTGGTACTAGGGATTGAACCCAGGACCTCATGCATGCTGTGCATGCTAAGTGGGTACTCTACCACTGAGCTACACTCCGCCTTCCCCCTCCCCTGAAGCTTCTCTTTCTCTCTCTCTTTCCAGAGCCCCAGGGTGTCTTACATCGGCTTCTTTTTGCACATCTGCACAATTCTCCTTTGCAGACCGACCTCTGTTTTTTTGTTTGTTTGTTTGTTTTCAGTCATCCTATGGTTTTACAGGCCCACTGCCATTTTGGGCAGAGGAAATTCTGGGAAACACTTTCAATAAAGATTTTGATTCTGCTAGTTTACTGTATCTAATATTTGCTTTTTGATTTTTGAAATTAATTTCTAACTATTAATAGTATTTAAAAGTTCACTGACATGTAGTCATTGTTTTTGGCGTAGGTCCTGCTATAAAGTACAGCCAAGTTTTATATAGAAAGGCTTGTCTAGTCAGAAGTTTGTGGGCAGTGACATATGGGATGGGACCAGGCAAAGCGAAAAGATGCATTATTTTGGCAAAACCTTAGTTCATATAGCTAAAGGCAGACATCATGTTATGAGCAGAGTGACAAGCTTACTGATGTTGAGATTCTGAGCTAGTGCCTAATAATTACTCACTCTTCGTTTTGCTTTACCTTTACTAATTCACAAGGACATAAGTTGACTTACACTTCTACTGATCCTCATTGGAACATAGTCTTTAAGGCTGCCACACTAGGACAGGGGTTTATGACAGGAATTGATTGCTAGTTGAGCAGCGTGTCAAATGTGCATTACCCTGTCAGTTACACTCCTTCAGACAGGCAGTCCTTGCCTTGCACAGTAGTGTGGGATATAAATTTGCCCATGCAAGCTGATACTATGCAAAATGATCTTAATGATCAATGGGGAAATGATGATTGTTCTGTGATCTTTCAAAAACTTCATCAAAACATTAAAAACTCTCTTCCTGTCACATTTGTATAGGGAAATGAAAAAGACAGTAAAACTAACATGTATTCAGTACACTGTAAATTATTACGTAAGAAACATTGAGAATTAAAGCATTTTGTTTCTTTGTAAGAAAGTTATTAAATATAGTTTGAAGAATAATTGTCTTCTTGTCATATTGCGTGTACGGAGTATATGGAGTGAGCATCTTTTCTCTGCCTTAGTCGCTATCATTCTCCTTCCAAAGTCTGGCTCCCAACATTTCATTCTTTGTGCTTTCAATGTTGTGAAACATCTCTGAGAGTCCATTTACTGTAAAGGTTTTTGCTGGTGTCACTTCCTTGAGACATCTTCCTCCTTTTTATCATAGTCCGTTTCTTCATTTTTGTAGATGAGTTCACCCTTGCTGAGTTCCTCTGGTTGCATATCTAGTGCCTCAGATATTGGCAGTGTCAACATTCCCATGATCAGCTATTTCCTCGTTTGTGTTTGATTCATATTTCACCTCTAACATTACCACTTGTTGATTTTTTTGCACTTTCCACCTTCATTGGCCAATTCCCTTTTCCAGTTATCCATTTTTATAAAACGTTGCATGGGTTTATTACTGGGAAACAAAGAGGTAACACTGTGATAGGCTTTGCTGTGAGTGGACTGAATAACAGATTATAGGCTTCCTTCAGAACCCGTGGCTGACCTCTGATCATGATGTCCATCTCGTTTTTTAGATAGTGACTTGCGAACTGAAGGGTTAGTAGTGAAGTTTGTACTTTCTGCAGTTGCTCACAATTAATATACATTGTTAACTGAAATTCAAATTGTGTTATTGGGGAACTGGTGTTATTTAACTAACCTGTGGCAACTGAAATTTATGCATATTTATGTGGTACTGTGCAAGTTGGGAACAGCCTGTATTATATGCTAAACAGAAAGGCATTCACCAAAAGAAAACATGCTTAAGAATGTTCATAGTGGAAGCGAGTGGCCAAGGCGGGCGAGCAGGCAAATCCCGAGCTCACCTCCTCCCGCAGACAGGCCAGAACTACAGCTATTTACAGAGCACATATGGACGCGGAAGACGGGAGGACTAGCAGAAAAGCTCTTCTACAACTGATGATATAAAGAAGGAACCACAATGAGGTGGGCAGGAGGGGTGAGAGAGGCAGTAGAGTCACTATCCACACCCCAGGAGGGCGACCCAAAAACAGGAAGATAATTCCAGTTGCAGAGGTTTTCCCCAAGGACCCAGGAGTCTGAGCCCCACATTGGGTTCTCCAGCCTGGGGGTCCTGGACCAGGAGGATGAGCTCCCAGAACATTTGGCTTTGAAGACCAGTGGAGCTTATTTTAGAAGAGCCAGAGGGTGGTAGGAAATAGAGACTCCAGTTTTTAAAGAGCACACGCAAAATCTCAGATGCTCCAAGACCCAAGACAGAAGCAGTAATTTGAAAGGAGCCTGGGTCAGACCCACCTGCTGATTTTGGAGTCTCTCGGAGAGGCAGGAGACAACTGGAGACACCCTGGGGACATAGACACTGGTGGCAGTTGTTTGGGAGGTCGTTCTGCCATAAGGGCATTGGTCCTGACAAGCACCATTTTGTAGTCTTCCCTCTAGCTCATTGGCACCAGGACCTGGCCCTGCCCCGCCTGTCAACACCAGTACTTAGTCTCAGGCTAGGCAGTTAGCCCTACAGGAACAGAGCCCCATCCACCAGCAGGTTGGCTGCCTTAAGACCCTCTGAGCCCACAGCTGCCTTGAAACCTGGTCCTGTCCACCAGAGGACCCAGGACACGGCCCTACACACCAGTGGGCTGGCACTTGCCCCAGGACCAGCCTCACCCACCAATAGGCAGGCATCAGCCCTGGGACCCCATGGGCCCCGGGCTGACACACCAACTCCAGGACCACCAGGTTCTGCAGCCAGAGACCCTAGGACCCGACTCTGCCCACCAGCAGGCAAACATCAGCCCCACGACCCTGCAGCCCTGTAGTCTGTCGTGTCAGGACCCAGCTTCACCTACCAGCAGGCCAGCACCAGCCCCAGAACCCCCTGGGCCTTGGCCTTGCCCGCAGCAAGCCTACACCAGGGCCCCTCATCCAGCCTGCCCAGGATCTGTACCCACCCACCAGCAGGCTGTCACCAGTTTGGGGACCCACCAGATCCTGCAACCAGCTATGTCAGCAACTAGCCCCACCGATGACCAGACCACCACTAGATCTAGGACCCCTGGACCTGCAACCACCCACCACAGACCTGGCTCCACCCACCAGTGGGCCAGCACTAGGCCTGGGACCCCCTGGGTCAGCTGCCTCCTGACCGAGTCCAGCCCACCAGCAGCCACAGCACCTGCACAAAGCAGAGCCTGGCAACCAACAGGACAGGGTGCCAGCCACACCTGCCAGACCACCCACAGCATCAACCTGCCACAACAGGAGGACCCATGCAGCCCTCATAGGGGACACCCCTAGAGCATATAGCTCTGTCCAGTGATTTTAGTAGGTCAGGTGGAACAAGATCCCAGAAGTATCACACTACTTAAAGCGCAGTTGACTCCCAAATCTCTCCCTTCCAAGCCTGACCTCTGCCCTGCTCTGGCAGTCGCACACAGCCTGCACCATGTCTGTTCAGGTCTCCGTGCCTTCGCTCAACTGTCCCTTCTAGCTTGAATGTCTTTCCTCCTCTTCTTTGCCTGCCTTCCTTTGTCTTTCAGTTCAAGTCTGAATTCAGCCCCGTGTCTTCCAGCAAACCTTCCCACGCCCCTGCCCTACTTCCTCCTAAGGTCTCTTCCCTGGGAAGTGAACTTTAGTCCTGTAATTATCATCCTGTGCTGAAATTACATGTACAAGGATGTCTCCACCTCAAGACTGTAAGTTCCCTAAAGAAAGAAACCTTGCTTTTTCACCTGTGTGATTTCTAGTACCAGTACTGTGCTTAACACGTTCTGTATATGTTTAACAGGCACCATTGAAGTAATGTCTGGATCTTTCATTCATCTGTGCCTTCAGGCATTGTTTTTCTTAATATATGATACCTTTGCTTTGATGCAACTAAAATTGTTTCCTAGCAGTTATTGGTCCTCTTGGTTCACAACAAAATTTCCAGGCCATACACAGATCACAAAGACTCTATCTGATACCTCGGAGACAAGAGTCTCTGTCACACTTGATTTACTTCTTAATGGGTGTGTTTCTTTCTTCAAAGTGTGACTGCCCTCCTGCCTATTAGAGTCGCCTTGTACCAAATCATTAAAAGAGAATTAGAGGAAAGGGCAAATAATTCTTATAGGAGTTACAGCACTATTTCATGATGAGAAAACAAGGTTGGAAGGTTTAATGACTAAACGGATTTAAATTGCAAGAGATTCTTCATCTTTTGTTACTTTATAAATGAAGCGGATGACCCTACGTCACAAGAATGTTTTTTAAATGTAATTTTGTGTTTGCTTTATTACTTCCCTAAGATCTTACATCGGTTTTTCTTCTTTTTTCTTTTTTTTATAGTTGGTTGTAATCTTTCTCTTCCTTCTTCCCTTCCTTCCTTCCTTCCTTCCTTCCTTCCTTCCTTTCTTTCTTCTGCCTGCCTGCCTTCCTAGACTTTTTTCTTTAGAGCAGTTTCGGTTCACAGCAAAATTGCGAGGAAGATGCAGAGACTTCCCATGTACATACCCTCTGACCCTACAGATGCATAGCCTCCCCCATTATCAACACCCCCCAACAGAGTGGTACATTATTTTTTGTTTGTTTGTTTGTTTTTAATTGAAGTATAGTCACATGGATGGGCCTGGAGATTGTCATTCTAAGTGAAGTAAGCCAGAAAGAGAAGAAAAATACTGTATATCACTTATATGTGGGATCTAAAAAAAGACAAATGAACTTATTTACAAAACAGACACAGATACATTGTTATAAGTGATGAACCTATATGCATTCTGCATTGTGCATTTAAAAGAAAAGGCATATGATCTTTCCTTCTGCTCTCCACCCACAAGGTGGAATTTAGATGTGATGGCCGGAGCTGGAGCAGCTACATTAGACTGTGAGATAGGAGCTGTGTGCTAAGACTAGCTAAGCCATGAGACAGAAAGAATTAGGGTCTCCAGCACCATGGAGCAGCTCTGTTAACCTAGGTTGCCTACCTCAGTCAGTTATGTGACAGAGAGAAAAACGTCTGACTTGTTTAAGCTATTGTTTCTTTGCCCTTTTCTACAGCTAGACCTAATCTTACATCCTAACTGATACACGTTATACATATATTCCTACCATTTGTAATTTATTTCTAAGGACTAAAGCATAATAGCATCTAGATATCCCTCTTAATACTCAAGTACTCTGGAAAAGGAGACCAAGTATTCTGGTCAGTAACTTCTTAAAACGAGTTAGCTTATCAGGTTACATTGCAGGTTACTTTTATTCATTCTCTATTTTCAGAGTTCTGGATTAAAGGAAGATTCTGTTGTTAAGGTTGGCATTGTGTCATTCAAATTAAGAAATCTGACTTGGAATAGAGTGTTTGGCTACCTCTGCACAGGGTTGGTTGAAGTGCCCGTTAGTACCAGAATTATCTACATGAGCAAGATCATATTCTAATGTGAAAGCTAACAAAGACTAAACACTTCAGGAACAGAGTTGAGCTAACAATTCACTGGGGTGTGGATGAAGAAGTCTAGAGTTTGGGATACTGCTTGAGAGATAAATAAAATAAATTAAGTACTTTTTAATTGGCAACTGGCTTTTTAGGTGGGTACAACTGTTGGTGGGTATTATTTTTATGTGACTTTTCTCCCAAATGGCAAAAATTTTGTTCCTGATATAATTTGCCATGGAACTTAAAATAATGCTTCCACAAAGACAAATCTTTTCTGCTTTTTGCATTCCTTCCTCCTCCTCTTTTTTTTCAAGATGTAATATTCCATCCTCTTCCAGCTCATTCATTTTCTTGTTCTTTACCCCTACTATTTTCAGTCTTTGGTTTTTCCATCCTGTCTGCTCAACATGGAAAAGATTTATAATCTACAAATTTCCAAATCACAAAGCAGCATTTCTTAAAATGAATTAGTCCATCTGTAACTGCTATGCTAAATTCTGAAACATGAGCAACAAGGAGGTAGATGGTTGACCTTGAATAAAACACATCACCTCTCTTGGCTTCAGTTTTATTGTCCTAAAATATGGAAATGGGTATTCTCTAAATAGTCTTTTCCTTAAGAGTACATCCAGACCCTCCTTTTTTGTTTGTTTTGTTAAAAGTCTCATTTGGAGTCTTTTATTTTATGTTGCGTTTTTATTGCTGCCAAGAGGATCTGTGGAGATAGGAGAATTATTTGAGCAGAAGTGTATCAATGTTTTTTTACATATTAAAAAATGGTGCAGGACGTGAATTGTTGCAAAATAAACAAACAAAATACCAAGAGAACTAATTCATACAGCTGACTGAGAACTGGGAAACTGCTTTCGTACTTAGGCTAATGGTTTGTCCACATCCACTTTTGTGGCTTTGTGAGTGTAGTGTAGCTTAAGTCATGTTGTCTTTTTGGCCTTTGAGCAAGTATCCTGGGAAATTAGTGTTCGATAATCAAGTCGTTACTAATGCCTTCACTGATACATGTGTCAGCAGGCCAAGTAAATTGCTCCCTGTTGATTGGATAAAGAAATGTTTGTTACTGAAACTCCCCTGCTGGCCAAGATGTAGTGTGTAGACTACAGCATATCTCATTGATCACAGCTCAAAGTCTGGACAGCATATAAAAGGTAATTACTGGAGGACTCTGAAAAGTAAACAATAATATGAGAAACAGAGACTGAGGTCAAAACTTGATTAACAGCATGTAGTGAGGAAGAGTTTCACGTTTTGGGTTTTTTTCCCTCTTTGACTTCTAGCTTTGAACTGGGGGCCAGCTGACATATGCAACCGGAAAGCAAGTGCTGACAGGAAAACTGGAGAAATATCTCTTTCTATCCAGAGGACAAGGAAAAGGGACCCTGCTTTCCAGAAAGTGCAGAGGAAAATTCTTTTCTTTCATTTTTTGTATTTTTTCCTGTCTATTCCTGACTTAGAGCCTGCCTCAGTCATGACATCACACTGCCACCACTGTGATGAAGTCACCTTTACCCCGAGAGAAGACTGAGTTCTGGGCTAAAGGAACTGGAAAAAGGGGCCTCTGTCCAAAAAGTGTGAGGAAGTCCTCTTATTCTTCCCCCTTGTTTCCTTCTCTTCTTTATTCTGAAGGCAGCACCCATGATGTGGAACTGCACAAAAGCACAGGAGGCTAGCACCCCATCTTTCTGGCCAGGAACTGGGAAAAACAAGTCACTGTAAACCAAAGTGTGATTGAAACACCAGATACAGAAGACTGGAGATGAGGATACCTTAATTATCTGCACCAACCAACATTAGGTCCAGGCTCACCTCCAAGATGGGCACATGTAGACCAGACCCAAATAAAAAGAATTTAAGAAGTAAGCTGACATATAATACAATGACCAGATCTAACTTCCAGGTCTTTATCAGGCAGACCCAAACAGCATAGTGAAGGTTTTAAAAATGGACTGATACTGGAACTAATACCCTGATACCCACAGCAGGCAAGGTAGACTTTGTGGTTCGAAACAAGCCAGGTTGATTGTCTGCTAAGAAAAACTAGATTCCCTAGAAGATTTTTTCTTCCAATTTTATTGAGATATAGTTGACACACAGCAGCACTCTATAAGTTTAATTAAGGTGTACAGCATAATGATTTGACTTATATACATCATGAAATGATTATCATAAGAAGTTTAGTGATCATCTATCATCTCATATGGATATAATACTAAAGAAATAGAAAAAATTTTCTTGTGATAAGAACCCTTAGGATTTACTCTCTTAACAACTTTAATTATATTTATCATGTTGTATATTATGTCCATGGTACTTATTTATCTTATAACTGGGAGTTTGTACCTTTCAACTGCCTTCATCCAATTCCCCCCACCCCACCCCCAAACTCTGGTTAACCACAAATCTGATCTCTTTTTCTATAGTTTTGTTCATTTGTTTGTTTTGAAGTATAACTGACCTACAGCACTATGTTAGTTCCTGGTGCATGATATCATAATTCAGTATTTCTGTACACTTCAAAATGATCACCACAATAAGTCTATTTACCATCTGTCACCAAAGATATTACAAAGATATTATGTAATCACTGACTATATTCCCCACACTGTATGTTTTATACCCATAGCTCATTCATTTTGTAACTGGAAGCTTGTCCCTCTTAATCTCCCTTACCTATTTCTCTCCCCCTCTTACTCTTCTCCCCTCTGGCAACCACCTATTTATTCTCTGTATCTATGAGTCTGTTTCTGTTTTGTTGTGTTTGTTGATTAATTTGTTTTTTAGATTTCAAGTATAAGTTAAATTATACAATATTTGGCTTTCTCTGTCTGACTTATTTCAGTTAGCATAATACACTCTAGGTCCATCCATGTTCTCACAAATGGCAAGATTTCATTCTTTTGATGGCTGAGTAATATTCCATTGTATATCTATACCACTTTTTTTTTAATCCATTTATCTATTGATAGACTCTTAGTTTGCTTCCATCTGTTGTCTATTGTAGATAATTCTCAGTGAACATAGGGGTGCATATATATTTCTAATTAGTGTTTTCATTTTCTTTGGGAAAATATCCAAGAGTGGAATTGCTAGGTTGTATGTTAGTTGTATTTTTAGTTTTTTGAAGAACCTTCATACTGTTTTCCATACTGGCTACACCAGTTTGCATTTCCACTAACAGTACATGAGGGTTCTCTTTTCTCCATAGCTTCACCAACACTTGTTATTTGTTGTCCTTTTGGTAATAGCCATTCTGACAAGTGTAAGATAATATCTCATTGTGGTTTTGATTTCCATTTCCCTGATCATTAGTGGTGTTGAGCATTTTCTTATGTGCTTTTGACCATCTGTATGTCTTCTCTGGAAAAATGTCTATTCAGATTTTCTTCCCATTTTTAAATTGTCCCCAGAGGATTTTAATAAGACTCAGTGTTTCATAAAATAGTATTCAAAATGCTCACTATAGGATCCAAAAGTATCCAATATATAAAGAATTTTAAACATGTGATTAATATGCAAACAAAAACAAAAACAACCCACCAAATCCCAGGAAACAATAATCAGCAGAATCAGCAGAGGGTAACAAGATGACACAGACATTGGAATTACCAGAAAAAGATTTAAAGTAGCTATAATAACCATGCTCCATGAAGTGATGGTGAGCACTCTTAAATGGGAAAATAGAAATTCTCAGTAGAGAAGTAGATATTATAAAAAAAAAAAAAAGAAACTAACAAATTTTAGAACTGAAAAATATAGTATCTGTAGAACTGAACAAGGTTATCAGTCAACTTAATATAATAGATATTTATAGAAAATTTCAGGCAACAACTGCAAAACACATATATTTAATTCACTAACATAGTTCCTATCTTAGATCATAGAAAAAAACTTTAAAAATTAAAGAATTAAAATAATAAAAAGTATGTTCTCTAACCATAATGAAGTTATATAAGAAATCAATAACTGAAAGATATCTGGAAAATCATCAGGTGTTTAGAAATTAAATAACACACTTGTAAATAATAAATAGATTTTAAAAAAGTCACAGAGAAGATTAGAGTGTATTTTGAATAAAGTGAAAAGGAAAACAACATCACAATTTATGGGAGGCAGGTAAAGCAGTGCTTAGGGTAAGATTTATAGCATTAAATGTTTATGTTAGAAAAAGGAAAGCCCTTATAGTATCCAAGCCTCCACATTAAGAAACTAGGGGGGAAAAAAAAGAAAGAAATCCAAAGCAAGCAGAAAAATGGAAATTTAGAGGAGAAATAAAAATTGCAGACAATAATACCAATGAAACTTAAAGTTCTTTGTAAAGATTTTTAAAAATTCATAAATCTTTACATGGATTGGCCAGAGGGCAGCGGGGAGAAGACACATATTACCAAATCAGGAATGAAAGAGGAGATGTCACTATAGACCATACGAATATTAAAAGAATAAGGTGCGAGGTAGAGGTAAGGGTTTCAGGGTTTTGCATCTGAATAGCCAATTACTCCAGCACTTTTATAAGAAAGGCCATCTTTTTTCCATTGAGTTGCATTTACATCTTTGTCAGAAATTAATTGCCTATTATTATGTGTTAATTTTTTAACTGTCTAGTCAGTTCTATAATTTATGTGATCATCCTTTCACTAATACCATACTATCTTGATGACTATAGCTTTATAGTCAATCTTGAAATTAGATTGTACAAGTCTCCCTTTTTGAAAAAATATAAACTATTCTAGGTCCTTTTCATTATCATGAATAAGAATGAAATATTACATAGTAGTAAAAATGAGTGAACCACTGATACACTTAACAAAATAGATGAATTTTAAATATATTATCTGAAGTGAAACAAGACAGATTCAATAGGTTACATATTTTATGTAACATTTTGGGAAAGCAAAACTGTTGGGACAGAGATCAGATCAGCGGTTGCTGGGGCAAGGGTTTGACTACAAAATCAAATCAGCTAGAACTGAGCTCTGGGGCACCCCTGATGTGCTTACATACATGTGGCTGTCTAGGAGGGAATACAGTAGGCTGCATTTCTTAAATTTATTCCATTATGGAGCCTGTGCTTTATCTATGGATCCAGTGTTTCATGGAACATATTTTGAAAATAAACATAGTTGAACTGAATTAAACGAGAAGATAGAATGAAGAGAACACATCTGAGAAATAGGCCATCAGCAGTGAGTTTAATAAATTGCCAAAACTCACATATACTATGGTTTTCAAAAAGACCCCATATGGATGGAAAGAATTGGAAAGTTATTCCGCATTATGATAAATTATAAAATGATAAATATTACTAATTTTATCTGATTTTACTAACATTACTAATATTTATAAATATTACTAAAGTAATAAGACTAATTTTTAACAAACATGAGAACTTCTGCATCCAAAAGGATACTGCCTCTTTTGGAGCAGTCCCTTAGAAGGCTAAATACTTATTTCAATGATGCTACAATTGGTCATGATGTATTTGGTACTTACACTTGGACTATCCTTCATATGCATATTGCTTTGAGAATCCTTAGAGATGGTGAAATGTCTTTTGAGGGTGGATTTTAATTTCTAAAACTGCCAAACATCATTCAGAGTCAAGCCAGATACAAATGAATGAATAAACTGAGAAATATTTCACTCTTAAATGTGAGTTGGGTCTATAAGACTGAATTTCCCGATGGCCTTGAGAGACATTCCAAAGAAGGAATTCAAAAATAGTTTTGAACAATGGCAATATCCCTGGAATAATTATGTTCCTTCCATGGTGTCTGCCTTCATCTAGATACATAAGCTTTGCTGTTGAAGTCTCTGTTATAGTCACATGTTCAGTATCGAATGAATGATCCTGACTATCATAAAAATTAGCAAAAATGGTAAGGAGTTGAAATGAACTTCCCCTCTGCTGACTCTCAGCACCCATCCTCTCTCTCTGTCCCTTTCTATTCTTGGTCTGTAGATTTGTCTACAAAAATCGCATAGGATATTAAAACTATCTTGATTACTGTAAGCTAGTTCTGTTCAGATAGTCTAGATGGTAGGAAGAAAGGGCTAAGTATTCTGGTGTATAAGAGTAGAAAAAATGTTTGCCTCTAAGATCTATTTTAGACTAAGAAATTAATACACCAAATGGACCTGGCCTGGTGCCTGGTGTTTACTATTTTCCAATTGGGTGTAAACATGTCTGAGAATTTTTGGTGGCGAGCCAGCTGTTCTGTACTCATTCTGGCTGATTAAAATGCTCTCAGTAGAGATACTTTGCAGAATTGATCACTTTGCTTTCGCCTGCTGGGAAATGGAAACTGCCAGGGCTTCTTAAGCTGAATGAAAAAATTATTTCATTTCAGCAAGGCTCTCTCAGGTCTAAGGTTTCCAAAATTTTTCAAGGTTGGAGAGCCTTCCTGGATTGTATCCCATGTCAAGGAAACCCCAACCTGTGCTTCATGGGGGATGTTTTGGTCAAACCAGGAAGTAACAAAGGAGATTCCAGTTAAATACAACTATCTTAATCTAGGGGTTTACCTGACCATCTAGAGATTCTTTGCACAGAGAAAAAAATTATATCTATCTCCATCAAGGAGAGGGCAGTGATTTGTTATCACTGAAAAAGACACTCATTCTGGATATGAATTTGCCTTCTTGGTCACTGTATTTCTGCCAACAGCACTATTTGTGGACTTACAGAAAGTCTTGTACACCATTATGGTATCCCACATAACACTTTTCATCACGGAGCTCATTTTACAGCAAAAGAAGTGAGGGCATATAAAAAACAAATTGTTATCTTCCCTGCTCCGCCCATAAGCAAGGAAATCTTTTCAAGTGATCAGTGTGCAGTAGTAAAAATAATAAGGAATAATGCTCATGTAACCCAAAATATTCAACAGTCTTTATTATGACCTAAGGGGTTCAGTTAGTACAGCCAGTGAAAAAGGAATAAAGATTGATATCCCAACTTGCTTTTAGTGAGAATGAAGTACAGAAAATTGAAATAACCCTGACCAACATAACTCACCTGACATTGTTGAAGAATCTCTTCACTTCCTCTGATTTCCAGTACACTCTTCTCCCACAGTTTTCTTTTCTTTCCCATTGGCTCTCATATCAGTATCAACCAGAGATCAACCAGATGGAGAGGAAGGCTTTTCCAGTGGAAGTCAGCCAGGGGCTCTGTCTAGTCACTCCAGTGCTTGCACAACAGGCCAGTGAATTTAGAGGCCATGGTGGCAGGGATGGAGGCTACCAGGGTCCCAGCAACATGGGATCCCCACAGATGCTCTGGCAATGGCCATGGCTGAATGTCCGATCTGTAAACAGCAGAGATGGATGCTGAGTCCTTGCTATGGTACCACACCTTGAGGAGATGTGGTGGCAGGTTTATTACATCAGACTCCTGCCACCCTGGAGGAGACAGCAATTCATTCTTCCTAGAATCAATACATATTCTGGATGTGGGTTTTCCTTCCCCGCCCCACAGCTCCTTAGCCAGTCCTATTACATGGAGTATCTGATTTCTCATGGGAGCCTATTAACAATGCAGTGAATCAGGGAACCATGTTGCAGTGATGGAGGTACAGCAATGGACTTGGAGCCACAGTATCCTGTGGTCCTACTTTATATTACCCAAAAGCTGTCAGCATAATAACTACTATATGGTACTGTGTTTTCAGTAGGTGGAACACATGGGTCTGGGAGCCAAGAAGTTCAAGTAGGAGTGGGCCTTCTCACCATTTTTCTTAGTTGCCCACTGGGGAATATTTGTGCTTCTCATACCAGCAACTTAAATTTTTTTTTTAATTTTACAATTTTAAAGGTTATTTTCCATTTACAGTTACTACAAAATACTGTCTTTAGTGTTGTGTTCGGATTCCTTTTTCTTTTTTGTGTGTGTATCTATCATAGATTTTTGGTTTGCGGTTACTGTGAGGTTTTGGTATAGCAGTCTGTATATCTACATGATTGCTTTAAGTTGCTGATCTCTTAATTTCAAATGCATTTTAAATACCCTGCATTTGTACTCTCCTCCTCTCACCATTACTTTTTTCGATATCGTATTTTACATTTGATTGTTTTGTGTCTCCCTTAACTGCATATTGTGAATCAAGATGATTTTTACTACTTTTGTCTTTTAACCCTCCTAATAGTCTTTGTGTGGATGACTTCTTACCTTTACTGCATGTCTGCCTTTACCGATGAGCTTTTCCATTTCATAATTTTCTTGTTTCTAGTTGTAGCCTTTTCTTTTCCACCTAAAGAATTTGTTGTAAAGCTGGTTTCATGGTGATGAATTCTTTTAGCATTTGCTTGTCTATAAAGCTTTTGATCTCTCCATCAAATTTGAATGAGAGCCTTGCTGGGTAGAGTATTCTTGGTTGTAGGTTTTTCCCTTTCCTTACTTCAAATATATTGTGGGCACGATACTCTTAAGGCAGCCCCCAGCTGGACCACATCTGGTTCCCAGAAGACATTCTTGCATCTATTGCCCTGACAGGCTCTGAAGTGCAGACTTTCCTACCTGGCCAGTCGTCCTCACTCTTCAAGTGAGCAGATTCCAGTCACTGCCTCTGGCCTTGGAGGTTTCTCTAGTGTAGATTTCGCTGGTCTTCTAGGCTCAGGGGATGTGTATCAGGTTCCCCGTGGTTCTCCTGGAAGCATCTCTCATTATGCTTGAAGTGGAGGAAGGCCTTCACCCTCTCCCACAGTAGGGTGGGTGTTCATAGCATATACCAGCGCTTCTCTCCGAGGGAGTCCTCTCCTTGACCTCTTCACCCTTAACATTTGATACTCTTGAAGTGTATACTGGGATAAGAATTTCAAAACACTTCCTTTTATAGGTGACCTTGCAGCTCCCTTTGGCAAACATGGGCCAATTTCTATCAACTGTTTTGTCCCCCTACCTTTTCAGCCCTCACACCAAAACTGTGACAGAAAGAGTTCCTTATTAACATCAGTTTTTATTCATTCTTTCACCAGTTATTTATTAAACACCTACTGTTTGCACCATGGTGGCTGCTCGTGACATAAGGATAAAGAAGACAGGGTTTCTGACCTGAAGAAGTCCAGAGTTGAACAAATTTGCCTTGAGGACGGGCAGGTAAAGGACGTCTTTCTCATTTTCTTCTATTTGCCCGGGTGGAGGCTGTTCTTAGAGACCAGCTCTCTTTGCCTGCCATCTGCATATGACAGCCCTTCTTTGGAACTTCTTTCCTTTGTTCTGTGCTCCTTCTAAGGAAGTCCCAGATACAATCTGTAGGCAGTCAATTGCCTCAACACTTACCCTGTTTAATTTCTCATGAGATGTTAAAACAGTTAGAACTGATAATTCCTGCCTACTTAATGCAGCAGTTCTCAGCTCCCTTTGTCTTTGGGAGCGGGGAATATGACATTAGCACTTTTAAAATGCTCCCCAAGGGATTCTATGCAGCTAGGGTTGAGGCTTATCAATGAAAGATACACAGACACATCCTTGGAATGGTACTGCTGCTCAAAGATTTAGTCTAACTTCTGTGATCACTGGGAGAAGTATCAGTTATGTAAATCCACAGAGATGACATAATATATATTTCAGACGGTGTTACCTCATTGTTACTTTGTGGGTTCCATTGTTCACATCCTCAGTCTCATCTATCTCCTGTCAGTCCAAATATAGAAATACCTGATTTTGCAAATGTCATTCTTTCCTGTAGAGGGGAAAAAGAAATATAAGACCAGTCCTCTTCACAAAGAAATGAGAAATTGTACTAAAAATCAATACTCTTTTAAAGACTTGGAGCATCATTACTTCTTCAGACAAAATTAGCAGTAATGCTTCTACATCACATTTTTATGGCAGAGTGAATTTGCTGAAAGGACTTTATAGTGAGAAATGATATTCAAGCTTAAGGTATGAAACTTGCTTAAGAGTAGTTTCATGGGATTATAGAATCTTCTTGCCAGCATGACCCCCCCCCCCCCCATAATTCTCATTCTTCCTAATGCTATTTCTATATGACCTTGAAGGTCAGTCAAATATCAACAAACTCAGAACTCATGAGTAAATTCTGTAATAACAATGTCAAGTGCCAGACACTGTCTATTGCTCTGCTCTTTCATGACTTTTTACAGTCTGTTTCTAATATTTATTGTCCTGTTATTTATTGTATTTATGTTTGAAAGTGTCTCATGTATGCCTACATATTCATTTATCCAAACCCAAGCATTTCTGGAGTGTTCACATTAGAGATACAAAGATGAAAGGACACGGTCTTTCCCTTCCCTTGTACTCTGACACCACTTTGCACTCACTGCAATCATAGCTACATCCACTGAACTGTCTGAGTGGGCTGATTTGACTCCCAGGGGCTCTGTCTTGTGCCTCTTTGAAGGCCCACCTCTTATATTTGTGGGCCAGGGCAAGACTACAAATGGAAGCCCATACATCATACATCTAAATATTTAAAATTACATATTAAGCTATCACATCTTTAAATAAAATATGCTCCCTTATATTACCTTGCAAAATACCTTCATAACAGTAAAATTGAAAAATATATGTAAAGTCATGGTTTCTATATGACTGAAAGGCAGCAGATATCAGAGATGACTTGGTTTAATTATTTTTTGCACATATCTAGGTGTTCTATCAGTGGGCTGGTGCTATTTGGATAAGTAATACAGACATAACATAATTCATAAATTATATGTATTCCATTAAATTTATTTTTCTTGCCTTCATATTAGCAAATTCACTGATTATCTTGTCATAATCAAGATTTTTAGATTATTTGTATTCTCTTGAAAGTAATGATTTAAAGAATAAAAATGAAGATAAGTGTATATAAATGTAAAGTGTAATTAGCATATTTTTAAAAATGTAAATTAGGGTAAATATAAACTAGAAACAAATTATTGTGTATGTTTTGAAATTTTTATTTTATTCAAAATTATAAAATATAATTAATAAATATCAATTTAAAAACTATTTTTAAAACCTGAAATTTAATCTGTTTTGAAATTTTAATTACACAACATTAAATTATTTTAAATAAACCATTTGCTATTTTAGTTTTCAAGATCCATCTAGTTGCCAATGTAAAGAATTATACATTTCCATTCTTATTACATTTAGTTCTATATAAATGCAAACTTGAAAGTATTACTTAATTTTATGAGATGCCTCTTGGCTACTATATGCAACTGTTGTAAATATTGTGCTAATTAATGAGATAGGAGAGTGAAGCCATTGACATAGGTCTTTTGCCGTCAGGCTCTCAGTAAATTCCCCCCTCCCTGTTTTCAGCCCCCTTCTCATTCTTAACCTTCATACCTGCTGAATCCATGGCTAGAGCCTCTCTAGGCATCCTCCTCCATCAGAGCCCCTTACAGAATATTCTTGGGTAAGGCTTTTTCCATCATGTTCTACCAATCAACATGCTTCCTCCACTTTCTGTCTTTCAGAAATGTGTTCAGTTCATTCATTCATGACTTTCCTCTTAGTCTCTATATTGCTATGTATTTATTCCTTTTTTATTCTTTTACTACCATTTGAATGGGCTTCGGGAGTGGGAAGGAAGTTAGTAAATACTTGTATTCAATTCTTATCATGAAATTTCTGTTTCTTTTGCAACAATAAAAGCAATTTCTATAACTAGTTAAAAAAAAAAGGTGATAGAAAGAGGATTTAAACATCTTTAGCTTCCCAGTGAAAGCCATAATTACAATCATATATTCACTGGTGGAGCCCAATATGACACATAAATAAAAACTCTCCTTTTTAATATTTAAGATGACATATTCGAGGGACATGTGCAGGTGGTTGTCTTTATGCAGAGATCATGAATATGCAGCCACATTCACTTCTTCCTGACTGTAATCAGGGGCACACTCACTGTGGGAGCAGAAGTTAGGAAGAAGGGCACCATCAGTGGCCATAAGAGACTGGGGCTCACTGCCCACCTGAAGATCAAACCAAGCACCTTGGCCTCAGAGACACTAGACTCTCACAAAGTGAACTCACTGATGATAGTTCTTGGTCAGAGCGTTATGGAGTAAGAAAGTAGAGCAGGTTGATTCCTCTCCTCATGGAAGGAATTTTAAGCAAATTTTTTTCTATTATGGTAAACACATATAAACATAAAATTTCTGTCTTTACCATTTTAAGTGTACAGTAAAGTGGTATTAAGTACATTCATAGTGTTATGCAACTGTCACCACCATTCATATCTGCATCTCTTTTCATCTTGCAAAAACTGAAATTCTATACCTATTAAACAATAGCTCTCTATGTCTCCGCTCCCCAGCCTCTGGCAAGCACCATTCAACTTTCTGTCTTTATGATGTTGACTACTCTAAGTACCTCACATAAATGGAATCATATAATATTTGTCCTTTTGTGACTTGCTTATTTCACTTAGCATAATGTCCTTCCTTAAGTTTCATCCATGTTGTAGTATGTGTCAGAATTTCCTGCCTTTTTAAGGCTAAATAATATTCCATTGTGTATATGTATACCACATTTTGTCTATCCATTCATCTGTTGATAGGCACTTGAGTTGCTTCAGTGTCTTGGTGATTGTGAATAATGCTGCTTTGAACATGATGTACAAATACCCAGTTGAGATTTTGCTTTCAGTTCTTTTGAGTACATACATACCCAGAAGTAGAATTGCTGGATCATATGGTAATTCTGCTTTTAATTTTTTGAGGCAACACTATACTGTTTTCCACAGCAGCTGTACTGTTTTAAATTCTCAACAACAGGGCACTAGGGTTCTAATTTCTCCACATTCTCACCAACACTTGTAATTTTCTGGTTTTTAAATTTTTGATAGTAGCTATTCTAATGGATTTGAGGTGGGCCTCCTGATAGAATTTTACACATTTATTCTAGACTTGAGTGTTTGAATTTGCATACTACTGTATTGTTGCTAGAGACATAGGAAGAGCTTCTCCATGTGCTGGAAGATTATCTCTGGTTTTCCAGAGAAACAAGAAAAATCAGTTACCTAGCATAGCTTTACTTGACCAAAAATGCTCACACATAAAGGCAAAAGATTAACATTCTCATATTAAATCTTTCCAGAACGTCAGCTTCAGGGAGCATTAAAAAAAAGGGGGGGTGGTGGCTAAAATTGTCACTGTGTTGAGCTTCTAAACACAATGAGCCGCTATGCAAGCAAGGACCCCGTTACAATTGCACTCGATCTGGCTTCCTGAAGCCAAGTGTTTCTCACATTACTGAGTACCTGTCTTCAATACAAATTGTGAGGGAAAGTATGGCAGAGAGGGAAACTTTTCCGGTCCATAACTAAGTGAACTAATGGCTGGGAATTTTTTATGATCCAATTCTAAGTGCCTTCTAGGTTAGTCATGATTGACACTTATGCTTAGCCTTTGTTTTGGATAGCTCATTAAATTTAATACGTTTGTCTAAGATGAGAAAGAAACAAGTAAACTAAGGTTTTCTGTGGAGAATCATACTTTCAGCTGTCAAAAATTGAAGATGGCCATACTATTTTGCTCCTGTACGACATTATGTGGTGGGAAAAAGCACACAGGTGTAAGCCCTGAGCTTCAGTAATTACTAATTACATGAGTTTCTGCAAGTATCTGAAACTCTTCAGGAAATATATGTATATATTCCACAGTTAAGATTGTTACTGAGGATCAAATGAATAAGACATATATACTATGTTTAATTTATAAAAAATTATCCTTTTTGATGAACCTCTTAGTACTCAAATGATTAAAAGGTCATGTTTCTGCAAATAAACCCATTCTTTGATGCTCCTCTTCTCAGGTGGTAGAACATTCTTTCATTCAGAAATTACTAATGGAGCTCCAGCTATGCGCTAGGGATTATTCTAGATACTTGAGATACATTGTAAACAAAGATTTCTACCCTCATGTTACATACAGTCTAGCCCCGGGGAGATGCACAACAAGCAACAGATAGAATAAGTAAGTGACGTACCTAGCACATTATAAGTGCTAGGGAGAAAATTTGAAAAGTCAGGGTTAGATTGTTTCCATGTCTTGGCTATTGTAAGTAGTGCTGCTGTGAACATTGAGGGTGCAGTTGTCTTTTTGAATTAAGGTTCCCTCTGGATATATGCCCAGGACTGGGATTGCTAGATCATATGGTAAGTCTATTTTTAGTTTTTTGAGGAATCTTCATACTGTTTTCCACAATGGCTGCGCCAAACTACATTCCCACCAACAGTGTAGGAGGGTTCCCTTTTCTCCACATCCTTTCCAGCATTTATCGTTTGTGGACTTTTGAATGATGGCCATTCTGACTGGGGTGGGAGGGGATAAATTGGGAGTTCGAGATTTGCAGATACTGACTGGTATATATAAAATAGATAAATACTGTATAGCACAGGGAACTATGTTCGATATTTTATAGTAGCTTATGGTGGAAAAGAATATGAAAATGAATATATATATATTCATGTATGACTGAAGCAATGTGCTGTACACCAGAAATTGACAGAACATTGTAAACTGACTATACTTCAATTAAAAAAAAAGTCAGGGTAAGGAGGATCAGGAGGATGGAACTGGAGACAGGGGTGGCTGAATGTTTAAACCAGGTGGTGGAGTAGGCATCCCTGAAATGGGAGTTGATCAAGGTCTTGAAGGAGATGATTGAGTTAGTCCTGGGCTTCTCTGCAGGAGGAACATCTGGGAAGAGAGAACTGCCGGTACAAAGGCAAGAACTGCTGTATTTTACAGATGAAGAAAGTGAGCCCAGAGAGGTAAGGACACCTGCCGGGGATCACGCAGCTGACCAGTGTCAGAACTGGGGTACAAAGACGGTTTGTCTGGCTTCAGAACTGGTGTTCTGACCTCTTCACCATACTACCTTGGGGCCTTCAATATTCAAATATTTGTTGAATGAATGAATGATAAACTATACTAATTACAAATGACCTCTACTGGTAGTTTAGAAAATGAAGTGTGGGAAGGAAGGGGGTGGAGTGGGTCAGTCATGAGGCCACATAATCTTTTTTTATTTTTAAGCTGATTAGCACAGAGAAGGGGCCTTGTGAGAAATGTTTCACATTTGTGTGCCTCAAGGCAAGTATGCCAGAGCAGCACAGCTCCATGAAGTCCTGGATTTCTCACCCCGGAAACTCTACGGTTAAAGCACTTGATCTGTCCCCGGCAGCACTGACCTAAAGGGAAAAAGAAGAAATGGGGTGCACACCACTGATGCTCTTTAAAATACTGCCTATTACTCGTCCCATTTCCCTTGACTCTCCCACTCTGTATGAGAGTGCCTGGGATACACACAAGGCCTGAAATGACGGAGGACGAAGGGGTCAGCAGGCTGTTTTGAGGGGTAATGAAACTGAAAATAGTAAAGCCAGGGGGAATGTGTTTGCTGTTTATAACCAAAACATGGAAACAACATAGAAGACATATAAAAATGGATGTTTGACTTCAAGTCCATTTTGCAAATGATTCTTCAGCCTTCTTTAAATAAATGTCCAGACTCTTGCATGTCTTTATTGTCTAGAACTTTGCTAGCATTGAATGTTGATATTTCTGGTGGCTTGGTATCAAACTAGTTAGTGAGTTACTTTCCCAGGAACTTACAGTAAGTGCTGAGTTAGGTCTTCAGGAAATAAACCCAAAGGTTTAAAAAAAAATGGAAAAATAAACTCCCTTGTCTACAAAAATCATATTAGATTATTTTGATATTTGTCTTTCTCTGTACACCAGGAACTAATACAATATTGTGAATCAACTAAACTTCAGTTTAAAAAATCATATTAGATTATCACATTGACAAGTTTTTATAGTGCACACATATTTGAGAGCTCATAATAGGCAAATGAGGCACATAATAAAACAGCCATGGTCTCCATCTTGGAGGAGTTTGCAGCCTGGTGTGGCTGCAGCTCTCCCTCTACTCTGCTGGTGGCCATGCAGTCTGTATTTTCTGAATGAATGAGTGAGTGAATGTACCACTAACAGGTTAGAGAAAAGAATGTGTCAATGTCCAGGTCAGATAATATTTTTTATTTTTTAAGCAGAAGCATGTAAGTATGTAAATCATTGTCTCTGGTGGAGACAATATCCTCCACGCCTTTTCTGTCCCTGGATACACAGGAAGAGTGTATAGTGGTTAAACTGGGGCCATTTCACTAATTCTTGCCAAAGGAATGTGAACAAAAGTAACGTGTGGCTTCCAGTCCCAAGTAGACAAGAGTAGGAAGTCCTCTTTATGCCTTCTCTTCTCCTTCCAAGACAACCTTGGGAGCCACGTGTTCCAGATGGCATAACCACAGGATGGAGAAGGAACCAGACTACATCAGTCCCTGATGTGAGCAAGAATTGGTGTTTGTTGGATTAGGCCACTGAGTTTATCTCTGCTTGTTTATGGTTTTTGCAAATTTAACATTAATTATTCAGATTAATACACATTATAAATATATGTGAAGGGAAGAGATGGGTGAGAACTATGTTTAGATAGTGTAAATGACCAACCAGAAAAGATTTTCTGAGAAGGTAGATACTGAAATGAGTTCTCCAGGTGGGTCAGACTATGAATTGAAAGAGGGAAGAAAGGTGATTGATATATGCAGAACATTTTGAATAGGTGACATAGTAAATACATTGTCCAGTTGATTTGGTTTCTATTTAGCCGTAGATCAGTATTAGGAAAGACTATATGGAACATCTCTGCAAAACAGTAAGCTCTCCTGTCTGTCTTTATCAAGGGAGACACTGAGTCCATATTCAGTAAGTGCTTGCTGAGAGAATGAATATGTATAATTTGAATGAATGATACATGGTGTCTAGTACACAGTACGAGCTCTCATAGTGTTTGGTGATGATGGATAGACTGACTTCAGTTCATATGAATCCAAGAGCATTTATGAAAGATGACAAAATCTTTAGGAAGATTTATTCTCTCTTATTTGTACTATTTTTTAAGAAATAATTTTTAGAGGGAAGATGGGAATATATGCTCTTAATGGGATTGAGAACCATGAACAAATAATAAGTTATGGCTGAAAATTTAATACTAATATTTAAGAGGAAGATCATTTATACATTCAGTTTTTGTATTGTATTATATTATTACTGTAATCAAACTCAGGTCCAGCTGCTTGCCACTCAAAAATCAATACTTGAAGGAAATGATATTCAATATCTTGTAGTAACCTATAATGAAAAAGAATATAAAGAAGATTATATATATTTTAAATATATATATATGTTTATGTGTATTACTAAATCACTAAGCTGTACACCAGAGACTAATACAACATAATAAATCAACTATATTTCAATTAAAAAAAAATCTATTCTTGGGAGAGGCAAATGTTGGTGGAAAGTTGCTTTTAATCAGAATACCAGCAATCTGGGGAGTAGGTGGACTCATGTCCCCCCAAAACCAACCCTGAAGATTCTGCTTGACCATGGACATTGTTAAAGGGAGAAGGGGAAGTAATCTCAGTTAATCACTGAGATACAGGGTCAGTGGTTGCCATCCTTCACTGCGTGCAGGCTTGTGTTGCAGGCTTGTGGTCTTCTCTTCAGATGCTATCTTGTTCACACAGTTTGTTCACATAGAATGTTTGTGAGATACTGAAGGGGAAGCTAGGGAAGAGATCTGGCTATCTGTTGATTACTTACTCCCCATTTCTACTTTGATCTATGGAAAGAACCAACAGTTTAGGCAAGATAGTATGTGATCAAAAGATCTGGAAGGTGTGCTAGGGCAGGAGATGAGTAGAGCATAGGGGTGCCTGATTAAAAAGTTAGTTACAGTGTAGCTTTGCTAAATTGACAAGGCGAAAGGGGTTTCCTGCTGAGGGTGGTTTCCTGCAAAGAGCTGCTTACAAATCCTCCCCTGTCAGATATCTTTCCATTTCTATGGGATTATGGGCAAAGGCCTGTCTTCTGTAACGGCTTCATGCTAAGAAAGGGTGTCGAGATCTTAGGGTGAAAGATATCAACATGGGGTTGAAGCATCTCTTTGCTGACAGTTTTAGTTGCCTGCTTACATATTTGGACAGAACAAGTTACAATTATTTTGATGCACACAAAGATATAGATCATTATAAGCATTAGCGTTAATCTCTTTCTCTTAAGGCCAGTTCTTCAAATGGTGCTGGCCGTAGATGCAGTACTGCTCTGGACGGAGCAGCTCATGTCATCATGCAGGCAGCTTTTTCCCTCTGGTGGCAGTTACAGTATCTGTAAAACAAGTCAGGTATGTCATCAGTGAATCTGTGACTCTGTCGGCCTAATCATTAGCTGTTTGAGCCTGTTCTTTTGTGACTCAGGGAGACCTGGGAGGCTTTAGCTTCTACAAACAAGAGGTAGGGGTTGGGGGACCCCCATGGGGTCCTGCTTGGTTCCATTATTATTGTTATTATTGCCTTTATTAATGACCCTGAGTTAATAATTAGGTTTTTAAATTTCTGCATATATATTTTAATTTTCCACACCCTTAAATTTCAAGGAAAAACTCCAGTTTTAGCCAGTAATTTTATTTGCTAATATTTTAAATTAGCATAGAGTCTGACTTAAGAAATTGTTTTCTTTCAGAGAAGGAGCCTAAAAAAAACCACTGTGGCAATTTTTAATTTTCTAGCAGACATAGTTTCATTATTTTCAAGCACAAGATAAACTAGTGATTCATTTTAAGGGATTCATTGTAAGTATAAGTCCTGGTATAAGTCTTTGAAGACATTGACTTGTTTTAAATCCCTACGAAAGACTGTCATTAATACATCTGTGTATATTTAAATGAGCTTCATAGGCATGTGTTCTCAAACTACTAGCCTAGTCTACTTCAGGTATGGACAATATAATACCTATTAGTAGATTCTACCAAAATTATCCAGCAATATCCTTAGGAAATCTTTCAAAAGACTTCATATGGAGCAAATAGGGCACTAGTCAGACTGTCAGATACAAACATCTTCATTTTCAAGTAAATCTGACCAACCTAAGCCTACATGAAACCTCTCCAGAAAAAAAAGTTCAAATCAATATGAGACTTTTTGTTGCCAGTGAAGAATAAGAATCTTAAAATAAAGACAGGGGTGATTAAATATGAGTTCCATCATGGGCTCAGAAGAGATAATTGGGATAGATGAAACCAGTGAGGAGAGAGACCCTTAAGGTAGGATTCAGAGAAACAAACTCTCCTGACATCTGGTCTAGACTGGCAGCTGTTCCTGAGTTGCCCTGGGCCTCTTTCAAGTGGTTCTGGTCCACAGTAGCATTGTAGTAAATTATTGTAAACATTCTATCCTACAAACGTACGTGCATGTTTAACTAGAATGGCCTGTGTTTTTTAAAAAGGTGTTTTGAACAAAGACAAATTGTAGCCTAGTTCAGAGTGTCCAAGTTTATGACTTCTTTCTCTCCAGAGACATGGCTAAGGATGAAGAATTTCTCAGAAAAATTTCATGAGATCATATGCCCACACACAACACCACTTACCAGTGGCAAATCTCAACCTAGAATGTGAGTGAACTTCTTCCGTGAATTCTCATGTCTGGTTACAGATCTTCCAGATATGTGGAGAAAGGATCCACAGCAAAAATACTCTATGGGCCACGAAAGTTTAGAAATCAACCTTCTATATGCTATTTGGGTCTGCATACCTGGTTTAGTACTCTGTCTGGATTTTTAAAAATCCAAATCTGTGTAATCTAAATAGTGAGATTTTATTATGTTAACTGGATAGTGATATGAACATGTTAAGTTTCCAATTACAGATCCCAATCAATACTTGGCTTTTGTGTCTAGGTGAATACTGAATTGTGTCATCCAGATTCAGTTTTGTGTCCAGTGCAGGTATATTTTTGCTTAGTGGAAAGGCAACATGCAAAACTCAGATTGTTTAAAATATAAAAAGTAATACATTATTATACACATATGTGAATTTAGCTTATAAAAGGGAAGCACAGCTCTTGTTACAGGAGGTGTCATACCACTGCCACCATTCCAACATGCTCTCACTGTTCCTGCAAATCAGGTGAAAGGATCCCCCAAAGGTGAAAGGACCTGCAGGAGAGAGGAGACCTAGGCCTCTGAGCGTGGTTGGGGAGTCACTGTTATTTGGGGTCAGATGAGAAGAATGATTATTCCATTTGGTGACAACCTGAGATAATGGCTTCAGCCACAGATACATCTTTGAAGAAAAAATGAAGGTAGCTTAAAAGAATCTAAGTTGCTTTTCTGACGTTTCCCTTAATAGGCCACTCTTTATTATGTCAGTACTACAGCATCATCACAGCTCTCTCATTCAGTGTTTACTTTGTGCCAGACCCTATGGAAGACACTCCTTATAACCCTACCTCTGTCTGTCTGTCTGTCTCATCTATATATTAGCTCTATAGCTATATAAAATTCTTCTCATAACCCTACAAAGCAAATACTATTATCACTGCCATTTTGTAGATGAAAAAGAGAGGCTTCCAAGGAACTTGCCAAAGTCACGCAGCAGGAAAGCAGCAGAGGCAGGGATCCAGGCCATATAGTGTGTCCCTAGAACCCCCGGTGTCCTGCTGACTCCTGTAAACTGATGGGATGCCCACTGACATTCCATTATTTCCAGCGGTCCCAAGGGTTTTTCCACCAGAAAGCATGCAGCACTTCACCCTGAGGTGGTGCCACTAAAAAGCCAAATCAAGAAAACCACAGCACTTCCATAGGCTGGTGCATTTCAAATATAGATACGGCAGCTTGCTGGGGCATAAATTCAGGTAGGATCACGGGAGTACATCTGGCAAAAAAAATCTATTTGTGTGCATTTGATGGTTTGGAAAGTATTAAATGATAGCAGCAGCTGTCACTCAAGTCGATTTGCTGTCTGCCTAAAATTAAAGGGAAAGGTGGCATTGTGAATTCATCAACTGAACTTAGATATAAATGACCAAACCCGAGCTACATGTCTATAGACACATCATATTTCCAATTCGTGTAGGAATTTATTTTAAACTTACAGGATGCCTGAGACCTACTTTGTATGTCCCGTGTTGAATCTGATAATGTTGTGCACTGGGTGTGAATCTCTTAAGCATTCTCAGGCTCCCCCATAGCAGGATAGACACTTTGTAGAGGAATTAGCATCCTGAAACCTCTCCCTCTGGTCCTAAGAACTGGCAATAGAAAGGACGTTCTGGCTTCCAGGGGGAACGCCTGTTCTAATTATGCTTTAATGCAGAGCCTTGGGATGCAGCATCACAAGCACAGAGAGAGAACTGGACTGGTGAGGCTCTGGGGAAAGCCTCAGAGCGCAGCCGTCTTTACACAGTGACTCGGTAAACTCAGATGAGCAGTGAGGTGCAGGCAGCATCAGTCTCTCTATTTCTTGCAGCCCTGCGTTAAGCTGTCCTGTGCGATAGACAAAGAGGGGAGAAGCTTGTATCGTGCTTTCTGGTTCCAAAGGAGAAGGTTTTTTAATGTCAGTAACTGTAATCTCAAGTCACTAACATTAAATCAACGCTGCAAAAGAGCTAGGATGCAAATGTACGTACTGAAACAGTGCAGGAATAATAGTGCAATGGCTCATTTGAAGGGCACATTTAAATGGTAGGTATAGTTTAATTGAAGTTTGTATGCAAAGTGAAAAACAGAATTGATCTGTTTGTGTAATATTGACTTGCTTAAAAGCAATCGATCAAGGCCAAGTTGCTCTTCACTTCTTCTAATACCATTTTTTTTCTTTAAACAGATGTTTTTAGATTTTTTTTCTCTTTCTCTAAGGAGTGGGAATAATCACAAAATAAAAAATGTGAAGACCATTTACCGAGTACGGAGAAAGACTTGTATAGTCACCCTTTGTGTCTGTGGGTTCTGCGTCTGTGGATTCAGTCAACAGTGAATTGAAAATGATCTAAAAGAGAAAAAATTCCAGGAAGTTCCAAAAAGCAAAGCTTGAATTGCTGCTTGCCGGCAGCTATTTACATAGCATTTACATTGTATTAAATACTATAAGTAATCTAGAGATATTTTAAAGTATGTGGGAGGATGTGTGTAGGTTATATGCAAATACTGT
This sequence comes from Camelus dromedarius, assembly GCF_036321535.1. Classification (NCBI taxonomy): domain Eukaryota; kingdom Metazoa; phylum Chordata; class Mammalia; order Artiodactyla; family Camelidae; genus Camelus; species Camelus dromedarius. The sequence goes on from NC_087438.1 coordinate 50,205,109, forward strand.
GCCATTTTATATAAGGACTTAAGTATCTGTGGATTTTGGTATCCATGGGAGGTCCTGGAACCAATCCCCTGTGGTAACGGAGGGATAACTGTAGTTTCATGCCTTGGATGTGACAGTGGAAAAAGTGGGATCTAAACTCTTCATCAACTGCTGTTAATTCATAATTTTCTCTGTAATTAGACTGGAATGAACTGTGCTGAGAGGATGCTGCCTGCATAACGATCACAGGCTTTCAAACAGATTTCAATCTCAGTGATTACATTCCTTCCTCCAGGGTCTTCCCAGAGAGCTCACATGACAAAAACATCACGACCAACTGGACAATACCGTGCTTTTTTTTTTTTTAAACTTAAAGTCCACTCCCAGATTCCATTCAATGGTCATTTCTTAATAACTGAGATGAAGTCCAGTAAGTTATCTAAGGGAAAAAAATCTATTAGCATAGTATATCAGGAACTTAAGAAAAAATTATATGATCAGTCGATACCCAGAAAGCATTTGATAAAAAGCCCACGTTTCCAATTTAAAACTTCAGAAATAGAATACTTCCTTAATTTAAAATGGTAGTGCTTTTCTAAAACAGCAGCTGTCTCACACTGAGTGGAGAAACACAAGAAGCATTTCTGTTAATTTCAGAAACAAATCTAGGATGCATGCTAGAAGTCATCAACCTTAGCATAGCAGTTCTGGACACAGTAATGAAAAGGCAACAATGACAGGGATGGGCATTGCAATGCAGAAGAAAATTATTAATTATAGTCTGAACATATTTTGCATAAATAACGAATATAAATTATTTACCAAACCCAAGAAACTCTACCAAAAAACTATTGGAGGCTCCAGTGAATGTCTCCTGTTCCTGGCAAAGAACAGCCCTCACCTCACCCTCAGCAGGCTGGAGGGGAGCCTCACTGAGAAGACAGTCATTGGAAGCGAACACTCCCACCAGCACATCTACCAACTCGTGCATCACTCCCATACCTGTTATAATGGGTGTGGGGTCCTGACTTTTACCCCTGGCCAACCCCTTCATGTGCTTCCTGGCTCTTATCCTTCTCACCTAGTTGAGGACATGACCCTCACATTTATTCCCTCTCTCGAACATTATCAGATTCGCCCACTATACCGGATCATTCCTGCTAGCATCCAAACATTCTTCTGTATCTTCCATCTTAAAAACCTATACCTTGGCCTGGCATCCCTTTCAGCTACTGCCCTATTGCTTAGCTCCCCTTTCCCAAAAAAATTCCCTTTAAAAGTTCTTTTTACTCACCTTTCACACTTCTTGACCTCCCATTCTTTCCTGAACTCATGGCTATCCAGCTTTTGCCTCTACCGGTTCACTGAAATAGCTCTAGCTGAGGTCACCAGTGATCCCTATGTTGCTATGAGCCAAGAGTCAGTTCTCGGTCCTACTCTTACTCTGTCAACAGCATCCTACTCAGCTGGCCACTTCCTCCTCTTGAAATGACTTCTTCACTTCACTCCGTGACACTATTTCTCTTGGTTCTCCTCCTATCTCATTCGCTGGACATTGTCACTCTTCTTTGCTGGCTTTCTCACCTTCCTATTTTCTAAATATTGAGGTATCTCAGGGCTTTTTTCTACAACCTCTTTTCTATGTACACTCACTACCTAGGCAATGTCAAATAGTCCCATGGCTTCAAATGCCTTCTATGTGCTGATGGCTCTGAAACTTTCCATATTCCATCAACAATAACACATGCTTATCCCCATATTTTATGGTATCTGAAATTGGGCTGTGTCTTACAATTGATGCCGTCTGATAACAATTGTCATCCTGGCAGGGGTCATGAAGTAGTTGCTCTTGCTAAAGAGCATGGTCATATTGATGTACAGTAGCAATACTCTGGTTGCTCATAAGTCTCAGGATAAAGAAGAGCCACATCTAACCTGATGCAGATCATAAAATCATGAGCTTTGAGCCAGATGCTATGCTTGGGTAAGATTTTGAGAGGCCTTTCCAGGTGGTGAGTAGAGTTTGCATGTAAGAGGGATTGTATCAGAGTTTGTTGGGGATTGTAGTTTTAAGGAAGTATGTATGGTGAAGAGCCTTGGCAGATAGAGCATCTTCCTCTGAGGCAGAGGGCAGGGTAATAAAGATAGTTTTCTTCCAAGGCATAGGCTGGGCATGTTGGCCAGCAACCCTTTTAAAAGATGGCAGCCTACTAAACTGAGCATTTCTCGTTTGTGACACAAACCCACTGGGTTCTCGGTATTAACCTGGGCCTGCCTCCACGTTGCCCTTGTGGCTTGGGGTGGGGTGGAGGCAAGGGGAATCAGTGCAGACACAAAGCTCATGCTGCCTGCAGTGTTGTACCTGACAAAGTTCTCTGTCTCTGACCCAGGAGCCTCATACCTTCTGGGGCATCCATGAAATGATGGCAGCCTAATTTGTTAGCTTGCAAGTAAGATAAAATCTGAGTTTTCCTGGTTCTTGATGGCTTCCAGCTGGGGTACCATAGCTTTGACTTGTGAGATGTAAACACAAGTCTGCTGAGGGTGCATCTAAAGACGCTTCCCTGATTACTTCATCAATTTCCCCTTCTTCTACCTGAAACTCAACACGATGTCTCAAGGTGCCCTGTCTATCTTGCCACCGTGAGTCCAAAAGCCAAAATATTAAAGACGATAGAGCAGAAAGCTAGAGTCTAGATGCTTCATGACATCTTTGAGCAGGTAAACCAACCCTGGGCTACCTACCTCCAGATTTCTTATGTAAGAAAATGAGACTCCTATTTGTGTATTCTAATGTTGACATTCTGCTACTTCCAACTGTATTCATTTCTTTAACAAAATGACAATAGTGATAAAGGTAATATATTTTTGAAAAATTCAAACAATATTAAAGCATAAAAACCAAATAATCACTACTGCAACCCCACTAACCAGTGACTACCACTAATTCTGTCTTGATGAGGCTGCTTTATTAATTAGCACACTCAGAATCGGTTGATTCTGGAGTTAGGGTGCTTGTATTAGAATTTCAGCTCCATCACTGTAAACTCAGGTAAGTTGTTAACAGTCCATGCATCAAACTTCTGATGTATAAAATGAGTATAACAAAAGCACTTACCTTTTGAGAATTACATTAGCTAATATACATAAAATGTTCAGAAAAACTCTTTACACAGAGTAAGCACACACAAAATGTGGTATTACCATCCTTCCAGACTTTCATCTGTGAGCTCAGGTGCATGGATATGTGCACATAAGTACACACATATTTAAATCAAGATGGAATCTTATTATACATGCCATATTGTCATTTTTTTCTATTTAACATTATTTCAGGGGCATATTTCCATGCCAAAAATACAAATCAAGATGTGGCTTTTAGTGATTGTCTGATATTTCAATATATACATGCATTTTAATTTATTTTATAAGTCCCCCTTTGATGAGCAGTTAGGTGTTTTTAAAGCTTTCCCCCATTGTAAACGATACTGTGTTATGCATTTTGATTTATTTTATCAGTCCCCTATTGATGAGTAGTTAGGTGTTTTTAAAGCTTTCCCCCATTGTAAACAATATTGTGTTGAACATCTTTATATAGCACTTTGTACATTTTGTTATTTCCTTGGAATATAAGTTCTCAGGAGCTTAGATGACCTGGAGAGACAGCTGAGCTGTTAAATGTTAAAGTGTTTGACACAAGATGAAGCAATAATGAGCCCAAATTAAAGTTAGAATCAAGGCTTTACTCACTTTCTGCAATAGTCGAAATAAAAGGCTAGAGCTGGACAAAGAACTGACCCTCCATCTTTAATTTTCCTGGTGGGGCTGCGCCCTGGTGGAGGGTCAGGTGGATCTGCACAGCCTTGGGGATTGTCTCACTGTGAAGGGAGCCCCGAACAAAAGACTAGGGCAGTTTTATCAGCTCTAGGATCATGGGGAACCTGAGAGAGGAGAGGTCGGAGTGGAATAGTGCTAAGTGCTGAGCCGGGGTGGGCAAAGTGTCTTCCGGGTTTCCCCTTGTGCTCCCCCAATGAGGAGGCCACCGCTAAGGCCACCTGAAGAACTCGCCCAAGGCCTCCCAGAGACTCAGGGATGAAGGCCTTGGGCTTGGAATGGAAATAATGTGAAGAGTTTGAGCAGCGAGGGGGACCTGGGTCATTGAGTGCATCTCACCTGGGACCACAGTGAATGGCTTTGCCCCACGTCTAGTGTGGGGAGGCCTGCCAGAGAAAGCCTTTGTAATTGCCATGGTCAGGCCCAAAAAGCCACACACAGGGTTTTGTCCAGGAGCCTGACTCCTCATAAGTACTAGGTCAAAGGCTATGCACCTTTTAAAAGCTTTAATACATATTATCATTCAGAAATGTGACAATTGGCACTCTGATTACAGCATCGCCAATGTTGGAAATTATTGTTCTCTTAAATACTTGACAGTCTGGTGGTTAAACATAGTTTCTCATTGCTTCAGTTTCTATTTGCTAGTTACCAGGGAAATGGAACTCCTTTCCTATTCTTTAAATGGGGCAGTTATTAATTAGTCCATCTCTTTTCTTTTGATTGGGAATGCCAGTTTTATCAGATACTAAATTTGCTTATGCTGGTGCTACTTCCTTATTTTAATTATAGCTTTAGATATTATTTTAATATCTGGTAGGACAGAACCTTTCCCATTATCCTTGTTTGCAAGTTTTTTCTTGCCTCTTCCCATATATTTTTCTATACAAACTTTAAAATTAAAATTATTCTCCCTAAAATCCCATTGGGATTTCAGCTGGACTTGTGTAATATTACTAGAAGAATTTGTGAAGAAGTGACAGACATCTTTCTAATGCTGAAGTCTCCTATTCAGATCAGTTAGTTTGGGCTAGTTTTTAATGAGACAGAGGTGTAAACAACTTCCTTAGTTGAGGAAGAGCAAGAAGATTGTTGACATAGTTTTTCCATTTTGCCCAAAAGCAGGATAAACCCTTCTATATCAAGACCACGAAAACCATGTAAAATATGACCTACAGACACATATTGCATGGTTTTCATGCTACCATGGTTTAGCTAATAACATCAGTCCCCAACAATGCAGCTCAAATTTTAGTGACTGGAATAACTATGAGTAATTGCATGAAGTGCAAATTTACTGGTAGCTCTTCAGTCTACAAATCACTACTTGCATAACAGATCAATACATTGATCAGTGATCAATCACACCTCTTCTTTCAGCGTCTGCCAGTGCTTGGTCACTGCCTATCTGTTAGTTCAACCACAGGTAGCAAAGCGTAGTTGTATTAAACTGATCTTCCGGTGATAAACTGCGGCAAAAACCAAGATGTGATGATGCGAAAAGTGAGATGTAAATTGAGTTAGAATTATAGACACTGCAGTGACGATGGCGGTGTTCACACTGCTGCTCTTCAGGAGACTCTAGATCTGTAGCCAGAAGAACAAATAAAATTTACTGACATAAGTTTGAAGAGCAGTGGTGACAAAAAAGATGACGGTATCTCAGAGGAAGTGACACGGGCAAAAAACTCCACGTTAAAGGAGCACTTGGAGACAGTTTCACCACATTGAAAGTGCAAAAGATAAAACACTGGAAGCTGATGCAAACTTTAAAAAGACTATGATGATTTGCCAAGGCAATGGAAAGACGTTTGCTCCTCTCATAAATTATGCAACAAGAAGGCGATTATGGTTCAAATTACTCTTGAGAAAGAGTATTTTTGAGATATAAAGAGAAATGATATAAAGCTGTTCAATCCCCAGTGTTTGTAATGTTTCAAATTACAGTGTACTAAATTTTACTCTCTTTTATTTCTTTATATATTTATTACCAATAGCAAGAATTTTTCATGCTTATACAATGGTACATGAAAAAACTCAGCTTTTCCCTTCTATGTAAGGTCCCTACACGGAAGGGAAAACTGGGTTTTTCCCTTCTGAGTTTCTTTCTTGTGTCTCCTTAACTAGTCACACAAACATTTCACTTGTGACATTTGTGGTCACCAAATGTGTGGAGGTTTTTCCCCATCCCAAGCAGTTCTCTGGCCCTAGCTGGGTGTCCTACAATCCAACTCAATTCTAACACTCTCTCCAAGGAGAGAGTGTCAGATCCCACAGGTTAAGGGCTCAGTCCCACAAGACTGCTCCCCCCTGCCCCCAGCTCCCCAGATACACACACACACACGCAGACTCAGAGGCCATGCACAGCCCACATCATCACCTGTGCTTCTGACCAACCGGCTGTAGACAGGAGATTCCAATGACTTCCTCCTTGGGTTCAACTAACTTGCTAAAACAGCTCACAGAACTCAGGGAAACATTTACTCCTGTTTACCAGTTAATTAAAGGATACAATAAAGGACATAGATAAATAGCCAGGTGAAGAGATACATTAGGGCAAGGCCTGGAAGAGTCCTGAATGCAGGAGCTTCTGTCCCTGTGGAGGCGGTGAGTCACCCTCCCAGTGTGACTGTGTTCACCAGCCGGGAAGCTCTCCAAACCCCATACTACTGGAATTTTATTTCATCACCTAGGCCTGATCAATTATTAACTCTATTTTTAGTCTCTCTCTCCTTTCTGGAGGATGGAGACAGCACTGAAAATGCCAAGCTTCTAGTCACGGCTTGGTCTTTCTGGTGACCATCCCCCATCTAGAGCCCACCCAGAGTCACCTCAAAAGAACAAAGATGCTCCTGGTGCTCTTATCACTTAGGAAATGACAAGAGTTCCAGGAGTTCTGTGCCAGGAACCGGGAACAGAAACCAATATATATTTTCTGTTATCTCCCAGACAACAATTTGTGAAGATCACAGAGCAACTGTAATTTTTTCTCATGGATAAGATCACTTTGCTTGGTTCCAGCTTGTACAGCCGTCTTCTGTGATCATGCTCTGTCATGCAAAGTGAGCACAGCTTGTCCTCAGGAAAACAAGAAGCAGAGTGAGGAATAACGACAAGCTGAGTGAAAATCCCCTAGCTCAGGGCAGATGGCAGGGAAACGGAAAGAAAAGTTCATCTTGGTAAGAAAAACACCCATGAAATCGCCTCGGGCCTAGAGGATAAATGTGCTCTGACGGAGTTACCGGGGGGCACTGATACTCAGGAAGATCCTTCCCAAAGCACAAACTACATCCGAGAGAGGTCTGCACCTCGTGTTCCCTGCAGCATTATGTACAACAGCCATGACACAGAAACAGCCTAAGTGCTCACCCACAGATGAATGGGTAAAGAAAATGTGGTTGTGTGTATGGATGTATATGTGTATATACAACGAGATATTAGTCAGCCATAAAAAGGAAGGAAATCTTGCCATTTGTGACCAAGCGGGTAGACCTTGAGGGGATTATGCTAAGAGAAATAAGTCAGACACAGAAAGACGAATACTGTGTGATCTTGCTTATGTGTAGAATTAAAAACAGAACAAAAGCAAAAAGCAAAACCCTGAACTCACAAATAAAGAAAATAGAATTGGTGACCAGAGGTGGGGGTCAGCAAGTAGGGGAATTGGAAGAAGATGGTCAAAACATACAAACTTCCAGTTAAAAGATAAATAAGTACTGGGGATATAATGTACAACATAATGACCATACTGAGCACTACTAGATGGTATATTTGAAAGTTGCTAAGAGAGTAAATCCTAAAAGTTATCATCACAAGGAAAAGAACATTTCTTTTTCCTTTTGTGTCCATGAGATGATGGAATTAACTAAGCTTACTGTGGTAATCATTTCACAATATATGTAAGTCAGGTCATTATGCTGTACACCTTAAATTTACACATTATGTCAGTTACATCCCGATAAAACTGAAAGAAATTCAGATTCTTCCCCATAATCAGTTTATTTTAAATATAATATGTTCCTCTGAAGCTTTTGCTGATAAGAGTAGAAGGAATTTCTGGTCCTGGTTACCTGAGTGTCCCTCCTTGCTCCCTTTCCTTCAGGAGAGGAGATTGTCTAGGTCAAAGACATCTACTGTCTTAGTTGCTGTGTTAGGGAGGGTGACAGTTCTTACTCCAATTTTCTTGTGTGATGTCATCCTGGCCACTTAATCTCCCAGTGCAGTGACACAGTGAAACCCTTTCAGCATAATGGGTTCAGGCACATCTCTCCTGGGCCGATAGCCAGACGTGGATGGATGTCCTGGTTTCCTGAAGGAGAAAGGAAGCACAAAGAATTTTTCAACCCAAGGAGGAAACAAGAGAAAAACAGAAATATAGTTTCTGTCAATGGCTCTGAGGATTTTTCCTTAAAATCCCAGTGGTGCTCTACAATTCTCTGAAAGTGATTTATAAGGCCAGCAAGGACTGGTTGTGCTTAACGGGGTCATTTGATTTTAATGTCTCACTTGGAGCTGCTGCTATTTTGGGTCCAAAAAGGAGTCTGCAGTGGTACACACGAACAAATTAAAAAGGGTAAATCGTGTCTATAATGTGATCAGGTTAGAAGGAGAGAGTCCACAGAAGAAAGCCAGACAGACAGTGAGATGTGAGATGAAATCTTGGACATGATGCATTAACATTCCCACACCCCCAGGGTAAAGGTGCACAAAAGGCAGAGCCAGCGTATTCACAGACGTCCTGCCTCCAGCTCTGGGGCATAATTTGAGGATCTCAAAGACCTGTCTCATTGGCTATATGTCCTTGCAATGTTCCTGTACTTCTGCCTTTATCTGGACTTGAGTCTCTCTGGGTCTGTCTTGGTTGAGCCGCATGATCTTGAACAAGTTGCTTGCCTTTTCCAGCCTTGGCTTCTTCACCTGTGAAGTAAGAGGATCAGAGGAGACCTCTAAAGAGTTCAACGGCTTTGTGACTCTCCTCAGTTCTTCACAAGAAATGCTTTTAACTGAAGGAACATCTGGTGTTGATAAATTAATTTTAAAAATTGAATTAAAAACCCAACCTTGTTCCAGAAAAGATTTAAGGTGACTTGCCATTATTTTATTTCTTTAGCTTGTATATATGAGAAAGTTTCTCTTTATTCCCAGTCCTGTACCATGACTACCTTCAACTAAAGTGAGGCATGGTCTGGAATTTCAGAGGATTTTAAGAGTATTTTATATTGCTTCTTAGATTTATTGGCAGCACAGATTAGCACATAACTGCAGGTGATTAAGATTTCTTTATAGAAATAAACTATATTAAAGATAAAATCACTCATATAATAATAGCCAGCTGGAAATGCCACCAAATAATTTAAAGCAAAATATGAAAAAATAAAAGCACAAAATAACTACCTTTTGTGCTCATTTTAAGAACTATCAATCACTGCCTGTCTACAGTCTATTTTCATCTCGGATATAGGAAAAAACCAACCTTTGCCTCACTATAAATATTTCCTTATAAGCAAAGTCAAGTGCCTATATCATAGCTCATGTCTGGCTCAAACTCTTGGAGGCTTAAAAAAAACTTGACCTTAAAAGCTCATTCAGCAATTCCAAGCGCTCACAGAAAAATGACAGGACTTCTAATTCTCCATACATCTTCCAAAAAGCAGATGTATCAAGAAAGAGAAAAAATAAAATCTATAATTCAAGCCTACAACGTAACCAGGAGACAGGAAATAGTACCATTCTCTTCAATTCATACATAGTAGAGAATTGAAAATATCAGGGCCACCTTGTGAGTTATGGTGGAGTGGAGACTCGGGCAGGACTAGCAGTAGAGCAGTGAAAGTAAGCTCTCCCCCCGTAAAAAGAAGGTCCCCCTGTGAGTGGAGAAATACTGAGAACACTGCACCTGTACCATCACCTTCCACGGGATGACCTTTCATCATGTTCCCCTGACGTCATGGGAATGGAAGGTACGCACCATCAGCTGTGTGCATAAATGAATAATGTCAGACCTCAACAGAATTCTAGGAAAAGAGAAGAATCCAGAATGTGGGATACTCTGTAGGACAACTGACCTGGATGCTAGAGGGTATTCAACATCACGAAGAACCAAGGGCAGTGGAGGCTGGGTTTCAGATTGAGGGCAATAATGAGACATAATAACCCAATATGATGTGTGAATCTTGACTGGATCCTGGACGGGTGCTTAGCTACATAGGCCACTTGGCAGAAGGTGAGGGAAATTTTAGTACAACAGTGTGATGTGTGAAAGACAAGGGAGAAGCTCATCACACCTGCTAATTCCTAGTTTGCATCATGCAACGGTTCTGCCTGTCTGGAGGGTCTTTGGCACTTTGTTTCTCAAAGTGTGGCCTATGAACCACCTGGGAGCCTGAATGACACTAGGCCTGCCCCAGACTTGCTGGAACTCTAGAGGTGGGACCCAAGAATTGGAATCCAGGCAAGCTCCCTGTGATTCTTTGGCACACTCAAGTTGAGAAGTCTTGCTTTAGCATCTTGACCCCACATTTACCAACAACAAACCCATCCCTAACAGGCATTTAGTATGAGCATTAATTAGCACTAAAAATTATTTTTAGTAGGCTACACTAGAATTAAAAAAATAAGACATTCAGAGAATAATATGATGGCACATCCAGAGAGGTCACACTCCCTGGTGAGGGAGCTGTTTCACTCGCTGCTCTTCCACCAGATTTGTACTTTGGCCTCTGGCACAGACCTGTGACTCAAATGCATTTAAGTCCTAAAAGAATCACAGCTTTCTTCTTTCCTCTTCTCTACCCACTCCTGTTCCCCTACACAATTATTCAGAACATTGATTGTCATGTTTAAATAGAACAACAGCTTTCAGAGTGATGTCTTCACACAAGGTTAAGATGTCATGTTAACTAAGAGAACGTATTAACCTAATACCATCTACTGCAGTGAACAAAATGAGTGCCTAGAAGAAATAAGATGAGGGCAATTTAGCTCTGATGGGGGACGAGGAATGGGCAAGCAGAAAATACGTATGAGAAGTGTGGAACTGTGTCAGAGCCTGGTGGTGCACCAAAGCTGGGGACCCTTGTCGGCGAGGATAGTGAGAGGGCCCAGAGTTTTGAAAGCACTAAGAGAGAGGAAGGGTACCAAGGGTGGCCTAAAGGGCCATGGGAAAATAATTTTACATACTGAATTTTGACAAGGAGTTTTCAAAACCTGTCTTCCAGTTCTGGAAAAAAGGAAAAATTTTAATTCTCTATTTACAAGTAGTTGTGTCCCTCTGGACAAATTCTTGGCCGTGGGTACTAAAATACCACCCTTAGTCATTTGCACTGGAATTGCTCATATGCAATGCCTCCTGAGCTTCCCGGAAGGAAGTACCACTCCCCCAGCCCAGTTAGGAGCACTTGGGATTGAAATCTGAATGAAGAGCTAGTCAGAACTCTTCCATAACTTCTGCTGCTCACTTGTGACAACTGAAGAACTACTGGGGGGAAGAAGAGGATGGAGTGACAGCTAGTGGATATGGGGTTTTGGGGGGGGCAGTTGATGAAAATGTTCCACAACTGATGTGGTGATGGCTGAACCAGTCTGTGTATATATTCAAAACCAATCAGTTGTACCCTTTAATGGGTGAACTGTATGGTATGTCAGTTCTATCTCAATAAATCTGTAATACTGTATATATTTTTAACAATCACTGGAAACATATCTAGGGGCACAAATATCAGGGGAGGGAGAGGCCTCTTGGTGAATGATAATCTGACTCTGGCCACACATTAATAGCTAAGCATCAGAAAAGCTAAAAGTAAATTGCATGGAACTTGTTGTTATCCAAGTTGGGAGGACAGTAATTAGGAAATTTTTCAAGAAGTGTGGATAAAAATGATTAAGAGACCTGTTACTTTCACACCACCTACCCATTCTGTGTTTTTTTAATTGGTAAAGTAACCAGAGGGAACATCAAGAGGAGGTGGGAGTGTGGCCTACATTTCAGTAAAAATTTCATATCTGATTATTATTTTTTCAATATGCAGCGTATCTCAACAGCTGACACTGAGATGATGTGGGAGGTTGAGATGAGTGAGATCGTTCATGTACTGATATTATAATAATTGAATTTTCAGAAACAGAAATTCATAGACAGGCAGCTGTGACTGCTAGCCTGTTTCTCCTGCTGCCACTTACTGCTTTGGGGACCTCAAAAGCCTCTGCTTCCGTTAGTTTGTTGCCTGTAGGATTTTGGAACAGTAATGCCATTTCTTTAAGCAGTGTCGCCCAGAACACCTTAGGGCTTGGGGTGGAGAAGGGGTAGAAAAACGGCAAAAGTCAGTATTAAGTAATGAATCTTGCAGCCTTGCAAGCCTCAAAAGTACAACCAAGTGGTGAGCAAGCCCAGCCTGTCTGACTGCCGTAGGAGAAGAGCAGAGGCCAGTTGGGGTATGAGGTCTGGGCATCTGAGTCAAGATGTCCCATTTCCCGGAACTGTAGGGGTGGAGCTGTGAGAACTCCGGGGTGCCGTGGGAAAAAACCGAAGCAAAAGTAGGACAGACCGTCTGAGGTGCCCATCAGAAGAGGGTGGAAGGGAGAATTAAGTGCACAGGCTCAGCTGAGGAACCACATGAGACAAGAGGGTCTGAAGCAGAGGGTGGAGCTGGGGTTAAGAGGTGGCTTCAGTGGACTTCATGAAGAGCTGCAGGTGCTTTCAGGTTGGCTGAAGAGACAGGAAGGGGAAGCAAGAGTTACTGGCTCAAAGTCAAAGACTGAATCCCTATCCCATGTTCCATCTCAACTCTTCCTAGGGCCAAATCAAAGGATCATGGAATCTGGTAGTTCCGTCAACCAGGCAGCCAGCAAAACCTCTAAGGATAATGATGTTTGTGTTTAAGAACCCCTGGAATGGTAGCCAGATCATTGCTAAACCACCCTCTCTACCCAAAAATTCTTCTTTCCTTCAAACCGCATGGTTGCTGTAAGTGAAACTCATTTCTTGCCTTGGCCACTGACTGCCCGGGCTGCTAACACGTAGCAGGTGAACATGCTGGGAAGCAGTGAAGCTCTCTAAGTGTCAGTCTCCTAATTTTAAAGTGGGAAGAACAACAGGGCGACCTCCTAGGATTATTGTAAGAATTAAGTGAGATGAGTTGCATAAAGCATGCAGATTAGTCCTTTGCACACGGTGTACATTGCAGAATCCTTGTTTCAGTATCAGAATCCATATTTGTGTTAGTGTTTGTTTTGCTCTTAGTCATACTGAGACCCGTACCCTGAGGTTTGTGCTAATCAAAAAAGGCTCCTATCTGACAGTTAACGGTCTCTCTAGATTTCTTGATAACACTAGTGACTAAGAAAATGTAGTTACTGGCCTACTGTGTGCTCCTTGTGTGATCAGCCCTCTGGTGTGGTGTCCTATAGGCTGGTTCCTTGGAAGCTGAACAGTGTGGGTGTAAAGGAGAGAAGGAGAGGCATTTAGGATGTAATAGTGGCAACAGTGAGCATTCACAAGGCAGTTGGCAGTAGACCAGATGAACAGGACTGAACTGTGACCCGTGGTGATTGCGGTTGACAGGATGGAAGGCAAGGAATTTGGAAAGGTAAGGGAACAGGACAGGGATCATCCAGGAGAACAGCTTAGAATCCCATTTCACACATTAGGGAACAAACTCAGAAGCACATTGCTCAGGTCACCCAGCTAGTTAAGTTTGGAAGTGGAACTTGACAGTGTAAGGACTCTTCTTAGGGTAAGATAAACCACAGGAGCATGAAGCCAGCATTTTGCTCATAGTGACATCAGGGACACCTTGTCAGAGGGCCTGAGGAGCATGACCCAAATATCACAAGGTTGGTAACATACCAGCAGTTTCCTTCACTGTCCTTATAATCCATAGTACACCTATAGGTTTGCTCAGTACAATTTCTAAATCCTTCTGGAAGCCATTTAAGTTTTCAGTTTGTACTGGCCTTTATATGAACAATTTCTTTAAGTTTCCCATAAGCCGATAGGTTTTTAAAATCACCCCAGGGTTTCTCTAAAGTGACCTGTGGCTGATACACACTCAGAGTAGAAGGCAAGGTAGGGGCCATGTCCAGCCTCACTTTTGGAGTTGTTCCACTTTTACTGTTTTATATTTTAAGACTTCATATAAGAAGATATCTTTTAGGAGGAAAAAAGTTATGCTGCTAAACATATAAATGTTTGAATCAAATCCTTAAATCATTATTGGTAATACTTGTATTTCTTTGTCTCAAAACAAATTGCTTAAATATGCCCTATTCTCATTTCTTGCATCCTAAGATTTCATGAATAACTGTCTGTTTCTGCTCTATATACCCTTCATGGTTTTCTAGATTTGTAGAATATTTGTGTTAGGCGTGTGTGGATTTTGTCCGACAGTATGCTGTCTTTTGGAGAACCTCTCTGTAATGATTCCGGGGGCTTCTAGGGGGACTCCTAATCCAGCCTTGGCTGATTGTGCATCCCATCCCACAGGCAAACTAATTCGTCCAGGAATAGACATGTGGCTGAAGGAGAACAAATCTGAGTCCCTTCCTAGATCAATATTCGAAGCATTAGCTGTTGAATAAAACCATGGAGGGATGAGCAAAGCAGAGAATGGAGGAAAAATCAGAGACCCGATGACATTGTTTGAGTCTCTGGATCCATCTGATCCTGAAACCATTTCCAAATCTGAACTTTCTGATTTAAATGAGCCAAGACTGCACCTCTTCCTGGAGGCCTCCCAAGATTAATCCCGTTGATCTTAACTGCTTTATGTGCTGTCTCCCTGGCATTTAAGCTTTGTACAGTACTCATTTGTGCATGTTGATGACGCTGTTGTGAAAAAGTGACCTTCACTTATTCCAAACATAGACTTCAACTGTTTCCCTCAACCAAGAAGCAAGCTCTTCATGGAAGGGGCCATTGCCTCAATATCTCTAGCCTCTTAGTGATTCTTAATGATTGAGCACTTGACTTCTCCAAGGGACAGTGATGTTTTCGTTTAGGGAAAACCAAATATTTGTCCTTTTCTTAATAGGAAGAGAGAGTGTCGGCTTCTGAAAACTGTGCTCAGTGGCCAGCCTCATGGATCCATGTGGTGTGACTGTATCCTCAGCTCTGGTCTTTACCCCTAGTCTTCATATTTGTGAGGTTTCCATGATCTATTTTTGTCCACCCTCTCCTTTTCCCTGCTTTCAATGGGAGATGCTATGTGAGGAGGAAAATGATTTTTTTTATTACATAATATGATTTTTTATACAGTGTATAATAGGGGACAGTTGATAATGTTGTTTTGGAATTGTTCTGCATTTTCATACGTGGGAACATCTCTTATGATAGCATTCACCGTCACAGCTCTTCAGTGGCAGAAAATAAGGCTCAATCCTTGAACCTGGCATTGGGGTTATGCTCTGATCTCATTCTGCTGTCCCAGCTTCCGTCCCCTGATTGCTTCTTCACTGGTATGGGGAGTCCGGGCGATTTCCTGGGGAGGGGCCAGTCAGCACCTCAGACCTGGGGCTGTAGTTTGATGGAGAACTCCAGAGCATGTTGTGCATGCCGCCCCATGGAGAGTCCCTGGTCCACACTCCAGCCAAACTCTCACTGTTGCTGCTCTGATACTGTGCAGTTTCCATGCCTTCCATCGTTCTAGTTTGTGTGTTTGCAGTTTCCCCTGAATTCTTACCTACCCCAATTCTACTCTTTCTTACAATACCATTTCTTCCTTGAAGTATCTCCTAAACTTCTTAATCATCATCATCATCAACACGTGCATGTCACTTACTGTGTGTGTATATATACTCACTTAATTCTCACGACAACCCCAAGAGGTGCATGCTATTATTATTCCCAGTCCACAAAGGAGAATATCAAGGAACAGCAAGGTTAAGTAATTTCCCCAAGGCTGCCCAGTCAGAGAAGGACTTGAACTTAAGCTGTTTGACTCCAGAGTCTGAGTGCTGATCTCCTGTGATGTATACTTGACCTTCTCAAGGCTCTTCTCATGCTCTCTCTCTCTGTCTTCATTATTTCTATGTAGACATGCAAATCTCCTAGTCTGCAAGTTCCCTGAGGGCAGGGTGTAGTGAAATGTGCACAGAATATGAAAGCAGACAGAATGGGCTTGCACAAATTAATGAAATTTTCTAAGTCAGTTTCTTCATTTGTAAAAAGGCAGTGATAACATGTAACTAACAGTGTACCTGTCAGAAGAATTAAATAAAATAGGTGGAAAGTTCTTAGTTCGGTCTCTGGCATCCAGTAGATATTCAGTAAGCGTTAGCTCCCTTCCCCTTTGTGTTTATATCGTGGTAACCCTTAGCAGAGTTCTTTCTACCTTATTATAGTACTTTATTATGGTAAATTGGCAAAATTAAGAGGAAACTGGGAACATTTTCCCATGCATTCATTTATTTAGCAACTATTTATTGAACATCTACTCTGTTTAAGACACTCTGTAAGATGCTAGCGATCTGAGAGTGACCAGGACAGTCTTATTCCCCACAGAGTTTTCATTAATAGAACACTTAAAAGACCTTTTCCAATTTTGTCTCCAAATTAACAAGAGGTCTCCCATCTCATACGACTTACGGAAATTAGCTGTAGTAGTTCAAAGTGTAAGTATTAAGTATAAGTATTTTTACTTTCCTTCATACTTTAAAGTGTTAAATATTTTTGCTTTCCTCACCTGTTGTTGATAAAGAAATTCTCTTATGACTTGACTGCTGTTCCTGGGAGCATGGTAACAGGGAATCTGCCTTGGTCAAGGCCAGTAAAGAAACCTAATGAAAACAATTAGAAATTGGAAAAATATGAGTAAATACATGGTGCAGCATTAATATATATAATTGTTATATAATATATATGACACATACAATACACTGAAAGACCTTTTACAATGTTTTACAATGCAGTAAAGGAAACAGATCACCTAATAGAAAATGAACATAGGCCAACATATGGTTTGCAAAAAAAGTAATGCAGGTGGCTAATACACATATGAAAATAAATAAAACATCACCCATAATTACAGAGATGCAAACTCACTAAACAAAACAAAATGAAAAAGAAACCTAACATAGGCTTCAAAAAGGTTACTCTTTCCATTTGAGGGTGCAGGCAAGCTTCTAGGATTTTTTTAGGTTCTGGCAGTCAGGAGTTGGGTGAATGTTTCCCAGACCAATGATGAAGGGGAAATGTCCTCTCTTGCTTACATTCTTTACAGAATAACTGAATGGCTTCATTTACCAACCCCCCTCCTTTTTTTAACCAAAACTGAAGTCAGAACTCAGATGTCCCCTTAAGGTGAAGTCATAAAGACACCAGAGACTTCTGAGGGTGAACCCTTGTCTGTCTCAGTAGGGGGACCTGTGGAATTCAAACCCGATATAGGGCTGCATCCTAGATCACTGGTGTGGAACATGGCCCTGGGCTGACCTGGCCTGGTGGCTCAGAGACTATTCAAGGGGAGACATAAGGCTCTGAGGATGAAAAATTTAACCTCTATCTACAGAGCCAAATGGATTCTAGGAATAATTCACATAACTGAGTTGGAGACCATTCATTCTCCCAGCTAGCCTGATGATTCAGAATCCTGGGTGTAAAGCTCTGGAGTCATCCTGGAATCTTGTCTGTCACACCCCAACTCCACACGACAGGAAATCATGCTGGCTCTGCCGTCAAAACATGTCCAGTATCCACCTATCCCTCACCTGCCCGACAGTTCTTGCCCTGGTCCAAGTTATTGCAGGAGCCACCTGAGTTACTGCAGGAGCCTCCTACGAGGCTCCTTGCTCCTGTCTCTGTCCCTGCGCAGGCTGAGAGGGATCAGAATACACTACCCCAAAATATGCCACTGTGGCAGCAGGGTTATTTTAAGCTGAAGGCATGTGAAATTCAACAGACGCAGAAAGACACCTTCCGGGAGCTTTCCTTACGTGACTAAAAGCAGAAACTCCTGAGAAAAGAAGATTGTCCTAAATCCCCTCTTCCAGGGAAGTTTTATGGCCATGGAGAGGATGGGAAGTTGGTGCCTAGGTGGACCTGCACAAACAAACCTTGCTACAATAGCCCTCATCCTCCATTCGTTTCTACCATATACGGGATTCCCTCACTGTTTGAAAGTAGAGCTTCCCTATGAAGCCTTTCCTTAACCAAAATGACATAAAGCAAAGAAGCAGTGACCTTAGGACCCATTTTCCTAATGGATGCACAAAAGAAGCTGAGATAAAGCATGGATGCTCGCAGACACAGTCAAAGCTATGGAGGCTGGTGCTGAGATGCTGATGCAGGTCCTGGGGAAGGGGCTGGCGGTGTCACTCTCACTGCTCAGGGTTCCTGCTGCCTTTTTAACAGCGCTTGTAAAACAAATGCTGAGTGCTGTTTTCACTTTTTGCCTTTGTTGATAAAGGTGAAATCTTAAATCTTTCAGTCAGTAAAAACAGGTACTAATGCAAGCCTTTCATAAAAACACAGCGGCATCAAGCAAACTTTGAAAAAGTGGGGGATACCTCTGTTACCTTCCCACAGCTTGCAGGCCCTGGAAGCCTAAAAACTCTTTTTCTTTGTCTTGTCATGTCTCCGCAGTTTATTACTCTTTGTTAAACATGGTGTGTAAGCGCTCAGGACCATCTACTTCTTTAAGTCTTCTTTTCTTAGAAGCAATCCCCCAGCCCGCCCCTATGTCACATAAAAATTAATATCAAATAAAATTTGTATGCTTTTCTCCTGCTAACCTGTCTTTTTTCAGTATAATTTGCTGGGCCTCAGCCACTGAATCAAAACAGGTCCAGGAAAACTTTTTTTTCCTCCCCTACAGAGGCCATTCTCTATCCAGAGAGATCTTTTTAAAGGTTCATTCAGATCATGTCACTCCTCTAATCAAAATTCTGCAGTGACTCCCATCTCAGAGTGGAAGCCAACATCCTTTGGATTGTCTGCAGGCCCCAGAGGATCGGGATCCCATGACCTGCCTGGCTTCACCCTTACAAGCCCCTCACTCACCCCTTGAGCCACACTGGACTCTGTGTTGTTCTCCAAACAGGCCTTTCCATGGAAGCGGCCCTCTGTCTGGAATGCTCTCCGTGGCGCACTACCTCACCCCCTTCAAGTCTTTAGTCAGGTGTCACCCACCCAGTGACGCCCACTCTGTCCATCCTACTAAAACTGTATTCCCAGTACCCTTCCCTGCTTTTGCTATTAGGTTTTATTGCCTTCCGAAACAATATCAAATGCATATATTTGGCTTATTGTCTGTCTTCTCCCACTAGACTACAAACTCTACTAAGGCAGGGATTTTAATTTGGTTTGGTTTTCACTGCTGTAGCTTCAGTATCTAGAACAGCACCTGTTAATGTAGTGGGAGTTCAATACATAGTTCCTGAATGAGAATGTTGTTTCTTCAGAAGGGATTTAGTTGCAGCCCAGTATGTAGGGTGAGCCAGCCCCAGGCCCTCTCTCTCTCCAAGCTCTTTTCAGGGTGCAGAGCCCAGCTGTGGGATCAATCACACTTTCACCCCTGTTTCTCAGAGTGGGTGATCACTCACTGCTAATTATTCAGGGAAAAGATGGCTGAATTATGATATTGCTTGTAAAGTGCAACAATTTTCTTAGAATTGGTTAATGTGAGTGTTCAACAGGATGAATCTTAGAAAATTTCAACCTTAAGTCTTAAGAGAGTTTATTGAAGAATAGCTTTTAGGTAGAAAGAAAAATGAGCTCTGAAATCCTTTAAGGAACCCTCCTCCTCCCTCTTTTGATTTTTTAACCCTTTAATGGTTAGTCAACTTTTGAAAAAAATAAGAAATCAAATCAACTTAAAAGATCAGTTTTAGTTATTTTTATAATATTAAGGCTATTTTGGACTCTTAACACTAAAATGGGGTAAAAACATAGAAACTTCAGTATCAGTGTATTTTCTTTGGCATCATACAGTTTCTTAGGTGACCAGGGGGGAAAAAGAGTCCAGGTAGTGTGTCTCAAGTCTGCAAGGTCTTGGATAGGCATTGGAAATGTCTCCTTTTGTGCAATTAGTAGCCATACTATAATACTAAATTTAGGAAGAAGAGGGGGGTTCTAGAGAGAATTACTCAACTTAGTCTAGATAGCTGATCTCATGAAGCATATTTTACAGATGCTATCATTCATACCTTGTATTATGTCTCACCTTAAAGCAAAGTAGAAACACATTTCCAGCCTAAAGAGCAGAACTGCCTGTTTTCAAAGAAATCAGCTCTTGAAGGCAGGTAACAAATGAGCTTTACTTTCACACCCACCAAGATGGCAGCCTGTGTGGGTGGATGGTGCATTGCTAGTTGATAGCTTTGCTTAGGTAAAGTAACTGTTTCTTAAGAGGAAAAAAAAAAAAAAAGCAGAAAGATACCATCAAAGAAGTCCAGGGGTTCTATCTAGATAAAACAAAAATTGTACTCCCCACAGCTGCCTTGACAGGGCTGAGCTAGAATTTGAGGAAATAGATCCCCTTCCACCTCAAAGAAAATAGAGAAAAGGGAAGGTGGCCATTTTGACATTACCAGGTAAGATCTCTAGGATTCTGAGGCTTCTGGCAGTTTCTGTATGTTTTGTGTTGAGTTTTAAGTATTATTAGTATCAGTAATAATAACTTAGAAATAATAGCTGTAACCTGTCTATTGCTTGCTAAGGGCTAGGCACCAAGCTAACCATCTATCTCATTTAGCTCTCAAAATAAGCAATGTAACAGATAGTGCTCCCATTCCAGAGGTGAGGCAACTAAGGTTTAGAGAAGTTAAACTGTTTGCCTGAGGTTATATAGAACTTGGCTCGAACTCAGATCTATTTAACTCTGAACCCCATGCTTTTAAACATCATGCTGTATTTCCTAACATGTTGTTTTTCAACCTTTCCAGATCCAATCCCTTTATAGCAAATATTTCACATGTTTCTTTATTATTATAAAATCAAACTGCTAGATACTACTATTGACTACCGTATAATTTTGAAAAACATCCAATATTCTAAGTATAGTAAAAAGAGAGAAAAGGGAAGTATTTTATAATGATATGTATTCAAATATCTAAATAAGCAAGTGTGACTGCATTAAAAAATGTGGTAATGTCAGGTGTTTGCATGTATGTAGAGAACCATTATGAATGTAAATATCATTAGCAGTGTTGCCAGGGATAACATGAATCTCTGAAATAGAAAGCAATTTTTGATAAGACTCAGCAAAACAGAGTGCACCCTCCCCTCCATTTACACAATAGTTGCATTCTTGGAAAATATAATAAAAATGACAGTTCACACCCCCTGTGTTTTTTCTGTTTATATGTAAAGCATATTTTGGTTATCTAGGCTCAGGTGGTAATAAACATAAATGCTTATAGGGACTTGCGAATGTCCCAAGATGCAGAACTCCTACCAATTAATGCCAATAGGACCTCTCAATTATTTCAAAAGACAAAAAACAAAAACAAAAACAAAAACAAAAAACTTCACAAAACATACCACCACAAAATTTCAAAACACTCCATAAGGGGTGGTACCATCTTTTTAAAGAACCATTGGCAGGGGGGAGGGTATAGCTCAGTGGTAGAGTGCATGCTTAGCATGCACGAGGTCCTAGGTTCAATCCCCAGTGCCTCCTCCAAAAATAAATAAATAAACCTAATTACCTCCCCCACCCCACACACAAAAGAATTATTGGCAAAATTCAGACCAGTCTGAAGAATTCAGACTACTTAACAAAGACAAAAATTTCTGCTGTCTCCATAGCTTTGTGAAAATACATCATAGGGTTTCGTGAATCACTCTTCATGTCTGAATAGCATCTTTCCTCCTATCCAGTAAGATGAGGCAGATCAAGCAGGCACACCCATCTTCTAAGACTGAGGATGGATATCCATTGAACACTACCCACCAACCCCTTCCACACACACACTTGCCCCTTATCAGCTTAGATGGCGTTAGCTGCCTAATTACTTGACAAAAGACATATTCAGCCCAATGCAAGTTACCAGATGTAATGACATAGACCCCACAGTCATTGATTACCTTAATTTTTACATTTACGGCAGACCCTCCGATTGGTGTAGAAATTCGTGTTTTAAAAAGCCTAAATGTGTAAACACATTTGACTATCCTTTATGATTGGATTACTGCAAAAAAAAATTTTTAAAAACTATTACAATTGTACTTGGTAGAAGAAAGTCATTAGAATTTAAACTACTATATTTGAAAACTACATTGTAATTTAATAAATTATAATCACTTTGAAAAAATAAAATCTTCCCCCCGAAGAAAAAAAGCCCAAATGAAGTAATGAATAAATGAGAGATTTACCAATAAACTTAATATAGTTACACCCTGGTCAAAGCACAGTGACTTCCACTCCATTCTTCTTTGCTTTTGGATACCCTAGAAGACATAGTTACTGCTCTCCAAGCATTCCATGTGATTCACTATCATTTTTCAGCCTCTCTTTCAGTTGAAGTTGGGGCAAGGTGACTAATTTTGCCTGAGGCTGGGAGCAGAAATGATGTATGTTTCTTCTAGCCTGAATACTTAACAGTGGGTGAGAGTCCTTCATCCTTGCCTGCTCTGCCACAGTGGATAAGGAAGCTAAGTTTTTGAGGTAGTTCAGCTACAAACTGGCGGAGCCTCCATCCCTGAATAACTCTACGGAGCGGAATCCTGACCCATATTGCACATAGAACAGAAGAAATGAAGCCCATGGGTTCTCTCTGTTCAGAGATATCTGGATCTAGATACTTAAAAGACATCATCAAGACCAGTCTCTCTCCATCTCTCTTCTCTGCTTTCCACTGTGTTGGTCCCATTCTTAGCAGGCTCTCTCCTGTTGGTAGAAAGAGGTTGCCAGCCATTATATGTGTATACCTTTAAAATCCCAGCGTAGCAGGAAAGACAGAAAAACCCTTCTCTTTTATTTTCTCTAGAAAAAAAGCCATGCAATTCTCTATGATAGGCTGTGGTCATGTCATGTGACACTTCTGGCCACCACGCCCAGAAGGACACAATGGCCTGATCATTGCCTGGGTCCCACATCAATCCCGGGAGTGGCAGAGTCAAACCAGCCAAATTACAAGAATGGGGAAGACTGCTGGACAAGCAAAACTAACATTTCCACTTGAGATTCAGATATATTTGAGTATCTTACTGTCTCCTTGAGCTTGTATAAATTATTTATCCCTTCTTAACCTGAGGTTTTCATCTGTAAAATGGAGTAAATGGTAAATAATGCCAGCCGTCCAGGGGTCTTGTGATGATGTAATGTAAAGCACCTTATTCAACGTGGGCTGCAGAATGTACTCAATAAATTGCAGCCTGAATCCAGTTCGCTTGTTATTGAGTAACTACATGAAACGCTGCAGTTACAATGGCCATTGTTGTAGAAAGCTTTAGGGCATGGCTTGCTCTCTGCTCCACTCCACGGGCAGAGGGAATCTCCCTGCCCAGTTCAGTAAGCAAAGGCAATGGGTGTCATTAGCATGACTAAAATGCACACCTGCGTTAGCTCCTTCAAAGCAGCTGTGTTTATTGTCATAATTCACCAAGCTTTCTGCAGTAATTTCTCCTTCATTACTGAGAGGCGGAGAATTATATTTCACTTGATTATAAATACACTCCCTAAAATGTCATCCTGATAAAGTGAACTTGACATCAGACCTGTGTAGCTCTCATTGCCCCTCTTTCCTTGGCTCCATGGAAGGCTCTGTCCGCCTCCGGCTTTACCTTCAGCATTATGTCTTCATACCTTCAGAGTATGTCATCTGAGACCTAACCAAAACCTGCCCTTCCACTGGGTCTGATACTTTATAAACAGTAATGAATTAATGTTTATAATTTCTGTCACTGAGTTTTTAAAAATTGGACTTTAACTAGCATGTCCTCATCAATCTTCATAGTATAAATGAGTGCTTCTTTTAGAATTTCTTATTTAGCCATTATGAAAACTGTTTATCCTCCACCTACAGACACTCACTCTAGGAATTTTTTCCATAGTAACCAGGTGGGGTGGATAAGAAGCTAAGAGGAAGGCTAATGTCTCCTTCTCCCAGATTTCCTTGCAGCTGAGCTTCTGGATGTGACTTAGGTGCCAGTCAGATGCACTCATGCAAGATTTGGGAAGTGGCAATGAGGGGAAAGCCACACTGATCCTGCTGTTTCTGCCAA
The DNA here is from genome assembly GCF_036321535.1 of Camelus dromedarius. Classification (NCBI taxonomy): domain Eukaryota; kingdom Metazoa; phylum Chordata; class Mammalia; order Artiodactyla; family Camelidae; genus Camelus; species Camelus dromedarius. The sequence continues at coordinate 50,229,080 of NC_087438.1, forward strand.
AAAGCTCAGTTTGTAGGGCTTATGAGCCCAGTGTCCAGTCACAAGTTGTGTGGGTTTTGGGAGGTGAGGCATGAGGCATCCATTTTGCTCATGTGTATGGTTGTGGTGTGGCAGGCTCGTGATTTTATACTGCCACCTGATTGTGGCGGTGATAGCATTGTTCTGGAACTGGTGGCTTTCTGATTATAGAAGAGGTAGCAGGTCTCTGGGTGGTCCAGTTCTATTGGGTGAATTTAGGACTGTCCCTGAGAGCTCCCCAAGAATCTTGTTCTACAGCTGTCGCAGTGATTCTGAAACCATTTAACAGAGTGTAATAAATCCCTCCATCTTAAACTAGGAACAGTGGACACTGTTCTCTGCAACTTAACTCTCAAATTACGCTGGAAATCTGTCTTCAGCTCTAGTTCCTTCATATACCAAGTTGTAACTTGAGACAGGAGTTGATACAGCTCTTTACTAAAGAGTAAGAACATTTTCTCATATAATCCTAATCTCAGGGCCTATGGTTCCCTTCTAATTTCAAGAAGTATGATCTCCATAGATGTCTTCCTAATAATATGAGTGTAAAGGTATTTTTAAAGGAAAAAAATAGAAAAATTACTATGTTTTTGAAAAGATTTTTGTGGAATGGCATTAATTAAAACAGTGATATCTGTAAGATGTTGCTTGAATTTTAAAATCCAAATTCTACAACATGTGAATCATAGAGAATGAATCTACCATTTTCAGGTCAATAGTTGATTTTCCAATAGTGTGTCAAAGGTAATAGGATATGCAGTAAAGTTGGCTATTTTAATGACTGCATTAGGCATGGCAAAGGGCAGGAGAAGGAAGTTAAGGGAAGGGTGTTAAAGAGGTTGGTATGTCTCTTTTTTTGCAAGAACGCTGGGTGTTAATTCAAAGGAGAAACCATATTTGTACATCAACCCTAAGAGGTTTTAAACTGATAATTGGTGCCCCAAAGACTGGATTAAACTCCACAAATAAACAGGGAGATAAAACTACTGCCATTCTTTGTGCGGTGCTGTGTAAATAGAAAACTCAATGTGAAATAGGTAAAAGATTGAGGATTTTGGAGGCTCTTACGGATTTCCGATCTGTAGCAGAGATCCTCTTTCAGTGTGGCATCAGGAGTTGCCACTTAATTAAACTGTCACCTACTCTTGGGGAATTTGTCCCAATTTCCTTGAGGAAAAGGAGACTAAATAAGAGAGAAAGGTGACTAGCATTAGAGAATTGGATCACTGGCAGGATCGCTGCTTCATCTATGGAACAAGAAGAGGAAAGAGAAGCAGAAATATGAGGTTCTGGAAGTCAAGAACTAAAGTTTCCAGGGGACAGCGTCAACGTATCCCTTATTCCAGAGAGACTACTGATTGTAGCAATTTGCTGACCATTTGGTGGTCTTAGAGGAATTCTGATAGGCGTGTGAGGGCAGGCGCTATATTGCAATGGGTTGAGAAGTAAATGGAGTGTCAGAAATGGAGAAAAGAGGGATATGTCCTCCTTTCGAGATGATAGTAAAATAAAGAACGATGGGCAACAGCGCTGTGTTGAGTAAAAATGTGTATGTTCCTTCAGGGAAGAGAGGCAGTAGAGAAAGATAATAAACATGCAAAGGCCATGGGGAAAAAAAATATTCCTGCAAGAGTATTATTTGCCTCATTTCCTTCACTCTACCTTCAGTGTCAAGTTTGGGGGTTACTTGTTTTATATCCCTATTCCTATAGTGTTCTGGGCCTTACATAAGTTAGGTTAATTGGGTAAGAAAATCCAAGAACCTGGGGTGAAGGATTTATCTTTTTTATGCATGAATAAGAGAAAAATTAAAGAGGGAAAAGAGAAGCAAAGAAGAAGGCCATACAAACGGAGAAAACTAAGAGAATGTTGGTAAAGAGGGGAGGGTAAAGAAGAAAGTTTAAAAGACAGTATAACATGAGGGAAGGGAAAGGGATCTGAAGAAATGTTGACATGGGTATTTGGATGTCCATGCAAATTCTTTACATACAAGTAAGTAGTGGGATTACACTACATTTTTAGGGATAGACTCTAGAATGGAAGGATGTATGAGCCACGTCATTGAGCTAAGTCTATGATAGTGTTCCAGTTAACAAGGCAGTGTAACAACCCACAACGTAGTGGCAAAAAAACAATCCAAAGCCTACTAAGATTTTGTGGGAATTGTATTGCCGAGAAACTATGAGCTCAGAATGAAAAACCTTTGATTATTACAGTTTTACAACAATCTCTGAGTCTGTGAGCTTGCATTAGCTCCAGGTGGGCTGTGTGGCTTTCTAGGAAGGCACAGCCCTCGGTGCCTATTTCAGACATGGCCATGGAGGATGACAGAGAGGGAAGAAGTTCATGAAAGGGCCAGGAAGAGTGGTGGGCAAGGAAGTTCCTTCCAGAATGAAGAATCTGGGTCACATCAAAGGAATCTCCCTACCCAAGTCACAGGATACCTCACAAATGTCTGTAGGATTTCATCATTGCTATGGATGAGAGAGCATGGTATGTTTCCATTCTTCATTATTCTGAATGGAAGTTTTATTTCCATTATTCTGTCCCTGTTCAGCCATTGTATGTTGGACAGAACGGAGTGGCAGAAAAATCTGTCTTTTTAGTTCAGAGGTTACTGGATCATTAGGCAGCACATATAGACCTGATGGTGAGGGCAGTTCATCACCTGGAGACCCTGGACTTAGCCCTGGAATCAGTGACTGGGACTTTCTCTCCCTTGCAGCTGAGTGTGTTCTCTATGTGGAAGGACCCAAAGGGTGGAGTGTGGCTAGCTGTTAACCAAACTGACTCCTCTCCTCCTCCATCTCCACCTCCTCAGCACCAGGCTAGACTGTATTTCCCAGTGTGCCTTGCATTTAGGTATGGCCAGGAGATGGTTTTCCAGTGGAATGTGAGTAAAATGCTAGGTGTCTCTTATAGGCCAAGACACTTTAAAGAAGCAGGTGTGCTTTTCCCACACTCTCCCGTTCCACATTGCCTGCTGAATGCAGGAGATTCTGAGATGCTAGAAGAGACAAAGGCACAGGATAAAAGGAACCCGGGTCTCTGAATGACCATACTGAAGGCTACTACTAACCAGAAACACTAACATTGGACTGGAAAGTGAGCAAGAAATAAAATTTTATTGTGTCATGACACTAAAATTTTAAAATTAATTTGTTCAGCAGCTAATGTTAATCTAACTAATATAGTGAGTACAGTAGATACATGAAGAAATCATTGGTCTATACCAGTGACTGGCTTGGTTTTTCAGCTGATGGTCTGAGGCCATTGGTTAGGTATCTGGCCAAAAAGGGCATAAGACAGCAGTGTTTTTTTTTAATAAGATTAATAAGGTTTTTTTGTTTACAGTTTTTATTTACCCCAATAAATATTAATACAACTTAACATCAAATTGTTAAATTCTTGAATCCATATATTTACCATGAATACTCAATGACTTGATTTCTTCTATTTTATGAAACTTCAATATATGAATTTTGAGTTTAAAGCAACATTTCTAAGCATAGAAAGAAGGAAATGTTTGATCATAACAATTGTTTGTTCGTTCTAGAAACAAATTGCATTTTGCCATTAGTAGCATCGTGTTTCTATTCAATTACAACGATACAGATTGATTTTTATCAATCCCATTAGCTGCCTTCATGGCAACTCTCATGTCCTATCTTCTCCTGTTTCACATTTATCTCACTAGCCTCAGCACCTAGCAAGATGCCCTATACATGGTAAGAGCCTAGTTAATATTTGGGAAACTGAACTTAATTTGAAAAATATGAAATTACAAGTGATGCAGGACAGGTCTAAAGATCCTTTATGTATTTATTTGTCCTAGTAATAGCAGTTTCATTGCACTCCTGGAAAAGTCATTTTATAATTGAAAGGATTTTTTTTCTGATAATCCATTTGAAATTTCTCTATCTTTCATTTCATCCCATGAATCCCTTGGAAGTTTTTAGTTTCATAAGTTAATATTCAAAAATTCCTTGATACTGAATCACGATGAAAGTTTAACTGGACGTTCATTGTATTAAGATCTTGTAGGTGAATAAAAGTGATTTGATCTTGTTCTTAAAATAAAAATAAACATCCTTAAAATCACTGAATTTATTAAAACCATTTTATGTCTTCTTCAGCCTTTCTTGGATCATTTCTAGTCCTTGTTATTCATTAACAAGGACTTCAGCGGGCATTAACAATCCCACTGAACAGAACAGGGAGCCAAGGTCAAAGTGATGTGCTGCATACCATCTTGTAGCCTTGGCGAGGCTAGGCTGAGAGATTGCAGGCTCACCAAGACATATCTCCTCTGCCTCCCACTCTTCCTGGTGCCTAATGCCTAACAGCTGCATTCCCTCACCGGCGTCATTAGCGCACTAAGAGATGGTTTGCTTTTCTCAGCTTGCCTGGTGCATCAACAGATGCCCTCTTGGCCTTAAAATTTCAAAGTACCTTCCCAAGTATCTGACCTTTCATGGGTGGCAGGTGCGAGAACAGAACAGTAGACACAGCAGCATCACAAGGCCCAGCCTCTGACCTACACTGCTGTTTTTTTTTTTTTTTTCACCAGTGCCATCTCACATATTACAGCAAATTGAGTTTGCATTGCAGAGTGTTTTCACTATACCATCTGCTAGAACCATCACATAACAATTCCCCTTTCCGTGATGATTTCAGACAGGCATATGAAAATCTTTGGGAACAAAGGCTTAGTGAATTCATGGCAGGTTTTTATGTAATAACAAATAAATTAAAGGAAAATTGCCAGATGCTTGCTTTGGGAGGTGAGGCTGAACTAGAGTTGATAGATGGCTTGGATCCTTTCTCTGAAGGAATCATGTTCAGTGTTTGACCACCTAAGAAAAGTTGGAAAAAGATCTCCAACCTGTCAGGAGCAGAGAAAATGCTTAGTTCATTGGCTTTAGTATTTGCTCTTCATCACTGCAAACTCACTCCCCTGTACGTCATGGATGAGACTGATGCAGCCCTTGATTTCAAAAATGTGTCCATTGTTAATAAAAAAGAATATGAAAATGAATATATGTATGTATATGCATGACTGGGAAGGACATTGTGCTGTACACCAGAGATTGACACATTATAACTGACTATACTTCAATTTTAAAAAATGTGTCCATTGTTGCATTTTATAGATAGGAACAAACAAAATCTCCAAATGACCAGTTCATAATAATTTCTCTTCAAAATAATATGTTTGAGATTTCAGATGGACTTACTAGAATTTACAAGAAATACAATATAACGGAAAGTGTTGCAGTAAACCCAAAAGAAATTACATCTAAAGGATTTTGTTAAACTTGTTTATACTAAAGTTTCCTCAAATTGAATCAGCATAGATTCAGCACATTGTATTTACTGACTTTCTATTTGTAAAGAGTTATAAATTGTATAAAATACATATTCCTAAACTGAATCATGTAACTGGTTACTATTTTATGCTCTTAGAGAAATGTTACAAGTCTAATAAAAATACTCTCCATACCTGCTTCTAAAAAACAAACAACAACAAAAAATTTCTTTCTCTCCTTCGCACCAGCTAAAATATAATCCTCTGCTAAGAAACTTCGTCTTACCTCAGAAGGCAAAGGCATGAGGTACTTGCTCATTGCAGGGCCATTGTAATGGACTGAATGTTTGTGTCCCTCCCAAGTTCACATGCTGAAGTCCTGATCCTTAATGTGATGGTTTTTGGAGGTGGGGCCTTTGAGAGTTAATTGGGTTTGGATGAGGTCGTGGGAGTGGAGCCCCTCTGATGGGGTTAGGTGCCCTTATAACGGGATGAAGTGGGCAGAGCTCCCTCTCCCTGCCTTGTGAGGACATAATGAGATTCTGTTAGATGACCTCTATAAACACTGTTCTTGGCTTTCAGGCTACCACATTTTCCCCCAAACATGACTTTGCTGCCAAAATTAAGTAATTGAGAGAGCCTGCATGGCAGGAGACACTTTGTAAGAACTTAAATAGAAGTCAGCTACACCTTTTCTGAAGGACAGTTTGGCGGTGGAGGGGGACCCAAAAGCTTTTGAAATGTTGAGATCCATGGTGTTGATCCAAGAAATCTAAACTGTGGTCAGGAAATACAAAATTTTAAAAGCAGTCCCATATGATTCCAATCCAACCATCCTAAAACAGGAGACTAGGAGGTCATGTGTGTTTGTGTGTGTTGGGTGAGCAGAGGGGGAGGTGGGGGGCAGTATTTCTTCCCATAGTCCTTCCCATACCTCTCCTCCTGGTCCTTCCCAAGGTAAACAGTGTTACCAGTTTGGTAAAAATGCTTCCCTACTTTACACCATGCTCATGCAAATATGCGTATATGTGTGTGTTTGGAGTTGTTTCCTAATATATTTTTAAAAATAGAATATTAAGATTATTCTAAATATTTAACTTCTCTCAGGGATTCACCTTCATTGCATACACATACCCTTGCACATCTCTCAACGTCAGCATTATTGATATTTTGGGCCAGATAATTCTTTGTTTGGGGTGGCTGTCCTGTGCGTTGTAAGATGTTAAGTAATATCACTGGCCTCTACCCCCTAGATGCCAGTAGCCCCCAGCTGTGACAAAAATATCTCCATATATTGCACAGTATCCCTGAGGAGCAAAATCATTCCCAGTTGAGAACCACTGAAATAGAATAATTTACTCCACCATTTCTCTATTGATGGAGATTCAGGTTATTTTTTTTCTCTTCAACTCTCCAATAAAAATGTCCACCTATGTATTTTTATACAATATTGCTTATGTTTTCTGTGGGATGGATTACCGCAAACAAGATTGCTGGGGAAGTTAATAAATGTTGTCGAGTTACTTTCCTAAGAGCTTGCACAAATCCAAATTCCTACCACAGTGTCCGAAAGTGTCCCTCCACTCTCACCAGCACCGGTTATTAAATATTCTTTTTTTTCTTTCCTATTTGCTAGTCAGGTGCATAAAAAAATTGGTGTCCCAATACTGCATTGCTTTTTAATTTTTCTGACCATTTGTGAGCATGTTGTCACTTCTTTATTGGTCATTTACTTTTCATATTCCATGAAACCTATCATGTCCTTTGACTATTTTTATGGGTTATCTGTGTTTTTTAATTTTCACCTTTTTGTAGGAGCTGTTTGTTATTGACATTAACTCTTTTCCCTAAGTATTACTAATAGTTTGGTTGGTTGGGTTTTTGTTTTTGTTTTGCAGTCAATTGTTTATCTTTCGGATTTTTTTGGTAGAGGGGGATGTAATTAGGCTTATTTATTATTCTTTTTAACGGAGGTACTGGGGATAGAACCCAGGACCTTGTGCATGCTAAGCATGCTCTCTACCACTGAGCTATAACCTCCCCCTTGGATTTATTTTTTGATGCTACAATTTTTGCCATTTTATAAGTTCAAGCTTGTGGGAAAGCCTTTCTTTTTTAATACAAGGAAAATAAAAGATAGAAGTAACTTGCTCAAAGCCTTCAATTAAAGGTAGAGCAGAGATAGGATATAGCTCCTCACTCAGGGCTTTCCCTTTACCCATCACCACCCTCAGGCAGCTGTTCTTCCTTCATCCCTCCACATCCATCTGTGCATGTTTACAACTAGTAGTATCAGTTAAAAAATGCAGGAAAGCAGAATATAATAAAATATCACAACACAGAAACAGCCCACGTGCCTTGAGCACATAATTTTTCTACATTGCTTTTTTATAGAAGTCCAAACACCTAAGCAGTACTTGGGGAGAGATTTCTATCCCCCTGGCACATAGGCAGGGTGCCGCAGATAGAGCAGATGGCTGTGGGGCATTCCTGGCTGGGAATTAAGCCAACAAACATTCAGCAAGACAGTGCATAGATAGTCTGAGCAAGATAGCCAGGGGACTAATATGTTCAGATGGCATAATGCCTTTTCACAAACTGCTGGGCTGTTTATCCATCGCAGAAGGAAGCAGGGCTTTTAGAAGCTCTGCCTAACACCTTAAGCATCATATCACATAGGAAATCCTTCCCCTGTAAGACAATGGTTGTATTAGGAAAACATCCCTGAAATATCACATCTGGTAAAACTCTGTGTTTTTGGAAAAAAATTCCAAGTCTTTATTCCCTGTATTGAGACATTAGGCCCATTGATTTCTACATGCATGATTTGCAACACTGTTTAATACATACTTGCAGCTGGATACCCAGAGAAGTGCCTTATGGTGACCAAGAGCTTGTGTGTGTAATAGCACATTGAGAAAAATGAGTCAGATGGCCCAAATGTGCTGTATTACTCCATTAGGCTTCTGGATGGCTTTGGAGAAGCCAGTCGGAACATTAAAGCTCCTTCATGCCTGACCGTTCCAAACATGTGTTGATGCAAAAATGAATAATGAACATTGGGAAATTTTAGCTTAGATGAGAAGAACTTTTCAGAAGTTTGCCTGGATGGCTAAAGCAGTGACTTTCAACTGGAATGGTGGGAGTTGGGTGGAGAAGGAGTTTTAAAACTCCACGTCTCGCCCAGCATTCTGATATGTTCTTTTGTAAGCCGTCTCACCCATTGCAACCCAAAGTGACAAGTAGGTAAGCCAGTTACAACTGGAAATGATAGTCTACTTCAGGTGTATTGGGTGTGAAAAAAATTGAGAACAGTTAATCTAAAAATGCAAAAATATTTCAAGTAGGAATTAAACACATGTACACACACAAAGCCCTGAAGTGCTATTAAAAGGCTGTAGGTGGTACTGCGTTAGATGCAATGAAGTGTACAAAATAAGATTTTTTTCCCGTTTACGTTTATTCACCCTCCAGCCAATGAACATTGGTGAGCCCAACACAGTGCTATCCACCATAAAATAATTCTTGAGGATCTAGTAGGTAGGAGATTGAGTGCTAAAAGGTCTAAGACATGACCCCAACCCTCCAGGGTCCTTACAGTCTAGTTGAGGCACTTAGACAAGTACACACAGAGTAACAGGACAAAACAGACTCTGCCACTGTATCCTCCCACTGGAAATACATGGAAATATTGGCTCAAATACAACAAAGAAAATATTTTAAAGACAGCTGCATCCAAAGTAGATAGAAATCTCTAGTGGAAAGTGAAGAAAGGCGAACACCTCAAAGCTGTACCAGTAAACAGTTGCCTCAGGGGCCTGGACTTGGATGTGGACAGTTGCCCTGACAGCGGGGGCTGTGGTTGAGGATTGGGCTTTAGCAAGAACATGGGTACCAAAAAGTGGCCTGGAGCCTGCCCAGGGTATGAAACTGGACCCAAGGCCATTTGCAGAAGGCTGGGACTCTAGACTGTGTTCCCTCAACGATAAGAAGTAGTTCACTTTCCCATCAACACAGATAAAAGATAAAGAAGTATGCCTTTTGCTAGGGCTTTTAGAGGGAAAAAATGTCCTGTGAGAAATCAAAACATCCAATTCTGTACCTCTAGAAAACAAACAAAACTCATTTTAGATAAGTGAAACCCTTTATGTGTAGCTCTCAGCAGAATCAAAGCAAAGCAAAAACTACTAAGTGGAAATACTTTCATGATTGGGAGTAAATTAGACTCGTAAAGGGAAAAACGAAAAAACAAAAGCAAACCCAGAAAGTGATCTCATAAAGCAGAATCACAAACCACACACACAAAGTGCAACCCCTGATCTCCTTTTTACCACTATAGATTAGCTTGCATTTTTCAGAATTTTACATAAATGTAATCATACAGCATGAATACTTTTTAAAATTTGGCTTATTACACTCAGAATAATAACTTTGAGATTTATCTATATTGTAATGTTTGCCAGTAGTCCATTTCTTTTATTACTGGGTGGTTTTCCATTGCATGGATATACGAAAGTTTGGTTAACTATTCACCTGTGGGTGGACATTTGTATTGTTTCCAGCATTTGGCTATTACAGATAAAGCTGCTCTAAATATTCATGTATGGATCTTTGCATGGACATATAATTTATTTCTTTGGGAGAAATACCAAAGAAGGGGATGACTAAGTCTAATGACAGGTGTATAACTTCAAAAACGCTACCGTTTTCCAAGCTGGTTGTATAATCGTCTCTCCCAGGCACAGTGTATGAGATTTCCAGTTCCTTCCGTATTCTTGCCAACATTTGGTACAATCAATAATTTTCATGTTAGCCATTTTAATAGATATGTAGTGGCATTTTGTTGTGGTTTTAGTTTGCATTTCGCTAATGATTAATGATATTGAGCATTTTTTCATGTATTTATTTTCTATCTGTATATCGTATTTGGTATAGAGTCTTTTTGAATCTTTTGCTCTTAAAAAAATTGGGTTCTTTGCTTTCTTACTGAGTTTTGAAAATTCTTTGTGTATTCTAGATATAAGGTCCTTTATCAAATACATGATTATAAAATATTTTTCTGTCAATTTGTCATTTGCTTTTTCATTTTCTTAACAGTGCTTGCTAGAAGCCGAAGTTTTAAATTTTAATGAAATCCAATTTATCAGTATGTTCTTTAATTGATCATACTTTTGGTTACATCTAAGGAATGTTGTCTGACCAAAGGTCACAAAGGATTTCTCCTGGTTTCTTCAAGAATATTTGCAATTTTAAGTTTTACATTTAGGTCTGTGATCCAATTGTTGCATATGGTGTAAGGTATGGATTCTTTATTTTTTGCTACAGATATCCAGTTGTTTTAGTACCAAACTGTTAGATTTTTCCAGACTGTCTTTTCTCCACTGATTTGCCTTTATACCTTTGTCAAAAATGTTTTCCATACTTGGGTAAGTCTGTTTCTGGACTCTCTATTCCATTTATGTATTTGTCTGTCTTGACACCAACAGCACACTGTCTTGAATATAGTAGCTTTATAATAAGTCTTGTAATTGGATAATGTTCAGCTCTCAGACTTTGGAGAGTCCACACAGATGAATGCATCAGTACTCTATATTATTATGTCCTCAGTGATAAAGTCAATTGTACTTCTTCTCTAATCTGGGTACAGTTTATTACTTTTTCCTTATTTATTCCGCTGGCTAGAACCTTCAGTACAACGTTGAATGTAAGTGATGAGAACAACTTGTTTCTAACCTTGGGGAGAAAACACTCACTATTAGATACGACGTAAGCTGTAGGTTTTTTGTAGATGTCTTTTACGTTGAGTTGAGGAAGTTCCCTTCTAATCCTAGTTTGCTAAAAGTTATTATTCTGAGTGGATGTTGGATTTTGTTAAATGCCTTTGTTTGCATGAATTGACATAATCAAATGATGCTTTGTTTTTAATTTGTTGATATAGTGAATTACATTGACTGGTTTTTAAATGATAAACCTACCATGCATTCCTAAGGTAAATTTCAGTTGGTCATAATTATCCTTTTTAATATACTATTGTATAATTTTATTTATATCATCCATAGCTCTACTTAACTTTCTGAACATATGGAATACAGTTATAATAACTCTTTGAGTTTTCTTATTTACTAATTACCACATCTGTGTCAGTACGTATTCCTGAGCTTTGTTCAGGAATGCAGTGAAGTCCCTTAGAAAGAGTTTGATGTCAGGTGGGACTGGTCCAGTGCTCATCTAGGGTTAATTGTTTTTTGATGCTGAGGCAGGATCCTCTGTGTGCTCTACACAGTGTCCCATGAATCATGAGGCTCTCCATCCTGGCTGGTGGGAACAAGCATTTTTCCATGTCCTGTGTGAGCTTTGGGCACTGTTACCTCTAATCCTCTCAGATGGGTGTTTCCCCAGCCTCCAGTGGTTTCTCACATGCAGGTGGTGACCTGTACTCAGCTGAATCCTTAAGGGGATTCCTTGGCAGATGTCTGTAGTTCTCTCTCTGCACAGCATTCTCCTCTCTGGTCCTCTATCTGGCAAAATGGAGCCACCTTGGTCTCCCTGAGCTCTGAGCAATGTCTCCGGAGTTCAGGAAGTGTGCTGGGTGCCCCCTGCATTTTCCCTCCCTGCATCACAGCTTAGAAACTCGCCAGGCAGCACGCTGGAAGTACTCATCAGGCTCACCGTGTTTGTTTTTGTCTCCCAGGATCTCTGTCCTTCATTACTTTGTGTTCAGTGTCTTGAAAACGGTTTTTTTGTATATTTTATCTAGGTTTTGCTGTTGTTGTTGTTGTCATTATTTTTTCAGATGGGAAGGTAAATGTCATCTCTGTTGTAAATGGTATCTTGGCTGGAAGTGGAAGTTCATGGTATTTTTTTTAAACGATGGTAAATTGTTTATTAAGCAACACTTGGACTGTTGGTTAGCTGGGACTGTAGAGAGAATCCACAACCAGTTTGGCAACATGTCTTTATTTATAAAATCATGTCGGTAGAGTAACGAGATCATGTCACTGGAGACTTCTTATGGTGCAGATGAAAGTTCCTTCTGTTTTTCACACTGTGAAGCGAGACTTGTTTAACTCTAAATCTAGCGATCATGGCCCACAGATTCACGCTCCAGCTCCACTTTTAAATACAGATGCACGTTTGTCAGACAATAATTTGGAGGATGTGGGTATGTGCAAAGCTTCTAGCTGATTCCAGTGATTGTCCTGGTTGAATGAAGCAGTACAGTGAAAATCAGGGTTTCTCAACCTCAGCACTACTGACATTTTGGAGCAGATCATTTTTATTTTGGCCACGGAGAGAACTGTCCTGTGCACTGTAGAATTTACAGCAGCTTCCTGGCCCCTATTCACTCGATGCCACCCCCACCCCCAGTCATGACAGCCAGAAATGTTTCCAGAAATTGCCAGATGACCCCTGGAGGGCAATATTGCTTCGGTTGAGAAATATTAGTGCAAATTAAACCTAGACCTTAAGCTGCTGGAGAACATAAACTGTGTTCTGTTTATCCTAAACTCCCAGCACTCAGGAGAACGCACTCAATAAATGTCTGTGGAGTGAACAAACGGCAGAATGAGTAACATGAATGAATGAATGTCATCAGTCCCTGTCCTATAGAACAGATACTCTCAGACTCACTGTTCTTAATCATCACTGCGTTCTTGTTAAAATGCAGACTCTCCAGCTCCATTCCCAGAGAATCATTCACTATGTATGAGGTGGGGCACAGGAATTTGCATTTTAACAAGCATCACAGTGATTTTTCAACCAGAATCTGAGAAAGCTCTAACTCTGACTATAATGCTCAAACAGCATTTGTTAGAGTAAAAAACAAACAAACAAACAAACAATCCCCAAACCCACTATTTCCCTTACATCAACTACAAAGTCTCTAGCCATTTTAATCTACCCTATTCAGAAAACACATGTAATTTCAAGGGCAGGTAAACAAATATTTGGCCCCTCCACAGGGCCAAGAAGAATTTGCTTTTAAAATATTCAGCTTAACCTGCAACCCATCCATTACAATGCCTTTTCCCATGTGATGTTTGCTTTGGGATTAAAAATTACAATGTTAGCTTAGAATTCAATTTGGCATCTTTTAACAAGAACTCTGGGTAGAACCATCAACCAGCAACTGCAATCAGAGCAGGTTCTCGAAGTGGGTTTAGTCTCTGCATCAGTCCCTTCTTTTTAGAACTTGATTGAATAGACCCGTTCCATTCCAAAGCCAGATTTCCATCCAGGCTACCTCAAACCCAAATTCTATGGTGATTCATAGGGTTGAAGGGTCAAGAAAATCATTTTAAAGGTAAGGATTTTGAAGATGACCTATTTCTTACTTTAAATCCTAGGAAATTTTGTGTAACTAGAAAATACTTTATTTCTTAATATAGGCTACTGTTTAGGGACCCTATATAGGAAAGAATGTCTATATATTTTGGTTTGGTTTAATAATTTTCCAGCAAGACAGATTGCTTTGCTCAGAGGCTTGGTTTCCTTTATTCCTGTAAAATTCCTTTTAAAATGATTCCCCCCTTATTTGTCTAAAGACTAGGAATCACACCCAAGAGCTTTTGGAGAAGAAAGGAGCCTTGGAACACTTTGCAGACTCACTGACCACAGAGCATTCTAGAAGTGATGGATCAAAGATTCAAAGAGGTAGTTGTCACCTGCGGATTATGACCTTAGCAATGAAAGGGACCCATAGGAGTAAGTACCGCTGATTTGCTCTAATAATGATGTACTCTGCATTAGGAAAGGATGCATATGTGGCTCAGAGTCATCACTTTGCACAATTCTAGGAGGCATCCTGTGTATGGTTGGCAGCCCTCTTCTTTTTAAAAATTTTTTATTAAAATTTTTTTTTGGTATCCTTCATTTATTTTTTTTTTGATTAAAGTTTAGTTGATTTACAATGTTTCAGGTGTACAGGAGAGTGATTCAGTTATATATATATATATATGTATTCTTTTTCAGATTCTCTTGCATTATAGGCTGTTACAGGATATTGAATATAGTTCCCTCTGCTATACAGTAGGACCTTGTTTATCTATTTTATATATAGTAGTGAGTGTCTGTTAATCCCATGCTCCCAATTTATCCCTCCCTCATCGCTTCTCAGCCTTTGGCTAAGGTCAAGTGTAGGATCCCTCCCCCACCTTCCCCTTTGGTGACCAGAAGTTTGTTTTCTATGTCTGTGAGACTATTTCTGTTTTGTAAATAAGTCCATGTGTATCATTTTTTTAGACTCCATATATATGTGATATAATATAATACTTTGTCTGACTCACTTCACCAAGTGTGATCATCTCTGTTGGCATCCTTCTGATTGGCTTTCTCAGGGCAGTCTCATTTACAAATGTGCCTCCTTCTGGAGTGAGGACAGCCAGTGGAGCTTTTGCTGGCTCCAGGATAGGGCCTTTCCATGAGTGATATTCAAAATAATTAACAACATTTATTAGCATGGTGATATAAATTAATATATAAATCAAACATTAAAAATTTTTTCTTGTATTCTCTAAATCAACTAAATGATATAGCATACAACTGCTCACCAAGCCAAATATATGGTGCAGATTATTCAGCAAATCATTCTAATGTTTTGAAATGATTGGTTGAATTTTAAAAATTTCAGGTGTGGGCTTTTTTCTGACCTGGCTGTCCCTGGCTAAATGGTGCGTCTGTCTGAGCCACCATTTGGTAAAGGGACTGCATCAAACTCTTCTAATAACTTCCCCATTAAATTGACTCTTTTTGGGTCCCTCCTTCCTGGGATTCTGTTGCAGTCACTGGGCACTTTCCCTGCTCATCACGGCTAGGGATACACTTGATGCTGGTCCTTTTCACACAATCTGGACTCAGAGAAACTCCATCTCCAACTCTGCCAATAATGGCACCCACTTCCCATGTCACCAGTCCCTCTGTCTGGGCTGCCACAATACTGTTGACTGGCTCTAGAACAGCAGGCAAGCCCTGCCTTCTCCCCAACTGCCACTGTCACTTTGAGCTCCTCCGTGCCTGCCAAGGGCTACTCCCAGGCTCAGTTACCTGACTGCAGTTGGACAATATCATCAGGTGAATTGTAGTTTCGGGAAATATGAAATTGCACTTGGCTTTCAAGGTGCTTTCTCCAAGCGTCTACTGATAAAATGGCAATTATATTCCAAAATTGCCTAACCCATAAAAGACTGCCTGAGGTGTTAGTATAGTCAATCTCTCTCTTGTTACCTAGGTCACACTGCAACAGGAGGCCCATTTGTTAATGGTCAAAGTGACATTCTATAGTAATCAGCTTGAGTTAATGAGTTGACATTAGAAATTACATTAATTACATCTACTGCTCAGTTCAGCCCCTGTAATATTCTTTACAGTAGGGATAGAAGTACTTCAGTAGTTTAGCAACTTACCCAGAACCTTTCCCAACCATTTGGTTTTCAGCCTCCCAAAAGCTGACTTGCTGCCCTGAATTTCCTGAGGTGTTATCAGAAGTGTATCATCATAGCCCAGCCCAAGTAAGGTAAAAAGTAGTTTATTCATCACTTCATAAGACCCAAAGCAAATCTAGTGAAATGGGAAGTCTCTAAATATATTTGCTTTTGTATTTGAAAGGAGCCTCCTAAAACCTTCCCTTTGGGATGAGGTGGAATATAGATACATATTGTTAAATGATATACTTAATTGTAAATATTCAAAGAAAACTGCTATTTTACTATTGTTGACTAACTGTTGCATGGAAGAAAATAATGTGATTTCTCTAGAGGCAGGGACTGTATTTTATTATTTATTCCTCTTCTTGTGTGGTGTACAAGACCTAGTGCACTAATTGTGCAAGTCAGATGTTTGAATGAATGAATGAATGAATGAGTGAATGCAAGGTTCTTTGTTAGGCTGGAAGTAGCAGGATTGATGGTTGGGGAAAGTGCTCCATAGTGGAAATACCGTGGGTTTTGAGCCAGGCAGATCGTGGCCAGACTCCAAGATCAAGCTCTTATCTAGCATGTGGCTTTGAGCTTGCTACTTAACTTTTATAGGCCTCAGTTTCAAAATCTGCAAAATGAGGGTGGTGTGATGGTAATAACATTTATATTGCAGAATTGTCATATAAATTATAGATAGGGCACATAAAGCTCCAGGCACACAGTGAAGTGATAACAATGTGGGAACTGTGTCACATCACTGGTCACTCACATCATTCACTGAAAATACGAATCCTAAAGAGCAAGTGAACCTCTCTTAGTTTATACAAAGGAAAAACATAATCAATATACCCTGAACTGATGGTACACAAGTAAGATGGGAATTAAAGCCTTTTATATTTTGCATAATTCTTGAATAGCTTGTGAAATATCTCTGAGAAGATTAGAGCTCTTTGCAAGGCAGCTCAGACTACATCTATCACCTCCCCTTTGCATTAATGAAGAACTGTGTAACAGCTCAGGAGAATCACATGATTGAGTAAATATGCAGCCTTGCTTTGTAAATGCTCAGATAAGCACACAAGAAACTTCAATTAGGTTTCCTCTCTTCCAAGCAGCACGAGATACTATACAAAGCTTCATTTTCAAGGGTTCTCAGTTTAGTGTTTCTATAATGATACTAGCTTTTTTTTTTTTTTTTTTTTTTTTTTTTTTTTTAGCAATTGCTTTACAGAGGGCTAAGCATTCGGGTCAGCAGAAGGTATGGCCACACCCTGGAGGAAGAATGAGACTGATGAGGCCCCAATTCTCTACACAGGCTTGGTCAGCATGGGCTCCTGCCCTGTCCTCTGCTTCCTGATTAGCCCTCAACAATGGTGACTGGTTCTTGCCTGTGACATGACTCATATCTTGAACTCTTGCTGTCGCAATCCTGGAGACACAGCACATGTCTCCTCCCCGGGAAGGAAGGCTAACCCTCCTGGAGCATGTCAGATGACCAAGCAGGAAAACCAGGGGTTATCTCATTTGTGTGCAGTTTTATTACCTCTAGTTGGTTAAGGTTCAGGGCATGGGATAGAAAATACTGAAACTAGAAGGGATCTTAACTGGTCCAACACCCTCCTTGCATTGACAAGAAACTGAAAGGTAGCTGCTTAAGGGGTATCATGTCCGTGGTTCAAGCTACAGCAATACCTCTGCTAGGCCATGTGGATATATGCTGGTTCTTCTGTAGACTTTTATAACTTAAAGGAAACAAAGAGAAAACGGATGTCACTCTTCAACTCACTGCTACCAAAATTCAAGCTACATATTCTCATAAGAGTAAGTAATAGTATTTTGTACACAAAGACAGCATAGTAAAGTAAGTATGCACATACTTATATTTTATAATAAGCTATATACATCTATTTATTTATAATAAGCTATATACATCTACCTGCTTCTAAACAAAAGAATTACTCTTTTACTTCAACATTCAACAGTAAAATGCACTTAAAACACATAGAATAGTTAAAAAATAAAGGTGAAATAAGTGAGACTAGACTAAGGAACACAGAAGATAATTGAATCAGGAAGTTAGAATCAGATGATTACTGTGAGTATTCAGATTAACTTGGAGATTCTTCTTAGTCAGTGCAAAAAAAAAAAAAGAAAGAAGAAGAAAAAGAATGGTTTAAAAGGTCAGTTGTTATCACTTTAAATGAATCATTCCCATTCTTCCAGTAAAACGAACTGCTTCCTGGCACTGAATTGTAAGAGGAATTTGCATAGGTTTTTCTTCAAAGAATACTGAATAATGCAACAGAAAATGCCTTTGATATCATCAAGTAGAAGATGCAAAAATGGTACCAAATTAAAATATTCATTTGAATAGAAGTACAATATTAAATTCTATGAAGACTTTTTTGAATGACATTTGTAGGCTGGTGTAAGAGAGTTGTCACAAAGAGAGCAACCGTGGGGAGGAAGAAAGATGCAGTCTGGGGGTAACATTTTAAATCCTGGATGTGCCTTTTAAAGCAAGTGGGCTAAATGTGAACATTTGCACACAGTTAGTGTGGAAGCCAAGTTTCCCTCCACCTCTGGAAAGTTGATGGTGTAGGAGTGGGCTGGTGAGAAGAGCTAAGCCCTCATTCACAGCTCCATAACCTTGCAGTGCCGGCTACCTTGCAAGGCTGTGGGGATTCTGGATGCTACTCTTTTGGTCCTGTTTTCAAAGTGAAAAATTAGAGATACAGCACAGTTAAAAATTATCTGCTTCAGAAAGTAGGGAAGTTGTGACAGCATAGCTTTCCAAAATAGGCAACTTTCTACTTGTCTTAATGCACATGATCAGGAACTGCTGTCATCAAGCTTCCAGAGCTGGAGTGTGTGCTGCTGGGCAGAGGCACCAGTGAGTGGAGCAGGTGTGGGGGAGCAGAGAGGGAGAGCAGTTCTAATAAACAGCTTCTTCAAGCTTGTGCCAGGATTCACAGGCCCGTTCCTCTGGGGCTTGGGCAAGAAGACAAGTCAAAGCTTATGCTCTGTACATCCAAAATTTTAAAGTTACAGCTAAGCTAACCAAAGATAGATAAAATATACTCCATTCTCCTATCTTCACATATATACCTTCAGAATAAACTGGAAGGCCAAGTTCAAATTTAGAACCTCAAGTTCTCTGAGTTTTGCCCCAGTCAGACCTCCTTCTCTTCCTATCTCTGGCTTTCTCCTTCCTTGCAAAGTGCTCATGCAAATGTGTGTGGACATCCTAGGCTGTGTGTCCAAGCTCTTTTTATGCCTTCATAATCAGCTAAACCGTAGCCTCTTGGGTGCCCCCCTTAGTCTGAAGGGTACACAGAGCACTGGCAGAATTCACCCTAGGGAAGAAAAGAAGGCCTCAGTTAAGAGGACAGTAGGAACCCTGAAAGCAAGCTCAAGACACCTGGGCAGGGAATTCTACAATGCTAGGTATTTGGAGGTGGGCAATGGATTCCACTTGGGCACATCTCTTTAGTCTGGCAGACTTCCCCTGCAGAGGGGTGCAACCAGAGAAGGACCATGGCAGAGCTCTCTAGCCTTTGGTCTAAAGGGAAGAGGAGGGCTTAAACACTGTTGTAAGGGCAGTCTAGATAAATATTTATCACCAACACCCGCCTCCTGACCTCCACTGGGTGCCAGAGTAGATTTGGCTGATCTGGCTCTCTGGTGGGGATCTCATCCTCCCACATTGCTCTATACAAGTTCTTTCTAAAGCTGTACCATTAGTCAAAGAAGACAATACTCATAGTTGGTGGAGGATCTAGGGTCCTCCCCTATGGGAACGCCTCTTAAGTCTAGGAGACTTCCCCTGCTCTGCCTTTGCACCCAGGACAGCTCCTCTGGCTTCCTCTACCAGCTCCCTCAGCCCATGTTTACACAGGCTCTTTTGTCCCACCTTGTGATCCTGGAGAGTCGAGCTATACCCTGTGTTACATGCAGCCCACATATTCACAGTAGCACCTGGTTCTGTCCGTGGTGCTGCTCACATGGTCGGTTACTCTGGATGTAATGGACGTAATGGCCATCTTGACTACAAGTCAGTCCCTTGGGTCTACCTCATTCAAGTGCCTCTTCTTCATAACACCTGAAAGATTTCTTTTTGGGGGACTTTACAGTAACAGTGAGTCAACTGAGAGGATGAAGTTTCAAACAGACCTAAGTTTGAAGCCCAGATCTGTACTTAATAGCTTTGTAAACTTTGGCAAGTTACTCAAACTCCCTAAGCTTCAGTTTCCTCATCTAAAAAAATGAAGAAAATATACTCACCCTATAGCCTTAGTATAAGAATTAGATGAACTAAAGTATCTAAAATATTTAGCCAAGTGAGTGGTATGTGGTAAATATCTCATCAATGTCAAGTTTCTTGCTTTAAAAGTATTTCTAAAAGTGTCATTTCCTCCAAAATCTATAGCGTTTCCTTCTAAGTCTGGGTTCTCAGTTTATCATTCAGGACTTTTGGCAGTTATCTTTGTCTCTACCTCTGGTCTGCCCCTGATGTGACTTTCTTGTTCCTGCCAAGTACATTCCCATACATCCTCACGAGTGACTCACACTTTCTGGCCTCCATGGCTCTGCTTTTCTCATTATAGCTACAGTACATTCAGCCCCTGAACAGCTCTTGGCATTGGACTTCCTTTCTCCAATTCCAGGTCTCAATTTGTGTCAAACCTAGCTTAGCATTAACCTCTTCCAAAGAACCAATGCCACTCTCCTGTCTTCACCACATGTGGAGGATTGTGTTTCCAACAATAGCTGTGATTGACCTCTCTGATCCAACAGCCTCTGTCACAAAAGACTGGAATCTATTTTTCCTATCCTTGAAACCAGGCAGACTCTGTGACTGCTCTGAACGATAGGATGTAGTCAGATGTAGCTTCCAGTATTTCTGAGCCCAGGCCTTAGGGAGACTAGAAGCTTCCATGTTTTGCCATGGAATGCTCACTCTGGATGAGGCAAACTGCCTTATTAGACACCTGATTACCTTGAGATGGCCATGTAGTAAGGAAGCCCAAGCTAGCTATGTGGAAGCTAGCTGTGTGGTAGCTCTATCTCTCCTACTTGGAGAGAGAGATGCTTGCCAGCCCCCAGCCATTTGTGCCATATGTGGTGGCCAACCTCCAAGAACATCCCCACTGGTCCCCAGCTTCTGGTATTTACACTCTTGTGTAGTCTTCCTGAACTAGGATTGGTCTGTGTAATCAGTGACTTCATGGGCTGTGCCTTCTGAGATTCAGATGTAAAAGACTGCAGTTTCATCTCTTATCACTTGCTGTAGAGAAATCTGGCTGTCATGGAGCATAATAGGTTGACGTAAATAACTCACAGGTGGCACGTAGTGAAACCCACATTCAAGTTCAGGCTACAGGATTTCAAAGTCCAGATAATTAACCAGTACACCTTCTAGTTCTTATAGAATTTAGGAAAGCCCCAAATATACTTCTTTTTGCTTAGTAACAATCCCCAGACTGCACCCCACTCCTGTATATGAGCCAATGTGTATTTCATTTTCTCTCTCTTTTTTTTCCCCCCAAATTGGGAACCTGGAGCTCAGAAAGGCTAAGTGATTTTCCCAAGATGACACAGCTAAACATACTGCATTTTCTAAGTGAAACAGCATTAGATTAATTACACTGCAAATCTTTATTCAGTGTAAGCCAAATACCACAGAGTACAATCACTTTAGTATATTTTTATTGTTTCTAGTTCTTTGTCCAAACACTTTGTTTCATTTCTTTACATGTACATGCAGGCCATTCCTTCTGTATTGTAAATAAACAAACAAAAAAGGAAAAAGTTCATTTAATAACGCCAAGCAGTTCTCTCTTTTGGCTCTGATTTCTTCCCTCTCCTCTCACATGTCTACATTGATAGTATTGAGTGGCTTAGTTGTAATCTTAAACCAAACAACACATAAATTCATCTACTGTGACTCAAGACGCTAAGTGTGGGCTAAGGTATCAATGCCTTTTTATGCTGCTAATGCAAAGGTTTTGCTGCTCTAAACTTCATTGTTTAAATCTATTTTATGCTCCTTTTATGTATGAATGTTAATAGCTAGGTAACTTGCTATCGACTTTTCAGTAATGTCCAGTTCGCAAGGCACTATGCCATGCTCTATGGGGGCTAAAAAAAGCTGCATTGAGGAGCATTCCTGCCCTCAAAAAGCTTAAAGCTAGTGATGTTAGTAAGTCTACCAGGCTTTCTGGGTGGGACTGCGGGAGGGGTGAGAAGGAATTCATTCGTTCATTTCCCAAATATTTGTGGAGCACCTACCACATTGCTGGCACTGTTCTTGGCATTTGGAACTCACCTGTGACTGAAACAGACAAGGAGTGTGTAGAGCTTACACTGTAGTGGAGAGAGACAGATGCTAAATGATAAACTTAATACATGAGAGTTATCACATACTAGAAGGTGATGCCTGTTAGCTGAAAAAAATAGAGCTAGGTGAGGTAGAATCAAATGTCTGCTTTTGATCTCTTTGCCAGCTGTGTTACTGGTGCTCTTGATCCTCAAAATAACCAGAGTCCATAACTGGAAAAAAAAAGAGACTTTGGGCTCAGAAAAATTAAGTAACTTTGATCTTTGTAATTCAAGGCTACCATACCGCTGTATCATGTTATCTCACTTTAGAAAAGCTAAGACAAAGACACAAAGTTCAATAGAAGAAAATGAGACCTCAGTGAATTCTGAAGGGATTTTGTGGAAGGCTTTAATGAGGAGGTGGCATTTGAGTTGGGTCTTAAAAAATAAGCAGAAAAGAGGAGGGGAGAGTGTGCTATTGAGGGAACTCTGAGTACATGAGTGTATGTCTGTTTCAAAACATTGACTATTCAGCTCAAATCCATACGATTGTATAAAGAATCGCTATCCCAAACAAAACCATAAAAGCTTTTCCTGCTGAATGGTAACTTATTTTCTAAACGCCAGTGTGCCCTCTACATACTACAGCACTCAAATAAAATGCAAAGAACATACAGCAGCGCTCTCATAATAAGAAATGGAGCTGCCAAGTCATCATTTTTAAAGTAAAAAAGCCTGAGGCTATGATCCAGAAAGACCTCCTGTGAAGAGGGGGTGTCCTGGACCCAAGCCACCCTGGTGATGCTGTCTCAGATGGACTCTGGGCAGCAGAACTCCTCAGAGCTTGGGGAAGGTCTGAATGTGACTACCCTTGTTCATTCATATTACGTGGCAGAGCTCTGCCGGTGACTTTTCCCATTACAGAAATTGGGGCTATATTTCTCCAAGACTATATTTATTAATGGTAATGCTTTGGGTCTCTTCCAATTCATCTTCTGTAATGAGGGCTTATATGCATTCTGATGAAGAACGTGAATTGGATTCTTTCCATTTTCTGACCTATGCTCTTCTTAAGCCTGATGGGCTTTAATATTTCTAATAATGGTTTTCTTTTCATGTACTTTTAAGTGCAATGTACATACAGAAAAGTACAAAAATCTTGAGTGTACAGCTTGATAAATTTTCACAAAGTGACCACACTTGAGTAACCAGCACCTAAATTAAGAAACAGAACATTCCCAGCACCCTCGAAGCCCTCTCCTGTCCCTCCCAGTCACTAGCCCCCAAAGGATGTTGTTTATCCCAAGGGTAACCACAATCTGATTTCTAATCATTGTGATTAGTTTTACCTGATTTGAACATTGAATAATTGTAAATGGAATCATGTAGTGTGCACTCTTTCTTGTGAAGCTGCTTCTTCTCAACATTATGTCTGTGCAGTGAATCTATGTGGTTACCTGTGGTTGTAGCTTGTTCATTCTTAGGTTGTGCAATATTCCATAGTGTAGCTGCAGAGTGATTAGACTACCTTGTATCTACCCATTCTGTTGTTGAAGGCATTTAGGTTATTTCAACATGGGGTGAAAGCACTTAGCTGATTGCTTTAAAATAATAAAATAGGCAGAAGACCTAAACAGACATTTTTCCAAAGAACACATACAAATGGCCAACAGACACATGAAAAGATGCTCCATATCACTAATTATTAAAGAAATGCAAATCAAAACCACAATGAGGTGTCACCTCTCAGAGGTCAGAATGGCTATCAAAAAGGCTACAAATAATTAACACTGGAGAAGGTGTAGAAAAAAGGAACCCTCCTACACTGTTGGTAGAAATGTACATTGGTGCAGCCACTATGGAAAACAGTATGGAATTTTCTTTAAAAAACTAAAAATGGAGCTACTCTATGATCTAGCAATCCCACTCCTGGGCATATATCCAGAGAAAACTCTTAATTCAAAAAGATATATGCACCCCAATGTTCATAACAGCACTATTTACCATAGCCAAGACATGGAAGCAACCTAAACGTCCATGGACAGATGACTGGATAAAGAAGCTGTGGTATATATATATATACAATGGAATACTACTTGGCCATAAAAATGGAGTATTGCCATTTGCAGCAACATGGATGGACCTAGAGAATATTATGCTTACTGAAATAAGTCAGATGGAAAAAGAAAAGTACTATATGATATCACTTATATGTGGAATCTAAAAAATAGTACAAATGTTCCTATATACAAAACAGAAACAGAGTGACAGACATAGAAAATAAACATGGTTACCAAAGAGGGAAGTGGAAGGAGGGACAGATTATGAGTATGAGATTAACAGATAACAAGCTACTATGCATAAAATAGATAACTGACAAGGATTTACTGTATAGCACAGGGAACTATATTCAATATCTTATAATAACCTATAATGGAAAAGAATCTGCAAAAAAAAACCCTCGCTAATCACTATGCTGTACTCCTGAAACTAACACAATATTGTACATCAATAGGAAAAAAATTATGAAACTTGTATGTGGTTGGTAAGAAAAATTATTATGCTATTAATGGAAATGCAGTGGTTACAAGCAAAACTCTAACTTAAAAAAATATTGTGCTTGAGAGTAAGCTCCTTGAAAACAAGGTGTCTATTTTAGTTCCTAATGGATTCCCAGAGCATGTTTCATGGTGGAGGCTGATATGCAGAGGAGTTCAGTAAACATTTGATGAATGTATAACTGAACTTCACAAACAGGCACATTTCATCTTCACGTAAGAAAACTATGCACCAAAGAGGCCGTCTTACAATTGGTGAGCTTATGTCAGTGTGGGTGTTCTGTAGTGGGTTGGTGGTGGGTTGGTCTAGATGATCTCAATTCCAAAGTACCAATATTCTATTTAACATATTGTAATTACACAAATAATATCACTTCGGGTTGTAAGTCAGACCAGAGGAAACAAATTGTTCTATTTTTTGTTGAGGTTATTGGGTTTTGTGGAGGTTTTTGTTTTGTTTTGTTTTCCTTTTGGGGGCATTTTCTGTAAATACTTTCCCTGGAGCAGCAGAGGTGGCAGGTGTTTCAGTAAGCTGCTTTCACTATACATTTATTTCCCTTAATTTTCATGTTTATTTTCTAACAAAGGCTTCAATAGTCATATCTCATGGCTTTAGTGGTATTTTTGTTTCTACTCAAGGCAGAGCAGAATTCTCAGGCAAATGGTATATCCTAACCCTACAGGGCAGAAATTCAGGAGCCAGACAGCCCAGGTTGAATCCTGCCTAGTTCCTTCATTCATTAACTGTGATTTGGGGCCATTTATCCAGCCTCTCTGGGCTTTGGTTTCCTTGTCTGTAAAATGTGGCCAATAAGGGTACTCACCTCATCGAGTCATCGTAGGGATTCATATATATATGTAAGGCACTTGAAATAAATGCTTGACATAAGCACTCAGTATTTGCTCTTGTTATAAGTACCATCGCTCATATTATAGATACTGGTTAAATGCTGCCCAACTTATCCAATTAATATTCATTAAAATGTTGAAGGTTGAAGGGTGTTATTTATTTGATCCCAACACAGGACAAGGACTGTGATGTTGTTTCCTTTCATGATAAAACATGTGGACCTTTGGAGGTAGGGAGGTTAGAGAGGAGTACACAAACCTAGCAGAAAGATGTCACTGGCAAGTGGGAAAGAATGTGCAAAAAGAAATCCTGACTATACTTCAATTAAAAAATATACATACATTATAAAATTTAAAAAAATACATATACATATATATATATAAAAAATCCTGGGGTTGTCTCTAGGGTATCTCCGTAGTCAGAGCCTGAGGGATCCCGAACCGAAGAAGATGAATCCCAGGTGAAAATGGAGGTCACCCTCGAGGGCTGGAGAATGCTAAAACCTGCAGAGATAAGGCAGTGTTTCTCCACTCTTCTGTTCATTAGCCGTTTGTCCATTCCTTTATTCCTCTTTTTCAATTTTTCCTGTAAGGGATTTATCACTTAGTATTCCTCCCCCAATTCCTCATCAAAATCCACCAGAGCGTTTAAAACTCTGGCATTTAAATCTGGTTATAAGCCCCTGTTCTCATTGATGGCTTTTCATCTCTATGCACTGGAATTAAAACCTCAAAAGAAAGTGACCTGGAACAATTCAGATTTGTACCAAGTGACAGAGTAAAACCAAGATGAATCTTAAATTTGGAAATATGTGCTCTTCTTTCTCATCAAATTTAGGTAAATTACTTCTTTAAGGGAAAGCCACAGGGAGGAAAGTATCTAAACTTCCCTGCTACTTGTCTAAATTAAAAATAATAATAAGCAAGCTGGATCACAAAGTGTAAATACATATGACCACATGCAAATTTAAAACATTTGTAGTTTTTAAAATTAAAAGCACGCCAACACAAAGATAAACTCAACAATGGAAATCTGCAGCAAATGTAACAAATAAAAAGTTATCTTTCTAAAATATTCTCACAAGCCATTAAGAAGACATACACACTTCAATATTCAAGTAAGAAATTCACAGAAAATGCCATATAACTGCTTAGCTAATAGACACACAAAAAAAGAGTTCAACAGCACTACTAATTGAAAATTCCAATAAAAACAACAAAATAACACTTTTCTTTATCAAAGCAGCAAATGTTTACGTGATAATACCCAGAGCTATCAAAGATGGAGGAGGTAAATGTGTCAGAGACTAAACTGGTACAATCCTTTAGGATTTAATTTAGCAACATGTGTCATATAGATGATTATGCCTTGGATCCAGTAGTTCCACTTCTGGAAATTCATTTCAAGTGTTCAAAAATTTAGTAGAGCTTAGTCAACAAAGATGACCATCACAACATTACTTAGATAGTAAAACATTTAAAATCACTCAAAATTAGCAAACTGATTATGCATTGTTTTCAACACAGCAATGAAAATGGATGTTTACATAATTTGTAATATAATGGGAAAGAATTCTGTCTAAATGTTAAGGGAAGCAGGTCACAAAATATAGCATAATTGCAATTATCTAAATACCTTGTTTAAAACAAAGTTTAAAAAAATGTATAAAAATCTAGGCATCAGACAAAAAGACAAATAAACCAAAATAGCAACTAAATAGTTATTTCTGGGTATTTACCTTTTATATTGAAAAAAATTTTTGGTCTTTGAAAAAGTAAACACGTGAGAAAAAAAGTGGGAACTTTCTTCTTTTTTTTTGTCAGCAGAGTAATGGGTCAATTTATTTTTTCTGAATTGTGGCCACCTGGTCCATTTGTGGAGCATAGATGCCAAATTCAGGTTTTCCCCCCAGCCAAGGTTTCCCCCTGCAATAGCATCTTGGCCTGCAAGATCAAGTCTTCAAGCCATTGGAGGTCATCTTAAAAACTAAAAAGAAACCCAAAAACTTTTAGTGCTTGGTTTTCTTGGAAATTTTATTTTCTTCCCATCAAGTCTGAGAAATTTTTTAAATTCATTTTTCTAAAACATTGAATCTGACTTTAGCTATGTTACTGATTAAGTACCATTTGATTTTTTGAGATCACTGTGCTTGAGAAAGCTTTAAATATATTCATATTCAGGGATTATGGGCAAGCATTAAGATTCTCCTGTCTCATTTGTTATGTGAGTTGCCCTTACCAAGGGCAGGCTATCACTGGAAGGTAAATAAGGTACTGTAGTGTTAAAACTTAGAAAAGGCTGATAACTGAATAATAAAAGACACTAGGCTGACTTCAGTGGAATGATGGGCTGTGTGTATCAATATCTCCTAAGATTCTGAAGCCCCAGTACTATGGGTACCAGGAACCTGGGACCAGAAAGAATACATGTCTATTGTGTTTCTTCCTTGTCAACCCATCTGATGGCCAGGGCACTGGTCCAGCACATTCTGCTGCTGACTTCTTGGACTCTCTAAGTAGGATTCCAACCAAGGTCTGTCATCACCACTAAAGGTCCTTATTAAAACTCAGTCCCTACAGTTTCTCCCTTGGAAATCTTTCTTCCAACAGAGTCTAATTCTAAAGTAGCTACTACTTCAAAATAAAATACAAGAAATACATTCTGGCTAGCATAATAATGCTTATTAACCTCTCTTGGAGTGTTTAGATTATAAATTGTATCATATATTATACATAATATAATACTACATTATTATAATAGTATGTATTGATACTGTACTGAATCATTATAATCATATGTATTAACAATACACTAATTTTAAAGTATTAGTCCCAGAAAAATAAAACACTTCAGTGGAATTTCAGGCATTGTTATTAACTAATGGGGGAGAGATTTTAGGACTTCCCATGTGTTCCATATCACACTCTTACAAGCCTGTTTTAGACTGTAGGCTGTACAAGATATTTTAATTCCTAACTTTTAATATGGGCCCCCCAAAAGTAGAACACTCAAGAATTTCAGATAACTATTGTGGATTCTGAAATCTGTAACAAGCATCTGTGCCTGAAGAAAGCTGACCTTTTTTTTGTTTCAGGTGTTATTTGTCTTCTCAGTTCAACACTTGAGGTCATGAATATATATGTCACACTGCTCAACAAAACTCCCTGATTGACATAAGCTCTGTGGTACAGTGCTAGTCTTTGGAATTGAAATGAGAGAAATATGCATTTTAGTCTGGAATGTACCAGCCATCAGATCAAATAGCAGATATTTTGATGCTATGGTTCAGAGGTCACATATCATTCAGTCTTTAGTCATGGACTGGGAGAAAGTTAATTGATTGATGTGTGATGTTGTGAGGTTGATCTGTTCTTATCTGTGCTAAACTAGTCAAAGACCAAGTGCGACATTTTCAATGTCCGAAATCATTCTGCAGGAAATAATTTTACAATAACTTTGTCTTTTATAACCTAAAAAAACAGGTTTCTATCACTAGTTCTGGTCTGGAACTACTGTTTTGTCAGATATCCAGTGTTTTTTACTTAGGTTTTTTGTTGTTGTTTTAAGTAATTCAGTTGTGACTCTTTGATATCCATTGTCTGTTAGTTTTGAGATGTGCTTCAAGGAGGCAGTGTGTATTATAAAAAGACCAATGTATTCTGAGTCCATACCAGCTTTGTGACTCTAGCAAGTCAAAACTTCTGAGCTTCAATTTCCCTGTTCATAAAAAGAAGATGGGAAATAGGCACATGAAAAAATGTTCAGTATCACTAATTATCAGAGAAATGAAAATCAAAACTACAATGAGGTATCACCTAACGCCAGTCAAAATGGCAATCATTCAGAAATCCACAAATGATAAATGCTGGAGAGGGTATGGAGAAAAGGGTATTCTCCTACACTGCTGATGGGAATGCAATTTGGTGCAGCCATTATGGAAAACAGTATGGAGATTCCTCAAAACACTAAAAATAGACTTCCCACCTGATCCAGCAATCCCACTCCTGGGCATATATCTGGAGGGAACTCTAATTTGAAAAGATACATGCACCCCAATGTTCATAGCAGCACTATATACAATACCCAAGACATGGAAACAACCTAAATGTCCATTGACAGATGACTGGATAAAGTAGCTGTGGTATATTTATACAATGGAATACTACTCATCCATAAAAAATAAAATAATGCCATTTGCAGCAACATGGGTGAACCTGGAGATCATCATTCTAAGTGAAGTAAGCCAGAAGGAGAAAGAAAAATAGCATATGACATCAACCGTAAGCCTTACGGTTACCAGAGGGTAAAAGGGATAGGAAGAAATCAATTGGAGTTCGAGATTTGCAGATACTAACTACTGTATATAAAATAGATATACAGGTTTCTTCTGTATAGCAGGGAACTATCTTCAATATCTTGTTGTAACCTATAATGAAAAAGAATATGAAAATAAATAGATGTATGTGCATGTATGACTGAAACATTATGCTGTACACAACATTGGAAATTGACTATACTTCAATTAAAAATTAATTAATTAATTAAAAAAAGGAAGATCCCACTATCTGCCCTATAAATGTCATAGGATGTGGTAAGACTCACAGTATTACATATTAAGATACTATAGAGACGGAAACTATTAATAATTAATGAGAAGGAAAAAGGCTGAAGGCATTTTTACATAAACCTAGCTTCATGGTATAACCAGAGCTGCAGTCCTTCTCTCACAGGTTAAATGTAATAGGTTTTAATTCTGGTTCTGCTGCTAACTAGACATGTGACCTTGGACAAGTTACATAGTCTCTGAGACTCAGTTTCCTCACCTGTAATGAATATGAGTTCCTATCACTTTGGGTTTGGATGATTATCAGGGACTATGATGAATGTAAAATTACAGAGCAATGTGACTGGCTATAATTATTATTGTCATTATTCTGGGTTAAGTTAAAGCCTCACTAATTGGTCTAATAATCTTGATCAAGGTTTATGGTCCATTTTGGAAAATTATGACAAATTTTTTCCCTTGAAACAGGGTTAATGCTTATGAGTAATTTGAATTATTCAGTATTTTTTTGCTGTATCTTTTAAAGAAATACTTTATAGGGACTGTTTAATGATCATATTTTTGTTTTAGATAGAACATTTCTTTAAGGTATTGTTAAAGTTTCTTCTACATTGAAAGCATATTTGATTTCTCCTCTTGTTTGCATTTATTTATTGGATAAATCTGCTATGAGCCAGGCATTATGTCTGGATTAATGGCAGAAATGCAAGTGCAGACAGGAAACTGGCTATGGTGACAAGAAAGGTACCAAGGAACATCCTGAAGGTGTCCCTTCCCCTGAGTGACCTCAAGTGACATGACGACGAATAACCCAGGTGATTCTCGGACTGAGGTGAAAATTAAGCCCTCTTCCAAGGGGAGCCCATTTCAGATCTTTGATCTGTCCTGAGGTGCACCAGATCTCCTCCATCAGTCCTGAGCTCATTGTGACACGTGAGTGGTCTACTGCCAGGAAAACTCCAACCTAATTGTCTCCTGTCCAGTCCTATTACATACCCGAACCCTGCCCAGAACCACATCAGGTTTATTTGTTTCACCTGTCATAGCTAATTAAATTCTCATGTCTATGAAGCAACAGCTTAAAGTGAAAAGAGATAAATATTGGTAAAGACATACTTTTAAGTGCCTAATAGAATATAGACACAGACTAGGAACCTCGTAAGAGCTGAAGGAGAGTATTCCAACAAGTATTGAATATTCTATTTTTTCATTATTACACAATTAAATTTGGAACACAATAAAATGGAAAATGATTTGCCTTATGAGTGGGACTAGAAGTTGAAATTTGGTATTAGTATTACAAAGCAAATCTAATCACAGTTTAAAATATAAAAAAGAATGCTTCAAGATCACTTCAGAATACTAAGATAAAAAATGTAGATTTTATAAAACTTGATTATAATATTGTTTTGTAATCTTGTTCATCTGTTCAAGTTTGGAATGCTTTTGACATGAAGGTATAAATAACTTTCAGAATTCTGTAAATAGTCACAAATATTCTGACTTTTGTTAAATAATGGAACGTTGGGTTATGTAAATGTTTTCTATTATTTTTCTCACCAGAAACAAATAACTGAAATTATTTCCTATTTTCTAATAACTTCTCAAAGCCTAGATTTGTCATCTTTACTCTAGCAGGGAACTTAGCTTGGTTCAGAAAATAGCCGTGTCAGAAAGAAAGAGATGAAACACTGCCCTCCCTTCACCCCAGATTGTATTCTGGGTAAGAGTTATCTAAACATGTGCAGTAATAGACTATACCGCCTGTGCTCTAATCTTTGAGATAAAGAATCAGTCATCATTATCTTCATCAGCTAATATGTATTGAGGCCCTGCCACATGCATGATTATATAGGATACACAGAGGCATGGAAACCTGTGAGTTTACACTGCTGTGTTCCTTCACTTGAAACTCTCTTTCTCAAACAGACATTGTGAAATATATATACATCAAGTAAATTGCAAAAAAGGGTCAGGTAGCCCACAGAATGATATGCATGTCAAATGCAAAACAAAGACAATGCTTTTTTTTTTTTTTAAGGAATTATATATATTTTGGTTCTTTTTTTAACCCTCTTAGTATATGAAACCAGGAAGGAATGTTGAACTGAAATAGTTGAGATGTTCCTGAGTTTTCTTATCCCTGAGGCAATTAACTTAATGGCCCTTAAAATATTTATAAAACCTGCTGTCATCTTTGTCTACAAAAACTGGACAAGTGTTTTATGTGATGCAATTTTTAGAGTAATTTTTGAAAAGAAAGAAGGACAGAGGGGTCTGATAGGTGGTTACCTGGGTTTGGTATCAGGAGTTTTTTGTACCTGAAAAAAAAAAAACCAAACCAACGTAATTTTCCTGTGTTCAACTTCTATTACTGCTTTATAGCACTTTACTCCAGTGACTTGGCAAAAAATCCTGAGATGTGGGAAAGGCTCTTTACTGAGGACCACGTCACATGCTTGTCAATTTGAAGATGAAAGTATCAAAAGCAGTATTACATTTCTTACCATGGCAGTCAGCCAAGTTATCGGAGTTGCTTTAAATTACGCCCAAATAAGCTCTTACAGAGGTACAGAGAACAAAGCCGTATCTCCTTTGAGTTGCGTGGGCTTTTCTGACCATGAGGCAGGCATTCAGATATACACCCTGGGAGAGAGGCGAGTCATCCCACTTCTCCGCCATGTTGCCCTGCCTCCCAGCTACGTAAGTGCTTCCTTCACACTGCGTAGTTTCCGTAACTCCTCTCTCAGCCCATTAGAAAGACCTGCCTTACACAGGATGATAAAATGTCCAGGCATCATCAGACGTGATTGCCTATATCTAATCAGAAAGTGACTGTCCCTCCACAAGACTTCTCCCCTTCCTGGAACTGATGAATTGTTTACACCTATTGACTTGTCTTGTTCTGCTGTCCCTTGTATTTGTGAGATTTCTTATATTTTATGTCCTCCCCCCCCCCCCCAGGGAGTAGCTAGAAATTCTTTTCAGCTTCCCTTGCAGCGAAGGTGCAGGTATGTGTCTCAGGTCTGCCAGCCCCAGGATATCATTATGAAAGGCTTTGATTCAGAAGAAAAGAAAGTAGGAAAGCAGGCACTAGGAGAGCCATTTCCTGCAAAGGTGGTGGTCGCAGGTTCTGACCTTCCACCCAGAGTGGTGTTATGAGATCAGTGACCCATGTTGGTGGCCGTAAAATCTTCACTGGAGCATCCCGAAGTGCGGTTGGGACATTAACTCCCACTGTGTAGACTGTAAGCTTCATCCTTTGGTCCTCTCAGAGATACTGTAAGCTACCTAACCCTCCTTTTCTGATTGAATTGTCTCATACCCTTTTGTTTACAGCTAAGAACTGTGAGAGAGACAGGAATGAACAGGTTTTTTTAATAACAATTTTATGCAACACTACAATTTTACAACCTTGCCTCTGCCAGAGATTTGCATTTAATTCTTAAAGGATTAAAAAAAAAAAAAACCCCAAAACTCTTGAGTGTTTCTAAGAGATAGAAACAATTTTTAAACAGTTATGTGTGATATCCTGAGAGTGATTCAGAAAGGCAGATGTAACCCTGGATGCCTATGAGCGCTGTTAATCAAAACACACATGAACAATAAAAAAAAAAGGATAAAGTGGATAATGACAATCAAGGAGTGAGATGATAAGGCAGGGAAATAACAGGGAAGTGCAGAATGCTGCAGCATAAGTATGACTACATGTACTCTTACTCCACACTAGTATTTTCTATCACCACCGTATTTGCCCTAACCACCACACAATGTGGAGAAGGGATTAAAGCTAATACTGGATTTCAGGATGGGGGAGGAGAGCATGGAATAGACATCTGAGAAAGGACTGGAGGAAAAAGCAGACTATAACTCTCAAGGTAAAGGTCTTCTTCAGAGAACCATGGAGGTCAGGCCCTGGACATGGGAGGAGGTGGGGTCCTGCCTTCAGCAGGGCTCCTCCCAGGGTGCAGGAGCTGTCCTTGAAGTGTGACCTTAGCAAAAATAAGACAAGACACAGAATCAATAATATGTGCATTGCATCTGTTATGTAAGTAGTTGTTTCTGCATGAAATGGGTCCCTTGGCTTGCATCTCTGTTTTAGTTTTGCATATTGCATGTCACTTTCTCCATCATCATCCCCCAAAGCATTTATTAAATGTTCCTCTTTGTGGGATATTTCACCAGGTCCTGCTAGAGCAAATCAGGAAGAAACTGCTCCTGCCTATCAGGAGATTGCAACTCAGATCTCATGGAAGGCCCTCATCCTTACCCTCCTTCCCTGGATCCTTCAGAGAAGAAACCCAGTTTATATCTTGGCAGGAAGTGGATTGAGACAGTTGGAAGGTTGAGATGGACCTTTCCCAAACCTTTCCTCCTTTAAATATCAGTGATTGGAGAACATCACCATGCTCTATTCACTGTTAATATTTTTCTGTTGTTGAAGTGATTTTAAGATCAAACACAACATAATTCTAAGAATAATATAAATAATCAAAGGAACAACATGGAAAGCTTTTTCACCTCTTCTTTTCCTCGAATTACATTGGAAAGAAACTTAAAAAGGAAAGCAAACCCTGTAATTTATTAGTCTTTGATATGTGGAAGGTTGGTTTTGATGCTGTGAATAGGTCTTATTTAATATCATACTTCAAACTTCACCAGGAAGAGACTTCTCTGACTGTTTTGGTCCCTCAGAATTATTGTTTATAATACAAAAACAAGACTTTAAGGAGGAATAAAATACTGATCTGAACCTTCAATGTCTGTAGCTTCAGCAAGTGGAAACGTTTATGGTTTTTGAAATATAATAGTGTCTCTTGCTTGATGAAATTCTTAGAATATATTACCCAACAGTAACCTGTGACTAAAAATATGAACTGGAATATAGTTTTTAAAGCAAAATGTTTAAATATCCTGCATCAAAACCTCCACATCAATGGACTGAACATCTGTCAGAAGACAGCAAACCAGAAATCTTGAAAATCAAAGGCGTGATAGAATCCTTAACCCAGCTCATAGGCATAGAGATCGAACGGTATCAAGGTGGGTACACTAAGCCCAGTCATTACATCTGTTTAAAAGCCATCTGTCTTCTATGAACTTTAAAGTTCATTCTTCCGATTAAAAAGAAGTATCTCTTATTTTATGACAAGTATGGAAAAATATAAAGTAAATGAGTGATTCTGTTAGGTATATAGTATATGTAATTGAGATCATACTGCATATACAATTTTATACCCTCTGTTTTTCTCTTCATATAATTTAATGATTTCCCCATGTTGTTAGAAACTGTTCATTAGTATCATTTGAATGATTATGTGATATTTTGTAAATGTTTGTATGGTGTACACACCATAGCATGCTAAGCCAGTCTTCTGTTAGATATTTAGGTTGTTTTCAGTTTTGTACCATTGTAAGTAATACTGCATTGAACAACTTTGGGATGTTTTCTGTTTTTAAGGTCCACCTTAGGATAGAGTCTGAAAGGGGATTACTGCATCAAAATATTAGGAATGCATTTACAGCTTTTGGCATATACTGAAAATTGTTTCCTTAAATCCTCAAATAGCACCACCATCAGGGGTTTATCAGAGAGGACATTTCATGACGTTCTATAACCAGTGTTCTGTGTTGTCTCATCTTCACATGCTCCTCTCCTTTTTAAAAAATAACACATCAAGTTGTACTGTGAGAGAAAAACCATACACAACTCTCTTTGTACAAGAGCTGTTGAAGACATGGTCTGTCACTTACTAACCTTTTAGGAAAACATAGGAGAGAAATTGCTCTCAGATTTCATTGCCAGGGGAAGCTGTGTCCCTATTAAATAACTTGTGTGTCTAATCAAATGGACCCCAACAATTCCATGTGTTTCCTTCTCTATTTGGCCACCAGAGATTTCAGAAGTCAGGCTGTGGCTCATTTTCCAGTACTACAGAAGGTGTATTGCTTGACTTTATTTTCGCTTAGATTTGATTTTCTTACCTTAAAAATAATTTTTATGTCATTTATATTTTAACTGCTTTAAATCTTTAAAGTAGATATAATCTAAAATAGTTAATAAATAATTTTCACTTATAATTTTTGATGATGAAAAATATATTGTTTCTTTAAACTATATTGTGTTGAGTGTTCGTGATGTTGAGTATTTGTTCATTAACCACATGTAGTTGCTGCTAAGTGGTTTCCAATTTATTTCCTTTTCCCGTTTGTCTACCAAGGATTTATTTATTTTTTTATTGAAGTATAATTGACTTGTGATGTCATATTAGTTTAGATGTACAACATAGTGATTCGACATTTTTGTACAAAATGATCACCATGATAAGTCTAGTTTCTGTCTGTCACCACACAAAGTATTACTCTATTATTGACCAAATTCCCTCTGCCGTGCTTTACTTCTCCCTGACATTTATTTTATGACTGGAAGTTTGTGCCTCTTAATCTCCCTCACCTATTTCACTCATTCCCCACCCCCCCAACTCTCTCCTTATTTTTTCCTTAATAATTTGTACAAGTGTTTTTTACATGAAGTCTATCAAGATAGTCTATCAATCTTTTTCATATTTGGTGCAAGTATTTACCAGTTTTCTTTCTGATTTTATTTGTGTTGTTTTTAACGACACATACCAAAAAAATGTTCCCTTGCTATTTAATCAAATCTCCACAGTAGGCTTTGGTAGCACTCATTGAATTGGTAGTATTATTTTGTGATTTATTTAAAATCCCTACGTGATAGGGTCCGTTTGTTAGACTCCACTGACTTTACAAACTCTCCTATGCCAGCGTCAAACTGAGTTAACTAATGTACCTTACTGTATTTGGGGAATAGGTGCTCAGCATTCTTCTCTTACCAAAAATGCCAAAGTAATTCTTTTTTAAAAATTGAAGTAAACTCAGTTACAATGTGCCAGTTTCTAATGTACAGAATAATATTTCAGTCCTACATATTCATACATATATTCATTTTCATATTCTTTTTTATTATAAGTTACTACAAGATATTGAATATAGTTCCCTGTGTTATACAGAAGAAATTTGTTTTTTTAATCTATTTTTATATATGGTAGTTAATATTTGTAAATCTCAAACTCCCAATTTATCCCTTCCCACCCTCTTTCCCCCTGGTAGCCATAAGATTGTTTACTATGTCTGTGAGTCTGTTTCTGTTTTATAGATGAGTTCATTTGTGTCTTTTTTCCCCCTTTTTTAGATTCCACATATGAGTGGTATCATATGGTATTTTTCTTTCTCTTTCTGGCTTACTTCATTTAGAATGATGATTTTCAGGTCCATCCATGTTGCTGCAAATGGTATTATTTTATTCTTTTTGTGGCTGAGTAGTATTCCATTGTATAAATATACCACAACTTCTTTGTCCAGAATTCTATTGATGGACACTTAGGTTGCTTCCATGTCTTGGCTATTGTATATAGTGCTGCTATGAACATTGGGATGCAGGTATCTTTTTGAATTAGAATATAGAATATATACCCAGAAATGGGATTGCTGGATCATATGGTAAGTCTGTTTTTAGTGTTTTGAGGAATCTCCATACTGTTTTCTATAATGGCTGCACCAAACTACATTTCCACCAACAGTGTAGGAGGGTTCCCTTTTCTTCGCACCCTCTCCAGCATTTATCATCTGTGAACTTTTTAACGATGGCCATTCTGACTGCTGTGAGGTGATACCTCATTGTAGTTTTGATTTTCATTTCTCTGATAATTAGTTATATTGAGCAATTTTTCATGTGCCTATTGGCCATTTGTATATCAGAAATGCCTAAGTAATTCTTACCTATTTTATTTGGATACACTTACAGTTGTTTTTATAACATCCTCCAAAATTCCTTAAGAATTTTTTATTTTATTAAATCTATAAATTGACTTTGGAAGAACAGACATCTTTACAATATTCAGATTTTCCATTCAAGATTATGTGTCTCCATGTATTCAATTTTTCTTTTAAGTATTTTAGTAAAACTTTGGTTTTATTCATGTAGTTGCCACAGTTTTCTTGCTAAGTTTACTCTTGAGTATTTTACACTTTCTCTTGCTTTTTGGGAATAGGCTCTTTTCCCATTATACTTCATAGCAGTTATTGCCAATATACAGAATAGCTATGGACTTCCAGCCATTTTACTAAACTTTTTTCTTGATATTTCTACATATTCAGTCTTAACATCTGCATATAATGATAGTTCCTCCTCCTTTTTTCATGTGGCTATGTCTCAAATCTTTGGTCCATATTTTTATTCCATGGTCAGTACTTATGAAACCAAGATAAATAATGATGATGATGATGATGGATTTCTTTGTTTCACTCCTGATTTTAATGGGAATGTCCCAGTATTTCCCCAATAATAATATGGCTGTCTGTTTGATATATATATATATTTTTTGAGAATATATTTCTCTACACCTAGACTTCTAATGAATCGAGAGTGGGTGTGAAACTGTAAGGATTAACATTTCAACACATATTGAGATACAATCATAGGATTTTCTTACGTGAATATGATTGTTATTAACACATTTCTTAATACTGGACTGTGCTTTCATTTTGGTAAGACCTATGAGGTTATAGTTTAGTCCTTTTTTTTTTTTTCATTATGCCAAACTCAATTTGTTTAGGAATTTTGTATCTGTATTCATGATTGAGGTTGGTTTGTAGTTTTTGTTCTCTTTGTTATTATTGTTGTGAAGTTTTTTTTATCACAGTTTTCTAGTTTCATAGTTAATTATTAGATAGTTTCGAATTTTTTCAGCCTTCAAAATAGTTAACATAACAGCAATTATCTCACCTAAAAAGGTTGAAAAATAATTTCGTATATATTCTTATTTATTTAAATCCTGAAACACTCCAAGAACTGAGGAGTTTTTCCCAAACCTGTATAAGAGGCTAAAGTATAACTAGGATAAAATAAAGCATTTGTCTAGGAGGTTTTAGTATACTTTTATTGATAGTAAAAATTGAAAGAAAATTTCCCTTGGGATTACTTAAAGGCGGTGCTGCCTGACCTAGTGACTGAAGCCCTCACCACCATCCCCACCATACACCAATGAGACTGTGTCTTATAATATCCTGATATGTAGAATGATGGCATATTATCAAAGTACAATGAACAAAATTGGCAAAGTCCAACAAAA
The DNA here is from genome assembly GCF_036321535.1 of Camelus dromedarius. Classification (NCBI taxonomy): domain Eukaryota; kingdom Metazoa; phylum Chordata; class Mammalia; order Artiodactyla; family Camelidae; genus Camelus; species Camelus dromedarius. Next base: position 50,268,266 of record NC_087438.1, read on the forward strand.
AATAAAGTGCAAAAAAACAAAAAGAAAAAGAAAGGAAAAAATCTATCTCAGGTATGTAGCTCTCCCAGGTGGTCTGACGTAATACAAGTATAACATTCAAAGTATCAAATGGATGCAATGCCTGGTCTTCAGGCCCTTCATAAATATTTTTTGTTACCATTGAGCTCTTGATAAAAAATAAATAGTTATAATCACTGTCTGCCAAGAATCTGGGATGCAGATTTTCTGCATCGACACCATATGCTTAGAGACTGAACCAAGGAGGAAGGGGCTGCCGTCTTACAGGCCATCTGTCTGACTTGATGGCCGCTCCGTGTGTCTGGGCAGCTCCCCTCGTCCTCACTCTGGCGGGGGCTGTGAGAGTGCTGTGGAACAACCCCTCCTCGGGGCTCTCCACCTTGCACTCTCTTCCACTCAAGCTCTGACGCCCCAGGCGGTCACTCAGATGCCCCAATGTAGATATCTCTTGTTTTGCCTTGAACAGAACCCCCACCTCTCTGTTCCTCTTGAGAGCCGCATTCAACTTTCCTTTTGCCAAATGGTTGAGTCTCACCTTCCCTGTGATCCTGGTCAGCGTGTCCTTCAGTAGCCCACTCAGACTCTCCCAAGAATCCTGGGCTAGTCACAGAGGACTGAAGGCAGAGGCAGCTGAATCATTGCAAAGACAGAGCCCTTGAAAGAAGCTTCTCAGAAATCAGCCATCTCCTAGCTCCTGTCTTTCCCAGACCTGGCTCTTCATTTCTTCCTGGAACTCTGACTGACTCATTTTTCTTCCAATCTGGCACTTTATTTTTTTGGCCTGGTGTGAGGGTGGGAACCTAAGTTAGTCTCAGCTTCATTTTCTGTGTTTTGTGGACCCCGTGCTGTCATAGGCCTGGTACCTGGATTCTAGCTCTGTGCAGTCCCTTTGGAGCATTGTCTCAGTTGTACTGTCTGCTGTCTTGTCACTTTGGCTGCATTCCTGGGAGCTGCCTCTCAAATCACCCCTCATTTTCTGCAGCCTGGAATCTAGTCTTGCCTAACATCCAGGGCCAGCCCAAGGCCGCAGGGCCCTAGCCCACATCCAGGATTCTAGGCTTCTGTCATCCTGGCAGAGAAGACCAGGCATAGTGCCCTGAGTTCCTGGGAAACTTCACCAACCTAATCTCTTACTGGATCTCTGCTGCCCACCTGCCCATGTTCTAAGCAGGGTCCTGCCAACTTGCTGCCCTTGCTCTAGGGATCATCAACAAGTGCCCTGTTTGTGCATAGGTATTTCCAGGTGAGAGGAAGAGGAGGTTCCCTTACCTCTCACCACAGAGGCATCCTTGCCTTTGATCTCATGCCTAAGCCGTGTTCTGCCAGGCAAGTGTCTATTGTCCCTGAGACCAAGGATACAGATAGCACCTTGTGATGGTGGTACTTCAGTCTCTTCTTTCCTGATGAGAATCCTGATGTCCTTTGCAAATAAGAATACAAATGCCTGCCTTCTCCAGGATTCCATCTCAGCACAGTCTCCTCGAAGACCACTGACCATTCCCACTGATGTCTAAGCTCTTTGTCCCAGGGTGCTGGGTCTGATCTTCTTCTAGAAAAGTGACTCATGGAAGGTGACCTTGGAAATTGCATTTTACCAAGATGAGATCTGACCTGTGTGTTAGGTTGCAGCCATTGTCTGGTACCTTGTAAAAACTGTGTATTATGGTCTCTTTGTCTTAAACTGTCTGGATAATAGGCCAAGGGAATCTCTTCACTGAGCATTCTGAGAACCAGTGATCTGGAATACGCTCTCTCACTGCACCACTCCTGCATTGCCTCTGGGATAACTTAAAGAAAAGTATTTTTGAGATCTCTGCAATGGAAATCCTGGGCCAAATGTCTTCTTCAAAGGAGTACCTGAGCCTACATCCCCAGAAAGCCTTCAGAAATGAGCTACCCTTTGGAAATAGGAATTTCACAACATGAAGGTGACATCCGAGGTAGCGAGTCAGAGGGGCAAGATGGAGCCACCGTACTTCTAAGGCGCCCACTAGTAACCTGACTCTGCCTGTTGTGAGGTAAATGAAAGGGGGTGGAAAGAAGCTTCTTCCCCAGCACTTCCGGGAGCAGGCAAGTGCCCCACAATCCCAAACACTGAACTTTTGATAAACTACCACTTAGTCTTAATGCCAAAATGAGACATCCTGTTCTCTCCCTTGAAATTGACAATAGTCTGGGATGAGCTTAACTTGACTTTGCATCACTCATGAAGGTGGGAAGCTACCTTCCTGGGATTTGCAGAGAACTGCTGGAAGTGTGTGGGAACAGACATTAAGCTTTACCTGACCCCTTGGGCCCTGTTATTAAAGAACCTATAGTTCTGGGCTGCCACTGAATACAGAAATGAGTTCAAGCTGTATCATGGGGAGATCTAATATTCATATATGATGTACTTTTATGCAGGAAATGGCTAACTTGGCACCCAGAAAACTCTTCTTGGGACTGGGAATGGAGCAAAAGAATGAATAGTTTTAAAAATATTTTTGTCAGTGAGCAATGGATTTAGTCTAAGTGTAGAGAAAGAGAAAACATGAAATAGATCAACTCTTAATACCAAAATTTTCCATCATTAACATTCATGGTGTTGCTGCCTCTTAAAATAAAAAGTCCTTCGTGGCCCAGAGTTGGTCATCACCAATACCTATGGGTTATGCTAAAAATAGAAGTGACTCTAACTTCCTGAAAGCACACTGCATGCATTTTTAATAGCTAGATCATATGGGGAAATCAGCATGTCTATTATTAAAATGGAAAAGCTGAGTGTCAGAACACGAATTTGGAGCAGGAAGATTATGCAAGACAAATTCTGAACGTGGAAACGATAATTCTCCCTTGAGCAGGAAAATAATTTAATAGAGTTCAATGTATTAACAAACTTGTGGTCAAATGTTAAAAAGGAAAATCCAGCCAGTGATAATGAGAAAGACCCAATGGGAATATTCATATTTGAGCTATAAATCACTTGGATAGAGATGATCCAGAATCCTTGCTGTAGAGCTCAGAGCAGCAACAGAAGTCATTGAAAGAAAAATATTCAGAGAGATTACTTTTGCCACAAAGTGGGCAGCTGTGGGTTTTTTTTTTTCAATTTTAAATCACATGAAAACTGTAGGGATGCTAGATGTTTCTCAGGGTATGGTGGTGTTCTTACCCCTCCAAAGAAGGCATTGCAGAATTTGAAGCTGTCATTCCCTCATCTGAAAAGACCCTGTATAAGTCTCACTTTGGAAAGAGTAGTTCAAGAAGAAATGTAAAAGGTTAATGAAATGTTTGAACAGCTATTCAACATTTGTATTTGGCACCTCTCATGTAGAAGCATTGTGTTGGGAGTTTGTGGGCTTTCTAAAGTTTGTGGTGCTGTAGGAAATGAGGCAGAATTACTGACAACCAAGCTGGTGTTACCTGAAGGCAAGTTCATGTGCCGGACGCACACGTGAGGCCAAACAAACTGAAATGTCAGAGTTTGCAGCAGAGAAAGCTTTATTTCAGGTCTGAGCAAGGAGAACAGGGAGTAGGGGCTGGGAGGGGGAGTCATGCCCAAGAAAACCCCAAACTTCCCATGTATGTGGTCAGCTCATGCAGTTCTCTGATTGGTTGATGTTGAGGTAACAAGGCAGTCAACACTATCAATCTTTAGGCAAAAGTCTGGGACCACATGCTTACAATCGTAAAGCAGTTAATTTCTTACATTTGGTGGTAGTTTTCAGTACCTGAAAAACTCAGGATATATGCACGAGGTACTTTTATCTGGGTCCTTCAGAGAGGAGCTATAGCAGAGGGTATGGGGGAGTGGTCTGTCCCAGGAAGGCCCCGTAAGTGTCCTGCTCGGTTACACTGGTAAGTGATGATGGCCATCAGTGCAGTTGAACCTAACAGCTGACAGAGTGTGGGGCTGATTATGGCTGGCTTTGCATAGCCCATTGTCTTAGTGTGGGGTTAGGGTGTAAGTACGTGTGGTTTACAGAAGAGGTGATCCCATAAAATACAGTGAGCAGGTGGGGAAGTCAGATAAAGAAGGGAAGAAAGTCAGTAAATTGTTGGGTACCACTCTGGGTACCTGGGCGCTATCCTACCGTACAGAACAGTCCTCAGAATTGTTCCTCATGAGGCAAGACAATTGAAATATACACCCCTTGATTCCCACCCCTCATTGGCTGAGGGTTCACAGGCCCATTGTGCAAGCACTGGCGTGGCTGAGGTCAGAGACTGGCCGAGTCATCCTGGCCGCCTTGTCATTCCATGCCTGCTCCGTGCTGAAGGCTCTCTGGTGGGAATTGACAGGAGACACAGGGACAAGTTGAGACATTTTCACTTCATTCCAAGGCACTATGCAGTCATTGAGAGCAATTTGGGGCAGGCAAGTTGCCTACTTACAGCAGTGCTTCTGCTGGGTGTCTCCAAATCAATGGCTGGGACGCCACAGTGTTGTGTGAGGTGGCCCCCATTTTCTCTACCCCTGTTTGGGTATCAGAGGATCCTCTTCCTGGGACTGAGACATCAGGAACACAACCTCCCCACTATGTCTTATCAGTAGTCACATACAATGAGGCTAGACATTTTCTGAGTGACAAATCTTTATTCTAGATGATACATATGGGATACATATGGGGACAAACTGCTTAGCGGGGTCACTGGCCCACAGAGGATACCCAGGGTACAGCTCTGAACAGCTTACAGCTTCCTTTAATTTTTCTCCCTCCTCCTTAGCAGGAAAGTTTTTCAGACATTAAATTCTGCCTATTTTTACCAAGGGAAGTCTCTTGTGGGCATTTCCACTCCCTTCCCCATCTGCACCCTCCCCGAGATGCCTAAGTGACACGCTGCCTACCCCTCTGAGCCACCAGAGGAGTCTAGAGACCTCTTCAGCTCTTCTCTTTCTGGCCCTGCCTGGGGCAGCTCCTTCCCTGGCAATCTGAACAGAAGATTCTTCCAGATCTGAGCTTTAATTGAACTAATTTTTTTTCATTTTCAGCCTTCCATCTGGACTCCTAAAGTTTCCATTTTGCTTGTTAAGATCCTGAAGCCATTCTGGCTTTAAGCAAATGTTTGCCAAACACAATCTATGACTGAGGGACCAACAGATGGAGACATCCTTCTTGTTTTCTCAATAGAAATGAACTTGACACCCAGCTCAATTTAAATCAGTAGGCATTTGTGGAGAATCTACCATGTGCCAGGTACTCTTTTAAAAGAGTTGGGCAGAGTATAAGCATAAGCATGCTTTCAGCTGCGAGGAAAAGATTGTAACTTGAAGTGCTTTCTTAAAAATAAGGAAATTTATTACCGCACAACAGAGGTAGGGCTGTTCCAGGTGTGGTACAGGGCTCTGGCTCAACTTCTCTGAAATTCACTTGGCTCTTAACATCTTTCATGTGTTTTGTCATTGGATGACCACCCCTGCATGACTACAGGACACTTGTAGAAGTTTTAAAAGTCACAATTTGTCATGATAATATCTAAAAACAGAAATGAGTCTTTTGTTCTTCATTTGTATTTTCAGAAATGAGGAAACCATTCCCAAAAGCTCTTTAGAAGTGTTCCCTTCACACGTTATTGGCCAGAACTGTGTAACATGTCTATGCCCCCATACCAATCACTGGAATGGGATTACATGACTGGTTTGGACCAATTAAGATGTACTGAGGCCAATCCCTAAAGCATGTGGCCATGTGAAAAATGGTAGATGATGGCTTACTGCAGGGGTCAGAGGTCAGAGGGAGCATCTTGCTGGCAGCAGGAGGAAGAAGGTGGTGGAGTCACCTGTGGAAGACACGCTGGCCTCTGCCCCTTCAGGACTTCACCACCAATAATTGCAGAGTGGACTGAGTGCATTCTTCTGAGGTCCAGCAAGCTGCAGATCTATACTTGAATGCATGTAGCCGTGAAAGTATTGACTAGTTTAGTAAAAGAAGTTTACCCAGAAGCTAGAAAGAGAGGCATATACTTCAATTTTGTAATAGTTTTTAGAGATCTTAAAAGACCTGGCCATCAAGTGAAGATTGGTACCATATTTCTAGCAGGAAGGGGACTTAGGATTCATGAATCTGTAGTCACCGAAGTTCCATGTACTTGGTTGTTTGGACATAGCAAAAAGTCCTCCAACTCGGGTACCACCTCCTTCAGGACGCATGAGACCATATAAAATTTTATTTATTGTTTCTTGGATTCATTTTTCAGTCTTATTATTAATCATAATAATGACTACTGCCATTAAGGCTTTAAACTCTACACAAATTATAATCCACCTTTTCATATTCTTCAATTAAAAATAAAATAATTACAATCCACCTATTTAGGAGTTAGAACTGGTTGTGGAAAAGTATGAATTTTACTAGAAGATCCATATTATTTTAAGCCCTTCTGTAAAATATGAAAAAAGTGCTTAGTATTCTGCATAAAACTGTGTTGTTAAATATATGTGCAATTAAAAAATGGCTGATCCCTCAATAAAATCAGGGTTCTCTAAGGAGGGAGTAAGATGTGTATATGTGTGTGAAAGTTGGATTGGATGTTGGTAAGGCAACCAGCAGAGTTAAATAGAAGGTCAATTTGGTGCCTTTTCAAATAGGATTGGTGATTCCTTATAGCTTCGTATTGATTGCCACTATTTTTAAGCTTCTCTTTTATTTTTCTTCAAGTAAAATAAGAATTGTGACCAATAATTACAACATGTGAAATCTTTTCTTAAAGAAGGACTGAAGTTTCTTCTGTTACATCTGCTGGCTCTCCCTCATGGTGTCATCCTTCCTTGTGTGTTCAGTTGTGTGCTTCTAAGCTTCATTAAAAACTTATTTGAGGGAATTTTTTTTGAAGTCTAGGAGGAAGGAGGGCTCCTCCACAAAGTACGTGCACTTCCTTCTGCCAGTGCCCTGGAAAATAACCAGCCCATTATTAAACTGACTTCGTAGTTTAGTGAAAATTTGGAAGTTTTTTACTTTGAAGTAAAGCATTCTAAAGCACAGGGTCCTTGCTTGCTCAGGACTCAGAGTAGTACTGGCTGGAATGAACATCTGTGTGTGTATTAAATTTGGAAGGATTAAGGCTGGATTAGTGTTTAAGGTGTGAGCTGGAGTCAGGAGCTAAAATTGTCAGGAAAGGTGCAGAGTGACCTGGAGTTCTGAGCATGACAGTAACCTTTTAAAGTTGTGGTTGAAATAACGTGATGGGGTGAGATTCAAAGCTGCAGGTTTGAGGGAGAAGAGATGAAGAATGTTCTGGAAGATGCAATGAGGAACAAGAAGGATATCACCTTTCTACCTCCTGACAGTGACAGGAGAACTGGAGAGGGAAAACAGCCGTCGCTTGAGAGGGCTGTGGGGGAGCAGCCTCCTGTGGGGAGAACCAGGCTTCCAAGAGAGCAGGACGTGAAAGGAACACTCAGAGAAGAGGCTGAGGATAAAGGGCATTTTGCTAACGGTGGATTGTGCATCCCAGAAGGCCTAGACCTAGGGTTTCAGGACTTGCATAGGGAGAAAGGGACAAAATGTACTATGTGCTGAGCCTTATGAGCATTAGAATGTAGGGGTGAGAAAGGCACTTGAGATTCCAGGGCTGCTTGTGGTAACTGATACAAATAGGCATTAAGGGCTTAATGAGGTTAATATTGGAGTCAAGACACAAGAGTGTTGGGAAAGCTGTGAGCATTGGGGGTGAGAAAGGTGGGGTGGTGGTGCCTCGCTCTGGATCCTGGATGACAGAAGTAGGGAGAACTGGAGAGGTGTGGCCTTGGTCCAAGTGTATGAGGCTCTCTCTCGACCCCTGTTCTGAAGCTGGTTGTTACTCTGAGCTTGTAGACCTATCTTACAGGACTACTGCTCCATGGCACAGCCTTTAGAAAAACCTCATTCTGGCTCCTAAAAGGGGAAGGGGAACTAATGTTCATTCTGTGCTATGTGCTAGGCTCTGTGCTTCTTGAGTATGTTATCAAATTTAATCACCATGGCATCTGTACTTCGTGTGGATTATTTTTATTGAAACCACTTTGTGGATGTGAGGACAGATCTTGGATATTCCTTTGGTGTCTTTAATGGCGTGCTTTCTGGCATCACAAGCACACACTGCACTGGGGAGTAAATTCCTGATTTATAGGTGGGTAGGGACTTTAGAACACTGGGATTTTATGGGGACAGGGCAGGTGTCCCCTTTACCCTCCATCAGCTCCCACAAGACAAGTGTTTTAGGGGAGAAACATGTCTTATACTGAAGGTATGAAGAAGACTGTTCTGAATGCTGGATCCAATAGGCAGGGGGCCCAAGGAGGGCACCAGGTGGGGCCCTAGAATGAGAGAGGTTCTGGAGGGCAAGCCGAGGAGCCTATGCCTAATAACATCACCGTGAGGAAATGTGTGCTGAGCGCCAGAGTCACAACCTTTAAACACCCTCCTCAACACTGCCTGGTCTTAAATCGGACATTTCCTGCAACACATAAGCAGGAATTTTCCTCTAGGAGCTGTTATCTTCAAGTGCATCAAGACATGGAAACTCAGCAGCAAGAAAAATTTATATACTTCTCTAAACATCTTCCATGGACAGCACAGGGGAATGATTTAAGGGACAGAGAGCATAGTACAGAGCACGTGGATCATTTTTAAGGTTTGTTACTTGGTTTTCTGAACTTAAATCACTGGAGAAACAATCCATTACATTGTGACATTCGGGGGGAAGTTCTCAAGAGGGTATCCACCTGGGAACCCAATGAATTACTAGCACATTTTGCAATTGAGAGCTCAAAATTTTATATGTAATACGTAAGCAATCTGGATAAAATTTATGACTTTTTAAAGTTTCACAATTTCATTTCCAATGCTGGATTTATAGGTATTCCCATGGGGTGTGTTTTCCTTCTCATGGTAACAACAAAATAATTTTAGCCTACATATTTAATTTAAATAATTTGTTAATGTAGAAGGCTCCAGGAAATGCAAATGAGCATATTCCCTGATTTTCATATTTCCTGACCACTTTTTAGCACCACATATGGTTGCAAACTGCAAAGCCTTTTTGAACAAGACCCAGGCCGGTTTTCAAATACCAGTGCAGCCAGTGTAGGTTCAGTGGGACTCGGGGATCATAATTTACATTCTAGAGCGCCTGAAGTGGAGATAAGGGAAAGTTACAGGCCAAGACTTGTCTCTGTTTTCTTCCCTCCACAGTATCAGGCATAGTGGCACCAATCAAGCTGGAAAGCTTGCGTTACAGCACTGCTCCGGGTGAGCCGCCTCATCCCCACGAGTCTCTCTGGGCAGGAGGCTGCCTGGGGTGCTAGCTGTCTCCCCTTCCTGGCACATGTACATTACATTTATATCCATACATCCATCCATTCAATCAATCGTCCAGGGATATTTACATGAACACAATGGCAAATTGTGTGTGTGTGTGTGTGTGTGTGTGTGTGTGAGAAATTTCCACCCCCAGCAGCCTGCATAGGCGCTGTGCTTTGTCTCGCTTCGGGTCACCCATCACCAGAGCAGTGATGGGGGAAGACACCTGCCTCTGCGGGGCTTCCAACCCTGCATTTGGTTCCTTGTGAGCGCGGAGACGAGTGGGTCCGGGACTAAGGGAAGCCCACCTTTCCGCAGCGTCTAGGTGGCAGCACAGGAGGTGTGGGGTGAGGTTGGGGAGGGGGAAGGGGTGGAGGCCGGAGGCCGGCGAGAGACGACGCTCTCCCTCGCCGCTGTAGGGTGGCTGCGCCAGCTTTGGGTGTGGCCTCGCCGGGGCAGGTTTCTTCCGAGCCACCGGACCCCGCTGCTTTGAAACGAGGAAGCTCGAGCTGGGGTCTCCAGTACGCCAAGGGGCTAAGTGTTTCTGAAAATACAAACAAAATTAGCGTATTTTGAGAGAGAGAGAGGTTTCCCCCGCAAAAGGCCATTTCCAACGTCTGCCTGTGAGTCCTGTTGTCTGGCCCTATCTGCCGTTGGGGTGACCCCCGGCGCCCGGCAAAGTTTCCTCCTGTTTACTCCTGCTGCGCCCCAAGCTTCGCCTTGACTTGTAAGTCAGCGTTGGGGTGGCCATGGGGGAATGGGCTTCCTAGCCCGGCCTGGCGGCTCCCTGGAAGCCAAATCAAAGTTAATAGGTCAGTCCCAAGCCCAGAAATAGGAGACAAATTCTTATTCCCCTGGCGCAAGCCGGGTCCACCATTCAGAATTCCTTGCTGTCCCGCGGGACCAGACCCGGGCGCCGCCCCCAGGTGCGCAACGCAGAGTCACACCCTGTGACTAATTAAGGACTGCGGCCCCTTCCTTCCTCCTGCTGCGAACTCGGAGCCCTGACTTCTCCAGAAGTACCTGCGACTTGAGGGTGGCCCCAGCTGCCCCCATCCCGCACCACAGCCGCGCCTCGCACCCCGACTTCCCGGACGTCAGCCCGCCCCGCACGGAGTCGTGCGCGGCTCCCGCCTCCCCCGCGCGCCGTGACTCCCTCCCTGCGCGCGGCTCGTACTCTCGCCACGCCGCCGCCCGGCACTGCAGCGCCGGGGGGAGGCGGCGAGGCGGCGAGGCGGCGGCGGCGGAGGACCGCAGCGTGCAAGCCAGAAGCCACTTTCGCGCCCCTCCTTTCGCCGCTGACACGCTCGGAGGAGTCACCACTCCGTGCGCCGCAGGAGAGAGTGGCAGACGTAGGCGGCCCCGGGGAGCGAGCCCGAGCGACGCCCGCGCGGCCGCGGCAGAAGCTGCGAGGGCAGGGGGTCCCCGGCGGCTGGAGCGGTGAGTGAGGGACCCCGGCAGCGGTGGAGGGATTTCCCTTCCCGACCCGGACGCCGGGCGCAGCAGCCTGGGGAACTTTTTGTAGCCTTTTAGAAGAGCAACTTTGCCCCACTTGCCCCCAGGGAAGTGGTTGCAGGTGCCAGGTGCTGCCCGGTCTGGCCGGGCGCCTTTTCTGTAGCGGGACCTTGGAAGTAAGGGTAGAGCAGATGCAGTGAGCCCGGTTTGCCCGGGGTGGGTCAGGGTATGCGGGCGCGCTTTATCCCAGATTCCTTGGGGAGGCAGGTGGGCAGCCGCCTGGTTGCGGGGACCGTGCCCGCCTTCTGCGGGGACCTCCACGGTCCTTTGCTTGCGTGGTTCGACGGGCAGGGGGAGGTTGATTCAAAAAGGAGCAGCTCCGAAACCCTGGCCCCCAACCCAGCCTTGGGCTCAACTTTTAGGCGGGGATCCCTCTGCAGACGTGCGAGTGGCGGGAGAGCAGAGGCAGCCGCAGTAGGCGCTGCCGGAGCCTGAAAGAAACATCGGAGATTTAAAAACTATTCCACATAAATCCCCGAAGCCCCTGTTTAGTGTCTTCGCAAGAACAAGCGAGGGGTGGAGAGCACGAAAACCTGCAGGGCTGTTTGTAAGTGTTTGTACTTCACTACATTATGCCTCCATCCACCAAAAACCTATTGAGCGCCTACTGTGCGCCAGGCGCCGCAAAATAGACCCACCGGTTAGGCTCAGCTGGGAGAGGGGCTATGACGCGTAAACAGACTAATTAGTGAGGTAATTTCAGGTGGTAATGAAGGCTGGTGGAGGCGATCACCCAAACACTTTACCCGTTTCTGTTGGCGGGCTCTTTCCCCTCCGCCTCTGTTCTAGAACTGGGAAGACTTCTCCAGCGTGCAGAGGGGGCCACCCGGGTCTGGGCCGACTAGGACTGCGGAATTTGGTGATGAACTTGGCAGGGGGGCAGCGGGCACCCCGCCGCAGATGCCCAACCCAGAGCATTTGTACGGGGACCTCAGGCGCCCGGCGCGCGGGGGCGGTGGGGGAGGGGCTGAGTCACAGGGGCTGGAGGTGCTGCCCAGACGGCCCGGGGTTGGGGCTCTCGCGTCACCAGCTACGTGTGCGAGTGATGCAAATGCAGACCCGCGAGGGGTGGGTGGGAGTGGGGGATGGGGGAGGCGGCGGATTCTCCGTCTGGGAGCGCGCGACTGTGCGTCAAAAGGCTCTCGGGTGATGGATGCCGTGCAGCGCAGCCGGCGCGGACAGCCGCGAGCGGGCGAGGCCACCCGGCCGGGGGTGGGGGGTAGGGGGGTGGGCAGACTGAGGCGGGGGCGGGCGGCGGCGCCCGGCGGCCGGAAAGCCCCGCAGGGCCGAGGCTGCGGGCTGGCGGGCGGCTCCGCAGTGCGCCGCAGTGCCGGGAAGGCGCCGCAGCGCCCGAGCGCTCCCCGGGGGACCGAAAAGATGGGGCGTCTTCTAAGGCGCCACGACAGGGATACCCTGATGGTCTCCTCTCTCGCCTCCTCCTTTCATTCTTAACTGACAACGCGAGAAAGTTGTCTCGGTTTAATTCTGATCCTTAATCCTGGAGGAGCATTTGGCATTAATCTCTTTGACAGCCACTCATTTTCAGTGGCAAATTCTGAAGGACCTCGTGCTCGTGTCAAGTTTTCATGTGAAAGCGTCAATGATTCTGTTCCTCAGTCTGTAGTGCTCATCCATTCCTTCACCATTCGTCAGGAGTTCTGTCAGGAGGCCTGGCCTCTGAGTGGGGTTTCAGGAAGGCTTACTAAACAGTGTGCCTCATGCCTCTTTTATAACATAAAAATATGTTTTTTAAAAAGAAAAAACACCCAGTGCTACAAATGCATTCCCTGGTAGAAAATAAAAAGCCTAATCCACGTTTCATTCAATGTATTTAAAAAACAAACAAAAAAAGGACCTCACTTTCTGAAATCCTAATGGGAAAGGTTTTTCTGTTGGCTTTCCAGAATGACACCAAATCTGCATTATATGTGGCAAAAGGGATGGAGAGGGTGGGGTGGGGTGGGGTAGGGGATGTTGAAGGGAGGGAGGAAGGGATAAAAGCAGTTATTAAAGAGCCCAGAGACAAAGATCCTAGTCTCATTTTCCCAAGCATTGTGTGACGTCACGTTGGACAAGTTACTTACCCTCTTGAGTTCATCCTCCATATTCGAGAAATGTGAAAAATAGCTGAGACTAGCTCTTATTCCAGAATTGTTTTGAGGACAAAAGAGAGTCTCAGAGAGTTTTAGACATACAAATTCTTTATGAAAGGAAAATATTATGGAAAAAATCCCTTTAAGGAAAAGGAAAACACTTGTCTTTTTAAAAAGTCTGGAGACTTCCCCAGGCACTGTTCCTTTAATGAAATTTGGCCTTCAATGTCAGCAGATGCAGACAGTAGACTTTTCCTAGCAGTCTAATGTAGGATCAAATGCCATTAGCTGCTGCCTGTCTGGAGAAGGAAAAGAAAAAAAAAAAAGAAAGAAAGAAAAAAAAGCTCCGATTACATCTGAGTGTTTTGATGATGCAGTAGAGAAATCAAATTTATTTTTCATGACCCAATGACAGTTAAAAGTAGCTTCTCTGGTCTGAGCAGCAGACTAGCCTACAAGCTTTTAGGTAAAAATCCTACTCATTATTAATGCTGCCCTATTCCATAAATGTCAAAGGTGCCTCAGAGAAGGATGCAGTTTCCACCCTCAAGATTACCACAAAAGGCATCAAAATACACAGTATATTATGTGACCACAATTACCAGAAAATCCATTTCCTATAATTAGAGATATTAGGTCTTATTCTGAAGTAAACTTGTTGATGACATATTTCATCAAATTGATGTGTCAAATTGTCTTCCTCACCAGATCACTGTGTTGTTATTCATATTACTCATGCATAATGGTAGATCTCTGTGAATACTAAAAGTTAAAATGCCCTTTTTAATTCTGTGTGGCTGCACCAGGGGAAAACCTACAATTCACTAGTGCTTCTTGGTTCCACGTTGCTGGGGGTTCTGTCTGATCCCTGGTTTACAGCATGTATATCATTGCTCGTTTAACACAAACTTCGTCATTTAAATGAAGTCTGTTTGCAAACCTAGGAGAGGTAGTCCCCCTACCCCAGCTTCATGCATTGGTACAATTTTGGTACAACATTGCTAAATTATTTTTGTTTTTGCTTTTTCAATTCCAGCTCTATTGAGCAGCCAGAATAAAATGTTGCAATGGATAGAATTTGAAGCTTCTTTATTTGACACCATGGAAATAACAGTGCGGGACAAAATTACCATTTTAATTCTTGCCAAAAATATGTTGCAGGGGGTATGAGGACACCATTCAGTTTTATCACAAGCACCTCTTGTAACAATGGCTTCCCTTATTGGGAAGAAGTGAACACAGTGAAATGAGTGGAGAGGGGTGGAGTGGATGGTTTGGTCCTTTCTGGTTATAATTGTCTTTCTCTGTGTGAAATACAAAAAAATATGATGAGTTATTTTAAATTTGAACTGTTCTTATAAATAGAATATAAGAAGTGTTTTGGTTAACTTGTGTTGAAATTCTACATGGAGCTATGGGCTGGCTCTGTTTTTGTAAAGTAATTGGTATATTAGATTTTGTATTATGCCATGAGGAGTATGAATTAAAGCATTTTAAAAAGACTAAATTTGAAAAATAATCATTTCAGCTTACTGTAAAGCAGATATGTTGATCAGCTTAACAAGACAACATTTTCAGTGTTTTCTGATGACCACCTAATGCACACAATGCCTGCTGTATCTTTTCCCGTGTACAGTTTGCAATACAAATGATTAAGACCAGACACTAAGATCTATATTGATGGGCGTTAGTCTTCTCATAGCACTTGGATCCTCTTACAGTTCAAGAACACAATGAGATTTGTAACAAGTTAGACTGAGTGCCTTCTCCTGTTTTTTGCCACTATTTGAAAATCCTTTGAACTAGAATCCTAGACTAGCCTAATAGATCAGGGTGCTCAAATAGTCATGTGTTAAACTCTCCTGGGGATCTTGTTTCAGTGAAGATTTCTGAGCCCCATCCTAGACGTTCTGAATGGGTGAATTCATGGGTGGGCCCAGAGTGTACTGCTCATCAGGCTCTGCCAAGTGGGTTGGATGCTGTCGTCTGGGGACCACAGTTGCATGAACACATGAACTAGTAGCAGGCAGTGCGACATGGACTTTCTAGGTTATATTGTTCTCAATATTTATTGACTATCTACTTGAAGTTCTCAGAGAAATCACATCCTAGCCGGCAAGACAGACTTCAGGATGACGAACTTCATTGGTAAGGGTCAGAGGCGGAGTGAGTAAGGTAGGTGGTTGGGAAGGACTCTGTGGAGACAGTTATGTAGATGGTATCAAAGAAGGACGGGCATAGGCAGAAGGGTCATCACATGTGACTGCTCAGTCTAGCGGCATAAAGACTGAAAACTTTAGCCTTTAAGGCCTTCTGGATGGTCTGGCCCCTGCTCACTTCCGTAACCTCATTTTGCATAGCCCCCAAACCTCTCCCATCCAGGCAATCTTTAAACATCAGTCCCCTCTTGCTATGGCAGCCGTACCACCTGCTCCAGCCTGCCTTTGTCACGTTGATGCCTTACGTTATTCAGATTCTAGTCCAGTCTTCTCTTTCTGGGGAAGCCTCCTAAACCTCTTTTGTGAGGTTAAAGTTCCCTCTCCCTCTCACAGTGTACTTTTCCTCGTAAATAAGGTTGTCAGAGACAAAGAGGATGCTCAGTTAAATTTGAATTCATTTTTAACATAAATGTCTCAAATATTACATGAAACATACTTATATTAAAACTTTATTTTTTGTTGCTGTGAAATTTAAATTTGTCTGGGCATCCTGTATTTTTATTTGCTAAATCTGGCGACTCTGTTTATAAAGCTCATCAATCTTACCATTTCCCTTTAAACAAAAATGAGATTCTTTCATTAATACCTATCTCTCCTGACTGAACTGTTAAATTCCAGGAGGTGAAGGACAGGATTAGGGAAGGTTGTTGTCTTGTCTTGCTGTTTTCTCCCTGGTGTCTAAGGAGCTCAGTAAATATTACCAGAGAATTAATGAGCGGTTGGAGAAAAATAGTGTAACCATAGACAAGTTTCTTAACCCCTCAGAGCCTTAATTTCTTCAGCTGTAAAAAGGTAGTTTTTACTATCTACTTTTTAGGATTGTGTGTGAAGTTTAAATAGGAAAAATATACATAAAGCTCCAAGCATGTTACTTTGTAGGTACTGTACACTAACAGTGTCTTTTCTCTTCCTCCAATGTTTGTCTTGTAAAATGAAAGGATTCCTTTTCAATGTATGAAATCCTGCTTCCTTTTTATTATAATGCAATCCTGAATGTTTCCGGCATTTTACCCAATGCGAGGGTATTCAGCTCTGCAGTTACAGCTCTTGGCACTCAACTGTGGAATGGTGACACCTGGGGCTGGCTACATGGACCTGTGGCCTGTGCAGTCACACGGGGTCTCATACTAAGAAGGGCTCTGTGTTAGGTTTATGCTCTGCCATCACCTTTTGAAATTCTGTGGTCAAGAGACCCCCATGCTTTCCTTTCGCGTTGGACCTTGCCAGCTATGTAGCAGACTCTGGTAGCCTGCGCGCATTTGTGTGTAGCATGTGCATGGGGAGCATTATATTTAGTCTTCATAATCACCCTGGGGCCTCTCATTACTCAGGGAACTTGTGATTTTCTCCAGATACATGGCTTATAATTGACTGAACCAAGTTTAGTGTCCTTTGCGCTACACCGTGACTGTCATCACCTGACTGCAACCACCCAGTGTGTCCACACCTCTGACTGAGCATCCGGAGCTTTGGAAGAACTAGCCTTAGTTCTCCTTTCTTTGGTCACCTCCGTGGACCTTCCCTCCCCATCACAGCTCCTGTGGTTGCTGAACCAGGACCTTGAACTTCCCTGTCAGCCTTCGTAGGAAAACCGGGAACAGCAGCAGTTTGTTGCAGACACCGTTTCCTCCAAAATTCAGGTTGTAAAATCTGCAGATTCACACAAGGTAAATAGCGATCTTGGGGGCCGAAATTTTCCTAAGAGAAATATCTAAGATGTTTGTTCTTTGCTCACAGTCCCTCTGATGAGTCACACAGCGCCCGAGCCTCTGCAGCAGGGAACAGCCCTGCGTTCTGGCTGTGGGTAGAGCAGCTGACCCACTTTGTCATTTCAAACTCTGACTAGCCTGCTTTAAAATATGCTCATTTTAATATTTCTTTTTAATAGTCCTAAGCACACCATTTCCCCTACCCCCGAATTCCATTTTTGTGCTCATGTGGGTTTGTATTTAGGAAGTGATGGTCAGATGATTCTGTGGGGCCGTTCTCACCTTTGACCTCGTACTATTATTTTTTTCACTATGTGTCAGCATGCCTCAGTTCATGCACATTAAACACAGTATGAGCTGCAGTAAACACAAAAGTAATTTAAGTAAAAAGATTATTATTTTTTAAAGTACCCAATTCAATCTGCAGCCTGGGTTTCCTATTGGCCACATCAGTGTGGAGGTGGAAGCATAGACCCACAGTAGCTTCTACAGTCATCTCTCTGGTTCTATTCCTACCCTGGTTGGGGATTCCCAGCCTTCTTTAAAGACTCCTTTCTGTTGCTTTGAGTCTTCAGAAGTGACTCCTGCAGTTCTTGCCCCTAGTTCCCTGCAGCAGCATTGCTACAGTGCTGCCAGACCTGCCGCCCACCGCCCAGGACGCCCTGGGTCCAGCATTATAGAATCTGCTGATACCACCATGGGCTCTTCACATCCCTGGGGAGTTTAGAGACTGTGTGAATGCATGGGGGCTGGTGAGAGGACACTTCAAGTGACATGGTCTCCTGTATTCACAATCACTTGTCCCTTCTGACACTGGCCCGTTGTCCTAGGCTTATAAATAGTGGGTCTGAAATTGCCTTTCTCTTGAGATGAGTCCTCGCCTGGGAGACATCTTAGTCTCTCCCTTTCAGACATGCTCAGAGGTACCAGAATATTCACAAATCATCAGAATTTTGTAAGATGTCCATGGTATCATTATTTGCAGTAGTGAAAAATTAGAAACAACCTAAATGTTCACCAGAGGGTAATCAGATCAATTATGGTTCATTTAAATAATGAATTATTACAAAGCCATTGAAATGAATGAGGTGAACCTATATGTGCTAACATGGAACTGTCTTGAAGATATGTTATTAGTTAAAAATTTAGCAATTTATTGACCAGAATATACGGTACATCGCTATTTTAAAAATTAAGGTATATTAGAAGTCTAGAAAGATAAAGACCAAACTATTATCTTTGGAGGAAAAGCTGGAGATAACCTGACACTTTCTACTTGATATATTTCTGAATCATTTGTGTTTTCAACATAAGCACGTACTGGTTTTATCACTAAGGCATTAGTAAAGGTGGTAAAAGTTAATTTCAAGATGACCTCATGATGCTATTTCTCCAATGTGTCTAAACAAATATAAATATGTCTCAATTAATGTTCCAGTGGTAAAAAGCAGTGCCAGTTTTTCCCATCGATACTCTTCTAGTCCGTAATATCAGTAAGGTAGTCATAGTTGTGAAAACATAAATTACTTTGGTACTCAATAAAACTATCTTCTTTTTGAACGAAGAAAGGCACATACCTATAAATGTTCAATACACAATACAGTGCCCCTTGTGAAGGACTGCTCGTTGCTAAGCTAGACTGTGAAAGCTGAGGACCTCCCCCTTTCCCCACCTCTGTTCTCAATGAATCTTATGTGTCCAACAGCTGTCATACGCCTGTATTCATATGCAGCATGTTTTGCTTTGAGAGACATTATTCATTCTACTGTGACTGTGTATTTGAGGAGACTGGAGATGAGCAGTTCTTTAATCTTCTCTTCCCATAGACCTGGAATGTCCTCCCTCCCACCATCTATCCTCCTCCCACCCCCAACATCTGCACATTGGTCCATGAAAAAGGCTTCTCCCTGTCCTCCAAGCCTCAGCTTAGAAGTCACTTTTCATGACTCTCCACAGCAGAATTCGGGTCCCTTTCTCTGACTCTCCAGTCCCATGCTGGCCACACTGTAGGAGTGCTTTTCACGCTGTGTCATCATGGCCTCTCTGTATGAGCTTTCCTGAGTCCTTCGACTCAGGAATCCTTAGACTCTGAGGGCCTTGAACTTCAAGGAAAGAGGCCAAGTCATTGGGATCTTTGTAACTCCTGGCGCTGGACACGTAGGGGCTGAAAATATTTTAAAACTTTTTTTTTACTGAAGTGTAATATTCAGAAAGAAAAGGGTATATTAAATGTGTGTATTAAAAGGGTATAGCTGAATTGATTTTTACAGACTGGGTACTTCTCTTTAACCAGCACCTAGATCATGACAGATTCTTCCCAGTGCCCCAGCGGCCCCCTGCATGCCCCTTCCACACATAACCCTCTTCTGCTATCCTGACTTTAATCTTCGGGGAAGTGCCTAACACAGCTTTCCCTGTCCTGTCCTTTTTTTTTTTGTATTTCCATGCGCACCATCTGGGAAACTGCTTAGCAGAGCCTTACTAGTGCCGATGGACATGGGAATATCATGGCTATGCCAGGGTGCCGTCTCTAAATGTCCAAACTTCCAGTCCACAAGGTGCCAGAGGCAGAGAATTGTCTCTGCTTTGGTCCACGCTCTTGGCTGCAGCACAGCTCTGTCTGTGACCTGAGCCTGAGCCTCTCAGGAGCTGTTTTGTCATTTGACCTGCACTTTCACCAGATTGGATGAGGTTCCTTCTATTTCTAATTTGCTAAAATTTTGCATGAATATATATAGAATTTCATCAATGCTTTTAAGCCTCTGGTTAATTGGAAAATCATTTCTTCTTAATAGATAAAGGCCCTAGAGCTTCCGTTTCTTTTTGTGTCAGTTTTGGTAAACTGCATTAAAAAATTTTTTTTGTCAATTTCATCCAGATTGTCAAATTTATTGCATTGTTACTTATAAGCACTGCTTTGTTTTTGTTTTGTGAACTCTGTGATTCTTGTATATAATTGTATTTTATTCATTGCTTTATCTAGTTAGAAGCTCAGTTAATTTTTTTGTATAGATTCTAGGAACTTTACAGAGTCATGTGGCATTATCTGAATTCAAAAACATATATGAATTATTTAAAAAGCATTTCCTATCTCATTTGAACCCGGAATCATTGCTGTGGTTGTATGCATTTTAGTTAAACTCATTATTTCTTTTATTTATCATTGAATAACAACCATAAAAGTATCAGAACATTAGTAACAAGATGGAATGCCAGGTACACTTAATTAATTAAAAAAATATCAAAGTGATAGAAGCCAGGTTTGTAGAAGATACCAGTTCTTTTAAGGGAAAAATATTGCTAAAAATGAAATACTCATGGGCTTGCTGCAGGCCTATTGGTTATTTAATGCTATCAGTGTTTATAATCTCAAAGGATAAATGAACCGTGATTTGAACTTTGATGACAGAGGTTTTATTTTGCAACAACCATGGGTCTTATTCAATCCTTGTTACATCTCTGTCTGCCTTTATGTGAATCTATGGCTCTGGCCAGCTTTGCCTGTTCTGTCCTTCAAGGTGATTGTTGGGGAGTGAGCTCAGGAGATACGCTTGGTGTGGTTTGTTGGAGGGTTCTCCTAATATCGAGCGACTCATACGGCTAGTGACTCAGCATTGTGTATTTATATACCACTGGCTAACTTCTACCCTTTCCCTGGATCCCACCCATTTTTTCCCAGTGTCCACTCATTCCCTGTCCAACATCATGAATTTCTCATTGACTTTTCCATTTCTCCTTTAACCGTGATTATCTCCCCTGTGTTGAGTGGGAAAGTATTTGCCAGACATTTATTACTACATCATGCTGCCTTACCAGTCACTCTAAAAGTTAGTAACTTAAAATAATAATCATTTCTTTTCACCCATGCTTCTATGGATTGGCTGGGAGCTGGCTTTCCTGGCTTTTCTCTAAGTTGCAGGTTAGGTTCAGATTTTTAATCCTACTTGGAATAATTGGCTATCTAGTTCATTTTATTTTTGCATGGAGATGGCAGAAGTACAAGACAGCTGAATGGAAATGTGATGCCTCTTAAGTCTAGGCTCAGAACTGGTCACTTCAGACCACATTCCATTGACCAAAGACCCCGCACATAGGACAGTTCCACATAACAAGTCATTGCCTCACTTACTGCACAGCTTTCCAGTGTCTTAGTAGAGATCCGTTTATGTGAAAATTTTATTTCTAATAATTTAAGCCTAGATCTTTTTCTGTTTTAGATATAAACACAAGTATTTTTATATAGTCTTTATATATAGTATATATAGTATATTTTCCAGGAGTGAAGCTACTTATAAATCAAGAGAAGATTCTATTTTATTTATGTAAAATCTTACTGTGAGTTGTTCATCATTTCCAAAATCACATCACCGGTGGTAACAAACACTAGTTGTGATATTTAATTTGCTAATAAGCTCACCTCTGTTTGTCTACATTGGGGGTTTTTTGCATTCATGGTAATTCTACGTTTAGAAGCAAGCATCTTGTCTTCATTATGTATTCTAGAGCTACTGGGACACTGACGTATTTTAAAATATAATTTATAATTTCTTATATTTCTCCTATTAGGGTATTATGTGTACAGGTAGGTTATTTCATCTATGAAAATTATTTAATAAGGCATTGCAAAATATACATTATTAGTAGGTGCTGTTGGACTGCCCTAAATTCTATTTTAGCACTGTGTGTAA
Organism: Camelus dromedarius; assembly: GCF_036321535.1. Classification (NCBI taxonomy): domain Eukaryota; kingdom Metazoa; phylum Chordata; class Mammalia; order Artiodactyla; family Camelidae; genus Camelus; species Camelus dromedarius. The sequence goes on from NC_087438.1 coordinate 50,289,768, forward strand.
TAAACTGATTTATATTCCGGGGTGGGAAGGGGCAGGGTGTAACACAGGGAGGGCTCTCCCATCTTAGCGTTGTGTCTGACGGGAACATGCTCCTTCTGTGACAACTACCACCTTACTCTTTTTAGTGGCTATTATGAAGGGATCGAGTGTGAGCTGGACCTGCTTACGGAAATGGTGTGTCTGCAGAGAATATACAAGCCTTTATCATAGTTCGCTTTTGAGGTTTACCCTAAATTCAAGCAGTCTGAGGATTTGGGCTGTGAAGGCACTGAGTCTTGCTCTGTTACTCTAATCTTGATTAGTGATGAGAAAGAACAGGGGAGGCTTAGGGGAGAGAAGAAACAGACGTGTTCAAAGATGGCTGCTCCAACAACCGTGCGGGATGCCCATAGCAATCTGCTGGTTTCTTTCTAACTCTGTTTTAAAAATACTGTTATTTTCTGAGGTCACTGCCAGACGATGTATCCTGTGGGATTGCCCTGCCAGAGTCTTCTGTGTATGAGAGTGGGAGGCCTCTGAATTGCTTCTAGAAGAGACTGACAAAAGAGGGAGTGAAAGCTTGGTGACCTATATCAGTCCATAGTTCAAAGACATGAATATTTTCCTATCAAATGAAGTTGACATAAGGGTAATTCAGAAGGAATAAATCACAAGACATTGAAAAAGTGACCCAGGATTGCATAATATCTGCCACTCTGTGTGCATTTTAATCTGAAGTTGGAGTATTGATAATGGCATCCCACTCTTCATCCATGGCGCACAGAGGACGTGTTGTTGGGGCAGAGCTTGCTTCAGTTATTGATAAATACATTATAGCTAATTGTTTCCCCAAACACTCATTACTGCGCCCCTCAATAGGTAATGATCGTGCCTGTCTTTTGGGATACAGATGTGTGTGCACAAGAAGGTTTGATTACATTCAAAGGCAGTGAGCACAAACAAAACAAAATAAAACCCAAACCAGTGAGGGATGACATCCACTTCTCAGCAAGTCTGAGGAAAAAACCAGTGACTCACATGATTGAATATGAGACTTAAGACACAGGCCATCTTATACACGCAGCTTTATTTAACACCAGGATAATGACGTGATTCTTCTTAAGGGCTGATACCAGTGAAACCTACTGGCTGTGGAAAATTTGGAGGCACTGGAGCTCCACCGGAACTGCACAATGACGGGGCCTGAGTAAGACTAAAAGGACATTTGTGATGGATTATAAATTCATTCACTCCCGACTTCTTGGCGTCACGCACTCCCTTCTTATTACCGTATTACACAGTGTTGTGTTCATTACCACAGCAGACGGTTGATGTACCATTGTGTTCTATTTAGTAAAGCTCCTAAATAGGATGGAAAATAATAGTTCATGCTATATTTGATTGTTGGTTTAGGTTTTTTTTCATTTAGTAGATGGGTTTGAAATTGGGTATTGCACAATTTTAAAAATCAGATTTTGCCTACCTTTGCCTAAGATTAAAGTGCGATAAAGTGTGTATCTGAGCTCTTGGGGCTCCCTGTGGTGCTTCTGAAGTTACTTCTGCACCTTCCGCTGGCCATATTAGCTGGTGTGTGCGTGTCCTTTGGCAGAGTGTGTGTGTCTTCATTTCCTCTGATGGTGGTGATGGGTTGTGACATCTTCACTCAGGAAACCATGACAATGCTAAGTGCCTTCCCAGGGTCTTCTGATCGCATTGTGCTTTTCTGCTTGGAGGGGTTTCCTCCTTCCCTCAAAGGATAACTAACTGCTGATTTTCAATCTGGCTGACATATGACAGCACGAAATGCTCTTTCATAGCGGTTTTCACTGTCTCTTTGACTGATAGCGTTGAGAATTGGGATGTCCAGCTTCTCAGTGTGACAGCTTCTCACGCCAGCCTGAGGGCCATTTGGGTTTATGTTCAAGAGAGTTCAGCTTACCTTCTAGTAATAGTAAAAGGAATTTATGATGATCTTTTCTGATCATGTTGGATCATCCTTCTTTTTACCCAAGCTGAATTTTTTGTTCAAAATTCCAAGTGCAATTCTAAGAAGCAGGGTGTGTCTGTGTGTGTTCCTTAGCTTAATAGATTTTTCAAGTCTCAGAAGAGATAAGACTGGAAGGTGGTGATCAGATTTAAAATGTACCAAACATCTCAAAATGTACAACTCTTTTAGCACACTGGCCATAATATTTTATTTGTAAAGTGCTCAGCAAATATTTTTAATGTCAGTTAACTATAAAATCAGCAAATGTTTATTAGCTTTGTTAAATATTAGGATAATTTGAAAAGGAGGTGCTTTAGATAAATCATGGCGTTTACTATTTAGTCCTGATTTTAGGAAAGCTACCTTTTAACTCAGCTGGAGATCAAGCTTAGCTATTTATTTACTTGTTTATTAGCTCTAAAGCCACAGCTATGCTAAATGAAATAAATTCACAGTATGTAATGAAAACTAGTATCAAAACTACATTCAGTAATTTAGCCCCAGTTATTGCCCTTAAAGGGCACTCTTTCCTATGAGATCATAAAGGGTACTAGAGTTTATCTGGAGGTAAGAAAACAGGTAAGTTATTTAACAGCAGTCTTTAACTATTTAAAAGATTAAATGCACAAAAGACAATGCTTACCTTTTCTTAACAGGGAGCAGGAGAAAATAGATGAGTGGAAAATTGAATGAAATAGAAGTTTCAATTCAATTTTGGTCAACAAATTGATCATCTCCCTTGTGCAAGGGATATGCCGTGCTCATTAGGGAAAATGAGTTGTGATCTCAGACACGCAGACTTGGGAGGGTTGGTTCTGACAAGGCACGGAGACGTTCCATAGAACAAAGAATGGGAGTTCAGTGAAAGCGGTCCCAAGCTCCGTGAAGGTTTGCTTGAGGCAGGGTTTCTCAGTCTCCGCACTATTGATGTTTGGGCCAAGTAATTGTAGGGGTGGTGGTGTGCATTATAGGATGGTTACCAGCACCCCTGGCTTCTACTCACTAGATGCCGGTAATATTTTCCCCTCCAGCTGTCACAACCAAAAATGTCTCCAGACGTTGTCAGGTATCTCAGGGTAGGAGCAGAGGGTGTGCGAAAGCACCCTAGTTGAGACCTGTGGACTTAAGGAATAAGGAAAAACTTCAAAAACAATCATTTTTCAGTCAAAACTTGAATGGCAGGCAGGATCTTACTGGGCAGAGAGGGAAATGCACGGTGTTTGAGGGAGAGGTGGCATGTCCTGGGGGCAGCTGGGGAGGCAAGTGGTCCTATTGATCTGGGAGAGAGGCTTGTGGGGACTGGAATTTGGGCAGTGCTGGGAGGTTGAGCTCCAAGGGTGGGTAGGACTCCTTGAAGGTCAGAGGCAGCAGTTTGGGCTCAATTTGAGCAGGGAATGATGTTTATTAGAACTATACGTTTAAAAAGATGAATTTGAAATCAGGCGTAGCTGTGACTTAGAGTAGGGAGAGCCTTGAGGTAGACGTGCCAGTTAGGAGTGGGCAATTTCAGTTACTTCAGACAGATGAACCCCTGTTTTTCATTCGTTCTGTGAAAGAGCTAGCCTGTAGGTCTTTTTTTTTTTTCACCTGTGTTAAGTGCTGGGCCCTGTTCCAGCTCCTGGAGGTAGAACAGAGAACAAAGTCCTTATTCTCTTGGAACTTACATTCTAGAGGGAAGGAGACAAATAGAAAACGAAACTACCAAACTATAAAAATAATTTGAAAATGCTACTTAAAAACTCTATGAAGACATTACACAGATGATGTGATCATCAGTGATTGGAGAGTCTGCTAATATTAGCGATAAAACTTACTATTACACATAACTAAGATGTGCTAACAATTTTGTTGCAAAGAAATTACATTTACATCAGCATTTATTAGAAATCTCATCCTGAGGTGCCTAAAAATAGACATAAAATAGAATGTATTTCTTCCCTAATGACATATGAAACTATCTGTTATGAAGAATATTTATTCGTAATTTATTCTTTGGAAAGGGGTCTTACTTGGATGGCTACTGGAACATTGGACAATTCCTTTTAAAACAATGGACAGATTATAAGAAGAAGAAAGAAGACAACTGACATTTGCTGGGTTCCTAGCACATAACAGTCATGCTTCTAGGCACCCGTTATTTAGTTTCTGTCATACCCTAAGTCCCAGCTGCCATCATCTCTCACTTGGAATAAAGCAATAGCTTCCTAAGCCCCTTGGCCTTAGTTTTGTCCCTTTTCAATCCATTGTTCTACCAGAGTTATCTGTAAAACACGGACCACCATGTGCACTTCATGTTAAAAGTCACCAATGACTCCTCACTGCCTTGAGTTCAGTTAGCAATTCCTTACTAGGGCCACGGTGAGCTCTGTAGGTCCCAGTGGCACCATGCTCTCCATCTGCCTCCTCTGAGCCTTTCACCTGCCTGGATGCTCTCACCCTCACCCTTCACCCCACAGCTCACCTAACTCCTATGCATCCTTCAGGGCTCACCTAAAGGTAGGTTCCTTAGGAAAATCTTAACCTGATCTTCCCAGGTCCAGTTTAGGTGCCCTTCCAACGTGCAGCTGAACCACCTTCTCCTTATCCAGTGACAACACTTGCTACTGTTTTGTGAATGCTCATTTCCTCATCTTGAGTCTTGAAGTTTCATCCTTGTGGACCTAGCAGGTGACACAGAGCCTGGCACAATCAAGAAATATTTGTAGGATAAATCAGTAGAGGGTAATGCATCTAGAAATGAAAAGACTGAAGCCCAGAGAGCATGTGCTACTTGCTCGAGGTCACAACTATAGATAATGGATTTCTACCTGTGAGGCTTCAAAATTCAGGTTCTCTCCCCACAACAAGGGAATCTGTGAATTCTGTGTAGCTCTGTAAGAGCATTATAGAGACTCTTTTGGCTTAGATGGTTTACTTGTAGCCTTGCTGAGCAGTGTTCAATAAATGTTCATTATTAATCAAACAGGAAACAAGACCTTGACTTCAGCAGCGTCTTTCATTGATGTGCTTCTGTGATTATCACCAGCCTGGGACTGCCAGGGCTTGAGTCCTCTCTGTTCATAGCCAGTGGAGCCTTAGCATTTGGAAGAGCTAGATTCTGTTTTTCATTTTTGACTCATTAATATTCTAATAGGCATTTACACAGGTGCTTTTTGTTAGAGCACCTGGTGTGCTTCACTGTCCCCTCCTCCAATTCTGTTACAATGTCAGTCTGCAAAACCATATAAGGAGGTATGAGGAAGCTACGGAGTGTGTAATAATGTGTAATGGAAACCACTAAGATTTCTAAAATTATGGCACCTTTAATTCATTATTTACCATTCTTTGTCTAGTCCTCATGCCTTTTTGTAGTCACTAAAATGCAAAGTAGAGAGGAATTTGGTTATATTATTCACCTGCCTCTAAGCTCATTTATAATTTTATGACTCTAGTAAATAGCAACAAATTTTTCTTGGACGTATAGAAATTTAGAGAATGGTTACAAAATAAAATATGTTTCAAATTGTATAATGCTGAAATTCTTTTTAAAAATTAACGCTCCTTCACAATGTATCTTAAATGGATGTATAATGATTGTAGCAAAGAAACCTTAAGGCCTTTTTCTTCAGATCTTGACTAATCTCTAGGGTTTTTACCATAACTGCTTCTGGCCAACCTAGTTGGGTGCATGTCAGCCTGTGGCTTCCTCACTGGGCAGGCCTGTTGTTCTAACACTATGCTAACTACTTATGTTAAGTTGGATTCATAGACTAGTAATAATAGCAAACATTTATTATTGTCTGGGTGCTTTTTGTTATGGGACCTGGGCTATTTTCATACACATTCTCATTTAATCCTCACAGTTCTATGAAACTGGTACAACTAAATTTTAATGTGTTTTCTGGTGAATTCTACTAAACATTTAAGGAAGAAATAATATCAATTGTACATAAGCTCTTCCAGAATATAGCAAAGGTGGATATACTCATTTTGTGAGGCCAGGATTACCCTCCTCCTAAAACTAGACAAAGCCATTACCAAAAAGAAGGAGAAGGAGAAAGGGAGGAAGAGGAAGCTACAGACCAGCATCTTCACGGACATAGACAAAAGTACCTTCAACAAAACACTAGCAAATTAAATCAAGAATTTTATGAAAAGAATAATGTATCATACGACCGTGGTTATCTTGGGAATGCAGCGCTGTTTCAACATTTGAAAATCAGTCAATGTAAATTATTATATCAACAGAATAGACCTGGGAAAAGTATTTGACAAAATTTAGCATCCATTTATGATTTTTTAAAAAATATTCTCAGCAGACTCAGAATAAAAGGGAACTTCCTTATAGAAGGCATCTACAAAGACTCACAGCTAAGATAATCCTTAATGATAGAAGGCTAAATGCTTTTCCCTTAATTCTGGGAACTGGGCAAAGATGTTTGCTTTAACCACTTCTAGTCAAAATTATATTAGAAGCCATAGCCAGTGCAAAAAGTAAGAGAAAGAAAGAAAAGGCATGCAATATAGGAAAGGAAGAAATAGAACTGCCTGTTAACAGATGGTGCCGTTAATGTTATAGATAGTACTACATGAAACGTACCAGAAAACCTACACAAAAAGCTACCAAAACTAATGTACAAAAGTCAGTCATACTCTTCTTAGGTACCAGCAACAAACAGTTGAAAATTCAAATTTAAGAAAACAGCACCATTTATAATAGCACACAAAAAGAAATACTTAGTTCTAAATCTAGCAAAATATGTACAATATCTTTATGCTGAAAACTACAAAGTACTGAAGAAGGAAATCAAAGATCTGAATGGAAGGCTGTACTGTGTTCATGGATGGGAACACTCAGTAGAGTAAAGATACTAATTTCCCCCAAACTGTCATCCATCCCAATCAAAATCCCAGCTGGGATTTTTAAAAAAATATATAAATCAACAAGCTGATTCTAAAATGTGTATGGAAAGATGAAGGAACTAGAATAGCCAAAACAACTTTGAGAAAAGAACAAAGCTGGAGGAGTCACATTTCCTGACTTTGAGACTTTAAAGCTACAGAAGTCAGCACAGTGTCACACAGACATACATGAGTGACAGAAGAATAAGAGTCTAGAAATAGACCACATACATGGTCAGTTAATTTTTGCAAAAGGTGCAGAGGCAATTCAATGGAGAATTTCAAATATGTGAGTATTTAAGTGCAAACACAACAACAGCCACCACCTCCAAACCCTTGATCCATCCCTTACACTATATGCAAAACTTAATTCCAAACTGATCATGTACGTAATTGTAAAACATAAAATTATAAATCTTCAGCAAGAAAACATAAGAAAAAATACTTGTGAATTAGGGTTGGAAAGCATTTCTTAGATATGAAATCAAAAGCATGGTGTGTTTAAAATAAAACTTGATAAATTTGACTTTATCAAAATTAAGAACTTCTGTTCAGACAGTATTAAGAAAATGAAAAGAGAAGCCATAGACCGGGTGAAAATATTTGCAAAACTTTTATCCAGTAAGGGACATGTATGTATAACATGAAAATAGCTCTCAAAACTCAGAAATTAGAAAACAACCCAGTAAAAAAAATGAACAAGATACTTCAACAGACACTTCACCAAAGAAGATGTATTTCTGGCAAACAAGCACAGGGAAAGATGTTCAACATCATTTCTCATTAGGGGAATGCAAATTAAAACTACACGTATGCCTGTTTTTCATTTCATATACACTAATGGGAACTTACTGTACTGTATTTTCATTCCTGGGAGATTAGAACAGGTACGTGTCAAGGTTCATACCTACTTCAGAATTACTAAGACAAAAAAAGACAAACTGGAAATACCAAGCGCTGGCAAAAATGAAGAACATTGGAACTCTTACAACATTGCTGGTGGAAAGGCAACAGTTACTTTGGAAAAACGTTTGGCAGTTTCTTATAAAATTTAACGTCTATTCTCTGTATGATCCTTTGGTCCCCATCCTTCATGTTTGCCCAACTGAAATAAAAACCTATGTTCACACAAAAAGCTGTATGTGAATGTTTATATGGACGTTATCCATATCTCCAAGAGTTAGAAATGACCCAAATGTCTTTTAGCTGGTGAATGATAAGCAAATTGTGATTCATTTGTATAATAGAATATTACTCACTAATTTAAAAAAGGAACAAACTACTGGTAAATGCAACAAGAATGGATCTCAAATGCATTATGCTAAGTGGAAGCAGCTAGATACAGAAGCTGCATACTATATGATTAGATTTATATGACATTCTGGAAATGGCAGAAAAAAAAGGTTGCCGGGGCAGCATTTAGGGGAAAGGTTAGCTACAGATGGGCTTGGGGAATTTTAGGAGTGGTAGAATTGTTCTATGTCTTGATTGTGATGTGTGGCACGTTTGTTAACACATGCAGAACTATATACCAAAAAGGGTGAATTTTGTTGCATATAAATTATACCTTAACAAAAGACTTTAAAACAATTGAATGTTTCCTCTCCAGGTTGCTCTTCCACATAATCTAGATTTCTACATTTGTTTCTGACTTGGTTTCTCTGCCCTTGGCACCTCCAATCCTTGTCTTCAGTAGCCTCCTCCTGTCTCCTGGCACTCCTCCCCCTGGCCCCATTGCCCTCTGGATAGACTTGAGCTCCTGCTCATTGACCTCGGCTCCTCCAGGCACTGCTCTTCTCTTATCAATAGGGCAGAATTGACTTCCCCAGAGCTCATTCCTAGAAAACCTGTGTTTTGATCTCATGACACTCTGCCCTGCAGCCAGTGAATGGTGGTTTCATGCTCTTTACCTGTCGACCTAGAATCCCATGGAGTCCTTCCATCTTTCTCCTTGGTGTTTGTTTGCTTCCACGTGCTCACCCAAGCCACTGAATGATAGTGTCCAGTTTTCTTGATCTTCATCTAGGTTTCTAGGGTACACAGTGAGCCTATTGACCATTGAGCACATACAGGTAGGAAATTTATTGAATGGTGTTTTCATTCATGGGGACAGAGATGCTCTTAACAGTTCTGATAGTTCTGAGAGTTCCCTTTCTGCAACACCAAAAGCGTATATTAAACTTAAAAAAAATGTAGGTGTGTTCTAAGTCAGATTGTAACCAGATTCTACTAAAGATAAGCCATATCAAATCCTAGTGGTATAAGAAAAAATTAATAAGTTAAAATGAGAAGATTACAACCACTACTTTTTTGTTTGTGAAACAGAAAATGGTTGCCATGCTATTTCAGCAGTGGAGTGTCTCTCTTCAGCTTATTAGTGTTAAATGGGAACAGAATTTGGTGACTAGAGAGGCGGAAATGTTGTATATTCTTATAATTAAATCTTTTGGGGAGGTTGTAATGGATGTGTTTTGTAGCAGATTTTAATTAGGGTGACTATATATTTATATATAATTTATTGTCCAAAAGGGGACTTTTTTAGTTTAAAAGGTGCTGGGGTACTATTAATAATTATTCCAGGATAACAGGTATAAACTGGGACTGTCCCAGGAATCTGGGATATATGATGACCCTAATTACCTGGCACAGATATTCTGTATAGATGTTCAGTAGGTATTTGTATTCACTTAAGATGGTTAAGTTAAAAGTGGCTATATAAACAGTTCTTCATCCATTTTAATTTATGAATTTCATGGCACACTGCTGTGGGCAGACTGAGCTACAATTCCTGGTTGATACCTATAATTCATTTTTTCCTACTCAAGGAACTCTTATCAGGATGGAAACAAATATGAGTGTTGATACTTTGGGGTAGTGCTTCTCAAATTTTACTGTGCATACAAATCATTTGTTATAGTTCTGATTCGTATTCACTGAGTAGGTCTGGGTAGGACCTAATATTCTGCTTTTCTAACAAGTTCCCAGGTAGTGTCAGTACTGCTGGTCCAAAGACCAGTCTTCGAGAAACCTTTAAAGGTCCCAGGTCAGTTTAGGAAATTGGAGTGTTGGTGACACAAAGCACCTGATTGCTGGACACTCAAGTAATGAGACACTAAAGTGGAGATCTGTAGGTTGATAGCAATTAATTGTTCTGGTCCAAAAAAAAAAATAGTGGGAAAAAATTCACTCTGCATTTCTTGACGAGATCTATGCAGCCATAGGCAGATAAGACTATTCATTGCCTTTCTTTAGTGTAAGAAATAGGTGTATTCTGCACGAAAAATAAAATGAATGGATTATTGCAAACAGTCTCAAAGTAATTTTAAATTTTCTGCTTCATATATTAAATGAGATTATTATCCCTATTGTAACCTTACATTGAAGGTTGATAACCCATCACCAAATGGAAATGGTTACTAAACACACACACACACACACACCCCAAAGAGAATCTGGCAGAAGTACCCCCCCCCCCACTTTTTTAGATTATTTTCAGGTTTCAGCAAATTTACTGATTTTCTTTTGTGATATTAATCAGCAAGCAACATACCATTCCAAATTAAGATATTTAAGTAATACCCATGGTTACTGTTTCTCTATCAGTTTTGTTTGACCAGTTATATGTTCTAGTGGAATTCTTGTTAGATGAATTTCCCCACACCTCTCATTTAGCAAAATCTCTTCTGGATGATTTTGGACACTGAGAGATGTATTACAAATGTAAAAAAAATGATATTTCTGTTTCTAGTCATAGAAATAATACAAAGAAGTGAGGACTCTATTTTAGACAACTGGTTAATTTCTAAGAAAGAAAATAAAATTATCGATGTTAAATAAACAACAAGTAACAGTGATAGACAACTAAGGCATTTTCTTTCAAAAGTGACTTTCAGTCTTTTGGTTTTTTATTAACTTATACATTGGTTGAATACTGTCATTTTTCTGTGAAAAGTACAAAAAAGTAACAATTTACATATTGAAGTAAAATCCTCAACTAATTTCCACTATCAAAATTCATTGTAACCACATTATAACACTGATAACCATACATGCTAGTTTTAGTAGTTAGGTAATACAAGGCAAAAGCTGAGAGCTTTTCTGAGATCCTTTATACCAGTTTTCTCAATAATAGCTGAAGAAAACAGCCAAAAGCTGCTAAAACCCTTGCCCGCTATACAACTAGTTACAAAGATGGTCTTGATTGCTCAAAACAAAAAAACAAATGACCCAAAATGATACAAGCTTCTTCATTCATAGTTGAATGCTATTTTTATATTATCTTCTCTTTGTTTTTATTTTGTATTATGTATTTTTAAGTAATCAGGAAAGTAGCATGTTTTATGAATTTTACTTTAAGGAAGAGCAGAAAATATTTCCCACAAAATCAACGAGATATTGAGGATGCATCTAGGGCTCAGAAATGTACATTGAGTTTGCTCTAGATTTACCAAAACAATTTCTAATACTTTTACTTGCTTCTGTCACCCTCCAAAGAGGTAGACTAAGAAAACATAAGCATTTGCTTTCAATCATCCATGGACTTCTTACTGAAATTACAGAAGTGGAGGAAAGAGGAAGGGAACTGAATTTTCATGTTATTCTAGGCCTGTTATTTGATTTTCATTGGTAGCCTCTAGTCTATGTAGTCTATGGATGGCCCTAGGAATATGTTCATTTCCAAGGTGATTTTTAACTCATTTGCAAACATCAAAGTAAAATTCAGCAGAGGCAGTGACAGCATATGTGGTGGCTATGGGTAGCACTGTGAGTATTTGGTAGATGAGCTCATGTGTATGATGGCTGTTAACTGTTCTAATGTCAGAATTGGCTGAGCCCTTTTGGAAGGGAGCTGGCCAACGTGCTGAAATGCCTGGCCAGTCCAACAAAAAGTCCTAGAACAGCATTTTCTGAACTTATTTGATCATGGGACAACTGAAGCTAAATCTAGTGGACAATTATTAATTCTCATTTTTCTTTACCTATCAGCAACTTTTGACCCAGTTGACCATTCCCTCTGTGTGCTAAGATATTGTTGAGGTGTTGTCTCTGGGCCCCACGCCTACCTTTCTGTAATTGTGTTTGAACTGCTGGAGATGAGACTGCAAACTAGATTTCTGAGATGGCTCCTTGTTAGGCTCTGCAGTAGAAGATACTAGAGGGAGCCTGAGAGACTAGTGGAGGAAGAAGGGGCTTGCTCCTTCTCATTTACTTCCCATGGCCTTCCTGTCTGCCTGTGGTTCTTCTGAGTGTCATGGCTTAGAAACCATCTTCAGCCCAGAAGTGACAGTTCCTTCCTGTTGCTGCATATGATTGCAGATTGCAGTTTTTTCCAGTGCTTGAAAAACCTGGCTGTACTGGATTGAACAGTATCCCTTCAAAATTCATGTCTCCCAAGAACCTCAGAATGTGACTTGATTTAGAAACAGAGTTTTTGCAGATGTAATTAGTTAAGATGAGGTTATACTGGATTAGAGCAGGCCCTAAACCTGATGACTGATGTCCTTATAAGAAGGCCACGTGAAGACAGAGGGAGAGATTGGAATGATGTGTTCTCAAGCCAAGGAGCAGCAAGGGTTGCTGGCAACCACCAGAGTTGCCAGAGGCATGCAACAGATTCCCTCTTGGAGACTTAAGAGGAAGCATGGCCCTGCAGACACCTTGATTTAAGATTTCAAGCCTCCAGACAGCGAGAGGATAAATTTCTGTTGTCTTAAGCCACCAGGTTTGTGGTAATTCGTGTGGCAGCCCTGAAAAACTAATGCCCCACCCCTTCACAGTCTTCTCACAGTTGTAAGCACCAGAAGGCTGACAGCTTCTTTTTAGAAAAGGGTTCCCAGACCCACGGGGTCCCTCTTTTGAGCTCAGAAACACCAGCACCAGCTGAACAGTGCCTGCTTCTCAGGGGACTGAGCTCCGCTCTGCAGGGCCCTTCCCTTCAGCTTATTTAATAATTCAAACCTCATTCTTTGTTCCTCCAGCCCTAGAGGTGGTAGGTTTTTCTTGCAATTTCTACCTTCATGATACCTTAGAGTTCTCTTTCACCCTCTCTGTTACCTGGTTAGCAATTTCATACTTAATAATTTTTTACGTATAACTCTCTCAGTGCAGTCTCCTGACTGGATCCTGGATGATACACACCTCCCTGATACTCTCATCATTAATTTCCAATGAAATTACACTCCTCCTGCCACATGGTTTACTACTCAATCTACTCTGCTTGTTGATCCTCTTCTTTCAAACCTCATAACCTTCTAATGATCCAGGGTACAGTCTTTCCCTCTCTTCTCCCCTCTTCTCTACCTACACTAACTCTCTTGGTAGTGATTTCATCCATTCCTAGGCCCTTAAAACCCACCTAAGTGCTATTGACTCCCCAGTGTATCCAATTTTGGTCCAGACCTCTGTCCCTGAGCTTCAACCACACTCTCAGCATCTTCATTGGATGTCTAATCAATGCATTAAATTTAGTTTGTCCAAAAGCTGAATTCTTGATCCCTTCTCCCTACCCCCCACCAAAACCTGCTGCTTCTGCAGCCTACTCCATCATAGTATATGGAAAATCCGTCCTTCCTCTTCCTTTCTTTCCTCTCACTCACCACATCAGAAAGACTCTGTGTCTCTACTTTCAAATTATATCCAGAATCTGACCGTTTCTTAATACCTCTGCTGCTGCCCGCCCTCCAATCCCTGTCTCAACCATCTGAGTCACTGAGGGTGCTTCCTACCTGGTCTCTGCTTTTACTCTTGTCCTGTAAAACCCATTCTCTTAGCATGGCACCCAGAGAATTCTCTTAAAAGGAAGTCAGATCATTTCTCTTCTCGGCTCAAATCACTACAGTGGTCCTTATCATACTCAAGAGTAAAAGCCAAAGTGTTTACAAACATCCACAAGGCTTTACATCATCTGACCCTTGTTATTTTTCTGAGTTCATCCCCCGTTCTTCTCTCTCACTCTGTTTTAGTCACACTGGCCTCCTTGCTGTTCCTCTGATACACAAAACATGATCCTAACTTGGGAATTTCATTCTGTCTTCTCTGCCATGAACATTCTTTCTCCAGATACTCTCTTGGATGAGTCTTACCTCACTTAATTCATTGCCCAAGTCTCATCTCAATAAGGCCAACTCCAAATTCCCTAATTAACACTGCAACCTACTCCCTCCCCATTCTCAATCCCCCTTACCTTACTCTTTATTTTTCATAACATAGATTATGTTCCAATAAACTATGTGACTTGTTTTAGTATGTTTAAGTGCTTCTCCGCATACTAGCATGAAAATTCCTCAAGGCAGGGATCTTGCTTGTCACTGTTGCATCCCGAGTGCCTAGAATAGTGCCTGACACACAGCAGAAAGGCAGGGAATATCTGCAGAATGTTAAAAGAATGAATGTATTCACAGATCACCAGTAGAACTTCAAGAAGTATGCTACACCCTGGGTTAAAGTAGACCACAAAAATGAGAACACAAAAAGATTAAATACTGCCAAAAATGACCAAGTAAGCCAATGGAAAAATAGATACTTTGAATGTTAGGCTTCTTAAGAAAATCAGTAAGTGATCTCAAAATGACATCAGTAACAAATTTTGAAATATTCTAACTCAAGAGCAACCGGGTGTTGCAAAATGTGAAGACTAAACTTTTTGCTGAATTCCAACAATGAGACATTGTTGCTTTTGTGAATTGTATATGTCTAATATACAATAACACCTATTAATATTTCTCTGACCCACTGAACACTCTTAGGAATACTGCCATAAAATAATGAGCTGGCACAAATGTCAGATTTTGCACATATGTAGTGTAGATGTAACATACAAATAATGCCTTATAGTTTTCAGATTATTTTTAATGGCATTTTCATTTGATATTGTATTTGGTGGTTAAGAATTGGTTACATAAGATATATGAGGAGTATTTAAAGACCGATAAAGGAGCAATTTTCCCAAAAAAACTACTTTTTTACAGTGTTTTGTTAAGATCAACCATTTAAAAATAATATTGAATTATTGAATCAGTAAAATATCTACAGATCCTTTTAAACTTTACATTATACCTAAATATTCAAAAACCACATTTCAAGAAAAGATCACTTATATTTAGTCTATGCAACACAGTAGGCAAATGCTGAAGATATTTGTTTTACAGGATTCTTTTTTGAAAGTGTTTGTCTATACTGGGCATAGGGAACTTTTTTTAAGGCCACTGACCCATAATTGGCAGAGGGTAGGGAATCAACAGCAAATCATGTGATGTGAAAGCAACTTGAGGATCTTTTTAAAAGAATTTAGAAAGCATTAAAAAAAAAACTTGCTTTTTACAGAAAGAAAAAGAAAAATACCATATGATATCACTTATATGTGGAAATCTAAAAAAATGATACAAATTTATAAAACAGAAACAGACTCACAGACATAAAAAACAAACTTTAGTTACCAGCAGGGAAAAGGGAAGGGTTGGAGGGATAAATCAGGAGTTCGAGATTTGTAGGTACACACTACTATGTATAAAATAGATAAACAACAAGGTCCTACACAGCACAGGGAACTATATTCAATATCTTGTAATAGCCTATAATGAAAAAGAATATGAAAAGGAATATATATATTTTATAATTATATATATATATATATATATATATATATAACTGAATATATATATAAAACTGAATCACTATGCTGTACACCAGAAATTAATACATTGTAAACTGACTGTACTTCAATAAAAAAATGTGCTTTTTAAAAAGTAATAACAAAGACATACAACTAAGCAATAATGTGAAAATGCTAAAATAACTTCTGTTCTAAAAGGTGGTCAGTTAAAAGGGAGTGATGTCCCCTATGTGGGGATAGAGGAGGACATGAAGAGAGGGACTGAGAAAAAGAAACTGGGAAGAGTCACAGTGAGAGGCACTGATAGCAGTATGGGAGCAGAGAGTCTCCAGTTCAGCAAGTGAGACACTTTGGCAACATTTACAGAACTTGCTCTAAAGAAATATTTAAATATATTTCTAAGCACAGGGGTTCTTGAAATTCTGTGCATCACTGTATTAAAGGGGGAAGAATCTTTCTGTTCTATAAAAATTATATATCTATATTCTATAGAGGAAAAATCTTTTTTGTCTGAATATGACATGATATGAATTTATTTTTTTAACTTAAGTGTAGTTAATTTACAATGTGTTAGTTTTTGGTGTACAGCAAAGTGATCCAGTTATACACATATATATATATATATTCTTTTTCATTTTCTTTTCATTATGGTTTATTACAAGATACTTAATATAGTTCCCTGTGATATATAGTAGGAACTTGTTTATCTATTTTACATATGGTAGTGTGTATCTGCTAATCCCAAAATCCTAATTTATCCCTCCCCCACCCCCTTTCCCCTTTGGTGACTGTAAGTTTGTTTTTTATGTCTGTGAGTCTATTTCTCTTTTGTAAATAAATTCACTTGTCATTTTTTTTAGATTCCACATATAAGTGATATCATATGGTATTTGTTTTTCTCTGTCTAACTTACTTCACTTAGTATGATAATCTCCAGGTCCGTCCATGTTGCTGCAGATGGCATTATCTCATTCTTTTTTATAGTTGAGCAGTATTTCACTGTGTGTCTATACACATATAGGCACACACACACTACATCTTCTTTATCCATTCATCTGTCAATGGACACTTAGATTGCTTTCATGTCTTGGCTAAAATAATTTTGTTTTTTTTAAAACAACTTTATTATAGTATAATTTCTGTACAGTAAGCAACACATTTCAGATATAAAATTTGATGAATTTTGATAGATATATACAGCTATGAAACCACCACCACAATCAAAATAGCTAACATTTCTGTCCCTCCTCAGGAGGTGCAAATTTCTAACTCCCAGTTTATCCCTTCACATCCCATTTACCCCTAATAATCATAAGGCTGTTCTCTATGTCTGTGAGACTGTTTCTGTTTGTAAATAAGTTCAATTGTGTCTTTTTTTTTTTTAGATTCCACATATAAGCAATATCATATGGTATTTTTCTTTCTCTTTCTGTCTTACTTCACTTAGAATGACAACCTCCACATCCATCCATGTTGCTGCAAATGGCATTATTTTATTCCTTTTGGTAGCTGAGTAGTATTCCATTGTATATATGTTCCACATCTTCTTTATCTGTCAGTGGACATTTAGGTTGTTTCCATGTCTTGGCTATTGTAAATAGTGCTGCTGTGAACATTGGGGTACATGTGTCTGTTCAAATTATATTTTCCTCTGGATATATGTCCACGAGTGGGATTGCTGGATCAGATGGTAAGTCTATTTTTGGTTTTTTTTAGAAATCTCCATAGTGTTTTCCATAACGGCTGCGTGAAACTACATTCTTACCAACAGTGTAGGAGAGTTACCTTTTCTCCACACTCTCTCCAGCATTTGTCATTTGTGGACTTTTTAATGATGGCCATTCTGACTGGTGTGAGGTGATACTTCATTGTAATTTTGATTTGGATTTCTCTAACAATTAGTGATGTTGAGCATCTTTTCATGTGCTTGTTGACCATCTGGATGTCTTCTTTAGAGAGATGTCTATTTAGATCTTCTGCCCATTTTCTGATTGGGTTGCTTGTTTGTTTTTTTTTTATATTAAGCTGTATGAGCTGTTGGTATATTTTGGAAATTAGTCCCAAGTCAGTTGCATTATTTGCAAATATTTTCTCCCATTCTGTAGGTTATCTTTTTGTTTTGCTGATGGTATCCTTAGCTGTGCAAAAGCTCTTAAGTTCAATTAGGTCTCATTTGTTTATTTTTGTTTTTATTTCCATTGCTCCAGGAGCTGGTTTGAAAAAAAATATTGCTTTGATTTATGTCAAAGAGTGTTCTGCCTGTGTTTTCCTCTAAGAGTTTTATAGTATCTGGTCTTACATTTAAGTCTTTAATCTATTTTGACTTTATTTTTGTATATGGTGTTAGAGAATGCTCTAATTTCATTCTTTTACAGGTAGCTGTCCAGTTTTCCCAGCACCACTTATTGAAGAGACTGTCTTTTCTCCATTGTATATTCTTGCCTCCTTTCTTGTAGATTAAGTGACCATAAGTGCATGGGTTTATTTCTGAACTTTCTATCCTGTTCCATTGACCCATGTGTCTGTTTTTGTGCCAGTACCATACTGTTTTGATTACTGTACCTTTGTAGAATAGTCTGAGATCAAGGAGCATGATTTCCCCCAGCTCCACTCTCCTTTTTCAAGACTGTTTCGGCTATTCCGGGTCTTTTGTGTTTACACACAAATTTTAACATTTTTTTGTTCTAGCTCTCTGAAAAAATGTCATTGGTAATTTGATAGGGATTGCATTGAATCTGTATATTGACTTGGGTTGTATGGCCATTTAAGAATATTGATTCTTCAAATCCAAGAACATGGTATATTTTTCCATCTGTTTGTGTTGTCTTCAATTTCTTTCATCACTGTCTTATAGTTTTTGGAGTACAGGTCCTTTGCCTCCTTAGGTAGGTTTATTCCTAGGTACTTTACTCTTTTTGGAGTGATGGTGAATGGAATTGTTTCCTTAATTTCCCTTCTGCTATTTCATTGTTAGTATATAGAAATGCAACTGATTTCTGTATATTGATTTTGTATCCTGCAGCTTGAAAAATTTATTTTCATTGGGTAACCTTAAAATCATTCAACCTTTTAGGACATAAAAGACCATCTTTTGTTTTCAAGCTTAAGTATATTCAAATACGGGTTCATTTCATATACAGTCAGTTTTCTAATAGAATGTGAGTTCTATTGTGCATCCCCCCAAAAGATATGTTGAAGCCCAAAGCTGTACTAGCTGTGTGTGAATGTAACCTTGTTTGGAAATGGGGTCTTTACAGATGTAATCAAGTGAAGGTCATCAGGGTAGACCCTAATAGGGCTGAGGGAAATTTGGACACAGACGCACAAGGAGAACACCATGTGACAGGGGCAGAGATTGGAGTGATGCAGCTACGAGCCAAGGATTGCTGGCCACCATGAAAAGCTAGGAAGAGGCAGGGAGCAATTCTCTCCTACAGATTTGAGAGGAAGCATGGCCTTGCTGACACCTTGATTTCACACGTTTAGCCTCCAGAATTGTGAGATAATCAATTTCTGTTGTCTTAGGCCACTTAGTTTGCAGGACTTTGTTCTGACAGCCCCAGGAAACTAATATACTTCTGAACTTGTTTATTAGCCTCAGTCTTTTCAGTGGAGTCCCTAGGATTGTCTCTATTTCAGATGTATTGTATTAGGAAACCAACACAATGGTTTGTGCCCAGAAAAGATATTTCAAGACACAATGACTTAAGTCAGCTCTGATTTTCCATAGAAATAGAATAATAATTAGGAATTTTTTGCATTTACCAACTGTTATTTGGAGGAACAACCACCCACAGTATTTTTAATCACCTAACAAGTCTAAGTGGTGTCTCTCTACCAAATAGTGAAACATTTTCTAGCATGAGTGTCACAAAAGTCCCCTCTGCTTGAAGTCAAGGGCACGGAATATCACTCGTAGGCATCCTCTGTGACTGCGGGATGTGGGCATGAATATCCTTGGCAGTACAGAACCAACAGGAATGCACTTGGGTGGAATTGCTGTGCTTACAGGTAAGGTTAGTAGGCAGGGTATTCTCTCAAACAAAGGCATGTTCCTGGTGGCGCCATTAATCTAATTCAGCAGAGCATCAGGGTTTGTGGAGGTAACATTTGGGACTGGACAGTCAAGACTAGTCTCATGGCCTCTGACTTGTAGTACCTTGTGCTGATGGGTCACCGGGCTCAGGCTGGTGTGCAGAAGTGAGCTATGGGGTGCAAGCCAGCCTAGGAACCTGCCAGCCCCAACATCAACTTGGAACTCTGTTGATCTCAGTTTGCCTCCTTATATGCATTTTATAGAGAAATTGAACACTGAATTTGGGAAGCCAGGATGGGATGAAACACATGAGAAAGCAGGCACAGTTTGCCTGCTTGCCGTAACAGTGCTAAGGTCATGAGTGTTGGAAGTTCAGTGTGGCTTTACAGCTAAAAGAACAGGATTCAGAGCCAGAAGCTTAGAGTTGGCTTTACATTGGAACTGGCTCTTTGTGACTCCAGGCCAGCCCCTATATCTCCCTCATCTTCAATTTCTTTATCTGTAGAATCCACTCTTAAGTATAAACAAGGATCAAATGAGATAATGTATGTGAAATTACTTTATAAACGTTGCTCTACTAGACAGATTTCAGGTCAAAATGCATCTTCCTGAAGGTAAGGGCTGGGAGTTGAATGTGCCTGTATTGAAGTTTCCATATTAAGCACCAAGTGAGGAAACTTTGGGGAGGGGTGAAGGGAGCAGATGAGCCTGATTGATTCTGCTTATATTTAGAAACCTTGTAGGATCTTTTAAATCATTAGGACAAAAAGCTCTCAGTTATATAAAAAATTCGATTTAGAACAGATGAAACCATTTCCACTTAGAAGAAAAATGATTCACTTAATGCATTTATTTGTATGTTTCCTTCCAGATGTATTGGGCTGGTCCTCAGAGCCCAGATATCCCAAATACTCTGTTAAAGTCAAGTCACTTGTCACTTTCATTATGAGTCTTTCAAAGTCTGGTTCACACACTTACTGACATTGCTTTAAAATACATTCCATATATATGCACAATGGAATATATATATACACAATGGAATATTACTCAGCCATAAAAATGCCATCTGCAGCAACATGGATGGATCTAGAGATGATCATACTAAATGAAGTAAGTCAGAGAAAGACAAATATCATATATCACTTATATGTGAAATCTAAAAAATGATACAAATGAACTTATTTACAAAACAGAAATAGACTCAGAGACATAGAAAACAAACTGTGGTTACCAAAAAGGAAAGGGGGGGGGTATAAATTAGGAATTTGGAATTAGTAGATACAAACTACTATATATAAAATAGATAAGCAACAAGGACCTACTGTATAGCACAGGGAACAATATTTAGTATCTTGTAATAACATATAATGGAAAAGAACCTGAAAAAGAATATATATATGTGTGTGTGTGTGTGTGTGTGTGTGTGTGTGTATAAACTAAATCAGTTTGCTGTACACCTGAAACTAACACAACATTGTCAAGCAACTATACTTCAATTAAAAAAAAAAATCTATCAGAAAAAAACAAAATGTAATCCACTATAAGAGTCCACACTCTGCCTTCTAACAGACTAGTGGAATGGTCCTTCCCTCCTCCTTCTGTCCTGGTCCTTTGTGTGGACAACATGCCCCACAGCATGCCGTGGATTCCAGCTTTTTGGAACAGGTTGGAGTCCCAGCAGAGGACTGCTTCAGAAGGAAGAGGCTACACCTCCTCCTCACGGGTCTCACATGTCTCCCCTCTCCTACCACATTCTGCCACCCCTCAGCTTCTGTGTGCCGCAGGCACTCATAAATATGTACTAACTGAAACATTATGCTGTACACTAGAAATTGGCACATTGTAACTGAGTACACTTAAAAAAAATGTACTAGATTAATGTTACCATGGCCCAGGAGTTATTTCTTTAATGGCCTTTTGAATGATAAGTTCCTTCACTGACTCTTTTTTATCTAGATCTGAGTGAGTGTCCAGTATTGCCTTAGGCACCAAGAATATGAGAGGAACCAAAACACAGACTCTTTCTTTAAAGAACTAGTAGTCTGATGGGTGGATAGATGAATTCTGACTTCACTTGTGACTATTTCTTTGGGCCCAGATCTGTTCTTCTACGTTTGTAGAATATTCAGTAGCCACTTGGGAGGATTAAGTCAAGAAATACTCCTGTCTCCCAGTGTCTGATTTATCCCACCCCCACCCCCCCGGTTACTGAGCTTGAAATTCCACAGTTTATGCAGTTCCTTGGACTAAGGCATTCGAAGAGAAGTACCTCAAAGAAGGGAGGAGTACTTCAGGAACTCCTTAGCCATTTATTGATATGTCGCAAGATTAGTTGAGCAGGTCTTTTCCCCAATGACAGTAAAGGAGCAGGTTTTGTTGGAAAAGAGGCGAGAGCACCCATTCTCCGAGGCTGTCTTGACCATGCAGAAGTATCTCGTACCAAGAGAACCCTGGGCAGAATGTGGAACACGGAGTCGATGAACCCTCCAGTCCTCTTGCTTCAGGGATCACGCTGCGGGAACTCGAGCACCACTGAGACACCTGCTCTCAAAGCCGCACCTGCATTTACCCACAGAGCGCTGGTGGAGGCGGGGAGGGAGTGTCGTTCCCCACTTCTGGAGGCATCAAGCAATAGAACAAGGAGTAGAGCGTCCTGTGGGGGTAATGCTCTGGGGGTTTTATCACAAGCTCGGAGGGAAGTGCTGAAGTAAACAAAGGCTGCTGCTTTTGTAGCCATATCCTAGGAACCTGGCAAATGAAATGTTTACTAAGTAAAATGGGGAAAGCAGAAAGAGCACACACGTCATTTCCAGGCATTAAGGGGAGAACAGTGCAAGCCTGTGGAGTGGTGGTGGGGGGATGTCTGTTCCCTCCTCCTAGTGACATCCAAGGGGGTTAACTGAAGTCCAGGAGACAGTGTTTTGCTGTTATTAATGTAATATGAATGAGACCAACTTGCTGTTAAATTGCATTACATTCCTGCAAGTATGCTAATCACATTGCCTGGCTTGCCCAGAGAAGACAAGCTGACCAGTGATCATTCTTCTTGGAGCTTTCCTTGCAGCTAAACCTCCGTGTGTATCTCAGCAACAACTGTAAACTCCCAGGGTGAGTCTTTTCTGAAACGGCTTCTGCCATGTCCTGAGGCCCCAGCCTGTGCTGCTGGCTGGAGAAGAGCACAGCCAACCTACTTTTAATGGTCGTTTTTCTTTTCAAAACAGGAAATTGCAAGCATTGTTGCTGCTGGATGATGAATTATATTTATAAATGACATTCTTTTATTTAATTTCAGGTAAACTACCATGTGCCAAGTGTTGCCTTTTGTTGTGATTTTGTTTAATCCTCCCAAAAGCACTTTTATTTCCCATTTTACAGATAATGCAGTTGGGGATTAGAGACCATAGATAACATGCTTAGTGTCGCAAAAGCAGTATTGGAAGCCAGATATGTGTTTGACGCCAACAAGATCACTGTTTATGTCTAATCATTTAGGTCATTCTAATATGCCAAGGACACCTGTTTGCTCAAGGGATGTGGTGGAGTTTCTATATAAAGTCAGGAATGAGCAAGTATTTGTTCCACTGAGATGGAATATGGATTAAGTGACTCTTAGTTTTCCATCTTTGGGTCTAAATAATTAGCCAACGTAAGTATTTGATTGGCTCTGTAGCCAAATTTAAAATATGCAAGATATGACTAATTTATAAATTGCCCAAGCCTATTTCTTTTTCTTCTAATTCCAGTGATGGACAAGCAGAGGAAACTGAAACTCGTTTCATTTTGTAATAGCTCTGATGAGAGATTGAGTGAACGTGGAGAGGGATATATGATCACAGGTCCTTATTCTGCACCTACTGGGAACATCTAAGACCTGGGTTTTTCTCTTTGATTGCTCTGTCTGCCCTGAGGGACTTTTCTTCCAGCTGTCCTCCTTCCTCAAACCCATCTTTAAAGACATTTAATAAATGCTGCCTTTATTTTGAAGTTGTCATATTCATTATCAGCTGATTGTAGTCAGAATAAAGATGACAACAGATGTGAAAGAACAGGGCTAATGAGATACAGTAAAAGAAAAGAGACATTTCCAGTGTTCAGGTAAACAGGGCTTTATTAAGCTACATTCTTCTAGATCCTCTGCTCTAGACCCATCCCACTTAGAGTAAAGCCTGAGGCTCCTTCCCTGGCCTCAAAGCCTTGATCTGTCCCCAGCTTCTCGTGTCACTCCTCCCAGCTCTGCTCAGCACCTGGTCTCCTTGCCATCTTCCACCTGAGGCCTTTGCTGTTACAGGTCTGTGTGTCTGTAAGGCTCTGAGCCCCTGGCAAGCAGCATGGCTTATACCTTGGCCTTAGGCTTCTATTCAGATTTCCTCTGCTCAGAGGCTCCCACCCGGGCCACTCCTAGACTAGCAGCCCCTGCCGCACTCTCTAAGCCCATATTGTCCTGTGCGACAGCTGCTAGCCAGCCCTAGTGACTCAGATGTGAATTTTCACCCTAGTTGTGTTGGGCAGCGCAGATACAGAACATCTTCATCATCAGAGGGAGTTCCGTGGGACAGGGCTGCCCTCACCCCTTACCTTGCTTTGTTTTTATTTGTAGCACTCACCACTGCATGCAAGTATGTATTTGTTTGTTTTGTTATCTGGCTCCTCACTGGAAAGAAAACTCCATACAGTCAGGGACTTTGTGTGTTTTGTTCAGTCTCTTATTTTTAGCTCCTCAAAGAGTGACAGGCATAAAATAGAGGCATAAAAAATACTTGTTGAATGAATGATTGGCTCTTTTTGGGTCTCCTTTTAATCCCAGAGGAGATAAGCAGACTTGTTGAGGGAAGTCTATTTTGTCCTGCACTTCCCTGCCCTGGAGAGCCTTTGTGTTAACCCATGTGCTTCCAGGAAGAAATTCAGTTCCTGGCTATGTTTGTGTTTGAGTTTCCCTCGCATGATGTATTTGTCCTGGTGAAAGAAGTAGAACTGACCACATTCACTCTGAGTGCTTATTACCACAATCACAGATGGTCCCTTTCAGATCTGATGGCCCTGGGTTATGCCAGGGAAGTCACCTGCCAGAATGTCTTTCATCATTTAATGGAAGCGAATGTTTCCCAGTTATATAAGAGTAGGGATTGTGTATGACAGTTTTGTAACTGATTATGCTTAGTGCAGATTGTTTTGATGCTCCTCAGATATCTGGTTTCGGGGTGATAGGATCCTGGTAGCTACTTGGGGACAGGAATCCAGGAGCACTGCACCCTTCCTGGGCTCCCCTGCAGACACCCTAGTCCGCTTGCCAATTCCCCTGCAGAGTTGCTCCTTGTAACACTTGCGGGAAAAGCACCCAGGTCTACAGAAGGGTGGCGCTGGGAAAGCTGAGTTAGGACTATCAGCAGGGTTCAGAGCCTTCCCTTTCTGAATCCTTCTCAAGCAAATCTGACCCACCACCTGCAGCTCATCTGCTCTGCTCCACGATTGAAATGCAGTGGATTTGTTTCCCACTGAGGCTGATGTTTTAGTGGAGGAGACAGCACACTTGCTGGCCCACCAAATGATCTGACAGAAACTGAAGTGTGTGGCCAGACTGAGAAACCAATGAACAGATAAATAAATGAATTTTAAAAATTCAACTGTATATGTTTATGTGTGTGTATATGCATCTTGTGCATTAAATAACTGGCACAATAAGAAGAAAATGCCCAAGTTTCAGTTACATAAAAGACTTGAATAAACAGAAAGAAACATATTTTAAGACTTTTAATTACCTTGAAATTAATTTACAAACTTAGTACAATTCCAGTGAAAATTCTAATGAAAATTTTCTTCAAAAATGACTAATTCTAAAGTTCATTTGGAGGAGAAAGTAGATGAAATACAAATAAATATTTGCCAAGAATGAGTCATGAAGGGTCCATTTACTGATAGATATTAAACTTTTAACAAAGCGATAAAAATTAAAGCCAAATGGTCCAAATGGTATGAGGGCAACAGTAGATAAACTACCAATGGAGCAGAATTAAAAACTGGAGAGATACTAATACATATAGGAATTTTGTCTTTATAAAGTAAAAGGGGCATTTTAATAAATGTTTCTGAGATATTTGGTCATTCATTTTTTAAAATTGAAGTATAGTCGATTTACAAAATTGTGTTAATTTCAGGTGTAGAGCAAAGTGATTCAGTTATATATATATATATATTCTGTCTCATATTCTTTTTCATTATAGGTTATAAAAGCTATTGAATATAGTTCTCTGTGCTATACAGTAGGACTTTGTTGTTTATCTATTCTGTAAATAGTATTTTGCATCTGCCAATTCCAAACTCCTAATTTATCCCTCCCCCTGATTATTCATTTTTAAAAGTCCCTTCCTCACACCATATAACAAAAAGAAATTCCAGAACTAAACATTAAACAATGAAACTAAAATGGATTAGAAGAAATACAGTAGTTCTGAGTTGTTGATCTGGCCTCAGGACTCTCTTTTCACTCTTAAACATTATTATGGACAAAAAGAGCTTTCATTTTTATAAGTTGTATCTATTGATATTTACCAACTAAAACTTTTAAAACACAAGAAACGACAAGCGCACAATCCATTAACCATCAGAGCATCAGAGATGTCACCACATATCATGTTGCCTTTGGGAGATGCTGCTATATACTCTCAGGAAAAAATGAAAGTGAAAAAGTTAGATAACATCTCTCAATTGTTACGAAAATTATTTTGACCTCACAGTTTCCTTAAATGGTTTTGGGGGTTCCCTGGGGATCCACAGACTGCACTTTGAGAACCACTGCTATAGAAAATATGCTCACTAAACATGGAATGAAGTCCTGCACTATCTGAGTTAGACTGCTAATCCAGTGAATGGGCATATTCACACCTGAAGAGTTAGAGATGACAGAGTAACCTGAGAAGGGCTTTACATCCAAATATACAGTAAGATCTAAATTAATCATAAGCTCAAGCATCTGTGTAGCCTAAAGATTGGAAGTGAGGATCTCTGGGTGGTAGAAATACATATGATTTTATTTTATTTTTTGTGATTTTCTGAATTTTCCAGTTATTTCTTAATCATGTTTTGGTTTTGTAAGCAGAATGAATATTGCTGTACTAAATTGAATTCAGATACTTCCTCAAAAGACTGTTGCTTACTTTGACTCATTTGAGAATATTCTTTCTACCAGGAGGTCTAGGACCTTCAGAAAAGTTCATATATATATATATAAGCAGGTTTGTTGTTTGGGTAAGGCCTTTAGATTTCAATAATGTGGAATTTGTAGAGATTTAGACAACTGTTGAGGACAGTTTATCCTGGCTTAGGAGAGCTGTTCCTCATAGAGCAAATTTATTGTTTCAAAATTGCATTAAAGGAATGCTAACATACTTAACATTTCCTGGCTCTTTGAATGACTTATTCCTTTAAAATATGCAGATGTGCTAAATACCCTTAATTTTTGTAGCCAGTTTGTTTAAAAATCATAGAAGATTCCTTTTTAAAAACTTAATTTCAATTTTTGATAGGCTTGAAAGAAATACTGTGTTTCATTTTAGAAATATTATCTTAATGTAGACTTTGTTTTTCATCCTGCTTTTCTCAATTAATTCTAATTAGTGAGTTTATGGTATTTTATAACAGAGACCTTAGAAAGGATCTTGGCATTTATCATAACACAGTGTTTCCCATAGTGTATAATGAAGACTGCTTATCGGTGTCATGTTGAGGGTTGGGGCATGCTATTATTAGGAAAGTTTGGGGAATAGTTGGGTAACATATTTAAACAAGGTTCTTTATAACAAGCTGCACTGTGGCTCTCCTAGAGAAGGATCTATAAAATATGAGATAGAAACTTCCCAACTGATTTGACCATAGATCTTTTTCCTTTCAGTGCATGGAGTAGAGCCACATGTTGCAGAATGCACACTGGGGACGTGCTGATCAGACAGCTCCCTCCTGGAGAAAGGGGGAAACCAGAGAGTCAGCCCCATACAGTGCTTATGTCCTCATTTAATAACATTGCTTTATACTCTTTCATTTTACTGGGTTCCTATTTTCAAGGAGGTTCCACTCCAAGAGGGAAGACAATGGCACTTAACCAAAAGGGAAGACATGATTGAATGTCAGGACAGGACCAACTATGCATAACAGGGAGGAGGTGAGAGACTGAGCAATAGTGAAAGGAGATCACTTCATGAAAGAGGTGGCTTTGAACTGCCCCTTGAAGAATGGTAATTTACACATACTTACACTTCAGTTCAGAGGTTGGAGGGCCAGAGGCATCCTTAAATGACCAAAGTCTGCTGTCAAAGATTTGAGCAGGCTGGGATGATGCATCAGTATCTATTCCTTCATCTCAAAATGCATTCTCCTCTTTCCCCAAAGCTTCTTTTCAGAATGCTGTCTCACTGCAGTTACGGGATTCTGCATTTTAATGCTGATCACCTTCAACTCTCATTACTATTTCACAAGGTTAGGCTATATAAAGTAGCGATGTGGATGTTTTTACATAGTATTTAGAGCTCCTACAAGGCCATGCCCATCTTCTAATCTTCCTGCTGTCTCCAGAGCCTGGCTCCAGACCATTAAAGTCCAGAGCTCAGCATGCTGATCTTTTTTTGGACAGTTTATATAAACCCCAGAGGTTCCAAACCTGTGCTGAATAAGCCTTTCAACAAACATTTCTTCTAGAATAAGCATATTCATAATCTAGATGGTATACTGCACCAAATCTCTTGAACTATGCTCTTTTAATCATGAAAAAAACAGAGTATTTTATTGAATTTAATTTATTCCTCGATAAAATTGATTTTGAGCCTTTAAAAAAAAATCACCATTTTCAGACATACATGAGATGGCCTTAATGAAGAAGTATCTGGTTGTTTATAATCAGCCCTACTTGCAGTGTGGGTGGTTATGAATAGTAAATATTGCCTTTCTTTCTGACATTCATCATAAATTAAAATGTTTATTAGTTTGGAGTGATGCATTATAGTATCCCTCAAATATATCAGAACTTATGGCAACTTTCAGATGTTCATGTCCATGTCTTTTTAATATTTTAATATTTTGTGGCATTGCACTAATCCAACATGTGGTTGGTCTTATGTCCGTAAGAGATGGAAAGTGACACGGCCCTTATCAGGGTGGCTGGTGCGCTCTGTTATCATACAGCACAGAGCTAACGTGAAACGCTACTCCCCACTTCTCGGGTTTCCACTCAGGTACAGGAATGTCCAGTGCTCCCCAGGAGAGACAGATGTGGGACAAACAGCTTACAACACCCCTCCCCCCCGCCCATAGGTACCCTCCCTCCTCCCCAGGAAAGAAGGAGCGATTTCTCTGGGGAACTGAGGGGATGACCTTGGCCTGTGGGCATCAGCCCTGTGGGAGGTGCTGTCTCTGCAGGCCTGCAGCGCTGGGAAGCTCCCCAAACACCCCACCCCCGAAGGAGCCCTGCTCAGTCCAGCGTCCTGGACCACCTGGGGAGAAGGCGTGACTTTAGGGATGAAGTGTCAGCTCAGTTCTCCATCAGCAGCAGGTGATCACTATTTGTCTGCTGTGTTGAATGTCTCCATTTGATCCAAATTTAAGAGGGGAAGAGGATTGTTATCTAATATGCCCCACCCCCAGATGCCAACACACCAGAGATCAGCATGTATATATCTAGACGTGGGAGGTGGGGGCTGTCTTCTGTTGCAGCTCTGCTGCTTCAGACCTCTGTTTCCATCACAGGCTCCCATTTCCACTAAGACGTGATATATATATTGGATAAGTGGTTGGGCTCTGGAGTAGCATTAGTCTGGGTTTGAATTCTTGGGCGGGTTTCAGTTTCCCCATCTGTAAAATGGGGGTGTAAGAGTTCCTACCATATATGACTGTTGTGAGGATTGCTGTTGTGTGATAATACTTCTGAAGTCCTTAACACGTGGTGCACCTGACAGGTGAGCTGTTACTATTGCTGTCACTGCTCTGAGTGCACTGTGGCTTTAAAGGTGCCTGAATAGAGTTACTAAAATGAGGGACTTGTCCAGCATCCAGAGGATTCTAGAAAGTATGGGGGAGGAGGAGCTCCCCAAGATCTTTTGCTGTGGTGCTGCGATCTTTTGTCATGGTGGTGATGAGGGAAGAAAAGCAAAGAAAGGACTGCAGGTTTGGGCCCAGTGTGGGGAGACTGGAGAACATGTTTGAGTGCGTGGAGTCTGTGCATCCTGGGAACATGTGTAGGATGGTTTTGAAATAGTTGGTGGTCGGGGCTATGTGCTATTTGGCATGAACTGTCAAAGAAAGAAAACTAAAACTCTTTTTTTTTTTTTTTACCAGAATAACGCTCATTTATGTGTGTGAGCTATTATTTGTGCAAAATGATTGTCACACACAGTGACTGTGCCTGTCATTAATGTATCAGATAAGCTTTCCTGTAAATATTATTCATTTGTAACAGCTGCTTCTGTAAATGTAGTTTTTGGGCTCAGTGGTAGCATGTGTGCCTAGCATGCACAAGGTCCTGGGTTCAATCCCCAGTATCTCTGTTTGAAAAAATAAATAATAAATAAAACCTAAATTACCTCTCCCCCTGTTAAAAAAAAGTTTAAAAAATTTATTTTTTTAAATGTAGTTTTTAATTACCTGTGGGTCCTGCCACTTAGCATCATTAGCAGGGCATCTAAGCAAGCATTTATTAAATGCTAATTGTAGGAGATACTGTTAATATTCTGACCAAATACTCTCGGATTCCTTTCATTGTCTTGGAGCTCTCCTCCTGGCTTCAGTGTGTCTTTGCGTCCATCAGCCAGCACCTGTATCTCTTCAGAGGCCCACCTTTGAGCTACTGGAAGCACTTTGCCTTTGATGCAGCGAGCTGGAAGCGCCTGTGTCCATCCTTGCCCCGGGGCCGGGGGGCGCTTAGCCAACAGTGGGCAGGTGTGGGAGCAGGAAAGCCCAGCATTTTTGCCTTGAGTGGGAAGAACTCTGAGACACAACATTCCTGAATTACTCTGCAGATTCAAGCTGAAGCTTGCCCCCCCAGGATACTGCCCAAAATTGCAGCCCTGCATCGATTGTCCCCTTCCCACTCCACCCTGCTTCTCCCACTCCCTTACCAGCTTGTCTGCAATAAATGATTCACACCCAACTCCTCATCACAGCCTCTGTCTGGGGAACCCAAGTTAAAAACACTTAATGTGTGTCAAATTCTGTCCTGGACACAGTGTGAACACCGTCTCATCTAATCTTCAGCACAGTGTAAGGTACATCATCGTCCTTATTTCCTGGCGAGGTACTGGCCTGAATAAAGAAGGGGCAGCTTCTCTGAGGGTAAGAGCTTCATTGCTGTTTTCTTTCCTGCCCTCCTGGCCTGCTGGCATCTTATTTAGCACGATTATATTATCTTTTGAAGTTGAACCAACATCTTGGGCTAGCTTATCTGAACAAACAAGACCATATATTAAGGTTATTATCCATAGAAAGCCCATCACTGGTGAAACTTATCACAGTAATTCTTGTTTCAGAACCTATAGGATGATTAGCAAAGAGGCTATGAAACCATTTTTATATGGGATAGACAAGTTACTGGAACGACTAGGAAGAACGCTGCTGCATTTACTAAGACCTCAGGGGCGCACGGTGTGAGGCGGTTGGGGAGAAGGGGTAGGCCTCTGGGGTCAAACCTCTGAGCTTGAGTCTCAGCACTGCCTTTGACAAGCTTTGTTACCTTGGGCTACTTATTTAATCTTGCTAAGCCTCAATTTTCTCACCTGTAAAATGGGCCCTATAATATCTGTTTCGTAGGATTGAGTAAGGATTAAATAAAAGAATACAAGAGTGTGTACAAAGTTCTTAGCACAATGCTTGGCACAGAGTAAGCACTCATTCAGCCCAATTTTCATTAAATCAGTGTTTGGCACGTGTACGTGGTGTTAACAGGTGATTCATCCCAAATGGAGGAACGGTGTTTGCAGACACTGATTTTAATGTGAGAAGCAGCCTGCATGGATGTCCTCGTGGGCCACGCCTGGTGCACGGGCCACACCTGCGAGCTGCTGCTTCACATGCAAGTGTGGCCTTCTGACACAGATCCCGGTCTGCCATCTTCCTGGTGACCTTTGGGATGAGCCTAGCTTTTTGCATTTTTCCACTTACCAGAAAGGGAAATATCCGTAGAATACAACTCTGCCCCCTGAATAACCTTCCAGTGCACTAGCCAAACATCTTGCGCATTTTCCAAGATTGCATAGTGTAGATGGTACAAGCTTATTTTTTGTTTATCATTTTGTTTTGGGGCCCTAGATTCACATGCAGTTGTAAGAAGTAATAGAGAGAGATGCCCTACACCTGCCCTTCACCGAGTTTCCCCCGTGGCATCATCTACAAACATCTGGATTTAAACAGAATTTTTTAATAAGTATTCATATTTGTCCTTGTTTATGCAAAAGCACTGAAAAATCTTCTTTGTTTTAGTGAGACTGCAAACTATAAGACCCAGTCTCTTCCATTAAGATCTGAAAATCAAGTGGAGCCTCACTTTTGGCCTGAGGAACCTGAAGAACTTACGTACACATGGTCTTTGTTTTGCCTCAGAGTCAAAGAGACTTGTACAAGAAGCATTTTTTTTTTTTCCAAAAACAAACCGTTTAATTGTAAATTTTTTAAAAAATTGTTTTCATTGCGCATGTGATTAGATCACTTAGGGAGTTAGAGTCATCCATTTTCTAGGACACCAGTCCTGCTTTCTGTCATAGAGATGGCTCCCACTCAAGGACCATTTGAGGGGGTGTGAGCCCTTGAAGCACGTGATGAGACTGCAGCCAGGAACAAAAGCAGGAAAGCCAAACGCAGTCAGTTTAGTTACTGTTTCTTAGGAAGAGCAACCGCAGAAGCTTCCCGTTGCCAACAGGCACGGTTCGCGGCGGCGTGTTACAGTGGTTCAGGGCCTGTCCTCGCTCTCCAGTCTTTGGATCCCCTTTAAGGGCGTTTGTGTGCTGTTGTGCCCAAGCAGCAGCTGGTGTGCAGTGTCTGATGTGATCATCAACTTCTGGGTAGTAGAGGAGTTGGCTTTATTTATTGTGTGAAATGTTTTAATTTCACTTTTCATTTTTAAACTAGGGAACATCTCTCCATCTGCAGCATCACTTATCCATTATTGTCCCTTCTTCCCTTCTCTCTTTTCCTGCCTCCTTCTTAACTTTCTGAGCGCTCCATCCTCAATCACTTCTTGCTGCCTTCCCATCTAACTCTCCTCTGGATCCCTCAGCTCTCCAAAAAAGAAAGGAGAAGAAGAACAAACAGAAACACCCTTCATCAAGACATTCCACCGAAAGCCTTGTAATCGTGTTTGTTTTCATTTCATTTTGTCATTTTCTAAAACACAGGCCTGAGCAGGGCCGTGCTTCTGTTCTGCCCACTGGGCATTTGTTGGTTTTCCATGGTAATGATGTACAGTTCGTTTATAAACAAACATCCTATTGTCTTTATTGCTGGGTTTGTTTGTGATGTCTGAACGAGCAGTTTTAGTATATGTTTATAATAGCTGCTTACAAGTGTTTTACTCTGAGTGCAAAAGAACGAAGTAGAATTGACCTTTACATAAACCAGTGTTTGGGATGCTGCTGCAGTGCAGGGCTTGGGGAATTAATGATGGGGGGAGAATGATTTTTTCACCTTCATGTCATCTATGTACAAGGTGGCCTGACTCCTTACTTGGGCCACCGGAGGAGACAGCCCAGTGGACAAGTGAAAGAAGTCAGCCAGAGTGTAGTAAGTCAAGACATAAGGGGCTACCCGTGAGAAAGAAAACCTAGTGATGGGTCATGGGAGGCTGCTGACTCGGTCTCCAGGACAGCAGCTAACTGGAGTGGCAGTCAGAGGAGTCAAGGGAGGGAGTGTGTGTTGGGGAGTGTCTAGAGATGGAGAAGGCAGGGACAAAGCCTGGGGTTCTTACAGGGTCAGTTGTGAAGGGACACTGCATGTGGCTGACCTGTCTCTGCTGGCCTGTGGGTGGTTTCTGAAGGGGCACCCCCATCACTGGACAAGCCCCATGTTATAATTCAGTGATTATCCAAAGTGTCTGTGAAATCATTTGATGAACACTGCCAATTTCTATGGATATGACTGCCGTACTAGGGGAAAATACTCACTGTCAGCTTTGGGTGCCGCGTGAGTCTCTTATTATTTATTGGAAGGAGATACAAGGAAGGTAGACGGAAGTGTATTTTATAAATATTTACAACATACTTCAGAGATATTGCAGGTTGGGTTCCAGACCACTGCAATAAAGTGAATATTGCAATAAACCAAGTCACCCAAATTTTTGGTTTCCCAGTGCTTATTAAAGTTATATTTACACTATACTGTAGTTAGTTAAGTGTGCAGTAGCTTTATATCTAAAAAAAAAAGTATAGTACCTTAATTAAAAAATACTTTATTGCTAAAAAATTGCTAACAATTATCTATCTGAGCCTTCAGCAAGTCATAGTAGTTACATCAAAGATCACTGATCACAGATCATGTAACAAATATGATAATAATGGAAACATTTTAAATATTACAAGAATTTCCAAAATATGACAGGGAAACAAAATGAGCAAATGTTTTTGCAAAAATGACATCAATAAACTTGCTGGACCCAGGGTTGCCACAAATCTTCAACTTGTTAAAATTGCAGTATCTGCAAGGTGCAGTAAAGTGGAATGCAGTAAAATGAGGTGTGCTTGTGTATGATTTGATAGCCTTGCATATAGCGGTGCTTGCTTGCTTTGTTTTCTTCATTGTGGGGAAATGAGGTCAGCAGGATTCTTCTGTTATTCTGGGTTTGCCTTTGCAGAGTGTGTACGTATCTGTGAGCAATACTGTTTTTCTCAGTCAAGGTCTATGTTTCTAGCACTTTTGAAATATGTTGGCTGTACTTATAAAGATGCAACGTGTCTCATTGTATCTTCAGGGGAGTGCTTGTGTATTCTATGCAAAGTTACCCAGGAGACAGAGTTCCTTAAAAACAAAACAATAATAATAGCAAAAACCCTAGGTACTCCAAGTGCTGATCACACTTGAGCAGAGAACCAGCAGTGTGCTCAAAAGAAAGGAAAAGCTAATTCTGTGTCTTAGTCTGTGGGGCGAGTGAAATGAGACCAAGAAATAGATGATGGAAAAGACATAGAAGGAAGTAATAGATCTCTCCTGTGCTTTGTCTTCTCTTGCAGTTCCGTTTTGAACCCAAAGTGGATGATGCTGTCACGACTGAACCACTGACCTGAGGCTGTGAAAAATTCCCGTCTTCTCATTGGCCAATCTGTTGAGATAAGATGGAAGACTCCTACAAGGATAGGACTTCCCTGATGAAGGGTGCCAAGGACATTGCCAGAGAGGTGAAGAAACAGACGGTAAAGAAAGTGAATCAAGCAGTGGACCGGGCCCAGGACGAATACACCCAGAGGTCCTATAGTCGGTTCCAGGACGAGGAAGAGGAAGATGACTATTACCCACCGGGAGAAACCTATAATGGGGAGGCCAACGATGACGAAGGCTCCAGTGAAGCTACTGAGGGTCACGACGAAGATGATGAAATCTACGAAGGGGAGTATCAGGGCATCCCCAGCATGAACCAAGGGAAAGACAGCATCGTGTCAGTGGGGCAGCCCAAGGGTGATGAGTACAAGGACCGCCGGGAGCTGGAGTCCGAGAGGAGAGCTGACGAGGAAGAACTAGCCCAGCAGTATGAGCTGATAATCCAAGAGTGTGGCCACGGCCGCTTTCAGTGGACCCTTTTCTTTGTCCTGGGCATGGCCCTGATGGCGGACGGCGTGGAGGTGTTTGTCGTGGGCTTCGTGTTGCCCAGCGCTGAGACAGACCTGTGCATACCAGACTCCGGATCCGGGTGGCTGGGTGAGTGTGACACGTCAGAGATGCATTCGGAAACTGCTTTATTTGTCGAACACTGTTAACATGTAGAATAAGTACTTTCCATGTGAAGCCCTGCATTTTTCCCAACACTTGAACAATTTTAAACATGCAAAGGAATCAAAAAATGGTACAGTGATGCCATATACACCCAGCACCCAGGTTCTTTAGTTAACGTTTACTCGATTTCTTTATCACCTAACCATCTATCTATTCATCTATCCCACTTTTATTTTTATGCATTTTAAAGTAACTTAGAGCAGTACATTTTAACTTACACTATTAGAACGTTGCATTTATTTCTCCTTTGTTTACTTCCAAAGATAGGCCCTTGGAAGTTAATAAAGCCATGACATGAAACTTGTCTGATACTTGTCTAATTACAGAGGTTAATTCTACAAAGCTCTGACAAATGTGATTTCAAATTCCAGATTTCAAATTTTAAGTATAATACTATGGTTTAAATACTTTTGGGATCCTGCCGATTTTTATTTTTTCTGTAATCTGTGTGTATGTTTGCTTCCTTGTTTTTTTCAACTACCCTTATTTGTAGAAGTTTCTCTAAATGACTTTTTCTTTTTCAAAGTTTGTGCCTTTATGCCTACACTGGCAAAACTTCCTCTCCTCAGAGGACTTAAAAATCTACTTCAAATCATATTAGTATTTAAATTATATGTGTTAAAATAACATGACCTCTCTATTAAATATCTGGAGAGCAGGTTTGATTTTTGTGTTACAGTTACCATGCACTGAAGGTTCATGTTGTTGCAAAGCTGTAGTTAACACCCCCACTTACCTCCCTGTGGGAGGGAAGATCGGAAGGCCAAGAACCATGAACACGGCAGGCTATCCCAGAAACTTAAGGCCCATGGCAAACACTTGGTAGGCTTTCCAAACCCCTTCGGCTGAGCTTACCTCAGAGAATATGTTTGTGTGCATATTAAATCTTTCTGTGTTTCACAGTCTGTGAAAGAGAGAAAAAATATTGGCATCTCTATTTCCAAGGGACTTTTTAAAGCTAAAGCTTGACAAACAGAAGTGTACAGCTCTTTTGTCGTTTAGTGAATAACTCTTACTCAGTAATGCTATCATCATTGATGCATAAAAAACAATTAAATACCATCTACTAATCTGCTCTGTGACAACACAAGAGAGAAACATGCATGAGAGAAGAATTGACAGCTTATTCCTTTAACCCTTGTTTCTTTTATATGACCCACTCCTAGCATTTGCTTCTTTCATTGCCTAACTAGAAGACATGGGTCCAAGGGAGGGGCGAAGGGGAGGGGCCAGGGGGCAGAGAGTGTGTGCTTTTTGCTAGTAGACTCATTTGCGTGTTCAACCATCAAAATGCAGAACACGGTTCCGAGGAGAGTCCTCAGTTATTGGTCAGATCAGTCGTTTAGGCAAATCGCTTTCATATGTAGCACTGTATTTTGTTTTTGTTTTTTTCCTTTGGTGAGCAAGAATTCCCACTGTAAGCCTGGGCATCAAAATACTTATCAAGATTTTGCTAACGAAATATATCAGTAGCATGTTTTAAGAAGATAGAGCCTTAGAAATGCATCTCCACAGACATTTAATAATTGCAGGCTTAAATTTAGAATAACAGTCTTTTCATGTCATGCGCCTAGCTTTTGTATTGGAATCATTTCAGAAAGACCTGAGCTAAGCTTACCCTCGTGCCTTCATCTTCTCGGTGCTGAATGGAAGCGCAGTGTTACACGTGATGCTCTTATCAGTCTGTCCCATAAACCCGTAAACCCTGATGATGTTACACACCCCTAGGTGGCATACACCAGTGTAGATAATGCTGTGGGACAGCTGAGCATGGATATTTTCATCCCTCCATAAACGATGCCTGCTTTAGTGAATTAAAAATGTGTCCCCAGGAGTGTGCCGTTTCACTTCATGTTGTGAGTCCCCCACAGAAGCATTTTAATTGTCCTTACTGAGTACAGACTCATTCTGCTCGCCACACGGTAGGCCAATAAATCAGGAGATGAGGTGTTAGAGCAAAGAATAGTGACTTTACTCAGAAAGCTGGCAGACCCAGAAGCTGGCAGACTAATGTTCTGGAGAACCATCTTCCCCAAGTCAGAATTCAGGCTCCTTTTATACTAGAAAAGGAAGTGGGTATGCTTGGTTGTTGCAAACTTCTTGGTGTCTGTGGAGATGTATTTCTAAGTGTAGGAATCTTTTGTTCTTGCCGCTGTCCACGTGGGTCAGATCATAGTGTCCCTGTAAACCTCCAACAAAACGAACATTATTTTCTATTCTGCAACTTTATATGAATGGAAAAATTTTAATATCCTTAAAGGTCAGAGCCTTGAGAATAGGCTGTCCTATATTTCAGGCTACAGGCAACATCCTTTTACAGAAGGTGCAGAGCCAGCAAGACTAAGCCTGGGAAACAGAGCACATGGTTAAAGTCAAAGGAACAGATCTAATATGGAGTCAGATTTGCTCTTTTCTATTACAGTCCCACAACTGTGCCTTCCAGTCCCACATTTCAATTATTTTGCCATTGCAATTTCACTTTAATTGCATTCTAACAGCATCTTTTTAAGACAAGCATGTAAATTGTTTTGCCATTTTCATTTCATTGAGTAATGGCTTTGTAATATAATTACCACACTAAGTCATTGCAGTGGGATCAAAAGGTGAGGCAGAAAGTTGTATGACCCTTGTTTGGTGGCCTTTGGAGGGGATAGATTTGCAAAGTAATTTCTCATTTGCTACTCAGCATTGTGTCATTTCCCTCAAGGAAGACCAGAAACGAGAAGCATTAACCAATTTATGTTTGAATTATTTGGAAGATAGAGCCTCTCTTTGTGTTTGCTTGAAGATTGACTTCCAGGCTGCTAAGGGCACACCGTGTGTGTGTCTGTGCATTTGGTCTGTGTGCATATAGAACAGCTTCATTTGGGCTGGGAAGAGGTTAGGGTAAATATTTAATTCATTATCTGATGAGCTGTTCTTTAAAGGAATAAGTACCATCACTTTAAGATAATCCATTTTCAATTGACAAAGTCCATTAATTGAACATTTATTATGTGCAAAGCACAATGTTACCAAGGGGATAATAGGACCAAAAAAAAAAAAGGACAAGGTCTGTGTATCCAAGGAAGTTGTAGTCTAGTATGGAGAAATGACAGATGTCTGCATGCTTCCGGGACAAGGAAGCAAGTATCAATAGCCAGAAGAGAAGTGTAGATAAAGAGACTTCAGGCTGGTTGACCACATAAGGAATAAGGACTGACTAAGGCAGTAGAAGGAAGGTGCTTGTTCCTGGAGTAGAGTCAGCAGAGATTTTGTCGTTGATTAGTTTGGAAGCAGGAGGAAGAGGGCAGTTGATGAAAGGAAGGCAGTTCATCTAGTCAGGTAACACAGAGTACAGGTTTTAGGACAGGGGAGAAAGAGGAAGGGTGTAGTTTTAGACTTACCACTTTGAGATTTGGGGGGATGTCCTAAAAGGAGAACCCTGTGGGCTGCTGCCGATTTGGGCTGAAGTGCTGAGCGTTTTGAGAGCCATCTCATATAAGATGAAACTGCCAAGGACCTTAACCAGGGAGAGGGTGGATTCCTGCCCAGTACTATTTGTGGGAGTGACGGTGAGGAAGATGTCATTAAGGAGATTGAGAAGGAGAAGCATCCCGGAGAGGGGGGATCTGGAAGTTGCTGCAAGAGGGAAGGGGTGTGTGACTCTTAGGTGCTGCAGGGTCTTGTAGTAAAGGTTGAAATGGGCCTCTCCGGTCTAGCATTATAAGAAGTTTTTGCCTGCTGCTACTGGTTCTCAAAACAAATGTGCAAGGCCAGGAAGTTTCTTTTACAGGAGGAGTCTGTGTGTTGAGTGAAGTGACAACATGTCCTCCAGATTCCCAGCCCCCGTCACAGGGGAGCACAGATGTAAAGCACCCCCTCCCGCCCCGACACCGCAGTGCTGTGCCTTACAGAGGATGCTGTGTGAGTGAGCCTTTCCCAGCACATCTTAGGTCCTGTCCAAGGGTTGTAGAAGGGGGCAGGTGGGGTTCTAAGAAAACCCTAGACAGGAAAGATGCGGGTCCATTTCAGCCTAAAGCTCAGCCCCAGCCCCAGCCCAGCTCTCGGCCATCAGAGCAAAGCAAGCACCTCACTGACCCCTCCTCCCTTCAGAGAGGCTGGTTTCTCTCTCAGGGCCCTGTTTGCTCGTAAAACCCACCAAATAGATCCAGAGCCCAATCGTTATTGGTCCAACTGCTTTCTTGCTGGGGGTTACAAAGCTTAGTAATTTTTACGAACTAAAACATTATCATGGCCAAGTGTTGACATGGACAGAATAGATGGAGAATAATATAGTCTAAACCAAAATATACCTGATAACCAAACCAGAACTAAATGATAACTAAACATCCACTATGTGTTTCTTCTATCTTTTATCAGTTTCCACATGCCTGGGTGATTTTCAGGACAGGAGTTTTAGTGGTGTAGTTGGGACAAAGCCAGATTACTATAGGATAAAAAGTGAATCAAGTTAAGAAAAATGGAGCTAGCAAGACTATTTCATTAAGTAAGCATTAGTTGAGCGCCAGCTGTGAGCTAAATACCTAGCAAGGTACACCAGGTGATAATGTCCCCCTCTTAAAGAGGCGGAATGGCAGAAGTTAAAATAAAGAGAAGGAATGTAAGCCCTTTGGGATCAGGAGTTTTTGTCAACGTTGTTCACTGCTGTATCCGTCTGCCCGGATCAGTGCCTGATACATAGTAGGATCTCAGCAAATATTTGTTGAATGAATGAATGATATCTCTGAAATCATTTACACTTTGAGACCCCAGTGAAGACATATGTAAAGTAGGAATGTGTTATTTGAATGGGAATTCATTGGTATTGGAGGAACACAGAAGGGGAAGTAATGGATGTGGATGTTGCCAGCGCTCTTCTAAATGCTGCTCAGGGTTGGGGTGCCCTGACCTGAGGATTAACCTATCTGGTTTGAGGGCCACATCTATTTCTACTGCAGTAAAGGCTGTATTAGGCAGTCTTGCCCTGGAGTTTGTGAAGACATGAATCCTACAGCTAAGATCTCTTGTTCTAACTGCATGCTCTAAAGCAACATGAAGATTTCAAATTCAGCTCTGTAGAATTTGCCCATCAGGAATGTGCTTCCCAAAGGATTCCAGTCTTCTTGGCAGTTCTGTTTTCTATTTTAATTAACGAGGCTTTTTCCACCAACCTATGGTGAGGTTGACTACTGGGAGGCTACTTCTGAGAGATGGCTCTGTCCTTGGTGTGCTGACATGTCCAGTTTGTGAACATGTAGGACCAAGGACCAAGGTCCATACCAGGACTGGGAGGAGGTAGCTATCGCCTTGGAAGGGCTGCTAGGGTCAACTTCTGGGTTTCGCAGAGAAATTGCCCATCTTCAGTACATACTAGTTCTCCATCTACAATATTGGCTAGATTTGATTGGCATGTTGGACAAAAACATGGATAGACCAAGAACATTAAAGCATTAAGAAAAATATATTTGTATGTAGGAATGGAATATTACTTGACTTTTTTTCATTTCTAGATCCTCTTTAAAGCTTTTAAAATATTTCTGAATAATTCTAGAATAAATACAGATTTTTGTGAGTTTAGGGTATAGTTTTGGCTAGAAATGGAGCAGTGATTTTCATTTTACTCAATACTTTGCTGTTAATCATATCAAGTCAGAGTATTTGCCATTCCTGTATCTTCCACTGACAACTATCATGCTCATTCAACAAAAATACATGGTGCACCTACCATGTGACAAGCACTGTTTTAAACTCTAGAGACACAATAGTAAATAGAACAGAAGAAAATCTCTAGTAACCTTAAGCATGTCTTTTAACCTGTCTTCTACAGTGTTTACCTGGATGGAGTGGAATTCCTTGGAATGCACAGAATTCTCTTTCTCTTTCATTCTCTCTCTTTCTCTTAATTTTCTTTGCTACTTATAGAAGGGCTAGTTTCTCCTTGAAGGCCACTTGGATGTATATGACTTGAATTCATACCTTATTTCTCTTTCTCCATCCCTCTATATGCTCTCCTCTTCCTTTAGGTATTAGCAGAAGAAGAAATATTCTACTGGAATTTCTAGCTGCTTTCTATCTAGATGTCTGTGTTTTTTGGGGGGGGGGGGGAAGACAGCTTCAATTTTCCAAGATCCCCTTTTTTTAGTCCCATTGATGCTGTTTGCCACTAGACTGCAAGCAGAGTTCAGTGACTGGCTCCCTGTGTGTGGAGCCAGTCTTTTCAGGGTGTGCAGCCCCCCTGCCCAGTGCCACCAGGTAGAGCAGCATATCCAAGCTGATAACAAAGAGTGATGCAGAGTTTTTCCTCTTTTAGCTTTATTCCAAAATTTTGATCATTTGGCATCTGGGTGTGCTCTAAATTTTAAGATCCAAAGCTTTGTACCCTAACAGTGTATGTTGCAGGTTTCAGGATCAGCAGTTCGTAGGCTGCCCAATCCCTTTGTCCTCTCCGTCTGCCTCTGCATCTTGGAGGGAGGTTCGATCTCTGTTGTGGGCGCTCCCTCTGGCTCTGTTTAGCCTCTCGCTGTCATAGTGATCCTAATTGGAATTAAAAATTTACTGGCTCCTAGAGAACATCCTGTCTACCAACACTAGCAAAATCTTATTTGGATTCATTATTGCCAAATTGGAAAAGAAGACTCAATAACTCATTGCCGTTATATTCCTGGGTCTTATTTGCTCAGGTCTTTCACATCCTCCTGAGAGAAGAGAGGTTTCTGACACTGGAATGGAGTTGGACCAAGTAGCCTGAAAAGATCCCTGCATCCAAAGAGTCTGTGATCCATTTTTATAGAACAGAAGTGAACAGAAGCTCCAAGTTCCTTTTCTGAAACTTGCCAATAAATAGCATTCT
The DNA here is from genome assembly GCF_036321535.1 of Camelus dromedarius. NCBI lineage: Eukaryota > Metazoa > Chordata > Mammalia > Artiodactyla > Camelidae > Camelus > Camelus dromedarius. The sequence continues at coordinate 50,332,042 of NC_087438.1, forward strand.
GGGACTGTGAAAGTGTGACAGGAAATGCCCTTCTGTCACTCAGATGGTCCCTGATGGATTTCCCACAATATAGCTTTGAACCTGAAGGCTGATTCTTGCATCCTGAATTCCTATATTCCTACGTACTAAATTGCTCCTGGATGAGGATTCTGATCCACTGGAAGTATTGGATTTACACATCCCTGTTTAGCCTGGGACTCACCCTGAAGTCCCTGGAGAACTTGGCTTAGGGAATTTGTTAATTGTGGGCTTTAGTTTAAATAAGGCAATCTGAATTGTTAATCACCCAGTACCTGGATCAAGCCAAATACAAACAATACAGACATAGATTTTAATTCCAAACATCAAGACACAGTTGCCCCTTTTCATGGTAAATCTAACGTCTCAATATTCTCACATAAAAAGAGCTTTTATAGGACCTAAGTTTCCTACAGAACACTTCAGAGTGTAGGAAACCGTTTGATTACATTCCTGTTGAAGGATTAGTCTGATAAATTGCTGATGTAAGTATTCCCAACTCACGTATTTGCAAACTGACATTCTTACCATAAACTTTGAAATTTCTTATCAGCCTTTAAGACTGTGAGAGGAATAGTAAAAGAGGTCCTTGGGTATAGTTCTTACCTTCAGTTTCAGAACTGAGGTCTTTAATCAAATACAAAATGATGAGGGAAACAATGACTTCTTCCAATTAAAAATTTTAAATGTAAGGAATTTGCTTAAAAATAAAACATAATGATCTTTAAGTTATTTTCACATCTCTCTGTTAAAAATGGTTAGGTTGATAAATTTTGTTATGTGTATTTTACCACAGTGAAAAAAACTCAGTCTTCCTGTGCATATTAAGAATGAGCAAATAGTTTTAAATATTGGAATATGCTTATTTTCTGCCATTAAATTTATTTTTTCACTCTCAAGACAGAGCCTGAAAACAAGAGAAGCTGACAGCTGAGAAACTGCTAAAAACCCTAATGAAAGTACTTTCCATAGCCAACTTACATTGTGGGGCTGCCATGTACAGTTGTGCAGGTTGGGACCTGCACAAAGGCACCTGGCTGGTGGTGAAGGGCCTGGGATCCAGCCCTCCTACTCACCAAGCCATTCACCTTGGCTGGGGGCTGCTTCCACCAGCGTAGAGGAGGGGGAGACTTGCTAATTCTTCTATTCCAAAGTGGTTCCTTTTTGTCCTTCATCCACCCAGATGAGCCTTCTCCCAGTCACATAGAGGTGCCTTTTGTACCTAGAATTGGGAATCTACATCAGATAGTGAGGAACCCGAGGGGATTCAAAAGGAGACGGGAGATAAGAAACCATGATCTTACTCTTCCAAGAATTTAGGGCAGATTCAGAATATTCAAAAGAGGAAAAAAGATAAAAGGGAAAAGTGTAACTATAAAGTGCCACTATAGCTCTAAACATTCAGAACAGTTACAGTTGATGGATTTGAAGTACAGTGAGATTAGTATGAGGTTTATTTTAGCACATCATGTGTCAGACTAGCTTAAAATATTCAGGAAATGTTGAGAAATGAGGGACTGCCTTTTAATGACTCAGAGCAATAAAACTGGGGAGACTAGACCTAAAAGGGACTCTGAGCCTTTGAAAAATGCTTCAGTCAGGGTTCTTCAATCCCATTCCTAACCAGGGAGCACATGAGGTTTGATGAGGTTTTTTTCGGTGGTGGTGGGGAGAACAGGAAATGATATTTACAACTTCCATCAATCATTGGTTTCATTGTCTTAAGGCTCTTATTTTACTCATTCCAAAATCTGACACCAGGAAGTTTCTTTCCCAGGAATGGGATGGAAACCCAGTCATCAGAGTGATCAAGTCCCTTCCACCTGGGGCTGGTGTCTGGCTCAGCAGGACTGGCGGTCGCTTGGCTTTTGCAGAGGCACCACTCTGCCCTCTGTCTAGGGCTGAGTGTGAGAGCATAGCCTCCTCTTTGTGTCCTTTGGAGGCAGGCTGCTGCTCCAGAGACTCCGGGTGGAGAATTTGGATGATGCGAGGCCCAGAGCCCCAGGACATGTGGGGGGCGGGGGGTGGATTTCCGGATCTGATCATGATTAGACGTGGGTTTTCCTTCCAACACTAACCTGTGTGTCTGGCATCTCAAAGGCAAGAATTGGAGCCAAATCTAAAATCAGAGGAGTGGGCATATCAAAGCAGTGCTGTCCTTCAGCCCCTGAAGGAGAGTCTCTGGGTGGAGGGCAGGATGGGTGCCCTTGGGTGGTGGGCTTCAGGCTTTTCCCACCTCATCTGCCTATCTTAGTCTTGCGTTCTGAGTAAGCTGCCTTCTCTAGAAACTTTGCACTGTTGTCCTCAGCAATTGACATCAATATAATTACCATTTAAAAAGGGAGAGAGAAGGCTCTGCTTTAGGACAACAGACTGATAGTTACTGATGAGGGAGTTCTCACCCACACAGAAGATCCCCACCCTGAATCTAAAAAAGGACACAAGTGATCTTATTTACAAAACGAAGACAGACTAACAGACGTAGAAAACAAACTTATGGTTACGAGGGGTGGGGCAAATAAATTAAGAGTTTGGGATTTGCAGATACTATTGTATATAAAATAGATAAACAATAAGATCCAACTGTATAGCACAGGGAACTAGATTTACACCTTGTTATAGTCTATAATGAAAAAGAATATGAAACTAATGTTACGGAAATGACAGGCCAGCCAAGAAACAAGCACCACTCGGACGGTTGGAGTACTCAGATTTATTACGCTGGTGGGCTCAGAGGGGCTTCTGCTCCGAAGCTCTGAGCACCTCCAGGACGTGCGCATGAGGTTTTATAGGGTTAATTACAAGTATGGGGCTATTAGCCAATAAGGTTCAAACAACAAAAAGCAAGGACTCAGTACACTGAAGCTTATCAATTCGGAACAGATCACATTACTGACACTTGTTGAGCTTGGATTTACGAGTTAGCTTGTTAGCCCAGTAAACTGACACTAAACTTCAGATTTACGAGTTAGCCCGGCAGAACTTATATCAGTAAACCGACACTTATCACACTTAGATTTGTGACTTAGCTCATTAGCCCATCTGGGCTTTTCCTTCACACTAACACAACATTGTACCTCAGTTTTTAAAAAATTGGAATAATAATCACAATTTTTAAAAAAGACCCCACCACCCGCACTGTGGCCAGGCTGGGTCTTGGTGGAATGGTCAGCGCCCATCTGTACATCACACCCTCCTAGCCACATTGATGCAGGAAAACAGATGTGGGGCGTGAGAAGGGCTGTGTCCCAGGCTTCAGTTGAGCCCCTGGGACGTGCCCCGCCAAATGTGGGTCCTTGGCTTTGCTCAGGAAAGAATTCAAGAGCGAGCCACAGTTGAGTAAAGGTAGATTTATTCAGAGAGATACATTGAAAGGCAGGAGAAAGGCCACGAGATGTGGGGGTTGGGTGCTCAGATTAAAAGTAGGTACACACTCCATAGACGGAGTGCGGGGCCGTCTCCGAATGGAGAGAGAGAGGTGGCCACGAGGCACCGTGTTGCTAGTTTTTATGGGCTACATATGCTAATAAGTGGAAGGACCAGTCTAAGTAGCCTGGGGAAGGGGCTGGGATTCCCAGGAAGCTGGCCGTTTCCCACTCTGACCTTTTGTGGCTAGCCTTGGGACTGCCATGGTGCCTGTGGGCGTGTTACTTACCATGTTAATATATTACAATGAGCGTATAATAAAACTCAAGATCTACTAGAAGTTAAATCTCTCATCATCTTGAGCCTCAAGGCCGACTGGGGGTTGAATCTTTCACCATTTTGATGTTAATTGCTGTAACATTTCTTGAATGGCTGTGCCCTGCCCCCTTCCATCCTGTCTCGACAGCACAGAAAGGGAGGGAAGGGAAGGAGACTGGCTTCTCTCCAGACACCCAGGGAAGCGCTCACGGAGAGCAGGACTGAACCTCACCATGGGCACTTTTGCAGGGAAGACTGCTTGGATCCACATTGCTTCCCACACCACCCTCAGTTAGTGCCTGGGAGAGGAGTTCTATTCAGGTACCTGGTATAAGATCCAGCTCGCAGAGAAGTTAAAGGTGCTGCTTAACATTCAGTGCGCGCTTGGTGAAGTCGAGAGGACAAGATGTGAAAGCTGGACGTTGCTCTACTTAGTGCAGATGTTAGCAAGGCACCTTCAGGTAAGTGCTGGAGATAGCTTTCTTCTAAGAGACGAATATTTATTGTTGTTTTTCAGAGAAACGAACATTTGGGGACTATTTTGGTAGTGTTTGAAAACCAAAGATCAATACACAAATAAATGATATTCCTGATGGCTTTTGGTATTTAAATTTGGGTATTTAATGTCCAAAGAGACGAGAAAAAATTTTAAGTAAAATCATTATCAAGAATATCTTGGCCCTTGGGAGGGATTTACATGAACCAAAGTGAGAAGGAAACCCCTCCTTTTCTGCAGAGGCGGGAGTCATGTGACGTGATAGCACAGTTAATATGAACATAACGCCCATCAGAGAGAGAGAACTGATGGTGAGAGGTCAAGTTTCAGTTCCCAGTCAAGATTTTAGCACAGGGTCCTTTCACTGTGTTCAATGACTACATCAAACCAAATCTACCCAAGAGACCTCTCCTCTTCTCCTGAGAGATGTGGTACCGCTGTCAGGCGGGAGAGAGCAAGAGGTGGGGCATATTTGGGAGAGATTTGGGGAGGATATTTTTGCCTCCAGATTTGAGAATCCAGTTTACCTTTGTGGCCTTCAATTTCAACTTCCCTCCCAACACTCAGGGACCTATTATGTTGTCATCATTGGCTTATGTAGGTTCATTCAGGTTGGTGTAGCAAAGATACTTCTGTTGCTGGAGAATAGGTTCTTGTCTGGCACAGGAAGGAATTCAAAAGTGAGGCATAGTGGAGTGAAAGTAAGTCTATTCAGGGAGATACACGCTCATAGACAGGTGCAAGCCATCTCCGAAGGAGAGGGAGAGGGAGAGAGAGAAAGAAAGACACCATAAGGTGCAGGGTTGTTCGTTTTTCTGGGCTTGGTAATTTCATATGCTAACTAGGAGGATTATTCCAACTATTTTGGGGAATGGGCAGGGATTTCCAGGAACTGGGCACTGCCTGCCTTTGGCCTTTTAAGGTCAGCCTGGGACCTATCATGATGCCTGTGGGTGAGCATGAGGCTCAAGGTCTACTGGAAGTCAGATCTTCCCCCATCTTGGTTGTAACCAGTCTGTCCCGTCCTCAACTGCTGTGTCAGTCCTTCACTGGTCGTGCCCCGCCCCCTTCCCTCTGGTCTCACTTCTACCGCACAGAGAAGTCTTCCTCTAGGGATTCAGGTGGAACAAGGGAACACAGTATAGTCCATTCTGTGATAAGCGAGGCTGCACTCTCCAGCCCGATGCTTCCTGACAGTCACTGAGCTAGTGTGTAAGGAAGACTCCACCTCGAGGTGGGGTCAGCCTCTCTCCCTTGTTGAGTTAAAGAGGGAAATGGCAAGCCTGTGGTGCTTGGTGACGTCAAAAATTGGAAGGAAGGATGACAAAGAAATTGGACAATAGGAAACAAAACAAGAAAAACCAAGTGAAAAATAAATCAAAAAAGAAATTTTTAAAAGAAGAAAATTAAGTTCTGATACACGTGTTGACTGAAGAAAAAAATTTGCACCGCCTTATAGTTGAGAGTTATGTTTTATTTGCCGGACTTGCTGAGGACTTCAAGCCTGGGAGGCAACCTCTCCCATAGCTCTGAGGGATGGCTCCAAAGAGGTAAGGGAGGAGCCAGGAGACATAGGAGTTTTGCAACAAAGACTGGGTAGTCAGAACATCAGAAGATTACTGTTAGTTAAAGAAAAACAGACATCTCAAGTTAATGAAAGTTAAGTTAAATGCTTTTCTATGTATGGGAAGGTGCAAAAGTCTGGGCTTATTGAAATCTTTCCTTTAAGATGCACCTTAGCTGTCTAGGGCCAGTGTCCTGTTCTTTCCAATTCCGAGTCCCCTCAGGGACACTGTTGGGGGAAATGCTGAGGGCTTGATAGCCGGCACTGTGTTTGTTTCCATCTTGAATTCCCTCAGGCTCACCATCCCGGCAGCAGAAGTGGCTGTAACGTTTTTCATTCACCAGGGACGTTGGAAATTTGGCTTTTGGTGTGTTACTAGGTATCTTTTTTCTCCAAGTGCAGGAAGCTCTCTTGTGCACCAGCTATTCCTTTAGAAAGTCAAATAGATGGTTTAAATGATTTTTATGGTTTAGGGCATAAATAAATAATGTAAGAGTGAAGTATTAATACAAAATACAAGATTTGAAATTTTAATTTTTTTATTCCTTGTGACATAGTCACTGGCCATGACTACGATCCTCTGGTCTCCCTTCCTCAAGGGTCTTTGGGATGGAGACTCCTGTCCCTGCAGCCTCTGTATTGCCATTGCTCTTCTGATCGTTCCTGGGAGTAAGAGGAGGAGGGCTCTGGTCACATCATGTCCTTGCTCAAAAATGTTAAGAACAGACCGATTTAAACTCCTTAGAATGGCATTCAAGCCCTCCACAATTTGGACCTAATCTATTTTTCCAGTCTTATCTACTACTTACTTCCTTCCCCCAGATATTCCAAAGTCAGAGATGGTGAGGGTTGCCAGATAAAATACAGGATGCCCAATTAAATTTGAATTTGAGATAAATGACAGAGGAATAATATTTCAACATTAGTATGTCTCATTCAATATTTGAGATATATTTATAAATTATTTGTTTATCTGAAATTCAAATTTAACTGGGAGTCATTTTTTTTCATGTTTTCTTATACTTTATTCTTTTTTATTGAAGTCTAGTTAATTTACAATATTGTGTTGGTTTCTGGTGTACAACATAATTCAGTTGTACATATTCCTAATTTATCCCCCTTCCCCTTTTGTAACCATAAATTTGTTTTTTATGTCTATGAATCTGTTTCTGTTTTGTAAATAAGTTCATTTATATCATTCTTTTACATTCCACATATAAATGATATCATGATATTTGTCTTTCTCTGTCTGACTTACTTCACTTAGAATGATAATCTCTAGGTCCTTCCATGTTGCTGCAAAAGGCATTATTTCATTCTTTTGTATGGCTGAGTAACATTCCATCATTTACACACACACACACACACACACACACACACACACACACACACACGCCACATCTTCTTTCTCCAGTCATCTGTTGATGGACATTTAAGTTGCTTCCATGTCTTGGCTGTTGTACAAGTGCTACTATGAATATTGGGGTGCATATATGTTTTCATATTAGAGTTTTCTCCCATCTGGGATTGCTGAATCATAGGGTAGCTCTATTTTTAGTGTTTTTAGGAACCTCCATAGTGTTCTCCACGGTGGCTGCACCAATTTACATTCTCACCAATGGTGTAGGAGGGTTCCCTTTTCTCCACACCTTCTCCAGCATTTATTATGTGTAGGCTTTTTAACAATAGCCATCATTATGTGTTTTTATTTGCTAGATCCAGTAACCCTACTAGTAGTGGTGATGGCAGCAGTGGGTGGAGGGCTTAAAGTTTGTTCTCTGCCTTCTGTGTGTCAGGCATTGTATACATCATAACAATCTCAGTATCTCATTTAAGCAAAATTACATCTGATCCCAGACTTTCTGAATCAGTTCTAGAGGCTGACTCTCTGAAACTGTATAGGTTTCAGAAGCATTCCAAGCCATGCCTACTCAAAGGGAAGTTTCAGAAACACCGTGACCTTGGCCAGCGCTTCTCAGACATGAAAGTGCAGGCAAGTCCCCTGAGGAGGCAGGTTTTGGTGCAGCACCCATGGAGCGGGGTCTGCGATTCTTTGTGCTAGCAGTCTCCAGCTGATGCTGACTGCTGGCTGTGAACTCCACGCTGAGCAGCCCTGTCTTCGGCCCCCCAGCGGAGAAGCAGCAGCAGTCCCCAGCAGTGGTGATAGCAGAGGTTATAAATGATGCTACGATTTCAAACAGTGGGAAGGGGGAGTCGTGTTGTAAATGGAACTGATTTCTTTATTCATTAACATACAGTAATATCCATGGACAAGGGAGTTTTATGTGCCACTTTTGAGGGAAAGCTTTTTCCAGAAAGTAAATACCTTATCCACAGCTGAAGGATGCACAGTTGTTTTTTCCTCCACTGAGATGGATGTTGGCTTCTTTAAGCTGGTCTTTCTCCTACACAGTGGGGGGTGCGTCACAGCCCCTAACCACATTTACAGCTCTGCAGCCCAGAATGGACCCCAGATGTGCAGGGCACAGTGTGACTCTGCTTTGTGGAAATAGTTCCTCAGTGCCAGAGTCATGGTGATAAAATTATAATGTGACTGCAGGTTTTTTCCCTCTCCTATCAACATGAAATTTAATGGCTTTTCTGAGAGTAGCTTAGTTTCCTCAGCAAAATCTAGTTAAGTCAGAAATATTAAAAATACTACTGTGTCAGAAGAACTGATTGGAAGCTGAAAGAGTGAGCCAAACTGCTAACGGGGACAAAAGGAAGTCCTGCTGTGGGAATCAGTTCATCCGCGAACATACACACGAGAGTGGAGGCAGATATATATGTGAGGTGGTTGGCTCCTCAGTGCCCTCTGACTGTTTATTTAACTATCTGTTTATGTTTCCAGTGAATAGATTAGAGATGACTTTGTCTAATGCCGCTTGTCAAAATTTAGCAGTTCTCACACAGAAAGAACACTAGCAGGGGCTTGTCCATTCATTTATCGAATTCTCACTGAGTCTCGGGACACTGGGCTGCACTCTGTATCATGCAAACACAAAGGTCAACCAGACAAAACCCGAGGCACAAGACACTTGTCGTCAGAATGATATGGGAACCAGAGGACAGAGAGATGAATTCTGTTTCGGGGGGCATGGATTTTAAAAAGGCTTCAGGAGCCTGTGGTATTAGAGCAATGCTTTGAACGGTGGGTAGAAATTGTGCTTACAGAGATATGGGTGGAAAAAGGATGTTTCTGAGAGAGAGACTAGGCTGAGCAAACAAAAGCATGGAGATCTTGGATTGTGTATTGTGAATCGAATTGGTTCAGTTTTGTTGAAGTGGAACATATACAGAGGGGAGCAATTGGAAAGATGGGTGGGGACCTACCTGTTCAGGAAGAGTTTTACAGGAGTTTATTCTGGTGCAAGTGGGGAGCGGTTGATGTGTTAGCAGAGCAAGGACATGGTGTGCACCCTCCTTTAGGAGACTGGGAGTTTGAACTGGATTGGAGAGGAGCGAAGTGAGGGGCAGTTGAGATGCATTTCAGCTGTCTGGACAGTAGGTCAAGGGTCTGACGGTGGGTGATGGCAGAAGGACTAGAGGGGAGAGAGGGTGTTTCCGAGAGAATTCCTGAGCCTTCACAACTGACCAGCCATGGGAGCCGGGGAGAGGAACATGGCATATGGTACTGAGGCTTCATGCCCATGTGTTCTGTTGGGTGCCAGTGCCTTAAACAGAAATTGGAGTTCTGGGATTGGTTGGGGGCGGGGGTGGGGGCAGGGAGAACCCATGCATAGGAGGGGAAATGAGTTTACTTACTTGTATTGTAAGCACAAGAACTGAGTGTGTAATTCACAGACTAGCCTTAGCACATAGCACAGTGCCTGGGAGGTAAGTGGTACCCAGTGAACTCTGGTGAGTTTGAAATGCCAACCAGGCTGCTCAGGAGAAACTGTCCAAGAAGGCATTTAGAAGAGGGTTCTGAAGCTTGATGGGGAAACTAGCCCTAGAGGTGGGCACTGGAGACATCTTTGGATAGCAATGCAGAGCCCACAGGAGAAGAGGGCGTGTTGGAGGGGAGAGCAGGAGAGGGTGGGGGAGAGGCTAACACAGACTTTTAGTGAACGCTTGGGAGGTGAGAGGAGAAAAGTCATAAAATAAATGGTTTGAAAGGCAGGAAGTCTCTTGCCTGGAGGCCAAGAGCAGAAGGGGTTTTAGGACGGAGGAGGTGGTCATAACTGAGAAAAGGACATTGGCCGTGGCAATGAGAAAACTGTTCTGAGAATGGAAAGGACAGACATCAGATTCACTGCTAAATGGAGTCTTAATGTATATTTTTAAAGGGAAAGAAACAAATCAGGGTTTAGAAATTGGTCATAAGGTACTGTGGTATATTTGTTTTGGATAATACTTCTAATAACATAATTATATACCATAGACTGGAGCAGCTGAAAAAATATTAATCATCTTCTGCAAGGAAATAATTGCAGGTTTGTAGCCATTAGCTAGTCCTTCTGCGTCATCACGTGCCAATAATCACATCCGGAATATCTATAGGAGATAAATTGGCAAACCGGGAATGGACTGGGTCAGCTGCTGCTGTCTCATTTTATTTATTTTTCCAAATTGAAAACTGTGTCAGTTACTGGTACCTCTGGATTCAACAGTAAAATGAACTTGCTGTAATGTTCATATTTAAGCAGTCAAGTAGCAATGGTAACAGTGGTACCGAATTGCTCAGGGCAGGTGTGTGGAGGGGGAAAGGTAGCTACCAGTCGACCACTCCCTTGTGGTAAAATGAATAAGTTAGAGGATCCACTAAGACCACACACCACACAGCTTTACTCACTGGGTTCCTGCTACATCGGTAAAGAAGTTTCGTGTCCCCTGCCTCCCTCCCCCACTGGGCACACGACTTTCACAGTGTAGGGACCTAGGCAGAGATGCAGTTGATAGTCATGTGATAGTGGCCCCTGCAGATTTCAACTGCACATCATACGGTGTGTGAGATCACAGGTCATATTTTCTCAGAGTCACAAGGCAATGCATTGTTCCCCCAGAGATGCCATTTCCCCGCTTAGAGAGAAATAAATTCTATAGTTGTGACATGGGAATGCATCCTGGATGGACCACTTGGAAGCCCATGGGAAAGGCCAGAGGGTTTCCAGGTTCTCCCCATTTGGGGGAGGTACTTCCTCTGATCCCCTGGGGCGTTCTGAGCTGCTCCTGTTAGGTACAGACCCCCAGCACTTCAGCTCGGAGCCTGAAAGGAGTTCCTGGGAGTGGCCTCGTTCCCTAAGCTTCTTCTCATCCTGTGGATTGCTTTGTTTGGTGGGAAGTCATTGGGAAACTGAGCCCGGTAACCCTGGGCTGTCCTGGATGTCTCAACTTCCCTAAAACTCCTCCTGCGTTCTTTGCCCCCTAAAGAGATTTTCCCCAAGACTTAGTTAGCTCTTGGGGCTTTGTTGTCTGTGTGTGTTTGTGATGCAAATTACCTTTCTTACTCATCTGGCAAATGCTTACTTAATGCCTTCTCTGTGCCAGATTCCAGACTAGGTGCTGGAATTGCAAAGACAGGATCCTTGCTTTTGGTCACTTACAGGCCAGAGGTGGAGACAGATGTATGTCGGATAAGGGCACCTAATTAGTTACAGATGCTGTAGCAGGGAGATTGAACAGAAGTAACACCTGGTGCTCTGAAGGGCAGGGCTGGAAAGATTTAATAGAGGCAACCCTAGACTTTCTGATGATTTCTATACACCTAATCTAAAATGTCTGGTTATACATTTCCATTAGGATGTGATGGAAAGAAGCACAGAATGAACAAAGACTCGGAGGCAGAGCTGGATGTGAATCTTAGACATGATGTTTAGGAGTTGTGTGACTTTGGGTGTGTTTCTTAAACTCTCTGTGCTTCAGTTTACTAATCTGGAAAGGGAAAGTAAACAGTATCTTTATCTTGTAGATTCTTTTATTTTTCCTTTTTGACTGAGATCATCACTTTTCCAGAGCCTCTTATCCTCTGTTCTTGATCTGTGGGTGTTAGCAGGCAGATAAGAATTAAGTGAGGCGAAGCCTTTCAGACTGTTTTAGTGACCTGCTAGTAGTCGTGGACTACTTAAAGCTGACCTCAGGTGCCCTGAAACGTTTCTTCTGTCCTTGTACCAGCCAACTGCAAACAGCTTACAGCCGGTTATTAGTACGAAATGTCATCCTAGAGAGTTGCTGTGAGGGTTAGAGACAATGTATGAGAAGCACCTAGCACTTAAACAGTACTGGTAAATTTCTCTCCCCATCACTGACAACCTCTGCCGTAGCAAGTTTTAAAGTATGCAGTACAATATTATTAACTGTATGCACCATGCTGGACAGGAGATCTCTAGGATTTATTTATCTTGTGTAAGTGAAACTATGTGACTTTTTATCAGTACCTCCCCAGTTCCTTACCCCCCAGCTGTTCGTAACTACTAGTCTACTCTCGACTTCTATGAGTTTGGCTGCTTTATTCCCGGTATACGTGGGATCATGTAATGTTTATTCTTCTGGGTCTGGCTTATTTCACTTAGCATAATGTCTTTCAAGTTCATCCCTGTTGTAGCAAATGACAGGCTTTTCTTCCTTTTTAAGGCTGAATAATAGTCCACTGTATGTAAATACCACATTTTAAAAACTCCATTCCCCATCACTGGACCTGGGAGTGCAGATATCCCTTAGAGACACTGCTTTCGATTCTTTGGGGTTTATACCCAGAAGTGGGGTTGCTGGAACATATAGTAGTCCTATTTTTAATTTTTTGAGGAACTTCCATTATATTTTCCATAATGACTATAGGGTTCTCTTTTCTTTACATTCTCACCAGCCTTTGTTATCTTTTATGTGTATGTATGTGTTTTTTTTAAATAGCCATCCTAACAGGTGTGAGATGATATCTGAGTATGGTTTTGATTTACCTTGCCCTGATGATTAGTGATGTTAAGCACCTTTTCGTGTGCCTGTTGGCCATTTGTATGTCTTTTTGGAGAAATGTCTATTCAAATCTTCAACCCATTTTTAATCTGCTTTTGTGCTTTTGGGATTTTTTTAAAATTAGGTTTCTTTATTTAATGGAGGTGCTGGGGATTGAACCCAGAACCTCATGCATGCTAAGCATGCACTCTAAAACTAAGCTATCTCCCTCCTCTCTGAATTTTATACTTTAAATGAGAGATTGGATAATATATGAATTATATCTCAATAAAGCTACTTTTAAAAAGAAAAAACATGTAAGGTTGCTTGGAAAATTGACTGGCTTGCTTTATAAAGTTAGACCAAGTGTATTTGTATATATTCCTTGTGTGCAGTGTCACTTTAATGACTGTGTAAAATCCAGGACAAAGTGGTGGGATCTTATCACCTAGTTCTCTGATTTTAATGAAACCTATTACTTAGTTCTGCTGGCCGTAGCCTACATTTTCATGTCACATTGTTTTACTTGGACTATTTATAGTCTTTAGACTGATGCTCTTGGATAAGTTTGGCTTAGAAGGGGAAAAAAAGCTATTTTCAGGGTAATAAGCTCTGTGCCAGTAGGTTAATAAGATTAACAGCAAAGATATAAAAAAGTCTCACTGACAAGGTGATGCAAAGAGGTACTGTCAGATAGTAATATTCTTGAGGCCATGCAAAGTCTTTTCCCCTAGTACACCCTTATTTTTTGGCCTGAAATGTTCAATGAATGCTTCCAAGCAAATGGCTGTACATTTTATTATTGTTCTTATTTTTACATAGTAATGTTAGAAATACTTTATTTTCCTTTAATAACTTAGTAATTATCATTTAGCGTCCACAGTACAATAAATGCTCTATAGAGCACATAAAAGGCAGGTAATCTTTCAGGGGGGCCTTTCAGCTGGAAACCAGAGCCCAGAGTCTCTTCAGGATAGGGTCACTGATTAGCCTTGTCCAGACTCATCTGCAGAACGAGAGGATGGTATCAGAGTGTTCCCAACAGTCCTTTCAGGATCAGCCCTCCATGATGCAGAGATTCTATGAAACATGAGCCATCTCTGCATGTCTTAAGCAGAAGAAAGTTGTTGGTAAAAATACATGTCATATGGCATTGTTATCAAATAATTGGACAACAGTGACATTTCTGGAGATGTACTGGCTTACGTGGATTGAGCCATTGGAAGTGTCTCATGAGACAAGAAATATGACTTGCTTGATCCTGTCTTTTCACTTTGGATGTCTGTAACCCCCCCCACTTCTTTATCAGTCTGTAGTCTCTAGAGGAATGTTTCCCAAACTGGATCCTGTGAGGTATTAAAGTCTTTACTACAGGACTTCTCAGAGCCATTAACATACAAATTTGAGACAATCAGGACAACATTTCTAAAGTGATTTGACCGTAAAACCCTTTGTTTCATAGAAGGTAATGTAAATACTTCATTGCACCTATATTAACACTTCACTGAACTAGAGTTCAGAAGAACCCAGTGTGGAGGCCTCTGGCTTAGACACTTCAGAACCAGTGTCAAAGTTCACTGTCTCCAGGAAATGTTCTTTGGTTGCTCTGTGTTTATTCATCCTTGGGTCATCAGTGCCTGGCACATAGTTACTACTCAAGACATGTTTGTGGAATTGGTGATTGAATGAACAAGTGCATGTGTCCATGGTGGACTATACCCAACTATTCTCTCTTCTAATCAATATTTATGCATATGTTGAATATTATAAATGAGCTCTGCTTGTTAATAATTTTCCCCATGAGTTTCAGGTTGAGGTCTGAAGAGTGCTGTCGCCCAGCTGGTGTACAACCCTCTTTAATGGTACCATGTACTTTACTAGTGTTGTTGGCCTGACCCTGCCCCAGCTCTGTCTTGGCTCTTCAATAGCCCTGTGGTTCCACCCTCACAAGCAGATCTCCTCTTCTTTTTCTCACACAGATCAAAAGCTAAGCATTTTTCCCAGTGAAGACTAACTTAGACCTATGGTGACCATCATGATCAATGTCCTGCTGCAAGTCCAACACCTTCTTTGACCTTTAGAACCTCATGCTTTCTTCCCTGTATGAGGAAGGAGGAATGAACTGTCATGTATTCATTTTGATTTTCTATAAACTCACCCTCAATACATAGGAAATAAACCTTTGCAAATGCAAAGGGCAAAATATCTTTGAAGCCCTTGAGTCAGGTCGAGCAGGAGAGCTGTGGATGCCAGAGAACTGAGTAGCACATGCACTTCCTTTTTCTTCTAGTCGGTAAGTATGCCATAACGACTTTTACTCTCCTGTCTTCTGAGAATTGGGAAGATGTGTCCACTCATATTTGCCTTTCCCTCAGCAGACCAGGATGGGATTGTCTGTGCCTTAACTTAGTTGCCAAGTTAAATGATCCAGCTACCTCCTTTCTTAAAGTCCTTGAAGCATTCAAGTCATGTGAGAACAACTAGTTTTTTAGAGTGCTGTTGTTGCAGGAAAACGGGGCGTGAAGGGATGGTCATGTCCCAGGTCTCGGGGCAGTCCCTGTGATGCGCCCTGCCAGGTGAGGGTCCTTGGCTTCACACAGGAAAGAATTCAAGAGTGAGCCATAGTAAAGTGAAAGTAGATTTATTCAGGGAGATACACCCTCTACAGGCAGAGTGCAGGCTGTCTTAGTACCCTTCACCCAGCTTTCTTCAAGGACAACATCTTACAGAACCTTGATGTATTGTCAATCTTTTGGGTTTTGTTGTTGTTGTTGTTATTTGTGTGCATTATTCCTTTATAGCCGCACCATCTCCCCAGCCTTAACCCCTGGCAACCACTGTTCTATTCTCCATCTCTGCAGTTTTGCCATTTCAAGAATGTTATAGAAATGGAATTATACCACAGGTAACCTTTTGAGATTGGCTTTTTTTCCCCCTCAGCATAATGCCCTGGACACCCATCAGTGGTATCATGTTTTAATCATTTATTCCTACTTATTACTGAATAGTATGAGTAGTGTCGCTTGAGCCGGGGGGGGGGGGGTTGTTTGTTTGTTTTTTGTTGGGTTAAGACCAAATTCAAAAAGACCAAACCAGTGGCTGAGTAGATTCAGGAACTGGGAATGAATAAGTTGAGGCCCAGGGGAGGGAGAAAGGGAGTAGGGCAGACTGGCCAGAAAGCAGAGTCCAGATCTGGAGTGAGAGGTAGAGGGCCAGGCTGCGGAGCCCAGACCAGGATCATGATAGCTGCAGCACAGGTGAGAGTCTAGAATGGGTGTGGCCAGAAAGAAGATGGGAGGGGGTGGTGGGGAGTAGGTGCCTACGTCTCCTCCACCTGTCCCTGGCTAACCCCAGGGCTTCAAGCCCGCTATTCTTCCTGCGTCTCCTGATACAGTTTCTGCCCTGCAGTATCTTGTGTTCATTTCATGCCCAGAATAGACATGAAGATAAGGGGTAGGGGTGGGAACACCCTCATGGGTAAGATTTTTGAGCATTTTTTTAAAGTAAATAAGATTTTTGTCATTTGACCTGGCACACAGCACAGCAGCATTCCACATCCCAGCAGTGTGGCATCTGAGGTGATTTGGCTCAAATTCCAAAGGCTTTTGAAGGCTGGGAGGAGGGAAGGAGTAGAAATTGGACATCTTCTCTCCAGGTTTGTAATTAGAATCAACAAACCCCTATTTGAGCAGTTCAGTATCATTGCTTAGCCCAGACCCGACTGTAAAGTGATAGGAGTGGGACTTGCAACAAATTCAAATAAAGACGCCTTTGTAGGAGTCATCATTTGATATTGGGGTAAATAAATCCTGCAGGTCTCCATGAGCTGGGATCAGACCAGTGGACAGCTGCACTTATTAAATGCTGCCTCCAAAAATGCTTCACTGGTTATTCCGCCTTCACTTTCAAGTTCGGAAACATAGCAGTGTATGCGCCCCATTTATACTCCTTCCACAAAGTGGCAGAAATGATTTAATTTGTGTTGACCAAGAGCAGAGCCCTTACTTAGGTATCCACAAACCTCACTGTTTTCAACACCACTGGCCAAGCTTTCTACAGCAGAGCTCTTTGCCCATTTAAATAGACTTCAGCATTCAAGGTCAAGTTGACCAGTTAAAGGGGTCTTATAAGAGGGAGTGCTTGGGCATGGCTATCTGTGACACAGACAGTCTCTCTACTTGATATACATGATACAGAATTAGAACACTGAAAGGAAGTCAAGTCATGTGAATTTTATTTGAATGAGTTGTGCATCAAAGTTGTGCCTCACCCTTAGCCAACCCCTCCGCAATTGTATGTGAGCTATTCTGCAGAGCTTAAGACATTTTCACATTTGATCATTGTACTGAAAAGTAAAACAGACGGGACTGACAATAAACAACAGTAACGCTGATCTGATAGGCGCCTAATATTAGTATGTGAACCTACACCTTCGGACCGTGGCAAATGCACTTCATGGAATTCTGTTCCTAATTCTGTTGTGAAACTTAACTCTAGGACCATAGCCAGTTTTAGCTTTAAGTTTTTCATCTGTAAAATGAGTAGGTTGACTTAATATCTCATGCCCCTTTTACCTCTATCCTCCTAGGCCTTGAGTCTTTGTGGCCTTGAATGTGACTGATTCGTGTGAAGGGAAAAGCCCCAAGTTGCCATGACTCTTTGCATTGAATGCGTGCATTCATCTTATTTCTCTGAGCTAAAGGAAGATAGCTTTAGCTTGTCTTTACGAGCGGGGAAGCCCAGGATAGTAATAGTGGCAAACACTTACGTAGGTTTTACTATGTGCCAGAAATGGTTCTGAGCACTTTACAAGATTTCACTCATTTTATCTTATTAATGACCCAATGAGGAAGGTACTATTATTAGTCCTATTTTACATACAATGAAACTGGTACCCAGAGAGGTTCATTAGTCTGTCCAGGGTCACATGGCTAACAAGTGTCAGAGTCCAGCTGGAAGGCATGCAGTCTTCCTCCACTGAGTGGCTGATGGTGAAGTCTTTAGACCCAGGAGTTGGAGTCAGAATCTTTGCCAAGTAAGTTTTTCCTAACTTAAAAAAAAAAAATCCCAACCTAGAGCATGCACTTCACACCACTTTTGGGTCCTAAAATGATACAGGAAGAATGGGAAATCAGTATGTGGGCAGAGAAAACTGCTTTTACGTTTGAGGTGGAATTCGTGGAATCCACATTCGTGGTATCCAGGCACAGGATATGTGTATGCCTGTTCTAATTGCTTTCTCCTCGCAGTGAAAGGCAGTCGTTTGTGAGTCCTGGTTAGGACGATGATGAAAGGATCCCTGCGTTTCCTGCATACATGCTTCAAATGCCTCTGGGCCTCTTGACCCTGCGCTTGAATCATGGACTTCTTTTGGGCAGAACCGAAATCCGTGAGCTCAGTTACCTGCTCCAGGTTCTGACTGTTCTTTGCTGGAGGGTTCCCACCAGGGCCGCCCTTGCTGGCCCCCTGACCTCCAGGACTCTGCACCCCATGGCCCTATCCCTGCTTTAGGTGACTCACCCCCTTGCTCACCCAGCTTCAGTAACTGCCAGACCCCCTCATCCTGGGTTCCATTCTCCCCTGGGATCCAGGTCAGCAACAGTGGGTAAAACTCCTGTAATCACATGGGCCCCAAACCAAAGCAGGCAAGCAGAAAAGCAGAGAGTGTAAGAAGATTCCATAACATTTTAGAAATGTTTATGTGACAGATCCATAGGGATTAATTAAGGGGATAAGTATTCACTAAATTCCTAATCTCCTTTTGGAGATGGTGTCATGGAGGCTAATGGAGCCGTGTGACCAAATGCCTGGCGCCTATCCAGCTGGTCGGCCCTAGGAGGCGACTGGTTCTATCTGCACCACCTTCTTAAGCCATCTCGCTCTCTGAACCCCTCTGCTTGCTTTTCTGGTGTCCTAGGTGAATACATCTTCCCTTCCTTGTCAGCTGCCACCTCTCTCCCCTAAATTACGTTCTAATAAATAAAGCACTATATAGTTCAGAGAACCAAGGCTCTCGCGATATTTTCTCATAAACATAAAACAGTCTACCTGTTCTGAAAATAGGAAGGCTCTGGGAGTTTGGGTAGCTCTGAAAGGGCGCTGCAGGGCTGCTCCAGGGACGCATCTAACTCTGCGGAGGAGCATCCCGCTCGCTCCCTGCCTCGGCCTGCTTGTCGCTGGGGCCGCGCTGCTGGGGCTGCGCTACAGACTTCATTGCTTTGTTCATTCTTCTGCTGTAACAAAATCTTGAGGAACTCGTTTGGTGCTGCTGTAGCTGTGGTAAGTACCCTAGCAAGCTTCCCCCTATTTTCACTATTAATTTAAATAAACTGTTATTTCAAGTATTGCTGACTTAACAGGGTTCCCCTGTCAGACAGTTCTACTAACAGTGTGAAAGAAAAACATCACAAAATAAAGGCATAAAATACATTTTTTTGGATGAGGTAGAGGAAGAATGAGCAGTTGTCCCATCAGGCCCTTTGAGGGAGAATTCTGAATGGGTGTTAAAAATGAATTAATGTGGGAACATTGGCTGGTTAGTAGATGGTGACATTTGGTTAGTGGCTCCATTTAGAAGCATTCCTACCCCCAGAATTACTGTGGTCATATGATGGTTGTCACTCCAATTTACTGGTGTGACAAGATTGGCCCAGATCTCTGTGACTAGTGCACTGTACTTAGCCTCTAAACGGGATATAATTTTCTGAGGAAGCTCCTTAGTTGTTGGCTGAAAACCGTGGCAGGGTGGTGAAAAAGTAGGAATTAAGGGTGTTGCAAAAACTTAAGTCGATGTATTTTATCTCAGGCTTGTCAGTTAGGATTTTGTTTCTAAAGCTGAGAGAACTACTGGATCAAGGAAGACAGAACAAAACTGTTAAGTCCCAGTAGCACCAAGGGAATCCACTGTCTGTATCAAACCATTACCCGATTAGCCAAGGTTTGGGTAAATCCTGTGTGGACTGAAGGTTGGAAATAATAATGTTTTTCTTTCTTTTTTTTTTTTTAACAGAAGTATAGTCAGTTTACAATTTGTCAATTTCTGGTGTACAGCATAATGCTGCAGTTATACATAGACACGCATGTATTCCTTTTTGTATTCTTTTTTGTGATAGGTTACTACAAGATATTGAATATAGATCCCTGTGCTATACAGTAGAAACTTGTTGTTCATCTATTTTACGTATAATAGTTAGTGTCTTAACTGGTTCCTTTATGTGAACCCACTTAACCCCAGACACTGCTGATGCTGCTTGGAAACCTGTCCTATCAACAATAGTACATGGAATTTGAGGGGCTTGAGAAAGGCAGTACTAGGTAAATCAGCTTGCCAGGTAGTGAGATAATTTGGCTGGCTATGAAGACTAGGCTCATAGAATGGTGGTGTCAGTTTGTGGAAAAGTACTGCAGGAAAGCAGTTAAACCTCCTATGTTAAATTCAAATGAAATTAGCTAGGTTTTACTGATTATTTGAAATGTGCCTTAAACAGCATAGTCTCATGGAGTGTCAGAATAAGATGCTATAAGATTTGGTACCTACCAGGGATCACACTGCAAATTAGTTCTAGAGGTAAGACTGATGCACATAATATACTAACAAAGAATACAAATCCAAATGTGGGTAAGACTATGTCAGAGTTACTCATGAAAACTCAAGTATTTTGGGGCATCCTCATAAAGAATGTGGAGGTGAAGTTCAAGGTACAGGATTTGAATGAAAGGCAAGAGAAAGATAGTTCAGGTAAGGTTAATTGCATAAGGTCCAAGAGTTCAAAGATAAAAATGACTATGGTGAGTTTAAGGGACATTGGGGGATGTGGGGAGGGTCGATTTTTAACATGCCTTGTCTTAGAGAAGAAAATAAAATCAATTAAACATTCTTTTGGTTTGTTTTTGAGCCATAATGTATAATTGACTAAAATTCCTACTTTTTTCTTACTCTCAAAGTGACCTCATTTTTTCCCTTCCTAGTCTGAGAAGCAGATGGCTAAACTGCTCATTATAAAATCATTTATAATCCTAATAAGAATAACCATCCAGCAAATAGCAGCTCAGTACTGTA
Source organism: Camelus dromedarius (assembly GCF_036321535.1). Taxonomy (NCBI): domain Eukaryota; kingdom Metazoa; phylum Chordata; class Mammalia; order Artiodactyla; family Camelidae; genus Camelus; species Camelus dromedarius. The sequence continues at coordinate 50,352,754 of NC_087438.1, forward strand.
GATCAACACCTGAATATTTGGGTGACCTTCCCTGAGATACCCACGTGTACTTCTGACAGTTTGGGATTGAGGAACCCTCGTGTGATGTTTCATCCCTAATGACAAAACAAACCTCAGGTGTCAAGAAATGCTGCCCTGAATTCACCTCCGCTTCTCCAGCAGTAATGGATTAGGACCAATATCCATTAGTCCAAGGCCAGTCCCAGTATTTATTCACTCACTGCTCTGGGCTGACAGCTTAGGAACCTGCCTCTCTGAGGAAGAAAACGTCATGTCAGAGCATGAGAAATGGACTACTGAATTTTTTCTTTAGATCTTTACTGGAATCGATTGTGATCTAGTCTGGTTTTTATTATAGTATCTGCCACCTAAACGTAAACAAGCAGCAAAGAAACGTACATGTAATTTTCTAAGAGAGACTCTTGGAGGACTCGTGTCATCAGTTGCATCAGTACTGATCAAGCACGGTGTGATCTTTGAGCCCATTTTCAGACCTGTTTTCCTGCCATGCAGTCACACCCTCAGGGTCTAGAAATGGCCTGAAATTAGCTACAGAAGTCCTTCCCCTCCAGGCCTTCCTATTGCTTTAAAATATCAAAAGATGTAACATGGACATCATTCAGAAATTATTTTCTTATTCTGTTCCTCTACAATTCCTTTTGGATCTTTCTGCTTTGTTTGTTCACAGTGCTAATATAAAAGAGACATCTCTGAAAAAAGTCCTTTTATTGCTGGCAGCTAGGTTTAAACTTGAGGTTAATAAACTTCTCACGAGCCTGTTTTTCATGGATTTTCTGGAAATAAGACACATGACAGCACTGTTCTTCCAAAACAGCCCACTCCTGGTAGCACAGGCCCTTTGCTAGTCTCTGTTACGCTTGTGGCTGTGGTCTCAGAGCAGTCGTGTCCGTGTTAACGCGCTGAGGCTCTTCCTCTGTCTCTTTCACTGCCCTCCTGTGCTGGAGCGCTTCTTCCAGTTTTCCTCCCAGTCCAGCAGCGTCGTGCCCCTTTGCTCCCGTGAGCTGCACTTGTGCTTGGCTTCTCCCCTGCCTCCATGTCCTCACCACCCTGAGGTAGTCTCCTGTCCGCTGCTTCCATCATTACTGCTGCGCTGACACTGCCACTTCCGTGACCGCTGGTGCCCTCTTCCAAGACGAGCCCGAGTCCTTTCTGAGTTCCTGGGCTCTGGGCCCCGTGGAGCAGCCGTCCCCCTTCTCCTCCATCGGCCCCCTCTTCTTACGTCCCTGCCCACACATTCTTCTCTCTAACTTCTTTTCCTGCACTCAGTGTGGCTGGTTCTCAAGGGTTGATCCTTGGGTCTCTGTCCTTGCAGAGAAACCCCTTATTCCACAAGCTCTGAGCTGCCACCTCCCAAGCACGTTTCTTCTCTGTCACCCCAGCTGTGGCGCTAAGCTTTGTGCTGCCTCTCAGATCCTTCCACGCTCCTGTTCGTTCATTACACACCAGCCCTCAGCACAGCTTCAGGCTAACTTTTCCTTAAAGCAGGGGTCTGCCCACTACAGCCCACAGGCTGAATCTGGCCCTCTCTCTGCCTGTTTTTGTCAAGAGTTTTTTTCTGGAACATGGTCCTGTTAGTAGATAGAGGGACCCCAAATTAGAAAGCCCTCCAAACCTGTGGGTCCTTGCTCCCCTGAATGACAAAGAATTCTCAGGAGAGGCAGAGGGACAAAGTGAAAGAAAGAGCTGCTTTATTGCTCAGAGAGAGAAGTAGGGGGAAAGCAAAAAAGAAGACAGTGGAGCGGGGAGCTATCAGCCAGGTAACTGATCGAGAGCGCTCCAGCCCCCAGCTAGGCCATGGTGTCTTTACTGGAAAGCTCTGCCACTGATATCTTCATTCCAGCGGTGCGAATCATTTCTGTTACTGGCTCTTTCCTCCTGTGGAGCTCAGCCCTAAAACAGAAACTACAGTGGGAAAAAGAAGAAAAAAGATATTGGGGTCCTTGGATTGATGCAGCAGTTGTGGAGCATAAAATGTCTTGTTGTATGGCCATGACCTTGGAACCAAGGTGCCAGCTGTGGGATAAGAGAAACAATCCGTTTCTTAACAGCCTGGCACTTTCCTTCCCTTGTGGGTAATCAGCCAGCGTCAGTAAGCCTGCCTAACTACCTCTCTCAGCCCTGCCTGTTTGCTTTATATTGTCTATGGCTGCTTTCACGCTGTAACAGCCAAGTTGAGTAGTTGTCCTAACGAAGCACGTACAAAGTCTAAAATATTTACAGTCTGGCCCTTTAGAGAAAGAGTTGGCCCATCGTGCTCTAAAGTGTCCTGGTCATTTCACACTAGTACTTTGATGGTGTTAATTCCTTACTCAGGAACTAACCCATCAGTGGCTCTCCTTGTCTATGTAATGAATTAAACTTTTTTTGGCTTGTTACTTACGGATTTTCTCTAACTTCTCCAGCTTAATTGTTCACGCTCAAGCCAGCCACTCTGCGTCACCGCTTACTCTGCTAACCTGCCAACCTTCTGGCGCGCTCCCACTGCAGACCTCTCCCAGCTCTGCTGTGCACGTCTGAGTGTCAGCACGTCATCCTGCCTGCCTCCTCAGTCATATCCTTCTTGTTTCCTTGAGGCTCAGCTCAAGCCCTGCTTCCTTCATGAAGTGTTTCCTGACGATCGGCTCTACTGATGTGGACTTGCATGTATCTCCTGTGCTGCCCTGTTACACACAGTATAGTGATGGTTACCGATGTGAACGTCCTCACTTGTTTGAGACGTTGGCCGTGTCAGGACTGCCTCCTCTTGTACTCCCTCTCTTTGTTGATTTTGTTGTGATCTGTCCCAAGCCAGACTCCGCAGTGTCAAGTCCCACTCTTCCTTGCCTCACCCCTCAGTTTACAAGAACCGTGGACTCTGACGATGAAAAGTACGTCCAGCCTTGTCCATCTTCTGCAAGCCTACCGCCCCAGCCTTAGATCAGGCTGCCTTCATTCTCCCCCTGCTGCTTCTCAGTAATACTCCTTCCACTGGTCTTCTTTTCAGGGCTGGGATCAGGGTGAGGAGAGTGAGGTGCCTGGTGCACAAACTTAAGGAAGCAGTCACCCTCAGGGTCATGCAAGTGCAGAGCTGGCGCTTCAGAGTGAGCGCTTCCTTAAATTTTGTGCTCAGGGCACCTCAGAACTTGGTTGCCTCACCACGGTTGGGACCCTTCTCCCTTCCTCTCCCTGCTCCATCTCCCCACCCTGCAAGTTTATCCTTCACAGGACTGCAGAAATGATCTTTTCAGGCATGGATGATGTCCAGTCAGGTTTTTAGTTTCCCAAAGGATAAAGGCAAGCTGCCATCTCATCCACCAGACTCATCCCTCGCCACTCTCTCCCCTGCACATGAACTGTGCATCCCACCCGTTCTGAACTATCTAGAGTCCCCTTAGTGTGCTGTGCTCTGACAGCCCCGCAAATCTTTGAACTTAAGCCTCTTTCCTTCCCTGGAACTTTCCCTTCTTACTTGGAGAATTTTTATTCACCATTCAAAACTTGGCATGATCCATGAGTACATTCTATGGGAAGGTTTTCTGATTCCCTGGAACTAACGAAGTCGCTTCTCTCTTTTCCTCTTAAGCATAACACACTCACTTTAATTATATAATATGTTTCATTTAGTGGTAATTCGTTTTTTCCATGTTTTAAATCTCCCAGGAAACTAAAGGTTCCAAGCCCAGGCTTTGTATTAGAATAGTTTGGGAAGCCCTTTAAAAGTACCATTGCCTAAGTCCTGCTGCAGAACCAGAATCTCTGGCTGTGGCCTGGGCACCAGTGTTCTTTTCCTTAATGCTCCTGGAGAGTCTGATGTGCAGCCATTGTCTGAAACCACTGCCCTAGGCTGGGCGCTGTCAAGAGTGAGGGCCTGGCTTGTTTCCTGTTGTGGACCTCTCCTGACTGCTCCACGGTCTCCCCTCTCCCCTTTCCTTGTACCATGCAAGATGCCTGGCTCACCGCAGAGCTCAGCTAAGAGGTGTGGAGTTAACGATTACCGGCCTTGTTGGTTGGCTCAGGGATGGGGTATTGAAGAAAGGGCTCGGTCAGTTACCACCTCTCTGCCCCGGCACAGGCCTAGGAGTGGGGGAAGCTTGTGGAGACAGGGATCCCACTGGTGTGGAATTGATGTGTGGTATCTGTGATGCACCACAAAGTGACTCACTGTTGTTAGAACAGGCAGATAGCTAGAGATGAGCAAGAGAAAGGAGGACGCAGGCCAAATGGCAGGAATTGGGTGAAAAAAAAAAAAAAAAAAGGAAGGGCATGTGCCAAATGCAGGAAACCGTACCTCATGTAACCAACAGGGGTCTTTGGGCAGACAGAAAAACAGGAACCTCTGGATTGGGGTGACAGGTGTCCTAGAGGCAAAGAAAGGTGGGGAAAGGCAGGAATCTCCAGTGTTCAGATCTAATCTTTTGCTCATTATGCCCTCATTACAATAAAATCAGCCTTGCAGATTAGAAGTACCCATCATGCACTGATGCCATGACACTTTGGACCCAAACTAAATAAGGACAAAAATCCCTCCTTCGCTTGGGAAGGTGGAGGGGGGATAGAGATCAGGGAATATGACCCCAGACCCTTCCCTCCCCAAATTATATTCTGCCCATTCATTTTTACACCCTGTGTAATCAGCTTGCCAAAGAAACTCAGCACAGCTGCTCACCCGAGCTTGCCCGCTCTCCCCTTGAGAGTGTATTATCTGTCCCTTAATAAATCCTCAGTTTACTTTCTTAACCTCCATGTCTCCTCTCTGAATTCTTTCTGCGACAAGAACCTAATTGCCAGCAACACTCTAATGCTCTTGATTCTTAGGACTTGTTTCTTTATTGTTTTAAACACCAAATGGGCTGTAATTGCCCTTTTGGGGGGCCTGCAGAGCCATAGACGCAAAGATACTTTTTTCATGCAAAAATGTTTAAATATGTCTCTCCCTATCCAGTGGGCATGCTGTATACTGGCCATTTGAGGAAAGATGTTAGAGAATAGATTGGGCTTTCTTATCAAGACTCTCCTTCTGCATTTGGCTCCCTGAAGGCAGTGGAAGAAGTGCCTTTGGGCCACCACCCAGGTGGACTGAAGTAACAAGTGGTAATGATGCCTGATGTGGCTTTGCCTCCCTCTCCCTAAACAAGCAGCTACATCCGTCTCTGCCTGGACCAATGGACTTAAACATCAAACTTTCCAGATGTAAAGTCAGAGATGTGCTGTAGACCGCCTGACATTTACAGTGCTTTCTGGCAAAGGTGAACAGACTTTTGTTGAAAATGTTCTCCATTGCAAAGTAGAAAGGGTTTTTTATTTTTTTCATTTGTGAAATATGCCTTTGATATTATTACTTTCTTTACTTTTATTTGATTTTCCTGAAGTCTACAGACGCATTTTTACACACGAGGACCCTTACCTGTGGCCACTAAAAATATCAGTAATTGGAAAAAGTGAAGCATTGGTTTTAGGAGAAACCTGTTGATTATTTAAATAGTTTCAAGTTGCAAAAGAATAAGTCTTTGAGATGTAAATAATTAGATTTCTCTTCCAGAGCTGTTTCAGGTGGCTTCTTTTCAGAGCTTGAGCTGAGGGAGGCCAAAAGCTGTAATTTCACTTTGCACACCACTCCAGGGCCCCTCCTTTTTTCCTGTTGTCTCTTTTCTGTCACCATTCTGTTCTCCCCTTTTCCCTCACACTAATAGTTATATTAGTTGTTGCTGTTTATTGAACAGCCTGTTTCACACAGTGCTTAGTCTTTAACCCGTTTAATCCCTCAAAAACCCTGTGAGGTGGGTGCCATTATTAACCCCACTAGACAGAGGAGAAAATTGAGGCACAAAAAAATAATGTAACTTACCCAGAATCAAACAGTTAGTCAATGGGAGAGCAAAAATTCAGATTTAGTCCATGTGTTTCAAGAGCCTGGGCTCTTAACGACTTGCTGCCTGACACAAAGCTCAGTGTGGTAAAGAGTAGTGAATGAAAGTGAAAGATACTGCATTTGGTTAAAAACCAGCAAAAGACCAGTTCTGCTTTCCCCGTCTCAACTCCCATTGCTTTAATAATGAGTCCACTTCTTAGCACTTTCAACGGAAGAATCCAACAGAATAAGTACTGAACTTGAGATTTTATGTTATTATTTCTGATTCAAGCACAGAATTTAAAAACCAGTAATAATGAGAGATAACAAATTGTAGATAAAGAGGATGCTGCAGCCTTCTTTGAACTGAGTGGGTGCAAGGGCAGCAGGGGAGGCACAGGGGTCCCTGGAATCAGCCTGTTACAGACTGCAGTGGGGTGTGGCTGAGGGATGGCTACACTCGCTGCCCATCATTTTGAGGGTCCAGGAGCAGTAAGCACTCCTGGGCAGCGGCTGTGAAAGCTTCCACATCAGTGAGTAGGTGGGGAGGACCCATAAGGGGCCAGGAAGGAAGACAGGTTCCTCTGTCCCCCAGACAGACAGAAGAGAAAGGCTGGTCTAGCTTTGCGGAGCTGACCATCACCCACCATTTGACAGGAGGAAGCTGAAAGGCCAGCCTGACGGCGTACAGCTAGTCAGAGGGAGACCGGAACTAGTCCTGGATGTCTTGGCCCTCTTTCCAGGGATTTTTCCAGTACACAGTGAAAAGAAAGGAATCTTTGAGGAAGTAGGGGAAAGGAAGGTTGTGAGCCCTGGAACTGACCTTAAGGGGATGCTGTTTTTGTGTTGCCTTCAGTGATGAGATAAACCACTCAGTGGGTAATTGTGACTCTTCAAATGGCTCGGCAAACCTGATTTCTTTAAAAGCAAAGCATGTTTTCAGGGGTCCTCTGAGGCAAGGTAGAAACCCCATTATCTAATTAAATCCAGACTGGTAATTGATCAGTTCATGGAAAAGTTGGTTAAAGCAGGAAATTATGCAGCAACATAAATGTAAGGACTTCAGCGCTGTGTTTTAACACAGGGTCTTGCATCCCTTCGACCGTCTTCCCGTGCAGAAGCAAAGACACCCTTTGAGTGGGGAGCTTTGAAATGAAGCACCCCGTCATATTTCTTGCATCTCCATCATGTGGCTTTGATTTTTCAGTTTTAACTTCTTTAATGTGCCGCAACTGAAGCACAGAATCTTTCATTTTTATGATTTTTCTCGGTCTTTTAGAGTTGGATTGCTCACATTTATTTAATACAATTTTATTTTATATAATTTAATAAATTTTAATAGTTATTTAATAAATATTTATTTAATACAAGGATATTTATTTCATATATTAATCTAATAAATGTATTAGATATTTACTTTTGCAACTCAACCTTCCCCAAGTCTTTTTTAAGTTGATCTTCCTAGGAGTAGCTCCTGTTCCTCTCACGTCTCGTGATTTCTGTGACTCCTGTTTAATTAGGTATGTAACTAAAAACAGCAGAACTCACAAAGCAGGCTGGGTATAAACACAGCCTAAAGCACGGCTGGTGGAAGCATAAGGAAGATAGGGTATAATTCTTAGTGTGTTTGTAGGTAGGTTGGTTAATCCATCAAGTGGGTTAAGTAAGAATGGGCTAAGTGGGCTTCTACTACAGGTATAACACAAGTTTGTGGGAGAAAACCCTACCTTTGGGGAAATAAATGCATCCGCCTCTTGCGTGATATCTAAAAAATAATGAGCATAATTGAAGGAATAAAGCATTTTTTTCTTATCCTGTGAATACAATAGATCATAGTATATTATTTTTGTCAGCAACCACTTCCAGAACTGTCATTCTTACTCTTACTGATTTATTTTTGTTTTACTTTGACTTAAAATTTTGTTTTAACCTAAGAAAAATCCTCGTCTAAAAGGTGAGTGAGTATGAGCATTGCCTCGTAGAGATTATTTATCACTGGATTCAGAACACCACCAGAGAATGCTTTAAATTGAAAATCAATCTGTAGATAAATGGTGTAATGAATTATAGGGTAATACATCAGCCATGGATAACGGAAGTGGTTAAAACAATTTTTAGAAAACTATTGGCTAAAATTATTATGAGAAAAACACTGTTCCATTTCTTAAAATGGTTCTGTTTAGTTTAAATGTGGTTTAAAGTGGTGCTGGGGGGAAAATTTGTGCCCCCTTAGGGACTGTCAGAAAGAATCAAAAACAGCACAGCAGAGAGACAGAAATGGAAATGTGATATTTGTCAGGGGAGATGAGGGTATGATTAAATAAAGTAGAATCAGTCCCCATGTTAGAAAAGACCTTTAATGGGGAGGTCATGCTTGGGGCCTCTTTCTGTCTTCTGACAGACCTGAACCCAGAGCTGGCTGGCCACGAATGGCCAGAGCCTGAGCTCTGGTGGGAGGGGCGAGTGAGCCTCAGGTCACATTTATTTCTCAGGCTAGGTTCAACCTCCTGGAAGCCCAACTGAATTAAGGTCATCATTCGACTCATGAAAGGATCTGAGAATCACAGCCTGGCCTCTCTCCACTTTGGCAGTCTGCCTCTACTAGTCCTAAGGAAGGCAGATCCTCGGAGGCACAGAGTTTCTCCTTGCCCTTTGGAGATCTCTAGCTCATGCAGGGAGACCTTGCTTATTCTGATCTTTGGAGTTTAAATATTCTGTAGCCTGCATCTCCTCCCCTCAAATATATTAGACAAATACAAACTAAAGTTTAAAAAAAAGTAGATCAGTCGTAGAACATGTGCTTAGCATGCACGAGGTCCTGGGGTCAATCCCCAGTACCTCCATTAAAAAAATAGATAGATTAGATAGATAGATAGACAGACAGACAGACAGACAGACAGACAGACAGACCTAATTACCTCCCCCCAAATAAATTAACACATTGTAAATCAGCTATACTTTAATGAAAAAGAAACATTCATTTTTTAAAAATGTATTAGAGAAGTTATTGTTGCTTTGTGTTTTTTAAATTAAAAAAAATTTTTTGAGGAGGGTAATTAGGTTTACTTATTAGTTTAAAAAAATATTTTTTAGTGGAGAGATTGGGAATTGAACCCAGGGCCTCGTACATGCTAAGTACACACTCAAACAGTGAGCTATACCCTCCCCTGAGGTTATGTGTATTAATGGAAAGCACACTGGCCTAAGAAGTGTTTTCAAATTCTAAAGTGCACACAGATCCTGTGGGAACCTTGTTCAAACACAGACTCTTGCTCTGTAGGTCTGGAGTGGAGCCTTAGAGTCTGCATTTCTAGCCAGTTCCCCCCAAGGTGCCAGTGCTGTTGGTCCAATGGTCATACTCTGAGGAACAAGGGTCTGGAACACCTGGTTTCAAGTACTGGCTTCTCTCAGCCTCAGTTTTCCCACTTGTAGACTAAGGGACTTTGAACTGAAAAAGTTTTAACTTCTGACCGTCAGCAGCATCTTGAGGAATGGAGAGCAGAGATGGCTGGTCCATGTCAAGAGTTCATCCCTGCCCTGAGTTTTCAAGGACTGACTGTCAGGACGTCATGAGGACAAAATGGAAACATGCAAACAAACAAGGGAGGGGTCCAGGGTGTTTCCACTTTTATTTGCATCATGCCTTTGCTGACAGTCAGAAGTTTAATTAGATCACATGATCAAAAATATGTCTTCTAATTGTGCTGTTCGTCTCAAATAAGCTATTGGGTAGGCTTAATTCTGTGCATAGCACGCCCAATGGAACAGTCTGATTATCAATAGTAATCCAATGTAGGCACAGATTATTACCTTTGGATCTGAAACATATTTTTAGCCAGAATAGAAGTGAGATACAGCTTGAATCTATATATATATTTTTCTAAACCTGTCAGTTATGGAGGAATTTCATGCTATCTTGAAATTTTTTTATCCTTCAGAATCCTCTCAGGTGTTCCCGTCTCAGCAAAACCTCTTTGGAGGCTACAGTCAGAATTAGTAGCCACCTCCCGCCCCTCTGCTCCCAGCTACGCCTCCATCAGTGTGCACTCCTCATGACTGGGCTCATTCAGTTATGTACCTGTGTCTCCCTCACTGAATTATGAGCTTCTTAAGCTATCTTGATGGAATAGAAAGGGAGTTCAGGGACCCTGAGCCCAGGTACCTAAGTGCACACTTTAGCACTGTTCTGTCCTGGTCATATGCCCCTAGGAGGCTGTGCCAGGTTATGGCCTGGATGCCCCTCTCTGTGGTGGCCCTGATCAGTGGGGTTGTTGGGAGGGTTGTGTGAAATAATGGGTGTGACAGATACAGAGAACAAGCTAGTGGTTACCAGTGGGGAGACGGGGGAGGGGCAACATGGCAGGGTATGGGAGGTACAAACTACTGGGTGTAAGACAGGCTCAAGGATGTATCGTACAGCATGGGGAATATAGCCAGTATTTTGTAATAACTGTAAATGGAAATAACCTTTAAATATTACATAAAAATTTTTTAAAAATTAAAAACTAGTGTCTGTGAAAGTGTCTCCCTTCTCTCCTGGCTTAGAATAAGGGTTGGGAGAAAGTTTGCTAAGTTTTCCCTCCTCTGAGGTCAGGGATCATGACTTATAAATCCTTATATTTCTAGCACTTCAGAAAAAGTCAGGCATGGTGGGTGCTCAAAAAATTCTTTAAAATTGAATTTAATAGCCTCTCTTTTAAGAAGATGAGGGTGTATTTACGTTAGGCATAGAAATAATGGAGATGGAAAAATAACCATTTGATTTTTCCTATATTAGCTGATAATGAATGCTTTTCTGAAATATATGAAATATATTTTGAAGAAGTTATTAAAATCCTGACAGATTTATTTCTGGTTTGCTTAGTTTAGAAACCCTAAATACAAGCTGAGAAAAGATAAAACACTGCACAGGGGGAAAACAAGTATTTCATAGGCAATTCCCATAGGGTATTCATTTTTTATATATTTATATGTATAAACGTTCTGTAAGAATTAGAAAAGGAAGTGATAATAGTTACCTTTGGGAAGAGGATCAAAGGTGGGCGAGAAGACGACTTTTCATTTTATACATTTCTATGTGGTTTGACTTATTGGTCATGTAAGCCTATCTGGATTTATATATACATATGTGGATATCTGGGGGACTTGAAGGATGGACCATTTTTATTCTAATTTTACTCTTTTATATATTAAGGCCCCTAATAAGGATTATTTTTAAGTTTTATTTTCAAGTAGTGTAAGTACAAGATACTAATAATAGTAAATGAAGGTGTTCTGACCCTTGTCAAGTCACTAAGCTGTCTCGATCACAAGAGTCAAGGGCAAGCTCGGGTCTCTCAGACTTGATTCCTTCTGAGGTTTGAGAAGTTCCCAGGGTAAGGTTGTGTCCTCATGCTACTGTTGGGTGGGAGAAATCTAGCATCCAGTTATGAACACTTAGAGTACTGGAAGCATCACTTCATAAAGCTCTGATCTGGCTTAGCGAAGAGGTGGCTGCAGGTGACTGCCCAGAAGAAGGGGACAATGGAATATGGAGACCCACCCTATAGGGGCATCATCCCTCCTGCCCCAGGAAAGCAAGGGAGTTACAACTTCTTCTTTGGAATATTGTGCAAGAGCCTTCTTTCTCTCTCTCTCTCTCTTTTTTTTTTTTTTTTTTTAGTTTTTTAAGAGTTTAATTGATAATAAATTTTAAATTTTATCAACTATTCTATATTCATTGGGATAATCAAATGAATTTTCAATTTTAATAGTTTTACTATTTAATTTTTATTAATAAAAATATAAATTATATATTTTATTTTAAACATAAAACAAATATTATCTTTGAACAAATTCTTTTTTAATTTTCTTGTGATAAAAACATTTAACATAAGATCTATAATCTTAGCAAAATTTTAAGTATCCACATATAGTATTGTTAAGTACAGGCAGTATACCATACACTGGATCTCTAGGACGTATTCATCCTGCGTAGAAACTTTGTGCCTGTTGACTAAAACCTCCTGTTTCTCCCTCCCTTCATCATCTGTTAACCACCATTCTACTCTCTGCTTCTGTAAGTTTGTCTCTTTAAGATATCTTATATAAGAGCTTCTCTTTTTAACAAGTGATTAAGTCTTCATCTTTGCTCTGGCACCACCCAGCTGTTTTCAGCATCGACTCCCTTACTCTCCAGCCAGGGACTGGGGACGTGCGCAACGAGAACAGGTTGTACATCCCTTGTCACATGCTTTGGTAAGACAAAGCACCATTTCCCCCTAGCTTCCCATCTAATTTTCCACTAAGCAGGCTTAATTCTAATTCTATGAGGGTGGTCCTCAGGGAGAAGGCACCTCAGAGACATTTGAGGTACCGCTTTCAATTTTAGGTGGTACCCGTCACACGGGAAACTGGACAAACAGGGATGTTTTCACAGGAGGGCAGTCAGGGTTGTTAAAGGAATCATGATATTGTGCAAAGAACTGCTGACAGATGGGGATGTAGTCCCCGCCACTCCTTTTCTGTGGTCAAATCATTAACTTCCCTGTACCTCAGGTTCCCCACCAATGAACCACACTTCCACAGTATCAACCTCAAAGGGTGGTTTTGGGGATTAAATAAGTTAATTCATGCAAACATTTAGAACTGGTGAGGGTTCTGCAATTGCTAGTGACCATTTTGTTGTTGTTCTTCCTGGGGCTGGAACTGCAAGAAAGATTTCCAGGTCTTTAGATTGCAGCAGCCACGGGCCACTCCTAATGTATGGAAGCTCACTTTCTGATTTGTAGGCATTTTTAAAGACAGACATTATTAAAAAGAAGCATAATTACTACCATTCTTCTGAGAGGTGTGAGTGGCAAGCTTGAGCCTCTTAGGCCATAAATAAGAGAGATGCTGCATATGCGTTTCCCTGGGTGAATCTGTCTGCTTTTGGGGTGCTTTTGCCTTGTGCGGATATATTCTTTCTTCTTGATGTGCATTGGGCCTCATGATATGAATAATCTCTTTATTGAGAAGGATGATGTCAGCCCAGTAGTACAGAGAAAAATATGCCACCCCAACCCAGGAAAAGGGTGACCACCCACCTCTTTGCAGTACCTGGTCTAAATAAAAACAGCTTCTGTTTTGTTTTATTGTGTAATTGCTCCAACATTCATGATTCACTGTAGCTGTCTGTACTCAGCTATCTGCAAAGCAGCAGCTGCATATCATTGATGTGGGGTCACCAAACTTGGCCAAATGGTCTCCTTCTGGGTCTCATATTGATTCATTAACTGTGTGTTAAGCAAATGAATTTGGGGTGAATGTTTAAATAGGATATTTCTCAAAAATCTAAAGCAGTGTTTTTTTAGCTTGTAATTTAGATGCTGCTGAGTATCTTGAACATGCCTTTGAGAAGGAACTGGTCAAATGGTGCTCTGGTGACGCAAAGGAAAAAGCAGAAATGGATTAAAGACGTAGTAGGCAACTTTTTTAAAGCCAAATATTCATTTATTAATCATGCCATTTCCCCTAAACATTGCACAGCCTTTTAGATAACCCCCTGTGGGTAACATTTGCCATACCTAATATTACTGCATCCTGTAAAAGATTCTGGACAGACCCTGTGGGGGCTTGGTTTTTCAGAAGAAGCAAGAGAATTAGGAAATTCAAGTGTGAACTTAGTGATGCCGAGAGGGACATTTATCTAACTCTTGATTTTCCATGTGTTCCCCTTATGAAAGCAAAGCCAACTATGATGCATCTAACAGTTCCCAAATTGTTCCAAGCCCCCATCAGGGCTGTGACAACCACAGAGCAAAGAGGAGGCCCTGCTTAATATCCAGTGCAGTCTCTGGTCACTGCAAAACCACTATTAAGGGGGTAGTGGTGAGCACACACTGAGGAAAGATGTAGTAGATATCCATACTAAAAACAGCCTTTGCAACATAAATATTAGACTCATGTCGGCTACACAGGGATGCTCCCACATAAAAACAGTCCTTCAAGACCACAATAGATAACTGTTTCTTCCAGAGTCAGAGATATGTAAGTAAAATGAAGACACCGAGGAACCATTCCCAATTAAAAGATCAAGAGAATTCCTCTGAAAGAACAAATAATAAAAGAGACCTCTCCAATCCAATAAACTTGAGTTCAAAAGAGAGGTAATAGAAATGCTGATGGAATTAAGAAAGGCTATCAATAGAGATGAAGATTACTATAAAAAAGAACTACAAACTATAGAGTAACCAAATAAAATTAGAAAACCCATTTGCTGACATGAAAGCTGAACTAAAGGCAATAAACAGCAAATGGAATAATGCGGAAGAAATAACAAATGATCTGGAAGATAGAATTATGGGAATCACCCAATCAGAACAGCAGACAGAAAGACAAATTTAAAAAAAAAAAAGCAGTATACGCAACCTATAGGATAACATAAAGCATGCCTAGCTATACATAATGGGGATCCCAGAAGAAGAATAAAAAAGGGAATAAAAAATATATCAAGAAATGGACAGAAGACATAAATAGACATTTCTCCAAAGAAGACATACCAATGGCCAATAGGCACATGAAAAGATGCTCCATGTTGCTAATTATTAGAGAAATGCAAATCAAAACCACAATGAGATATCACCTCACACCAGTCAGAATGGCCACCATCAAAAAGTCTATGAATAATAAATGCTGGAGAGGGTGTGGAGAAAAGAGAGCCCTCCTGTACTATTAGTGGGAATGTAAATTGGTGCAGTCGTATTGGAAAATAGTATGGAAGTTCCTTAAAAAACTAAAAACAGAGTTACCATATGATCCAGCAATCCCACTCCTGAGCATATATCTGTAGAAAACTCTAAACTCAAAAAGATATATACACCCCATTGTTCATAGCACTGTTTACAATAACCAAGACATGGAAGCAACCTAAATGTCCATCAACAGATGAATAAAAAAAAAAAAGTGCATGCCCGTGCGCACGCGCGCGCACACACACACACACACACACACACACACTGGAATACTACTCAGCCATGAAAAATAATAAAATAATGCTATTTGCAGCAGCATGGGTGGCCCTAGAGATTATCATACTAAGTGAAGTAAGTCAGAAAAAAGGGCAAATATCACATAATATCACTTATACGTGGAATCTAAAATATGATATAAATAAACTTATTCATAAAATGGAAACAGACTCAGACATAGAAAACAAACTTATAGTTACTAGAGAAGGGAGTGGGGGAGGGATAAATTAGGGTTTGGGATTAGCAGGTACACACTACTATAGATAAAATAAACAACAATGTCCTGTTTAGCACAGGGAACTATATTCAATAGTTTATAATCAGCCATAATGGAAAAAAATATGAAAAAAGAATATATATATATAAAACTGAATCACTTTGCTGCACACCAGAAACTAACACAACATTGTAAAGCAGCTATACTTCAATAAAAACAAAAGACCAAAAACCTAACACAAAAGACAATTCCCAGACTACTAACAGTGACTTCCGTTCTCCTTAGGCTCATTAAATTCCTGACTCCAAGAAAAAGCTTTCTCTTTTGAGAGGATTTGAGACTATTTTAAGATGAACTCTTGTCATCTTACCTTCCCTAACTTCCTTTCCTTCCCAAGGAAGGGCCAGGGCTTTCAGGAAGGATTGGAGAGAAAGAACCCATGGAATCTTTTAGAGGTTCCCTAAGGGTCTGGCCTTGGCCCAGGTCACCTGCTACAGTGGAGATTTGAAGCAGTCTGGAGGATCCATTTTGACTCAGTCTCTAATCCTGGCCTTGTCATGGTACTAAGCTGGGCATTTGGACCAAAGGTGACACAGCCGTAAGTCAAACTGCAGAACTGTTCTGTATGGAGAGTCCTTATGCCTGCCCACTGGGCACCCATCCCCACAAGGCTGGTGAGCATGTGACTGTTTTGTCTTTTGCCCTTGCCATCGGCCATGGCACCCAAAGGTAGCCCACAGGGCTTGCTTTCCAAGCTGAAATCTGATTCGTGTGTCTGAAAGGGTCTATTTTTAAAGGCAGGTTTTCCTACGCAGAATTCTGGAATGCACTTTGTCCCTTGTTCATTTGCTGTTACATGTGTTGTTTACTCCCAATCTCTGACGTGTTTCTTTGTTTTCTGTGTGTTGCAGGCAGCATAGTGTACCTCGGGATGATGGTGGGGGCGTTCTTCTGGGGAGGACTGGCGGACAAAGCGGGAAGGAAGCAGTCTCTTCTGATTTGCATGTCTATCAACGGATTCTTTGCCTTCCTTTCGTCATTTGTCCAAGGTTATGGCTTCTTTCTCTTCTGTCGCTTACTTTCTGGATTCGGGTAAGGTTTTCTCCTTCATATTTTATACTAATGTATTTATTCTACATAAAAGCATAATGTACATGTTTTCTACTCTAGAGATCCTCATTACCAAGAAAGTATCCCTTAATGCATTTCCTTAGGAGCCATAATGCTGGTTAAAAATATAATTATCAACCTTTAAATCCCGAAGAGAAGGGAACACACATCTGTATTCTCATGGCCGATTCTTTTAGTGTTTTACGTCTAGGAAGTGAGTATTGTTTTTTTCTAATTTAAAAATGTTTTATTACTAAAAAGTGCTAACCATCATCTGAGCCTTCAGAGAGTTGTCATGATGACATCAAAGACCACTGATCACAGATCACCATAACAACATAATAATAATGAAAAAGTTTGAAACACCACCAATTTGGAGAATTACCAAAATGTGACATAATGACTTGAAGTGAGCAAATGCTGTTGGAAAAACGGTGCTGACAGACTTGCCCAATGCAGGGTTGCCACAGACCTTTGATTTGTGAACAGCGCAATACCTGCAAAGCACAGTAAAGCAAAACACAATAAAATGAGGTATCGGAAATGGGGATTGTTCTTAACGGAATGCTGTTTCTTTGGCAGTGTGCAATCATAAAGGTTTTTTTCTTCTGAGAATTTAAGCAAGAAACAGCTCTGGTCCTACCTATTATGAACTAATTAAAGATTTGAACCACTCAAGCATGCTCTTAAATACACGATGAGAATATCTCAAGTAAATGTTGTTTTATTTATCTATCTTAACAGCATATTTAACTAGTTGGGAAGCCTGCTTCTTGAGATTCAGTACGTTCTTTTCGGAAGTTTCTGTTGAATTAACAGGAGTTACCCTATTAACCAAGTGCAGTGGCGTAGTATAGCCAATAGTGTAATCGTCTTTTTTAAAGATCTTGAAGCACTTACTCCTAGACAAAGTGAATCACACAGCTTAGGAAAATCCAACAGCTCAATTATGAGAGTCCAAGAAAACAAATAGTGAAAATAGAAAATTTCAGATTCATGCTTGAGAACTTTGTTTTCATTAGAGACATTCATTAGAGACATTCTTTTCATTAGAGACATTCTTTCTTAGCATAAGATGAATCTACAGGAATAATACAAAATAAAATAAAAATGAATGAAGAAAGGGCAAGAGACAGTGCTGGGTTATGAATTTGAGAAGCAGATCAGCTGTAGTGGTTGATGATCATGGTACCCACACAGCAAAGCACAGTTTTGCCAAAAGAGAAGTTCAGCAAGCTGCATCCCATGTCTCTTAATTACATTCAGCAGTACTTTAAAACCAGAGCTAACATTAATAGGAATATAAGGCTTCAGAGAGAAAGACTGTATAAGTGGGCTACTTAAGAGTATGAAGATTTCTCCATGCAGACTAATGGGTCACCTTTATAATTCATTCAAAACACTGAAAAAATTTTATATCACTTGCTACCACAAGATTTGTGCACATATTGAGATTGTTGGATTATCCGCAGATTTTTCTGATTTCTTTTTTTATCTTTTTATGGCCTCTCCATCTGATGCCCACTGCATACAGTGGGCACTGCAGACATGTTACTAAGTTGCACAGATCTCACAAGCTTTCCTTTATTAAAGTGAAGACACTCCAGTAAACTGTTCCAGTAAACCAGGAGAGTTAGAAAGTTTGGGAAAGTGTGAAAATATTTTTTCCTTGGAAAAGAATGATCAGAACCAATAATTTGCTTTGTAATGATGGGGAAAGGGGACTTTTCTTCAGCGGAGGGGACCCTTGGTGCTCAGAGCTCTGTGTGAGACTAGCTACATCCGCCGTCCTTGGGGAGGTAATTTGGCTCATAGAATCAAGGGACTACAGCAGACCTAGTGCTGAGTGAATTGACATCCCTCAGGATGAACAGGTGTTATTTGGGTCTGTTTGTTAAAGAACCTTCTCAGGGTCCATGGGATAAGACATTCTTGCCACCAGGAAAGCTTCCTTCTGCTTTCTTTTATCAATGTAATACCACTAGCCTGTCAGGAGAAGGCTAATCACCTAAGTTCTGAAATTTCCTGTCCTTTCCATTTGCAGCCTTATCCAGGAAATGCCAGACTCAAAAGTACCTGACTGTGGTCAAATTATTACGGCAATTTTACGTGCCAGTTTGGATGATGACATGGTCAGCCCAACTGACTGCAGAGAAAAGGGCCATTCTGGTGGCTGCAAAATACTCCAAAATAAGGGACTGCCTGGAAGCTAATTCAAGGGCAATACAGAGACAGACTGCTTGGGTATATTCATGACATCGTCCTCTTCCCGATGGCAGAGAAATCATTCTTCAGCTAGCAGCTCAGGGCTGCAGACTTCTAAATAATACAGTTTACTGTGCATTGCTAACTCAGCCAGGTTCTATAAATTGTGGTACCGGAGGCTTATCCGCTGCGTGCCTTTGCAAAGTTGGCATAGGACTGGGAGCCCAGAAACCCAAGTCCGTGCCACCCCTGCCCTTCCCTACAAGACCTCGAGAACGTTCCTCAGGCTCTCCAACCTGCTTCATCTGTTGTAAAAGGGAAATAACAGTACTTGATATTCCTACCTTGGAGTCTGAGGATCAAGTGAGGTAATGTGTTAAGAGTGCACAGTAGGGAAGGAAATGCAGTGTAATATCTAGAAACACCCCCCCCCACACACACACACACACCTCCTGTTTGGCATTCCCTGTTCTCTCTTTGCTCTTCCTCCTGCTCATTCAGCTAAGCTATCCTGTGCTCGTGGTCTCAGAGTGACCGCAGAGGGAGGGGAAAGGAAGCTCCTTTCTGACTTTGAAATTTCAAGTCTTGCCCAGGAATGAAACAGAAATCACGGGCAAAGACTTGGGAGAAAACAGGCGCATAAAAGGACGCATCCCTGCTCTCCGGGATAGATGGAGATTCTCAAGGCCGGGGGCGGGGCTGGGGGAGGAGTGAGGGCTGACTCGCCTGGGCCCAGGTGGCGAAACACCCGGAACTTTGTGGGGTCCAGCAGCTGAGGGGACCTGAGAAATGCGGTTGTTAAGGGAAATGAAGAAGGTGATCTCTCACCCTCGGCTGAGTTTCTGGTCCATGTTACCTACATGTCACATGTGGAGTGTGGCCTCTGTGACAGAGAGCTTCTCAGCAGCTCTAGGGTTCATCCAGGCACCCTGTTTCTGGATCTTGGAGTGGTCTCAGCCGAGTCTCTAGTTTTCTCCAATTCCATTCCAGTTCAGGTCAAAAAGCAACAGAAACAAACACTTTTGCATCTGCTCTATCCCTGAAACCATGAGAGACCTTGGATATAGATGAGCCCTGGCCCCCAGGTGCTTCCCAACTGGTCGTAGAGGAAAGACACTCAGGCAGCTCCACCTACTAAGAACTAGTCAGTCCCCGAAGAGAGGTAACAGAGGCTCAAGGGGCGTGGGAGGCTCACAGAAGGAGGCAAAAACAGTGAGAACTGTGAACGAGAGACCGGTTTCCACTGGAAGCTTCTTCTCGCTTTAAAGGCATATAATATTGAAACCCTTCTCTCATGCCCATTACTTCTGACCTCAGCACATTAGCAGCTGACAGTTTGACATGGTCTCTTTTTATTTAAACTTCATTTTCTGTCTCTCTTTTTTTTAATTGAAGTATAATCAGTTTACAATGTTGTGTTTATTTAAACTTTCTTAATTAAAATTTAAGCCATCTTACTGTATAGCACAGGCAACTATATTCAGTATCTTGTAATAACCTATAATGAAAAAGAATATGAAAAGGAATACATATATATACGTGTATGTATAACTGAATCACAAAACATTGTAAATCAACTATACTTCAATTAAAAAGAAAAAGAAAACTTAAGCCAAAGGGTTAAGACTTTGACCATAGAGACCTTAAGTAAGAGATCTTGTTGTTCCTCCTTACTAGACAGCTCCCCTCACCTACATCTGACATGGTTTTTCTTTTTCTTTTTCTTTATTTTTTAGAGGGAGGCAATTAGGTGTGTGTATATATATATATATATATATTTTTTTTTTTAAGGGTACTGGGGATGAACCCAGGACCTCGTGCATGCTAAGCATGTGCTCTACCGCTGAGCTATGCCCTCCCCGCCGTCTGGTTTTTAAATTGAGGAAATCTAGCTGACCAAGGAAGTAAGGTTCAGAATGTTGGGAATGCTTCTGTCATGGGCCTGTGGTGCTCAGACACTCCAGTGCTCCACATGTTTCCCGGGAGCCGCGCTCTTGCCATCCTTTCTCCTTTGCAGGAGCTTCTCCCAGAGCCCTCAGCTCTGGCAAACTCAGATGGACCATCCTGAGACCACCCCTCCCGGGGACTCTCACCACAGACCCCTGTCTTGTCTTCTTGGTTGCACTGACCGATGTCTGAAAACACTTGCTTCTTGTGTGTTTACTTCTTTTTTCCACCTGCACGTGAATTCCAAGAGGGCAGAGATTGACATGGTATGTCCGCCTGCTCTTTGCTGCTTAATCGCTCAAGGCAAGGTGGGCGGGGTTACTGTAAAGGACACTAGTCACAGCAGCAGTGCGACAGTCTGAGAAGCGTGGACCTTCCCCGATGGTGTTCCCGGAAGAGAAATAGATGGGAAGTTTAGTAAAGTCTTACTTGATCTGCATAAGGGGAAGCATTCTAAGTCAAGTGACCAGAAGTTTAACTTGCATCATAAAAGCAGAGTCATGGCCCCTCAATCAAATCCCATATTTGAGCCAGTTTACAGACCCAGAACCCCCTGAAGGAAGGGGAGACCAGGTCTTCTGGTGGAAGGACTCTGGTACATTGCTGAATGTTTATACTGTCCATCCTTCCCCTGAAAGGACCTATAGCCTTTTACCAGGGTAACTGAATGAGGGAAAAGGAAATAATCAGACTTTTCAGGGCTTACTAGACACTGGCTCTGAACTGACACTAATTCCAGGAGACCCAAAATGTCACTGTGTTCCACCAGTCAGACTAGAGACTTAATGAGGTCAGGTGATCAGTGGAGCTGTAGCTCAGATCCATCTCACAGTGGGTCCAATGGGTCCCTGAATCTACCTTGTGGATTCCAGTTCCAGAATGCATAATTGAAACTGACATAGCAAATGACAGAATCTCCACATCGGTATGGTGCCTGTCCACCAGTTCCACACACTGAGGATTTCAGAGGAGGAAGAGAAATTGTGGGTCACAGTCCAGACCCTTCGTTTTACAGATGAAGGTTCAGTGATGGAACCAGGGATGACACAGCGTGGACTTCAGTTGCAATGAAGTCCTTTCGAACTAGCCACTCTGTAAAGAAGTAAACTGTGCATTCTGAATGCAAGGTTAAGACGCCTTTGTGTTGATTTTATTGCAAATGCCACAGGCTTTTGCTTTAACCTTGCTGAAGCATCATTAGCAGCGCTGTGTTGTATTCCTGTTCCTGCATGTAAAGGAGGCTGAAAGGAGCTCTTGTTTTAGCCTGAGGTGTACCTGGCTTTGTGATAGATGGGCATCCCTCTGAATGTGCTTTCCTCTTAATTCAACACACTAAGTCATGAGTATATTTTCTTAGAAACATAAATATGTCCAGCTACCATATTCTGTGTGACTTTATTTATTCAGCACAAAGAATGATTTTCCTGCCGGGACAGCAGTGTTTTGTGGGAATGAGGAGTGGGGCATCACCAATTATTCAGCTGTCTCTCACTTTCCTAAGTGAATCTCATGCCAGAGAACAGACATTCCCCTCTCCTCTTTTGTTACAGAAAATTAGGAAGATGGGAAATGGAGTTGACACCATTGATTCATTTTCATTTGCCCAGAATTAAATTATTTGTTTCCAGTCACTGTTAATTATGGGAGTGATAATGCTTCAGATGCCAGGCAATGTCAGAGTTGGGAGCTTCTCACTGGGGGCCTGGCACTGCTAAGCATAAAGGTCAGGAGAAAAATAGACCAGCAACAGAAATTAAAACGAAATGTCAGCATGTGTAAATGGTAGGAGAATGAAGAGTCATTTCTCCTGCAGATGGAGCCTCACAGATGCATTCTTCATAGCTATTTGCAGTACCCATCCATTAACTATAAAATTATGAGAACCAGAATACCTTGGCTTCGTAGAGATGATCACCACTAACTGGAACTCTTCGAAGTGTTTTGCCTGTAGAATCTCATTTATATCCACAGTATTTTTTTAATAATTAGGTGTGCAAAAATATTCTGCCTTTTTTAAATTAGAAACTTGAGGTACAGATAGATTAAGTGACTTTCAAACGTTCACTAGACCCTCCAGGTCTTCTGATTTAGTCTAATTCTAAACTATAAGGTTTTACTTCCTTATCTAGTTGGAAAAATGCAGACTCATTTAAAACTTTGCAACTTTTAAAATGTGTTTTATCAAACACCTGTATAGTATTTGCTCCGTGAGAGATGCTGTGTTAAGCACTTTAAAAATATTGACTCATTTAAACCTCACGGTGACCCTATGAGGAAGATACTATTTTTCCTACCCACTTTATAGATGAGATGAGGAAATTGAGGCACGGAGAGGTTAAGTAACTGTCCACAGTTACATTGTAAGTGCTGTAGCCGTACCCGGGCAGTCTGGCTCCATGCTCATAACCACCAGGCTGTGCTGTCTCAGGTTCAATGAGAAATGTCTGTGATTTTATACGACACAATGCCTGATACATGACAGACACTAAATGAACAATTTGAACAGATCAGTTCAAGAAGGTCCGACCCCAAGAACCAGAATGCAAAGACCTTTTTCCAATATGGAAGATAAGGCAACTGACTAAATTATCTTTAATCCAAAAATAATCACAAACCCAAGTTGTAAACAGTGGGTCTGTTTCCTTAGGCCTGTGTCGTCCAGCAGGTCATCACAGAGCCACCACGCAGTTGAAATGTGGCTAAACTGAGATGTGCTGTAAGTGCCAACATACATAGCACTGGTCTCAAAGACTTAACACATACAAAAGAATGCAGAATATCTCATTAATAATGTTAATGTTGATTACATGTTAAAATGATAATACTTGAATATATTGGGTTAAATGAATATATATTAAAAGTAACTGCATCTGATTTTTCACTTTGTTTTAATATCTTTTCTAGAAAATTGGAAATTATATATGTGGTTCACATGGTATTTCTAGTGGAAAGCACTGTCTTAAGACAATGCCCTTTATGAGAATTTCCAACAGTGGTTGACCTTTTGGACAAACTTTATTTCCTAGTCCACCCTTTGGCAAAGGTACTGTTGATCCTAAGAAAGGAGTAACAGCAAAAGATCTCCCAGACTCACAATGTGTAATTGTGAGAAATTAGGCACATGCATTTTTTAAAATTGACTCTGTGAGCACCTTAAGGGCAGGAACTTGTGGTCTCTGTGCCTGTACCTCCAGCAATGGCTCATGTGCCTGGCTCAGAGTTTGGTTAGGTGGGGGGCTGGATGGGAGGATGAGGGGTGAACAAGTAAATGGCAGGGGGGTGGGAGGGTGAGTGGAGGAATGGATGAGTAGATGCATACAGCAAGTGGCTGGAAAAGTCTGCATACATTTTGCCATCGTTTCTTACAAATCATAATGATCATCACCATCTTTATTCATGACACCATTTAGGTGCTGTGGGAATGCATGCTTCCAGCTCTCTCAATAGCAAGATTAATTTTTATTTTCAAGACAGCATTAGAATCCTGCTCTATGAATACACCTTCTCCGTCAGTGGCACCAGGTCTGCTGCTCTGGATATGCAGACTTGTATAGGTTTGGTGGACTTAGGGCGCCGACCTGATTGCAAACAAGGGCTAAGGGAGTTGGACTGAAACACAGCTTTTACCAAAATTTTATGATTATGTCTTAATTTTCTGAAGACAGTCAAGTTTAAACTGAGACTCTTAAAGCTACCTTAATCACCCATCCTTTAGTATCACCGCTGGGCATAGCGGATTCCCATTTCTGATTTGATGATTGGTTTGTTACGAGGAAGCGTTCTTCTCCTGTTTCTTTCTTGATTACTCATAATAATCATGTGCCTTCTAATCCATACAGCAATCTTATTTTCTGTGCCAACCCAGCCCCAGCCCATTCAGTGACAGTTAGATCTGTTTCTTTCATCTAAGCCTCTGAGCAATCTCCCCTGTGATAGTCTGTTTATTTCCATGAAAAGGAAGTCACCAAAAAGTTCCATCTTTGGGGCTGCTGCTTTGATTGTTCATTCCTGGGTCCAATTTGTATCATAATGAGTTGGTTCTGAATTGGTGTCCAACTTGTCTGGCAGTTCATGTCTTCCTTCCTCCTTGATTCTGAGTAAGGATTAAAAGGATATTTTTCATGCAAGTTATTTGTAATTGTGATTCCCAACATAGATTACACCATTCACTAGTCTCTTTATAAATGCTTAATACTTGTTGTAATAAACCCACCAGAGTCAGCTCTTGTGGACTCTGCCCCCTGCTTACTATCTGTATGAAACATGTATTTACAGTGGTTATTCAACTTCCTCCTTAATTATAGTCTCACCTAATACCCCATTTCCCAGTGGAAATGGAAGGCTGAGGTAATGGACTAGCTGACAATCACATGGTGAAATAAGTTACAAGGAGATTACTCTTCTTTACCTGCTCACTGGAAAATTAAAGCAGAACAGAATTATTCAGTAGAATCCCTCCTTAGGACAAGAAGTTGTCATTCTATAATTTCTCCCCTAAATGTCATACATCAGTCGATCCATTTTAAGTAGGATTAGCCCTTTTATCTACAACCTCCCTCCTTCACTGAAGAAACCTAAACCTCTCCCCACCTTTGCCTCAGTCAGCACGCATCAGTGTGATGAGGTGCAAACACCGTCCACCACTGAGCTGCATCGGGACTCGGGGAACATGAGGTGTGGCTGTGAAATTTGCAGACCTAAGACAGTCGGGCCTCCCAGTTTTCCAGCGAGGTTTGTGCAGTCATGTTTGGCATTGTGCTTCATCCGCTGTGCTAAACTGATTCAACGTATGTGTCCCATGTTCCCAACTGTGGAGAAATTTTGTCTGTAAAAGCCGATATGCTTTTTGCCGTATGCAACATCTCATTCATGAATTTGTCTATTATTGAGGAAACTAAATATGTTTCATGCTATTTACTCGATGCCTAGAATTGAGTATTGCAAAAAGTACTGCAGACCTTTTGAGGTATGTATTGTGTGTGTCCCCATACATGTGCACACACACATGCACTGGGTGGTGGAGGGGTCCCAACTTATTCTAGTAGTGTGTTTTAATACAGATTTTTTTTTTTTACTTTTTTAATATATCTATAATTAAAGTTGTAAAAACTTAATATTACTTAGGGAATAGCTCCAACTCTGAAATTCCAGATATCAACATTCTATTTCATTTGTGTCAATTTAGTTACTTTCTACCTATAATAGGGCATGGATTTCAATTATTATTGCCTTTGAGTCTGCTATTACCCTGGATAATTAAGATCTGATCCTTTATGGCAGCTAAGAAGATAGACTTAATATCTGATTGTGAGAAAAAATTTTTATAAACCACCCTGATCTAATTGCTTCATCTATGTAAATATTCCATCAAAGATGAACTTGAGCAAATTTCAGCAGTAGCTAACATCATTATGTAATGAACCATAAAAAGGTCTCCATGTCAACTGCATTTAGGCATGTGTTACCTATCAGGTAATATAAAAGATAACCATTTTATGACTTGTATTCTAACTTTTAAATATAAAGTGTTATATTTTCCATAGTAAGTCTCCATTGCAAGAGTTGCTCAGCCTGAGCACTATTAATATTTGGGGCTGGATGATTCTTTGTTGGGAGGTGCTGCCTTGAATACTGTAGGATTTTCAGCAGTGTGCCTGGCTGGCCTCTACCCACTATTTGCCAATGGCATCCTCTGAGTTGTGACAACTAAAAATGTCTCCAGACATTGTCACATGTCTGCTGAGAGGGGAAGCAAAATCAGCCCTATCTAATAACCACTGATACATGGGAATTTGAGAACAGCCATTTAAATATTTTTATCTCTTCAAGTATTCTCAGAAACTGTATCTCAGTACAGTAAAACAAATAAGGAAATGAATTAGCCCCTCACACAAAATATGGAGGTAGAGTAGTAACAGGAAACTTTAAAAATAAGATTTGGTGATGGAGAGGGACAGCTGAGACACAGAGCAATTCAAGAACTCTCTGGGGGCTCTGTTGCTCTCAGAACTGCCATTCCAGCGCCTCCAACACTTCAGGTCACGTTTGCCGAGGATGTAAGATGTATGTTTCCATTCACTGGAGATGTTTAGGTCATCAGAGCAGATTACTTCAGGAGGCTTGGAATCCCGCCTCCATCACTGGAGAGTCTTCGTAAAACTCAGTTCCTCTGAGTAAACACTTAGTGCATGCCCAGGGCCAGGTAAAGGAGGTTCAAAGATGAATACAATGTAGTCTTCAGCTTCAAAGAGCCTTTGTTCTAGTGTAAACAGTGTCAAAGCACTCTGATGGGGCATGAAATACTCGTAATATTATATAGCACGCCATAATGTTTTTTCTCTGCTTGAAGGACATCACAGTAAGTTGAGGAGTAATATTTTCCCCAAAATAGACGATGAGCCTACAATGAGAAATGTGAATGCTTGGATTGTTTTTTAAGTCTCTGAGTCTGAAGGACTTTGCAAGGGATTTAAATAGACTCCCTCCCTCTTTCTTCATTTATCCCTTGATTTTAGAGTTCCTTGTAGTCCGCTTTATAGATATTGAGAGGCATCCATGCAAAAATAACCACTTTAAAAAAGAAGCTTTGAATCAAAACCAGCTGGATTGCTTAAAAGCCCCTGAAAGTTGGAGTTCTTTTATGCAACAGTGATTTGTTTAAAACGAACAAGCAAGTCTACAATCTCCCACTTGCCATTTTAGCCACCCTGGAGTACATTCATCTTGGTTCAGAGCGGCCTGGCATATCTTGACACACAATTGTGCCTTCACGATGTATGAGTTATAGCTCTTACATGCAAGATGTCCAATATCCTGATGAAACATTAATTAGGATGTGAAAAATCAGGAGAAACTGAGACTCTTTCTATGCATTGAGAAATGAAGGCACAGATTAGGGATCTGGGACTTTACGGTGCAGAGAAACAGATTCTTCACATGAAATGACAAAAGGAGAAGCGTTAAATGATTTATGACAGAGAGGCTTTCCTTCCCATTAAAACTGTATTGTAATGAGACCATTTCAAGTCTGTTCAAAACTTTGTTGAATTTTTAAATTCAGCTAGCTGCCCATGCATGGTATGGGGTCCTCAAGAAGCCAGGCAGAGAACTGTGAGCTGATGTGCTGTGCTGTAGCACCAGCTCTGACTGCCCACCACACGCGTCTGTTTCCTGTTTGAGGGTCTGGTTGATGGACTTGGACCTGGCTGGCTACCCCTGGTGTGATGGTGCTGAATTCCCATGCGCTGCATCTGAAGTCATGTGGAGTCATACTTACAGGGATTTTAGGAAGAACCGTTGCGTTCATAGCCCAGAGGAACAGATAGAGGTGCTTTAAATTAGTTATTTTTTAAAACTCTTTGAATAGCAGCTCTTACTAAGAAACACAATACATTTTTATATACATATGTATTTACATAATAATTATATATCTATGCTCACATATATACATATGCAAATATACATTATAAATATGTTTATAACAGAAAAGTTTCATGACATGATACTTATCTTTATTACTTGAGTGTCACTCAGATATTTTCATCTCTATTTCAGTTTTTTTAATTGAAGTATAGTTGATTTACAATACGTTAGTTTTGGTGTAGAACACAATGATTCAGTTATACATATATATATATATGCACATAGTCTTTTTCATATTTTTTCATTATAGGTTATTATAAGGTTAACTTTTCATTATAGGTTTCAATATAGGCTATTAACCTGTAATAACCTATTATAAGTTTTACAACTCTATTGAATACAGTTCCCTGTGCTATACAATAGAGCGTTGTTATCTATTTTACATATAGTAGTTTGTATCCTCTAATCCCGAACTTCTAATTTATCCCTCCCCTACTTTGCCTCTAGTAACCATAAGTTTGTTTTCTATGTCATTGAGTCTCTTTCTGTTTTGTAAATAAGTTCATTTGTCTCATTGTTTAAATATTCCACATGTAAGTGATATCATGGGATATATGCCTTTCTTTGTCTGGCTTACTTCACTTAGTAGATAATCTCTAGGTCCATCCCATTTCAATTGGGAAATGCTGTTTAAAATGCTGTTTACAGTAACTAAATTAATTCATAGCCTACAGATTAAAATACACTGGTCTAAGTGGTCTGCCCAGATCCAGCAGAAGGTAACTACCGCATCTCTATAAACTGGGGCAAACTCGTGAAACGGTGCCGTGCTGCGACCTACGAGTAGATGCAGTGACGTTGTTCATTTGGTGCATCTAGTTTGCTACAAATACGGCCTTTCTCTTAACTGCATTTGCTAAAGTCACTGCCAGTACTTCTTTATCATATCAAAGGCTCTAAGGAAATCAGTTATTGCTAAATGGAGAAGTATATGCGTTGCTCCTTGACATCAAATTTACATGAAATGTCAATTGCAATTTTCCTTACAGAAATTGGGACATAAAGGAATCAGTACATATTTTAAAAACTGTTTCACTAGATGTTGTCTTTGCAACTCACTTCTATTGTTGCACATTTTTTAAAATGTATATTTTAAGAAATCACATATTGTTTGGGATGATAGTAATTTTCCCTCATACTACCTTACTTTCTTAGGCAGTGGCTCTTAAAACTGGGTGGTCAAGACAAATTTGAAATTCTGATGCGATCCATAGCCCATCTCCCTAGAATGAACAAAATTTGGATTCCACAGGCCATCATTTGAGAACCCTTAACCTGAATAGAGGTTACTGTTCATATCCTCTATCCAGAGATCAGTCAGTATTTCTTACAATCATCCTGCCTGGAAGGAAGCATTATAGTATTGGTATCCTAACCAACAGCTCTTTATCTGATTCTCCCAGTGCCTTTTCCACATGTACTCATTCAGCAGTATCTGCTGGATGGGGTGGGACCTGCGCAAGTCTGGGAAGCAACCCTGTTGGTCTTGTGTTTGTGAACACATCAGCCACATTGGGCTCCAGGACCAATGCTGTGGGGTAGGAAGTATAAGTTGCAGACAGCCCTCCAAAGTTCCCATGTCATGGACAGGGCATAATCATAGTATCTCTTTTTCAAAAATGTGTTAATTAAAATATTCCTAGATTATACCCAATATTACAATTTTTTATAAATATGTAGAGCATTTAACAAGGAACATAAAGTCCATGGAGATCTTAAGCAAAGCTCTATAAAGCACATGAGTAGGGCACTACTGCCACCGTTTGGTAACATAGCTTAATTGCAGGTTCAAGTGCAGTACATACATGTAAATTTTAAAATGATTTTATCTCTCAGTTAGTTGCTCTTCCTAGGATAAACTTTGTTTACAAAAAAAAAAAAAAAAACCAAACAAACCAACCTGGAGGCTCTAAGATTAAAGTTACTAAATGATAGAAAATACGTATTCCTTGATACACTGGGATAGAAGGCGAGCATGGGTGCCTAGAACTTGCTTTTGCTCTGTGCTTTGTGGTTCAGGCTGTACAGGCCCTGATTTCATGTATCCTCTGTACCTCTTGGCAGGATTGGAGGAGCCATTCCCACCGTGTTCTCCTACTTTGCGGAAGTGCTGGCCCGAGAGAAGCGGGGCGAGCATCTGAGCTGGCTATGCATGTTCTGGATGATCGGCGGCATCTACGCCTCCGCCATGGCCTGGGCCATCATCCCGCACTATGGTAAGAGGCTGGCCTCGCACCAGCCGCGCGGTCACCTTGTTTTATTTCAGCCTCCGTTCGCATCCCTTCCCTCTCTCATAAATGCTGATTTGAGAACAACACTGTCATCGTCTGTTTCTCCTTTTTGTAATGTCTAGGACCTTCTCCCGTACCGTCCCCCATACGGAGATTTGTGGAAGATAAGAGTGTGCCAGATCCTTGCCAGATACTGTTGCATTTTGCTGTTTTTAAAGCCATTGCTTTCATTTGTTTCCTTTGTGCTGTCAGCTCTGGGGTCTCCATGTAAGTGGAGGTCAGAGGATACGCAGATCATAAGCAGCATATAAGACAACATGACTTACAGTTGTTCTTGAAACCTTGAGTGAATTTAACTCATACGCATCAGGCACACACACGGGTGCCTTTAGTTGTCTGCTCTGGCTTAGTCCAAGGCTCAGCCCATGTCAGCCCCACTTGTTCTGGCAGCTCAGAACTGGGATGGGAGCAGGAAGAATCCTGACTTGTCATGGACCATCAGTTTGCAGAACTTAAGAGGTGACTCTACCGTCCTTGCTCTGCAGATCCCCTCAGTTTCTCCCAAGCACTTACTGTTCAGATACTTGAAGGTTTCATGTTCTGGGCAGTACTCGTCCTCTCAGAAGCTACAAGCTCCTACTTGCTTTACCCACAAACAATGAGATGCTGGGATTAGTTAACAGAATCTAGGAATTGAAGTCAATATAGAAGGAAGGTGGGGGTGTGTTCTGGTTATATTTGTGTATGTGTGTGTGTGTGTGTGTGTACACAAACAGGCTGAAGTTGGCAAAGTATGAATACTATATAAATTAAAACCACCATGACTTCAAAAACTCACTCTTTGTTCTAGCTAAAATCTGATCAATTTAAAAAATTAGATTTCAAAACTTCACTTTGCTCATTTTCTATCTTCCTGCTTTTTTCTTTTTAAAGAACAGAGCAACTTTTCATTATAAAGCATAGTTCTGTTAGAAAACAACTTTCGGTGAATTTAACTCATTGCTAAAATCAAAGACAAGGCAGACTGCAGCGTGCTGATGCATTGTGGTTTCTTTTACATGCTGAGCTACAAAATTCATGTTGTCACACTCTTTCTTTTAATAAACTTAAAAATTCCTATGCAAACCAAAATTGTATTTAACCACAACAACCAAAAAAAAAAAAAAAAAAAAAACCACAAGACATAAGAAATGGGCTACTGGACCTGAAGAGAACTTGTCTTTGCCAAACATTTGAGTGTGATGGGTTCCCCATGTTAGAATCTTTGGTCACTTCTGGGCTAGAGATGCCCTCCCTACAGGCAGTTACCTATATCCACCATGAGTCCTGTCTTCTGCCCAAATCCAAGGAATTGAAGGAGATTCTCCTCCTCTGTCTGGGACCTGAGGATCTCAGCCACCGTCAGAACCTTCCCCTGTATGGCGGCGTCTAACTGCTGCTCCATTCCACTCACTGTTCCGGGGGGAAAAGTCACTTAGCTGCCATGTAAGGAATTGCTTCTTGGAACTGTGTATCGGGAGACAAAAAGGAGATACAGGGTCTTGGCAGAGCCCAGCTGTACCCAGGACTGGCCCCCAGAGCCTCTGCGAGTCCGTAGGCAGCTTTTGTGCAACTTAAAATAAGGTACCTCTTCCAGGTGGTCACAGTTGCAGGTTCGCCCCCGGCCATCCCTTCCAGGTCCTCACACAGGGCAGACCCTGGCAGCTGTCCTGGGCAGCTGGGTTCCTTCTGAGGCTGCTGTGTTCTGTGTCTCAGCCTCTGGTGAAAGCACAGCTTCGTGGCTCCTGGCTTTATTACCATCCCCTCCCTGGTCCTCCCTTCCCATCATATCTCAGAATCTCCCGCAGGCCCCCCTTAACTCATAACTCAGGTTGGCCTCTGCGCATTTCCACCAGATCTGGACATGATTCCTTTTGTTTTTGTTTCCTCGGTCGGTATTCGGCTTCTCAGTCCCCTGCCTTTCTCATATCCCTGCCCTCGAACCACGAGGAACCCTGTGCAGGACACCAGGTTTTGTCTGTGGCCCTGCCCACCAACAGTCAGCGGCCAACCCACAAAATATTAGCATGATCTCTACCTTTGTTTTTCCCAAGCACATACAAGATATTCTTATTTATAGCAGAAAGAGCCACTGAAATCATATATAGCCGGAAAGAGAGAGTTTATGAATCATAAGCAATGGATGAAAAGTTATAAAGACAATCCAAGTGCAACAAAATTAAGTGTGTCTGGGGCTGACATTAATTTCTATCTCGAAGGAAGCAGTAATGACCAGGTTAAGAAATCAGTAACAGAAAATTAAAACCTTATGCCCATGCTTTCCTGAAGGCTTTCCATGGCCAGAAGCGTGACAAAAACAGCAAATTACTGCTGTCAGTCTGCCTGCATGTTAGAATCACAGGGGAGAGTTTTAAAATACCCATGCTGAGTTCATTGTTATACTCTTGCAACTTGAAGATTTTTAAAATTAAAGAGTTTAATTGAAAAAGTCTTGTGCTGACACTCCTGGGGGATGATGACATTCTGTTTGGTAGTCAGAAGGGGATGGGTTTCAGGAGTGTTTATGCATAAAAATTCCTTTAGCTGGGCGCTCAAGATTTGTGCATGTCACTGTGTGGAAGTTACACTTTTTCATAAGCACTTGCTAATAGGAGTTTACCACTTCCCCCACCCCCTGAACATAGCCATGCCTGGGTCCTACCCTAGGTCAGTTGAATCAGTTTCTCTGTGCTGTGGACTCAGCGCCAATCATTTTTAAAGCTCTCCAGTGGTTCTCATGTGCAGCCTGGATTGAGATGTGTCAGCTCTGTACTTCTCCCAGTGGGTGACCCCCGAAGCCCTGGGACTTCATCGTACAGATACAGGGCAGCTGTGAACGGGAGCAAAGCACAAACCTGACCTGCACGGCTGACTTACTCGGTCAGTGTGTGAGTTTCAGTATTACTGGTTTCAACTAGGCTAAAGGGCTTTTCTGTTCATCCAGTTCAGAATCACACTTAAAAAGTAACGTGGCCATCTAAATATCTCTTCTTTCCAATGACACATCTTTTTTACTTGACTTAAACTAGATGAAGAGTTAAAAGTCCGTCCACTTGCCCTACAGCCCCTAAAAAAATGAGAAGCTCTCTCTTTTCCCTCTGAAATTTTGCAGGGTATAAAGGATGCCACAGCCCACAGAAACAGTAGGAGCATGCAGGTCCTTGCCTCCCCATCCTCTTTCGTTCAGGAAACCTCTGAGCTCTGCCTCCTATACAGTGTATTGAATTTTCACCCAGCAGGGAAGGAATTCAGGGCTTAATAAAGTGGCTCAGAGCCAGTTACTGGCCCTTCTCACACTGATAGTAGGATTTTCTCTGGAGGGAAGGAATCAATAATTGGCACCCACATGGCAAGAAGGTAAAGGGATAAATGATCCATATAGTTGTGGGGAAAGCAAGTGCTCTTGTGTGTTTCTGGGCATCACCTTTCTGCATTTGTAGCTGCGCAGCCAGTGCCCAAAGCCTGAGCCTGACACCATGAGACCTGAATTCTGGCTCCAGACAGTCTTCTGATGCAAAATAGACCTTGCACCGGTCACTGAGGATATTGAAAAGAAACCTGGAAGGATTAGGAAGTTAGATACAATTTCCAGAAAAGGTGTTTGGATTGCTGCAGGGGCTGGCGAATGAAGACGTGGACTGTGCCAGGAGTTCCTGATGGACCTTGGATGCACCTGGCCTGCCTGCCTGCCTGCCCACACCAGCATCCAGGAGCAATGTGCTTTAATTTCACATTACTGCTCTTGGGGCTGAACCCTTCCCTGGAGACAGATGGTCAGCAACATCTGAAGGTTCCCACTCCAACAAGACCTTAGGAAGCAGATGTCACCAGACCAGGCACCGTCCCTCGCCATCACCTCCTTTGTGACCAGATCCTTCTAGCCAGGAGCTTCTGGACTGTTTCTCAACCCTGTGGCAAACAGCAGTCCCCCCAAAGCGAGGGAGGGCAGGAGAGAAGCCCACCCAGAACACGCCCTTGCCTCAAAGCTCAGGTGCCTGCAGCACCTGAGAGCAGGTGTTTGAAAGTGTGCTTCCTCTTGACCCCACACCTCTTCTCAAGCCTGTGACTTCTGACCCAGCGTGGAGACTCGCTTCCAGTTCACAAAAGAACAAGCACAGTGTCTGGGAACAGATGGCACAGCTGCAAAGGTTGACCTTCAGCCTTTCTCCCCTCCCCCACACCCTCTTTTAATCAGGACACTTCCGAGTTTAATGGAAGCCACAGTGCCTTAAGGGGAAACTGCGACCGGGAGCTGAATCACAGGCACTTTCCTCCTTGGCTGAGAGCTTTCATTTAGCCCCAGGCTTTGGCACTGCTGCCAGATTACAGTGCTCTCTGCTCCATTAAACCCTCTGTCGTCATTTTCTTTTAAATTCTTCCGTGCTTCAGATGAGGTGTTGCCCTGTGCACGACAGTGTGCAGCGGGGAGGTTCAGTTAGCCACGTGGGAAGGCTCTTGGTGCAGCACAAATGCCTCAGCTCTTAAAGCCCGCAGCACACGGGGCCAGGCTCAGCGTTAGAGCAGCCCTACCACCTCCATCTCCCACCCTTCGCTGCAGACCTCTCCGGGCCAAGCTGGAGGTGCCCATGAAACCCGAGCCCATCCCATCCCCATCTCTCTCCAGCAACAGTGTGATGTCTGGGCTTAAAAACAGACATTTGCCCCAGGCTGTCCGAATTATCAGATGTCTTCTACTTCCTTTAGTTACAAGATGTGCGAAGCTAATGCATTTCTTCTCCCTGATGGTGAAACTGGGATGAAGGGAGGAGGGGATGGTAAGATAGCTGTCTGGTGGAAGAAGGAAACAGGGAAGACTATGTACATTTTGCTCACAAGAAGGAAGACACTGTGGCCAAGGCAGGAGGCGCCAGTGATGGCTGACTGTGAGTCTCAGCCCTACTGCTTCTGGGTGCGTGAGCTTTCTCGAGCTTTTCAGGACCGTTCCTCTCCCCCAGCTGCATTTCCTACGTCAGCATTTGGGATTTAATGTAATGATCATGTTAGAGCTCCTAGTTCATAATTAGTGCTCAAAACTGGGAGCTGTTTTTGCTTTCAGGTTCGTATCCCTCGTGGGATGCCAGGACTCTGTCAGGGCAGCCCAGTGTGAGCTCAGCTACAGAAAAAGAGGTAGAATGAGCTAAAATGCGTAAAATGCGTAACCCTCACCTAGAGGGTGAGGTCAGAGGAATCAGAGAAATGAAAAACAGGGAAAAAAAAAAAAGATAGTAAGAGAGAATCAAGGAAAAAATAATATCATAAAACCTTGATTACTTGCAACCCAGTGAATCAGAGTCTTCCATTCACTTATTTGTTGGATGAATTAATAATCAAATGGCACATCCTATATAAAGTCCCATTTTAAAAGCCATGGTGCCTCTCCCTAGATAGAAAGAACAGGAGTCTGATGGCCCTAACCTGCTGGCATACATCACCAGCTGACCTGCAGGTTACATGGACATCCCCAGAGCCAAGCTCGGTGTCAGCAGCAAGCTGTCCCACAGTCTGGACACGGGCAGTCAGTGGAGTGGTTAATGGCATGGGCTTAGATATGACAGGCCCTGTTCCAAGCCAGCTCTGCCATTCTCTAGCTTTGTCACCTTTGAAACAGTTACTTAGGCTCTCTGGCCCTCAGTTTCCTCATCTATAAAATGGGCATAATACCCATAACAGGTTGCTGTACTAAAGGACTATACACATAAAGCAGTTATTCAGCTCAGTGCCTGACACGAGTATTCATTATGTATAGTCTTCTTTCCACAGGTGGGACTAAGTTGAGGTTGGGGGAAGGAAGAAGGAACTATAATATTAAAAAGATTTTACTCACCTTTTCCTAACTATGTTTTCTTAACTGTTCACTTATCATTTGAAGGTGTTGGAGATGGCTAAAAGGGGGAAAGGCACAGGCATGGAACTTGTAAGGCATGCCACAGGGTTCTGTGCCCTCTCCAGGACGGCGGGGGAGGGGTGCTGAAATGAGAGCTGGGGCCCACGCACCAGCCCAGCCAGGACAGGCAGGCAGGCACCAGGCGGCCCCAACTGTGCTGGCCAGCTTTGCCATACTTCACTGAATGTCACAGGCCCTGATGATTTTGTGCTCAGGTGTCTGAGTAAGACATTGCAAAGGGAATCACTTTGGTACCTCAGTGTACACCAATATGATTTCTTAATTTGTCCATTTGAGGCTCAATCCATCTTTCATTTTAACAAAATGACCCTTGGGCTCAGATTTCCTCCACTCCATGGCTCGGTTTTCCCATGTAGTCATAAAATACATCAGCCAAAAAATAATAATAGTAATGATAAAGTCTTTAAGGGCTTCAGAAATGGATGTGTGATCAAAAAGGCATTATCATAGTGTAAGTGGCCATTTCTTGTAGTGAGTGTGTTTTGTTGTTCATGGTACCCAGAAGCAAGTATTTCAGAAGTCTTGAATTCTTAAATTTAGCCACAAGCCAGCTGTCCCACCCCCAGCCCTCCCGTCTCTCTCCTCATCCTAGGTGCATCACCTGGGGAAAACATGTTTATCAGCTTGGGTGCAAATAGCCCCTCCACCCCCAACACACCTGCCCACTGCCACTGACCCAAAAGACGTGTCTACTTCCTTGAGTGTCTACTTCCTTGACGGATCGAGAGTTCTGCACGGTTCTGGGAAGTGCTTTTTGACATTCTCACGCTGACCTTTGTGGTCCGTATAGTGAACTCAGAGGTCCTGCTTCTCCTATTGTGCATCAAGCCTGTCACCATGGGGCTAAAGTCTTAACACTTCCAGGAAAGGAAGGCGTATCAGTTATCTGTTGAGACCCTTCTATGTCCAAGTCATTGTACCAGGCACATTATTTTTGTCAGCTTTCATAATAAAAATAACTATCTTACTAGGAAAATTCGGTTATTGCCAGAGGAATTGCAATTGGGGAAATGCAAACTCTGGCAGACCACTGGCAAATCCAGAGGACAAAGGAGGGGAGTATTTTTATGGACAGAAGAGGGGAGTTGGGAGGGGCTGTTCCAAAGGAAAGTTTATTGGAAGAAAGTGAGAGTTCAGGGTGATGATGGCTTCTTATTGGTTGAGCTGTGGCCCTTCTCATTGGCTGGGCTGTTGCTAGGCGAGGAAAATCTTCCCTCTGGATAGTAAAGTAGGCTTCTTCCTGTTTGGTGATACAAGGTACCCTTCTTCCTTGTATTACCAAAAAGGAAGGGGCGTGCAAATGGAGGCAAGCGCAAGCAAATGATGGGAAGTGATAATGTGTGAGAGCTCCCTTTACATGCCTTCCTGACTCTAATTTTAGTTGAGGTTTTCCTTACTAACTTTCACATCTTACACACATGATCTTGGAAGTGGAGAAATGGGCTTTAAATATATGGCAGTTTTCCTGCTTGTGAAGATGTGAAGAACTGAGGCTTCTGTGCTGCTAAGGCTGCTGGATGACACAGCAGAGCTGGGGTTTGCCATCTATCCATCAGGTAGTCAGGTGAAGCCTACAGACCTCCTTTCAGAATAATGCTTTTAAATGCAAAAAATGAAATAAATAGGATAAATGAAACCAGTTGTTTCAAAATACAGTTATCACTCCGTATTAGCATAGTAAGTCACACCACCTATTGACAGGTCTAGTAGCTACCATAATTTTGAAGTAGGGGTGAGCCTAGAAGCTGGAAATCAATGAATGCTTTCTTCTGAATCCTAGGAAACCAGTAGACCCTAGGTTCTTCCCAGAATCTCACCTTCCATTTCTTTACCATCTGTATGAGTTAAGATTAGGATTGACTGGATAGAAAAGAAAAAAAAAAAAAACAGGCATAAATAAGATAGAAATTTGTTTTCTGTCACATAAAAGAAGCCTGGATGGAGGCAGTCTGGGGTGGAGATGGTAGCTCCATGGTCATCATCAGAGGTCCCAATTCCTTTTATCTCACAGTCCACCATTCTTAGCACATTCGAACCAGGAGGGCCACAATCTTGGCAGCACAAACCAGGAAGGGTGAAAAAGGTTGTGTCTGTACTCCCATGAGGAATCTCCCTGGAAGTCCCACACAAATCTGCTCAAATCTCATTGGCCAGAACATCAGCACATGACCTCACCTGGCTGCAAGAACATCTTGGAAATGGATAGCATCTCCTATTCCAAACAGCAGGAATACAATTCAGGATAGAGTGGATACTGCAGGACAACTAGCCATCTCCACTGCATCATTTCACTCTTCCTCTGGAAAATCTTGGAAGGATATTCATGGATTTTATAACCTGAAGTTTAAATCTGGCCCTTTTATATTAGTTTTTGGATGCAGGTAATAGAAAGCAACTCCAGCTAACTTAACCAGAGCAGAAGTTTATTGAAAGGCCAGTGAGTAGCTCATAGAATGGTTGGGAAAGCTGGAGAATGGAGCTTAGAAAAGAGCAGGAACCAAGGGAATCCCTTCCTCTAGTGGTTGGCAGGGCCGTCAGCAAACTCAAAATTCGAGCACTTGGACCTAAAGAGAACACTTACAATCTAAGAAAAATTAGCTCAAAGTACACAGCTTCAGCTTCCGGTGCACCAGGGAGCTTTGGTATTGGTTTGATTATTCTTCAAAAGTCACGGGAGGGAGGTGTTTTCTTTGCAAGATGCAATCTTTAGTGGTACCACCTGCTG
Source organism: Camelus dromedarius (assembly GCF_036321535.1). NCBI lineage: Eukaryota > Metazoa > Chordata > Mammalia > Artiodactyla > Camelidae > Camelus > Camelus dromedarius. The sequence goes on from NC_087438.1 coordinate 50,391,393, forward strand.
TTAGTAAATCGTAATTACCAACATGTGACAGACAAGGTATCCCAGGCCCTCACTCAGGTAAGGTGCTTGGCACACATGTAATGTTTGTCAGGAGGAGAATCTGGGGCCATATGAAGGTGGGTATAGTTTGGTCTAGTGTGTAGCCTTTATTTAAAATTTTAATCCTGTTTTTTTATTGAAGTATAGTTGATTTACAATGTTGTGTTAGTTTCTGGTGTGCAGCATAGTGATTATATATATATATATATATATATATATATATATATATAAATATAATCTTTATCATTATAGGTTTTTACAAGATACTGAATATAGTTTCCTGTGTTAAACAGTAGGACCTTGTTGTTTATCTGTTTTATATATAGTAGCATATATCTGCAAATCCCAAACTTTTAATTTATCCTTCCCCCTCGCCCCAGCCTTCCTCCCCTGGTAACCTTAAATATGTTTTCTATGTATGTGAATCTGTTTCTGTTTTGTAAATAAGTTGATTTGGGCCATTTTTTTTTAAGAGTCCACATATAAGTGATATCATATGTATTTTTCTTCCTCTATCTGACTTCACTTAGCATGATAATCTCTAGGTCTAGTGTGTGGCCTTTAAATGTTGGTTACCAGAAAATGTAGGTACAAGGCTCTAGAGAGCTGTGGACAGGTGAGTCTTGTGCAGCTGTCAGCCGAGGGAGGCTGATGTGGGGTTCTAGGAGGTGAGCGGCCCAAACGAAAAAATGCACGAGGAGTTGCCATACTGCTGGACAGACTTCAACCGGAGACACCATGGGGTTAACAACACTTTATTGCCACAGGGAGGTGCACCCTATGATGCACCTGTCCTGCTTTTATCTGTTTTCTGTCAGCACATGCGCAGTCTGAGTTTCTTTGTTCATCAGGCTTACAGAACATCTCTAGCACATGCGTACTTCTATTTTCTTTGTTCTAAATCTTATATAATTGACGCATGCGTGGATCAATTATTTACCGCATACTACAAACATGCTCTGATCGTGGCCTTGGGTCCCACGGCTATAACTCATCTCAATGCTCCGATCGTGGCCTTGGGTCCCACGGCCTTAACTCATCTCAACACCAGCTCACAGCAGCATTTCAGCGATCCAGACTCCCCCAGTCCTTAGATCACAGGTGACCAGACCCCTGCGTCCTCCCCAAAGCAAACGTGAATCCCAGCCTGACTAGCAGACTGTGTCTTCCACAAATCCTGGAAAACCTGATATCCAGTAGAGATAGTGGTGCCTATATGTACAACAAATAAAAACAGAAAAATTGGTTTCATTTACTATAGATAGTTCCTCCTCCAAGAGCTGTTGATGTTAAGGTTTGTCTTGAAAAGGAATAGTGAATACATTCTATAGTATAAAAATTAGCTTAAAAAATTAATAGCAATACCAAATGCTGGTGAGGATTAAGAGGCACTGTATGTCTCATGTATTGCTGGTGGGAACACAAAATAGTGTCACCACTCTGGAAAATGATTTGGTGGTTTCTTATTTAAAAAAAAAAAAAAAAAAGACATACCTAACATACAACCTACAGTTGCACTCCTGAGCATTCATCCCAGAGAAATGAAGATTTATGTCCACACAGAAACTTGTATGTGGTTCTTAATAACACTTTTATCTGTAATAGCCCCAAACCGGAAATAACTAAAATGTCTGCCATAGAATTCTACTCAGCAATAAAAGGAAATGAACGTTCGATACAACAGCTTGTATAGACCTCAAGGGCACTTTACTGAGTGAAAAAGCCCATCTCAAGAGGTATACAGATAGAACATTCTGGAAACGACAGAGATAGCAATAGAGAGCAGATTGATGGCTGGCGGGGGTTCGGGGTGGAGGAGAAGAGAAGCAAGGGTGACTATGGTGGAGTTGCCCCCAGAGACCACTGTGTTGGTGGAACAGTGCCTGGATTGCAGGTGGTTACAGTAAATCCACACGTGATAAAATGACAAAGGACTAAACACACACATTGCACCCCTGTCATTTTCCTGCTCTGGGTGGTGTACTGCAGTTATGTAAGACCTCATCATTTCTAAGCACTGAGGATCTCGGCACCTGGGATCTCTCTGTACTATCTTTGCAACTTCTTGTGACTCTATTTCAAAATAAAAAGCAGAAAACAAAATTAGTACTACTTTTTTGAAGGGCATTTTCACATATATCTTCCTGATTCTAATAATCTTGGGCACAAAAGCAACAGTAAGTGTTATTCCCATTTTTGGAATGGAGAGCCTGTTGCATAGAAACATGGTCATTTCCCAAAGTCATGCAGAAAATGGAAGATTGGAGATTAGAACCAGTCTTCTGATTCTCATTTCTTCAAAATGTTCTCCAGACGTGACAAAGCTCTGAAGCATTCTCAAGGAGCAACCCAGAGGGTTATTTGGAATTGTGTTTAAGGTCTCTGCAGCGTGCATATGTGGCCCATATGGCAACCATCCATCCCCACATCTATCCAAGTGATGGTGTCACCACCTCCCCTTGCCAATCATTCTAAAGCCCTAAGCCTCCATTATTTGCCATAAGAAAAACCAATCACACTCAGAGTTCTGTTATTTTAAAAATTATCTTACTGAAAATGTCATAGAGACAGAAGAGGTTTTTACACCACATACCTTTTATCCTACAACTTCATAAATCCTCATTTGACCTTCATGTTTCCTGCAAAGGCTACATTATGTCTTCTCTCCCTCCCTCCGCACACAGCATTCGACTTCACTGGCTTCTGTCTCCCTCCTCCAGGAATCTAACTGCGTTGCCCACCCCACTCTCTCTTCTTAAGCAGAGGAATCCAGCTCTGCCCAGCTTCCAGCTCCAGGCTTGGATGCTTTACCAGTGTTGCTCTGCTCAGGCTGCCATGAGAAAATACCATTGATAAGTACAGAAATTTTCTCAGAGTCTGAAAGCTGGGAAGTCCAAGATCAAGGTGCCAGTTGATTCAGTTTCTAGTTGAGGACTCTCTTCCTGGCTGTCTTCTTGCTGTGTTCTCACATGGAAGAGAGAGAGGAGGATCTCTCTGTCTTCCTCTTCTTATATCCAACTGGAGCCCTACCCTTACGACCTCCTGTAACCTCAGTTATGCCCTAAAGGCCCTGTCTCCAGATCCAGTCACACTAGGGGCGAGGGCTGTAACATGCATTTGGGGGAGACAGTTCAGTTCATAGTGGTACCCATTGTGGTCTTAGCAAAAAAAGGGCCTTCCAGCTACCAAAAGCACCCTCCCCTTGAAGGCATTGGATTTTTTTTTCTTATTTTTTTTTTATTAATTACCTACCACAAAACTTAACTGTGGAACACTGATCTTTTTTCTCTAAAATAAGATCTTAATGATAGCCTTATGGCTCCGTAAGAATTCCACCCCCCCCCACTTCTCTGCAGGTTTCTATATTCTGAACCAGACAAAATGTATGCATGTGTGTGTGTCTTTGAAAAGAGCTGTCCTGAAAATACCCTTACTGGGCTCAATTTGCTATTATCCTAATTAGGTCTTTTATCCAAGGCTTTCAATTAGCACCATTACCAAGTCTTGGTAACTAACTGCTGTGCTTCTAAATTAACCTTCACCTGGAGGGACATAAACATTGTCCTCATCATTAAAATGTTCCTTCTTTGAGCCTATGATCATTCCCCAGATTTCCATCAATAATATTGAAATGGCTTCGAGGGCAAGAGATGTTTACAGTTCTGTGAAAAGATAGAGAAGGCTACCCTGATCTCTTAGGGTACAAGCAGCAGAACCTGGACATCATTTTCCTGCCATCTGCATTTTGGGGTCCCCAGAAGGCATACTCCCTTCACTTGCTCAGATTGTTAAGGTGAAAGGCTGTAGAGCTGCCCATCTGTTTCCTACAAGTGCAATATTCTTTCATTTGTAGGGAATAAGCCTAACTTTGATTTTTACGTAACCTCCCAGAAGAGGCAATGGGGCTGAATGACCTGGAAGTTTCTATTCTCTTATGGGCTGATTTGGTATTTATATTGTATGCAGCTGTCTCTCTGTGAAAATCGAGCTTAGATTTGCTCTGAGTTGCTTTCAGAGGGTCTCAAGGCAATCCCAGTTAAAGACACAGTTGTAGCATCTTAGCAAATGTGGCCATTCAGCACAACTGGACCACAGTGAGCTTATGCCTATGTAACTAATTCTGTAAGATACACAATTATTGCCTAGAATAGCTTGTTAGAAGAATAGCTTGTTAAGAGGACAGTTTGATGTTGAAGGCACAATCGGGGACTCTAAATAATTCCTAAAGGGATTCTTCTCAAGTTTGGAATATGCTTCTTCTTTAGGAAGTGCCTGATCTTTTATGTAACACTGGAGCAGGTTTCTACAGATGATGCCAGACTGAGTTGTGTTGTCCACTTATTCCTCATTCTTACGCTTATTCCTCAGCAGACTCTTGAGCTGTGCTGCCCATAATAGTGTGGAGTGTATAGGACGAAAAGCAACCCTGGGGCTTTGGGAAGACACTTGCAAAGAGGCTGGAAAGCAGCCTGAGAACTGTGTGATGGGGACATGGAGTGGTCAGATTCTAAATCTGGCAAAATTAAAGGGGCAAGATCTGGTGAAAGAAAATAGTGTGGGCTAAAGCTGGGTGGGATTGTTACTATAGATCTTAACCAAATAAGCTTCCTAACTAGGAAACACTCTTGCTGGTTGTTCATTCCAGTAGTAGTAAGAGAATGAGCTGTTTCAGCCATCTGTATATTCCCTTGTCCTGTCTTATCACCAATTCAAACCATATCTTCATGAGATGATTGACAAGGGTTAGGAAATCAGTTGAGGAGCATGGAACCAATGCATTTGTGTGTGTGTGTAAGTCTAAGTTATTCTACAAAGAAATGGATCCCAGGACTTTGCCCCCATCACACCACTAAACAGACTGAAATTTAGCTTCCAGTTAAATTACTTGATGAACTGGATCACTGCCCTTTGAGGGTGGCAAATATTTTTTTGTGCATCTACGCTGTGCCTGGCCCCATGCTGGAAGCCAGGGATGCTTCTAGGCCAAGGTGGGAGTGTAGGGAACCATCTGTTCTTGGGTAACAATGGAGAATCCTGAATCCAAGCTTTGCTTCTCATCTTTGCTGTTTCAGCCTGTGGGGTCACAACATCCCTTTCTCAAATACTGTGACAGATTTGGGAGTTCAGCCTTGCTGGGGCCACTCTGAATTCCACTGTGTTCTTCAACATACAAATGATGTTACACGTTAATAGATCAGCCTGATGGGTTTGGTGGAGGGTTGGGGCAAGAAGAGAAGATAAGGTGTGAAGATTCAGAAGAGTCTTGGTTTCATTTGACTTACCGTCGAAGACTGAGATGGTCAACGTCATTATCTTTGTAACCAAGCAGGTGATGTAAATGGGTGAAGCTGGCAAGAAAGGACCAAAGCAAGTGAGAGAGTCTGTGCCCCCTCTAGAGGGTTGGCAGCTACTCAGCTGCAACAGATTTAGCCATGCAGCTATAGGAGCCTGGTGTGGCCAGATCTGATTTACCAGAAAGCAGAATTCTGGTTATTTATATGAAGCCTCTCCAATTCTCATTCTACCAATTAAAAAATGTATCCTTACAGAGATAGAATATACTTACGTGGCAGAATGATAGTCCCCAGTGATGTCCACATCCTAACCCCCAGAACCTGTGCATGTGTGAGATTACAGGGCAAAATGAAATTAAAGTTTCAGATGGAATTAAGGTTGCTAATCAGCTGATGTTAAAATAGGGAGATTACCATGGATTTCTGGTGGATTCACAGAGCAGGAAGAGAGAACCAGAGAAGTGGTAGCACAGCCAAGATTCAGCTTGGTGATGTTGGGCTTTACAGATAGAGGAACAGTGCCCTGAGCCAAGGACTATGGGCAGCCTCAAGAGGCTGGAAAAGGTAAGGAAATGTATTCTCCTCTGGAGTCTTCATAAGGAGTGCAGCCCTGCCGATACCTTGCTTTTAGTGCTGTAAGGTCCATTTTGGACTTCTCCAGAACTGAAGGTAATAAATTTGTGTGGTTTTTAAGCCCCTAAGTGTGCAATAATTGGTTACGGAGCAATAGGAAACAATTACGACATAGAATAAAATCCATCACTTTAAGTGATGAGATTTGGCAAAGGGATACAATTTTGTAACTACAACCTCAATCAAGATAGAGAGCACATTCCATCACCAAAATGTTACCTCCTGCCCCTTTGCAGTCAAGTCCTTCACACCGTTCCTGATGCCTGGTAAGCAAAGATATATATAAAATATATATACACATACATAAACACACACACACACCATGGAATATTACTCAGCTATAAAAAAAAGAGGGAAATACTGTCATTTGCAGCAACATGGATGGAACTAGAGAATGTTATGCTAGGTGAAACAAGTAGAACAGAGAAAGACAAATACTATATGACAGGACTTATATGTAGAATCTAAAAAAATAGCACAAATAAGTGTATACGCGAAACAGAAACTGACTCACTGATACAGGAAGCTTGTGATTACAAAAGAGGAGAGGAAATGCAGGGGACAAATTAGGGGTATAAGATTAACAGATACAAACTACAAAGTAAGACAGTATTGTGAATCAACTATATTTCAATAAAAAAGGATTTAGTCATCTTTATAACCTCCGTGGTACCAATCAGAATGCCTGATCCAAATTAGCCCATAATTAATGTTTTGATGAACTGAGTCACAGAGCCATAGATGGGAAGAGCTGTGGGAAGGGGAGAGCTCTGAGCAGTCAAACTGCCTTGTCCTAACAGGATGGGGGTCCTCAGCCTGGCAGACATGGGGTGAGGAGGGCAGGTATCATTGGGGTCCCTGTTTTCAACCAGTTTATACACATGCTGGTTCTAGACATTTCCCTGCTTTCCTGGTGAGGCCATTTGGAAGAGTCATCCTGGAAGGAGGAGGAGGAAGGACATTGCCTCTGAATTTGGAGAGTCTATTTCAGTGGTTCATTCCTCTTTGTTGCTGAGTAGCATCCATTGTGCATGGAACACAGTATGTTGATCCAATCACCAACTGATGGACCTTTTTGATTATTTTCAGTTGGGTTGTTAAGAATAACACTGCTGTGAACATTTGAGTACAAGTCCTTGTGTGAATGATATTTCATTTCTCTTGGATTAATATCTAGGAGGAGAATTGCTGGGTTGCTTGGTAAGTATGTATAGCTTAATGAGAAACTGTTGAACTTTGATGGAAAGCTGGATGTAAACCAGAGTGGGTCCAAGCAGCTTCCAGAGTGGGTGTCGGCCCAGCAGAATGGGAGACCATACAGTGAAGCCCTAAGAGTGTGGGCCTGGAGGCATGCCGCATGGTTCTGAATTCCTGCTCTTCCACTTTACTAGCTGGGTGATCTTGGGCAAGTCACTTAACTTCCCCAGGTCTCAGTTTCTTCATCTGTAAAATGTCCGTAATAATAGTGCCTCTACATGGGATAGTTGTAAAAAGTAAAGGATTAACATATGTTCTTTTCTCAGAACAGTGTATGGCACGTAATAAATGTTCATTATATCTTAGTAAAGAGACTGACCCCAAACCTTTTTTCCAGGAGGTGAGTAGGGGTGTTTCCCCCAACTTCCGCCTCTCAGTTCCTCCCATCCCTGCTGACAGGGCGACCTCAGCCTCAAACTCAAAATCACTGAGTCTGGCGGGCAATCGCAGTCCTCTTGCATTAACGTTCTGGATTTTCCCACCCTCCCCACTCTGCCACGTCGTCTTGAGTGCATCATGAGGCAGAACTCCCCAGCATGACAGTCACCTTTGATTTCTGCATCCTCTCCACTGTGGGGTTCCCTTGCTGTGAGTCACAAACTCCCAGGTCACTGCAGCCCACCTTCTGCTCTGTCTCTCTTCCATTGGGCATCTTAGCCCTCTTCAAACCATTACCACGTTGACAGGCTTTTCTTTCAGAGACGCCCAAGTAGATCTGATTTGGCTGGAATTGAGTCTCAATAGTGAGAAAGTCTCCCTGAGCATTCAGTGCCTAATGAATGGCTGACACTTCAAATAATTGTAGCAATCTGGATCCCTAGGAGAGCCTACAAAGGCCACTGAAGATGCTTTGGAACAGGCCAGAAAAACAGGAGAGAGGGACAGAGAGGGAGAGAGGTTTGAGAACCACTTTAAATTACAACAACGAAGCATTAGTTTAGCAATCACAAAACCTGGGACAACAGGTTGGCTCTTTGCAATTCTGCAATTTTGAACAATAGCTCCTGCAGAAGTTTGAGCTAAGTGAAACGTGTTGGAACAAATGAGTTAGTCCCCTTCAAACCCCATCAGCTACAACTGTCACCAAGATGAGAACCCGTTCCTAAAAAATGCTGATTCACAACAGAAGAAAATAACCTCACATCACAAGCTTATTTAATGAGACTAATTAGAACTGGGAACAGTTGTCTTGGATCAGACATGTGGAGGAGTCAAACATCACTGACCAGGCTGTTTATTACGTGGCTTTGTGACTCAACTCATTAAAACACTCATTATGGACCAATCTGGGTCATGCATCGTCACTGGTACCTTGGAGGTTATAAAGATGACTGAGTCTGTCTTGGTTGAAGTGTAGTTGATTTACATTATTGTGAGGCAGTCAGCCTGACTCTTCTTACTTCCACTTGGCCTTGGGATGCAAATCTTCCAGGGGGTTAGTTACCAGGAGCCATGTCAAGTGACCTTCTCACCTATAAGACTCTCTCCACTTTCCTACGCATCTGCATGCAAATCCCTTTTTTTCCAGTTCTGAGCCTTAAAGTTCCAAGTCTACTGTGCAGTTACCTCCTACCTTGTCCTGTTTAGAGAGGGCAAGACAGTGCCCAGCAGAGGAGAGGATATGTGTTGAGTGGTGAGCGTGTACACAGTGCCTGTATCCCTTGAGGGTCAAATGGCAGGAGACAAAGCCCTCCCTCTCTTTGAAGCCATGCTGAGGCTGGGGCCTTGATGACTAAAAACTGAAAGTGAGGAAGAGGAGGAGGTTTAGAGTTGGGGGGCCTTCGACTGAGATTTTTTTGAAGTGTGTGGGAAAGTATACGCTGGTGCAGTCATTCTAAAAAACAGTCAGATGATGCTTTTCCAAATGTGTAAATATATACACTGTGGCCCAGCAGACTCCATCCCTGCTGTATGCCCAGAGAAATTCATGTCAGTAAGGGGTCATATGGAAGACTGTTCACAGCCATGTTGTTTGTGAAAGAAGGTAGCTGGAGTGGTCTGTCCATCGCTAGGGGACTGGATATGCCAAAGGTGGTAGAATACTTTGTGTCAAGGAGAAACAATGACGGCAACACTGTAGATCATAAAACAATGCTGAGGGGAAAGAATAAGAAAGCTGAGGACCCTAGGATGTTGCCATTATCTAGGTGACAAGACACGTTATTTATTTTACAAGGGTTTTATTGAAATTATAATCCACAGTTGAAGCACACTGGCTTATGGGGGTGTTGGTGGAATACCAATTGATGGGGAATGTTGGATGGTGTTTTATTTTAACATACTGTTCTGCTTCCTCAATAAAGCAGTGGTGTGAGCAGCAAATTACTGCCTGATTTCAGGCTTCTGTTTTTATTGGTTGCCCACAGTATCACTGCCACTGTCCTAAAAACAAAACAAAACAAAAACAAAAACAAGCGTCTTGGCATTCTTTAGGAGCATTATAAATCATAGTTTCGTTATAGGGGAAAGGTTATTGATTTGCTCATTTTCCCTTCTCCCTCTGGTGCAGACTTTAGTAGGAAATTGAAGCTTCCTTCCTGCAGTGTATTATAGCCAATCAAAAGGGCAGCCTCTGCTGACCTGATGTATAATGAAAGGTGACCCAGGTGAGTGATTTCACACTGCTCCTCCTGCAGTGACTGTAATCACGAGATAAAAGCCTGAGCAGCTACACGTGCTGGCCCGACTTCAGAATTATTTACTGTATTTCCTAAGGCGGGGGTGTTTGATCAGTTTAGATGGAAGAACTTACACAGGTAAATGGCAATGCATTCACGTTTTACTTTACTTTTAAAGCCAGCTCATGTTGTAATTTTTCTGTGGTTAGTAAGTTGGCTTTTCAGGATCAAATCACTTAAGTGCCCTTTGATTTAAAGTGCTGTTTTTCCACAAAGAAATCAGAAAAAAGACAAAACAAAGGGGAGAGTTATCCATGGAGAAAAGGGCAAAAAAAAAAAAAAAAGTAAATTTAGAAAATGGAGCTGTAATGGAAAATAATCTGAAATATATATGTATGTATGTATGTATATAACTGAATCGCTTTGCTATACACCTGAAACTAATATTGTAAATCAACTATACTTCAGTAAAAAATGAAAACAAAAAGAATAGTGATGAGGCATGTTACGATATCTTAAAGGCACAACGTCAAAGAAGTGGATATCCTTAGCAAAATGCCAGGATGCCATGAAATATTTTGACAAAATAAGCCAGGCTTCGTTAGACTTTTTTCCTGTTACGGGTTTCCCTAAGACACGATATGCAGCAGTTGGTAATGTGTAAAAGGACACACAGCAGAGCTTTCTGCATCACAGTGCTGAGAGAGAACATGTCTAAGTCGGGACCATTGTAACATGATGTTAAACATATCTATGGAGGGAAAGATTAAAGTTACAAAGAAAAATAAAAATCCAATCAATATTGAAAAAATACAAACAGTTTCACAGTGTGACAATTTGTAATATGACAAACTCAGGACACAAAATCTTGTCATTGAGGTGTATTATGAATGCTTATACTGAAAATCTCAGGCTATCAATTTCACATGGCATTTGCTTACTGCAAAAGATGAATTAAGATTAAAAATATGTATAAACATAATAAAACATCTGTTAACCCATTTTCAGATTGAGAGAGAAACATAATTTTACAAATCCGCATTTATTTTCTAGGTAGCTCACAGATGCATTTGGTATATTTCATTAATTGTGTATCCTACAGACAAGCATGATGCCTCTCGCATCTAAATTGATTAAAGTGGAAAAGAAACGGTGACATGAGCTGTCTCCCTCAGGCCATCCTACACGAAATGAAAAGATGTGTGTGTTTTAGAAGACAGAATGATCTCAGCCTACAAACTATGTGCTGCAGAGTTCTGTAGCAAGGCCTGTGTTTTCTTACAGAGGAACAAATCCCTCGTCTGAACTGATCCATTTTTCCTCTGGGTTGAAATGACATCACTTTTTAGGTGGCAGATGTCCCACTCACCATGTCAGCGGCACGCCCAAAGACTTTTTAATATAACTCTAGAAAGTTCCAAAAACCAAAACTTGAATTTGCCACGTACCAGCAACTATTTACATAGCACTTACATTGTATTAGATATTATAAGTAATCTAGAGATGATTTAAAGATATGGGAGGCTGCGCCTAGGTTGTATGCAAATCCTCCACCGTTTTATATAAAGGACTTGAGCATCCCTGGAATTGGATACCCTCAGGGCATCCTGGAACCAGTCCCCTAAAGATACCAAGGGACGACTGTATCAAATTAAACAGGCTTTCTGGCACAACAGATAGCATGAAAAAGTTACTTCTGAGCTTCAGAATACACTTTTTTTTTAATCAAAATAGCATTTGTCCATCATCCTAAAAAGCAGACACCACTAAGATTATAACAGCAACAACAAAAAGCATTTCTCTGACCTGCCCTTCCCTTCCCTCCATTCCTTCTCCTTAGGGGCAACTTCTTTCAGTTGTTAGTTGTTTCCTCTGTGTTTGCCTAGCTTTTTCTAAATTATGTAGATGTATTGTTGTTCCCTTGATACGTCTGTGTTACATATTAACTGTTGACTTGCATGGAAATTGAGAGTTAGTGTTCTTCTACTCCAACCCCACCCTGAAATTCTCCTTCTATGCTCTCAATACAGTTAACTCATAATATTTGGTTAAATACATAAGCAGAATTTACATCGATCTGATTCCTGCTGAGCCAAGTGGTGTTTGGAGTATGATTTCTTATATAATTTTTGCCTTTCTTGGAGTTAATGACTATATTATATTTTCATTGGCCTGGCTTTGTATATGTTTAATGAATTCTTGCCACATCTACAGCCTTTCGATATATTGTTCAGCCTGATAAAATGTATTAGATGACTCAATTGTGTCCACCACTTTTTTACTGAAGACATTTCTCCTGGAGTCCCTGGTCATTCTGTTTCTTGGGTCTTCTGCATACTTGTCATCCTGGAACTTCACTACTCTCCTGAGTTAATTCCAGGTTCTCAGGCCCCATTAACCTTTTGACCTTTACTTTTTTGGTCCTAATTATACCATATACTAGATTGACGGTATGGATGGGTATAGAATTCTAGGTTGAAAGTCACTTTGCCTCAGAGTGTTTGAGGACACTGCTCTACTACCACCCAGCATGCAGTATCGCTGATAAATCTGATCCCTTTCTCAGTCCCTTTACTCTATATATGATCTGTATTTTCTGTCTGTCAGTTCTTACCTTTTTATCCATGGTGTCATGATGGTAGTATGCCTTCATGTGTCTCTTTTTTTTCTCACTTTCCCAGGACTTACCAAGCCATTTTAATTTGAAGGCTTGTGTACTTCACTCCTGAGGAATTCCCTTATATAATTTTTCTTTTCAGCGATTACCTCTCACCACTTTTTTGTTCTCATTTTCCGGAATGTCTGTCTATTGGGTGTTAAATTACCTGGATTGATTTCCTAATATTTTGATCACCTCTTTCCTACTGCTCATGTGTTTATTTTTTGCTCTGTCTAGGAGCTTTCTTTATCTTCCAACCATTCTATTGAGTCTTCTCTTACTAATTTTTTTTTTGAATTACTAAGATCTGTGTGTGTGTGTGTTCTTTGCCTTTTTGTCGCTGTTTCTTGTTTCATGGCTGTGTTATGTCCTCTCACAGCTCTGAGGCTATTGACTATGGGAGAGAGGGGGCAGTGGTGAGCAATGTTTTCTTCCTGCATTGCCTTTTCTTCTGAGTTTCTTTTTTTCTCTTGCGGTTTTCTTCATGTTGGACACTTCCCATAGGCATCTGGACGTTTTCAGCTATCTACTGGTATTTAAGAGTGAGGCACCAGAAATGTGACAGAAAATTCTGTGACTAAAAGGAGCTTGTTGACCAGGGGTGGAGAGTAGGGGTGGCTCAGAGCAATATGTTCTCGCAATAGATAGTCTCTTTCATCAAAAGACCCCTCCTGCTAAATGTCAGTGTCTATTCCTTTTTCTTGAAGACTCCTCATTTTCTGCAGAGATGCTGTGTTAGCTCCACCACAGCATGAAAGTGTGGCATGTGTGGGAACGAATACACAGTTGGTTCTCTGCCAGCCAAAGACTGCATTCCCGGATCCCTTACCCCAAACTAAGCAATTAAATTAAGCAGCAGTTGTGTGAGTTCTGCCGGAAGCAGATGTGTTTTATCTCCTGGTCCATATCCCTGATCCCCTGACATAAGTGCAGCGTGGACAGTACAGTGCACATCACTGGTTTTCCAACTCAAGCTCCCACTGAGGGTCTCTCTAATTTTTACCTCGAAGCTCTCTCCAAAGACCTCTCAGCCCCACACAGATTCAGCCATAAAATGCAAGGATGTTACTTCCTAAGAGCCAACTCTCAACTAATAGACAACAGGAGGTGGTGAATAATTGCCTTGGCCTCGCTTCCTATGGAGGGACTATTCTGTGACACGTTCTGTGTGGTTCCTTAGGTCCCTGGTGGGACTGAGCTGCTGTTGCCTGTAGCAGTAACCAGTTCAGTCGTGAACTCTTTATATATTTCCCCTCCTTCTCTCATGTTGCCTGCTCCCTCACACCTGGTTCAGAGCTCACCTCCCAAATAAACTACCTGCATTCAACTCCTGGTCTCAGGCTCTTTTCAGGGGAAACCAAACTATGACACTGCCTCTAAATGAAGGATTTTGTTGAGCTCCAAGTACCTCAGAGAAGTAACATATAAATGTAAAATGACCAAACTTTTAAACAATTATACTAATCCTAGTTTTGACCCTACAAATGGATGCCAAATAAATATTTATTAAATGTCTTCACTGCTTATTAAAAATGCAGACCCTCAGACCCCAGGCCGGGAACTCTGGTGATTCTTAGGTAGCTGGTCCATGGATCACACTTTGAGAAACACTGGCTTTGTGGCTTCAGGATGGACACAAAGCTTTTTGTTTTACTGATGAAACAAAAAGCTCCAAGGTCATGCAGATAATGGAACTGAAACCCAGATGTGTCTGACTTGAAGCCACACTCCACAACAACCATCTACACGACCTTGGAGCATTTTGTTCATCAAGAAAATGAAGACGGTGGGACCTGCTCATTGGGCCATTACTAGAATTATGTAAGATGACCCACATGAAGTGCTTAATGCAGACTGAGGCACCGTACAAGTGCTCAGTAAATGGTAGCAGTGTGTGTGTATAGCTGTGGTACATTTACGCGATAGGAATGAACTGTATCTAGAAAATGTGTGTTTTCTAAAACCGTAATTAGTCTGTTAGCCACCTGCAAACCTCCAGTGGAGGACTCCACCAGGGCTCTTGAGTCAGTTTCTACAGTCAACAGATACTTACTGAAGGGATACGATTGCCTGATGTAGCCGAAAGACTTCCCTCTAAGGCTTCTCTGGCCACGACAAGGACTGGGAACAGGGACAGTCTGTGTGGATACCTTGTGGGCTCACTGTAATGCTTGTCACTGTGAAGAGTGACTTTTTTTAAAGATGTAGTAAGATGCACAGCAGGGTTACAGATTTCGCTCGTCCTTGTTCTCTGCTGCACGTACCCTGGGATGTTCAATAAATGGCTGTTGAGTAGCGCCGAAGCCCCCTAAGTGAGCCCTCTGATCCCCCTTTGTGGCCTCCACTTTATTCTCAGCCAGGCAACCAGAGTGATCCTGAAAATGTAGGTTCATCCAGGCACTTCCTGCTCTCCGGCTGCTGTATCTTCCCATCACACCTGGAAGTACAGTCCGAGTCCTTGCCTTGGCCTCCACGGCTCTACCTCATTGGGTCCCTGGCTTACCTCACAGCCTGCTGCTCTCTCTCACTCGTGGGACTCCAGCCGCACTGGCCTTTCTGGGCTGCGTGCGTGCTGAGCATGGTTCATCCTCACTGTATTTGCACATTCAGGTCTCTGCCGTTTGGAGCAGCCATCCCTGACCACCTGACCTAAAGCAGCAAACTCCTTCCCAGCCCACGCCTCTGTCCCCTACACTGATGTATAATGTACATTCATTGTGGCATCTCTAGTGAGAATGGAACTCCGTGGGGGTGAGCACCCTGTCACGTATGGGGTACATGTCCCCCTGGGTCTAGAACAGGACTGGCATGGTAGGCTCTCCAAAAATACTTGTGGAATGAATGTCACAAGAAGTGTTTGTAGATGCAGACTTACCCACATGTAAAATGTCTTACTCATTTGACAGATATTTATACACAAAACATAGTGCCAACGTGAAAGCTCAGTGGGACCCAGTCCCTACTTTCAAATGGTCAAAGTCTACCCAGCTCTATCCAACAGAAATATAATGTGGGCCACATAGGGAACCTTTTTGTTTGTCTGTTTTTTCCTCATCTTTTTACTTTGTTTGTTTTTTTGTTGTTGAAGTATAGTTTACAATGTTGCGTTGGTTTCTGGTATACAGCACAGTGATTCAGTTATATATATTCCTTTTCATATTCTTTTTCATTGTAGGCTATTACAAGGTATTGAATACAGTAGGGCCTTGCTGTTTATCTATTGGAATCTTAAATTTTCTAGTAACCACATTAAAAAGTAAACATACAATTAATTTTAATTTAATAAAATTTATTTGTCCTAATATCCAAAAAATCTGATTTCACCATGTAACATCTTTGCATACAAAGATGAACTATTTTACATTCTTTTTTTGCTACCCAGTCTTTAAATCTGGGATGTAGTTTACATATACAGCAAATCTCAATTTGGATGCAAGTTTTCGTTGAATATGCTTGCTTTGTATTTCATATCTTATCAAGTTTACAGCTGAAATCGTAGATTTGCACCCAAGTTGTTCCAAACATACTTACCAGTTTTCTAATAACTGAATCAAGCATCAGTTTTATTGAATTTTAATGAATTTAAGTTTTAATACAGTTCCTTAGTCACACTAGCCATGTTCAAGGGCTCAGTAGCTACCTGTGGTTGGTGGCTACCACCTTGGACAGCCTAGGTCTAGCGGGATAGGTGAGGCATATAGTCACAGAAGTGCACACACTCACGAAGAGTTCATGTAAATAAAAGACCCAGGGTCTGAACAGTGCCATTCCATGCATCCTTTTCCTGATAAGAAAACACATATTTCTTTAGAACCCACCTTATATGTCAGCTTTTCCAGGAGGCCTTTCCTGGTCCCCCCAGATTGGGTTAGGTCCCCTCAACTGGAAGCTCTCAGAGCACCCTATGTGTCTTCCATCTTCAACCTGTTGTGCTATGTTCTGATTCCTATCTAACTATTTATATTTGTGTTTCCATGTGGAAATTTGTAAATTAATTTGTAAATTCCATGTGGTCAGAAAGCTCTCATTGTTGATTCTCCAGTGTCTGGCCCTCAGTACATACTCCTGGGATAAATAAATAAATTATGAATGAATTAATAGCCAAACCTTGGTGGGAAAGGACTAACTCTGTTATAACAGAGAAGCCAGGGTGTGAATGGGGAACCGGGACAGTGCGGTAACCAGGCAAGAAGAGAAGTTCAGTTCCTGCAGGGTGCTGGGTCCCCTTGTCAGGTGCTTCTGGAGGATCAAAGTGGATGAGAGCTAAGAAGAGCAGTCAGGATTAGTAACCAGGAGACCATTTTTATGGGAGTGTAGAGACATTCAGACACAGTAAGCTCAGCACTCTTCTCCATAAATTCACTGACATCCCTGATTTAAGAGGAATAGATATTTTAAGTGTTGTGAGTAGACGGGGTTCCAGGACCATAGCTCAGTCTTACGTGTTTGGTCAGCTGTGGTCCTTCCAGTTCCTGTAGTCTCTGCTAACGACAGCTGGTAAGTCTGTATGCTGATTGAAATTGTGAGCGATTCATAGCTGGCTTGGGGCGCTGTGTGATTTATGGGCATCTGATCTAAAGATACTTAAAGGATGGAAGTATTGGAGCCAGGAAGAGACATGTGATTAATCAGAGAAGACAATTTACTAAAGGGCTCACTAAAACACTGCAGCAAAAACTGAAAAAAGGACCTTAGTTCCATTTACAAGACAAGGTGGGGGCAGGCAGGGAAGGGGGAAAGTGGAAAGTTAGGTGTGTGTATGTTTAAAATAAACTACACACAAAACATAAAATGATGTTTTCCAGCATTTAGAGATGGTGGTTAGGAGCGGTTTCAAAGGCATTTATTTACCTTTAGAGTTTGCTTTAAATGTACACTCTGTCCACCGCCATCAGCAAATGTCAAGTTCCTAAGTCCATGATTGCATCCTGAGAGCTCCTGGGTGTTTGGGGAATAACCACAAGAGAAAAACAAAAACAAAGCAATTCCTGTTATTTATATTCCAGACCCCAATGTGAGTCTAAGCCTTTCTGTTTCCCTGAGGATTCCTTCGCTTGTCACTGTGTAAGACCTGTGGTTTTTTGGCCAAAATTATTGGCACAGGAAACCAGGAGGCAAGTCAAAATATCCTAGTATTGACCTAAATAGAAAAATGACCATCAATAACATAAATATTTGTTTTACATGGTTGGTTTGTGCCATCAGACTGAAGCGAGACTTGTGTTTCTCCTACCCAGGGGACTCTCTTATTTATTGTTGAATACCTCACTCTGACAGGCACCTAGATATATTTTTTCAGTTGCAACAGAGTGTCAGAACAACCGGCCAAGTTCAGTCCCTTCAGGAGAAAAATCTGACTCGTTTGAGACTGTAAATAGGCATCTTCTGGGTGCATTCTCTGACAATCCTAAGTAGCAACACACACACACACACACACAACACACACACACTGTAAATAGGCATCTTCTGGGTGCATGCTCTGACAATCCTAAGTAGCAACACACACACACACACACACACACACACACCCTTCTGCACCTGACCTCACACGCACATACGCACACACACACACACACACACACACACACACACCCCTTCTGCACCTGACCTGCAGCTGTGGCAGAATGGAAAGAATTCCAGACTGCAGAAGGGATGGTCTTCTTGGAAAATCAGGGCAGAGGGGTAGAGTGGGTGAGGGAGTGCTCTGAAGTACTCGATAGAGACTCGTTTATGCCGAAGTAAGCAAGACAGAGTGGTGCTGCCCCCCCCCACCCCATAGGCACAAAAACTCAGCATCCCACCGTCGTTGCCTCTCTCCATCCCGGTGCACACACACAGCATGCTGGTATTTTTTTACTCTATCACCACCGACTCGTGTCAGCAAAATGATTTTAAAAATTAGAGCCTGAGTTGGTGAAACACCACAGAATTAGGACTGGTGGATGGATGGTAAGGATGGAGGCTACAAAGAGAATCAAGTGACGTCCTTCCCTTTCCTTTGAAATGATCCAGCAAGGAAATGATTAGCAGTGATTCATCTGCTGAGCAGTATATTGACCCCAGTCACATTTCCAGAATGGAAACTGAAGAACCAGACCTTAAAAATCAGAAACGCAGAATCTTTTAAGCGCCATTGGCCTCGTTTCCTTACTGGCAAAACAGAGGCCAGTGATGCTGGCACACCTTGAAGAAGGATTCTCTAATAATCAGAGTGCCGAGTGACCTAAGAACATGCTAAAGACAAGAGGAAGCAACCAAGTCAGAACAATGATTGTGTCTCATGACCTGCCACGTGCAACAGATGTGAGCCTAAAATTTTGCAGGTAAGTATTGTGATGCAGTCATGTTTCCCATGGCATGTGGTGAGATTGTTTGTGTGAACATTATTCACTCACCACGTTTGCTCCTTAGCAATCAGTCATTGTCACTCACTTAATACCACCTTTCCTTTCCACAACTAGGGATGGAATTGGATGCCATGAATTGTGGAAGAGAAGTAGGGAAAAAAATGCTGCGATGAGTACAGCTCATTTTCTCCTGGGAGGGATTATTTCTGATTATGAGTTATCACTGCTGGTGGCGCCTGTTTCTTCTCCAGTTACTACCCAATGGCACACAGAAGGTGACAGAATAGACTGCTACAAACCAAGAGGAGGACAGTGACAACGTCTGGAAACTAGAATGAGTCTCACAAACTGTTGAGAAGGAAAGTAGTCAGTCGGTACCCTTGATTTGGAATTAAGTCAGAATTTTGAAAACCTGTGGGCCAAAAGTAGTTTTTCTTTTTACACTAAAACTGAAAACAGTTAAACCACCTAGCAGCCCCACCATGCTACTATCATCAGCTTCTCGTATTAAACTTGAAAATCAAAGACGATGTGCATGTTGGCGCTTTATAAATCCATAGACAGTAGAGCATGAAATTCAAGGTGGATCTCAGCCGGTCCCTCCACATCTGAGGAGACATCTGCTGACGGTGACAACGATGTGCCTGGAAAAAGAGAGGCAAGGCCACACTGAAGGTGGGAAATGAGCTGTCCAAAGCCTGGAGAGCTCTGGGTTCAGAGCTACTGACGGCAAAGTTCTGCCTTTAAGATGCTGCAGGGCTGGTGCCTCTCTTCAGGGAGAGCCCTGGCCTCCCCGCTCCTCCGTTATCAGCCACCACCTGCAGTCATTCAGACGCATAGGTCCTAGGTGTGCATCAGGCAGCTGAGCTCCTTTCCTAGGGCAGCCACGACGAAGTACCACAGGTTGGGGGCCTTGGATTAGAGAAATGTATTTTCTCACAATTCTGGAATCTAAAAGTCCTTCAAGTGCAAGGTGTTGGCAGGTTTGGTTTCTGAGGCCTCCCTCCTTCACTTGTAGACGGCTGCCTTCCTGCTACGTTCTCTCTCCGTCTGTGCCATCTGTGTCTGAATCTCCTCTTTGTATAAGGACACGAGTGATACTGGATTAGGGCCCACCCTAACAACCCCATTTTAACTTAATTTCCTCTTTAAAGGCCCTCTCTCCAAATACAGTCACATTCTGGGGTACTGGGGGTCAGGGCTTCAACCTATGGATTTTGAGGAGACACAGTTAAGCCCATAACAGCAGCCACCTTTCCAGCCCAGGGCCCTGCACATAGTAGGCGTTCAGTAAATAATTGTTGAATGACCGAATGAAGAGGTGTTACCCCGGAGCTCCATGCTGGGAAGAAAGAGCAGGTATTAGGAACAAAAGTGCGGCGATACTGTGACTGCAACTGGGCCACTCGGGGAAAATAGCAACCTTTTTAAAAAAGAGCTCCATCACTATTTAGCCTGAAGGAAAATAAAGTTCTAGATCAGCTATAAAGACACAAGGAGAAAGGACTTGGATGGTCTCTTTTTAATGGACACAAATAAAACCACACATGCAGGTGGTTTGCAAGATCGCTTCTACCATATACTTTGAGGGGCAGGGTATAGCTCAGTGGTAGAGCATGTGCTTAGCATGCACAAGGTCCTGGGTTCAATCCCCAGCACCTCCATTAGAAATAAGTAAATAAATAAATAAACCTAATTACCGTGTATTATGATTCAAAGCGGATGGAGCAATTAACAGGTGTTCCGAGTTTATAAAATCATTAGGTTGGAAGTGCCTGTAGGTTTTGTTTACTCTAGAGTCCATTCTTTTTTTATGCACTCGTATAAACAGTAAATATCCTATGCCAGATGCAAAACATTTATTAATTTTACATTTCCCTCTTATTTACCAAGTGTTTTAAAAAAAAAAAACCCAGAACACCATGAGAAGTAAGCTAGAAAGATGCATGATGCAGTCCCATTATCCATTCAATGTTCAACGTGGACTCTGAAAAATAGTGTAACGTTATCATTTAAAGCCAATTTGAGTGGCATTTTAATATCCCAGGCTTTGAATAATCGTATTAATACCAGCAGCTGCTTTTATTTGATTAGCAAGATGACTAATTTTCTCACTTTACCACAAATACACTGGAAATAGATTTATCTGGTTCTTAAAACATGCGTTTGTACTGCTCTCTGTCTGATAAGGCAGGGCTTGGACATCACTGCCTCCCTCCGCTGTTGTGAAGCGATGATGGGTGGCTTTGTCACTGACGCACACGGCTGTGCTTCTGTGTGGTGTCAGCGGTGGCACCGAGCCAGACCCGATCGAAGCTTCTGCAGAGCCCAGGGTGTATAAATCTCCCGAGTCTCGCTCAGTCAGCCATACGGCAGCTCAATTCTGTGCCACAATCTTCGTAATGAGATTTTTTCCCCAATGGTATCGACTTAATGTTAACCCTCAGCGGGCCACTGTGGCCTTTGCTGCACCACTGGAACATTCTATTTGGAGCGCTTGGCTTGCAGAGAGACCTTTCAGTTCTCTTCCAAAGTCACTTCCTCCAAGAAGCAGAAATTGGTGTGAAAATAAAATGGTTGGTGACTGTAATTCTTCTTTGTGTTCCCACGCTGCAAAGGTTACCTCCTTGATAAAGAAATGTCAACAGATGCCCAATCTTGGCCCCACTCTCCACTCTGTTATTTTGGCTTTTTGTTTGATCAAATTTGATCAAGAAAAGTCCAAACCTAGGTTAAAAATAAGGTGCCTAACGTGCTATTACTTAACCTGATTTTTGTTTCTTATGTATGTTGCTAACTGAAAACTCTTAATATTTTTAAAAGCTATACTGAAGTCAGCCCATCAGAGAGGCTCTGTCTGAAAGCTTGCTTCTCTTCCCAAGAGTGCTGGTGTAGGATTGTGCCTGTCATTTTACTGTATTTCCTTGGTACTAAATAAGCATCCTGTGGAAACAGCATCCAGACCTCATTAACATTCAGTATTTCTGAACCACTCCTTTCCACTTGTTTCCTTGATGTATTAAATAGATTGTATGGGGGAAAAGGAGCTATTTGTCCACCTGGAAAACCGGCTTCCTTCTTTTTATATGAGCTGTAATGGATTAGGGTCCATCCCTGCCCCACTGAAGGCAGACTCTTCTGCATATGATTGGGGTTGTCTGAGCAGACAGCCTTCCCGGATCCGTATTAGGAGCCTGGGAACTGATGGAGGAGGACCAGGCTACCCTGGCACAGCACTAAAACAGAAAACCGTACCGTCAGGAGCAAAACCCAGTTCTTTGTAGCCAGGTGGGCGCAGCTAAATCTCCCGTGAAATCTCAGTGGATGTTTTTCTTCCTCTGATCCTGTTTCTTCCTTTATAAAAGCAGAGGCCAAAAGGACTTCTCATTCTCACCCATAAGAAGAGCAGCCATTAGCTTGTGTATCGTAAGAGCTCCTAGGTTATACTCTGAAAACTCCTGAGTCGACCTCACACCCCCTTCCCTGAGGTCCTGTTGTTTACCCTGACCAATTGCATATGATTGCAGCATATGACTCAGCTATAAAATGAGAGAACTTGCCATCTCTGGGGGATTCGGTGGCGTGTTGATGCAGAACTAATTCACTTTAAGTACTTCCGTCTGTATTCTTATGCCACCCACTATGCTGAGAAATGCAGTAGGGTCCCCACACTCGAAGCATCCTGCACAGCAGACTTTGGCATGTAACCGAGTCACCGGGAGGACTTGTTAAAATGCAGGGTGCTGGGTCCCACCGCCAGGGTTTCTGACTCCCACTCCCAGGGCTTCTGACTCCATCGATCTGGGTGGAGCCAGAGAACGTGCACCTCTGTCACGTTCCCAAGTGGTACTCAGGCTGTTGGCTCAGAGACCACACTTTGAGAACCAGTGCTATCCAGTGCTAGAACTAGCCACACACCTGCTCATTATGTTATTGTTAGAGGTTCAGGAGACTAGTGTTTTGAATTTCTTAAGAAGGTTTTCTTATTTCAGGAATTGGTATCACTTGTGTACATGAGTCCTGGTCTTAGCTGTTACACTTGGCTCACTGGTATCAAAAACAGTAATGAAAACAACAGTATCTAACATTGATACAGAATTTTACAGTATAAAAAGCATTTTCACTTCCGTTACCTCATTCAAGTCTCCAGACTCACCCAAGGTTGTTGTTTTATGATCATCATCATCATCATCATTATTGTTATTGAAAACTGAGCTTCAGAAAGAGTGAGTACGTTGTTTAAGGTCAGTGAGGCAGTAGAATTAAGACTGTTACCAGACTAACTCCATAGCCTTTTGCTCTTCATGCTAAGATATGCAAACTCCCTGTACAAGGAGGACATATGTTGATAATTGTAAGAAGCTTCACTTCTGGGGGTTGAGGGGTAAGGTGGGCATAGCTCAGTGGTAGAATGCATATTTAGCATGCATAAGATCCTGGGTTCAATCCCCAGTACCTCCATTAAAAAAATAATAATAAAATTAAATTAAAAAAAAATTTTTAAACTCCACTTCCATGAGCAGTCTTTCCTTAATTTGTTCTACCTGAGAACACACCCTTCTGCTCTGCAAGAGACGAGCAATGCTCACTAGCGTCCCCAGCTGGTAACCTCTAGATTCGGAATAAGGGGCCCTTCAGAATGTTGGTGTAAGAGGTGAGAAAGTGATTCTAATGAGCAAATAATAAAAATATTTTTGCAGGCAGGTGGTTTCTAATCCTTTGCTTTTAACAAAATTGAAAGATCTAATCAAGTAAGCTGGTAGATGAACAATAGATAACTAAGAAAACTCAAGAGTTTACAGAACTGAATGATACAGCTGTAAGTAGAACTCTCCATTCACATTAATTTATTTACATAAGAATTAGTGATAAACTGTCTCATTTTAGCAATGAGCAATACCCAGGGATACATGAACTAGTTTGGGGAGAAAAAAGCTTCATTTCATGTTACCAAAAGATACATTCCCAACAAAACTTTCTTTTTTTTTAGTTTAAAAATTGGCAAAAACTTAAAAACTAATACATTTTGTTATGTTGATCATATGTGTAATAATTGTAATAAAAGCCAAGTCAATGTTGTGTTTTTTATCCACTTAAGAGAACTTGCAGCCACAAGATACTATTTGACATTTTAAACTTGGAACGTGTGTTGCAGAAAAGTATAATAGGCTGATCAATAAAATCATAACTGCATGATTCACGCATAACAATATACTTCATTAGGTTAGAATCCTGTGGGAAAAGTGGAGTGGAATTTCAAGTTCAAGGAGAAAGGGGAATCGTGTAAACTTTCCTTTTAATCAAGAACTTGTCCTTGTGGTTATTAAGTGGCTGGAGACCGTTCCAAATTGCTGTGGTATTTAGATTTCCATTGGCTTTGTTTTTAAGAATGACATCATGGCCTTATTTCACATTGCCATTATTTACAATATGGCAGAAAATTTACCCTCAGCACCAGATATATCCAGAGCTGTGATGAAAATGTAAATGTCAGTTTAGAAATATGAGAGGGGAATAGTTTCTCAGCCTTTTGGGGATTAGATGATCATAGAGTTTGTTTGATTCCACATCCATCTCTGTTTCCCTGGAAGAGAATGAGTGCAGACAGTGCAGAGTTGAGTGTCTCTGCAACTGCTTTCTTCCTTTCCCCACCACGTCTCCTCTTAGGCCCCCAAAATATTACTGTTCTTAGCATGAGGATTTTAATCCATGTGAAATAAATGTTACTCATTATCACTATGATATTGTGACTCCATAATGAGAAATATTAAAAAAAAAAAAGAAATATATATATGTATTTGGTGTTTGACGCCTTTCAGGCACAGAGTTCTTAAAACCCTTGGAATTTCTTAAGTCATGAGAGTGATCAAGGTGTCTTTTGTTAAGTTAATGAGGAGACTGGACAGCACCTAAGGATGGGTGGGGGCCGGTTGCCAGTACAGCCAACCTTCTGATTAGAACTTTCAATCCTGACGCCCCCTCTCGGGTGGGCAGAGGAGGGAGAGGAGCTGAGGACTGAGTTTAGTCACTAGTAGCCAGTGACTTAATCATGCCTATGTAATGAAGCCCCCTTAAAAACCTAAAAAGGATGTGGTTCGGAGAGTTTCTGGGTTGGTGAACACATGGAGATTTGGGGAGAGTGGCATGTTGGGAGACAGCATGAAAACTGAGCCCTTTGCCCATCCCTGCCCTCTGCATCCCTTCCATCTAGCAGTCCTTGAGTCATGCCTCATTATAAACCGGTCATCTGATAGGTAGAATGTTTCTCTGGGTTCTGTGATATTTGAACCTGAGGAGAGGGTCCTTCAGTCTATAGCCAGTTGCTCAGAAGCACCGGTGACAATCTGGGCTTGGGCTTGGCACCTGAAGTTGGGAGGGGATAGGTGGAGGGCAGTCTTGTGGAACTGAGCCCTTAACTTGTGGAATCTGATGCTGTCTTTTTGTTTTGTTTTTTTTTTTGAAGGGAGGGAGGATTACATTTATTTTTATTTACTTATTTTTATTTTTTTAACAGAGGTACTGGGGATTGAACCTAGGACCTTGTGCGTGGTAAGCATGCGCTCTACTACTGAGCTATACCCTCCCCCCAGCCTGTGGAATCTGATGCTATCTTGAGCCGATAGAACTGAGTTGAATTGTAGAACACACAGATGGTGCTTAAGGCATAACTTAATTTAGAAACAATTATTCCCATTTATTGTAAAAAGGAAAAACTACTTTCTTCCAATGTAAAATGAAAAACTACTGCAGAATATTCTCATTGATTTTTTTTTTAAAATCTGGACTGTCTTCCCCATCAGACTCGGCAGGAGGTAGAAATGTAATGCGTCTACAAATCTAGCCAGCCAGCGCAGCAGAATAACAAACAGTATTAGTTCCTCACTCCTTTTTCTTAAATGCCTGAGGGAGTTGGTGGAAGTGGGCTCTGAGAACCCAGGTGGAGTGAGACCTAACACAAGCGTGCCTGCAAACTCCATACTTAGCTTTACGGTGATCTCACTCTTTCAGTCCTTATGAACTGCCTGTGTTCTACGGAAGTTTTCAGGTACACAGGGTGTTAAATGACAAGTATTCAGCTGAGTGACTTTGAAGATGGAATTGGCTTTACTCAATGATTCATGAGTCGGGCACTGGCCTCTGAGAGAGCTCCGCCGAGCTGCAGAAAAGGGAAGGTTTTTATAGACAGAGAATGGGCAGGAAAGGGACATTTCTGCAAGGAGTGGATAGTTCCAGCTTAGGTCACCCTCCTTTGAGGGACGGAAGGGGTTACCTTGCTAGTGCGACCAGGAAATTCCAGACTGAATGGTTTAGATTACTTTCTTGGGGGAGGTTGAGACTGCAGTTGGGCTTGGTATCAGTGCCACTTAGCACAAGTGACTCCATTTTAGTGCCGTTGTCTCCTCTTTAACAAAGGCATTGTCCGGTGCAGATGTGAATAGTCAGTGTGACATACACAGATTGCCCCCAGTGTGTTGTGACCCAAGATTCATATTTCAAAACTCTTAGCGAATGAAGCTTCTACTTTTACCAAGACTCTGACTAAATCTCATGGCTTAATTAAATGCTAATAATTGTGCTAAATCCAAAATGTTAATCATGTTTATCTTTGGCTGATGAAACTTGGGGTGATTTGTTTTCCTTTATATTCTGTATTGCTTGAATTTGCCACATAAGCATGTATTATTTTTATAACTAGGAAACAACAAAAGCTATTTCGGGATAAAGGAAAATGATCAAAAGAACCCTTTTGAATCAAGTCCACCCTCTTCCACGTCTTACCAGACAAACGAGGCTCTCAGGGTTGATTTTTATTTGCTTTTATAAGCCCCCCTTCCCACCCAGTGGATTTTAGTTTCTCTACAATTTTTTAGTACTCACTGACAGGAAATGCTCTGCTAACCAGAGATTTTGAGCTTTTCCCTATTCCGTGGGAAGAGGAAAAACAGCGATTCAAGGTAATACTAATAGTCACTCTTAATATGATTCAAGACCATTATTAAATTCTGTGGCTCCCCTTGCTAATTTCTAATAAGGCAAGGTGACAAAAGATTTTTTTTTTTTCAGATAAAAGAAAGCTTTTTTCCTGCCAGGAATTGTCAGAACCATAATGCTTTAACTCTGAAGATATGTTTCTAGCTCAATCGTTTCTGTTTAGTCTGTTTTTCCAGATATGGATTCATGAATGTATTCTGCAGTTCTCTGTTGTAATTATATCAAGCAGTTTGGATACCAGACCCGTGGGTCCTAAGAGCATCTTCTCATGTTGTCCATTTCTCCCATGCACTGTCCCTGTCCTCTGCCCCAACATGGTGTTTCTTTCCCTCAGTCTGGGCTTTAGAGTCTTTTTCTCATACTGGTCCCCACAGACTTACACTTCTTTCTTCACTGTGACCCCAGAGTTGCCCTCAGGCCCCACTGTCCCTGCTTGCATCTGCATCCAGGTAGGTAGGCATTCCTCTGCTCTATGAGACCCTGCCTACCTACATCCCAGGTTGTGGGTTGGTTTCAAATAACCCTTCCATCTGCAGCACCACTCCTGTGCCCACGAAAACCAAACACCCGCACCTGGTGAGGTCCATCAGCACCGTCACCCCAGGCTACCCCCAGCCCATTCCCTGGGTTCTCCTGAGCCCTGGGCCACCAGAGGAGAGACTATGTCACTTCAGCCCCCTCAGAGAAACAAAGGAGCCTGTCGGGTTGTTTTTCCTGATCCCTTTTCAAAAACTCAAAACCTGCAAAGAGGTGGGGAAACAGAATATGTGTGGGATCTTATGAAATAGTGAGCAAGGATTTCCATGTTTAACAGTTCTGACCTCCAGCCCTTCAGGGCTCCACCTTGTATCCCAACCCTCATGGAGGCTGCTTTGTGCTTTGGCCCCCCTCGCTGGGTGTCTGGCCCACAGAGCTGGAGGACACCTGCCTTTCCAGTTGATGTATGTATCCCCCCAGGTGGCTACCTTGCCAGGTTGCACTTATGAATGCGGCAGTTGACTTCAAATGCACGTGCCCAAGACCCCTGCAGGAAAGAAAAAGCACAACAGGTTTCGTGGCCCCAGCTGACTGAACTGATGCCAGCTGCCCCTCTGATTTGCAGGTAAAAGCCACCACGGAAGAGGTTTTAGAAGCGCCTTGTCTGTGTATCTTGTGAACCCAGAGCGCCCCCCAGTGTCGGTTAGGGTTTATCACAGTTCACTGTTAGTTAAAATAATGCGTTTTAGCTCTGCAATTCACACCAGTCCTGATTTAATGCCAGATGCTTTTCCTTCCTTTGTTGCCTCTGCAAACTCTATCAGAGGGCTCATGAGGTATTTTTTTAAAACCCACTTTGGTTTGCCTTTGTGCACATCGGACTCTGACTGAAGGAGAGCAGTTACCACAGAAATTCGTTTCCCAGCCAGAATCCCGCCCATTCCTAAATATTTTTTTAATCTGCGTCTCTTTTAAAAATGTCATTGTGTCGATCTTTTGAAGACCTTCCTAAAACTAACAAGAACTGGCCAGCTCACATCTTCACTTTGCTCTCAGAAGGCAAAAGCATTTATAAAGCAGACTTGACCAAGTCCCTCCTTGTTACCGGTCTTGTAAGTCTCCAAAATTTCACTTGGACTTCAACCTGCCCCCTGCCAAATGAAAATAACTGCTAGACTTCTGAAAACCTTTAAAAGAAAAAAAAAAAAAACTTCCTTAATCTACCTCTGTATCAAAGCACTCGTCCCCTTTGTTTATCCAAGTCAGATGGCAGACTTCATAGCACCCCCACCTCCAGGCATCCGTGCTGTTTAGAAACCTCCACAAGTGTTCTATGGGCACCAAACTTCGAGAGCCACTGAGTTAAGCAAAGAAATCCCTTGCTTTGCCTTCTTATTTATTAATCTTCTTAATGAACATGTAATCTCATTCAATAATCTCATAATTATTGCTGCCTCTGGGGCTAAATATTCTCTATAGCTTGTGTGTGGAGGGGTGGAGTTTGGCACCGAGGGATATGATGGGAGGGGAAGTACTTGCTGAGGTCACAAAAGTCAGACTGCCTGCTCTGTGGCTTGAACCCTTAGGAACTAACTCTGGACTGTGCGTGGTTTGTTAAGCAGGCTGGGGTTTGTATGTGATTCGTCTGGATGGCTGCTGGGGACCATTCTGGGCAGCCTGGTCACGGTCAGAAGGGCAATAGCCTTAGGAAATCTCCCTTTGGCAAGGAGGAGTGGCCCCAGCTTCCTTAGTCCCCAGGGTTCAGAACTCCCCCTCCAGGAGTTACCTGCATCCAGGAGAGCTTGGCCAACAGAGTGGAAGGAGCTTCAGTATGGAACCTGAGCCCTGCCTGGCCTTTGGTCACCTGTGCTGTGAAGAGCGACAAGAATGTTGTCTGTTCAGATGCAAGCAGTTGACATGGTGCCAAGCCCAAAGCTGTGCAATTTGAATGCTTCCAAGTCAGAGCAGTCACTAGTCTTCTTCCTGGAGCATGTAACCTTGCTGCCACTGCCGTCACCTGGCCACTCTTTGTGAACTGAGGTTATAATTCACATACAAAAAGGTGCAGAATCCTAATTGTACCGTTCAGTGGATTTTGTCGGTTGTATGCATCCATGTTACCACCACCCAAATCAAGATAATAGAACACTTCCATCTCCCCCAAAAGTTTCCTCACGTCCATTTTCAGTCAGTCTCTACACTCCCACCCCAGAAACAACCACTGTTCGGATCTCTGTAGTCCAAGATTCGTTCTGCCCGTTCTTGAACTTTGTAGAAATGAAGTATGGAACCTTCTGGTGTCTTTCAGTCAGCACAATATTTAAAAATTCATACTGTGTCGTGTGTCTGTAGTTCGTTCCTTTTTATTGTAAAATAGTCTCCTATTATATAGATTCACATCATGTGTTCCTCCAGTCCCCTGAGTTGACTCCTGGTTTATGTAGGATTTTTATGAGGGGAGGGGAGGGATTAATTTTAATTTTCCTGAAGGCTGCTTCCTGGCCATTCTTTTACAAGTATTTTGAGCAGCTTCAGCTCTGAGTACATTTTTATTTCTCTTGGGTAAGTACCCAGGAGCAGGATTTCTGGATCACATGGTAGATGTATGTTTAACTTTATAAGAAACTGCCGGTTCGCTAAAGTTGCACCATTTTACACTCCCACCAGTTACGTCTGAAAGTTCTGGTTGTCCCACATCCTGGCCAACATGAGGTGGGCATGGAGTGGGTGTGGAATGGTATCTTGTGGTTTTAATTTGCATCACCCTGAAAATGGATGAGTTTGAACAATGGTAATTCGGTGTTAAGGCAGATTTTTTAAATCTTCACTTTTTAAGTCTACAAAGGGGGATGTAGCCATGTCCCAGTGGAGCCTAAGCTGAGTGTATTATCTGAGCACATCTGAAAGGTGGTCATTGTCATGAGGACTCTGATTGCTTACAGGAGGGAAGTCACCTGGGATGGAAGGAGATTGAGGAAAAGAGCACCAGAGAGATGAGCCTGGCCCAGGGGCCAGTCACAGGAGAGAGGGACCATGGGAGGTAATGCTGTTCCCTCCAGTTTTAGCTCATCCTTCTTTAGTACAAACATCAGTGAGAAAGAACTGCAAGTAAACTAAAACAGAGGTTCTTTGAAGGGATTGTTTGACCCTAATGGAGCTCAAGTTAGGGAAGAGGGAACCTTGACACTATTTATTCAGCAGGTAGACACTAATAGGCAAATTCTAGAAACGATGGGGAGGGAGGAAAGGTTGAGGCTGCAGGAAAGCATTTGATTGTTGCTGTGGTTTTACTGAGCCATCCTCTGGAGACTGGATAATTAGCCAGCAGGGTCAGGGAAGAGATCTTGCAGGAGGGAAGGAGAGGTGAGTGGTTGTGGCTGGTGGGTGGGAGTGCTGAGGGAAGGCAGTGACTTTGGTGACCATGACATCATGGAACACCATGATGGACAGGAACGGAGAGGTGGACCCCAAGAGGCAGGAGCTGCGTGGGACCCAAAGAGAATACAAGCTTCCCAGCGGTCTGAGTGCAGGTCTTTGGAACCCAGTGTGTGCCCCTCCCACTGAGCAGCCCCGACTCTGTGGCAGTTCCCTTGTCAGGGCGTGTGGTTGAAGCCAGGTGCTTTTACTAAGGATGCTGTTTCCCCATTCCTGAGGATTAGCAGGGAATTTTAAGAGCAAACTTTCCCACCCTAAGAAACAAGAATACAAATGCTATAGGAAATAGATGGTTATTACCTTTTCTTTTTGTGGTAATAACCATTTATAAGCTGTGGGTGTTATCAGAAAGCCTTTGATGAGAAATACTACTCTCTAGCAAACCCCAGGGAAAGAGCATTTCTTTGTTCTTCTTATCATATGCCACCTTTACTTGTTCTTTAGGGTGCGTTTGAAAGTCTATAAGGAGAAAAATGACAACTCCTGTTGATCAATTTTATAGCAAAAAAATCAAAAGAGCTTATAAATTAATAACAAAAAACTAACACAAAAACAAAATGCATTCATACAGGCCTGAAATCTAAAGTCTTCTAAAGTCTGTTTCCGAACCTCTGTTTGAAAACAAGCTTTAAAATACCCTTCTTGGCTCTACTAACTTTGAGTACTTGTGGCATAAACAGGTGCAGTGACTCGTTTACGGCAGGATCCCATCCTGGGCACTGTTGCCCTTTGCGGGTGGAGGAGCTGTCCTGTGCACTGTAAACATCCCTGGCCTCTGTCCACTAGGTGCCAGCAGTAACCCTCCTCTCCCAGGCAGACGGTGATCAAAAAGATATCCACTCACAGGCAGAGAAAAAAAAACTCATGGTTACCAGGGGGGAAAGGGAAGAAGGAGGAATAAATTGGGAGTTTGGGATTGGCAGATACAAACTACTATACTATGTACAGAATTGATAAACAACAAGGTCCTATTGTATAGCACAGGAAACCCTGTTCAATGGCTTGTAGCAGCCTGTAATGAAAAATATATATATATAACTGAATCACTATGCTGTACACCCGAAACTAACACAACATTGTAAATCAACTATACTTCAATTTAAAAAAAAGTTTTTAAAAAGTTTCCAGACATTGCCAAACATCTCCTGAAGTATGATTACCAGATTTAGCAAGTAGGAATGCAAATAGGGTGCCTAGATAAATATGAATTTCAGACAACAACAAATAATTTTTAGTATAAGTATGTCCCAAATATTGTTGTGGGACATACTTATAGAAAAAAAAATTTAGATCAAATTTGACTGGTGACCTGTGTCTTATCTGGCCACCCTGGGTGGGCTGGGGTGGGCGGGCCATAGCAGGGAAAGCAGGATTGTTGGTGTATTAATAAACAAAATGATGTACGTTGGTACTCAAAGCTTCCATCCTTCATCACAGCTATAACCGGAGTGGGTGTGCTGTCATTAGAAGAGAGAGTCCACGTGTGAGTCTGTATGTGCTGGAGCTTGCATTCCGGTCACAGCTGGCTTGATAGCCGCTCTGCTGGGGCGGCAGTCTGCTTGTGCTCCCAGTGCTTTGTCACTGCGGCGCCCTGTCTTATTACATCATTTCTCCCAAGCAGCAGCCAGAGAAGGTGATGTTGAATGAAAAACTGCTGCATTCACCCCAGACTCAGTCACTCTGCGTTTGATTTCTCTGGCGCCATAGCCCTAGACAGCCTTTCCCTGCGATGCACCAGGACCAATCATTTCCACAGTCGGTAGCAGCGAGGAACTTCTTTTTTGGGCCAAGATTAATGACCCAAGCAGTCAGCCTTTCCAGGGAGCAAAGGTGAAATTTAACTCTGGGTGGATGCCTGACATTTTGAAACAAAGGCGAAGGGTATGGGGGGCGGTGAGGAGAAGCAGTATTTGTCTGTCTCGTGCAGGGTCATCAATCACGGATGGGCAAGACTAAATTGGGTTTCTGCCAGCAGTTGACTGATGTGGGTTCCTATGGTTTATCTTCAAATAAGCTGTATGAAACCTGCTTTAAAGATGTGCTGTAAGAAGGGACCCTTTGCGTTACATATTAGCTTATTAACTCTTGAGAGTTTTATTTTTCCGAAAGGAAGTCTGGTATGTGTCAAGGAGGTATTAAGTTTGTCCTCAAGAAAATACACTCATTGCTCTAAGGGAAAGGCCCCTTTCCAACTGGCTGTTGACAGGTTATAACATTAGAAACTGGGGGAAATGGAGAGATATTGGTCAAAGTGTACAAGTTTTCAGTTATAAGATGTTCTGGGGCTCTATGTGTGTCATAGTGACAATAGATAATAATTCTGTATTGTATACTTGAAATTTGCTGAGAGTAGATCTTAAGTGTTTACACTGCACCCCAAAAAAAGTGACATGAGGTATATGTGTATTAACTTAATTATGTTAATCATTTCACAAGCTATACGTGTATCAAATCATCACATTGTACACCTTAAACATATACGTATTTTATCTGTCCATCATACCTCAATAAAGCTGGAAAAAACAAAAATGGACCATACCCTGTATTGTAAAGCAGTTCCAACATATTTCAAAAAACTACCAAGCATGAGCTCTTACTGCAAGGAAAGTAAGCTAGAAATCAGTTACCAAAACAAAACAAAATTCCATATATTTGGAAATTAGGAAATATAATAAATAAGTTTCAAAAAACTCACTTTGGAAGGTAGTTAGGCAAACTCTGATTTTAAAGGAATCCAAGGACAAGTTCTTTACTGATTAATTGAGTAAGCATTTGTTGAGTGACTAGTCTTTACCACGTTTTATACTAAAGATGAATAAGACATGGTCTCTGCCCTCCAGGAACAGACTTGCTGATGAATGATCACTCTCTACTGTGGCTTTTCTCAGTGTCAGGCATTGTGCAAAGGGCTGTGGGAATTCAGTGGATCCCAGGATAGATCAGTGGGGGAAGTGAATACCTTTTCATCTGTCTGGAAGAATTTATAGAAGATGTTCCTCTGTACTTGGTTAATAGAAGACTGAAGTTTAGGAGTTGTCCAAATTGACAAGGGGAGGGAGGGGTAAAGATGCAAGGATATTACCCATCAGGTAGCAGAGGGCGCAAGGAGGGATTTCTGAGGAATGAGTCTGGAGAGATAGGCAGAAGCCAGGTCTTGGGGGGCCCTGTGGCCATACGAAAAAATCTGGACTTTATTCTGAAGGGCCAGTGGAGAACCACCGAAAGATTTTAAGCAAGTGAGTGATGTGATCCGATTTTTCTCATGGAAAGATCTCTTGAAGGTCCGTGGAAGATAGACTAGACTGGGCAGGTTGGAAACTATTAAAAAGAGGTGGTATTCAGATAACAAATGTTGGTGAGGATGTGGAGATTAGGGAAACCCTTGTATGCTGTTGGTGGGAATGTAAGTTGGTGCAGCCACTACGGAAAACAGTATGGAGGTTTCTCAGAAAACTAAAAATAGAACTACCTTATGACCAAGCAATTCCACTCCTGGGTATATATCCAAAAAATAAAACAAGGAAAACAACACAACTAATTTGAAAAGATACATGCACCCCAATGTTCGTAGCAGTACTGTATATAATAGCTAAGACATGGAAGCAACCTATGTGTCCATCAATAGGTGATGGATATTGAAGATGTGTGTGTGTGTGTGTATACACACACACATATACATATACATATATATACCATATACAATGGACTACTACTCAGTCATAAAAAAAGAATGAAATTTTGCCATTTGCAACAACATGGATGACTCAGAGGACATTATCCTTAGTGAAGTACATCAGAGAAAGACAGATACTGTATTATATCACTTATATGTTGAGTCTAAAAAAATAGAACAAATTGGTGAATATAACAAAACAGAATCAGACTCACAGGTACAGAGAACAAACTAGTGGTTACCAGTGGGGAGATGGAAGGGGGGAGGGGCAAGATGGGATAATGGATTGTTAGATACAAACCACTATTTATAAAATAAATAAGCTACAGGGATACATTGTACAGTACAGGGAATGTAGCCAGTATTTTATAATAATTATAAATGGAGTAGAACCTTTAAAAATTGTGATTCACTATGCTGTACACCTGAAACCTATGTAATATTGTACATCAACTACACCTAATAAAAAATTAATACACAGTGTTCGCAAAGGAAAAAAGAGAGAGGTGGTATTAAAATTATTTAACCACAGGGTTTGGCCAGTCGGAGGGGAGGAAAGCAGAGCGCCTGGAGCTAGGTCCTGAGCCCATGCTGGGCCAGGGCACACCCTTCTGTGGCCGGACCATGGAGAGATCCAAGGCTCAGGATGCAGGGCAGTAACCATGACACGCACACTCCAGTACTGTATTAGTGTGTGCCAGCTGCAAACCAGCCCTATTAGGGTGACCCAGCTGAGGAATAAGGGCCTGGACTAAAGCAATGATGGAGAGAAAGGAACAAGTTTGGGAGAAATTCAGCAAACAGAATCGTATTTCTCAGTGACTGACTGGACACAGGGAGGGAGGAGAGTAGAGGCTGGCTCCCTGCTTCTGGTCTGGAAGGTCAACGAAGGAAGGTTGAGCGTCTCCACTTGGGCTGGGGCCTCTCAGGAAGCATCCGATGACAGTCAATGTCAGGGACTGGAGATGATCAGAAGGCTGTTCTCTGAGCAGAGTTAAATTGGATTTCCATGAGCAGTATCTGGCTATGGGGCTAATAGCTTTGACCTCTCCAGAGTCAGATTTCCATCCACTGTACCTGGGAGCAGAGTGTGATGTTCCCTTCCTTGAGCTCCCAGGTCACTGTGGTCACATCTATTTCCCAGCCCATTAGAACAGAATTTCTTTGACATAAACAACAGAACTCTAAGGGCCATCTTGAGCCTGCATCATGAGTTAAGCAGCTGTTTCACTTGTCAAATGTTATTTGTCCTGGATCAGAAGCTACAAGGCAAGAAATGGGGCTGGAAAAACAGGAACAGGTAGAGAGGTCAACAGTTAGAGGAGACATACGAGCGTGACCTTTGGCATCAGCAACAAAGAACTCTCAGGCTGACCTCTGTTGTCCTAACACGAAATATTATGGCCCCTTCTTTATCCCCCCCCTGAGGAGAAAGACTTTGACCCAAGAATGGATTCCATTAGCCTTTTTGTCCTCTCATTAAAACTCTGGGAATGGAGAGAGTTTTTGTTGACCACAAGCAAGCTGTTGCTGCCACTGTGTGCAAAGAACAAATAGAAATCTTGATTTCAAAGAGAATAGGGACCATGAGGTTGTATGGAGCACTGTTTAGGAAACAAACAAAGTATTTTAAGGACAGCTGACTGATTTGCTAATACGGAGAAGAATCATTTTACTGCAAGTCCTCTACCAACATTTGAGTACTTATGTCAGTGCACACTGTGGTTTACAAGTTTGTTTTGTTTGGTTCAATTTTGAAAGTGTTCCATTTCTTACCATGGGTCTATATACTCAAGGGAGATTTTCCTGTGCCTTCATCTGGTCCAAGCACAAGATCTTAGATTCAGAGAGACCCTTAGCCCTGGAACGGGCTTTAGAGTCTGTCCAACTTTCTACCTAACATGAGCATTCCCAATATTTATTTTTGTTTGCTTTTCAGTTTCTTAAGACTATGCCTGTTCACAAGGTGAACATAGTGAGTTATCATTATTTATTCATAGACACCAGTTTATGCAAGAGTTTATATGTTAATATAAGTCTGCAAACATATACAGCTCATTTTAAATAAATATGTGAGTAAAATAGAGAAGGAAAGTTAGTGTGTGCCTATAAATGCTATATGATAATAAATATATTCAATGTGTATTTATAGAGTAATGAGCTGTCTTTATATGCATTTATGATATAAGCTTCATTTGTGTATGGTCAAAATTTGACTATGCTAAAGGCTATTGTGGTATATATTTACATAAAAATCTTAGTTAAAATTTTAATTGACCTACATTATCATAATACTAATACTATATTATTGTCTGTCTACAAAAGAGAATTCCAAAAGACCTTTGTTTAAAACACACACATGTACACACATTTTATGTCATCAGCTTCTTTCAAACCCTTGGACTCAATACTTTTCTCACTAAAGCTTGGAAAGGACCATGCTTGAATGAGTCGTAGATGCTTTTACCAGTAACTCTTTCTGGGAAGTTCTTCTTCTTTCTTTTCATATTTGAAGAACTCACAGCAGATATACCCTGAAAAATAAGCCCATGAATTTCTGCATTTCAAAAGCCACCAGGAAGTTTGCTTCTTCAAAAGCGTGATGAGGATGGCAAGTCAGACTTGGGAACCAGAGGCATAATGTGACTTCCTTCTGCGCTTGACTGCTGGCTCTGTGCATCCCAAATGGTAGGACCAGGGCTCGAAAACAGAAACAGAGAAAGTAGCAAGAAAGGTCAGCTTCTTGCCTGGGCCTGCTCTTAGAGACAGATGGCCGCCGCCGTTAGTTGGACCCTCTCCCCGGGCCGTATAACTCCAGCTGAATTGGTTCTCACTTCTTGAGGGAGGGATTATGTGCTACAGAACTGTGTGTGTGTGTGTGTGATTGCTTTGTGTATCACTGTTGGCAATAGCGCTCATGCCGTCACAGCTCAAGCTGCAATGGCCTTGGCCTGAGAAGCCAAAATCAGAATCTGACCAGAGTTACAGATTTAAAGATAAGAGGTCTGTGAGTGTCATTTTCCTTCCCACCCAGAGATGCCAGGGCCCTTTTGCACTGCTCTCCGTAAATGAACCCTGTAGTGTCAATGCTTAGATTTGCCTCAATTGGAATGAATAACACTAGTTTAGTTCTGAAAGTCATATATGTGCTGAATAGTGTCAACATCACCATGCCAGTTCCTTATCGTCTCTCTTTTCCCACCAGACCTTACAGTTCAGAAAAAGCAAAGGCGTTCAGCTGTTTGAAAAAGTTTTTCCCCCTCTTTGAGTAAAAAGTGATACAAAGCTCAAAAATTAAAGAAGTAATGCCGAAGTGAAAGTCTGCTGACAGCTCCTCCTCCCACCTTGAGTAGCCATGTAAACCAGTTGCGTGTCTGTTTCTCCCTCTTGCTTTCTAGATGTGATGATACAGTTTATATGTGTATAAAAATGAAACCACTGCTGTGTACACTGTTTGGGGAAGTGTTTTTTCCCCCCCCCCCTCACTGAGCAGTATAACTTGGAAAGTTTCCAAATCAGTTCAGAAAAATCTCTGGTTATTATATGGTCTTGCACTACATGGCTGTACCATAGTTTATTTAACTATTCCCCTCATTCTCACCTCCCCCCCCCACTTTTTTTTAACAAATGAGAAGAAGGTGAAAAATCTCTGCTGATATCAGCCACAGGGACTGTCTAGCTGCATCTGGTTAAATCTTACGGAGTCACAGCTGATATAGGTGCACGACACCCTGAGTTTCTAGCTGAGGATTAACATTTCATGCTGATTAGACAGTGTTTGTATTTTAAACCAAGTTGAGGGGGTAAAGTTTTATTTCTGTAGGAAGAAAGTCAGAAAGTCGTCTGGTCATTGTTCCCATCCTAAGCCCGTTGGCCACTTGAGAAAATGGATTTTGAGTTGCTTTTCCAAAGAGAATTTAATTGGCTCTGTGCCTGGCGAGTGAAGGCCACCGACAGATAGATACAGGTGACTTACTTCTTACCTATTGAAAACTGATCTCACCTATAATTTATTTTTTATTAATATTAATTAATTAATACTAATGTGTTAGAACATTGGATCTGTGTCTTGCACCTAAAATCTGTCTTCTTACCAAAGATTGTGTGATTGTTAATAATCACATAACTAACAACCAAATACAGATCAGTAGAGTAGGTGCTAATTCAGCAGCACTTCAGGGACAGAGCCCAGAAAAGAACATGAAAGCAGCATTCTTCTACACACATCCCACACTTCTGCCTTGGCACCTTGAGAGACTGCAGCTAGTCAGGCAGCTGGGGAGGCAGCTGGTTTCCGCAGTCACAGAGCACATGAGCTTGAGCCTAGTGAATGGCCTTGATTATCATGCAGGACACACAACGCTCTTATTAGCGCTGGGCTGATTAGCGTGATGCAGTAACTGCTTTCGGTGATGCCTTAATTGAGGTCCTTCCTTGCATGGAATTTACATTATATATAGATAAATCGCTTAGTATGACATTTTTATGGGTACTTTAAACAAAGTCAAAAGGACAATAGAACCACATCTATGCAGGAATCTTTTTTTTTTTCTAAGACAAAAAAGGCATGGTGCCAAAATAAAGAGCTCAGTTAAGAGAATCCATTTTACTAAGTGCAGATGAGTATCTTACAGCAACAGCCGCTTTCCCAGTTGCTTGTGGCTTGTATCACCTTCTAGTCCTTCACTTCCTGCTGTCTCCATACTTGCAGACTTGTGGTTTGGGTTTGGTGTCACTCTCGTATTCAAATTTAAGCCATCTTGAAATGGAGCCAGGGAGGGGTCCCAAGAATTCATGGCTGAGTAGTTATGACAGTCAGTGTTTCACTCCTTCATTCTTTCATTCACTTTTAATCCAGATAATGGGGTATTTTCATTTTACAAAGCATCTGCAGGGCCATTTCTCAAGATCCTCACTGTGCCTATCCCTCATTCAGGCCACAGGATATCATCCATCAGCCTCCCCGACCCCGACCCCCAGGGCATATCCTTGCAAGGGAACTCCTTTTCTCAGACTCCCTCCTACCTCTAGGGCTCTCCTCTTTCCCTCTCCTCCGGTCAGATGGTTGTACTACAGCAGGAAAAAGTTGGGGATCAGGCATGGCACAGTCAGTCCTGGCTGATCTCCTCTACTTCTTAAGTACTGATTTCAATTGTAACTTGAGTGTTAGAAATGTAAGAATTCACTCTCTTTGTTCATGGGCCCAAATCAGACAAGAAATCTGGCTACAGCTCTTGAAAGAAGACTCCCTGGGGTAGACATCTCTGCCACTGCTCTGCTCCATTTCTTTAGAACCTGTTCTAGCATGAGTCATACTGTTCATTGTGTATGGTAACAAATCTGCCTCTTCTCTGGACTCTGACTCCTTGAGGGCAGAGAATAAATCTTATCAGCCTGCATATCACAGCATTGTGACTGGCAATGAAAAGTATGAATGAATGAACAGAAAGTAAATCAAGATATCACTAGGTGTGAGGGAAGTGCGAATTAAAACCATGATGGGCAAAATTTAACCAAAAAAAAAATTGACCAAAAAATGATGGGAAGGGGTGAAGTAGCTAGAACGCTCATACACTACTGATAGGAAGGCAAAATGGTACAGCCACTGTGGAAAATAGTTTGGCAATTTCTTATAAAGCTAAACATATACTTAGTATATGACTCAATTCACCCACTCCTAGGTATTTGCCCAAGAGAGAAAGGGACAACTTTGGGACACAAAAATACCTGTCTGAAATATTGATAAAAGCTTTACTTATAATCCCCTAAAAGTGGAAAAATTCCAACTGTCCTTCAGCTGATGAGTGGTAACAAACATATCTATCCACATGATGGAATACTACTCAGCAATGAAAAGAAACCCACTGTTGATATGTGTAACAGTCTGCATGAGTGTTTTATACTAAGTGTGGAAAGCCAGAATTTAAAACTGTGTACAGTACGAATCCATTTATATGATGTTGGGGAAAAGGCAAAACTGTGGGACAGAGAACATACCAGTGGTTGCCAGGGGTTAGGAATGGAGGAAGAGTTAACTCCAAAGGGGCAGAAGAAAGGGATGTTTTGGGGAGATGGAACAATCTGTATCCTGATTATGATGGTGGTTACGTGACTGTATGCATTTATCAACCTCATAGAACAATGCAAGTTAAAAAGTAATAAATTTTATTGTATACAAGTTTTATTTGAAAAAGTAGATCAAAGTTGTTTTGCTGTTTAGTGTGAATTCAGGGGGAAAAAAGTCAAAAGAAAACCTGAGTAACTAATGTCTTAGTAGCCTGCAGTGATTCTGCACATGTTCATGAACATGTAAACACATAAAGGAGTGTGCGTGTGTGTGTGTGTGTGTGTGTGTACACATTCATTTAACAAACATTTAAAGAGCACTTGCCATGGACCAGGACTTGCTATAGGCACTGGGGGGTGTACTGGTAAGTAACAAAAACAGTGTTCCTGCTCTCATGGTGGGGAGAGGGACAGATCGTAAATTTGAAAAAAATCAATGAACACACAGCTTTAGTTAGCGATGAGTGCTATGGTGACAATAAAACGGGCCTTGGTGATACGAGTGGGATTGGGTATTCAGCCCTCTATGAGGTGATTACCTTAAACTGAGACATGGAAGGTGTGAAGGAAGCATTCATGTGTGCAGATGCTCACACAGAGCAGGCCGGGCAGGGAAAACATCAAAAGCAAGACTCCGAGGGGACTTCATGGAGAAAAAGAGATACTAAAAAAGCCCTCTCACTTCAGAACCCATAGAAATGTTGGCTCAAGTCTACCACCATCCTCTCAGTGCATGACTAGACTTCCTAGGAAATAAGGCAGAGCCCTTAAGATGAAATTAAGCTTCGTATATTCAGAGAATTGGCAGCAGGTCGGTGTGATGGACCAAGTGAGCGAGGGGACCTGCAGAAGACGAGCTCAGAAACCTAGGTGGGCATCAGTTTCTGTTGGCTCTAGAGGTGTGAAAACACACACACGCACACGCACACGCACAGCAAGGGACCAGAAGGCAGACTTCATGGCTAATAAAGTAGAGAAGGACTTGAACAGCAATGAGCAGGCTGAACTTCAGCTGCTGTGGACAGAAGAATCTACACCTGAAGAAACTACATTCTAGGCTGAGAGCTGGACTCTGGACCAGCTTCTTCTCTTCTGAGTGTAGCTGGTCATGATCATTTCCTCTATAGGCTGAAAACTGCTAAATGGAATGACATTGCTGTTGGTGTCTCTCCCACTGATGTGATACTCAGGAGCAGTGAGAATGAAGGGTAATCTTTCTAAGACCTGCTGTCAGGAAGCCTGAAGTCCTTGGAGAGGCACCTGGAGAAGTCCAAGCAAAAGCAGGGAGCCTGAGCTTTCATAGAGAAGAGAGCTAAGATTCTCCAATGTAATGTATGTTGATCCAGTTAATGGCAGCACTCTAACTACAAAGAGAAGTGCGTTGCTTTCCTATCGCTGCTATGACAAATCACCACAAACTTACTGGTTTTAAGCAACACAAGTTTATTATCTTATGATTCTGGAGGTCAGAAGTCTGAATGGGTTGGCAGGGCTTCTGGAGGCTCCTTTTGGAAGCTCGAGGGCAGTTACATGTCCTTGCCTTTCCCAGCTTCTACAAACCATCGACATTCCTTGGCTTGTGGCCCCTTCCTCTATCCTCAAAACCGTGCTGTAACATCGTCAAAACTCTCTCCAGTCTGACGTCTGCTCCCCTCATCACATCTTCTCCTCTCACTCTGACTCCCCTGCCTCTCTCTTGCCCTTATAAAGACCTGTGTACTTAGGTTGGGCCCAGCCATATAATATGGGATAATAACTTTGTCTCAGGATCCTTATGTAAATCATACCTGCAAAATATGTTAGCCGTGTAAGGTAACATAATCACAGGTTCTGGGTGTTAGGAGAGGACATCTTTGGGGAGGGCGGTGGGGGCATTATCCTGTCTACCACAAGAAGGTTCCTGCTCCACCCACTAGTGTGACTTTCTCCTTGAGTAAATAACTTACCCTATTTTTTAAATAAAACTGCATCTTCTGGCTGCAATTATTTTAATTGCAGAGGCACCAGAAAGCTTTTCTCTTTCGTCTTCACTCTTTCCTCATGGACCGTGCTATAGCCTGGAATTTAAAACATTACCTTTGCTGAACTCAGCCATCCAAAGCTTTTTCGTTTTCATGCAGTTTATAAAAGAATAGGATATAGAGCGTTTAAAAAAAAAAGTCCTTTCTATGAAGCTCTAAGATCAAGTACGAAGTGAACAAGGTGTGTTTTTTTCCTGTTCCATCAGAATTTCTTCTGTGTTTTAGATATTTGAGACGTTTGAACTTCTGCTACATAAAACATTGAGAGTAGACATCCCCTTGTAGATTTATGATGTAGTTAATTTAGTAATCCACATAATCCTTATGTATTAAATTCCCAGAAAATGTTTATTAATCTAAGACTGATGTAGCATGTCATTGGTGTTTACCCCATTCATCAACAAATTCTGTTTGAATGTAAGCATAGACATGAGGACATGTGTGGTGGAAGCTTCTGCCTCAAATCCTGGTGGGAAAGAGCCTGGTATATAACTTCAGCTGGGCAGCCTTGAGGAACTCATGTGACCTCCAGAATCTCACTTGACTCCTGAGTGAACAGAGAAGAATTACACCACTCTCCCGGGCATGAAACACAGACTATCTGATTTCTGCTCACAGCAGCCTTCTAAATACCAAGCATTGCAAAAAAAAATAGAATTTTGCCTCACATAATTCATCTTTGCCTCTATAAATCTCTCTGTTTTCAATTAGATTTGATATGCTTCATTATTTCTCATTTAGAATCATGGTTGGCTCTTGCTTTCCACAATTTTAAATCCATTCA
Source organism: Camelus dromedarius (assembly GCF_036321535.1). Classification (NCBI taxonomy): domain Eukaryota; kingdom Metazoa; phylum Chordata; class Mammalia; order Artiodactyla; family Camelidae; genus Camelus; species Camelus dromedarius. Next base: position 50,434,688 of record NC_087438.1, read on the forward strand.
AATATTGGTTTCCTTTTAGTTCTTGAAGAGATGAGATTTCTGTTGGTATCCTATTAGGCTTGTTTTTATTATTTTATAGTCAAATACTATTTAGAAATTTAAAATTCTCTTGATCTAGTGTATGACACATGCACATGGAAAGGTTGGCACATGCCAGTTCTTAATAATCGTGCTGGTCAGTGTGCCAGCAGGAAACCAATGACACCCTCAGAGAGGGGTCATGGAAAAGAGTTCGGAATAATAAAGCACCTTGGGGCTAGTAGCAGAAGGGCGTCCTGTACCCCCTTTTTTTTTTTAATTGAAGTATAATTGATTTATAATGTCGTGTTAGTTTGTGGTGTACAGCATAGTGGTTCAGTTATACATGTATATATTCCTTTCCATATTCTTTTTCATTATACGTTATTACCAGCTATTGAATCAGAGTGAACCAAAGTTAACACAGAATTTAAGGGTAATTTACAGATAGCATTTCTAAAATATTTTGAATATTAGATCAGTAGGTGGTTTGCAGTAGCTCAGACGCTTTTCATGTCTGGAAACTATGAATATGGGAAAAAGGCTTAAGACCAGTGTCTGCACGTGACAAGCATTGTAAGCTTTGATCTCACGGGTAATTGTTTTTACCTATAGCTGAAAAGTTTGAATTAGTTCAGTAGCTGGAGTTCTGCTTTTCAGAGATCTTACAGTGGAACCAGGACCCACTGTTCTGAGGGAACGCTTGCTATTACATTGTATCTGTTTGGTCCTTAATGCAGTTTAAATTTGGACAGATTTATTCTTGTTAAGGCATAAGTGTCAACATGTAAACTTGTTTTGATGAAAGAATTTTTCTATCCAAAAAAAAAGTTCCTTGCACTATTTATGCCTCAGAGGGTGACAGCAAAGAGGGATTTCCAGAAACTGACAAGAACTGTGGTTTCGGGAGAAGGTGCCAGGGGATGAGCACACCCACTGTCACACCTCCGTGCAGCTGGGCACAGCAGGGAGGGAAGCAAGGGGAATAAATATCCCGAACCCGGCTCCCGCCCTCTGTTCTCCTGCCAGGACAGGACTCCTTTATTCAAACCCAACTGGAAGCCAGAGGGCAAGAGAGCCAGTTGGTATAGCCGAGCAGGGGCCATCTCCTGGCACATGGGGATGGACGAGAGTGGAGCATGGGCTGGAGGAGCAAACAGAAGACATCCAGCACAGGGGCCTGTTGGAAAAAGTACTGTCCCCAGTTCAATCACCTTGGCCTTTGGAGTTTGGTGGTACCAAAATACACATGCACCCCCATCCCTGGGCCCAGACCTCTTTAATTCCAAGCACCATTCTCCTCAGCACTGCTGTTGGCGGTCCACGTTGAGCTGGTCGCTGTGGCTAAAGCCCAGATCAGCTCATTCTCCTGTGGGTGGTAAGATGGGACTAATAAATGGAGGTGTGGACACCCACAGTGTGGGCGGAGGCCTGGCTCTGCCCGCGGGTGGTCTGGGGGGGCGCCCTCCCTCACTCCTCCCCTCTTCCTTTTCCAGGATGGAGCTTCAGCATGGGGTCGGCCTACCAGTTCCACAGCTGGCGTGTGTTCGTCATCGTCTGTGCCCTCCCCTGCGTCTTCTCAGTGGTGGCCCTGACGTTCATGCCTGAAAGCCCACGGTTCTTGCTGGAGGTAACAGTCATTATTACAAATACTCAAGGAAGCCTTGTACCTTGGAACAAGTTCCCTTTAATTGTAGTACATTTTCCCTTCCTATTATGAAACTATGGAGGGTTTGGTGTCATGGAGACACTATTTCAACAACCAACATGTGAAAAAGCTGCCTCGTGGCCAGAAAGCACCAAAGTTCCTCCTCAATCAAGTCATTTCCCTCAAGGAAGAGAACACGGCTTATTGTTTTATAAATGAAAGTCACTATCCACGGGTGCTATTTCTAGTTAGAGGCACATCCCTTGACCTGCTGATGCCCTCAGGGATGTCCAGGTAGTCTGTATGTTCCAATGGGATGAACCTAAATGCATTTGCGCTCTGACACCCGCCTTGATCTGACAATACCACGTGGTTATGGGAAATCAGTGAGTATGTGCATTTCATGTCCTGGTACTTCGTGTCTACTCATATTTCTTAGGTTGGAAAACATGATGAAGCCTGGATGATTCTGAAGTTAATTCATGACACAAACATGAGAGCACGGGGTCAGCCTGAGAAGGTCTTCACGGTGAGTCTGACTTCTCAGTGATTGTCTAGGCCAGGGGCCCAGCAACTTCTTCTGAAAAGGCCTGACTGTAATTTCTTCTCTGGCTGCACCAGCCACACGCATCCTCGGTGCCTCCTGCTGCCGTTTTACCTAAGCCTCCTGCTCTGCTGTTGTGTGTGCTGCTCCCTCCGTATGGAATGTTCTCCCATCTTCTAGACGCAAAATTTATTCTCAATGTATAGCTAGTCTAAATGAATGAAAATTGGATGCATGGAATGTTTTGGAAAGAACATTGGATTTTTAAATCCTTTGACATGGTACAGTTAAACAAAAAAGTTCTTGTCTAAAATAAGTTTAATGGGGATATATGTAAGATCTTCAGTGTCTTCTAAATAATATCAATCATAGTTCATAAAATATGTGAAATGGTTCCTGTTGAAACAGTCCGCTGACATCTTATTTATTTATTTCATTTTTTAATAAGAAATGAATTTTTCATCATGTAAAGATAGACTTCATTCCGGCCTCTATCCAAATTATCACGGATTCTTAATTAGCAAAATTTTTTATGCTGTGTAATGGAGAAATGAGGATGAGTAACACATGTCCTCCATTGAGGTTCTGGAAGCCTTTGAGCAGGCTCTTGTTTTCGGTAGATGCCCAGTGGAGGAGGAGTATTTTAAAATTAAAGGATCATAAGGCAAGGGAAGTCTTGAGACATCATTTAGATACTCAGTGTCTCTTACTCCTTCTCAGGCAGATGAGTATAAACCCTTTACCCAAGACTTCTGAGAAGGCATCTCTGTAGGGCCTCATTGCCCTGCTAACCTGCTTTTTCCTTCCAGAAGTTCTGAGTTACCAAGTTCACTCATGGCCAACCATGTTAATATGACTATACAAAGGTTAGGCGGGAATAAGGTGGGAACACTCTAAAAGGAAGGGTAATCTCAAGTCATTTATATGTGACTTTCGAAGTCATTACGTGATTCTGCCATGACATATGTCTTTTTCCTTGCTATATCTACAATACAGTGAATTTACATGCATTCCTGCAAGGTCTCCTTTTTAAGCTCTTCTTTTTGTGTGCCTACTTTAAATATTGTTTTTCAGGGCTTTATTTGCATCTAACCTCTCTTTTAAGCCTACACGTTCGCCCAGCTGATCTCAGCTACCTCCTGGATCTCTAGCTCCTACTGGGCAAATCTGCTGTGCATCGGACGTGCATGTTGGAGGGCTTTGTGGGCATACTCCTATGTACTGAATAAGCCCTTCAAATTCTGAATTTCAAAATCTGAATTTCTCATCTTGAGAGTTTCCAAACTTCTTTTTCCAAATTCAACAGCAAGTACTACCAGTACCATCCAAATCAGAATGCTGAAAACTATTCTCTTTCTTTCTTTCCTTTATCTCCATCATATCTAAGAAATTACTGTGTCCTATTATCCTCCATCCTAAATATCTCTCATCATTGTCCCTTAATTTCTACCCTGTTGCCGCTGATTTGGTCCAGCCCTCATTACTCACTGCTCTCTGCCTTTGGACTGTTCTTCAGGAATCCCAAACTCTTTGTAGATTCCAACACCCTCTTTTCTCTCACACCTCGGGACATTTGTACATGGTACTCTTCCCACTTGGAATGCCCTTCAAATAGTTTACACACATGGCAGCTGACGTACTTCTCCATAAGCTCCAGCTCAAATTCCACAGTCCACAAGGCCTTATTTCTCACTCTCAGTTCAGCTTGGGTGTTCCTGTATAATACGTCTCTCCCATCTGACAGGGATTCTATTGGAATACTTTCTATTTGCTTGGAGGTCATTGCTTGGAGGGTGTGATGTTCTATGTTTGTGTCTCTGGGGTCTAGTGCCAGGCCTGGCTCCCCATGGGTGCCAATGAAAGACTGCACAAACCCTGATGAGTGGAGAAGAGAAAAGCTCCCAAAAGCAGTATGTTGAGTCAGAATGACTATTATCAAAAAGAACACAAAGAACAAATGCTGGCAAGTGTGTGGAGGAAAGGAAGCCCACGTACAGTGCTGGTGGAAATGTAAATTAGTGCATCCACCATGGAAAACAGTATGGAGGTGTCTCAAAAAACTAAAAATAGAACTGCCATATGATCCAGCAATTCCACTCCTGGGTATATAGCTGAAAAAACAAAAACACTAATTCAAAAAGATAGGTGCACTCCAATGTTCATAACAGCATTTGTTATAATTTTCAAGGTGTAGAAGCAGTCTTAAGTGTCCATCAACAGATGAATGGGTAAAGAATGTATGTGATATATAGAGATATATATACACATATACATACATACACAAGGGAATACTACTCAGACATTAAAAAACAATGAAATTTTGCCATTTACAGCAACATGGATGGACTGAGGGTATTATGCTAAGTGAAATAAGTCGGAGAAAGACAAAAATACTTACATGTGGAATCTAAAAAAAATACAACAAACTAATGAATAAAATAAAGAAGCGAACTCGTAGAGAACAAACTGGTGGTTACCAGTGGGGAGGGGCAATATACGGGTAGGAGAAAAAAACTGAGTTATTATGGGATTATATGAAATCATCTGTGTGAAACTTTTGAAAATTGTTAGGCACTATAGAATTTAAAGAATCTTTTATTCAATTAAAAAAATACCTTGTGGTTAAAAAAAACCCAAAACTTTTGTAGTGTCACAAAATAATGCCTACATGGTTGATTTGGAACTGACTCTATTTGGAATCCCATATTTAACTCAGACATAATTTTCATTAAATGCAGACATCTCTGTTTACATAGTCAGGAAGAGGCTATTGCCCACCTGGTATAATTTGAAAATACCAAGGGTCCCCAAATTGCATCTGTCAGAAGCCACTCTTGGATTCTTACAATAGAAGTCCTGCTTCAGATGTTGGCAGACTCTCCAAAAGATCTGTTTGGAAGTTATCTCTGGTAGGGGTAACATGTGTACACATTTCTGTGTCCGCTCTCAGGTGTATCAAAAGCAGGTGGGTGTTGACTAACAGGTTCAGATGAGAAAGGTCCACAAAGGAACCATTCTTCATTTTTTTCCTGTCTATTTTCAGGCTTCATTCTCTGTGTTGAAAGCATTGCTTCTCCTGACTCTTGGTTCTTGTCCTTAGCAAAGGGAGACTAGTTCATGTATACAGCTTCTCAGGCTGAACCTCCATCATTTCTTCATCTATCACTGAAGAGTCAGTGTTGATGCTTGTAGTCAAAGCTCATTCACTGGACTTCGCCTCATGGTCACCTGTGGGTATTTGATGACCAGTCACTGTGGATTCGGTGCGGGAGGAAGAAGAAAAGGTCACAGGGATGCTCTAGGAATAAAAGTTTGATTGGAAAGCTTTAAGGCAAATTTGTAGATTCCAAATTTAGCAGCCAAATTCATCAAATAGACAGATTCCAAAGAAAAGTGTGTACAGTCACTTTACTTCAAGCAAAGTAATTCTTCTTTTGTTTGTTTTTGTATTTTTTGTGGGGGTGGGAATTAGGTTTATTTTATGTATTTATTTTACTGGAGGTACCGGGATTGAACCCAGGAACTTATGCATGCTAAGTCAAGCAAAGTAATTCTTAATCCAAAATCGAATCTATCTAGATGTTTTATCTGCTAATGAATGCCTTCTTAGTAATAATTCAGAGAAGGGTATTTTGGCTTCATATTATTCCATTACTACTTGTTCCTCCCCCATTTCTCTATGGTATTCCCTCCCATTCATCCTTTATTCAGTTCTTTTAGGTGCCATTTGAGTCTGTATACTAACAGCAGTGGTCTCATATATGTTCAAATACCTGCTTCTGTATCAAATACCTGCTTCCTTTCTGCTGGAGTCAGCTTTTGCTCCTTTAAAAACAAATTATAAGCTTAAACTCTGCAACTTCAGAGAAGACGGCTCATCACTTTGCCCTCTGTTGCTCTTTACAGGTAAACAGAATCAAAACCCCAAGACAAATAGATGAGCTGATTGAAATTGAGAGTGACACAGGAACATGGTACAGGAGGTGTTTTGTTCGGATCCGCACAGAACTGTATGGAGTAAGTAACAAGCCCGAATTGACTTGGGGGCCAACTTGTTGCTTGAGGTTAGTCAGAATCAGGGATGACTGAACCAGTCCCATGAATGGGGTTCTTCCCACTTCTGCTCAGGACACCTAACTCCTGGAATGGGACCGGGTAATAGGATCCCCTTGCGATCAGTGGGGTAGCCAAGATTCTCCATCTTAGAAGGGAAGGTGTTAGACGAGGATTCTTGGCAGTGACAGGATGTGCTGAAATCTTGAGTTACTTTGTCCATTGGCCTCCGGGAAGCTAACAAATGAAAATTCCAGTATTTGGTTTCCTACAGCCTTTAGCTTTTACATTTTAAATTTAAAATAATCCAGCCCAAAGAAAACTCAACATTTGTACTAATTTGTTGGAGGGGATTGAAGAGTGGGATTGACTGGGTTACTGCAGAAGAAAACTGACTCTCTACTATTTCACAGATTTGGTTGACTTTCATGAGATGTTTCACCTACCCAGTCCGGGACAACACCATAAAGCTCACCATTGTTTGGTTCACCCTGTCCTTTGGGTAAGTGGTGTTTAAGTCCTTGGTGAGTGACATCTTTCCATTTCCACACTGTAACTCCCAATCACACTGCTTTCTTTTCTTAGCCTGATGCTGTTAACCTCTAGGAAAGAATTTTTTTTTTCAGCTTAGATTTGCTGACAATTACAGTTTTCATAAGCCAGTCATTTTCTTTATTTTGTTGTAAAGCTAACCAGCAGTGTTTAGGAAGTCCGCTGAGACCGTGAATGATTTGTCCCCGTGACTCCTCCACCCTCCTCTCCTTTTACTTGACCCCAACCGCACTAGGCTCTTTGCTCTTCCTGGAACGTGCCAGAACTTCCTTGAACACGTCCCACCTCGGGCCTTTGCTCGGCCTCCAGCTGTGGCCTGGCTCATTTCGGTGCCTCCTTCCAGTCTTTCCTCAGATGTCACCTTCTCAGTTATACCTCCTTGAAGCACCTTTTTAAAAACTGCAGCCCCTCGGGGCTCCCTGTCCCCTTCTCAGCTTTATTATTTCCCCTCGCAACTTCCATCTTCTAATTGACAAAGAGCTTTTTTTATTCTATAAAGAATAAAGAAAGCTCGGTCTTCCCCCTTTGGAAGGTCTGTGAGAAGAGGGATTTTAAACTGGTTGGCTCACTGTTACATGACCCTGGCACATAATAAGCACCCAATAAATAGTTGTTGTCGAATGGGTAAAATCACCATATCTATGCTCTAGGAAAAGAGGTGGTTGGGAGAACATTTCAGAATTTTATTTGCTAATGGTTGACATATACACTTTAGAATTTCCATGCAACTCAATTTTTGCCTAAGTTACTGTTTTAAAAAGGCAGGTAGGTAGGCACCCTGTACTTTCAGGTCAGTAGGCTCTCAGTGCCTGGTAGAGCCCAGTATTGATGCTGTAAGTTCCATTTCTTAACATCCCTAAATTAAAACAGCAAGTCATCATGGATGACCAGCCTTTCCCAGTGCTGTGCGTTGTAAGAAAGGAAGAGACAAAGAAAGTGGGGGGTGTTCTCTTGTGACTTGGGGACATGACCAAGTTTTAGTTCCTTATTTCTAAATTGAGAGGGTTGATTTAGAAGATGTAAAGTAACTCCCACTCAGGTTCTAAAAAACCCATTCATCTCTGAAGGAAGAGAAGGCTGAAAAATAACAAGTATTAAATGCCTACTGTGTGCTACACATTGGCTGCATGCAAAGATAAGCAAGACAAAAGTGAAGAGTTACAGGGCAAAAGTTACGGTTTGTTTACTTTGTTTACTTATTACGGACCACATTTTAAGCTTTGTGATTTCCTTATCATGCCCCTGAAACCTCAAACAGTGCTTAGCCTTCGGTGGCTATTCAGTAAACATTTGCTGAATAAATGAAAAATTAGCTGAAACCCCTTCATGTTATCGATGACGGGTGTTCTAGGTTATCATGCTTCCCTCCTTGTTGCTGGTTTTAAAGATTTTTCTCCTCTAAATGTGACTAGAGAGCCCTGCTAATCCCAAGTCATTTCTTACTCAGTGGACACCACTCACACCCCTGCAGTAATTATTTCATGATCTGTGAAGAAAAAGGGTTGGAGTCTATGGAATCCTGGGGCAGAGATATTTCAGAATCCTGATGACAGCAGTGATGATACAAACTTAGTCTTATACTTAGTCTTTTGAGCACTCACTGTGTGCTACGTACTTTGCATTCCATTTAATGTGAGAACTACCCAGGAAGGTGGGTACCACCATCATTCTGATATTAGAGACAGGAAGGTAACTGAGGCTTAGATAATTTACCCAAGATCACACCACTGGTAAGTGGTAAGGCCAGGATTCAAACCTAGCGTGTCTGTCTGCAAAAGCTATGCTCATAAGCACTTGTTCCCCTTTGGAACTCAGTGTAACTGGGGATAAACTAGAGCAATGGTTCTCAAACTTGAATGTGCATCAGGAGAATCTCTTGGAAAACTCCACCCTCCAATTTCTGATTCAGCAGGTCTGGATGGAGCCTGGGAATCTGCATTTCTAATACATTCTCAGATGCTGCTGCTGGTGGTCCAGGGACGCTGCTTTGGGAACCACCAGTTTAGAGCAGCATTGTCCAGTGAAAAGATTATGTCAGCCACATGCGTGTGTCATTTTAAATTTTCTGGCAGTCACATTTTAAAAAAAAGAAAAAGGCAACAAGTGAAATTAATTTTAATAATGTATTTTATTTCACTCATTTGTGTCCAGAATATTATCATTTTAACATTTAATCAATCTGAAATGATGAATGACTTAATTTTATATTTTTTTTGTAAATATTCAAATTTGATATTTTATACTTACATTTAACTGCTCGGTAACCACGTGTGGTTAGTAGTTGCCGTTCTGAAGAGACTGAGCTGTAACCTGTTAGAATAACACATTAGAGTTGAGAGGCAGAAAGAAGGAAATAACCTGGCTTTTCTGATGAATAACTTAAAGGGCCCTTTTCCCAGCCTTGAAACTCTTCGAGCATGGGGCTCTGCCCCTAGGCTAGGAGTACCACAGTAATGTAGGAACTGAGAAAGATTTCCAGTAATAAAGAGGTTGTTCTTTAAGGGCCCTCACAGTTTTTGGACCCCAAGAGTTTGTAGCACCAGACTAGGGGATGGGGTTCTTCAGTGCAGCCTGAGGTGATGAGAAAAACATCAGGGCAAGATGCCACGTGCTGGTACAGGATGGGCTTCTTATGAGTGTCTCTTCCCAAAAGAGGGCTTCAGGAATTACAGACCTGGGGTTCTCCAGGTAAACCCAGGCCACTCCTCTTGCTTGATTTTTGCAGACTTAATTGTGGTGGGGAGGCACAGTGCAGATAACTATTTGATGATTCATAATGCTAGAGGGGGCCAGTCCTAATCAGAAGCGCTTCTCCGGGAGCCACCACCTCTCTGAAAATGTCAGGGAGATGGTCATAGCTACTGGTGTTCCGGCACCTTTACAAACTCACATTTCTTTGTCTTTCAGGTACTACGGATTATCCGTTTGGTTCCCTGATGTCATTAAACATCTGCAGTTGAACGTGTTGAGAAATAGCCAGAAACTTGTTTCGAATGTCACTATTAACTTTACAATGGCAAATCAGATTAATTCTGGAATGGAATACTACAATGTCAGGTCCAGAAACTTTTAAATAATTTAATTTTCTACCTAGTCTCAAACATGTATTTCTTATTAGCTTTCATGGCACTAAATCATGCATAGTTTTTTGGTGTTGGTTGTTTGTTTGTTTGTTTTAGTTTGTACATGTAATCATTTTCAGACTGAATGTGAGTACTTCAAATGGCCTTTAAAGAAAAGGTGAATGTTTATCAGTTACTTCACTTACAACTGATTCTGAAACTGAACTGCTTCACGTTTATAAAGGAGTGGATCATTGACTGGTAATGAAAAGAACATTCAGAGAGGCCTTGGAAAGCAAGCAAAATAAGTCAATGGAAGAGAAACATGAAGATTATGAGAAAATAAGATAGGTTATATGTTATTTAATTCAGAGAAGAAATCTGACGTGTAGTTTGATGACGTGTTTTCTGTCTCTGGATATGCCTGCCTTTTCTGCTCTACTGAGTCATGAATCGGGGTTAATTTGTATTAGGAAGAGTTTTCGATTAGAGAACAGGAATGATTCCCCAAAGTTAGGGCCTTGGAAAATACAGAATAAATTAGCAAAGGACGTTTTTTTAGTATGGAATCTGGAGGAGAGAGAACGAACTCAAAAAGGTGGTTCTGGTTCATTCTTTCAGAGAAGGAATGGGATGGACTAGGTTCTTGTTTCTACCCACGATTTGCTGTCTGAGCAGATAATTGCTGGCAGGAGTTCCTGTTGGTTTATATCATTCTTAGGAATTTGTCCCAATTTCAAAAGTGATAAAAGTGAAAATCTAAAATAATTGACCCAAGTTTCCCAAGGCAAAAACCAGTTTGGAAGGATGAAAAATAATTCTGTGGGATGCTTGTGGCTTGTATAATGAAGAGCAGAGTCACCAGCTTGGAGCTCATTGTTTGGATGGGCAATTCAGTGACTGGCCGAATCCTTATCCAAGCCGTATGGTTTCCCCTTCACTCTCCCACATAAAATACTGACTTGAATCTGTACTTGTTTTTCAGCAGAAACATTGGGGTCAAGCGCTTTGTAATTCTAGGGTGAAAATTTATTTCATTTATTTAAAAAGTATTGTTACTCCATTAGAAATTTCTAGTGTGTGTGTGTCTCTGATGGTCCTAATTTTAATAAGCAGTTCTAAGCTGGATATTCAGTCATTACGGAGAAATTTTTTGCTTTAGCAATATAATTATTAATAATTTTAGTAATGTAATGATTAATAATTTTAATAGCATTAAAATCCTTGTGAAATATATGTTTATTTTAGAAGGTGATAGATTTTTTTGTGTGTCTTTCAAGGAAATTTGAAATACCACTAGTAAAACTCATTTTTTAAAAAGCAATTTTCCTATTCAACATCGTAAAATGTCAGTTCTTTATGTGCTGATAGGGAATGACCTCCCAGGTAGACTATCAGGAGAACAAAGTGTAGAATAGCATCTCATTTGCCAGGAGCCTGTGTACAGGATGCTCCCGGAAGCGCATACAAGAAACTGACAACAGTGGTTATCTCTGGGAGAAAAGAACTGGGTGGCCTGAGGATGGCGGGAAAAGACTTACTTTTTCCTTTTTCCACCTTTTGAATTTTGTACCCTGTGTTCTTTGTGTGTATAGTATCCATTCCAAAAATAAAAAGTTTCCCTTTTCTAAATTCAGTTCCATTTCAAGAAATTAGTGATCCTCTTAAAATGTGTCATTATTTCCCCTCCTTTAGTGGATAGAGTTATGACTTAGATGGTTAGATGGTTTTCCTCTGGACCCCTGGAGTAGGGGTTGAAGTAAGATTGTTTTTTAAGGTAGTCTGTCACTTAGGCACTTAGCACACTTTGAGCTGACAAATGCCGTCTGGCATTAGGGTGGGAACAATTCTGAAAGTACTCAATAGTGGATTGCTTTTAAGTCAGTGAGGTCACTTGCCTAGGACCATCAGTCCCTTTCTGCTCTAGTAAGAGTGGTATTTTATATAACTTCTTTCCATTTGAACTAGCATTTTCCTTTCAGTGACTGGCTAAGTATACATCCATAGTCTCTTAACAAATTACCCAGGCACCCTGATGAATATTTATCCATGTCTCCTGGGCATCCTTGTCAACGTGGATAGGTCTGAACCATAGACTCTTCTTAGATATTAGGATCATTAGGACTACTGGCATCTCTACCTTTCTCCTTGCATCACCCAAAAATGTATCTGAGCTTTCATAATTCTATACATTTCCAAAAATAAGCAAAGCCACGGCCATTCTACTTGGTTCGAGGAATACTTCTTGGCTGTGAGAAGAAAACTATTCTTGGAAATGTGTATGTGAGCCATGAGTTTCTTGACCCCTGAGTTAATCATTCCTCACATAAATAAAGCAGAATTCTCCCATCCTCTCTTCAAGATAATTGGAAATCCCTACACTGAAATGAAGAAGCCTTAAGTTTTCAGCCTGGGAAACAGACTTTCACTAAAACTTAGCATGGGAGCACATCCTCAGTTAGAGCTATTAATCCCAAGTAGAGAATTTTTAAATAAAGGCATATATGAAGGAACAAGAGGATAGGGTTGAAAAATAAAGAATCAATAGCCACAGGTAATCTTCAAACTCAATCCTTTCAACTGCATACTCCACAAAACCTTTTACCAACATTGCCAAAAGCTAAATGAAGTTATTTTGAATGCCATCTCTTCTTCTGGTAGAAAATCTTATTGGTGAGCAATGAGATAGCCAAAGGACAGGATGCATGAGGAAAAGAGAGGAAATGCTAAGAGCTTAGAAAATCCAAAAACCAATGTCCTTTCTAATTAAGAAAGTCCATAGTGGGATGTCACATCACTGAATTTGTTTGACTTAGACTTGAACCCTGATGGATACAGTTATTGATGTGAATCTTTTTGTGTGTTGGACAGATTCCAAGGGATCAAGCTCAAATCTGTAACTTTCAAAGATTCGGATTTTAAGTCCTGTGTCTTTGAGGATGTGACTTCAGCTGACATCTACTTCAAGAACTGCACATTTATTAATTCTTCTTTTAACAACACAGGTAGGTGTGCTACTTTGCCATCCCTGGGGCCTCTTCAGAGGGCCTAGTTTTTGGCAGAAATGTAACACCTGTGTGGTGATAGGTGTGGGCAGAGGCTCATGGGAGAAATGGAGGTTGAAGTGCGAATGAATGGACTCCCTCCATCAGGATGGATCGAAATTGAGCTTGTATTGTTTGTCTTTGTCAAATTTAATGCAGCTGGAACTTCCTGAGTTTCAAGTTGGGGGGTCGGTGGGGAAATCCTGTGATGAATCATTTTTAAAGCAGAGAATTCACCTGTACTTTGTTAGTTTTGATAACCCTGGTTTCAAAATCTGATGTTTACTTAAGTGAGCATGCCCGAACCACTGTCTGCGGAGATGGACGACACATGGCTCTGCTCAGTCGGATAGTCTTTTTTATCCAGTCCATTTAATGGAGTCTGGAAAACTACCCACGGGGGAAAAAGAGGGGAAACAAACATTGATTGAGCACCTACTGTATGCTGGTTCCTACCCCAGGTTATTAGACACTCATTGTCTCCTTTCATTTTCACAATATCTGAGGCTTAGAAAAATAAAGTAATTTGGCCACAGTCATAGAACGTAGCTGACATTTGAGCCCAGGCTTATCTGATTGTCAAGCCCAGGCATCTCCACCCCCATACATTGATTGGTCTGTCTGTCCCATGAGACCAAAATTACAGCCTGACCCTGGCAGGAGTATCAGGGCCACCCTGTTGCCAGCCTTGCCTTCTTGGTGCTCAGACAGGAGTCAGCTCTGTCTCACTCTAAGTGAGAAAGGAGCCAGGCACCTTGGGATGTGTTTAAACAGTGCTCTCCCTGTCTTCCAACCCATTCAACCTCAGAAGACCAGCTTTTTAGGCAGATCTTGATCAGCAAAGACAACAGCAATTTTGACTCTCACTGCCTTTTAGCAGAACTCAGCATCATCCGCAACCCCTTTTGGGCAGACCCAAGTTCGAGAAAAAAAAGTCGGCGGTGAATGCTAGTGATCTTCCAGTGAGGCTGACTCTTGTTTTTTGGTGGATCCCTCCACTTAGACCCTCAGTTATCAATTCAGCCTCAAGGAACCCCAGGAAAATCCTGTTCCTTCTCACTGCCTCAGAGCCCCATAAAATGGCAATGCTAAGGCTGATTGATACACATTTTGAAAACAAATTATTTCTGTAATTATAGTATGGAAGCTATTAGTACTATAATGATCAGTAGTCCTTGTGTAACATGACAAAGTCACATCATAATGGAGTAAGCAAGTCATGTAACTAGCAACGACCAACCATAAGAAATCAGAAGATAACTGGACTCCTTATCCCTTTATTCAACAAAGGTATTCCTTCCTTCAGCTGCTCTGTAATGTGAGGTCCTAGACTAGACCCTGTGCTTTGGCCAGGCCCTGAAGCCCTCAAGGAATTTACAGTACCATGATGCGTTTCTGAATTCTCGACAGACTTTCTTATACTGGTGCACAACTGTGGAGAGCTTGATGAATTGTCTTTCTTTTGTATCCGCAGATTTTGAGCCATATAAATTCATCGACAGCGAATTTCAGAACTGCTCATTTGCTCACAACAAGACAGGATGCCAGATTACCTTTGATGATGACTATAGTGCCTACTGGATTTATTTTGTCAACTTCCTGGGGACACTGGCCGTGTTGCCAGGGAACATAGTGTCTGCTCTCCTGATGGACAGAATCGGGCGCTTGACGATGCTAGGTATGTGCCTGGTTTCATGTAAAATACAAGAGCTGCCCCTACAATCTAGAGGGAGTCTGCCTCTCATTGTAGTCTCCCACCCCGCTGAGGATTTGCATCCCACAGAGGTGAGGAGAAATCCCTTAAGACCTTCCATTAGGACTAAATTTTAGTAAAAATTATGTGTAATTACATCTCATTGGAGTGGCTTCTGGGAGTTAACAGACTGCAAAGCTAATTATGCATGACTAATGTGTATTTTTCTGCTTACAAAGCTGAGTAATTGATGATACACATTTCATGCTTGCTGATTTCAGAAGGTAGGTAGAGGCAAACCTTACATACAGGTGAACACACTGGTACCTGAACCCAGCCCGCAGCTTCCTCTTGGGATTCAGTTTTGCTGCAAGATCTCAAAGACCCAAGGCATCCTGGCTCTACTATGGTGACGGGAAACTTCCTGGCCTTTTGTCTGCAGGTGGCTCCATGGTGCTCTCGGGGATCAGCTGTTTCTTCCTTTGGTTTGGCACCAGCCAATCCATGATGATAGGCATGCTGTGTCTGTACAATGGATTGACCATCTCAGCCTGGAACTCTCTTGATGTGGTCACCGTGGAACTGTACCCCACAGACCGAAGGTATGTTGAATTGGACGTCTAGGAAGGGGCACTCTGAGCCCCACAGGATCCCAGAAAAGTCAGAGAAAATAAGCCAAACTGTCATTTTTCCAAGAAAGCAAAAATCCAAAAGACATCTGGCTTGCAAAGTTGTAGGTTCTACCTGTATCTTATTTTTTTTTTTTTTTATGAGGCAAAACATTGTTACTTCTTCACTGAGTATTACCTTTGGTGCCATAAAAATGTTATGACTTTGAAAACAGTTTGGAGATTAGTTTCTCAACTTGCAAATATTCCTGGAGATACATAATGATTGCTGACCATGGATAATCATAAATGAAATGCTAAATAATTGCATTGGAACAATTATAGGAAAAGTATTTGAATTGTCCCCAATTTTTACAGCTAGATTATATTTAGCAATGTATGCGTGTATTATGTGGTTAAATATATATATATTCAATATTAATATTAAATATATATACTAAATATATATATATTTGACTGTAATGCGGTATGAGAAAATCAAAAGTAAGTTTGCCTAGGAAGGCTTTTGAGTATATATATATATGGGTATTTGTAGGTAAGTTATTAGACAAGGTGAGGCTTTGAAGTTTTTTTTACTTGTTTTTTTTTAGGTATAATTGATGTACAATATTATATAAGTTTCAGGTGTACAACATAGTGATTCACAATTTTCAAAGGATATAGTCCATTTATAGTTACAAAACAATATGTACAGTATGTCCTTGTAGCTTATTTATTTTCTACATCTACTTGTATCTTTTAAAAAGAAAATGTAGGGGAATATAGTTGCTAGCAGGAGTTAATAGGGCGGTGAAAGCAATGAAAGAATTTAATTGTGTGCATGCTTTAGTTTTCTGGCTACTAATATGAGAAGGCTATAATGAAGCAGTGAGGGAGAGCATCTAAGAGGCCCTCGGGGCCGCTTATCAGTCCTAAGAGAGTCCTTATCTTCCATTTGCAAGTTGTCTGCATGAGCTCTGCATTAAGGCACCACAAAGAGGTCTCTAGAACATACCTCTTGCCCTTCCTGATCTGCTGCAGGAAAGCCTGACACATTTCCAGTTAATGAAAAAAGATTGCTAAGAGAAGAAAATTATACATCTGTTCCCAAAACAGAGACTCTGTGCCTCATATCAGAAAAAGGGCTAGAAGGGAGGGCTTCGGGGTAGAGCTTCAGCAGCTGAGCCATTAAAAGCATAGAAGCCCTGTTTTGGCATTTGACACGAGCGAGGCCAAATGGCCTTTGCCTTCTTTTCTTCCGTGCATGCTTTGTCACCTTGGAGGCCCTCTCTGCTACAGGGTGGACTCAGGATTCTCTGGACTCTGAAATGGAGGAGGGTTTTTTCCTAGGATGATACAGAGACACTTGGGACACCACTTTTCTACCAATCCTGAGTCCCTCCTTTTACTTATCGTCCCCAGTGGGGTACATTCTCTTCCTGCCCATCCTCTCTAACTTGTATTTCTTTTTCTGGAACATCTGTCACTGAGCTGATAGGTACTCCTGTATCCATGTCTCTGCAGAGCATCTGAAACAATTAGGAATGTCTGCTTATCAAATACTCTAATCAGTAACCTTCTATTGACCACTTAGTCTCAGAAGGGAACTGTACACACCGTGTGTGTCCAGCATTTGTTCAACAAACGCTAACCCTCTTTCGTGGGCAAGCTCCTGGGATGGATGCCGCAGGTCTCGGGATGAGGGTGCTGCCAAAACCAGGTTAAGACTCTGCAGTCTGCTTTCTTTCTCATCCTTCAAACTGGGCCCAGATGTGGATTAAACTAGATGTTTAAAAAAAGCCCCTCAATGGATAAAGCAAGGCTGTGTCACAGCCTGCGAACTTTTTGTTTTATGTTGTGAAAGTGTGATACTGCTTTAAATGGATTAGCTGCTGATCCCTCTGCCGTAGGAATGGAAGGTAGGAAGGGTGAGTATTCTGTGGCAAAAACCTGGCTATAAAACAAACACCACGAACCGGGCAGGTTTGTCTATGAGAAATGTGGACCTGCTGTATTTCTGTTGTCGGAAAGGTTAAACGTCAACCAGGATAAAAACAGAGATGGCTCTGTGTCTTAGCTCAGGTCCTCTGAGAAGCAGAGCACAAGACGGGATTAAACACGCACAGGTTTTGTCAGGGAAAACGCCTGTGTGAGAGACAACGGGGAGGGAGGTGAAAGCTGGGAGAGCCACAAGGCAAGCCCCATGGCAGAGCAAGGATGGAAGACCAGGTGGGCCGAACCATCCCAGACCACTGGCAAGCTGTCTAAGGAAGTTCAGCAAGGCTGTGACTGTCACCTTCAGGGGAGTCCTGCCTGTCCTGGGCACCAGTCAGCCATCGTATTCCTGTTGCATTCAGTTACCGGAGCGGCAAAATACAGGGATGTGTTTGGAGCACAGCAGCTGGGCTAGGACTCAGAAATCAGCAAGGTGCAGTCTCACTGTAGCCACACCTGCTAGCAGACCTTCTCCAGCATTTAAGCTGATGTTATCAGATCATGTGCAGGAAGTTGCTTCCTTAAGTGATGGAGAGATCGCTTGTCCTCCAGAGCTGCATCCCAGGGCCATGGTGAACTAGCCAGCACCTCTGCTCTGTTTCAGGCTAAAACCTTCTCTTCCACCTCTGCTGTGTTCCTCCCAGTCACATAATGTGGCCTCCGCTGATCTGTGGCTCAGCTGCTAGAGGAAAACCCCAGCTGCTCTGTGTGCAGGTCCTCTGTAGCCTCTCCTCCCTGTGGAAGCAGAATAGGATGCCTCCTGGCGAGAATTCTGGTTAGAGGCTGCGATTTTTCAAGCTAGAACTTGAAAACATTGCCAACTCCTTGCCCAGTTTCTAGAATCTGTCCTTAATAATCAGAATGGGACCCTCTGATTCCAGGCCCTAAACTAAAAAATAACCTCTTAAGCCATTTAGCAGACAACTCCTATCCACATCCCGGTGGGAAAACATGATTTAGGATATAGTCTAAGTGCCATAAAAGTTGTAGCACTTGAAAGCCACACTTGTCAACCACTGTACGGATGTGACCTTTAATGTTAAACCTCTGACTCTCAGTCGGGGTTACTTTTGCATTTACTGTGAAGGCACCAGTGAGAACATGACATTTCCCACCGCAGTGCACCATTCCTGTATGCAGAGCCCACCGCTCAGTCTGCAGGGAGTTGCAGGACCCGCTCTGGGGAGCAGCTCTGTCTCCTCGCTTCCTATGATAAAAGCCAGTCATTCTTCACATTTCCTGCTCTGTTGTGCAGTCAGGAGGTGGAGAGACTGCGTCAAGGTCACATCTGCATGGTCCAGATGTTTGCTCTTCTCCTCATCCTGATTTGCCTCCTGTATTCCTCTTGTATTAATTTTGTGTCTTTTATGAGCTACCTGTCCATGAAAAATTAATCAGTTGATCTAAGAAACAAATAGGAAATTTTATTCAAGCCAGATTTGAGGATTATAACCTGAGAAGAGCATCTCAGAAAGCTCTGAAAACTGTCCCACTGGTTAGAAGTCAAGGCACAGTTACGTAAGTTTTCGGAAACAGAGGGCTGTCCGTCAAATGACGCGTTATTGACAGTTTGCATAATCCAGATCTAAGTGGCATCCTGGTGGGTCATGTGACCCCTGACAAGATCAAAGAGGAATGTCATCTTTTAAGGAGCTGTCTTGTTGATCCTAGGACCTTGCTCTTCGTGGTTAAGCAGGTTTTCCGCCCATGGGGGAGGTTTAGTCCGCGTGTAATGCAGATACACAATGCCCAGGGCGGGGAGAGAGGAGGCCAGAAGGCGGAGAAGGATGTTTTATGTTTAAATTTTTCTTGTCTGGCCATAAAATATGAATTTTATTTCACAGACCATAAATCACTTCATTAAAAGGCAGGAAATTTTGAAATTAAAATTATCTTTACTTATTGACCAGCACTTTTCTGTGCCTGCAGATTAGAACAAAACAGCAACTGCAAACACTTGTTGTAGGAAAAGCTCTATTTTTTCCCATCTATTCTCAATTCTTCACTTCTGACCAACAAATATGTGAGGTTTTCCCCACACTAGGCAGTTCTCTAACTCACAGTGGACACTAACTGGATGTCCTAAAATTTAACTCAGTTCTGACACTGCCTACCTGGAGTTAGCATCAGATCCCACAGAGTAAGGACTCAATTCCTGCAAGAGTGCCCCCTCGTCACACACCAAACACAAGCCAGGTTATCGCCTGTACCTCTGACCAACCAGCTATAAATTGGAGTTCTCACAACCCCCTTCTTGGGTTCGATAATTTGCCAGAATGGCTTGTAGAACTCAGGGAAACATTTACTTATGTTTACCTATTTATTATAAGAGGTTAGAACTCAGTGACAGCCAGACACAAGAGATGCACAGGGCAACGTAATGAGGGAAGTAGCATGGAGCTCCTGTGCCCTGTCCGGGCGCACCACCCTCTCAGTACTTCTAGGTAGAGTTCACCAACTTGAAAGTTCATCAAATCTTGTTGTTCAAGAGTTTTCATAGAACCTAATCTCCAGCCCTTCTCGCCCTTCCCCCAATTCCAACCTCTAATCACTCTTTCTAGTAACCCACCCCTCCCTAAATCACTCATTAGCATAAACTCTGAGGTGATGAAAGGGGCTTCTTATGAGTAACTGAAGACACTCCTATCACTCAGGTTTCAGGAGCTCTGTGCTAGAAACCAGGGACAAATATCAAATATATTTCTTACTACACTTTTCCGTTGTGTAAATATCAATACCATTCTTCGCTCCTCAAAACCTTGGTATCAGAGACAAGCATAACATAATGATTACAGAGTTTTAAACAGATGCCCAATGACATTTTAGCCATTTCCCCAGGTTAGAAAGGTCATGGACACTGATTGGCACACGACAATTTAAGGGGCAGAGAAAGGGGTAGAAGTGTCCCCCAAAACTGAGTTCGCCTCTTGGTGGGCATCAAGAGCCAAAAGACACAACCAAGCCAAAAATGGGGAGAAGGAAGGATTTGTTACTTGCAGCAAGCGAGAACACTGGGCATCTCTCCCAAAGAAGCTTTTCCCCAAAGCTGCAAAGCTGGAAAAGCTTTAAGCTATAGGTATATGCATATTCATGAAGGGGCATGGGCAGAGTCTGAGCTTTAGTTGATTGAAGTCACTGAGGGTTAGAAAAGGTCAACATCAACATCCCTTAGGCTCCAGGTGATCTGGTGAGTCCGCGCCTAAGGGGGGTTTAAATTCTGCAAAATAGCTCAAAGGTTTCAGGCTGGGTTTTACCTTTGAAACAGAACTGGAAGTCTTTACAACTGATTTGTTATCTTTGCTATTGTTACTTCTCTTACCTGATAACAGTTTGTTTTTTGTTCTGTTAAGATTACTGAGACCTGTTCTAGGCCAGACTTAGATCACACAATGGCTTAGGCCAAATGGCTTCTCTGAACAAAAGAGAGAGAAACATTTTTAAAAAGTCCTACAAAAGATTGCTTTGGCAATTCGGGGTCTTTTATGGTTCCATATAAATTTTTGAATTGTTTGTTCTAGTCCTCTAAAAAATGTCTTGAGTTTTTGACAGAGTTCTTCCAATCCAAGAGAACAAGCTACCTTTCCATTTCTTTGTATCATCTTCAATTTTCTTCATCAGTGTTTTACAGTTTTCAGAGTATAGGTAACCTCCTTGGCTAAGTTAATTTCTGGGTATTTTGTTGTTTTTGATGCAATGGAAATATTTATGCCAGTTAGAAAATTCTGGTTTTTGAAGTGCAAAAATAAAAAAAGTGAATGAAGGGTCTCAAATGGCAAAATAGCCTTCTTTTTTATAGGTGAATCGTATTCATTGCGTATATATGATACATCTTCTTTATCCATTCATCTGCTGGTGTGCACTTAGGATGCTTCCGTGTCTTGGCAATTATAAAAAGTGCTGCTGTTAATAGCAGGGTGTATGTATCTTTTTTAATTAATGTTTTTGTTTTTCTCAGGTATATGCCCAGGAGTGGAATTGCTGGGCCATATGGTGATTCTGTTTTGGGGTTTTTGAGAAACCACCATATTGTTTTCCATAGTGGCTGCACCAATTTACATTCCCACTGGCAGTGTACAGGGGTTCCCTTTTCTCCACATCCTTGCCGACATTTGTTATTTGTGTTCTTTTTGATGATGGCCATTCTGACAGGTGTGAGATTGTGTCTCACTGTGGTTTTGATTAGCATTTCCCTAATATTGGTGATGTTGAGTAGATTTTCATGTTCCTGTTGGCCATCTGCATCTCCTCTTTCGGAAAAATGTCTATTCAGTTCTTCTGCTCATATTTTAAATGGGTTGTTTGTTTGTTTGTTTGTTTAACGGAAGTACAGTTGATTTTTTAAAAATGGCTTCTCTGATGTCAAGAAAGCCATGCCTGTTTTCTTTCTTCAGGAACCCCTTACCCTATCTGCTTACAGAAGGACCCTAACCATCAGCTTATCTACTTTACAGATTTGTGAGAACTTGGGGTTGATAGCAATCCCCACTGTATTATTTTAGTGGGATCCTTGAAGATGCAATTTGTTTATGGCCATGTGGGGGAATCAGTTTCTTGGAACAAAAGCTTAGGGAAGCTTTTTCATGTCGGAGACTCTCTGACACCATATATGAAGTGTCTTTTCCAACACCAATCAGTTCTCTACTCTGACACTATCTTACCTGGAGTTAGCATCAGATCCCACAGTTAAAAATCTCAGTCCCACAAGACTGAATGGATGGCCATGGCAGTTCTGAGCCTGGGACACAGGAGAAAGAACAGGTTTGGGCTGGGGTGGGGTAGATAATCAGCTCCACTTTGGACGTGTTGGGTTTTCTTGTCAACATGGGGCTGACAGGCATTTGAATATTTATTTACATTTAGATGCCAGAAAGACTCCTGAGTTGTGGGTTGAACATTCACTCACTAATTCATTAAACAGTGCTTTTCAAGACAGGTATCATGTGGCAGGAGTTGTTCTGGTTCTTGAGATACACCAGTGAACAAAACAGAGCTTACATTCTAGTTTGAGGGAGACAGTCAATAAAAATTAGATAAGTAAAATAGATCTATCAGATGGTGCTAAATTCTATAAAGAAACATTAAGCTACAGAGGGGCATAGAGGGTGGTGGGGTCAAGGGAGATTTTTATTGTTAATAGAATTTCAATTGCAGTTGTTAATAGAATGGTCTAAGAATATGTGGCTGTAAAGGTGACATTTGAGCAAAGATCCAGGAAGATACTTGAGAAGAGAATATTCTCAGCAGAGGCAATAGTAGGTGCAAAGGTCCTGAGGTGTAAATGTAGGAGACCAGTTGGAAGAGGGGCAAATAAGCTTGTCAGAATGGAATAGCATAGGAAGGTGGAGGGATTAGAGGTGATAAGGTCATGGTGGACACTAAAAAGGCTTTGATCTTCATGCTGAGTGAAATGAAAATCCATTGGAGGGGTTCAGGCTAAGGAGTGATGTGATCTGATTTATATTTAAAAGGAGAACTGGCTTTGTGTTCGAAATATAGTCTAATAGAGGGACCTAGAGATTGTCATACTAAGTAAAGTAAGACAGATACAGAAAGACAAATATTATATGATATCAGTTACATATGGGATCTGAAAAATTATACAAATAAACTTGTTTACAAAACAGAAACTGACTTATAAACATAGAAAATAAACTTACGGCTACCAAAGGGAAAAGCAGGGAGTGGGAATAAATTAGGAGTTTTGGATTAACAGACACTACTGTATATAAAATAGATAAACAACAGGATTTACTGTATAGTACAGGGAAGTATATTCAGTATCTTGGAATAATGTAGAATGGAAAGGAACCTGAAAAAGAAATAAATATATATGTATGTATATATATGTATATGTGTAACTGAATCACTTTGCTGTACACTTGAAACTAACACAATATTATAAATCAAAATCAAGCATACCTCAAATATATATATATATATATATATATATATATATATATATATATATATATATATTTTTTTTTTTTTTTTTTTGAGGCTCTGAGGTGGAATCAGAAAGACCAGTTAGGAGCCCACTACAATAACTGTAGCAAGATATAATGGTGCCAGTGGAAGTGGTTAGAATTGGTTAGATTCTGAAAATAAGTTGAAGACCAATGGGGATTGCCAAAAGTTTGAATGTGAAGGTTGAAGGGGAAAAGATACTCAGAATGACTTCAAGGATTTTGACCAGAGCCACTGAAAGGCTGGAATTGCCTTTACTAACATGGGGGAAGATTGTGGGAGGCAGAAGTGAAGGAGGAAGACTCAGGAGTTCAGTTTTGTTAAGTTTGAGATGCTATTAAACATGGAAGTGGAGATGCCAAGTAGTACATGAGACCAGAGTTCAGAGGGAAGTCTAAGTGGGAGATAAAAGTTTGAGCCCTTTCATTATATAGATGCAACTTAAAGTCACGGTGGATGAGACCACCAAATGACAAAAAGGGAATTCTGAGGACTCAGTCCTGAGACACTACAAAAATCAGAAGTCAAGCTGATGAGGAGAAGCCAGGAAGGGAGATTGAGAAGGAGCATCAGGTGTTCAGAGCTGAAGGTAAGCGCTAAGTCCAGGCTTTCGTGAGGTCCTGGAAGGCAAGTGGAGAAAGCTGTTCAAGGAGGAGGGAGTGATCAGCTGTGGCAGGTGCTGCTGCTGTTTCAAACAATGAGGGAAATTTATTTCTAGTGCTCGAGGTTACGGCCACAATTAAATCACTGGCACAAAGGTAATGAGAGGGCCCTGCTCACTGGCATCAAGGCAAAAGCCCAGTGGCCAGACTCATATCCAAGACAGCAGCTGATCCTGAGACAGGCCCAGGTTTGATGCTGTCTTGGGGTTCAGTTGACTTCTGAGCCCCAAGCAGGGCTGAATCTTCAGGTGGGAGATGAATGGCCCCACCTATAAAGAGAGGGGAACCATCGGGACAGTCAAGACGGGTGTGCGTATGTATGTTGGAGACAACCAGCCATCCCTGTGTTCTTTAGCGCTTATGGTGGTGACTCTCCTGGTAACCAGGCTGGGGACACTGTGCGGAGCTCAAGCAGTAGGTTAGAGAGGCCTGGGGGTAGTTCAAGTCAGAGAAAACAGAATGCAGGGGCCCACAGAGGAATAATGGTCTAAGAAGGCAGGAGGTCGAGTCTGGGTGGGTGAGTCCATTCAGGTAAGAAGATCTAGAGTTTCCACAGACCTGGCCTAGGAAAGCACAAAAAGTTCCCAACATACAATTTTTTGACTGTATGATAGGGCAAAATCAGTACGAATTCAGTAGAAACGGTACTCGGCGTTTTGAATTGTGATCTTTTCCCAAGCTGGCAATGTGCAGTGTGATACTCCCTTGTGATGCTGGTCGGGGAGTCGCAGCTCCGTCAGCCACAGGCTCACGGGGTAAACCACCCATACACCTACAGCCGTTCTGCACCCATACGACCGTTCTGTTTTTCACTTTCAGTACAGTATTCAATAAGTTACATGAGATATTCAACAATGTATGATGAAATAGACTTTGTGTTAGATGATTTTGCCCAACTGCAGGCTAATGCACGTGTTCTGAGCACGTCATTAAGCTATGATGTTCGCTAGGTGTATTAAGTGCATTTCCAACTTATGATGCTTGCAGCTTGTGATGGGTTTTGGGGGCATATAACCCCTTCGTACGTGGAGGAAGATCTGCAGAGCACATGCTCTGCTCATTTTGATTCTCATTTCTGGCCCAAGTATCCTGCATCCATGCAGTGACTTCTTGCTGCCACCCTGTGGTGGAGCTCCCTTGCCCACACTTCCTATGCCCTCGTGGCCCAGAGCCATTCTCACCCAACTCCTCCGCGGAGCTCAGGGCAAGGAACTTCCACCTTGTAAGTGATGAAACCCAGGCTCTCCCTGCTGGCCTCCAGCTCCACACAGAATCCCTCAGGCCAGCAGCCTGTCTCCCGGGGATTGTCTCAGCAGCCTTCTCCCGCCACTCTCTGGGCTCTGGTCTCCTTTTTCCTTCCCCTTTACACATGCCCAGTTTCAGACATGACCGCAGAAAGGATGTGAAAGTAAACCCCTGGTTGTTCCCACCTGCAATTCGCTGCTCCCTCTGGGCAGCTGCTGCTGTCACCAGCACTGTGGGACGGGCCTCTTCCGTGATGAGCCAAAATCAACACATCTGCCCAGAATTCACCAACCTAAGTCCGTCCCTTTAGGACTATGTTGGTTTAGACAGAGAAGTTCCCTACTCCCTCCTGGAGCTCAGACCTGAAGTTCACTAGTCCTGGATCTCTTACTGGCCAGCTGTGTGACCTTAGGGAGACCACTCAGCATAACTGTGCCTCCATTGTTTGAGACATCAAATGAGGTGACTCTGCATCTGTGGTCACAAAGATAAAGACCTCACTTCATTTTCAAAGACTTTGAGATGAAGCGATCATTCATTCAACCATTGTATGTAATCATTCACTCCATCCATGTCTCTTTGCCTTCCTTTTTTTTTTTTTAAATAACCTTTATCATTGTGTATGTTTAATTTCTATGTGACCTGAGTCACTTTGGCTGTTCAGCAAATGTCAGACCCTTTTTGTCTCTGGCAGTTAGAAGTAGAGGGTAAGGAGGTAGACAGTATATGTCCCCTTCACCCATCACCTGGCCTCCCAGTGGTGTATCACAATGGTAGCAAATCCTGCCACATGTGCAGATGGACACAGAAACAGTCCTACAGCCTGTCCTTGACCCCAGGGAAGTCCATTTCTCTGCCCTTGCATGAAAGGGCCACGGATATTAGGACATGCTGACAGCAAGACCATCAGACTTGGGGCTAGGCAGGAAGCAGAGTGCCTTGTAAGTGTCAAGGCCAGGGGCTGGTGGGCCCTAGAGTTTGGAGTCTGGATCAAGGCTATCATTTCACCAGTTGGAGGCTGCTGAGCTTGGAGGATGCTTGTCCACCCCTTGTGCTACGGGCAGAATCTTCTTCCCACTTAACTGCATATCAAGCACTCATATCACCCTGAAAATTCAGCCCCGTGTTCATTTACAAACCTTCTCATCCAGATTTCTAAAATGACAGTTAAAGCCCTAAGTCATGACCTCTGGCCTGTTGATTCCTGATGAACATGTTTTAAATTCTGTGGGTTAAGAGACAACCTCTCTATACTGAAGTGCTTTTTTTTTTTTAATTAACGTTAGTTGATTTACGATTTTGTATTAGTTTCTGATGTACAGTGTAGTGATTCAGTTATACATACATATATTCTTTTTCATTGTAGGTTATTATAAGCTATTGAATATAGTTCCTTGTGCTATACAATAGGACTTTGCTGTTTACCTATTTTATATATAGTGATTTATATCTGCCAAACCCAAACTCCCTATTTATCCCTCCCCCCAGCTTTCCCCTTTGGTAACCATAAGTTTGTTTTCTATGTCTGTGAGTCTCTTTCTGTTTTGTAAATAAGTTCATTTGTCTCATTTTTTAAGATTTCACATATAAGTGGTACCATATCAGTTGTCTTTCTCTGACTTACTTAGTATGAAGTTCTCTCGTCCTGGATCTCTTACTGGCCAGCTGTGTGACCTTAGGGAGACCACTCAGCATAACTGTGCCTCCATTGTTTGAGACATAAAATGAGGTGACTCTACACCTGTGGTCACAAAGATAAAGACCTCACTTCATTTTTAAAGACTCTGAGATGAAGCGAGCATTCATTCAATCATCGTACCTAACCAAACTACACTCCATTCATGTCTCTTTGCCCTCCTTTTTTTGGTTGTTGCAAATGGCATTATTTCCTTCTTTTTATGGCTGAGTAGTATTCCATTGTATATATGTACCGCATCTCCTTATCCAATCATCTGTCAGTGGACGTTTAGGTTGCTTCCATGTCTTGGCTATTGTAAATTATACTGAAGTACTTTTAAGGCAAATTACCTCCCAGATCACACGATGATAGGATGTTAGGGTGGACATCTTTTTACTATCTGTCACCCACTAGAATGTGAGCTTCCTGAAAGCAGGACTTTGTTTTCATTATTTACTACCATGACTCCACGTGAACGAATGAATGAATGAATGAATGATAGAAAGAAGCCAAGAAAGATGCTTTTTCAAATCCAGCTGGTTAAGGGCAATATGGGTTCTTGCTCCCCACTCTCCACGGTAAGCTCATTGGAACAGCCGTGAATGAGGTCGCATTCCTCTTTGGTTCTCTCTGGCTGCCTTTCTGTGTTGCTCTTCCCTTTTGTCCATCCCCAGCCTGTGCCCTCCCAATCCTGTAGCCGTCAGCTCCCTGTGCCCCAGACAGCACTGCCTATCGGAAGTTTCTTCCTCCTTTACTCCCCCTTCTCCATCAACAATGTGGAGGAAACCTGAATTCAGGTGCAGATGCTGCCAGAACACAGCTGAGGGACTTTAGATGAGTCCTTGAACCTTTAGGGGCTTTTTAGGGTTTTCTCATCTGAGAAATGAAGGGTGGGTCCAGTACAGTGCTGAGTATTCAGGTCATCTCATTTAACCTTATTCAGTTCGCACTCCACCCCTACCAGAGTGGGTAGTCTCACTCCATTTTCAGGGGAGGAAGAGGAGGCACAGAGAGGGACAGTAACTTCTCCTGGGTCCCTTAGCCTCAAACCCAGGTGTGTGACTCTGCAGTGCCGCTCCCAGCATGGGCATACCTAGTCAGTGACACACAGACCCCTCCCAGCAGGTCTGGGGTGGGGCTCTGGGAATCAGTTTCTAAGAAGCTCTCCTGGTATTTGGGGTATACGGCCATGCTCATCAACCATGGCCTTAGATGAACTCCGGGTAGCCTCTCAGGGCTCACCTTCTTGTTTCTTTTCTTTTTTTTTTTTTTTAACCGTGGCACTGAGAATTGAACCCAGGACCTCATGCATGCTAAGCATGCACTCTACCACTGAGCTATACCCTCTCCAGTCAGGGCTCATTTTCATCCTGTCATTATTTACCCTGGCCCAGGAACTCACTTCCTAGCTAGGTTTATCACATAGATGATAAGATACAAAGGCTTCTATTATTACCTGCCCATGAATGTATTTGCATTTCAATAGAAATTTGCAATAGGATGAGGCTTGATGGTTGTGGGGCTGGGAGGAGATTTGGGGGGGGGGGCGCTACTTTGGGGCCAGGGACTCCTGTGGGCTCACAGCTCTCAGGGAAGTCCTTGTCCACTTGTGTGTGAGTAGGGAAAGCTGTGCCAGCAGTGGCATCGGATGCCGTCTGCCCAGGTTAAGGAGGACACGCACAGAACACACATGTGCTCACTACTTACTTAAATGAGGCAAATTTCCTCTTCCTTTTGAGATCAGAGAGCAACTGCATTCAGTCTTTCATGATTTAAGAATGTGAAATTAGGGGGTTTTCCTCCACAAAAGCAAGATGATAGTCTGGCATCAGTAAACAAATATGGGCCAACAAACGTCCATTAAGATGCTCATTACAGAAATGTACTTCTAACATATTTTGAAGATCTCAGGAAATGCCTTAGTTCATGTCTAGGCCTAGGCCTCCGTGTGCTAGTCCTGGAGGAAGTTGTGATGAGTAATGAATGTAAAAGGCCACACAGCCCCACCCCAGAGATGTGGCAGGGACCTAATAAGGCTAAACCCCAGCAGGAGAGCCCTGAGGTTGGTACAAGCCAGCCCTTAGGAGGGGAGCAGGGAGAGCTTTCTTGGCTCTCCAGGGTCAAACCGAGAGTTGGAAGAAAAGGAAATGATGCAGGTTGGGTGAGAAGCTGGTGGCCCCTGGAGCAGGTAGCTGTGCAAAGCTGAGTAAATAAGACAGCAGGAGCAGGGAAAAGAGGCTGGGTGAAGCCTTTGGATGGATTCCTCTCATCTGAGGCACAGTGTGCCTTGTGGTCTTCAGTCCCTCCATGGCACATCGTGATCATTGTCCCTTGGCTGTGCTGGACCGCTGGGAACTCCCTAGTGAACACATCCAAAGGCAGGTGGTCCTCTCTATGAAGGTGTTCACTGCAGTCTCACCAACTCTGGAAATCTCCTCCTTATCCAGCGATGTGGTTACGGAAATGATGGTTCTGTGCTCAGTCATTTCATTTTAAACAAAGCGTAAACAATGTGGGACAGTTTTATGAATGACTGGGAAAAAAGCAGAAAACAAAGTTATATAAATCCTGTGATTTGCAAAAATTAGATATGGTTGGAAGCACGCTGAAGGGAATTCAGAAATGAAAACCGTTTGCTGGAGGGGTCGAGTAGATGTCTCCTTTTGTCATTTCTTTCAGTATATGACAGTAAATCTAAACAAATTCAGAAGCGTGGCTCTCTCTGAGAGAACTGCAGGATTCTCAGCCCTGGGTACATCTTAAACTCACACAAAGCTTGTCCTGCTGCTAAGAAGCCAGCAAGTCAGGTTGGGGCTCTGCCAGCTCTGAGCTCCCCACCCTCCAAGGATGTTACGAGCACAAAGTGACTCGTGTTGAGGGTGTCTGCAGAAGTGAGTGGCCTTCCTTTAAATAAGAACAAGAGACTGAATGAACTAAAAGCTGATTTACTTACAAACAGATAACCCCCAAGGGAGAACCACTTTGAGAATGATTTTTCAAATACAACTATGCCTCCGTGCTCAGAAAATCATACCCTCCTGCTGAAATTATTTGAGGAAATCGTTTACTTACCCAAGGAAAGGACAGTCACATTTTCTCTAATGCCAACACTAACTTCTGGAGGCTGTGTGCCTCTGTGTGGACCGGATTTTCGTCTGAAGAACTACCTCTGCTTGGTAAATGAAAATGGAGACTCAGGAAATAAGGATTTGGTTGTCTTTTTAGAAGCTTCAGATGCAGGTTGCTCCTAATGCGTCTCTCTTGGTGCCGTCTGGAGATCTCAGGAAGTCACCTGTTCTTCTGTTAGAGTTTCAGCAATGTAAGGAGGTCGCTGCCTGTGTTTTATACCCTGTTCTGAGTTATACCAGAGATTCAGAGCTAGGGAAAATGTGGTCATTTTTTGTTTGTTTGTCTTTTATTGAAGTATAGACGATTTACAATGATGTGTTAATTTCTGGTGTAAAAAATGTGCTTATTTTAACACAGATGTAAATTCTGCGTGGCTCATTCTGCAATTTTAGCATCGAGACTTCTTCATACAAGGTTTTCTTTTCTCTTATCAGCAACATACACCCTGGCCATTTTCCCCTGGAACAACACAGCTCATCTCACTGCCATGAGATGTGTTTGAAAATTTATGACTCTAAAATCTAGAAACTAAAATGTAGTTTTAAAAAAGTAAGAGAAGCCAGTCTGCAAAGGTTACATTCT
Organism: Camelus dromedarius; assembly: GCF_036321535.1. Classification (NCBI taxonomy): domain Eukaryota; kingdom Metazoa; phylum Chordata; class Mammalia; order Artiodactyla; family Camelidae; genus Camelus; species Camelus dromedarius. Next base: position 50,465,165 of record NC_087438.1, read on the forward strand.
ATATAATTTGAATTAGATGGCATTCTGGAAAAGGGAAAACTAGGGGATAGTAAAAAGTTCAGTGATTGCGGGGACTTTTAGGGCAGCGAAACGGTTATTCTATACAATGCTGTAACAGTGGATACACGTCATTATACATTTGTCAAAGACCATAGAATACACAACACAGTGAACTGTAATGTAGGCTATGGACTTTGGTTAATAATAATAGATTAAGATTGGCTCATCAGTTGTAACAAATGTGCCACACTAAGATGTTAATAATAGGGGTAGGAGGTGAGAGAGTGTACGGAAACTCTCTTTACTTTTCACTCAGTATTTTTTTAAAAAAAAACCTAAAACCACTCAAAAAAGTTTATTAACTAAAAAAAAAAAAGCCAGTTTGGCCTCATGGCGTCTCCATGGAGATGAGGAGGCCGTAGATAACGATGTGTTCTGATGTATTCTACTTACGTTTTCTGTGGTCCCCAATGTGTAGCCTCAAGCAATTTCATTTGAAAATAGTTATCAGTATATTCAATCTTCTTCTCTTTCTGGTGGTGGTTGCTATTACTAGTCTCTTTCTTTAAAAACAAACCAAAAAGAAGAAGAATACAAAATTAGCTTACCCTCCTCTCAAGAAGTTCCTGTTTTTCTCCATCAGAGATTTCGTTACACCCCTTCCAGGAGTCCAGCAGTTGGCAGCTTTGCCACACTGCAGGGGCCTGCTTACTTGACTTTCGAGGTGTCTTGGCCAAAAAGGAAAGTCAGTGCTTGCTACGCTTTTAAAGTTCGGTTCTGGCCAGTGAAGTCAGTGGCTCGGTTCCTTTGCACAAGAGGGGTGCTTATTCTTCTCCTGCGGTGTGGGAGGGGCCGTGGTTGGGTGGTACCCACAGGAAATATGTACACACTGTAGAGAGCATCGCTGGGGGTGGCACAAATCAGGGTGAGGAGCTGCTGTTCTGGCCAAAGGAAAACCCACACTTATAAATTTGCAAGTCAACCAAAGAAAGCCATGTAGTAAGTGCTGCATTTACAGCATATAAAGTGCATTTCCCTCCGGAGGGAGAAGTGTGCCCGACACCTGCCCTCCGTTCAGTGTGCCTTCATCACACACACAGTGACAGACAAAAGAAGGAGGCTGGCATAAAGGCCGAGGAGATCCATGTTATCTCATGACGTCAGTTGTATCAGTACGCCCATGAACAAAATTAAATTTCTCGCTAAGAAGATGACAGTAAAAGTACATTCAACACACATAGATAGTAAAGTTTTTCTTTTCCAAAGAAGGTCTTAAGAGGTGGGATGTGTCTTATTTATATACCAGCTGCTCATCTTACATATCAGCGGAGTAAGCAAGATCTTCTCTAGGCCAACAATCTGATTCTCCCCTGTAATATTTTCTTGGGCTTGATTTCCCACATAAAACTCTGCCGAGGTTGCAGGAATGTGTCACTAGCTCATTGGTGGCCCCCCAGCTCTGTGTTCAGTTTCTGCCTACTCCAAAAACCTCTGGGACAAGAGCATGAGAGTTCACCTCCATGGAACTAGAAAGATGCAGAGGGCAACCCAGGCACCCTTGATTTTCTCTGAAAATTCCATGTGCTTCAATTATTTAAAACCTCACATGTGAATTAGGCTAAGAGGAAATGGAGAGTAAAAAAAAAAAAAAAAAAATCTAGAGAAATACATTGCCATACATTTTAATTTAATTCTGGAAGAGAGAAGAAATGTTTCTTACTCCCTGAAATGTCCTTTCTCTTTCACAATCAGCTCATGGGCAGAATAAGGATCAGCTGGAGGTGGTAAGAAAGTCAACAGAGGGCTGAAGGAACAATACCAACAGCTGGGGTTCTCTGCTTCCAAATGTGCCGACAAGCATTTGATTCCTTGCTCTAAGGATGTACAAAACAGTCTACTTGAAGCTCATTGAAAATAACCCTGGAAGACATTTGTGTCTCAAGTTGGACTCTTGGAAGCCACTTTCTCAACCTTGTCCATGTCTCTTTCCTCTGCAGGGCGACAGGCTTTGGCTTCTTGAATGCACTATGCAAAGCAGCGGCCGTCCTTGGAAACTTAATATTCGGCTCCCTGGTCAGCATCACCAAAGCAATCCCCATTCTGCTGGCCTCCACTGTGCTCGTGTGTGGAGGACTGGTGGGTTTGCGCCTTCCTGACACACGAACCCAGGTCCTGATGTAATGGGAAAAAAGCCATCCGTCCTGTGTTTCTGTCTCCTGCCCCGTGTCAACGCTCCTGAATGACTCAAGGCTCCAGACTTTTCAGATCGAGGAAGGTGGTCAAGTACCAGAACATGAACTCTTGCTGTGACTAAAATTCAGCTGTATACCATCTTGCTCCTTAAATGTGATTTTGCACAGTTTTTTTTTCCATGCATTGTTGTCTTTCCTAACTAGGATGCTACTGCCTCCCCAAAATCAGGGGAAGCATTTTTCAGATGCCCCAGTCTACCAGGTCGTCCTGAGATTCTGCTCGCTGAAAATTTAGAAGCTAAGAAGAGGACTGGGCTGCTGTAAGAAGCAGATCCTGCCCCTAACTCAGCATTCACAGGGAAGATAAGCTGGCATTTTATTATTATTGCGTTTGTGCTGAGGAGAGGGATTCTTTTTTTTTTTTTTCAAACAGAGTGATATTTCCTGTTTACTTAGAAAAGGACACCCAGCAATTCTTGCTGTTACAGCAGAGCCTTTCAAAAAAAAGCCATGTGGTACCAAACAGAGCTGGGTGGGGCTCTTTTCAGGCATGACAATGAAGGTGACTCTGCTGACAAGAAAAACAGAGGCACTGCCATTAGCAGCAAAGCTCTGAGTGAGCTGCAGAAGCAAGATTTCTGCCAGAGAGCCCAGTGAAGCTTCTGAAAAACAGGAGAAAAAGTGATCGTAATCGTGTCTGTGATTGTGGCATGTGGTTCAGAATGTCAGAAAAGTCAGAGCTCAGAGGGATCTTCCGCCTCCGTTCACCCCCGCCCCCGCCCCACTCCCAGCTGCCACTGATCTTGCCAGATAGCGGAGTCACAGAGGAAAAAAGCCACTTTCTCAAAACGGGGTCTGCCCACCTGAGTCTGCCCTTCATCCAGACTCTCTAGTCTAAAGATCGTCAGTCATCTAAGTTGTTGTAAATTGCAGATGAGGAAGAAATTCACACCTAAAGCCATGTGTCAATGTCAAAGGATACCTCAGGGTTGGGTACCAACCTGGTGGTGCCCCCGGGGAATTGACATTGGCCTAATCAGCATCACCCAAGTGGGTCCCATTCCGCTAGATCTTCTCTGGGCTGGGGCGCTGATCAGCGTGCTCCTGGCTGCTGCCTCTGTGTGAAATCACAGCCTGCTGTGTTCCGAGGGGCCCCTCCGGCAGATAAGGGCAGCGTCTCCTGGTGGGTTTTGGCTGCTCATTTTACCTCCGGAATCTGCCTGGGCCTGAAAGAGAGAGGTCAGCAAGACATTCCCACGGGCTGTCAGCTATGTGACCTTCTCACCCCTCGGGGCTGCCCCTCCTCCACGCTGGTCCTTTTTACTCATCTTCTTTGAAATCTGAAGCCTCCGTGTAGACTTGCAGTGACGACCAGCCACCAGGAATAAATCCCATATTAAAACAATATTCCTTTTTAAAACTCTTCTGTCTTGTTAAAAGGTTATCCTTGTTGCTTATTATAGGCATTTCCAACAGGGCAGCCTGGAGGCCTCCAAGAAGGGAGAGCCTTTGTTTCCAGGAGTCATTACATTCAAAGATGTCTTAACCCCAGAGGCCACTGTGCCTCTCTCTCCCCTTCCTAACATCCCCCTAAAGCTCCAGACTGCAGAGTTCAGACTCTGTGAACAGCTTCTTTCATTAACATAAGCCATTAATCGACTCTCCCTTGATGTAATTCAGGCCTGTGGAGGGGGGCAGTGGTGTGGGGGGCCGGTAGGAAGAGAGAGGAGAGTTCCCTGGGGATGTGGGCTCAGGGCCAGAACATCAGGAAAACTCAAACCAAAAACTGCACAGGCGGCAGGAGGAAGGAAAATCGATCAAGATGAGGCGAGATCTATTAGAACCGTCTCAGCAGAGCAGCTAGAGAAACAGAACTCGCTCTCACGTCTGCCTCCTGGAATATTATTGGAGGAGAAAGGTAACAGTCAAATAGCCCACGCCAGTACCCTGTACGTTTGTCTTCCATATGTATGTGTTTCCCCACCTACCTACCCCTTGATTTATCTTTTTAAAAAAGACCTACGTGGGGACCTGAGCAAGATTTTTACTTGAATGCGGCAGGTGCAGAAATAACAGCAAAAGTAACATGTGTGTCTCCGCCGACCTACTCGAAAGAAAACTGGAAACGTGCGTGAATGTCACTGTTCTAGTCTCCCCTAACAGTTAACTTTACTTACTGGACTGTTTTTACTTTTACAAATGTCTCACATGTCTGTTGTAGTTCTAAACACATAAAATACCCAGAGCAGGGTTTACGTAGAGTTTTATTTGAGCCCCGGCTGGGGTCAGAATAGGAGAAGCCAGCAGAACCCCACTCGATGAGACCTGCCACATGCATCCCCTTCAGAATGACCTTCCTTGACCTTGTCACCTAATCCAAGCCTCCCTGGTGGCCCAAGAGGGATCTCTTCTAACCTTCTGGACAGTCTGTGGTCACAAACCTTCTTGGCCACCACCTTTTCTCCCTTTCATGTGGTTTTCCCTGCCCCCCTCCCACATTCCTGTCACCTTGATTTTGTACGAGAGAGCTCAAGTTCTTCCCCAAGTATGCGGTGTGGCCTGTCGGGCTTGTTCTGGGGTTAGCGCGATTGAGATACAGCTGTGAGATTAGACAGAAACTCAGTTCCATCAGTGCAGCAGGCCGTTGGCTCACAGACATGCAACCAGCATCTCATTTCACCTGCTGGTGAAAGAAAATGAGAATAGGTGCGCGAAGGAAAGCCTAGGAAACATTTCACTTGCTCCTCTATTTCTAACTCCTTTTCTTTCTAAAATGTCTTTATAGCCTTTTGAATCAACCCAGAATGCTCCTGAATCCTATTATCATTGCTAGGCCCTCTCAGTAGGGAAAAAACTCATCTGCTCCAAACTGTAAGTCCTGTACCACATAACACCCCAAGCAGGGGGTCTTACCCTGCGCACGTTTAATCTTGCCGCCTTGGAAGCCAGACCTGGCAGCAGGGCTCATCTTCTACCCGGAAGACTGACCCTGGGGGATAAGTAGATGGGTCCAAGCCCAAGCTCCACCACTAACCAACAGTGAGACCCAGATCTTGCTGAGGAGAATGTAGGTCATTGAACATCTCTGGTCCTCAGTTTCCGCATCTAGAGAGTAAAGGGTTGGGACCAGTTTGCTATTGGGACTTGTTCGAGATTCTAAAGGATCTTCGGGGAAGTAGCTTTATCTTACTCTCTACCGTCTTCTGATGCTGAGCTCATCTTTACAAGCTCCAAATGGGTTTAGTTTAGAAACTGAAAAATTAGGAAATAGGCAAGCATACAAGAACTCAGGAAGCTGTTTGGGAAGCCCCTGTGGAATAGGCGGGAACATGGTTCCCATGTTGTTTGTGCCGTCAGCTTCTCAGGGTCCTGAGCCTTATCTCCATTCACTGCTGGTTTGACAGTTATCAGTGCCTGCCCAGGAAAGGGACCCACCCTGCCGGATGTAGACGGTTAGAAGACACTCTGATCACAGTACTATCACAGGGGCTGCATCCTAGAGCTCTCCTGACTACTCCATCTTCTTCTTGAAATACGGTCTTACGTAGACCTGGGCCTTCAGAAACAGAGTTTTTAAGTGACTTCACCTGAATTGGCAAATGCTCCTTCATTTACCAACCTCACCAAATCTAAGTTCAGGTTTGTCACCAAAACTGCTTAGATGCTTTTCTGTATGTCTTGAGAGATCAAGGGAGAGGCGAGAAAAGAAACGTAGTGACCAGAAGGGACAGTCTAAGTTACTGAGAATGTTCCAGTGAAGGGATTAGGGCACAGTTGAGACCTTCCTAACCCTGGGATCATTTCAAAAGCACTCCGTGGAAATAGTTTCTGATTCCCTCTGCCAACCAAAATAGAATGTGATACTCTCCAATTTTTTTCTGTTGAATATCAAAATGGCCTTTAACTATTTCTTCAGTAAAGCACCTCACTTGTTTATGCATTAAAGGCTCTGAAGTCAGAAGTGTAAGAATTTGGCCTTCACCTGACATCGTAAAAAGACAGTTGGTTGATTGTTAAGGTGCATGTTGGCTGTATGTTTGGTTTTCCATTAAACCCCATATCATGCTGAACTTATTCCAGATATCTAACCTACAGAAACATCAGTCAGGTTGCAACAATAAAGAGAAAACTACACCACAGGGCACTCTGAAATGGACTATATATACATTTTTTATACTTTTGTTTCTGCCAAGCAAAGTGTGTTTTGAGGAACGCTTCTCTTGGAATCTGTGTAACATGGACAAAATCATACCTTCTAGGTGTATCGTGTGTCCACTGTTTCAGATATGGATATGACAATTCTCCATATGATGTTCTTTTGCTCTGAATCTTGACCATTCCTCAATCAATACAATGTAAATAGTGTCTCACCAACCAGACACAACCATTGGCAGGGCTGACTTCGGTCTTTCTCAAACAAGAGCTCAATCCAGTTTAGTAGTCCCAGGATTGTGAGTTACAAGGAGATAGTTCGTGGGCCTTAGTTTCAGGCTAGCAGCTCTGGGTGGGGGAAGGAGCTGGGCAGAACATTCCCTGACCTCTTGTCATCTCGTGTGATTACTCTAAATATTTATTGAGCAACTGGCACGTGCTAGGTGGAGGTGCTGTGCTGTGCGCAGGTGGTTAGCCCTTGGTGGGACTTGAATAAGGGCAGGGAAACGGGGATGAAGGAGAAGAACCTGTAATCGGGGGTCTCATATCGACACCCTCCCCATAACACAGAGCGTTGTTTTTCCATATTTGAAAGAAGTAATAACCTACCGTGGACACGGCAGGAACTACTCAAGCTGGGAGTGTCTCTGACAGGAGGAGAAAGGCCCTCGGTTGCTTGGCCTTTGTTGGAAGAACTCCTGTCTAGTTTGTACTTGGAAAAGGAGAAAAATGGAGCTGTCCAAGTGCCACGTCTTTAAATGTCCTGGCAGGAAACCACGCTAAGGTATTATTCAAGGAAAAGAACCATCAGCAAAGCTAGTCCCAACTTTGTAGAGGTGTTCATTGTTAAAGTGCTTCTGGGGCATCTTTTCATGGCCTGAAACTAGAGGTGTGGGCTGGGAAGTGTGTTCCAGAGCCAGCAGTGCTGGGACTTTCTCTCCAGAGCAGAGTCAGCAAATCCTGCCATGTCCCTGGCCTCAGCTTCCGAGGGGGTTTCCTTTCTGACTTTGAAGGCTTGTGACAAAGTCAGTGGTCTGCAGATAACCTAGAGCGGCTTTTCCCCTCCCTCCTTTCAGCAGATAACCCACCCGGAGAACAAGTTCTGACCATCAGTAGCGATTTTCAGATTTCTGTTTAAAACCAGTGCTTGGTGTTGAAAAGTGTCCTGAAGCTGCAAAGGACCTTCGGGGTCTGGGGCCCGAGAGGGCAGAGCAGAGAGAGGGTGGTTGTCTGTGGCCCCTACTGTCCCCTCCCAGAGTCCCAATTTCCTTTGTCACCCACTAGCTTTCTCGTCCTTACCTCCTGCAGGCAGGGCACACTAACTTCCTTCCTCTCCCTTCTGTTCCTCCCCCTTTCCTCTGTCACCTCTTGACTCCAGCTGTGTTGGAGAGCGAGGCCAGGCTTTACCGGGGCCCTTGGGACTAAGGGCTGTGCCACCCCGTACGTGCTGCAGAGGCCCAGGGGATGGAGAACGGGGAGAGCAGGACTCGGTGCAGGGCTGTGAGCTCTAGACTTGGCTTTGACGCAGCTCCCTGGGCTGGGCGAGCTTTCCAACTGCTTCCCAACTCCTGTGCCTGATGGGATGGGCACTACTGGCCTGAAATCTGAAAGAGGCCCATGTCTGGGGCAGAAGTCTTAGAGCTCGACACTTGACTCCTGAAATGGAGGAGGCTTGCAGCGAGGTCTCCAGAATTCATTGACCTGGGGGAGGTAGACACAGCTCTCCATGCCTACGACGGTCCTACTTGGTGCTGAGGGCTGAGTACTCCACTCAGATTTCAATGCTGAAATTGCAGAGGTCGTCCCCTCTCTGCCCACCCCACCACCCTGGTGCTCCCTTCAAGCCAAGGGGGCCCAGAACCAGGAGGAGGAGAAAGCAGCCCTCAGCCCTCTGTTCAGACTCAGACAGGGTTTAACACCGAGCTAGTGCCCCGGCTAGAAGCTGGGGTGCTGAGTCCTAAGCAGTTTGCAGGTGCCTGGAGTGTCTTCTCACGGGGGCCAAGTCATCGAAAGCCCATGGTGTGCAGGAGCAGACACAGACCAGTTCCTCAGAGCCCTTTGTTTCAGGAATTTTGTGAGCCAGTTGAGAAACAGTCATTATTAAAAATTAAACTATGTAAACTTACAATTAAATGATATTTAAAAACAAAGGTAATAAGCATTCAAAACTTTCTAATTATTTTACTGCATTTACTACATAGCTATGTCCTTGAGGTAGTCTACACCTATTGTGTCTGTCTGGTAGAAATACTGTGTGATGCTGGGCTACTGAACATGTCTTTCCAACTGCAGGTTCAGTGACGTCACCATGGTAGCTTGAAATCGGCCATGGTGGGAGAATGTACTCCATGGATAGTGACAAAGGCTAGAAATCAGACTCCACCCCCTAGACAGTGGTTTGCCTGCACACCACCACCTAAAGTCCTGACCAGTACGTGGCCCCCCACCGCACAGCCCCAGGTCACGCCAGATCGAGTCCTATGGGTTTGGTTTGCAGGCCAGCACTGTCCACAAATGCAAAGAAAAGACTTAGCAAGTTCAGACTCGTGTCGGTTCACAAAGGGTTTCTTCCTGTATTTGTTCCGATTCAGAGTAAGACCCGCAGTGCAGAGAGTCCACCACTCTCTATGTGTATTGTTCTTTCGGGAAGGATGTACAGCAAATTGGCTATTTTACGCTGTGCGAACAAAAATAAATTTGTTTGAAGTTACAGTATTTTCCCCCCGCCCCCATACCCAAGCAGGCATTGAAGAAGGAATCTCCTTGCTTTTGACATTCACCAGGCCTGCCTGGATAGAACTGGACAGATTGCCTTCATCTCATTTCCTGTGTTATTGTTATACATTAATTGTACTGAATCTGTGTCCTAAATCAAACAGGAAAAAAAAAATTGTTCTTTTTGACCAGTGCTTTCACAGCAACCAAAATGCAGTTATGTATCCTTGTCCTGAAGCAGGAACATATTGAACAGACCGTATGTCCTTCACTAATGTCTAGATACTGTAAATAAAATCCTAGGAGTGTTTTTCTTTCAGGTGAACCTCCATTTTGGACACACGCTAAACGAACCATCCACTCTCCTTTGCAATGAGACCTGGGCAGTGGTCCTCTCCTTGATTTTGGTGTTTGGGTGTTTCATTTTGTCTCTTTTCTTTGCTGTTTTTACTGCTCTGTAAGCCCTTCTGCGATGAACGTTCCCATTACCCTAAGTGTACTGTATATACGTGCTGCATGTGTGAACCCCAATAGATTCTGTTTCAGGTTTCTGGAGTTTTCATCTTCAGTACAGCTGGTCCTGTTGTGAACTCATCTTTCTGGTATGCTCCTCTGTGTCATTTTCCTGCCATATTGCCAAAATGTTTGACCAAGTGTGTTTTAACAAATGCCCGAGACGGCCATGCATATCCTTGTGTGAGGGCATGCTTCGTGTGGGATGACTCGTGCACCCCGTAAATCTCTCAACTGTGGAAGTGTGTATACATTTGTGTGCCAGGCACCTAACATTCATGTAACAGCTGCAAAGATATTTAACGGACATCAGAGTAATAAAAGAGCATTTTTTGCTCCATTATATTCAAATAAAGATTGCCGTGTGACTGACTTCCCTTCCAAGCATGAATTGACCCTTAAAAAAATAAGTACTGTTTTTGATGTTCTTGGGCATAAAGAAAACCTGTTTCCCTTGATTCAGGCTTGTTTGAATTGTTTCTGTGGGCTGATGTCGTGGGTCTTGGTGCCTTGTTCGATTTTACAGGAATACTTTCTAATTGTTAGCCAGGACCCGTGGGAAGGAAACGTCTGCGGGGGAGTTTGCGGCAGAACATATGCTGTGTCCTTCTGCCCCAGAGCCGGAATGGCAAACCGATTTTTATCTAGTGTGTTAACTCCAGCTGATCGGTAGTGTCTGTTTGGAACATTAGTTTGAGAAGAATGATGAGGAAAAGTGCTATATTTTGTAGCATTGGCATTGGAGGCAAAAACATGAACTGCTTGCCATGGATTTGCTAATCCCCAAAGAATACTTTTGACTGCATCTAGCAGAAGACCCGGCTTCAAATATCTTTACTAATAAAAGGAGTTGTTATTCCACATAACAAAGGAGGGAGGACCATCCCAAGGTTTGTTGTGATGTGGCTTGGCAACACCATCACTGAAGACCCAGGTTCTTTCCATCTTTGAGGTCAGCCGTTCTCAGCATACTGGTTTTTGTCCCCTTGTGGGCGTGAAGTGGTTCCAGCAATTCTAAACGTCAGATCTTCACACAAAAATCCAAGGGCCAGAAGAGGGACCCTCCCCTCTTTGCAATCCTGTCTAAGATCAAGGAGAACATTCTCAGAATTCTCCAGCAGACTTTCCCCTCTGTCTCCTTGGTTGGATTTGCATCATTCACCTGCTCCTAAACTAATCGCTAGCAAAGGGAATATAATGACCATACCTGGCTTAGACGAGTCAGATTTACTTCCCCCCCAGGGAGCTTGGAAGGAGCTCACTCCCCCGACGCACGTGGCTTCTGACTGCCTGAACAAAGCTGGGGCTTAGTGAGCAAGGACGAGGGAAGGCAGCCATCGGGTAAGCAAACACCAGGGCCATGAACTCTAGACTCATACTGTCTAACACCACAGCCCCACACAGCCATTTATACTTAAACTTAAAATGACTAAAATTAAGAATTAAGTTCCTCGGTCACACTTAGCCACGTTTCAGGAGCTCAGTGACCACAGGACTAGCGGCTGCCATACTGGACAGCACAGATTTTATCATCACTGAAAGCTGTGTTGCCATAACTAAGTGTCACAAACGAGTGCAGGCTTACACAACATAAATCAATTTTCTCACAATGTTTCAGGCTGGAAGTCTAAGATCAAGGTGTAGACAGGACTGGTTTCTTCTGAAGCTTCGCTCTTGGTTTTAGATGGCTGACTTTCTGTGTCATCACATGGTCTTCTCTTTGTACTTGTGTGTCTTAATCTCCTCTTCTAAGAAGGGCATCAGTCATTTTGGGTTAGGGCTCACCCTCATACCATCATTTAACTTAGTTACCTCTCCTTAAAGATGCAGTTGCATTCTAAGGTACTGGGGGCTAGGACTTCAAAATATAAAATTCGGGGGCAGGTGGGGGACACAATTCAGCCCATAACTCTATCCCAAATGCTACTGATTTTAGTGTGTGTGTATATTGTGTGTAGAATTGTATTGTGTGTATATGCGGACACAGAAGGTCACTGTGCCTGTGGTCACAGAGTGGTGCAGGCTGTGTGTCTATATTTACTCTTTTGTGGGCTCTTCATTCAGTGGAGGGACATAAAGAGAGAGTTGAGGAATAATCCTTGATCCCCACACTCATAAGCCAGAAACAGAGAACGCTGGGGGACACCCCAGCACAGGCTAGCCAGGCTGCGAGGCCGGTGTCAGGCTGTCCTTAGATCAGTGACTCCGCCTCCTTCAGCCTCTCTGCTTATTAGAATTCCAAATGAGACCTCGCTCTCTCTGTGCAATCGTTTTCTCTAATCCTGGAGTCCATGGGTGCATCGTTCCCGCCCTGCACCGCGGCCTCTGTGGGCCTATCCCCGTGAAGCTTCCAGCGGCCTGTGCCCTGGTTGGCTGTGAGGGGAGCTAGAAGGAGAAGCAATCCCGGAGCTGGGGTAGCCCACGTCAGCCTATGCTCACCACGGTCTCTTTGTTCAGTGGGGGAGAGCAGATGCCTCGTCATCTCCTGTAATCTGCAGTCCAGACACCAGGTGGAGAAGTGAAAATCAAAGGAGACAAATTCCTGAAGCAAACACAAGCTCCAGCCCTGGGGCCAGAGTGAATGAGCTGGTGTGACCTGGGATCATAGAGGACACAGTATGATCCTACCCTGACTCCGAGTGCACCGGCAGCCACCTGCCTTCGGTTATATGTCTGTGTCCACTGCCCAAAAGCCCATGGGGAGGGAGAGCAGACCATGTGTGTGGCAGCCCCGCTCCTCCCACCTGCTCACCTCTGCTTGCTTGCTCCTAAGGTGGTACCAAGATGTCCAAGGAAATCTCATCTGCAAATTCAGTTTTGGATGGGGCTGTATAGAAACACACTGCACAGCACAAAAGGCTAAGTGGTACGTAAGGTTCCCTCAGCCCTTTTTTGCTCTTTGAAAACATTGGAAGTTTCCCACTGCACGCTGGTGGCTGGCCTCTCCTGGGAGCTTCGCTGCGCAGTTGCACCCTCTTCGGCCTCCTGCCTGCCTTCAAGGGCCCCTGCAGCCTCCCATCTATGTCAGAGGACACCTGTGCACTTTCTCAAGTGCTGGGAGCTCAGGCTTTTCCAGGCCTCCAAGCCCCATTTCTCTGTCCACACTAAGGACTGGGGGGCCTTCTGATGCTAAGAACCTTATGAGTTTGGGCACAATCAGTTCCAGGTTTGGGGAGTCCTCTTTAGGAAAAATGATGCGAAATTTTAAACAAAAAATTAGCTACAAAAGTAACTGTTCAGCAGGAGAAAAGAAACCCCCCACAAGTTATAAAATTTTTTAAACTGATAAATATCACAGACTGTAACAAAACCCAGAAAAATTCTATAATTTTTTTTATTAATTCACTGCCTGACACACCTCTATAATTTTTTATATTTTTTGGCTGCATGCTGTTTGATTGCTTCTTTATATATGATGACAGTTTTGTGATATCATTATAGAGAGAACAGAAAGATAAAAGTTAGTTTTGATTACTAATGATTTTTTTTGAAAGTTTCATATCTCGTCTCCATTTCCACATACTTCCGGTGCTGAAGACACAGGCCACATTTATAGCTGCAGTCCAGTCTCTGGCTTGGTATGCTGGAGTCACGGGGCCAGGTGAGCGGGCACAGTGGGCGGTCGTATTCCTAGAAGCTGTTCCTTCAGTGGGACAGCCAGGGGCGACCGAACAGCCATAGACGTGGTTGTGAGCCACATCAGTGTGACCCACCGAACCCCAGGTCAATGCAGCCCAACTCAGGTTCCTCTCAGCCAGGTCCTTGCACTGCCCAGCTCCACCCCACACCCGGGCAAGTCTGAGGGAGCGAAGACGAAGTAGAAGGAAATGGTAACTGAGGACATAATCTATTAATTTTGCAATTTGGTTTTTGTTTTGCAAATTTTTGTATAGCATATAACCGGGTGAGCACATTGCTATGGCCCTCCAAGTTCCTTAGATGGGACCCATGCAAACAGGGGGCTCTGAGGCTGAATCTTCATTAGCTTATGGGAAACACTCCTCTGAGGGTTTTTTGTACCCTCAAAAGTCTTGCATTTATTTTCTTTGAACTTTTGAGTCCGTGTTTATACACTTTAAAAATTGATGTATAACATACACATGGTAAAGTGAGTAATTCTCAAGTATACAGCTTTATCATTTTTACATACGTATACACCCACACAGCCATCACACAGATAAGGATATAAAACATAACCATCAAGCCAGAGAGTTCCTGCATTCAGTCAGTACCACCCCACTAGTGATGTAACCACTATTCAGACTTCTCTCAAGTCTTAGACAAGTTTTGCTTGTTGAACTTCACATAAGAGAAAGCAGGCAGTGTGTACTCGTGTGCATCGTGGCTTCTGTATAACGTCTTGTCTGTGACATCCTCTGAGTTTTGACCTTACACAGATGTGGGTTTGAATCCTGACTCTGCCACTTTGCAGATATGAGTGCACGGTGGAAGTGAAATTAGTCTTTCTGGGTGTTCATTTCTACAGCTACACATTGGACATGATGATTGATTGTACTTCGCTGAAGCCTGTAAGTATTGAGAAAATGTATATGCAAAGTGCCCGGCCCATAAATCCTCCGTAAATGGTACCACTGTGATGAGCATGATTGGCTCAAACCTGCTGCTGGAGGCAGGTCTGCATTTCCCTTCACCGGAGGCTGTTGAGGGGCCATGGTCACGGGAGCCAGATGTCCTGGGCGTGCTCAGATGGGGTGGAGTCCCGGCATTGCCTAAGTCTCACAGGACTCCTCATAAGGCGATCTCTATTTTCTATTGTCATTGGCATGCATAGCAGGTACCTGGGTGTGTGGTGACCCTGGTAGCAACTCTGAGTGACTCACCCACGGCCCCCAAACTCGGCTCTGCTTCTGCTTCCCGTAAAGGCAGCCTGCACAGCGCCTTGCATGAGTCCCCAGATGCCCAGCTCCACGGGAGGGCCTCTGGTATCCAGGAAGGGAAGGGGGCAGAAGCAGTGGGGCACAAACCAGGATGCTGGGGCCTTACTGACCCCCGCTGTCCCGAGTACACAGGGTGAGGCTTGGCGGTCCTGGAACTACCCAACTAGAGCCTCTTCCTCTGTTACAAAGGGCTCTGCCGTTTGTCCTGCTGGAGGAGAGATGCCTAGACACAGAATGGCTGTCCAGGTCTTCCCCAAGTGCAGCTGTGATGAACCACACCCAGAGGAGTCTTGCTTCTTTGGAACTGAGAAAAAGACCCAGGAGCAGCAGTTCCCAGCAGATCAAGCTAACGTAACTGTGCTGGAGGAAATGAGTAATTTACAGGGAGAAAGCACATGGCGAGACACCATGGCAAGTCAATGGTGACACGTGTCTGGACACCAACACTGTACCACTCTGTGGTGGTTGGTGCTTTACGTAATTATTTTTATTTTTTTTCTTGGTTGCAAACTTTTATTGCACTCTTACATAAGTCGAGCTTTATAAAAAGTCAACATAATTGAAAATTGGATTCTCCCTCTAAAGCCCTCTCTCTAAAGGTTAAAAGCATAGATGCTGGAGTCAGATTTTCTGGATCTATTTCCTGGCTCTGTCACGTCTAACTGGATGACCTCAAACAAGTTGCTTAACTGCTCTGTGCCTCAGTGGTTTCATCAATAAAAGAGAATAGTAACTACTGCTTAGGATTGTGAGTTCGTATAAAGCACTTAGAACTATGCCAGGCACACACTAAGTTTTCAATAAACGTGAGCGATGAT
Source organism: Camelus dromedarius (assembly GCF_036321535.1). Taxonomy (NCBI): domain Eukaryota; kingdom Metazoa; phylum Chordata; class Mammalia; order Artiodactyla; family Camelidae; genus Camelus; species Camelus dromedarius. Next base: position 50,480,453 of record NC_087438.1, read on the forward strand.
TATCAGAGGGATGCACATTTTCAACAATCCAGTTTAAATTGTCAGAAAAAAAGCATTGTAAGTCTTGTCTCTTGATAAGAATATGTAGAAAGAGAAGGATTTTTAGCCTTCATTTCAATCGCCACGTTTTTTCCTTCTTCACACACTGTGAAGCAGGGTATCAGACATTGCAGGACAGTAACCCCACGTAGCCTATTGAAGCTTTGCTTTCGAGTGTGCTAGTAAGACAGCATTTCCATGCCCACCCAACAGAAATCAGCTTTCCATTGATGATGGCCACGCGATAACCTTTACTTCCCCCTGACATTCTAGGTTTCCATTTTGTGGAATGAAGGAGACATGTTATCCCCTTGGGCTATTTTGCAAGCCATTTGTTTAAAATGATGCAAGAATTAACCACAAATCTGCATGTCCTGAGTGACCACTTCCCACATTCCAGCCTCCATGGGTGCCCTTCTCCTCTCTAAGGGCCCTGCAGCTGCTGAAGGAAAAGATACGGAGAGAGATTTCCCTCCTGTCCACTATCGCTTACCTGACTGCTAGCCTTTATCTTCTAGAAGAAGCAAAGGGAGGGAAAGGAATAAGGAAGAAAGGGGATGTGGGAATACAGGGAGCTTCTCAAGGAGGGAAGTGAAACAGGCACCCCTTACTCCCCAGAGCAGCTCTTTTCCTGGGGCCCCAGATAATGTACCACTCCTGCTGGGTTGCTAATGAACACGGCAGCCAAGGTTCATCTCCTTTTCCAGTGTCAACCCCTTCATTCAGGGTGGCTTGAGAAATGATATCCAGATGAGTTGCAGAGGTCCAGAGACCCCACATTGCTGATTGTTTCAAGTCTGTTTATTAATTCACTAAAAAAATAAATACGGAAGAACTACTGTGAACCAGAGATCACTATAGGCACCAATAGGAAATAAGACAGACATGGTCCTCCCTGGAGCCTACAATTACAATGGGGAGAAAAGAGAGACAATAAAGAAGCACACAAGTAAGTTAACAAGATTCTGTAAGACTGTGTACAGGACTAATACCCAGAACGTAACACAGGGTGATGTGTCCCCCATCACTGGACAGGAGCTCCTTTGGATCAGGGGGCCGGGGAAGCCCTCCCTGAAGAGATGACCATTGACCTGAATGACAAGAACACGTCTCAAAGCTCATCGTGGACCAGGCAAGAGCTTTTCTTTGGAACTCTGTAAGCTGGGCACCCTCTCTGCCCACAAGGAGATAACTACAAAATTAGATGCTGGGCTACACCAGGAAGGGTGTGGGAACTGTCACAGCAAAGAGAACTTTCTGCTCTTCTGCACCCTTACCACAGTTGAAACAGCAGTTTACAGTTCGAGCTGCCTTCCCGGGAGCTGTGTCGGTTTTCTGTCCTTTTCAGTGGGTCTCTCCGTAGAGCAGATACTAAAGCCATGACCTTTTGTCGTAGAGCTCCAGTTACGGTGCAAGGCGGGCTGTGCCCCTGTGGACCCCGCCTTGCATATTTCTCACCATCACACGGTGAGTTCAGCGCCTGCGGAACAGCCCTGTCCCTTCCAGCGGCATCATAAAGGGATGGTACTTCACAGGTGGTAAACCTCAGCTTAAAAAAATCTGACGTGTTACCCAACAGCAGAAGAAAAATTAAAGATCATTATGAACATGAGCAACTCCATCCAGAAAGAGATCTGACTGAACAAGAGATTTTTTGTAGCCCTCCAGATTCTCATTTGGTCTTGGTTACTGTGTAGCAATACCTTTTCCATAATTCTGATGAGCATAAGTACACAGCTCGTTTTTTTTCCCGCTTTCCATTTTTCAGATAGTACCTTTCCACTCATTAATACTGTCCCCATGTGTCATTTAGCAGCTTTATAGAATGAGCATGGTGAAATTCACTATTTGTTTATTCTTGTTTACTTTCATCCCATTTTTGAGGATTAAGATGGTTTGAAATTTTTCACGTGTATTATACAGGGTGCTGCTAAGGACATTTTAGTAGATTTGGAGTTTTGTTTTTTCTTTCCCTTTTGCCTTCTAGAAATGTTCCCCAGAGTGAAGTGACCAAGTCATGGGTGTGAACAGTTTTACAGCTCTAGTTAAATTTACTAGACAGCTCTCAGGAAAGTTGGAGCCAGTTTATAGCACCAGCCAGTAGTGGGTGTGTGCCTAGCAGTCTGGCTAGGAGTGGGTGTGTGTTTTCTAGATCTGCTTTAAAATTGGGCTTCATTAGTATAAAGAGAGAAAACTACTGCCAGTTGTTTGAAGGAATTCTTTGTTTTATTTTTTAAAAATTCTCAAAGTCTTTTCTTTAACCCCACTAGTACGTATATTTAACCCTGCTGCTCCAGCAACAGACTGCTGTTTGCACCTGCCTCGGGTCTTGTCTTCACCTCACCCTCCTATGAAATGCTCTTCTGGAAAAGTGCACGGCTTGCTCTTTTATGTCAGCCAGGTCTCTGCTCAGGTAGAATCTTAACAGAGAGCCCTTCCCACTTCATTCCGCCTAGAATGCCCCTCCGTCCCACCCTGCCACTCTCCCTCCTTTTGACTCGCATGAACCTCATCACCACCTGACACAAGAGGCACCATTTTGCTTTTACGGATATTATCTTTGTCCCTCAACTAGAATGTACATTTCATGAGAACAAAGACTTGGTCTCTTTTAATCGCTTCTCTATTCCCAGGGCCTACGAGGTGCCTGTTACGTAGTAAATGTCAGTAACTTATGTTGAATGAATGAGTGAACTGAGTGTCTGATTACATTATCATGAATTGTTTGGCATTTGGAAAATAAGGGCTGGAAACCTGTGCTGATTGGTGGATCTTCTAAGTTTGCTAGTCATGGTTTCTTCACTTTGCTGAAACTTATAAATCCTCTCCCTGCCAAAACTGTACACTCACAAAACTTCATGAGTAATTTCTGGTGATTTTGACCTGTTGAAGCACTTAGTGGGTGGGTCCAGAAATCTCAGCTTTAGAATTACTGCTCCAGGGACTACAGTGTAACCCAAAAACCGTAACTGGGCAGCCCAACAAACCAAATTTGTTTAGTTTGACCAGCACACGATTGCCTGGCACAGGGCTTTTTAAAGGTTTGAATTAGTTGCCCCCAAATCAGAAAATAGAAAAAGGAAAAAAATCCTTATTTCTCAATTCTCTTGAAAATTCCAAAGACCTGGAAGCACTTGGTTTACATTCCTCACTGAAGGTCAGTGATGGCAGCCCCACCTGGGAGGGGCCTGTCCTCTGCAGTTTACCCCAGTCCCCACTGCTCCCTGTAGCTTCTCTGGTCTTGAAGCTGAGTGTTGGGGACCACTGATCACTGGCCTCACACTGTCATTTTTCTTGAACCTGAGTTAAGAGGAAAGAAAAACAGACCTCTGCCTCTATCTTTCTTAAGCCGGGTCCACTTCTGTTACTAATGTCACATGCCTAACCACAACAGGAATTTGACCTGAGACCCCTTATCTAGCATCAGCATACAGTTAAGGAACCTAGACCCCAAAATGTTTGAGACTTGCCCAAGGGTGCATGGGGGCTGACATGAATGCCAACTTCCTAACTCAGTGCTTTTTCTCGGTTGAATGAAAAGCCACGAAACATACAAAGTTGATAGAAATCATGGATGCTTGCAAACCTACCAACTTAGACCAGGCTTTTCAAGGTCATCTCTGTAGACCTGCCAAGTGCTCAGAGACTTCCAAGCAATGCTTGACCTAGTGAATGAATGAGCAAATGAATGAATCAGTTTTCAGATTATAGTTTAATCTGGGGAAACAGAAGCTTCATTTAAAAGCCACTTGCTGCTAACAACCAAAGGCATCATTTTATTTCTGACCGCTCATCTTTATTTTCAATGGAATAAATTCTAGTGTAAGAAATACAGAGCTCTAGCCCACCACGTGAGGCTGGAGCCCAGCAAACTGAGTAGGGGTTAGACGGTCATTATCTGAAGGATGCAAATGTGTTTCATTATCCCAGTGTGTTCATTTGATTTCAAACACGGCAGGTTCCTTTAAATTCCCCACAGCTCAAATTTCAAGTCATCAAAACTCATGATTTGTCCTGATTCCAAGAGATAAGAATCAGGTGACCTGAGCAACTGGTGCTGGGAACTGCTGTAGAGGAGGCTGCCTTTCTTCCGTCTGCCCACTGACGCTAATCAGGCTGGACAGGAGCCCCTATTCTGTTCTGAGAGTCTATTCCTCTCTGTCTCCCACTAAGCTTCTCTTGGGGAAATTATTCCCCATTAAGACCATTGGCATGTTGTGCCCTGTAGTAATGAATGAAAGTCACTTGACCTTTTTAGGAAAGTCATTATCATTATTACAGCATAATTTTAAAAAGCATTTCTTTTTGAATATTTATATCATCCAGCCCCTGAGGTCCCTAACTGCCACTTCTAGTAGCAATCCGTTTTCTTCTTTTTTAGCAATAGACATCCTGCTTTTAGCTAGATACATAGGCACAGAATAAATACCACATTTCCCAACTTCCCTTGTAGACAGAAGTAGCCATGTGTCTAAGTTCTAGTCAAGGGGATGTAAGCAGAAGTGTCATGTATAACTTCCAGAAAGGTCAGGCTACCTGGAACAGTGACATGATGGCTGGATCTCAAGCAATCACAGGCTACCTGGAACAGTGACATGATGGCTGGATCTCAAGCAATCATTTCAGACCATGGGGTGGAAGCCAAATTGAGGATAGCAAAGCAAGAAAATAGAAAGTGCTTGAGTTCCTAACTGTGATAAAGTTTTGTCATTTTCAGCTGAGTATAATGCTAATTAAAGCAACTAAAAGTTTGTCAAGAAGACCAAAAGCCATTTTTGGTGAGTAGGCAGTTATGTTTAATTAAAAATTGGTACAAAAAACCATTCTTTACCATTTCCAATGTGACACTCATTTCTGCATTATGGATATGTGAAAATGATATATTTTTCTTTATATATAAACAAATGCTTTAAATTTTTGTAGCAATTTTTGTTTGCTTTTTATTTAGGTATAATTGACTATACCATTATATCAGTTTTAGGTGTACAATATAATGATTTGATGTTTGTATGCACTGAAAAATGATCACCACAGTAAGTCCAGTTAACATCTGTCACCATATATAGTTACAAAAGTTTTTTTCTTGTGATGAGAATTTTTAAGATTCATTCTCTTAGCCACTTTCAAAAATGCAGTATATTATTGTTAACTACAGTCACCGTGTTGTACACTACATCCTCACAAGTTACTTATTTCATAACTGTAAGTCTGTAACTCTTGATCCCATTCACCCATTTCACCAACTCTCGACTCAGGCAACTACTAATCTCTTCTCCGTATCTATGAGCTTAGCTGTTATTGTTTGTTTGAGTTTTGTTTTTTTGTTGTAGATTCCACATATAAGTGAGATCATGTGGTATTTATCTTTCTCTGTTTGATTTGTTTCACTTAGCATAATGCCCTCCAAATCCATCCATGTTGCAGATGACAAGATTTCCTTCTTTTTATGGCTGAATAACGTTCCATTTTATACATATATGTAAAATATAATGGAACATTATTCAGCCATAAAAAGATGTATATATCACATTTTTTTTTATCTATTCATTGATTGGTAGACACTTAGGTTATTTCCATTCTTGGCTGTTGTAAATAATGCTGCAATGAACATGGGAGTGCAGGTATCTTTTTGAGTTAGTGTTTTAGTTTTCTTCAGATAAATACCCAGAAGTGGAATTGCTGAATCATATAGTAGTTTTTAATTTTTTGAAGAATCTCCATACTGTTTTCCATAGTGGCTGCACCAATTTATATTCCCATCAACAGTGTACAAGGGTTCCCTTTTCTCCACATCCTCTCCAACACTTGTTATTTCTTTTTGATAACAGACATTTTAACAGGTATGAGACGACAACTCATAGTAGTTTCAGTTTTGCATTTCCCTGATGATTAGTGGTGTTGGGCACCTTTTTATGTACTTGTTAACCATTTGTGTATCTTCTTTGGAAGATGGATGTCTATTCAGAGCCTCTGCTTATTTTTTAATCAGGTTGTTTGTTCTTTTGCTATTGAGTTGTATGAATTCTTAATATATTTTGGATATTAACCCCTTATCTGATATCAGATATATGATTTGCAAATATTTTCACCTATTTGGTAGGTTGCCTTTTTATTTTATTGATAGTTTCCTTTCCTGTGTAGAAGCTTTTTAGTTTGATGTTGTCCCCTTGCTTATTTTTGCTTTTATTGCCTTTGCTTTTGGTGTCAAATACAAAAAATCATCACCAAGACAGATGTCAAGGAGCTTACCATCTATGTTTTCTTCTAGGAGTTTTATGGTTTTCAGTCTTACATTCAAGTCTTTAACTCATTTTGAGTTAATTTTTGTGTGTGGTGTAAGATTGTGGTCCAGATTCATTCTTTTATACATGGCTGTCTGCTTTCCCCAACACCATTTTCCCCCACTGTATATTCTTGGCTCCTTTGTCATAAATTAATTGACCGTGTGTGGGTTTATGTCTGAGCTCTGTATTCTATTCCATTAGGAATTTGGGATTAACAGATAGACACTACCGTATATAAAACAGATAAACAATAAGGACCTACTGTAGAGCACAGGGAACTATATTCAATATCTTATAATAACCTATAATGGAAAAGACTCTGAAAAAGAATGTATAACTGAATCACTTTGCTGTACACTTGGAACTAACACAGCATTGTACATAAACTACACTTCAATAAAAAAAGAAAAGTAACAAAAATAAATATTACTTAAAAAAAACTGAAGAGATTCAAATTAGGTAGAAGTCTATTCTCTCTCAGATGACAGTGCAGAGGAGGGGGGTGGTCCAGTGTGGAATGGCAGTTGGGCTTCTCAGCATCACTCGGGGACCCAGATTCCTTTTACCTCCTTGCTCTACCATCCCCTAGACCCTAGGGCATGGTCCCTGCCCCCCTGGTGGGGCTGACTTCCTACATATCCAAGTTCTAGCTTGAGGGAAGGAGAGAGAAGAGGGCACACACCCAATCATTTTAATGGCCAAACTCAGAAGTAGCACATGACACTTGGGTTCAGAACTACTGGGCACACATGGCAGCAAAGGAGACTGTAATAGTGGTCTTTAGCTGGGAAGCCAGGGTTTAGCTAGAACTCTCTCACTAGGAAAGAAGGGGAAATGTGTTTACAGGAAAACTAGCATGCTTCCATACCATCTAACCGGTCTCCTGCCTCCTACCTAGCCCATTCCAATCTAGTCTCCGCACTTCTTTAAAATGCAAGTCTGACCATAACACTCCCCTCTGTCAAGTTCCTGGATAGCACTGGATGGCCTTCAGGAAAAAGTTCAAGTCCTTTGCTAAAAGCACAAGCTGGCCTTTGCCTACCAGCTTGGCCTTATTTTCTACTGTTCCCTAACTTTAGGGCTGCCAGAGTCTGCAAAGAAAAACAGATACCGGTGAAATCTGCAAGGCACATACTTCTACTCAGAAATGATTTATTGTTTATCTGAAATTCAAATTAACCCGGCGACCTGGATTTTTATCTGGCAACCCTACACAACGTTCAGAAGTACTTTAGTCATAATGAAAAAAGCATGTCTGTGATTCCCTGAACAGGTCATGCCTTCTCAGCCCTGTGCTGGTCCCTTGACCTCAAAAGCCTTTCCCTGCTCTTTTATCTGCTTAATGCCAACTTATCCTTCAAATTCAGGTCAAAGATGATCTTTTCTAAGACATTGTCCTTGACCAACACCACGCAGCCCCTGAAGGCTGATGGAGCTGCCCCTCCTCTGAGCTCTTAGGGCACCAGGGCACACATCTAGAATAGCACTTGTCACTCAGTTTTTTCATCACGAATGCTCTGTCTGATTCCTCGCCTCCATCACAAACCTCTTGAGAACAATTTCAACTTTAGGGGAGGGTATAGCTCAGGGGTAGAGTGTATGCTTAGCATGCACGAGGTCCTGGGTTCAATCCCCAGTACCTCCACTGAAACAAATGAATAAATAAGCCTAATTACATCCCCTCAAAAATAAATTAAATAAAACAAACAAGCAACTTTAAAGTTATATACCCCCCAGCCAGGAGGGACTGGATGATATATATTTGAATGAATGAGGCAGCACAGTGCAGCAAAAAGGATCAGGAAAGTGGGAGAGAGACTTGGGTTTGAATGTTGATTCTGTCTTCTGCTACCTGTAGAATGAAGTCAGTGGTGCCTTCCTCTTAGCATTGTTCTAAAGACAACTGATGTGCTGCCTGCATGTAGTAGGTACTCAGCAGTATTAGGATCATTTTCCCCTCCACCTTGTACTGTTATTGGAGGGTCGAGATGTTTCACGGGAAACATCAATGTCAGCACTGATGACCTTCCCAGCTCGGCAATGAGAAGTGCTGAGAAGACCCAAACCTGGGGCCCAGGAGACCCTGCTTCTCAGCAAATAGGAGAGTGAACACTCACTTAGGGAAAGCGAGGGCTATATTCCTTCAAATACAGCTTTCTTTTCTCCATATTGAAAAAATGCATTATATTTGCTTAACCATGGATCTATTTTTAATACTGAAAACATAAGTAAAGAGAAAACTGGTAGGAAATGGGGAAAGCCAGGAAAACTTTGATTCTCAGGCTCTTACCTAAATAACTGGGATAAAAGTGAAGAATCAGCCAGCTTTTTCACTTGCACATCGTTGCGCACTTCATGGGGCTGGGCTGTCCAGGGTAAGAAGCCGGAGCCGGGAGGTGAGTGAGATTTGTGGTGGGGGCATGTGCACAGATAGAAAGACAGGACCCTCGACTCCACAGCCAAGCCTCATGGAGATGGAGCTGTGCTTTGGGGACCAGAAGACCCTCAGCAACAGGCTTTGGAGCTTCCTACTCAAGGATTTCACCATTATGTAGTCTCGGCAACTCGCTGCGTGTGTTTCTCCTGCTCGTACGGTTACTGACTGACTTTATCTGATGTTTCATATTCAAAGGCCCGTGTAAATAAGAATTCAAATTCTTACTGGTTCACCCATCACCATGTAGCATAGGCTGCCTCTGTTCCACAAATCTTTCGTAACAGGCCACTTCACAGGCCACTGACCAACTTACAGATTGGCTTCTCTGGGGTCAGGCACCCCGCCTTGGACCAATGGAACTGGCTCAGGTGACAGGCTACGTGGCCAACTTTTCTAAATGGACTGCGGACAACGAAAGACACTCAGTATGATCGTGTGTTTTCTGTTTGCTTTGAACTGGTAAAACCATACGTCATGCAGGGTTTGGGGTTCGGGGAAGAGAATGTCATTTGTCTGTCAAATGCCAGATTTTGGAAAGTATAAAGAACAAAGCTTGTTCTATTTCTCCTCAAAATGTATTTGATGTCTCTTCAGTTCCCTCTGTTCAGTTCAGCCATACTGGACTTCTATTTTTTTTTTTTTAAGCACCAATCTCTCTCTCTCTACCTCCATCCCTGTTTCTCCCCTGGACCTACTGATACGTAGTTTCCACTGTGTGGAACGCTTTCTCCACACTCTTTAGTAGGTTAAAATACCTACTCATTCCTCAGTAAGATTTCTTCATAGTAGCTCATACTTCTTTTATAATATTCCTCACATTTATAAGTATTTGTTTACTCGCTGCCTTTCTTGTTGACAGAAGCTCAGTGAGGGCAGGAATTTCTGTTTCATCACTGCTATTTCTTCAACATCCAGTCTAGATGTTAATATTTAGCGGAACTTAATAAATATTCATGGAATAAACGAGCTTTTGTTATCATGTCATCTGGATAGAATGCTTTTCACTTAAGAAAAATATATGGGGGTGGTGAGTACAGCTCAGTGGTAGAGCACATGCTTAGCATGCACGGGGTCCTGGGTTCAATCTCCAGTACCTCCATCAAAAAAAAAAATGAAATAGAAGAAAAAATTTTTTAAGAAAAATATATGATCCCCAACAATCCCAATGTTGAGCAGAGCCAAAATAAAATGTTTTAGAGTTTCTAGAACAATTGGTCTTACATCTGGGCAGGTGGGAAGCTTTCCATGTTTGTCCTTGGGAAATGACACAAGACAGTAAATGGCAGGGGTAGGGGGTGCCAGGCCCAGAGGTGGATCAAGTAACAAACAAGTGAGGGGGTGGGAAGCTGGGGTGATGCTCCTCCCCTCAGGCACCATCCACCTTCTGACTCCCGCCTCACCCCCAGCCTGCCTCAGAGGAGCCGCTCCAAGGCCGCATTGGAACAGCAAACATGGGATTTTGTTTGCACACTTGGCTTAGCAACAAGGCCTCTCCCTGACCTTCTCCCTGCATAGTCATAAAGGGAAAGGGCCTGTTTAAAGTGGAATTGCCCAAGTTTCCCCTCCACATGGCCATGCTTTAAAGGGACCAGCTCAGCTGAGCACTGCTGCCCACAATGGGAGCAGACCCGCCGAAGCCCCACCCTTAGCGGGGAGCGAGGGGCCGCCCAGACCAGCCACTGGGCAAGGGGCGGGGCTGGTGCCCAGGTGCCTTTGTTCAAGGGACCAGGGACCCCTCCCTCTGGTTATCTTAGCTGATGGAAAGCTGTTTTAAGGATGTGCAGAGAACTAAGGGAGAAGGCTCACAGCTGGGCCGCGAGGCCACCCAGGCATCATCTGGGAAAGAAGAGCAGTTCCGGCCGCCCCCCAGCAGCTCTCCTATCTTAACCGCTGGCTCCAGAGCTCTCCACTGGGATTATCAGGCTGGGGTTTCTCTACGGTTCAGAATGACTCAGCTCTTCTCTATCTCCACTTCCCTTGCTTCTCTGCCTTGAGCTTCTGCTGCCCTTTCTCTGTGGCCCCTCTCTTCATCCCATCTGACTGTCAGCATCCCTCTCTGTGTCTCACTAGCTCCCCGACAGTGGGATCTGATGGGTTCAGCCTGTCACCATGACAAAATTCTCAGGCCAGACCCCCTCCAAGCCCATTGGCTGACCAATGGGAAGCTGCAACTGGATTAGGGACCAATTCCTGGCTTAATCAATTGTAACTGAAGTCACATGTGCCAAATCACATGGTGTAAACCATTCATTCATTGGGCGAATAGGGCACCTCTTATGTGCCAGGCTGTCTTAGCTGGAGACTACAGCAGTAAAATGAAAACAACACAAGCCTCTGCCTTCATGAACCACACATTTTATTGGAGGCTGGGAGGACTGGAAAGAAACGAATGAAAAAGCAGAGGGTAGATGTTGATTAATATGATAGAGAAAAACCAAAGTAAGATAGGGTACAGGGAGTGCCTGGAGCAGGTGTGTCTGTGTGGATTTCAAATCAGGTGGTTGGGAGGGTCCATGTGACAGAGTGACGTTTGCCTCATTAAGAACACAAAGTGAGAATTCCAGGAAGGAACCCTCCTGGGGCACTGACATGGCAGGTGTGACAAGGCTTCTTGAGACGTGACTGTGACACTTGGTACTGGCACGGTCAGCACCTAGAATCATGGGGAAGCCAGGCCCTCTAGGGCCTCCCAGACAAGAGGGTGAAGCCTCCATAAGGTACATGATGTGATATATGATGCCCGATTGAGTCCAAGAAGGACCAGAGCCCAGGGGGTGTTTCAGAACTACTGGCACCCATGCTCTGTCTGCACCCATCCCTGCCGTCCCAAAGCCTCACCAAGGCAGCAAGGATGCTGTGGACTTCAATTAAGAATAATCGAATTCAGTGGCCTTAACCTTTAGGGTGCATCAGAATCACCTGGAGGGCTTGTTAAGCCATTCAGATCATGGGGGCCACCCCCAGCGGTTCTGATTTAGCCAGTCTGGGCGTGGGGCCCAGTAACCACATTTTTAACACTTTCCCAGGAAATGCTCTTGCTGCTGGCTTGTGTCCCACACTTGGAGCCGCACTGCTCTCAGTTACGCTCTCCTTACTCTCAGACCCTCCAATTTCCCCCTTGCCCTTCCCTCTGTCCTAGATGGCCTGCCTCCTCTTCTGTTTTTCCTTCAAAGCTCAGCTTGGAACCACTTACTGCTGGAAACCTTCCCTGACTTCCCAAGGCAAAGTCCTTGGAACTCTCCTCTGAGAATTTTCCCCTTAGATTTTCATCGCGTCTAATCACTGCACTCACCTATGTATCTCTCTGGATTGTAAGCGCTTGAGGACAATTCCTTCTGTTCCTACTACAAGGTATGTGTTAAACAAAACTGTCTGAAGTCCCATTGTGTTTTTCCCTGATGTTTGTGAGAGGAAGGCCGAGCTGGGGAAGAGTTCCAACCTCCCCCTCCCTGGGCTTCCCTCACCATCGAAACCATCTCACCCAAGCCCCTACTTCCCCTGAACTTCCTGCTTCCAGCTGGTCCAGGCCCACTGTTGTAATGACATCTGGCCATCAAGGAAGTTGAAATCCTTCCTCTGACAAAACAAAATGCAGTTTAAAGTTTTAAGAGGGCTGTTTTATTAAAAGACTTAAACACACAAAATCAAGCACCAACATGGCAAGGCACGCACGGCTTGACCACAGGGTTGGGACAATCAGTGAATGTCCTTGGGCATGTAACTGGTCCCTTCATGTGTCTAAGGAGGGAACCGGATTAGATAATTTTTAAGGTCCTTTCCAGCTCTCAAATTCCAAGATCACAGAATCTAAGTTTGTCTAGATGCTAAGCAAAGATATCCAGACTTCTAGCTCGAGCACACCATATCTGGTGGGAAACTGTCCTCCCTTATAAGCTGTTCCCTGGTTTTAGCCCTGCATGTGGAGTCATAGGAACTCCCTAAAGATTCCGTGTGAGTGACAGATCCCTGTACTGCAGACGGAAACTGTAGAACTAAATTGTAACATAGAGAAGGGTACATAGACAAGGGTTTGAATCTTGGCATCACCACTGTGTGACTGTCAGCAAATTATTATTATTGTTTTTATTGAGGTATAGTTGATTTACAATATTGTGTTAGTTTCAGATCTATAGCACAGTGATTCAGTTATACATACATATACACGTTCTTTTTCAGATTCTTTTCCATTATGGTTTATCACAGGATATTGAATATAGTTCCCCATACTATACAGTAGGACCTTGTTATTTATATATTTTATATACAGTAGTTTGTATCTGCTAATCCTAAACTCCCAATTTATCCCTCCCCTCTTCTTTCCCCTTTGGTAACTGTCAGTTTATTTTCTATGCCTATGAGTCTGTTTCTGTTTCATAACTAAGTTTATTCATGTCATATTTTGGATTCCACATATAAGTGATATCATATGATAATTTGTTTTTCTCTGCCTGACTTCCTTCACTTAGTACGATAATCTCTAGGTCCATTCATGTTTCAGCAAATTATTTGTCTTCTCTGAGCCTCAGTTTCCTCATCAGTAAAATGAGAGGAACAGTATCTACCTTAAAGGATTATTATGGGAATTAAGAGAAAATAATTAACAGCAAGTGTTTAGCAGAAAAGCTGGTTCAGCAAGTATGAGCTCTCAGGGGCTTCCTCTGGACCATTTCAGTCCATCTCTGCTTCCAGGTTGGCCCCTAAATGAGGAGAACACTGTGTACTCTGAACCCTGAAGTCCTCTATGAGCTTCTGGTTACTCCTCATGGCCTTGCTGGGTCACTCACTCCTTCAACCTGTATTTACTGAGCTTTAACTGAGGCCAGGTATGGTGTGGAGAATAAGTACTGATAATTAAGACTCAGTCCCTGTCCTCAAGGAGCAGGGTGTGCTTTAGTTGAGGATATAGAAAAACTGGCATCTATCATGTGATGAGTAAATGTACCAGGGACTAAGCACACAGGAGAGTTCGGAGGAGAATTTCTGGGCCCGGGGACAACCACACTGAAGGGTAAGGAGAACTAGCCCAGCTGGGTGGTGGGCAGGGGCGAGGATCCTGGGGGGAGAGGGAAGTAAGTCTGGAGAAGTGAGCAGGGTTATATCACCGAAGGCCTGTGTCCCACTATGTGGACTTTAGTCTTTAACCTGGGACTTAACAGAGGTGCTGCGGGTTTTTAAGCAGGGGAACGGCAGGGGATCAGCTTTATGTTTGTCAAGATCACTCTGACTGTCGTGTGGAGAACTGATGAGCGAGAGGTGGGGGAGGCTGGCACAACTAGAGAAGGAGAGAGCAGTCCAGACAGCACTGTGCTGATGCAACATGGTGGTGACTGAAGGCGGAGACAGTGGAGGGATGGGGGAGGGAATGTGAGAGATGCTTACAGGGTACCAGCTACAACGTGGCTGTGAGTTGGGTGACAGAGTGATGGAGGGGGAGGTATTGAGAATGATGCCCAGATGTCTGGCCTGGGCACCCAAATGGATTCTGATGTCATTAACTGAGATGGTGGACACAGGGGAGAAGAGGCAGATTTGGGGTTGGGTGAGCGATGAAATCAGTTTTAGAAGAAAGGTTAAAAGTGGGGCTTACCTGACCCTATTCACAGGTCACTGAGAAAGAACTAATAGTGGAAGAGGTTAAGGGCAGAGAAGAAAAGGGGCCAGTGATCAGTGCTTCCAGAAGGCTCTGGAAGAGACCAAAAGGCATGCAACCCCGAGCATGGTGGGAGGAGGGGCCTGACACAGGAGTGAAGCCCACCTCGGCTCTTGGGATGGAAGGGAGGAGACAGCCATAGGTGTGCTCCAGGCCCCTGGGAGTCCTGCCCTTCCCCTCGCCCACTGGTCTCTGACCCACCTACTGGTCCTCATTGTGTCTCTCAGCAAGTTGGTGAATTCATTGTGTGTGTGGGACCAAAAATAAATAGCCTCACATACATGAGTTTCTGTGCCTCACATTTCTCGTCTTTAAAATGGAGCTGGATGATCTCAGAGGGCAGTCGTGGGGATGACACGAAACTGTGTGTGAATGTACTTGGAACAGTGCCCAGCCCACAGGGTGCTCACCGCAGTGGAAGCGAGTCTTCGCAGGCTGCGGACGCGTGCTGACCGCCACTGGGCTCACCTGGAGTCCTCCAGGGATCCTCCTGCCAGTGCCCAGCTTCCTGTTTCCTCCCCTCTCAAAGCTGGAACTCCGTTTTTCAGCTGTCTATTAAATTCCTATGTCCAACTTTCTATTCATTTATTTGCAAAATCCAAGATAATGAAGAAGCTGTGTGATCAAGAGTGGGAATTCTCCAAGCTGCTCAGCCCTTAAAAAAAAAAAAAAGTCCTGGCCAGTGATCAGATTCTCTGGGAATTAGGGATTTAGGGCCAGGGAGTTGGTATTTTTAACACTGGCTGATGAAAAGAGCACAGTATTTATAACGAGTAGAACTGGATTTTTAGTCCTGGCTCTGCATTTAAGGGGGTGAGCTTGGGGATCTCTCTGATCTTTCATTTCCTCTTCCATAAAATGAGAAAAGGAACACCTGTTCATAGAGTTACTGTAAAGATCAAATAAGCTGGCATAGGGTGAAGCCTGGGGAAGGTGACAGTGTGCCATGGGGGGGATGGACGATGGCCTCCTTGTGCTCTGACCTGGGAGCTGCCAGCCCAGGTGGGATTTGATGACTGAGCCCTCAGAAGCCCCTAGGGAGATGGTTTTCCAGAGTCTCCTACCATAACGGTTATACGTGGCAAATAAGGATTTTCTAACATACATTATTATTACTTTCTAACATATATCATTAATAATAATTGCTCCTGTTTGTCGAGCGCTCACAGCGGGCCACCCACCCTGCTATGGTTTACTGCACATTATCGCATTTCATTCCATCATGACTTTATGAGCTGGTACTACTATTATCCCCCGTGTACAGTGAGAGAACTGACATTTAGACTGAAATTACTCAGTTAGCAAAGGGTGGAACCACAGTTTGAAGTTTAACCACCACCCTGCCTACCTCTCTACTGAGGACTGAATGTCTAATACGTGTTCTCTTCCACCCCCCACCCCAAAATAACAGAAGCATGTGTATTCACTTATTTCACGTGTTTGATTTGTAAACAGAGGGATTTGAGTGGTGGGTGGTCTGCTTTGCTTTTTTGTATCATCTGATTTGCATCTTCTGGTTCCCAGGAGCTTTCAGGGGAAGGACTGGGGACAGTAGCGTCTGACAGCATTCCTCAGACTGACCACCCCTCAAAGACACAGACACACACACACACACACACAGAGCGCGCCCCAGGGCTCTACTCGGCCTGCCTCATGGATCCCCCTCGGCTCCCTGCCTCCTTCTGCAAGGCAAGAGGCAGCCCTGCCCCTCAGGCTGCGAGAACTTCCTGGAAGTCACACCCTCTGGGTCCCTTCCAGTGAGCAATGTTGTCTTCCGTGGCTGCAGAGTTTCTAAGCCCCCCGGCTTCATGGTGGAACAAACTGGTTTGATGGTGGCGACCACGGAGGAGAGAGATGTGTCCGTGACCAGTTACCCAGACTGTGTACAGTCCTATTTCGAACCTGTGCACTTAAATCTCTTTTTACTGATAAGCTCATGCACTCAAACAAGCCACCCCATGGCCTGCTTCCAGCAAAGCAGAAGGTGGGGGGAGCTGGGCTCGTGGGGCACCGTAGTGAGCAGGGCGGCTGCTAGAGGAATGGGGCGCGACGTTCACGACATCCACGGCAGGACTTCACCCTCTCCGCCCTGACGTCGTCGTGGGGTGGCGGGAGCCACTTACCGAGGGCCCCTTGCCCGGAGCGGGAAGTCCTCTGTGATGCTTCTCCTGTTTGTCATGCCAGTGGGTGCTTCCCCAGAAAATTCCTTTTTCCCATGAACAAACTTTTTTACAGTTGGGAAGAGAAGTACCAAATAAAATTTTTAACAAAGTACTTAGAGAAGCCTTCTTGCGCAGGTCGATGTGCAATTTTCTTATATGCAAATCAGGAAGTTGTACAAAAGCAGATTCATGTCTTCAGAGCTTTGCCTGCACCATCTCCTGTGATGTTCCTGCAACCCTGTGAAATGGCTTTTGCTGGACGCGTGATGGTCCAGGGCTCAGTGGTGCAGCGACTTGTCCAGGGTCACATGGCTGTAAGTCGCATAAATGCTTTTCCAAGCTTGTGCTACCAAAGGAGTCTCACCAAGAGGGGTGTCTTGGCAAATGTGGGGAAGGCTTGTGACTCTGATAAGCATCTGCCTCGGCTGGGAAATGTGCCTAAAAGGAAGGCCTTAAAACAGTAAAACCTATCTGCTTTCTTTACCTGAATTCAATCATTCACTCATTCATTCAAAAAGTGTGAATTGAGCACTCACACTGAGTATCTGCTAGATGCTAGAAATAAAATACCATTCCTGTCTGGCCAAACACTAGATCACTGTTGTGTAGAAGGTAAACCATTGTCAATGCCAAATTCAGCAAAACCTTCCCTGATGGATTTCATTTTCTCTTTGTCCTAAAAACTCATAGCACTGCTTTTTGCTAAGAAATGTCCTTATTCCTACAAACTTTTGATAGTGTTTGGCAAACAGTAATTTTGTTATCAGTCCTTTCCACTACCCATGACTTCTTAACCCAGTTAGATGACAAACTCTTTGAAAGCAGAGGCTCTGCACTTATCAGCCACTCAAAATATGCTCTGACATCGTGCAAATCATTTCTGACACCTAGTAATTTCCCTATAGAATCAAAATGTTCACCCTTAAGCAAATTAGCCATTTTATTTTTAACATTGAATTGCCTGCTCTCAGTTTTCCTGTCACTTTTTTTTCTTTTGGATCTAAATCTGGACTGTGAATCCATGTGTATAGAGTGATAATAAATGATATAACTTGAAATTAAGCTCTTTAATTCTCCTATTCCTGTAAACCTAGGGAAATTATAAATGTTTGCCAAGAACACATTAGTTTTAGGAACTTGTTTCCAAACTATGTTCATTTCTTTCTCTCTCTCACTTCCTTCTCTTGCCGTCTCTCACATCACAGGATGATTTCTCCAAGTTCATACAGTGCCTTCTGGGCTGTGAACAAAGTCTAGGGGACTATGAGGGAGGTCACTGCCCCTGCCTATTGTTCCTTAGTGTTCCCAGGCCCCTGCCCTGGTCTCGTTTAAACACAAGACTTGTTAAGTACTTCCTAAAGCTAGAAGTTGGGAGAAGGAGAAGGAAGAGCTGTCGGAACTAAACCAGCTGTCCAACTGATGCTCACAGTACAGATCAGGGCCAGCTGTTGGGGAGGGAGAAAGGCTGTAATAAATGAGCGCCCTTCCTCCCTGGGCTGCGGGAGCCCATGCCCGTCCTCACCTCAGCCACCCTCCAGCCCGGTATGACCTTGGATCTGTACCTGCAGGACAAGGGAGGAGCTGTGTGTTTCCCTAAGCAGTGCCTGGCCCTTGGCCAGGATGCCTCGGTTGGCATCACAGGTGGCTCTGACAGGCTCCTTAGATGTTGATCCTCAGTCAAGGCTGGCCTGGAGGGAGGTTCCTTGGAGGGAACCTCGAGAGGTGGCGGTGGGGGTGGGGGTGGGAGGCCTTCTCTCCGTTCCTAGGGAGGCTCTGGGGAAAGGTGTAACTGCTCCACCACCCCACCAATTACAGAGCTCCAATCTTGGGTGGGTCTCCATCTCAAGAAAGGGCAGCAACCCCCAGGGCTGGCACAATGGGCGGCTCACCTGTACCCAAATCTCTCCACCTGGCCAGTCCCCTGGCCTGAAATTCACACTACTGTACTCTTTCCAATAGGTCCAGGAAAAAAGACCAGGAGGAAATGAAGGAGTGCCTTTTGAGAGCGTAAGATTTAAGCACTGCATTAATTGGCCTGTAAGATGGTCCAGTTTGCTGATGCCACCGGGAGAAGGCAGAGCTTTGAGATACAGCAGCATCAGCAGGGTGGGTGGGAATGCAGAGCTGTGTCGGGAGAGTCTGAACCACCAGGTGTCATGGCTTTGGGGCAGGAAGAAAGAAGTAGGGGAGGGAAAAGGTGGCGAGGCTGGAACAGACAGGGCAGGTAGCCCAGGGCAGGAGCTCTGACTCAGCTGGGGGTTTGTGTCCCACGTAAAACAGCAGTGGCTGACTGTGCCCGGCCTGTGGCCTCTGCATGGGAATATGGGCCCCACTTGCCAAGTTTTTGTTTTTTATTTTTTGAATTTTCTTTTTTTAGCAGAAGGGAGAAACCGCCTGGCTTTTATACAAGTTAGCAACTAATTTAATCCTATTTTCAAACACTCTGTGGCCCTGGACAATGCAAGCCAAGTGAAACATCTGTGGGCCCCGTTTGGCTACTAGGAGCAGTGAGGGAAGGGACTGCCCAGCGCCGTACCTGCTTCCAGGGGAGCTAAGACACACTTCCCAGCTCTACCACATATTGTTTAACCAGCAAGAGGACTTTTGTTTTTTTTAATTGCAGTGTAGTTGATTTACAATATTAGTTTCAGGTGTACAGCAAAGCTATTCAGTTATACATATATATACATACATATATTTTCAGATTATTTTCCATTACAGCTTATTATAAGAAATTGAATTTAGTTCCCTGTGCTATCCAGTAGGTCCTTGTTTATCTATTTTATATATAGTAGTGTGTCTGTTAAGCAGGAGATCTTTCTTAACAGTTAATCAAACCCTTTAAGCCTAGAGTCAGGCATAATACTGTCAGCCTTTTGTATCTCAGATCCATAGCTTGACCCTGAAAACAGTTCGATGCACTCTTTCCTTTTTCTTCTTCCAGCTCAAACAAAACTAAAACATAAAGCTGCCCCAAGAAAGTTCCTCTGGAGAGGCAACTCTTAATTCTGGAGGAGACCTTTGCCTCCTGGTTATTAGTCAGGAATGTTGCAGGTGGATCCCCAAGCCAGCAATGTTTTGAACTTGGACAAAAGCCCTGAATGACCTTGGGCAAGGTATTTAGCCTATTTGATTTCCTTCTTCTGCTCATGAAGAAAAACGATTATACAGGGGAAAAGCACAAAACCGAGAGTGTCAGATCATCATTCATCTTCCAGAAGCCTTATGCCTTGTTTTTCCTCCATAAAGTTAGTGGACCAGGCTTCAGGTCCTTGGGGACCAAGGGTCTCTAACAGCCTTCTCCTTAGAGCGCTTCCCTCGGTGGAATACAGACAGGCCCTCTGGCAACAGTGTGAAATGACACTTGAATTCTTCAAGCTTCATCCCACCTCTGATTACCTGACGCCCCATAGCTGTCTCAATGCCCAGGGACACTTAATTGAGTAAAATTCCTGATATTTTACTAAGTGATACAGCAAGGTATGTGGATATACACATAAACAATAGAGAATATTATGTACAAATAAACATCACTTATACCGGAAGCTACAGGTTGAATTGTGCCCTTTTGTCTTTTTTTAAAGGTTCAGAATGTACTAACCGCTGACTTCACAGATCACAGCCAGGACTTCATGCTGAACGCCATTACGTGGTTAGTGTTTGGAACTGTCTGCTCATCCTGACTTGGAAGCAAGTTTATTTATTCAGCCTAAAAGGAAGTATTTGAACTCACAGAGTGATTCTTTGCAACTTTTAAAAGCAGCAAGACTGGACAGACAACTTTTAGGACAATAAGACATATTTCTCTGTTCTGAATACCCCTTTGCTATCTCAGAAAATTCTAGCTGTACAGGAGCTCAGCAATAGAAAGAAAATGAACTTTAGCTAATAATATACGCAATATATTTAGATGGTAAAAATGAGCCTTTCTTTTTGCCTAAAATTCCCTTCTGTTGGCATCTTCATTCAGCTCTAGTCTTGAACCACTGTTTTGTGACGCTAAGCATATAAATAGTGTTTTTATGAATATCCCAACATTGACTAGTTGAATAGAGTAACTTTACCCGATCCCACTCTGACTCCTTTGCCTAGGTTATTTAGACCTAGCCGGCCTTTCAGACTGAGATAGATTTGCATAAAAATTAGGCCAAGAGCAACATGGAACCAAAATGGAGCTGTAGCACACAGCACACGGTTTCTACTCCTTTCTTTGTATCCCTCGGCGACTTTTAGCTTGGTATCCCCACAAAGGGGATGTCAGGAAGATTGTTGAATACGCAGGGGGACTGAACAAGAGAGAAGCCACTGCTTAAGTACAGGATGCATGAGAATTAGAACCAAACAACAGGTGGGCTGACCAGCTGCCTGCAGGCTAAGCACTCCTGCTAGTCCAGCCCTGGGCAGGGGTGCAGCCTGTCCAGCCCGCCTCTCATCCAGGTTTCATTCCTTGCGTTAGAGCTCCTTTTGTGGACACTATTCAGGGCACAGTTTTGCCATGGTTTCCAGCTCATCTTCCCCTCTCATAGTGAGTATCAGGCTCTCCCGCTCCCATGCTAAGAGGCAGAATGATTCTCTTAAACCCTCTCCTGGCTTCTTTTCCCCCAAGCAAGTAACCATGTTGATGACTTCCCTTTGGATTCTCCCCTAATCCTTACAGCTTTGCTGTAATCATTTCGAAGCTGCTGCTGGAGGAAGGACACGGCACAGTGAATTCTCTTGTCTTCTATGCCAGGGAGGAAACCAGCATCACATCCCGCCCCAGGAGACGGTTTTGTCGATGCTACACTCATCTCAAAGCCTCCCATGACCCCTATGGTTTTTCCTTTTCTATTCTTAGGCATAACCCATCATTCTTCTACCTCTGTTTATGCAGCTTGGGTTTTTCCTGACCCCTCTCTTTTGCCCTGGTCCCTAGACACTGGAGCGATTAGAACGTGTTGCTGTAACTTTTGCTCCCTGTTGTAGTTCTGGGGCTGGAGCCTCTGCAGGATGACCTGCTGTTACCACAGGGCTCTTCTCCAGCTGGATTCATTCTCACCACAGGGGCCTGTCCACAATGGGCAGCTCTTAGGAAAGACAAATCCATAATTTCGTCTTGTTTCACGAGACTATTTCTGGCAGCTGAACTGGTTGGCTGGTTGAATGAATGGTCTTGCATTGAAAGCCAAGAGGCTCCACAGTGTTTTTTCCTTCCCAGAGATGTCACCATTGCCCCTTTCTCTCTCTGAATTCCCTGCTAGTATTTTATATAATTCTGCGATGCTGCTGCTCTGGGCGGGAGATACTGCAATGCAGGTACTTGCTAATTTATATACAGGTCATCTACCAAGATTTAGCTCTCTCCCACAACCAGGTGCTGTTTAAGTGTGTGATCATTCGCCAAATACGGGATTTTATTAAACTTCCCTTTCACAACAAGGTTTGTTGGCATCAAAGACCTACAGAGAGGCAAGAAATTGATTCAAGGACCCCAGTCTGAGGGAGGCAAATAATGAGGATGCACTGAAAAATTAATTTTTGAGACAATTGAGATTGAAGTTACTCATCCATTGATATGACAAATATTTTTTGGGTTCCTACTGTATGCAAAGCGCTGGGGGTACAAACAGTGAATAAAATTGGAGAGTTGTTCAGCTAGCACAAGAGATGATTTTATAAGTGCTCCAAGTCATGGAGACCCAAGTACTCTTTGAGAAAGAAATGAAAATTACCTGGAAATAGTAATTTTATATATCAGCACTTCTCTTTCCTTTTTTTTTTTTTTTTTTAATGTTCTGAAATAGGGCTCTCATCAGAGGCATCAATGAAGCCTAATAGAGGCATCACGGAGGAGAATCTGTGCCCTCCTGGTGTAAGACGACAGAGGAAAAGGAGAGCGAAGTGTGACCTCTCCCCTTTGTGGGCCCGTGGCCACTAGGTCCTGGGGATTTTTTAAAGGGACTAAACAACTTAATCAAGGGAAGTCAATGAGAGAAAAATTCCAAACCTAAGTTCTGAGGCTAAGTACTACAAAACTAAGACCCTGCCACAGTGTGGATATCCAGGGTGACCTGAATTCTACTGAAATCTGCATTATTGCAGAGAAGCACTAACTTCAGTGGAGGAGCTAGGAAAAAATCTAATAATGTTAAAATAGATTGAAGACTGAAAAAGTCATTTAGATTTAAAAGTGTTATTTGTTAAATTGTTTACAGATCAATTAGTGTAAAAATCAGAGGTAAAATCAAAATGAGCTCGGATCTTCTGGCCCGTGGGAAGTTTAGAATTCTGGGTACATCTTTGGTAATCTTGAAATGGATTTGCATGTGAATTGGGGCCAGATTTTCAAAATTTTGGTCAAAGTTTTATTACATATAGAAAAGGACTCTTCACCTAATGGGACAGATCATCTCTACAGCATTTCCAGCTAAATGCTTTCTTTCTTTTTTGAAAGAGCACCTCATATAATTTCAACAAAACATTGTTTTAAGGCACAAGTTTATACTAATTAACAGGTTTTCTGAGAAGTTATAAACTCCAGACATTCAGAAGAGCTTTATTCACCACATTTTAAAGGACACTTGAAGTTAACATTATAGTTTGCCAAAGATAAATTCCTAACTCTGTCTATTTTGTTTAATTTTATCTCCTGGAATGTCTTCAATTCTTTCAAGAGATTGTAGAATTCACTCTCAAAGTGAAAACAATTTAAATTCACTTTAAGATAATTTAAATAAACACTACTAGACAATGTGTCACAGAGTGGGAAGAAGGGTTGAGGGTTTTGTGAAATCTAACAATAAACATTAAGGGTTTAAAATGACAGACCCTGAAGCAGGGTGTCTGTGGTGGCTGTCGGGCCTCCCCTCCCCGACTGGACCTTGGGGCTGATCAGCGGGAGGTTCCTGCTTCAACAACACCATCCTTACTCTGCAGAAGTGGTCTTTGTTCACAGTAAATTCCCCCTAAACTATAGAAGTTGTGAGTTGGTAAAATAACTGTCACACTCCAATAGGCTTAGAATACAGACTTGTTAGGAAGATGAAAAGAAGCTGCTATGGACTGAATGTTTCCCCCCAACACACACCCCAGATTTATACATTGGACTCTAATCCCCCAGTGTGATAGTATTTGGAGTCGAGGCCTTTAGGAGGAAATTAGGGTTAGATTAGACGGGGCTCTTGTGATGGGATTCAAGCACTTAAAGCCACAGGAACCAGAAACTGACACAACACTGTAAACTGACTATACTTCAATAATAATAAACTTGAAAAAAAAAGGAAAGCCACAGGAGATTTCCTCTCTGTCTGTGTCTGTCTCTCTCTCCTTTTTTTCTGGCCAGTGACTCACATTCTGGTTCTAAAGCATCTTCAGTGGCCTTCGAGGCTACACTGTGACACTGCCTCCCCAAGGTCACACCTAGCAGATTCTTTCTCCCTTTTAAAGAAAATCACTTTTGTTGCATTGTAACTTGTAAGACATTGTGTAGGGCGTGAAGACATTGAACAAAATGTGCTTTCCTGCCTGGGGGCGTCTCATGCCGTGTGCTCCTATGAGGATGCCTCAGGCTCGAGTACCAGGAGAGTTTCTCTGTAGGGACTCTTTAGGACTTCAGAGCAAGGCACAGCTTCTTGTCTAAAGCTACGAGCAGGGAGTCTCAGAATCCAGGCATTTATGTACCCCCACAATTTTATCGTACAAGGACTTCCTATTCTCTTATTTCCTTAATATTTTCTTTAACTCAGCATATTTTTTTTTACTCGCTTACTAATTTGCTCTTGTGCTAAGCCATATATCCATGCCGTCCCATGTTCATGTGCTAGTTATATATGAAAATAAATGCACAACTATTAGAAAAAATGTGTATATATATATACTTTTACTATACTTTACATACACACTATATATATATATATACTATTACTCCTGCCCTCCCTCTCTCCTCCTCCCCCTTCCTCTTCCCTGCTCTCTCTTCCTTTCTCTCTCTCCCTCTCCCCGTCTCCCCCTTCTCCTCCCCTCCCCAGCATGCATGCACCAAGGAAGGGCCACGTGAGGACCTAAGGAGAAGATGGCCATCTGCAAACCAGGAAGAGGAATTTTATCAGGAACCGAATCAGCTGGCACCTTGATCTTGAATTTTCCAGCCCCCAGAACCGTGAGAAACAATGTCTGTTGTTTAAACTCCCAGTCTATGTTATAGCAGCCAGAGCTGGCCGAGACAGAAGCCTTCACAAGCCAGCTGGCTTTACTGACATGGCTTAGAAACTGTAGAGACCACGTGACAATCTTTGTCTGTCGTAGGCAGTCCCTGGTTATTGAAGTCATCACTTGCCCAGACCCAGATAGATTCTACAATTGTCTTTAGTGAACACCTACTATATGTGAGACAAAGGTCAAATTCCAATTCCATGAAAGCTCTCAATTTTCTCTCATTCTGTAGGAAGAAAATTCTAGTTTGGAATTCAACACACAGAAGATGAGCAGACTTTCAACAGCTGTAACTTTCCACACTGCTATCTTGGACCCTCTGGGGTTATTTCTTTTATTTACTGTTTGGGAAGTAAAGGTGAAATCTGGATACTCCAAGTACTAACAATTTTTTTTTTTTGTATCAGGAAAACAATAGAAACATAAATAGCAACTAGAGTAGCATTTGCTACTCAAAGGAGGGTGCAAAAAAACCCAAAAACACTGGACTAGCCCTTGGCAAAGCCCGCGTAGGAGCTTGAACCTAGTGGTTGTGGTAATGATGAGAATAAAGAAGAAATAAGAAACATTAACAAACAAGAGAGAGATTCACAAAAAACCATCCAGGCTGACTGGATGCTGAGGAGTGATCCTAGATGAATCCAAAAAGATTGATTTCAAAACCTCAAAAATCTAAGTGACTAGAAATGTTTGTATTAACAGGGTATGGTGATCGGAGGAAAGATTCTTTGGTAGATGGGGGGAGATGTGGAACTGGTTGATTCTGATTTTTTTACCTGTTGAGTTTGAGGTGACAATTGTATTTATAGTATGACAAAAGGCAGGCATTGGTGACATCTGCCTCCCTTGCTATGGTGTTCCTTGGTTCACTATTGGCTTTTACACTTGGCCTCAGGCTGACCGGATCCAGATGTGACGTTAACTCTTAACAAGCTGAGTAACTGAGCTTTAGCAGCTGGTTAGCTACCAAAAAAAGAAAAAAAAAAAGGCTTTAAAATGAAGGGAGCCCTTCCTAAATGTTTAAGTAGCGCTTTGTGAAAGCGGCAATTTCTAATTAGACAATAGACCAGTCCTACGGTCAATTCTCCACCTGTTCATGAAGTGAAGAGCTATCCCTTATTGAGTTTTACCAGGAAGACCAGGAGTCACTAACCAGGCCCTAACTGGAGAAGCTGGTCATCATGAAGTGGGCTCCACTGGCCCCTTAGGGGGCAGCTGAGTTTTAGGGTAGAAGCCACAACCCCAACACCAGACAAGAAGCACCTTTCTAGAAAATATGTATGTTTGCATATTCAAATTGCCACCATCAATGTTTATCTCAATGAGACTTACAGATTTGCCTTAATCAAGAAAATTAAATGAGGGGGGAGGGTATAGCTTAAGAGCACATGCTTAGAATGCACAAAGTCCTGAGTTCAATCCCCAGTACCTCCTCTAAAAATAAATAAATCAATAAACCTGGTTACCTCCCTCCTCCCCACCAAATCAAATGAATCTGAGCTTAAAAACTGGTAAACCAACAAACTAAGACATCATTTCATTTTGACTATACTAACAGAATGTATGTTTCTTTTTAAAAGATATTTTGAAAAACATTCTGAACAGAGAGAGAGAAATAGAGGATAAAAAATTACTTATGTACAAACCAACTGGATACAACAAATGCCTTATTTGCTTCATGTTTAAAATGGAAATTAAAAGTTATGGATATATTTGATATTCCTTGTCTACCTTTTCGACTTCCATTCCCTTCCCTCGTTTCTCAGAGGTTGTTGCTACTCTGAGATTGGTATGTTCGTCCTGTGCATGGTTCTTTAAATTCTTCTACCACATGCATGTGTCTCTATATTTATCATGTCATATTATCTTGTATGTTTGTAATTGTTCATAAATAGCATCATGTATTTATCAATCACTATCATATTTTTATATATCACAATGCATTTATTCTGCCACTAAATGATGGGTTGTTTCCAGTTTTTCCTTGAAGTGAACATTTTTGTACGTGCTTCCCTGTATGCGGGAGCTTCTCTAAAGGATCTTAGTAGAAGTGGAATTGCTGGATTTCAGGAAATGTACGTCTTTATCTTAACCAGAGATGGCCAACTTATGCCTGGAAATGACTGCTGAAAGGACACCTCCCGGCACTGTATGAGAACTCCTAATTCCCCATGCTTGTTCAACATTTTCATTTTTGTCAGCCGAATTGAGTTAGGCTGGGACCTGGGACCCTTCACTGGAGTACTTGCACCTGGACAGACGTCTGATCGAGCAACAGAATACAGAGAAGCTATATGAGACTATAGATAACTGTGTGCATGCACGGTCAGGGCAATTACAAACAATAGGACACAAAAAGGCCATGAATCAGCTGCCATCTCAGAGATGTCCTAAGCAAAATCGGGGTATTGTGCATGATCCCTGCACACAGTACCACCAAGCCAGTTGGGGTGGGCAGACCACCCAAGCCAGCCCTTAGGCTCCACACACCAATCCGCCCCGACCCTCACCCCATTTAAGGGACCAGCCTGCCCTCCTCAGGGAGCCAGGAGGGCACCTGTTTCATGTTCTCACTCCCTCCTGCAGCATGAGCCCCAACAAAGCCTTGCCTGAATTTCTCCTCTGGCTTCTTATCAATTTCTGTTGATTATAAGAGCCTAAGAGCCCAGGTCGGTAACATAATGAGTGCTTTAATTTTCATTCTCTGATAAACAGTGAAACTTCTTTCAAAATATCCAAGCTCTCCTTGGTTGGCTGGAAGTTCGTTTGCCTCTCATCTACCAATGAAGACAGAATGTTCCAGAAGGGGAGTATAAGCATCAGGCAGAGAAAATTAAAGCTGAGACCAAGAGCTACTGCCAAAGAGAGATCAATCTGAGATGAGAATAAAGCACACTTGAAGTTATAGTTAATAGGAAATCACAAATAATTTTAAAGAAATGGATTCAGGACAATTTTACAAGTACGTGTAGAGCCCTTAGCTAAGCACCTTTCAGATCTTATCTCATTATATACGTATAAAACCAACAGGGACATGCAGAGGCGTATTAGTAAAACTTTAGTCAGAACTAGTGCCTGGACACAATGGGACCCCAGATCCCTAGTTCTCTGTGATGGCAAATAGATGATGGTAATTTGGGGGCATTTATAGCAATATCTTTAGCATTCACTTGGGAAAAGGGAACATGTGTTTCGTAGAAGGTGAGCCTGTTAAAATTTGCAGTTCAATTTATTAGTCTGAAGAATAGGAGATGTGTTTTTGTGCTGGGGAAAAAGCTTGGATTCAGGTAAACTCAGCGCTGCCATTTACTGTACTACCTATGAGAGTCCGAGTCTGTTTCTTCACTGTTGGATAAGGATAATCAGATCTTCACAGAGTTGTTAACAGGTTGAAAGTTACAACTATTTCTAGTATGGTACCTGGTACATACCAGGATTTAGTAAATTCATGATTGTAACAAAATAATTGAGCAGCTACTACATTCCAGGCATTGCCACAAGTCCTGGGCACACAGCAGTGCAAAATAAGATGAAGTCCCAGCTCTCAAGAAGCTCACGTTTTAGTGGGAGATGACAATAGACAAATAATCCATTCTATGCTATGTCAAATGATCAATGCAATTGAGAAAGTTAATGCAGGGTAAAGAGGATAAACAGTGAAGGGGGCCACCTAGAATTAATGTTGCTTTTCCCTCCTCCTCATTTCCATTCTAGGCTACCCTTCTCAGAGTCCCTGGAATTCTAACTTTCAGAAACTGTGAAATAGGAAAAATGACAATGGAACTGTGTGTGGACTGATTGATTGACTGATTACCAATATTAAAGTTTAGTCTCTCCCTGCTGTGATTTCTTTGGAACTTTAAAAGCAAAGAGAAAAGGGCAAGATTGCCAAGAAGGCTTGCCGATTTAACATTGACAAAATGTTTGAAAGTTGTCCAGAACTATAGGCCTTAGTGAAGTGAAAAAGGACTTCATCAAAAGAAAATATGTATATATTAAACAAAAACATGAACAGTAGAAAAGGCAATGGGCAGAGACCCGGAATGTCACTATGGCTCTATTATTCTATCACCATGGAAATCCTGCAACTTCTCTGTTTCTGTTTCCTTGACCATAAAACAATGCAGAGACCATCAGTTCTACAGTTATTCTCTACCCTGACACTACTACGGGACTTTTGTTTTTGAGAACTGAAACACTGACTGTTAGGTTTATTTTTGTTCTTATTTTATTTTTTTATTTTTTTGAATCTGACGTTGGACTGTAACAATTCCCTTTCGGGATATAGAGGTCTCCTTTGCACTAAAGTGTAGTTCTTGCTCCTTCTCAGAATCTCTCTTTTTCTGGGACAGGGAATGAATTAGAGAATTTTAACAACCCAAAGTCTCCTAGGACTTTGAAAAAGGCTGGAATGATTTCTTTCCTGTCATTTTTTCATGCCTCACTTCTTTGGGTGATGCTTTGAAAGCACATGGGTCACTCTTCTGGTAAATATGTTAAAATGATCAATAACATGATATTATTGGACAATAACCAAATCATTTCAAAGGTGAATGGAATGTTAAAGTTGCATGCCAAGATCTTTACTCATACTTTTAAAATCCTGTTTGATGGTCTTGATAAAAATAATCTGTTATTTAAAAACAAAGATGCATTTTTTTCCAAATACCTTCTTTCAACTAATCAGAAGGAGAGAGGTGGGTCTCAGGAAACAATCGTTTTTAAAATAATATTGCTTTAAAAATTGTTTTACTGAGTCTACTAGTTTTCCAATGTCATCTTTTATTCTAAAGAAAAAAACCCTTCTTGCTTTATTAAAAAAACATTTTTTCACTAGATGGCCTCACTTTTTGTTTTAATATTTTTGCAAGCACAGTGAGATGGCAAAGTAAGCTGGCACATTGCCTTGTATTTATCTGAATCACTCTCCAATGTCAAACCCTAAGAGAAAATATCCCAGAATTCTGCAGACATGTTTTTTTCTGAGGTTCTGCAGAGAAGTGATCTGTGAGATAGTACTGATACCCAGTGAATGCAGACTGAAATCCCAAAGATTAATTTCAGGATGTGCAAAAAAAAAAAAAAAAACCCAGTAACATTTGCTTTTATAATTTCTTCTTAGCGTTAAGTTCTCCATAGAAACATTAGCCATGACAGAGCTCTGAAACCTCCCCAGAGCCTTCAAAGAAGAGCTGACCAGCTGGAACATGAACTTAGAGCTGCTCTTCTGCAGACCACCTATTTAGGCTCTAATCTTCACTTCCTACTGTTAACAGATATTTACTTATTACAATTTGTGATATCGATATAAATGTTGATGGTGCCAACTTGTTCATATTAAAATTCCCCGTTTCTCACTCTTACTGGTGTCAACCTCACTGAAGCTCTCCTTACTATTTCTACCCCTGCCACAGCCTGTTCCATCAGGTGTCAGCACCCCCCAGCTGCCCCCCTGGAATCCATCCTATAACCTGCTGCAAGATTTCCCTTCCCTAAATTCCCTTGCACCATGCAGCTCCTATGCCCAAACCTTTAAGAGCTCTCAAATGCTTCTATAATAGCCAGTTCTCTTAGCTTGATATTCAGTGTCTTCCATGATCTGATACCAACTTTGAGGCTTCCACCCTCTTCCAACTTCATGCCCCACCCCATTGTCCCTTGTCCTTGCCTATCTTCCAGGAGCAGACATTCTCTATCCAATTGTTACCCATTATTGAAGGTCTACCGCAAGCCATACGTTCAAACGCTATCACCTTCCTTGACCATTCTTGTTTACACTGATTTTCCTCCTACCTCTAAATACTAAAGACTACCACTTTTCTGGGTCCTAAGTCTCATACACTCATACTGAAAAGTGATACGTGTGAGTAAGGGCTTAACTGTTAGTACTTAATTCATGGAATCATTGAGATGAAATGAACTTGAGATAACCGATTCAGCATGTACGGAAACACAGGAAACTCTCCTTGAACATGACCCGGTCTGGGTGAACACTGACAGGGTGCTGTGCCTCGAAATGTGGACATTTCACTTTTGAATTGCTCTTATAATACGAGGCTTTTTAAGGGAGAAGACCCCCCCATCCCATCCAACCAAATAAGAATCTAATGGGGTGGAGGGAGAGGAGGTTGGGAGAGAATCCCCTTGCCCTCCCATCAGAAAACTGAGCCCTGAGTCCAACTGAGATCCTTTGTCCCTACCTTCTAACAGATCTGCAGTGTCAGTATCACCGGGCAGCGTGTTCGTAATGCAGATTCTCAGCCCGGCCCAGAGCAACGGAACTGGAAACCGAGGTGGGGGCTAGAATCTGAGTTTCAGCAGGTAAGAGAACTGCATCTCCCATATGAAATGGAAAACAGCTGGCCTCTCTCTGTATCTTTGCAGACTTAGAAATGGTTAGTGTCATTATACCACCCTTTCTCCAGCGAAATAATCTCATAACTCTACCCCAATTATTTTATTTTGGCCAGCCATCTGGTTTCCCACACATGCCACATTTGATGAGCAGATGAGGACACAGGTAGAGAAAAGTCACACATTCCTACAGATCTTATCACTCTGAGGCACAAAGGGAAAAATAGCTCCAGGTGACTGCATTAAAAAAAAAAAAAAGCCACCTTTTAAAACTGCCACATGCAGTTTAATTTCCTTAAAAACTTAGCCGGAAAAGGTTTTTGTGGTGTGCGACCCCAGCTGGGCAGGGCGGTAGTTCTGTACTTGGGGGAGGGGAGCGGGCCAAAGGTGAGCGGATAAGACTCAGAGTTGAGTGGTTGCACGAGAAGTGTTTATCTCGTCTCTTTGGCAAACACACGCTCTCAGTTTCTTGTCATGAAAGGGGAACCCTGTATTTTGTAGACAAGGAGTCACAGAAGCAACGTTAGAAGGGAAAAAAGAAAGAAAGAAAGAAAAAAAAGTCAGCGCGCCATCTCCCCAAAGGAAAAGGAACCACGCTGTTTGTCCTTCTGTAACTGAGCAACAGCCTGGGCGGCTGCGGCTGCCTGTGTCTTCTGCGGTTTTTCTTGCTCTTGTCCGCGGAGGTTCACTTCCACCCTCTAAACGCTCCACAAGTGAAAAATTAGGCGGGGTGGCCGCCAGCCCCAGCTGCAGGGGATCCCGGCCCAGGGCCCGCTCGGCGCCTTCCTGCAGCCACGGGCCGGGCAGGGGCGGGTCCAGGCGGCAGGGCGCTGCGCCCCGCGCGCGGTAGAGGTCGCTGCGCCGCGGCGCGGGCTCCCACCACGGTGGATAACGGGGCCGGGTTGGAGGAGAAAGGAAACCTGCCTGGGAGGCGGCGGCGGCCCGGAGCGAGCGAGGGAGGAGAGTTCACTTTTGCTCGGGTGTCAGCGCGCGGAGGCAGCAGCGGGCGCTGACGAGGGAGCACGGAGCGAGCGGGGCGCCAAATCGGGGGCCGCTGGGGGAGGACAGAGAGAGGCCGGATACGAGCGCGCCGGCGGGGCGCGGAGCGGCGAGCCTGGCCAGCGAGGGGAGCCGCGGGGGGCGCGCCCCGGGCGTGCCCCCGGAGCCGCGCAGGATGCCTCACGAGGAGCAGCCGTCCCTGCAGAGACCCCGCTACGGCTGTAAGTGCAGCGGGCTCGCGGGGCTCCGCCGGCTTTGGGGAACTTTCTCCCCAAGGAAGGCGTTGGAGAAGCCGAGGGAGCTGGGTGCGCGCCGCGGAGGGGACTGGAGGGCAGCTGGGTGGCTGGCAAAGTTGGGAGCTAGAGTTGCAAAAACTAGTGAGCGGCGTCCTTCCCTCTCCCCACGAATTCCTAATCCCTGGCTGGCACCACCGTCTTCTACCCCGCACACCCCACCGTGGCGCGAGGCAGCGCTGGGTCTGTACCCGGGGACACACCAAGTTGGGGGTTTCGGGGTATCAGGTGAGGAGCCCGCGGAGCTCCTGGCCGTTGCTGGCTCGGGCCAGGGGGTGGCGTAAGGGACCTGACTCTTCCAACTCAGAAGGGGAGGAACGTTTGTTTGCTGTGGCTACAGGTGGGCTCTTGAGTAGTGTGCCCGCGCACTCTGCTAGTGGCAACGTCGGCTTCCCTGGAAGGGCTGGCGTCTCCTCCTACCCCGCTCCCTCGGACTTCACCTGGGCCGCAAGAACCAGTTTGGGCCCCACAGGTGGGAGTCCTTTCCTCTTGCAGCCGAAAGAGACATCGCCGGCCCCAGTCTCTCCCCTCCCCGCCCCACTCTCTCCCCTCCCCGCCCCACTCTAGCCCCACGGGGTCTGTGCGGCGCGCAGGAGGATTGTGACGAGAACGCGACGCGGCGCTGGGCTCTCCGGGATCCGGTTGGAGCCCGCGTGACTTGAACGAGATGGTGTCGTTTATCCAGCCGGGGACTGCCCTCGGAAAGAGGTTGCTTTGGCGGATCCTGAGTGGATAGAACCAGATTAGCACCAACCACGTGGCTTCGTGTACAGAGTTCAGAGTCTTTACCAAACATGCGCCAGGAAGTATTTCCTTTAAAACAAACAGAAACTTGGCGCCCTTTCTTTCAACAGAGTCGGCGCTGCCATTGGACCCATGGTCGAGGATCATAGGTTAATCTTTTGCCCAGGCTGGCTTTGGTGGCGAGGGTACCAGGTTTGGGTTAAGGTGGTGATAACCTGATGCAGGGTTATGTTTTGTGCTTCTGGCTGGTTGTGAGGGCCGCAGTCTTCTCTGATAAAGAAAGGTTAGCGGTCAACTTGGTTACCCTTCCCTTCCTCCCGCAAGTCTTGGAATGGAGCACCGGAGATGGGAAGTTCTTTTTCCCATATGACCTTTTCTGTGTCATGCAGTGAGGAGTCAGCTGCAGCCTCTGCACTCTAGGGAAATGCATTTAACAGTTAACCCGGTGCAGCCCTTTGCGGCCTTAGTTTGCACGTTGCTAAACCACACAGATGGCAAAGCTCCCTGGGTTGGGATGTGCTCATCCAGGGTGGTGTCAACCATCCTCAGGTTGGTAAAAGTCTTTTATGTGTCAAATTTCCAGGTCATGTGGTAGCTTCACTGTGTCAATTTATAAGATGACCACAAAGTGTGGAAACTAGTTTAGTATGCATTTAAAAAATGGGTTTGAATATCCCGTTGTAAACCACGATCTGTTAAGTGTGTTGTCCTTCCCTGGTTCAGTATGCTGGGCAAAGTTGCAGTGAATGCAGTGCCTTAATTCCAAATTTTCACTGGTCCCACTTGGGCATCTGTGATGGCGCTTGGTTTTCATGGAATGCATCTGTGGTTTTAGAGAGCGCTAGAAGCAGCAGTTGAGTTCAGGTCCACAAGCATGAAGAGCACTCCTCACGACCACTGTCTTTGGAAATCATCGTCCAGCTTTTCTCACGAGTCTGGTGTAATGGGTGATGCTCCATCTTGTTGGAATCACTCCCATTTACCTTCCCCCAGTTCATGAAGTGCTGGAATTCTTTGGTCACCTATCATAAAGAAAAAAAAAAAAGGAAAGCATTTGTTGATTCCTGCAGTTTATGGCCACCCTGAAATATTAAGGCTTTAATACAGTAACCTGTTATGTCTTTAAAATAAACATGTCTGTGATTTTGATACCACATTCACGAATGATATATGTTCATAGTTTATTTTTAAAATGATATCTAGTAGAATACACCTTTGTGTTAATAGATACCACCTAACTGATTCTAAATGCAAAAGCAGACAGTATGATATATTAGAATGTATAATTTCTGGTGGTGGTTGGTTTTCTGGGCCTTCTATTAACACAAGACTGAAAATAGTGCTTTGAGCTCTTCATAGGAAGGCCAAGGAAGAAGGACGCAGGATTGTACTTGCTGTGTTACACTGTAGAGCTGAGCTTTTTTTTGTTTGTGGGTTTGATAAATACAGGTTCAATAAAACCCTGAACTATACCAAGCAGGCTTTATTCCCAACATGTAAAGATAACCAGAGTCCCTATACTTGGTGGTAATTTCCGTTCCAGTGGCATACATTCTGAGTAAAGTGTATTTGAGACTGAACTTTAAAACCATTTTTTTTTTTTTTGGTAGTTTGTCTTAAGCTTGTTTTTGGTCTGGTCTTATAGTCTGCCGTCTCTCTTCTCCTCGAATTGCCATTGATGTCAGACATCCTTGTACAAAGTAAATTAACTCAGCCTGGGGCTGATGTGATGGCTCTCCTCTCCACGAGGCTGAGTGTCTGTAATTACTACATAGTCAGTTGTTCTTGAGGGATTTCTCAAGATGAGTTCTCCACGAAGGCTCCCTTCTCAGATTTTGGATGTGAGAGGCAGCTGAAGTCTTCCTGATGGACACCCTGGAGGGCTGAATTAAATTTAAATAGACCGTTTCCATTTAATCCTTGCTCCTTCCATGTTGGCCACATCCTCTGGCAACCTGTGAAGTTATTGTGTGAGACGTTATAAAGAACAAAGCTCACTGACACAGTTCTTCAGGGAAGATGTGGAAAAAGGAAAAGGGTGAAGACATAAATAGAATATTATATTACAACCAGAGTATCTTTCTACCATCAAATTGAAATTTAAATGAAGCTTATGCTTAGGGATGTTTTGCCAATAGCTTTGGTGCTGTTGTAACAGACTGTGATGTATTTGCCAAAGTAATTCTGAAAACACATTCCCACCATGATCTGTCACAAGTTTTGTTCCAGTTACTTGAGAGTTAAAAAGACCACTGACAGCAAAGAGGGGCTTTGTGCCTAAGATGACTTCACTCATCCCTGATGGTCCAATCCACATTTAAGTGCCTCCTGTGGGTCAGTCATCAGTGTGCCTGTGGCAGGAATTGTGGTTTTCTACCCTCTGCAGAACTTCTTTCCTTTCATAAGAGATGTAAAACTCATTTCGATTAATGTTTCACTGTTTCTCTTAAAAAGTGCAACGTAAGCCCAGAGTGAGTGTGTGTATGTGTGTGTTGCGGTGGGGGGAGGGAGGTTCTGGCCGATGCTCTGAGCTTTGGATAAATGCTCTTGTCTGAATGGTGAGATTTCTAAATCACCTGGTAGCTGGAGTGTTGGGTGGGGATCAACACAACTAAACCTCTTAGCCCTTTTCCAGTACCAGACACTGAAGTTCTGAAGTAGTTAAACTTGGGTGCATGAAACAGGATTGAATCCATCTGTGTTGAGGACCGCTTGGCTCTAACAGTCTATCAGTGCTTTCCTTTGAAGGCAGAGGGATGTCTGCAGCGTTGCCCTGTGATGCAGTCTGCAGGAGGCAAAAAGTCAAGTCCCTCCTTCATGTGCTAATGTTTTGGTGGAGCTTTTCAGAACGATCTTTAAGGTCAGCAGCTTAAGTGTTATTTTGGTAGGCTTTTACTGTAATTACACATGCCTTTAGCCAAAATGACTTGTTTGGGAGAGTCTAAGCTTGTAATACTGGGTTTGTTGTAGACCTTAGTGTTGTTGAAGGTGTTAGCAAACTGCCTTTTCTCTAGGGAACCATTGGTTTGCCCCTCAGCTCCCCATTCCATAAGCTTTTTAACAGCTTATTTTATTGAAAAGGCAGATCGAGGGCTTATGAAGTCTTCACGGTAACTAAAAGAGAAACAAAGGCCACCCCACTTCTGATCTGAGTCAGCTAAGTCCTGCAGGTTAGGGGCTCGGCTTAGGGTGTGGAATTTGAGTTTGTGAATTTATCAAGTGCTGGATGTTGTCATCTGCTCATTACTACCTTCGAGAGGGCCAGTGGTTTTCCCTTATCACAATGAGGCTGAAAGCCACAATACTGTCTGAAGTCCACACAGCTGGCTGGTGACAGAGGTGGAAGCCCGTGGTGTCAGACCCCGAAGCCTGTTCTCACCGGCCGTTGACTCCCCTGCCTCATCATAGGGGTTTCGCCCTGATTTTCTGTCTGTTTCAAGTGCTGGTCTTGATTTTTATCAAACTTTGGAAACCGGGAGCTGATTGGAGGGTGTCTCTTTTGAAAGCAGATGCATGGTATCCTCCAAAGGTTATTTTGTTTTTTTACCCCCAAGGAAAAGCATTGAAGAACACATGGGCTTTTTATAGAGTACATCCAGGCTCCGTCCAAACATTTTTTGTGTGTATAGAGACATCCCCTTGCACTGTGAGGCACCGAAATGAAAGAAAGGCTTTTCCATAATAGAGCAGCATGCTCCAGTGATTCCAAATAGGATAATTTGCAAAATACACGTTATTACATATACTGACCATGCCCTTCAAGTCTGGGGTTGATGAGAAATCAGGCAGAAGTTTGCAGTGGGTTGACCGACCAGTGAGCTGAAACTTTTTCGTTTGACAGTTCTATTTTATTTTTCTCCTTGGAAAGGCAGAATGGTGTCAGTGAAGTGGCGAAAGCTTTGGTGTTGAGTAGATGTGGGTTTAAATCCTGACTTGGCCATTAATGGCCTGAGTAGCTTTGGGGTTTTCTCCTGTGCTAAACACATTGCACTAAACACGTTGCAGCTATTTCAATTGACTGAGCACCTAACGCGTACAACAGACACATCACGGATGGAGGAAAAATGACTAAGATGACTAAGATGATTACAGCTTATAAGAGAACCTGGAAGATGATGAATAATGCTTACACTTCTATTAGGGCACTTCCAAGTTCTGCGGAAGTGAAGACATGGGAGCAATGCATTTGAACGGGCACATGGGAAGACTTCATGAAGGTTGTGACCATGACCTTGAGGGAAGTCAGAGGAGAACCTGCAAGGCATTCCAGCATATTTGTTGTGTGGGTGTTTTGGTGGGGCTGATGTATGGGTCAGTGCTGTGGAAGGGAAGTGACGCTAAAGAGGAATTTATCATGAAATCCTTTATTTGTAGGCAACAAAAGGCACTTAGAGCTGTCTTGAGGAGAGTGGTTTAATCTAGTCTCTCACTGAAGCATCTGGTTCTTCGAGAGGCCCTTTTTCTTTTTCTTTTTTTTTTAACTTGTCATTAGATTTTATCAGCAAGTGGTGCAGTGCATTGGGGGCTGGTGGAAGGGTGGGTGTGTTGGAATGCTTGGTGCTGGAGACAGTAGGAGGATGGGTGAGGTCTGGGGACGTGTGTGGTGTGCAGAGGCCCCTTCACTAGGCCTGTAGGTTTGGGAATTATTTTGAAAGGGTAGGTTTGTCAGGTAATTTCGCTTAGGATAGGCTGGAAGTTACTAAACAATGGTGAAGATCATGGAACTGATGGCAACTGGCAAATACAAAGAGAGGCAGGAATGGAGCCTCAGTGGAGCTGAAGCTGACTCCAGCCAGGGAGACAGACAGCTATCTCCAGGCCATTTCATAAGGTAAGTTCTTCAAGAACAGATCAGAAAGGATGTAGTTACAGCAGGGCAAGGATATTAACTACATTATGCAGGAGGTCGGATTTCTTCTACCCTCTTTTCCTCATAATCTCTACTTAATGGCAATTTTTCCCTCTCAAATTTCACTGGAGATTTAGTGCCATCACATGACAGACATCCCAGTTTTGTTGAAAGTGGCTAATGCCATGTTTCCAGTTCTTAGCAGGCTCTCAGGTTTGACTTCACTCTAACTGGACTCTCCCTTCATTTTCCAATCATGGATTGGGCAGGGCCCTTCTTGCCAGGGGGCCCAGAGGCGCTGACAGCTGTTTCTCCAGCCAGTGCGGTGGTTTTCCTGGAGCAGTTCCTGAGGCTGCAGTGGCAGCAGAGCATCACCTGAGAACTTGCTGGAAAGGCAAATTCCCTGCCCCACTCAGATCTTCGGAATCAGAAACTAGCGTGGGGGGTTGGAGGGGACAAGGCCGAGCAAAGTTTCCATAAGCCGTCCAGGCAACTCCGATGTACCACTCTAGTGCAAGGGTGAAAACACGTCCCTAGTATTTGATTACCCTCTCCACAGTGCTTGTAGGTCGGTAAGTGAAAACATGTGGGTGCGTTACCGATGGCTTTATTTACAGAATTCCTTCTGTGTTTGACTTGGGCACACACATGTACTGCATACAAACCCCGACATTGATTTTGCTACAGGCTTGTGTTTATTTTATAGGATTTGTTTTGGTATGGCTGTAAGGTTGCTTTTTTCCTTTCTGGGAAACAACTGTGACTTACAAGATAAAGTCCCAAATCTCCACTAACTAGGGATTAAGTGACATCAACTCCTCAAGGACTTCTAGGGGCAGGTGGTGCTCAGCTCAGGCTGAGTGAGCTGGGGAACCTGTTTGTGTGAAAGGGAGGGTCCCAGTCCTGGCCACGCTGGACTCTGATCCTTGCAAGGGGTTCCTGGACAGTAAGGGTTGAAAGATGTCTTCTCCCCTCATTTTTTCCCTCCAGGGCAACTTAAAGTTTGTTCAGTCTCGATTTTTAGAACAGTTGAATATGTTAGCAGAGATATTATTTGATAGGATTAAGTGCACTCAGGTCATCCCCACGTTACAGGAAACTATAGATCTGTTTATTTTTCTATTGATTAAAGATAGGAGGACAGTCCCATGATTTTTTTGCTTCCGATCCCTCAAGAGGATGACTTTTATTTGTTCTCTTTTCTCCATTACTACTAAATCTCTGAAGACATTTTTACACCATTTTTCACAAGTTAAGGCAGATTCGTTCCTGATAATTTTGTCTCACTGCTCTTATTTTATTACCAGTCTGAATTCAATCTTATGTAGTGTTAATGTAGTTCCTTATCATCTCCATGTCAATGGACTTGATGTACATGTGATTGAAGCAACATGTCTGAAATACTTAAGTGATGCTAGGTTCTGTGCCTAGCCGGTAACCTGGAGCCCTGGTACCTAGAAGACACTCAGTAGATGTTTGATGTCGTTACAGTACAGGGCTTCACGTGCCTGCACCGTACTGTTTGTCTCAATGAGGAACTTATTTCTGTTATCTGTTAAGTTAAAAGTAATCGCCAGAGTCTGACTGCCAGGCAGACATTTCACGTTGAGCTTGGATTTGCTTTCACCGTCTGTGGAACCTCGGCAAGCTATTTTAATTTCTCTCTGCCTCAGTTTCCTCACCTGTAAAATGTAGATGGCAAGGCGCATGCTCAGAGGGTTAAATGTTTCAATGCATGTTCAGAATGTGTCCCCATAGAGTCAGCCCTTGAATGGGGGAGGGGGGCGGCGACAGTGGTATCACCCTCATCACTCCTGCCCCTTGCCTGTCTCCCCACCTCTTTACCCTTTTCTCATTTTTAATAGAAAATGAATTCAAAATCCTGGCCCCATATACATTTTTTAAAAAATCGAGATACAATTGACATAAACATCCCAGGCTGTCTTGAGCGCATGTATTCAACTATGTTCAGGGAACACAGTTATCTATATGTAGGTGGAGACCATCTATCAATTTGGGTGGAGATAAAATTAATCCTTGTTCATACACACTTAAAAAGAGAAGCCTAACATATTCTGTTGCTCATTGTTAACAAATAAAGCTGGATGGGGGGTTGGATTTCTGCGCTGCATTTTTTGTCATCTTAGGAGTGTTTGTGGAGTTGTCGTGAGTATACCTGGGTGAGGAATTGTCACTCTGCAGTCACTAAGCATCATGTTGTCTCATTCAGTATTAAGTTGGTACTGCTGTGCATTTGAAAGCCCAGGGGTTCATGATACTATCCATACGGGAAGGAGCTACTTGAA
The DNA here is from genome assembly GCF_036321535.1 of Camelus dromedarius. NCBI lineage: Eukaryota > Metazoa > Chordata > Mammalia > Artiodactyla > Camelidae > Camelus > Camelus dromedarius. The sequence continues at coordinate 50,520,757 of NC_087438.1, forward strand.
ATAAGCGTTTATCTTTACGCCTGGTTCAGACTGAGGCGTTTGGCTTGGGTGCTTGGGTCCTCCAAACATCTGGTCAACCTAGTGCTGTGATGATTTAGAAGGAGGTTGAGGAAGAGGAGGAAATATGCTGGGTTCATTTGACAGCCCTCAGTCCTAATTGCCACTAGAAAGATTGTGAAACTTCAGGTTCATGGGCCAGTGAACCTCAATTTATAGGAATAACTGGAATGTTGGAGCCATTGGAAATGAGTCTAGGCTGCTTCTCTTGTCCCCATGTTCAAATTACTCATTCATTCTGTCTCCCCCTCTTTCTACTAGATTTTTTTTTTTTAATTTGGGCAAATTTCTTGCAAATAGTTCTTATCGACCCCTCTTCACCTCACTTCCCCCAAAAAGGAGCGCTGGGACCAGTCAGGCTTGGCTGGTTCCTGCCTTGGTCCGGGGTATGTCTGTCACATTCACGTCCTCCGCCTCTGCCCTGGGCTGCCCAGGCAGGCTTCGCAGGGTTGGCGTGAGGGGCCTGCCGACATGTCAGTACCTCGTCATCCAGCCTCATGGGATCTGAGTTCTCCACTCACCCACCCCCTGAGCTCTGCTCTTCCCCTCTCAAATCCATGAAGGCGGCTTCCCAGAGACGTGCTCTTACGGAACTCTCAGCAAGTTTTTCTAAGAAATGGTCATTCCACAGCTAATACAAATAGGCTCTCACTTTTGTTCTGTATCTACTAATTTATTTTCCAAAGGAAAAAAATTTAAAAAGAACATATAAAGATACAGTTACCCATCCATGAGAACCAGGGGCATGTGAGTCCTTTCCTTGCCTTGGTACTGACTCTGGCGACAGTGCCAGAGCTTGCTTCGTCAGTTCTCCAGTGTGATATTTGCTGTTGTCAGTTGGACTTGACCAGCACGTTAGGGGATTGTGCTTACCTCTTACTTTTCAAAGTAGGTTCTCGTTGTAACTTTTCACATTTGATTAAGTGAACTCTGAGAAGGAACTGGGACTTAACAATGGGCTTCTTTGTAGTAGTTTTGAAATCTCTGAAAATGTGTACCTTTGATCTGTTGAGTAGGACAAACAAGATCCAGCAGCCCAACGGGGACGGTGGACTTAACCTGTGTCCTCATGAATATCTCTAGAAGGTTATGCAAACATCTTTTTAGAGGTTGCTTTTGGGGAGAGAGACTGAGGGCAAAGGTGGGAATATTCTTGAAACTGTTTTTACCTTGTGTTATCTTTCAGATAAACTACAGCAAATGTGTTTTGAAAAATAGTACACTACATTGATTACTCTGAGAATAATATGGATAACATTAGAATAGCATTAAGATCCTTCTGTGTTGCAACTGTCTTTTGGTCACTGCTGTATCCCCAGTGTCTGGCATATAAATCATTCAACATGTCAACAGTAGTTCTTTCTAGGTAATGAGATAATGGGTAAACCCCCCCAAAAAAAGTTTTTTTCCTATGAATTTTCTACTCTAAAAATGTTTTTATACTGAGAAAAGCTCTAATAATTACCCTTTGTTGTCCAAGATCCAATGTTACCGCTAGTTATAAGCTTTGATGTGAGAAAATTAGAGTCTGAAAAACAAATGTTATTATTGGAAGAATTCAGTGGAGATCTGATTTTCCAGGTGTGTGTGTGTGTGTGTGTAAGTGAGTACACACACACATGCTTGTGTGAGAGACAGATTAAGAGACAGAGATTGACAGACAGTGTTGAGAGGTCCAGGACTACATAATTGTTTAGCTGTTGTAGTTGAGATAAAGATGGGGAGAGACGGGATAAAAACCCTAAGAATACACAAGGTGAAGTAGGGAGTGGTGACAGAAAAAAAAATCCCAGGTGGGCAGTAGCTGGTCCAAATTTTCACAATTGGTAAAGGGAAAGTGTGTGGGAAACTGACTTGTAAAAGGCGATGAATCAAAAAGTAGTGTCCACAGTGAAGTAAAAGTAGTTGACTTAAAAGTAGGGGATTATTCTCTTGACTGAGAAGGGGAACTCTCAAGAGCCTTATGGAGGTAGACCACTCATTATTATTATTATTTTTAATTCAACAAGAAGTTCTGAGTCCTCGGTCCTGTGTATGTGATGGAAGTTACCCAGGATTTGCAGACCAGATGCCTTCAGGGTCAAGTGTGACCAGAGCCTTATATAAAATCAAGAAGCTTTGGAGTGTCCTTCAACTGGAGATGGCATTTGCTCCCTTAGCCACTCAAACTGGGAAGAAAACATTTGTGACCAGTGCACAGACAAAGCAAGATTAGTCTGTGGGCTTACTGGCCCCTGTGTTAGATGGTAAAACTGAGGCGTTGTGATGGAAGTATTGTCACCCTGGAAAGATGAGGGACCGGGGTGCAGTAATGGCCAGGGCAGCATCTAGCATCTGAGGGCCTAGATGGAAGTGCCACTTACTGTGTGACATGGTAGGTGACTTCTCTGAGCTTCCGCCTATATCTGAAAAATGGGTTTGTGTTGACCTCAAAAGGGGTGTGAGGTACAGGAGATTGTGCTGAAAACTGTTCTAATGTATGTATATATGTGTGGGGTGAGGTAATTTAGTCACTTATTTGAGTAGCTCTTTGGTGTAGTCTTGTTAGTGTTGAAAAGGGCTCATCACTTAATCATCTACCTCAAAGGCAGTGCCGATTCAGTTTTGTGACACAGGCTGTTTTGGGACTCATGTTTGAAGTGAGCCTTTTTTTTTTTCTTCTTTCTTTCTTTTTTTTTCCTTTTTCTTTTTTCCCTTCCTCCAGCTTGGAAGGCAAAATTCTGGCTCTCAGTTGCAACATCTTCAAGATGTCGATTTTCTGAATCCTAGTATATAATCCTTGGCCAGATTCTTCCAGGTCTGTCTGAGCATTTGTCTTACTAGGAAGTGTAAGTCATGAAAACACAAGTGAATAGTAGGTGCCTCAAGATTGAAAAGACTTTTCAAGAGTAGTGTCTTTGAGGCCCCTGCTGTAAGAGAATGTTTCATAAAGGGAAACTGTATTATGAAACAGGGTAAATCTGTTTTTAACGATGGGGCAGAGGGAGATGAGGCTTGGGGAGGTAGCTGTTTCTAGTCTGTTGATAAAGCTCATGGTTTTACAGAGTTGAGATGTTGTGACTTATTTTCAGGAAAAGGAAGGATGGAAGGCAGGGCATCTGGGATCATTTGGGACTTCCCAGGGCTGCTGGGTATCAGTGGCAGGCCACCCTCTTTGGGTAACTGCACATCTTTGACTGTTACACTTGCCATAATATCACATCTCTGTTAGGAGCTCTTCTAATTCATAGCTGTCAACCTGGCTGCTAATTAAAATCTCCAGGGGAGCTTCACAAGGAAAACACTGGTTCCCTGCATCTCATCCCTCAGGTGTTCTGTTCACTTGTTTTGGGGTAAAGCTCTGGCACAGATATTTTTATTTTGTTTGGTTTTGATATTTTTTAGTTAAAAATTTTTTGAACCCTCAAAACCACAAAGAACCATACTTTGCACATCCGTCCCTTTCACTCAGCTTCACTGTGTTAATATCTTGCCATACTGTTCCACCTGCAGACACTGTGACAGCTTATCCCTAAATACTGCATCCATCTTACGTGCCAACGACAAGGACCTTGTCCTCCATGACCACATCGTCAGTGCCACCGGTACCCTGCATTCAAGTCCACCATCCACTTTTAAATTCTACACTAAGATTCTCAACTGTATTTCTAGCCATTTTTTGGGTCCAGGGTCTGGTCAGGTTTCTCGTATTGTCTTGCTCAGGCTGGAACAGGGCTGCCACCTCCCTACCAGTTCAATGACATTGAATTCCCCAAGAAGACCAGGTGCATTTCCTGGTATGATTGTCTCATGAGTGATGGTCCCAGTGCATCCCACTGGGGGTTTTCTGTGTCCAACCTCTTACTACTGAATATTTTTTAGAATATTAAAATGTAAAAAATATTAAAGACATTAAAAAAAATCTCCAGAGGAGATTCCAGTGTGCGGCCAAGTTTTGAAATTCATGGAAGTAATTAAAACCCCTTATTCTGTGTGTATGTGTTTATCATAAAATACACAACATAAAATTGCCTATTTTAACCATTTTTAAGTGTAAGCTCAGTGACATTAAGTGCAATCACATTTCTGTGCAACCATCACCACCATCCACATCCAGAACTTTTTCATCTTCTCAAACTGATGCTCTGTTCCTATTAAACAATAACTCCCCATTCTCCCCTCCCCACATTGCCTGGAACCCACCCTTCTTTCTCTCTCTTTGATTTTGACTACCCTAGGTACCTCCTGTGAGTAGAATCACACAGTATCTGTCTCTTAGTGACTGGCTTGTTTCACTTAGCTGAATGTCCTCAAGATTCATCCACATTGTATCATATATTAGAATTTTCTTCCTTTTTAAGGCTGAATAACATACCATTGTATGTATATACCGTATTTTGTTTATCTGTTCATCTACTGATGGATAGATACTTGGGTTGTTTCCACCGTTTGGTTGTTATGAGTAATGCTGCTATGAACATAGGTGTACATTTATCTGTCTGAGTCCCTGCTTTCACCTCTTTGGCATATATACCCAGAAATGGGGTTGCTGGATCATGTGATAATTCTGTGTTTAATTTTGGGGGATCTACCACACACCTCTTACTTTTCAATTAAGTGAATTGAAGGAGCCTTGGAAGGGTAAAATACCTTTGAGTGCAAGGGAGAACTCAGAATGCAGGCTGCTAGGCTTCCAGATGACCACTGCAAGGGCGTGTGTACACCCTCCTCTTCTGCATAGAGGATAAAGACCAATGTCTAATTGCAGCCAGATTTACTTCTTTGCAACATCAGGTGGTGTGCAGGAGAGGGCCAGCATGTGGTACTTCGTTTACATTATGCGTCACTTTTAAGAGAGTTTAATTTGTGGTTGGTAATTTAAATAGTATGAGTCCATCCACAAAAAGTTGCCCTGGGGCTCTATGAGTAGTGCAGAGGGAGGTAACTGGTTGCCTCTCTGGGGTGTATAGAGTTTTAAAAATAGAATATTGTTTTAGTTTGTTCACCTGGCTCCTCCAAATACAGTTAACCCTTGAACAACACGGGTTTGAACTGGTCAGATCCACTAACATGTGGATGTTTTTTGATAGCATTACAATCCTACACTGTCCATGGTTGGTTGAATCCATGGATATGGAGGGACTGACTGTAAATTATATGTGGATTTTCCACGGTGCAGAAGGTCGATGCCCCTGACCCCTGTGTTGTTCAAGGGTCAATTGTGTTAGCTCTGTGACCTGGGGCAAAGTCTTCACTTCCCTGATTGATGCTGTTCAGCTGTAAAATGGAGATAATAATAGTAGTCAGAATTGAATGAATTAATCTATGTGAAAATGCTTGGTGTCTGGTACCAAGAAGACACATGTTCAGTGCAAGCTATTAATGTAATATTTCCCACCAATTTCAATGGTGTTATTTAGATAATCCCAGTCATGCTTGGAAGTCATATTTGGAATGCTAGTATTTTTATTTTTTTCAAGGTCTTAGTGGATAAAATTTATTTATTTTCTATTTAAGTATGGTTGATTTACAATGTTGTGTTAGTTTCTGGTGTACAGCATAGTGATTCAGTTATATATATATTTTTTGTATTCTTTCTCATTATAGGCTATTACAAGCTATTGAATACAATTCCCTGTGCTATACAGTAGTACTTTGATGTTTATTTTATATGTAGTAGTTTGTATCTGCTAATCCCAAACTCCCGGTTTACCTCCCTCCCCGCTTCCCCTGCTCCCCTCCCCTTGTAACCATAAGTTTGTTTTCTATGTCTGTGAGTCTCTTTCTGTTTTGTAAGTAAGTTCATTTGGAATGAGTTACTACTGTTTTACTAGACTTGGCGGCTCCGTTTGGCTGTGTTGTGACTGGCAGCCCAAGGTTTGTATCGTGCTGATTCGTAACCAGAGTGAAAGGTGGCAGGAGCTAAGACTCTAGAACAAGCAAGGACTGAAGGTAAGGGAAAGCTGTTTCCGAAGGGTGAGTGTTGGTCATTTCTTTTTAAATTTTTAAAATTGCCTTTGTGTTGGTCATTTTCATACACTGCTGGGGCCGTGGAGTCCAGGTGAAGCAAGTGTGTTGGGGGGGTTCCGGCTTCATTGTGCCTGGCGAAGGTGGGGCCGGGACCAGGCAGCTTGCTGTTCTGGAAGGCTGGCCATTCTTCTGCTCCCTGGTCAGAAATGAGCTGAGAATGACAAGATCAGCGTCTAATTCTGTGTAGCCAGGTCGTTGTCTCTTAATGATGAATTTGGAATGCGTGGTCAGGGTGGTTTGTAGAGTTCCTAGGGTTACTTAACAGGAGAAGATTTTGGCTCAGCAGAATAGCTTGGAAGTATTGACACTTGGACAATCCTGTGTCAGTGGAAGAGCCTGATTTTAACCCTGGTCTCTGGTTGCCGGGCACAGCCCCGGGACAGACATCCCATGGTTTCTCGTGCCTGCTGTGAGGGGACAGGACCACGAGAGGCAGGCCTTGCGTATACAGTTCTAAGAAGAAGGGACTGGCTTCTCCCTTCTCCTGTCAGTTTCACCTCCAGTGACGCTGATTATAACAAAGACATTTAGTGCTTATATGTGCCAGGCCCGCTCTCGGCATTTGGTGTCAACCGCCCAATTTAATCCTCATAATAACTCTCTGAGGTTGGTAACATTATCCCAATTTTCTAGATGGGAAAACTGAGGTACAGAGAGGTTAAGTAACTTGCCCAAGGGCCCTGGACTAGTAAGTGGCAGAGTCAAGGCTTGAACCCAGGCAGTGGGACCCCAGGCTTTGTGCTTTCCTGTACCAGTGGGATCCAAGTTAGAAAGTCAGTTTTGTGGACTTGGTACTATGTCTCCTGGGTAAAGCATTTTAGCCATTGTATTCGTTTCCTTTTGTAACAAATTAACACAAACTGTGTGTCTTAATATAACAAAGTTATTCTCTCACAGTTCTCAAAGCTGGACGTCCAAAATGAAGGTACTGGCAGGGCTACCCTGTCTGACGGCTCTCCTGGGGCTCCTTCCTGGCCTCTTCCTGGCTTCTTGTGGTTGCCAACAATCCTTAGGGTTCCCTGGCTTTTAGGTGCATCACTCCAATCTTTGGCTCCACGGTCACATGGTGTTCTCCCTGAGTGTCTCTTTTTTCTTCTTCTAAGACACCGTCATTGGGTTAGGGCCTCCCTCTAATTCTAAAGCAGGTGTGACCTCATTGTAATTTACTGCATCTGCAAAGACCCCATTTCCAAATAAGTTCGTGTTGTGAGATTCCTGGCACGCATGAATTTTGCGGGGGATACTGTTCAACCCAGTATAGCCATTACATTTGGGACAACGAAGAATATCAGAGTTTTTTTTTTTTTAGCACAGTGTCTTCGGCCAATCATGAACAGTGATGTGTCTGGCCAGGGAGAGGCAGTGAGTTAGTGGGGTTGACTGGTGCCTGCTATCAAGTCAGTGCTTGGTCATCACCAAAGCTGAGACGTCATCACAAAAACAGATGAAGGAAGGAAAAGTGCAGAAGCAGTGGAGATCAAAGAAGGGATTTGGAAGTGTCAGAAGGCAGTGGTGCCAGGATGAGCACTAACCTAGGGGGAGAGAAAGAGCTGTAATCGCAGCAGTGTTTAGGAGCGAGAACACCGTGATGAGAATTTAAACCCTCTCTCAGTGACTTAAAATCTACCCAGCACATTCTGAATAAAAGAACTGGGAAGTGTGTGGTTCTTTCTAGAGATGCTTCTGTCAAGTTTACTTTGCAGTGCCTGCAGGTTTAGCTAATAGTTAAGCAGAAAATAGGCCCATTTAGAAGCCCTTTGGTCAGGCTGGATGGCTGACACATACATTGTTTCCAACATAATTTCTATGGCAACAGGACTTTCTGATATAAATCCGTAACTCGAGTGTATGAATATCCACTCTCTGTTTTTTTGCTTTGGCTGACAGAAAGCACAGGACCAAATCTGGAGCTTATCTGTAGAATTAGTGAAGGGCTTATGTGTTGTTTTGGTGTATTTATATACCTCTGCCTTCATTGTTCTTGTCTGCTTTTGTTTTTCCTTTATTTAATTTCATTTGTCTGTATTTATACATTTTCCCCTAACATACCTACCTTTGTTAACCTGCTCAAATACTTCCAGGAAGGAGGTGAGATGTAAGGGAACTGCTCATTCAACAAAGGAGTCTCTTGGGTTGATCTCTGCCCTTAGAGAACTGACCTCCTTCTTCTTTTTGGGGGGAGGGGTGGAGGGGTGAGGTAATTAGGCTCTTTTTTTTAAAATTTTTAATTTTTTTAAGCGGAGGTACTGGGGATTGAACCCAGGACCTTGTGCATGCTAAGCAGGCACTCTACCACTGAGCTATATACTCTCCCCCTCCCAGAGCCAACCTTCTGACTGGGGAGCTGGCACCGAGTCTCAGAGCCCTCGCTCTGTCACTTACTACCATTCAGCTCTGGCTTCCCCTCCTGCAGAATGAAATAATGACATCATGGTGCCTAGCTGATGGCATCATTGGGACAAAATGGGATGGCACATGTGAAGCACTTAGCACTGTCCCTGGCAGGTAGAAAAAGGAGCATTCCAGATGAGGAGACAGTGAGCTGAGGCCCAGAGTGATAGGCCTTCATCCCCTGCCGGCGGGACTGGTGAGAGGGAAGGAGAGCTGGGCGGAGGGAGGGTCTTGGTGTCCATGAAGGCACAGATTCTTAGACACAGGAGAGGCACCAGTGGTTGGACCATTTCTGCTCCTTCCTCCTCAGCTTGCCTTGCTGTCTGCAGTGACGCCAAGGCCCTGCCTGCCTTGCTGTTTCTTCCCCTGTGTGCGATCCGTCTGGAGCTTGTCCTCACTTGGTTAAGTCTTGCCCTCTTGACTTACACCAGCAGGATTCAAGGAGGGGTTTGAAACTCATCACACCCGTGACCAAGACTGTTTTGGGAAGTGGAGTCTTCATTAAAGTTTTATTGCTTTAGTTTCCTTTTTCTTCTTCATCTTTATTTACTACCTTCTGTTACACATAACCTTTTGAAGTCTGAATAGGAGACTGCTGCTCATGTTGCCAGTGGAGAACCACAGACAACTTCAAGTGAACTGATGGATTTTGAATGATGTGGAGAAATACTTGTGTAATAAAGTGAGAAGGCAGAGTACACTGTGGGAAAGTTAGAACTTAAATCCTCTGGGAGAAAGGATCCCATTGTTAACAATTGTTTTAGATACAACCGTGTGTCCTGCTTTGTAGTCTTTATTTGTCCTAGAGAGACCTGTCATCATTAAACACGGGGAGGGGGGCACCCACAGGAGTTTTCGTTTTATTCCTTCTGATTGTGAGGTAAGTCCTTGCCCATCTGGACTTGGCTCACTTTGGATGATATAGTCTGGGGTAGAAGTTGCTGGTGTGAAAGTGGATTGCCTGTCAATCATCTCGCTGGCCTGGCTTTTCTGCTACCTTCTCCCTGAGCCTAGGGGCTCCATCGGTGCTGTGCACCACATGGAAATAGCTTTTCATGTGTGCTGGTGTCAGGAGCTGGAGGATGGACAGAATTCGAATTGGAAATTGCTGTGTAACTCACTTCATGGGGTGGGTTGAGAGCAGGTTTTCCCATGGTCTGTGCCAGTAACCTGGCTGTTGAGACCGTCGAGTCACAAGATGAGAGCCACGTGCCCAGTTCTGGGTTTCCCTTGATTGGCGTCCAGTTGTTTCCAGTGGGCAGAATGTCGGTCAGCTGGCACGTCACCAGCAAGGGCCAAACTAGACATAATTGCACACGAGCTTAACTTTCAGGTCTGTGGCTTACTGTGCTCTGCAGAATCATGCCAGGCCTGGAGCTTTGTTCTCCCTGGGAATAGCATGCCCCAGAAGAAAGCTTACAGTGTAAGTCGTCGTCCAAACCTAGACACCTTTATGGGGAGCAGGGGGTTCTAGTAATTATGTCAAGGCAGGCATGTCAGCTGGGCCAGTTCTGGGCAAACTGGGATGGATGGTCCCCTGCCCATAGATGGGTCTTTCTCTGTTCTGTGAAATGAGCTTCCCTTTCCTAGACAGAGTCTTTACAGCAACCTTTGGAGGAGAGGGGAAGCCAAAACCGTTGGAGAAGATGCCAGGGCATTGGAGAAAAGGGAAAGCAGAGAGCCTTTTCAGGAAAGTTGAGCTAAAAATAGAGCACTGCCATTCAACAGTTGCTGGGGGCTTCAGACGCTGGGGTCTGTGCCATTGTTTCTCTCCTCTGCATTCCTCGTGAGTCCTGTCTCCTTTTCCTCCGTGGTATAAAGGAACGGGTCTGTGTGCCGAGTCGTCTAGGATGCAGCCCCTTTAATACACCGAGGAGCTGGGCGAGAGGATGGCTGAGCGTCCCCCCCCCCCACCCCGCAACCCAGGATTGTATAATGGGTAACCAAAGGCCTGCGCTGCATGGCTAATGAGCAAGGGACATGCGGGGCCCTTCCTCCTGAAAGGACAGGCTCCGCAGTCCCGGGCTGTCACACACTCAGGGGCCAGCTCCTCTCTGAGCCAAGGGTGGAAAGCCATTAAGCGAGGGGCGTGCGGGCCTTGGACTGGGAGTGGGTTTCTTGGCAGGGTGAGCGGTAGGTGATGGGGCACCAAGAGCGAAGAGAAAACAACTAAACAGATAATTCTCTGGGTCGGGGTTTCTCAACCTTGATACTTGGGACATTGTTGACTGGATAATTCTTGGTTGTGGGGAGCAGTTCTGTGCCTTGTCGGATGTTCAGCGACCTCCCCAGCACACTAGTTGCCAGTCATGCCCCCTTTGGTGACAACCCAAAGTGTCTCCAGACGTGGCCAGATGTCCCCTGTTGAGATTCCTTGCTACAGGCAAAGAAACAGAAGTAGACGCTTCGTTTTGTGTTGCTGTGCTTTGCTCTGGCCCAGCTCCCACCGTCGGCTTCTGTATCCCATTTACTGGCCCAATTAGGGTTTGCAGCCGTGGGTGGTGATTTAAAATGAAATAGCCTCACTCTCATGCTCCTGGATTTGGCTCTGAAATAAAGTGAGCTGCGCTCTCTCCCCCTCCCCTTTCACGAGTTCATGAATAATGAGGTCTTTCTGCTGGAAATGGGATTATGCTTTTTCCCACCAGGGAAAACTCTTTTTGCAAAATTTCTACCATGACTAGGGTAACAGGTTTTATCCTGAGAAAAATGTTACATTTTAAATGAGGGCTCTCCCGCATAGCACTTCTTACACCTGACCGTGCAGTTGCATCATCTGAGGATCGGAGTAAACTGAGGATGCAAGGGGGCAGGGCTGGACCTGAGATCCTGCAGACCGACGAGTTCCCAGGTGATGCCCGCACGGCTGGTCTGGAGACCACACTTTGAGTCGTGAGCCTCGATTAAACACCAGCTCTTGACAGTTAAAGAAAAATTGGCAGATAGGTCCAGGAGGATGACAGAACGTTCTGAGTGGGGGCAGTGTGAGGCTTGTGGCAATCTGTCATCCTGGGGCTGCCCACAGACCTTTCTGTGTGAGGGACGTGATGGCCTGAGCCCGTCTGTAGCCTTGCAGGCCGTCAGGCAGCAGGAGGACCAGCGCTTGTGGCCACTTACCTGTGAGAAGCAATCTAACAGGACGGCCCGAGACAGATGGCTGCACCCCCTGACTGGGCACTGAAGGGACAAGCCAGCTCCAGAGAGGCGGCAGGTGGGACCGTGTTGGACTCTGCGCTGGTTGCTGGCTCCCTGGGTTTGGTTTGAGCGGACAGTCGCACAGGAGCAGCAGCCCCTCCGAAGGGCTTTGGCATAACTTTACAGGTGCTCAACTCTGCAGGGAGGGCAGGAGGCCTGGCCTGCGCCCTCCCAGCATGGGAGGCTTTTGCTGGGGATTGAAGAGCAGTTGGTGCTGTCTTATCTTGAAACCATTGTTTCTGCAGGTCTGCTGGTACCAGGGAAGGAAGTGGGAGGTGGTATTGGGCCCTGTGGGAAGTGAGCACAGCATTTCAAACTGGTGATGCCAAGGAAGGTGCAGGGCCCAGGCCACCCGCTGTTCTGTGCTGGGGGTGGGGTTTGGCTACCAGTCTGCAAGTACGGTGCTGTCTTTATATTGCTTACTGAACCAGCTTAATTAACAGAAAGTATTGAAGTGATAAATTATCATCCCAGCAAAAGACCCTAAAAGGTAAAGAAAAATGCAAGACTCTTTAATTCCATTACCCAGATATAACCATTGTGAGAGCATTTAGTCATATTTCTAGTTTTTAATTCCCTTCTGTATCTGTCTTTAATTGATTTCTTATTTGTTAAAAAATAGGTTACTTGATGTGATGTTAAAGTTAGTTAACACAGAATCACCCTGATGGAGGGTGTTAAAGTAAATATGTGCTATTCATAATTTTTCAAAAGTAGAAGAATGCCAAACTATGGAAGTCTTTTGGGAAAATTGAAATAAATCACTGCTTACACTCTCGGTGCAGAAGTCCAGAGATCCTGACTAAATTTTAAATCCCAAGTTTACTGGGGATTTGCATTTGAATATCGTTGCGCTAGCTGAATGAAAAGTCACACACACACACACACACACACACAGACTATTTTGATTGTATAGGGTTTCAACACTTTTTTTTTGGTTCTTTCACCACATCCCTCTAGGAAGAATGTAACTTTGTCTTGTTTATAGATGAGGACAGGAGAGCTGATTCAATGATTTAAAGACTAATTTGAGGCCCTAGTCCAGACCTTTGGATTTGTCTTTACAGCAAGAAGTCATAGAAGTAATAAGATTTGGGATGAGAGAAAGGTCACCTGCCTCAGTTAGGCAGGCAGACCTGTGTAGACTGATTCATTTATATAGTGCTAAATAAATCGCCCTGAAACTTTGTAGAATAAAACCACTGCCATCTTATTATGCTTACAGATTCTCTGATTTGGCAATTCAGAGGCTAGACTCACAGCGCCTACGGGTACACTCTCCTTGTGGTTTGAGCTTCCTCCAGAATGGTGGCTGGCTTCCAAGAGGGGGGGTTCCGTGAGATTAAGAGGAAACTGTGTGGACTTCTTAATAATCTAGCTTCAGAAGTCGGACAGCATCACTTCTGGCCCCCTCTATTACTCAAAGCCATCATGAGTCTGCCCAGACTCAAGGGGATGGGACATAGACCCTACCTCCTAATAGAAGGAACCAGAATTTATAGTCGATTAAAAAAAACCACATAAACTATTTAGCCCACACTACACTGTGGTACTGATTTAATAGAAAATTAACTTGAGTAGTAGTCAACAAAGCTGTATTAAAAAATAAGTTCATTGTAAGTGGGGGAAAAAAGGGTGAGCTGTATATATTGTAAAGAATTAATGAAAATAATTGAAATGAGTAGAAAAATCGAAATTAACCTAAGTACCTGGCAATTGGGGAGTGGCTTAAACAAAGTAAAAAATATTTATATTAGGAATACTGTGCAGCCTTTAAAAAGAACAAGGTTGGGGGAAGGATGTAGCTCAGTGATAGAGTGCATGCTTAGCATACATGAGGTCCTGGGTTCAGTCCTCCGTTTAAAAAAAAAAAAAAACAAGAACAAGTTAGCTCTATCTCTATATATACTGACATGGGAATATGTCCCATCTATTATGTGAAAATTATTTACAGAAAAACATACTCACTGATCCATTAATGTTTTATTTTAATGTGACATATATACATACAAATTTAGAGAGCACTCTTACGGGAGTTGCGTGAAACTGTTAATGGGGGTTTCTAACGCGGATGAGAGGAGAGCTTGGGTGGGTGTTAGTATGAACGAGAACTCACATGTTACTCTCTATAGTTCTATGCTGTTTAAATTTTTTAAGAAATTACATATTCCTGTATTGCTTTTAGGAGTTGTTGTGTGAGACTTTAACTTTTAAACTCTATCAAAGTTCATTTGGTAATCTGCTGTAAGTCAGGAGAGGGAATGGCTTTCTTTCTGGGTCTGTTACTGCATCTTACCTTCCTTGTATTTTATTATATGTAGAACTCCAGCAGGTGTGGAGTTTGCACAAGTCAGCACGAGTCTGCTTGGCCTGCACCGTAGTTACCAGAAATGTTTAAGACCAGTCTTTTTGTTGTCAATTTTTGCCTTGTTTCTCTTTACTGAGAAGCCTCCCTCTCGGTGACAGGGCAGTTCCTGAGATGTGTGGTGATTCCAAGTGACCTTTGTGTAATGGCTTTAGTAGAAATTAAGAGTGGACATACTCATGTTGGCTTGAAACGTTTCAGCTTCTATTATCTCCCCAATGGAATTAACTCTATCCCTATAATCAAATTGGGGAAATTCAGGAGAATTAGAAAAGATTATGGCTTTAATAAGGTTTAAAACAATCTATATCTGAGCTAATATTCTGGAGTGGGTGTTTTCGGAGCATCCCATACCTCTCAAGAGAACGAGGTAGAAGCTAGGATGGAGATCCGGGTCTGTATTTTTAAAGGTATCAGCCCTCTACTTATTTCCTGGGTTGTACAGCAACCTAGTTATATCTCAACGATGTTATTTCAAAGAGTATCATAATGAAAACTAGTAGGAGTGACTTACCCTGTGCCAGGAGCTGTGCTGTCCTCTGGCCTGGCAGTGAACTAGATGGGTACTTCCTGTCCTTACGGCATTTACCATCTACTGACAGAGACATCGAGAAAGTGATTAGGAGGGCCTGGCTCACAACACTTTTGTAAGAGACAGTGGGCTGAATGTTGTGTTCACCTCTTTGATCCATCGTGCTCAGTGCCCTTGGAGGCCAACCGCTATGGACAACATATGGGCTCCCTTGCCCTCTGGCTTTGTGGAGATAAGTTAGTGTATTTATCTGCCTTGCGCTCTCTCCTCCCCCAGGCTGTGGGTTGGGGGTGGTGCTGGGCTCCTCTGCTGAGAGCCACCGTTCCTATTGGGTGGCCCTCCTCCCGCTCCTGTTCTTGCAGCTGAATTCTTGCTGCAACTACTCCCTCTTCTTGTCCCTTCAGACCTAGGGGAGGTGATGGGCCTCTGCTGTTGCTAGCTCCCAGGTACCCCATGATCCTTGATAATTTCCCATATCTTGTCTATGCCTTTGCCAGTAGTGCTTTCATTAAACTCTTTTTAACCCCCTGTTTGAGTACCATGCCTTCCTTTCTGTTCCCTGACTAATGAGATAATATCTCTCTTGACAAATGAGGAAGTTGGAACTTAGAGATCAGAGAATATCAGAACTGAGATTAGAATCCAGCCTATCTTATGTCAAAGCCTAATTCTTAAACTCAGTGGTTTACTATTTGCCTTTAGTGACTGGGAGAGTCTTTTTTTTTTTTAATTCTTATTTTTTATTGAAGTGTAGTAGATTTAAAGTGTTAGTTGCAGATGTACAGCAAAGTGATTCAGTTATACAGATACGCATATTTATGTATGTGTGTATATGTATTTTTTTTCAGATTCTTTTCCATTACAACTCATTACAAGAAGTCAAATATAGTTCCTATATTCAACTGCTGTACAACTATATTCCTGTGCTATACAATAGGTGGCTGGGAGATTTTCACTGTCATCTTCAAATTGAGAAGAAACTCAAGGGAAACAAGTTTCTTACCTGTTAGATCTAACTACAGAGTTATGAGGTTAAAAATCTAGTTCTTATATATTTAAATAAATGACATCTTTCAAATTGACTCCAAAAGTTCAATTTTTCATTACTTTCCTTTGGAATGCCATTAGAATCATTTTATCATCTAGGAAGGAAAAATAATTAATAGAAGCAATAAACCTTCAGTTTGCCACCTTATTTCCTTGGCTTGACTCAAGTTGACTACAGGTGGTTGGCAAACATCTTTAAGGACCAAATTTCAGGACATGTCAAAGAAATACGTAATTGAGTTGAAGGACACTCCAAAAGAGGCATGTAAAATGTGCTCAGTAGTTGGAGTGAACATAGAACTTCTCGGGTTGACTATTTTGAAGGACAGAATATTTATTCTGTGTGTGATCTCTTGATTTATAAGTGCCAGAACTTAATCGCATTACCTGAGTCTCATCTGAGTGGGTCCTGACTCTATTCATTTTCGTGACTTGAAGAGGACCTCGGGGCTGACTCGGGTGACCAGACTCCAGGGCATGCCACACTTTATTGCCTTACAACCAGAGCTGTCTGTGAGACAACACAGCCTAATGGTTAAGAGCCAGACTCATTGGTGCCAATCCAGGCTCCAAGAACTACCACTCTGTCTATGCCTTGGTTTTCTCATTGGTAACTGGAAATGATAGTCCCTACCTCCCACGGCTTTTGTGAAGATTAAATTAATTCTGTAAAGCACTTGGGGGTGATGTCTAGTACAATGATATGAGCTCAGTCGCGGTTAGTATGTTTTTATCCCTGTGAGCATCACCATCATCTTCACATCCTGGGACTCCCATTGATTCTTCCTCCCTGTCTGTGATCCATCATTCCCCTGTGTGTCTTGGTCATCACATTTCAGGGAACTTTTTTCCCTGGAAAGAATGTGGAAATTAACTCCTGAAGTACCTACTTTTGAAGAGGTTGTGTCCAAGTCATGGAGTATGAGGAAAAGAGCCAAAGGAAGGAGAAGGGATTAAAGCCCTGGTGGGAAAGGAGCTTGCTGGGAGGAGAAGGTGCTGCTCTAAAAATGCTGTGTCTTCCAAAGCCAATACTGAGGATCTGGTGGGTCTCAGATACACGTCTGGGCTGGTTTCTCCTGGTTCTGTTGTTAACTAGCTAGACACCCTTTGCCTTTCAGGCACTACCTTTTGTGCCTCTGTGTCTTCACTTGCAAAATGTTGTTCCTGCTTGTTGTTTCCCTGCCTTCTGGTTAACTTGGTCACATTGCTGCAGACAAGCATCCCTCTTGCACCTCACTCAAGAAAGCAAGAAAGAGATCCCCATGTGTCCTAAAGACAGAGGGCATTCAAAGCCCGAGTTTTGCTGAGTAGGAGTTGCTCCAGGATGGTACACATGGCATGAAGTTCAGGCATATGTGGAGTAGGGAAATGGTACTGAGCTCTCCTGGCATTAACTCCAGGAATCAGGAAGAGCTGTTTTGCCCATGAAATGGGGAGCAGAAAAACCCTACCCTTTGGCTAGGGAATTGTCCATGGGAGGAAGGAAAGGAACTGGCAAAAAAAAAAAAAAAAAAAAACAAAAAAAACTGGGATCCAAAGCCTGCATTACTCAGTAGATGAGGTTGAATTCTTGTCTGCGTGATCTGAGCCCCTCCAGCTGAAACATTAACACACAGTTGGCTAAAGCCAATGGAGAAGATTAAGGGAGCTATTAAAAAGGGACTGGGCTGTAAGACCTTCTTTGATCTACTCTGTTTCTCAGATTTTCAGTAGGAGATGTTGTAATTGTCTTCTTCCCACCCTTCCAGTTAAAAATAAAAACCCATGGTATGATTTATTTATTTATTTATTTTTAACATTTTTTTATTGATTTATAATCATTTTACAATGTTGTATCAAATTCCAGTGTAGACCACAATTTTTCAGTTATAGATGAACATATATATATATTCATTGTCACATGTTTTTCTCCGTGAGCTACCATAAGATCTTGTATATATTTCCCTGTGCTATACAGTATAATCTTGTTTATCTATTCTACAATTTTGAAGTCCCAGTCTCTTCCTACCCACCCTCCACCCCCTGGGCAACCACAAGTTTGTATTCTATGTCTATGAGTCTATTTCTGTTTTGTATTTATGCTTTGTTTGTGTTTTTTTTTTTAAGATTCCACATATGAGTGATCTTATATGGTATTTTTCTTTCTCTTTCTGGCTTACTTCACTTAGTATGACATTCTCCAGGAGCATCCATGTTGCTGCAAATGGCATTATGTTGTCAGTTTTTATGGCTGAGTAGTATTCCATTGTATAAATATACCACATCTTCTTTATCCAATCATCTGTTGATGGACATTTAGGCTGTCTCCATGTCTTGGCTATTGTAAATAGTGCTGCTATGAACATTGGGGTGCAGGTGTCATCCTGAAGTAGGGTTCCTTCTGGATATATGCCCAGGAGCGGGATTCCTGGGTCATACGGTAAGTCTATTCCTAGTCTTTTGAGGAATCTCCATACTGTTTTCCACAGTGGCTGCACCAAACTGCATTCCCACCAGCAGTGTAGGAGGGTTCCCCTTTCTCCAAAGCCTTCCTTAACTTCCAACAGTCTGATTTCTTTTCCTTGAATGAAAATGGTACAACAGTAAAACTGGGTTATAACATTGATAGTCTTTGTCATGGTACAGGCTTATGGGTTGACCGAACCCGCCGAAGAGCTCTAGTATTGAACACGTAAGCTGTGTGCACACTGTGTGTGCAGTAGGGAGGGGAAGGGAGATGAGTCCTTTGTCACACAAAGTGCACTGACTGTGTGGTGCAGTTTTAGAGCCACAGGGTGGGTATGAAAAGGCACCTGGCCACTCATGCTACCTTCTTTCACGATGAAGAGTTTCAACGGGGAGTGTGTGTAAACATCTCCCTACCTGAGTCACTGCTCAGCTGTAGCCGATTGTTGTCTGACAATATGCTAACAGAACTAAAGACCAAATTCATTCTGCTTTAAACAGTGGAAGCCTAAATACACCATATCCTGGTTGCCCACTTTTTCTGGAAAGTTGTACCGTGGGAGTGCCACCGTGGATAGTGAGAAAACATCCCCAAGTTAATAATTTCTAGTTTTAAATCACCTGCTGACTACAGAACCTTATTTCAATATAATAGTTACGTGACTGGAAGCAAAGGTTTTTATGGTAAATGAACTTTAAAGTTCAGCTTTGTCCCAGGGGACAGAACCGTATGTGGAAGAGCATGAGTTCTGGAACCCACATACCTGAGTCCAGCCTGCCTGGCCCCAGGGCTGTGGGCGAGTCCTTGGCTCCCTGAGACATATTTTCCCACGTGTAAATTAGGTCATCTGTCTAGCTGGTTGCTGGAAAGATCAGTAATTACGTGTCAGACCACTAGCACAAAGCCTGGTGAATTAACACATGGCACCTGCTGTGGGACACAGCATCCCGCATCTGAAATACACCCAGGTATTGGTCACAGAGCAGGGAATCAGCTGTAGACTTCATGGCTGAAGTTTTAGCACATTTATTGGGCCAATTCAGTTTTATGAGATTCATGTATAAAATTTTAATACTTTCTTGACACTTTTTAAAAAAATTTTAAGGTCATTTTGGTGCTTTTTTCCCTTATATTGATTTTTTAAATATAGGTATGGGGTTGAATATAAAATCCACAGACAGATGTAAACAAATGAGAAAGGAGGCTCTTCCTTGCAGTAGAAGACCTCAAAATAGAAGGAATGATAGAGTTAGAAAATCTTCGATGGATGCTAACTTTAGTGGCGGAAGTTTTATGAGGAAAAGGATATTCACATAGTCACAAAGTGTCTCCCTCCTGTCAAGTCACTTACTTATTACAAAGGAAAAAATAGCGTTTAGTGGTGAAACCTGGCATAACGTCGTCTTAACCAGTGAAGTTAACGTTACCCGTATTAAGTCAAGCCAACCTCACATGCCTCCTGATTTGAGTCTGTGAAAAGCCTACAGCTTGAGTTTTGTTATGTATTTAAGTGCAGAAGGTGCATAAGCCAGGCTGAATCATGAGAAAACGTCAGACAAAGCTAAATGGGTGGACATTCCACAGAATTAAAGGTCTGTAATCCTTGAAAACGTAATATCAACAGACAAGGGCTGATAACAGTTGGAGATTAAAGAAAGCAAGTGAGACAAGGCAGTGAAATGCATGGAACGTAGGGAAAGCTATAAAGGACATTATTGGAACAAGCGGTGAGACTTGAATATAGACCGTGGATCGGACAGTAGTGTTGTATCAATGTTAAATTTCCTGATTGGGATAATTACACTGAGTTCATGTAATCACATGCCCTTGTTCTTAAGAAATACACACAAACTAGAATATACTGAGAAGGAAAGTGGAGACACTGTAGTCCTAGGCTAGAAGAGTTCACATTCAGCATTATGTCCTCTCCTGTCTGGTCTGCTTTACTCTTGTCCCACTGTGAAGTCGGGAGAGGTATGCAGAATGCTGACAGTAAGGAAAAGATGTTTTCCTTGAGCAGAGGTGAAATACGATGTAAGTTGTGAACGTCTCATCATTACCTTTGGTTGGATGAGTAACCATGTGTAAAGAATTAGTGAGAACTCTAGGAGCAATGTTTGAGACCTGGGTGTGATGGTTATGGATCTGTCTATGAAGTATGTTATTTAGGTCTTTTTTTTTTTTCCACCGCCTGCAAGTGGATAGAAATAGAATCACATTTTAAATTTTTGAAAGTATTTTTGATAAATTAAGCTCAGGGGAAGACAGAGTTAGAAGTACTCCCATTTGGCAAGTGAGGCAGTAAAACCCAGAGAGGATTAAGTGATGCGCTCAAGGTGGTTTCTCCCAGACCTTGAACCGTCATCTTTGTGGCTTCCTGGAATTGTGTTCTTTCACGGACCAATCAGTTCTATGTTCTCTCTGGAAATAAAAGAAAGTATAAATAGAAGAAATATGAGAAAGAAAACATAGCTTCTCTTGTATAGTTTAGCAGTAGCTTTCTCTGGAAAAGAAAATGAGACCAGAGAGATGCTCGTATGAAATTCTTCCTATTCTGAAATTCTGTGGTTCCATGAAATTGGTTAAAGAGGCTAAATTCGATTTGAGATCTGTTTCTGGTGAGCCCTGGGGATATTCCTGAATTCATCACAGTGAGGCTTAAGGGGTCGGGTGTCTTTAGGACTCTCCCAGTGGTATATAAGCACTGGGATCTGCTGTTCTGTGCCTGTGTGAACTGATGGGTGAGTCCCACCAGCCCAGCTGTCTGTCTCGCTGAGGAGCAGCAGAGCAGTGGTCCAGGATGAGGTGATGGAGCTGGAATGCCAGCCTGTGTGTCTCAGCTCTGCCTCTTGCCGGCTGTGGACACTGGGCAAGGAGAATGATGAAGATGATAATCTTGATAACAGAACCTACCTCGTAGGGTTGTGAAGATGAAATGAGTTAACATTTGCAGAGAAGTTGGAACTATGCGTGGTACATGGAAAGTGCTGTATAAGCAGTTTTTTTTTTTTGATTGTAGTAAAATATACATATACAGATCTACCGTTTTAACCATTTTTGAGTGGACAGTTCTGTGGCATTAAGTACATTCATATTGTTGTACAACCATTGCCACTGTCCATCTCCAGAACTTTTTCACGTTCCCAAAATGGCACGGCCCCCATTTAACACTAACTATGCTTTCTCCCCTCTCTGCAGGCCCTGAAAACCACCATTCTGCTTCCTGTCACTATGGGTTTTTTTGTTGTTGTTGATTGAAGTATAATCGATTTACAATGTTGTATTAGTTTCTGGTGTCCAGTATAGTGATTCAGTTATACGTATATATAAATTCTTTATTACTTTTTTTGCATTATAGGTCATTACAAGATACTGAATATAGTTCCTTCTGCTATAAAGTAGGTCCTTGTTTATCTATTTTATATATAGTAGTTTGCATCTGCTAATCTCAAACTCCTAATTTATCCCCTGCATCATCTTCCCCCCACTTTGGTAACTATGTTTGTTTTCTATGTCTGTGAGTCTGTTTCTGTTTTGTAAATAAGTTCATTTGTGTCACTATTTTAGATTGCACATATAAGTGATATCGTATGATATGTCTTCGGCTTACTTCACTTAGTGTGAGAATCCCTAGGTCCATCCACCCATGACTGTTGACTACTCTGGATACCTTGGCTCATGCCAAGTACTTATTTAGAACCGAGGAACTTTCGGGTTTATATGCTGGAACGTGTACAGAATGAGTTTGTTCTGCTTTATCTGCTAAATTGGTGGAAACCTACCTTCCAAGAGCACTGTCCAACTTGAATGTGGAACAGACTTGGAACATCCAGCTGAAAACTAGCCCATCCCTGAAAAAAGATGTGGGAAACCAGATGGAATGAGAAAGTTCTGGTTTCTCTTTGCCCCGCATTTTTTCCTCTTGATGTGCTCCCCTACTTGGTGAGCACGGTCTCAGGGATGCTGCAGGCACCGATGCGTTAAGGGGGGGTCACATCACTGTGGATCACAGCAAGGGGTGGTAATCAGGGGCAGAGCCAGACTGCGGGGATGGTGGGTGGAGTGCCTTGGACGAGATGCTCCCCAGGAATGACACCTCCCAGCTGGTTCTCTAAGCCGCCTGCACACATGCAGCCAAGCGTGAGCCGAGCTGGCATCAGCACCGGGTACACGGGACACTGGCTGCTGCCTGAGCTCTCCATGCTGTGACACCCGGTCCTGGTGGGGTGCACCCCAGTGCCAGCACAGTCCACACAGCGCATCGGCCTCGAATGCCGATTTTACTAAGTTTGGAGGCGGGAACTCCTTACATTTTAAATACTGAATCACAGATCAGTTGTGGAGTAGAATGCAAAATGGATGATTGTTTTTAAGAGTGAGACTGAAATTAGACAATTCATACTTATTGGGCTTTGAGCTGTGCGCCGACACACTTTCACCTCCAGTTGTTTCTGTGTGTTTACTCTCTTCTGCATTTAGGGTTATTTTCCTACAGAAGAACTCATTAATACGCACTGTGGGAAGCTTCAGTTTGTGTGGAGGTCCAGAGAGGGCTCAGAAAGGCAGGTTTGCCTCTCCTGAAGGCAGCTTGCCGGTTAAGAGTGGACTACTGCTAGGCTGTGCTCTCCACCTGTTGGCTGTGATCTTGGAAAAATGATTAAGCTGTCCCAAGTCTCTGTTTGCACATCTGTAAAATGGGAAGAATACCAGCGTCACAGGATTGTTGCAGGTTAAATGCGGGAACACTAGTGCTGGGAAAAACCGAGTCATGGAAATACTCTGGGGGCTGTGGAAGTGTGGCTGTCAAAGAGCCAAAGCCTCACCAGCTGTTTCTACCAGCCTCTCTGCTAGTCATCTCCTACGTCATTCTACACGCTGTGATTCGCAGGCTTCTTTGTTTTTTCTCAACTTCTTTTCTCTACTCTTTATCTCTCTCCCTACCCCTCAACCTCAAGATGCCTCTTTTTTTTCTCTCAAAGTGATGTCAAGGGGGAGGGAAGGCTGAGTTAGGAGAGGGTCTGGAGCTGCCCGAGACCGTTCCAGAGGAGCCCACCTCAGAGAGCACAAAAGTGCTGGGTGTGCTGCGCCGGGCTCTGATGGGCAGAGCGTCAGGATGGCAGTGGACGGAGCACTGGGAGAGGAGACAGGGAACCAGGGATTTTGAAGAGCAGACCTAGGGCTGTTCCTTCCACCTCCATCCCCACTCCCAATGGATGCCACTTTGCGCATGTTCCAAGAAAAAGCAGTGTTGTTGACTCTGGATACAGGTGGACTGGTAAAGTGAGAAACTTGGTTTGAGCATTTAACAGTGATGACAGTAGTTGATGTCACTGCTGTTACAACTGATGCCCACTGCACTTTCTATGGAACTGCACAGGAAGTGAAGTGGGTTGTTAGACGTGCCAGGCTACCTTTGTTGCAAGAGCTCTTGTCCACAGATGAAACTCTGCCCCGCTCCTTGACGATGAGCTGTCATCTGATTTTCCCACTGTTACCACACAACCTGTACTCCCTTCGGCTGCCCTCCTGAGGGACAGCTGTACAACATCCGGGACCGTCTCCCTGTTCCAGAAGTTGAGACTTATGGAACGGTGCGGAGGGGAGGAGGGGAGACCTTGAGGGCTGAGGGATGGGACAGGAGACAAAGCACAGAGGTGCATCTTGAAGTGCACGTGCAACTTTCTCATCTTTCTTGTCCTCTCTGGCTGCATTTCTCAGCTTTCTCCCCCCTCCTCCAACACCTGCCTTCAAACTCTCTTAATCTAGAAAACTGGCTCCAATTAATCCTGTCATTGAATAATCTCTTCTCTTCCCACTGGCTTTTCTGCTCTTTGTCCTATTGTTAGTTTGTCTTTTCTTCAGAGATTCTCCAGACTTTTCTCCAATGTTAAATGTGTTTTCTGTTAGACTGTAGACTGTGAGGGGCACGGAGTCCCTTCTCCCACCTCATCTCATCCCTTCTCTCCACCCTTGATATGTACTGTGACAACTTAACCGCTAGTTAGAGACTTTGCCACTTACTAGAAGAAACACATTCTGTTGTTGTTGTATTTATTGGTCTTAATTATAAGCCACTTGGAAGGCATTTTAGGACTCTGCATGTCCATAATTCTCTGCCAGCATTTTGCACCTAGTGGACCTGTCGTAAGAATAAATTTCCATCCTCACTTAGCTTCATAAATGTGGATATTTTCTGCACAAATGCTAGCAGGGCTCTCATGTCTGGAGTAGAAACAATGACTTAATTCTGAAAGTGTATTCGAATCCTCTAAGGAACCTGTGCTGACACACAATTTGGCTATCTCCTCTGATCTGCAGGAGACCAGGCTGCACAGGGGTTTACGTATAGTACCATGGCACAGTCGCCAGCCAGAAAAGAAATGCCGGAAGGAGATCAGTTATTAATTGAAGTCTGAAGCAGAAGAATGTGAATTGTATTTAAGGTGGTTGCTCTCCTGGCTGCTGTATAAAGTTTTTTGAGCTTTGGACCAAAGAATTTTAATTTCTGAAGACTTTGGTGTCTTTCATTGTGTTTCTCAGAACATCCATTTTTCTCAACTTGGGATCTTGTCCTTTCTGTGAGCATGTTAGAACAAAAAGTGCACAACAAGCCAAAACCAAAATGTTTTCAGCTTTGTTGCCCAAGTGGGGTAAATTCTTTCCCACAAGAGCGCCGTTCCCAGGGTATTTTCTACACTTTCCAAGTAGTTTACAAAATCGTGGTTTGTATACATTCTCCTCAGCCTGCAAACACGACTTTAGCTTCACCCACTGTTGCCAACTCAACTCCCTTCCCACATCGGCCATTCCATTTCCTCCTACTGCTCCCTGTATTGTTGACCTTAAAGAATAAAAATATGTTTGCCTTTATATAATAGGGTACCTCCGAAAGTTCAGTAAAAACTAAACCAAAGCCAAGAGTTGGATTGAAATACAAACCAGCTCTGTCATCTACTAGCCTGGGATCTTGAGCAAAGCACTTACTGCATCTTAGTTTTAGTTAAGTGGATGTAATAACACTGGCCCTCTATCTGATGGAGCTGTGACAGTCATATGAGCTAACTGAAGTGGTAGCACTTGATATATAAATACAGATGACTTCTGTGAAACCAAAGAGCGCAACATATTTGGTAGAAGTCCTGTTCTTTGATGCTGGCGTCCTCCAGTCTCCCACAAACCCTAAATGTGCGAGTGGACACTGGTTTTCATGTCCTGCTTAAAAGCCAGAGAAGCTCCCTGTTCATTAAAACTAGCCTGAACTGCTTTTGTCCAGAATTAACTTGGACTGTATTCTCTCTCCTTGACTGTATTGCCAACATACCTCCATTTGCATAGTATGATCCATCTGAGAGCTGAATTTCTGGCACTCTTTAAAAATCGACTGTCCTGAATCATGTGTTAATTCACAGTCACTAACAAACAGCATATGCTTGCATTAATAGGACCCTTCTGTTCTATGTCCTCGCCTTTAATTGAGTCTGTTTTATTACACTTCTCTTCTAAATGTTTAGGTTGAGGTTTAACGCCGGCTCCTTTGTGTATCCCTGCGACAGTGGGACGCCTTCGTGTTGTTCCCCTTGAATTATACAAACCTGTCTTTCTGGAAATCGGCACATCGGGTGACTTTCTGGTGCTGTGCCACGTGCAGTTTCCACCTCCAACATCTGAAGTCACAAAATGAGTTGGCTGCTCTTTGTTGGCTTCCTTTTTCTTCCCCCGTACCGTGCTCTTCTTCATCCTGTTCGTTCTGTTGCCAAATTGTGTGCTTGCAAAGCACACCCGTGTTTTTCTTCTCCTTAAGACTTGTCAGGTTTCGTATCGCATAGGCTCGCCTTCTCTTCTTCCTCCAGGTTAGGTCCCCTTCTGTTCGTTCCCTTTCATTTACCTCTTCCCCCCATTCTCTCTCAGTAGCTGACCATACCCAAGCTAGATGGGCAATTAGACCTTCCAACAGAATATCGTGCCCTTGGTTGTCTTCCTCTCTGCTGTCTTTGAACTTGTGTGTGTGGGTTTTACACAGTAAAGCTGACTGAATATTTATCATAAATTTTCAATGTCTGTGATCATTTTCCAGAAGTTTAAATGGGTCATAGGTGCATGAGAGGCATGTTTCTTCAGTGGATTTGGCATTAAGATTTATTCCCTGTCATGTTTTAAATTTTTTTCTGTAACTGAATATTAAAACACACTTAATCCTTTGTTACTTCTGATCTAGATAATTAAATCTATACATGTCAATGGTGTGGAGCCATGGGAAAATGTCTAAGAGTCAAAAAAGTTAAGAAACAACAAATTTCTTCTGTGTAGACATAGTAAACAAACTTTTGGTTACCAGGGGGAAAGAGGTTGGGAAGGGATAAATTGGGAGTTCAAGATTTGCTAATATTAACTATTGTATATAAAATAGGTAAACGACAAGCTTCTTCTGTATAGCACAGGGAACTATATTCACTATCTTGTAGAAACCTATAATGGAAAAGAATATGAAAACGAATTTATCTATGTATATTATGACTGAAACATTATGCTGGACACCAGAAATTGACACAACATTGTAAACTGACTATACTACAATAATAATAATTTTTAAAAAGTTAAGGGAACACCCCCAAAGCCCTCCTTTTGGAAACAAATGCTCTAACATGTTAGTATTTCCTTTTAGGCTTTTTTCTTTTTGATTATAGTGCATATAGTAACATCTTATATAATCATTATAGCAGTATATACACACAAATACATATATACACTATGTGTACGTGTGTGTACAATTAAAATTGTGGTGCTTTTTAAAACTTATATGGCTTCAAATACATTCAATTTGCAAGTTACCTGGGAGATAGATGCTACAGCTGCAGAGTGAGGGGAAGATTGAGTGTAATCAATTATCCGTGAAAGACGAGCTGATGATCTGTTGTCTTTATCATTCATGTCTCTAAGTTTTTTTAATCTTATAACTTATTTAATAATTGATTATATTTGAATATAGCTTAAATAATTTGAAATATCTGTGACTTTAAAATATTAAAAAAAAATACTACACCAGCTTCATGAGGGTAGGTGGAATTACTCTCTTTGTACAGCTGAGGCAACTGAGTGTCGAGTTAGCTCTTTGGTAACCGGGTGTGACAGTGTTACAGGCGCCCAAAGCCACTGCTCTTTCCTGTCAGCCGCACCCCTTTTTAAATCACGCTTCTTTGTCAGCGTAGGCAGAAATTCACTCTTTGCAGGAGAAGAAGAGTGGAATGGAGGAGGGTGCCTCAGATGGGAAAAAGAGGTAGATTTTCTCAAATGTGTTCTCAGCATTTATTGGCCACATGACTTGGCTTATGATGTGATGTATCTTGTAAGTAGCGTCGTTTAGTTTTGTGTGTTTTTATTTTGGCCTTGTACGTCTTGCATTCCTGATGCAGTCTAACGTCACAGTGCTGAATGTTATCTTGATTTTTTTTTCCTTTGTTGGACTACTTTTGAGGTTTGTGCATTTCTGAGAAATAAGCCTATAATTTTACTGTCTGTACTTTCTCAAGAGAATAGCATTAATTGACATGGTTTCCAGCAGGAAAAAGAAAGCCACGTTGATTTATCTGCATTAGTGAGAGATCAGTAACACCATTAACAACACCCTCAGGAGGGCCTGACCACCACCAGCCCAGTCATCGAACATTTTTATGCAGGGAAGCAGCGGCACTCCAGTAAAGCAGAAAGATCAGAACTGGGGAATCAGAGTGGTTTCAGATACCAGTTCTGCCACTGAACTTTCATGAGGATCGTTAGAATTACCTAAACCTAAATGACCCAGCCTCTGTGGGTTTGTTTCCCACCAGCATAGTAGAGATTCAAATCCGTATCTTAAAGGGGGATAAACGATAATATATGTAGAGTATCTGGCACATGGCAACTGCTCATTATGTGTTAATCCCTTCTGTCTGCTACTTTTCACACGTGTATCACGAAGGGCTCATACGGATGAGAGAAATAGAACCCATGCACTTGAAACATGGGAAAAAGCCCTGCTCGCAACCAACAGGCTGTTTTGTTTTCTTGCACTTACTTTTGAACCATTTGTGATTTATTGTTTTTCTCCTAATGGTCAAGGAAACCTTAGGCCAAGCCTCCCCATTCTAAGTCTTCTAAGACCCCTAGCTTTGTGGAGATACCCTCTCATATTCTGGGTTATTTGGAGTCGTTTTTTGAGAGGATAGGGGCAGTGACTTGTTACTCCTTGAGAGCAGCCCAAGGAACTGTCATTACATAACCTGCTAAGTCTGTTTAATAGTTGCAAACTATCATCGTTCCCACGGGGTATTTAAGTTTAGGTAATCATCTATGTCCTTAAAATATTCATTAGATGTAGAAAACAGGGAGGAATCATTTTAGGGCTGGTTCTTAAAAATTTGGAGCATTTTTGCACTGACCATCTTAAGCATAAAAAGTTCACATTCAATTGAGATGAGTTTAATTCCTTTCCCTCCCTTTAAAATTAGTAGAAGCTTATCCAGACTAAAGATTTTACAATTCCTTCTGTAATTTTAACTGTTGGGGTTAAAAATTCTTAAATTGGTCTTGGAAACTTGATACTCCATTCTTCCTCACTGAGATCTGTGTGGGGGTGACGAAGTGTGTAGGAGAAGGCAGTGAACAAATGGAATTTTCCCTGTGCCTACTTAGTAGCAAAAGAGGTGTTTTTTCCCCCCAAATGTTTTTGCAATTATAATTAAGAAATCCCAAATCTAAGAATCATTGCTTTTAATTCTTCTCCCAAATTGAGCAAAGTCCTAGATAGGCCCTTCCCTCCCCTCCAAGACTACAGGTTGGTCCACCTCTGTATGTGGAACTTAACATCTTCATGGTCTGCTTTGAGTTTCTAGATTACTTAAAAACAAAAACAAAACAATCTTGTTCAAGTTTGCACAGTGGACCAAAAGTAATTTTACTCCCATGTGCAAGTTTTAGAAATGAGATCCTGTTCTAAAAAGGTGTCCTGGGTTTTGAGATCTAGGCTTGCTAGAAACAGGTGGCATCTTAGGTGCTCAAGTTTGATCACATTCTTGGGGGAAAAAAAGTTTGGGACCTTTTGTATCAAAGTAGGATCAAAGAACTCTTTTTCATATGTCGATCTTAAAGCTATGTACATTTAAAAACATAGTTGCAGGAAGGGATCAACTTTCCCAAAGCCTCAAATGTTTCTCATTTTTCTGAGTAATTCTAACAAAGAAACTAACTGTTCTGGGCCTTACTGGAAACATGACATCAGTAGCCAGAGACTCTAACTCTTGTAAGGAAATGTGTAGTTTGTTGGTTACCCTTCTTTGCCTTCCTAGGAAATTCGTCTAATGCTGAACTTGAAGATTTAGGGCTTTGTCTGATTAGAGGAGGTGGCCACAGTCCTTTCAGCCATGTGTAACCTGAATATCCCCTAAAGTTGTGTGTTGATTTTTAACAGAGTTCTTAGAAATGTATGATGGAGGAGAAGTTCCAGGAAAGGTGTGGAGGGCAGGCTTCAAATACAGTTCACCTTCCCTGGGGATCTGGACAGTGTGGCTGTTACCATCAGGGCTTGGACTGGTAGGACCAGACTTGTGGAGGACATAGCATCTCTGCCCTTCAGTAAGCGCAAGGCTGAGCACACCAGTTAGCAGACTTTACTGCACACCTACCGTTCACCTGGCACTTGGTAGGGATGTGGAGATGGATGAGATGTGAGCCCCTGCACTCTGCGTCTCATAATTGTCACGGCTTCATGTAACCTTCGGTGTTCTAACAGATGGGGTGGCCATATCTATTATTGACTCAGATTCTTTTGGGTGCCTGGGAATATGTATCAGGTTGCTAGTAACTTCAACCCCAGGTCTGCCTATTTTTCAAAAGAAAATTCAGTTTAGGGAAGTCTGATCATGTGGTCCTTTTAAAGCATAAGATTAAATAGCTGTGAAATACTTCAGGAAGCTGGTATGAAGCCAAAATATATCACGGGTCAGTTGACTCAGTATCAGCTTACTGGAAATCTTGGACTTGGGGTTCTCTCATTTTTAATTCCCGCCCTTGTACCCTGCCCCAGTTTTAGGGTCTCAGAATCAATTCACTTCCTTGGGGGTATACATCCTATATCAGATATCCTATATCTGCTAGCCATCCTATATGTTCTGAGAGTCTGGAGATAGCCAGACTCCCAGGTGTACTGGGAGGTGTACTCTCCCAGGTAAAGGGCAGTCTGAACTCTCCCAGGATGGTTCAGTACATGTTTGAATTGAATGACATACCTGAGGATATTCAGGATTCCTTACAGCAGTTTTAAGTCACACCGAATAACAATGTGTACATAAAATGCTCAGCTGTGGTATGTTTCTATGAACTGATGACTCCTATCATATTCTTAATCCACTTTTCCTTTAATTTTTATAAAATGGAGATTCCCAACCCTGGTTTTGTGATTCCTGCCCACCCTCCTTCCAGGATATCCCCATTTACCTAAGCATCCTGTAATTATGCCAAAGTTTTAATTGTTTAAGTCTAATGAAAACTTCATGTGGGACTTTGTGTGTCATACTTGTCACTTGTGTCCAGTCCCTAGGAGAGACTGGCACAAAGCAGCCCCTCTAATATTTGTTGAACGAATGGATATATTTTAATACAAAGGAGATGGTGGCCTTGGTGTGAGTGTGTGAAGGGAGCAAGTAGAGTGGCCCAGGGGACCAAGCGACCATACCAACTCCTTAATGTACAAGGTTGGTCTCGGGCTATTTTTACAGTGGATTTCTTGGATGTTCTTTGAGAAATGAACTCCCTAAGGTTCCTCCTGTCTCTAATTTTATAATTCTATTTCAAAACCTTTCCTACCAACTCATTCTGTTGCTTAAACCTCTGAATAAGCCCTG
Organism: Camelus dromedarius; assembly: GCF_036321535.1. Classification (NCBI taxonomy): domain Eukaryota; kingdom Metazoa; phylum Chordata; class Mammalia; order Artiodactyla; family Camelidae; genus Camelus; species Camelus dromedarius. Next base: position 50,551,674 of record NC_087438.1, read on the forward strand.
TGTTGTGATTTCCCTAGAATGTTCTTGCCTGACCGTCTTTAGCCAACGTCAGCTGACATTACAAAGGGAATTCGTGCGTTGCTCAGACTTTAGGAAGTTGTTCCCCACAATGTTCTCCTATTTCTTAAGTTTCAAGGCAGCAAGTAAAGATGGACTTTAGAAGAAGTCTCAGTTAATCAGTCTGCTTTAAAATAAAAGCAATTCCAAAGGCAGTCTTAAGCGATCTTCCGTTGGGTTTACTGGTGGTGAGCGCCTTTCGTGGCTCACTCAGATGTAGCAGTAGTGTGGCTCTGGGCAAAGAGTGGGGATTGAGGTGCTGAGGGACCTCAGACTCAGCCTTGGCTCTGCTGTTGACCCAGCGAGTAACCAGAGGTGGTCCCTTTCCCTTGCATGACTCCATCTCCTGGTTTGTAAGACAGAGATAATGCCTGTCTTTCGGGGAGATTATGAAAACCACACAATAACATGGAAAAGTGCTTTATAGAGGGCAGAGTCAGGCTTAAGCGAGTTGTTTTTTCTGCTGCATGATGGCTCTTTAAATGGCAGGATTCTCATCCAAGCCAGTGGCTCTTATCAGAAGTTGCTACTTAGTAAATGTTGACTAATGCAGAAATATTTGCAGGCCACCCCTCTGGCCCAGAGGGATCTGCTTTTGTGGTGATGGAGACATTATCTCCCTTGTAATCTTGCCATATGCTTTGACGATAGGTCAGGAAGGAAGGAAGGTGAGGTTGAAGTGTGTGTGGTTGGATGGGCAGTGGCCAGGTATGTGGTCAGGAGGGAAGGAAGAGATGTATTAAAAGAAGGTGTATGAGGACAGAAAGTTTTTGTTTTGCTCACTGCCCTGTCCCTGGTGCTTTGACTCATGCCTTGTCCATAGAATCTATGAATTGAACATTAGCCAAGTGAAGTCTATGGAATGGTACTGTATTTGCTCCATCGGTGACTACACTCTTATTTTACTCAGGGTCAGTAGGCAAATGAAACTACCCCACATAGATAGTTTAAAGCCTGTTTATTAACATACCCTGATAAAAGATTATTGGTTCATCAGATATTTTTATGGAGCATACAGCCTGTGCAGGGGAGCTTGCTGGACACCATGAGGACACACATATGTCTTCTAGGAATTTACTAGTAAACTGAGCAGTATAGGAAGCACCAGGAGAAAGGACTGTAAACAGGAATCAGGGGAGACTTTGTGAAGGAAGTGGCTTTTGAGTTGAGCCTCAAAGATGGTCAGAATTCCATCAGCCATGGCCGATATGTTACAGTTGCAATTTAAAGCTTTGTGGGGGGTGTGTGTGTGTTTTAATTCAAATGTTAAATCAGATCTTCTCTTTGGACAGGGTGATGTCAGAGTTTGATACTCCTCAGTGGCTCTGGGTTGCCAGAATCTTGCATGGCTTATAGAGGCCTGGGGACCAGTGCTGCTGGCACGTCTGCCTCTTCCTGGGTGGGCTGGCTGAGGCTGGAAGGAAGCAGCAGCCAAGAGGGAAGGGTGCAGTGAGAATGCCTTCTTTTGAATGTGAGCCCAACATTCACACTGACAAGTTGGGGAGGGTAGAATGAGCAAGTGGACTCCACTGGGAGTTTTGTATTGCTTTCAGGCTTTTAACATGTCTGAAGATACCATAAAAATGGGAGGTTGTCTTTAGACTGAAATTCCAATGAGAAATTGGTAGTCATGGGGTGTCCTGGAGATTAACTGTTAGGAACAGTGGAGATGGAGGATTAGGCGATGCTATGTGGGCATGCCAGGTATGTCCTAAGAAAACCCAAGATGAGAAAATCATAACCTATGAAGTATATTCACTGTGGGGTGACTGTTAGGTCACTTAGTGAAGATTCACTAAAAGGTAATTGTTTGGCAAATATTTGAGTGCACTCTGTGCAGGGAACCACGCTAGACGTGAAGGAGACATAAAGATTAAGCAACAGACTTGTTTCCTCTAAAAAATCCCCAGTTTGGAGAGGGAGATGTGACCCAGTTACAGTGGGGGCCACCATGACGAGTGATGTGCTAAAACGTGGACCAATGTGCTGAGGGGAGGGGATGGATTCTGACTTCGAGATCCACAGAATTTTGCTTGAGGGGATGCAGAAATGTCACACACAGCTGGGAGAATGGCTTTCCAGGCAGAGAGATGGTGGAGAACAGAAGAACTCAAACTTGAAAGGGAGGGGTGTGAGCCTGGGATGTGGTGCCACAGGGAAATGGAGGCTTCATATAGTGGAGGAGAGGGAGTATGTTCTATTTTAGAACTTTGTTCTGTAGGAAATGGGGGCTCCATGAAAGCTTTGGAGAGAGACTACTGTCAGCAGGACTCTGTGTTAGGAAGATGCTTCTGGTGACAGTGAGGAGAATGGCTGGAGGAGGAGTGGTGACTAGGGGGCCGTTTGAGGGCTGTTGCAAGAATTCAAGGGGAGATATGTCAAAGGCCTGGACTCTTGGAGTGGACGTGTAGAGGAGAGTTGTTTGACAGCTTTGGTACTTGTCCTAAATCTGAGTCCTCTCTTCTAAAGTTGAGATCAGATTCAACTTGTTAAGAAAAAGAAGATGATTTTGACAAATACAAATCTTGGTTGACCCCTGTTGGTGGTCTGGGATGCCATCTCTCTGTTCTAAGGAATAAAGCCACAAGGCAAACTTGGGAGTCGTAGGATGGGGGTATGCGGAAAAGGACAGGGTATGGGAACTCCTGCTCCTTTGGCCCTCCTTTTGTTGAAGACCAGCCTGTCCCAGCACTCTTCCGGCCTCTGCTGCTGGTTCTTTTTCTTCATCATCCATTAACAAAGACATTTCCCCAAGTTCTTCTGGACCTGTTTCCTCCATCCCATCCAAATATTTCTAGCCCTGAGGTTTCTGCTCTTCACCTGGGCAAATGGCCTCTCAGCCCGTTTGCTCAAAGGTAAAGTGGGATAGACTGTGTCCCTGCCATAGAGAGTCATGAGACTTCAATGAAACACTGCATAGGAGACGCTGCCTATGGCCTTGAAGAAAAATAAGTGCTCAATAAATAAGCATCTGGTACGTATTTCCATGCTTATGGTACTGTCATTTTTACATTGATGTAAATGTAATTTTCCCTTTCTTTTGAGTTCTTTGAGGGTTTGGTATTATTTTGACTGATTGCTTGATTGGTTGGTCGGTTGGTTGGTGGGGGGAGGTAATTAGGTTTTTTTGATTTTGGAAGAGGTACTGGGACTGAACCCATGACCTTGTGGGTGCTAGGCATGCGCTCTACCACTTGAGCTATACCCTCCCCTGGTCTTATTTTTAGGTCTGAAGCATTTAGCATGGTCCTTGCCCAGTAAGAGTTTAGATTGAGATCTTAATTCCTTTTGTCTACCAAATTGATATTTTGGATGCCTCACCAGTAGGCATGAGATGGGCCTTTCTTAGGGATGGAGGGGTGACCTTCACATCCTTATCTCTTCTGCTTGGGACCAGGGTTCTCCTTTAGGAAACGCTGACTGGGGACTGACATGCCTGCCTCATGTGATCAGAGCCTTGCTGCTCGCACACATTGTCTTCATTAGACGAGTAGTCTGCCAAATGAGAAACCAAATTTGTTTTATGACCATCAGAAATAAAGTTCAGGACTGTAGAGGGAAAAGGGGTCCTTTTTATGAGCAAGGAGTATTGTCATGTAAATAGACAGCGAAGAGTTGGCTGGTGTGATCCTTGGCTGCTGTGGGGTACTTGAGGCCGCGGGCGGAGGAAGTGCAGTCAGGAAATGGGGAGGCCCCGCGTTCTCTACAGAAAGGCAGGGCTGAAGTGTGGCAGTTTATAAATCAGGCTTGTGTTGGAGTAAAAAGTGTGGGCTTGAAAACTCTGCTCACTAGCTGTTTTCATGGCTTTTTTCTTTTGGATACCTGTGGACCAGGAAAGTTAGCCTTGTAAAGGCCAGGAAATAAGCAAGGGATGAATTTTAGTGACTTTGTCATCTGTATAATAGGATTTGGGTTGGGTGAGACGCCTTCATTCCCTCGAGGAATGGGAAAGCACGGGTACTTATAGATTCTTCGTTCAACCCCAGAATTTCTGGGCTGGTCCAAGCAGAGCCATTGGACCAGTTCTGCAGGCTTGTTGAGGAAAATTGTTGCCATAGATTATGCTCTAATTAGTTTGAGTCTGTCTAAATCCTATGGCATCATGTCTATGAAATCTGATCGCAGGGGAAGTGGGTACAGCTCAGTGGTAGAGTGCCTGCTCACATGCACAAGGTCGTGAGTTCAACCCCCAGTACCTCCATTAAAAGAGACAGACAGACAGACAGACGAATCTAGTTACCTCCCCTACAAATTTGTTTAAATCTGATTGCTATTCTCCTATTATTTAATGTCATCGTATACTCCAATATTGCATTTTTTTTTTTTTTTTTGCTAGAAATAGTATAACATTGTCAAATAGAAAGGCAAATCTCTTCCTGTGCTGGGTGTCTCAACACCCCGATCTCTCAGTGCTTGGTGTTGAGCTGTCTATGAGTTTTTCCTAGCTGATTGTCTCACTATTTGATGGACACAGCCTTTATAAGTGATGTGATGTTATCCTCTATTTCTAGCTATTGTGGACGATGAAAGACTCTCTGCAGAGGAGATGGATGAGAGGAGGCGGCAGAATATTGCTTATGAATATTTGTGCCACCTGGAGGAGGCCAAAAGGTAAGACTCAGACTTAGCCTATTTGTGTACCTTCTCTTGGAGATGAGATTTGGGGTTTTATATTGTTAATAACTCGTGTGCAGTCTTGTTGAGAGTAAGGGAGAAGAACCACCTGTACTTTGTAAATGGCAGAATTGAGAAAACGTTGCTACCACAGCCAAGGTCAAAGCACTAAGGAGGCAGCTGTTCCTTTTTCTTCCCCCAGCCTCCCAGGAAATCTCGAGGCAAACGGCAGATTATTTCAAAATTTCTCATCTCACTGGCTTGGATGTGGGGGAGCAGCAGCGACTTAAACACAACTTCCTTTTCCTCCTGAGCTTCCTCATATCTTTCTCCCAATCCTCCCCCAATGATTATAATTATTACTATTATTTTAAGTTAATATACAATTATATATTCCTAAATGCTCAGTAGAAAAATAGCTTTTTGGACTGACGTCCATCGTTCACTAAGCTGGAGAGTGGGTTTATGACAGCAATCTCTTTTTTAACCCATGGGTGTGTGTCCACTTCGGATACTTGTCTCTAAAATCACATTGATCCTTTTAGGCTTTTTAGATTACAAGTAAGTTTACATTCTCCAAGGAGAAAGTGAAGGTAAAGAAAGTATTTGCTCTTAGGCCTCTTCGGTATCAGGGAAATCAGAACTTTGCCCTTCGGCGGGTTAGTACTTCAGCACCCTTATGCCATGAGTTAGATTCTGATTTAATGCTTTGTGCTGTGATCAAGCAACAGTACTGTTCCGTGGAGAGGTACATTAGCTCTCTTATCTATACAGAAAGCAAACATTGAGTTAATAGTCATTGGTGTTAATTATCTCCGATTTCTGGTAGTGACCTACAGAGCTAGAAGAATGAGGGTTTTAATCAGTGTTTTTTTTAGAACATTCAGTGACACATGCACTAATTTGGCCTCAAAATTGCTTAAAAGAGGGTTTTCCAGGGTTGTTTAACATTTTAACAGTGTCTTGTAACTCTAAGCTCTAAAGGCTAAGTTTTAAAGGTTATTTAACATGGCTGTGAAGTCGATAGGTGGCAGGTCACTGAAGATTGACTATCGGTCTAAGATGTTTAAAAACATGCTTTTAGTCAAATTGTTGCTAAAGTTAGTTAAGGGGAGTGATTCATAGACATCCAAAACAAGCATGCTTCCAATGAAAACGTTTAAGCAAAGTTAGTGCAGACTTCCTCCCGACACAGACTTTACGTATTAAGTTTTTTGCCTCCTGGTTTTTAGAAGCGGGGAGCAGCGTCACACAGAGGAGAGGGTGTGAGATGGGGAGTCACTGGGGTGAATTTCCTGATCTCAGCTCCACCACTTGTGAGCTCTGTGACCTTGGACAGGTCATCTAACCTGTAGGAAAACTGCAGTTTTGTCTCCTCTGTAATGGGATGAGAAAGATGTTACCACTACCTGCCCTACTTACTTCATGGCTTTTTAAAAAACAATTTTAAATCAACTACAATAAAAAAGGTACAAGTGTTCTGTAGACTATAATGCTGATCAAGTGTATGGTGATAACCTAAGCATAGGTTTCTTCTGAATGGATGAAAGTTGTATCAAGATAGCTTGGGAGCTTGTCATCTTCTTTGGTGTTGTCAAAATTCTGTAGTTGAATTTTGTTTTAAGAGAGTCAACATGACACAACATTGTAAACTGACTATACTTTAATAAAATATGTATATACAAATAAAAAAAATTTTTAAAAAGGAATAATAGAAACTTGTCACAGAATTTTGAAGGAAAAACAAAAACAAAGAGTCAGCATAACAATTAACCCATGCTCTTGGAAGAAAGCTTCCTTAGGAATCTCAGGAATAGTTTCATTGAAAGAATAGACTGCAAAATAGACAGTTGTTTTTTTTTTCTCTTAGATGGTTTTCATAAATTTATTTTCCAAGAAGAGATTAGATATAATATGTATTTATGAAACTTTTATTAAGATCTGAACATTTCTTGTGACTTTCAGGGAAGCTGATTTTTGGTCATAGAGTATGTAAAAAATTTATGGCTGTTAATAGAGATGTGTGCTGTGATTTCAGAAAGCATAGTATACAGAATTCTGATGGTCCCGAGCTCAAGAAATAAATGAAGGGGTGAATCAGTCTCTGTTCAAAAAGTTACTGATTTGAGAGGGTATATTGCCTGATTGTTTTACAATGTTAATGCCTTAGGAATTCATCATATTGAGTTTGCCTATAGTGCATGCATGTGCATATGTTCATGTGAGTGTAGTTTCTCTAGAATATTGAGTTTCTATTAAATGGTACACTTAGAATGTGTAAGTTTAGCTGGGAACTATTTCTTGTTTGTTTCAGTTGAACTGATTTTAGTGCATTTTAGCCAGAAACATCTTGGGTTCTGTCTTTGTGCCTCTAATTTTTTACTTCCAGAGGTGAGAATTGGAAGGATATCTAGCTTATATGTCCTGTAACTCAGAATTTTAAAAAATTCAGAATTGTTGTAGTCTAGCATACCTTTAATTTTGGTTTTCTTAATTTTAAAATGCTGTGATCATTTGTCTCAGACCATTTAAAAGTTCCTTTATTCAGAGGGGGATATCACTACCAATGTTATAGAAATTTAAAAGATGTTGAGGAAATGCTGTGAACAATTGTACACCAGCAAATTAGATAACCTAAAGGAAATCTACAGTTTCCTAGAAAGACATAAACTACTAAGACTGACTCAGGAAGAAATAAAATCCGAATAGACTCACAAGTAAAAAGATTGTTACTCGAAACCCTTCTCACTCTTCCAAAAAATATAAGAGGAGGGAACACTTCCTAACTCTTTCTTTTGAGACCAATATTGCTCTGATACCAAAACCAGACAAAGACACCTTAAGAAAACCATAGACCAAAATCCCTTATGAATATAAATACAAAAATCTTCAATGAAACACAAGCAAACTGAGTCCAGCAACATATAAAAAGGACTGTATACCACCAAGTGGGATTTATCCCTGGGATGCAAGCTTAATTTAACCTAAAAATCATCCCATTAAGACAATTCAATGGGGGAAAAACCCAGTCTTTTCAATAAGTGTTGCTGAGACAACTGGATATACACATGCATGAAAATGACTTTGGATCCCTACCTCACACCGTATTTTTAAAAATCTTAAAATGGTTTGTTACTCTAAATGTGAGAACCACAACTATAAATCTCTTAGAAGAAAATACAGGAGTATATCTTTGTGACCTTGGGTTAGGCAGTGGTTTCTGAGACACAAAAAGCAAAAGCAAAAAAAGAAAAACAGATAAATTAGACATCATACAAATTAAACCGTTTTTGATTCAAGGGGATACCATCAAGAAATTGAAAAGACAACCCACGGAATTGGAGAAAATATTTGCAAATCATATATTTGATAAGAGACTTGTATCCAGAATATATAAAAAACTCTTACAACTCAGCATAAAAAGTAAATAATTTAAACTTTTAAAAACTTTGATTAAAAAATGGACAAAGTTTCTGAATAGACATTTTTCCAAATTAGTTATACAAATGGACCATAAGAACAGGGCAGGATGCTTAATGTCAGTCATTAGGGAAATGCAAATTAAAACCAAAATGAGATACCATTTCATACTAGGATAGCTATAATCAAAAAGACTGATAATAACAAGTGTTTGCAAGGATGTAGAGAAACTGGAATCCTTATACATTGCTGTTTGGATTATAAAATGGTGAAGCTACTTTGTAGCATAGTCTGGAAACTCCTCAGAAAGTTAAATACAGAGTTACCATATGATCCAGTAGTCCCACCTCTAGGTATATCCCCAGGAAAATTGAAACTTATGACTACACAAAAACCTGCACACAGGTTTTGTGTACTAAAGCATTATTCATTAGAGCAAAAAATGGAAACAACTCAAATGTCCATCAACTGATGAATGGATAAACAGTGTGTAATATTCCCATATAAGGAAATACACATTATTCAGCTGTAAAAAATATTAGCAAATCCGACTCGACAATGTGTAAAAAGAAGTTTATAATCACAACCAAGTGGGGTTTACCCCATATATGCAAAGCTGGCACAACATTTGAAAATCATCATATCAACAGTCTAAATAAGAAAGACCATATGATTATATCAACAGATGCAAAAAAGACATTTGACAAAATCCAACATGTTAAAAATTCTTAGGAAACTAGGAATGTAGGGGAACATCTTCAACTTGAGAAAGACTGTTTACAAAAACCATATAGCTGACCTCATACTTAGTGGTAAACTTGAAGCTTTCCCACTAAAATCAGGTTCAAGGCAAAGATAGTTCCCCTCACCACTCCTTTTCAATGTTGTGGTGGAAGTTCTAGCTAATGCACTAAAACAAGAAAAGGAAATAAAAGGCATACAGATTGGAAATAGAGATAAAAACTATCTTTGTTTGCAGATGACTTGATTGACAATGTAGAAAACCTGAAAGAATTAAAAAAAGAAGAAGAAGAAAAAAGCCTGGACCTAATAAGCAGTTACAGCAAGCTTCCAAGATACAAGGTTCACATACAAGTCAGTTGCTTTCCTATAAACTGGCAATGGACAAGTGACATTTAAAATTAAAACACAACATCATTTACATTAGTAGCCTCCAAAATGACATACTTAGGTATAAATTTAATAAAATATATACAAGGTCTATATGAGGATAACTATAAAATTTTGTTGAATGAAATTAAAGAAGACTAAATAAACAGAGATATACCATATTGATGGCTAGGAAGACAGTATTGTCAAGATTGTTCTTCCCAACTTGATCTATAGATTCAATGCAATCCAAATCCAAATCCCAGAAAGTTATTTTGTGGATATCAACAATGTGATTCAAAAGTTAATATGGAAGGGGGAGGGTGTAGCTCAGTGGTAGAGCACATGCTTAGCATGCACTAGATCCTGGGTTCAATCCCCAGTACCTCCATTAAAAAAAAACAAAAAAACTAATAATAAATAAGTAAATAGACCTAATGATCTCTCCAAAAATAAATAAAATTAAAAATTAAAAAAAAAGACTTGTTAAGAGTCAGTTTAAAAAAAAAAAAAAAGTTAATATGGAGAAGTGAAAAACCTAGAGTAGCCAACACAATATTGAAGGAGAATAAAGATGGAGGAATGACACTACCCAACTTCAAACTTAATAAAAGTATAGTAATCAAGACAGTGTGGTACTGGTTAAAAAAAAAAAAAGGATAAATAGATCAATGGAACAGAATAGAGAGCCCTGAAATAGGCCCCTCTAAGTATAGTCAGTTGATCTTTGACAAAGGAGCAAAGCAATGCAATGGAGCAAAGATGGTCTTTTTAACAAATGCTGCTGGAGCCCCTGCACATCCACATGCAGAAAGTGAATCTGGACACTGACCTTACACCTTTCACAAAAATTGACTCCCATGGATTAAATCTATGTCTGAAATGCAAGACTGTAACACTCTAGAGGATGAAAAAGGAGAAAACCTAGATGAACTTGAGTATGGCGATGGCTTTTAAGATGCAGCACCAATGTCATGATCCATGAAAGAAAGAATCAGTGAGCTGGACTTCATTACACTTTAAAATTTCTACTCTGTGAAAGACAATGTCAAGAGAATGAGAAGACAAGGCGCAGACTGGGAGAAAATATTTGCCAAGGCACACTGATAAGGGAATGTTATCCAAGATACAGAAAGAGCTCTTAAAACCCAACAAAAAGAAAATAACCCAATTAATAAATGGACCAAAAATCTTAACAGAACCTCACCAAAGAAGATATACAGATGGCAAACAAGCATAGGAAAGAATGCTCCATATTATATGTCATCAGGGAAATGCAAACTAAAACAGTAGCAAGACACCACTACACGCCGATGAGAAAGGCCAAAATCTGAACACTCCCAACGCCGAATGTTGGCAAGGATGTGGAGCAACAGGAACTCTCATTTGTTGCTTGTGGAAATGCAAAATGATACAGTCACTTCAGAAGACAGTGTGACAGTTTCTTACAAAACTAAAAATATTCTTTCCATCTGATCTAGCAATTGTGCTGTTTCTATGTTACCCAATGGAGTGAAGGCTCTGTCCACACAAAAAGCTATACATGGATGTTTATAGAAAGAAGCATTTTTCATAATAGCCCAAACTTGGAAGCAACCAAGATGTCCTTTAGTAGGTGAATAGATAAATGAACTTTGGTGCATCCAGACAATGGCATATTAGTCAGCACTAAAAAGATATAAACTATCTAGCCATGAAAAGATATGGAGGAATCTTAAATGCATATAGGATGTGGAAAAAAGCTTATCTGAAAAGGCTACGTATTATATGGTTCCAAGTATATGATATTCTGGAGGAGGCAGAACTATGGAGACAGTACAAATATCAGTGGTTGAGGGGAGAAGAATGACTGGAGAGGCATGGAGGATTTTTTAGGGCAGTAAAAATACTCTTTAAGCTACCACAGTGATAGATGCATGTCTTTATACATTTATCCAAACCCACAGAATGTGTAGAAGCAAGAGTGAACTGTGCTGTGACTGTGGACTTTGGGTGACTATGATGTGTTAATGTAGATTCATCAATTAAAATAAATGCTCCATGCTGGTGGGGGATGTGTGAGGGCAGGGGATATATGGGAAATCTTTGTATCTTCCCATCAATTTTGCTGTGAACTTAAAACTACCGTCAAAAAAAAAAAAAAATCTTAAGAAAACAATGAAGTACTGATACGTACTTATAGCATGGATGGACCTTGAATATCTGCTGAGTGAAAGAAGCTAGACACAAAAGGCCATATGTTTTGTTGTGATTACATTATATGAAAGGACCGGAATAGGCAAATCCAGAGAGACAGACAGTAGATCCGTGGTTGCCTAGGGCTGGTGGGAAGGGAGGCGGCGAGTGATGCTAATGGATATTAGTTTCTTTTTGCAGGGACAAAACTCTTCTAAACTTGATTGTGGTGACGGTTGCACAACTCTCTGAGTGTACTGAAAACCACTGAATTGTACACTTTAAAAGGGCCAATTGTGTGGTATATAAATTATATCTCATTAAAGATGTTAGTAAAGAAAAGTTCCTTTGCTGGGCCTGGCTTAGAGAGGCTCCCAGGAAAGCTGTTAAATACGATTAAATGATATTTAGCAGGAAAAGTGCATATAGAAGATAATCTAAACATATATGAGATGTATAAACACCATTCATTTTACAGGTTTTGTTTTGAGCATCCACAGTGTGCAGACAGGCACAACAGGGCCACTTTGGGAGATGGAGCTCAAGCAACTAACAATTCTGTGCTCAAAACGCTCACTACTATGTAGTTGAAACTTTTTACTCTTGGGTTTAAAATCCTTTTCTTCACTTACATTTGCTGTATTAATGTCTCTGTATGTGTGTGCCTGAGTATCTTCCTGTGTCTAACCTACTATCCTCCTAAATCTCTCTGCTGTGTTCACCTCTCTGTCCCACCCTCAACCTAGTGCAGGCTTCCAATGTCACTTGCTAGATTACCCTAGTGGTCTCTAATTGGTTTCCGCACTCCTCTGGTCCCTTTCAGTCCTTCAACAGAGATGAATCTTTTCAAAATTCTGATCTGGTGTGGCCAATGATGTTTAAAACCCACCAGTGGTTTCTCAATGCTCTTAAGTTAAAAAGCAAACTCCTTTAGGGACTCATAGGTTCTGCACAGTCCGGTCCTTACAGCCTCAATGGTCTCATTGTGTGTCCTGTTCCCTTTTGCCCTATTTTTCAGCCACATTGACTCCTTTTCATTTCCAAGTTCCCTCCTACATGGGATGTTTGCAAGTGCTCTTCCCTTTTCCTGTTCTTTATGGAGTGAGGCTCTGCTCTGTCTTCAGATCACAGCTCACTTTCTCAGAGAGTCCTTCTCTGACATCTCCATCTAAGTCAGATCCCCCTATTATAAGGTATCAGTGACATCATATCTCCCCCATATTTGAATGAATTACTTAATGCCCAGCATTGAATTATTATTGTTCCTTGCTAATAGGGATTGATTGCATTCTATTTCCTGTATGTTTTGGTTCTCCTGGAGTTAAAAAGTAGGATATAAATTAGATTCATGGTAGACAGGATTCTAGACGATTTGGCTACTCTGCCAACCTCAAGATAAAATTTGATATTTGTCTCAATGGAAAATTCTCTATTACAATTAGATGGTAAGTTTCGTCATGACGCAATGAGTTATGAAGCTAGCAATTCCAGACAACTTAATGACACCACAGTAAACTAGAAGATAGCCAGGAAAGGGCTTAGGGTATATTTCAATGTATGAGTGAATGAAGAGAGGAAGTGGTCGCTTGGGTATTAAGATGACTTAAGGCTGAAATTATTGCTTATGGTTTATAAAATTAGGAGGTCTGCACATATAGACTCCATAATTAATTCTCAAAATACTAATATTAATGGCAATGAAGGGAAAATGAAAAACACTTATTTTTAGTGCTAAAAAAGATAGATAATTGCTTTACAAAGTAGCTCTTCACCTGAGGGGGTGTTTCTCTAAATGGGTTAAAGGGTTTAGATGATGTCATGGAGAGCTAATTATAATTGTGTCTGGAGGCAGAGGCTGTTTGGCATTTTTATTAGTTATTCATGACTGTGTAACAAATGACTCTCAAAGTTAGTGGCTTAAAACAACAGATATTTACGTCACAATTTTTGAGGGTCAGAAATGGGTATAGAGCTTCCTGGGTCCCTTGGCTCTCGGTCACTCACAAAGCTGCAGTCATCTCAAGATTCAGGGCAGATCCGCTTGCAGACCCACTCAGTGATGTTGGCGGGATTCAGTTCTTGACAGACCTTGGGACTGCAGACCTCAGTTCTCCACTGCTGTTGGCCAGAGTCTTCCCTTGACAGATGGGCCTCCGCGGGGCAGCTCACAGCATGGCGCTGGCTTCCATCAGAGTGTGTGAACGAGCCCCAGAGCACATTACTTCCAAGTAGGAAAGGAAACCAGCCTTTTTGTAACCTGTTCTCAGGAGTGACATCCCCTAGCTGACTGTATTTTATTCATTAGAATCAAGTTACTAAGTCTGTCCTGTGCTCAGGGGAAGAAGATTACACAAAGAGATGAATTCAGGAAGGTGAGGATCACGGGGGCCATCTGAGGAGCTGACTTCTGCAGGATGTGTATGCATCCTTTTGAAATTGACCCTAGAAAGGGTACTTTGAGGGGGAAAAACAGACTTTATAACTGTTGGAAACCACATCAGGAATTAAGTGATGTCTTGGTCTAAATGCTGATGATAACCAAAGTTATTTATGCCTTGATGCTTTTGAATTGTGAGCTATTTTAAACTAAGCCTTTCATTTCTCTACCATATTAAATAATACTAAATGGACTTCTAAGTTCTCTTTTCAGGTAGGCCCTGACAGCTGACTTGATGGCTTCTTTGCTGTGCAAGTTTTGCTGAAATGGGGTTGTGCAGGTGAGACTGCTACTCATACAGGCTTTGAAAGGTTTTCTCTGGGGAAGGATATAGCTCAGCGATAGCACGTGCTTAGCATGCGAGAGTTCCTGGGTTCGATCCCCAGTACCTCCATTAAAAAAAAATAAACCTAATTGCCCCACTCACCCAAAAAAAAGTCTTAAAAATTTTTTGGAAGTTTTTCTCTGATGCCAGATATCACACTGTTTAAATTGCAGGAGTTACTTTTCCAAAAGAATTAATACTGCTGAGTAGATTTCATATTAATATCTGCAAAATATATTTGAATGATGAAAATAAACCTATTTTAAGAATTTCAGTTCTTTAGTTTTTTAGGACAACTATGCAAAATTGAAAGTGGTAGGTTCTCTTTGGGAACTGAGGATGGATTGAGGAAGGAAACCCAACTGGAGCTGTTAGGAAGGTCAGGGAATGGGAGAGGGAATCTTGGTAAGAAATGGACAGGGAGTTTGCAAATCGCAGTTAAGCAAGTAGTTATGAATGGGGCTGCTATTGTGTTTCCCAAGGAAAGTTCCTGAAATAGAATATTCCTTTTTTAAAATGCATACAAATCGTTTGCTGTGCTTGCTTCTTCGGTCTCACCTCTGAAAATAAACAAAGCGGAAAAGCCTTCCTTTGGTGATGGGCTTGTTTAGAAATACTATCTTCAAAGCATCCTCGACGTGAGCCAAGCTGTTCTTTGTATTAGCGAGTCTGGGACAGTTTTGTATGTGCCCCGGGAAGGAAGCAAAACACGGGTGTGATTCCTTTTGTGTCAGTGCTTACAACTCAGGCACCAAAAGGACGCCTCATTGATTAGATCAAGTCTTAAGCTCTGGCCTTACCTAGTAGTGAGTTAGAGAATCAGGTCTGAAAGGAGAAATGCTTCAAAGGTTTAAGCAAGGGAGAGCCACGAGTGTGGGATTGCTTAACGCTAACTACTTGGGATTCCGTACTCAAGGAAAAGGAATCTTTTGACCCAGGAATGCTTTGGAGAATCCACTGGATTTCCTCTACACATTTGGACCTCAGTGTCTTGATTCCGAAGGATGCTCCCTGGCTGTGTTCAAAAACAAAGCTCATAGAAACTTGGACTTGAGAGGGAAACATCTTTCTTGGTAATCAACTTATTAAGAGACATGTTGTTGCTCGTTATAAAATGTTAATGAAATTTTAAGGAATTCTTAATTGCATTTTCAAGCCATAAACAACTTTCGTGTTTCTATGGTAATTCTTCATTTCCTCCTTCCCCCTTGTTCTCTCCCTGGGTCGGCCCTCACCTCTGCTGCCCAGGGGGACAAGGTGAAGTGCAGGATTGCCTGGTGCAGCCCCTGGTGGGCTGGTGGGGCGGGGGGCGCAGCTGAGTTGAGAACAGGGGCCCTTCTCAGGGTCTGGCTCCTGAGAGGGAGGGCCTGCCTCTGGGGACTGGCCTGATTGGGGCTGCTTTCTAACCAGCTGACCTCGGGGGTCACATGCAAGGGGCTCAGGACCTTTTTGACAGGAGGCTGGGACTCATCACCCCAAGGCACATCCCGACTGTAGGGAGAGGGAGTAACCTGCCAGAAGAGGGGGTCAGCAGGGGTCGCCTGGGCAAGGGGGTACTCCTAGGATGTCTCCTTGGAATAAGAGGCACCAGCCAGCCCTGCCTAACAGGGTGTGGTGCTTTCGGCTGGAGCCTCAGGGGCTGAGGTTCAGCTGGGTGGTGGCCAGGGATTGTGGAGCTGGAGTGGAAGGGACAGACATTAAGGTTGTAAAGGGAGAAGCCGCAGGGTTCAACGTGGGACTGGATTTAGGGAATAGAGGATGCTGGGAGGTCTAATGCTTTGGGGCAGATCTAGGCTTGGCTTATCTGACAGCACTCAGCAGGACGCTTGGTGTGGCCCCTGTCAGCCCCCTGGGGTGGGGACACACAGTTGGGAGCCTGTTTTGTTTTTAATTTCATATACTTTGTGTTCTAGCCTTGGGTTTATGTTGGACAGGGGCCAGCCAGTCAGGTGTGATCTGACAGATGAAAGCATCAGTTCTCAAGTGAGTACAAATAATCAATATTCATGTTCACCAGCCGAAGAGAAGCTGAGCAACTGACATTTGGTCTCAGAATTCACATTTGTTTTTCTCAGGCTGTTTGAAGTTGGAGAGCTGGGAGGTGTTGGGGATTTTTCATGGTCTCAAACACACTTTACTACAGGGGTTATCTTATCACATTGAGTGTCTGCTCACTGGATCTGGTGCCTGAAGGACTCAACTTATAAGGAGTTATCCCCATTTAATAGATGGAGAAACTGAGTCCTGGAAAAACTTAGGTAATTTATCTAGGGTCACAGTCCACAGGAGATATAAACTGTATTCCAGCTCAGGTCTGTCTGACTTCCACACCTGTGTGCGGAAAACTAACACTGTCTCACTTCTTTATTTCTTAACATATTTTGATCATGTCTTCAATAAAGTTCAAAACTTTGGTTTTGGTGGTCTTGGTTTTTAGGTTCTTTGTGGACTGGCTTTGTTCTGGCCCTTGATCAGTTCTCACCACTTGAGTTTTGGTGGAATTAGCACAATATTGCCATCCATTGTCTTTTTTTTTTTATTTTTCTGTTTCTTTCTCTTTTTCTCTTGTCTGTCACTTGCTTGTTTTTGCCTACAACTACTAGTAGTAGTTTGTTCTGGGAAGAATTTACCTTGTGTTCTCCCTCCCTTCTTCCCTGTTTTCTGTCTGTCTCTTTTCTATCACTCTTCTTAAAGCTGCAGTAGGAATTTGCACTTGTCAGTGATGTAGACTTTATTCTCTTCTCACCCAAGATCGTTTTGGAGCATCTTTCTTCTTTATTAGGTCTAGATTCTTCACTGAATTCACCAATTGTCTTTTTGGTTCTGCCACTATTATGACTGGTTTGAAAGAACGCTTTGCTTTTTTGTTGAAACATCAAAAGGTATGAATAGCAAATACCGCTGAGGTCTCTTCCTTCCTCTGTGAACATCCCCACCAGATGCTGCCTCATACTGTGATGCTTGGAAGTCATAAAACAGTGTCATTATTCAAGGGGTAGAGGGACTCCAAGGAAGGCTGGTGGGGGGAAATACTGGTAGAAGCTTGTTACAGAATGAATTGTATCTGTCTTCCATTTGTGGAATGGTCTTCCATTGCTTTTTTTTTTTTTTTTTTTTTTGGTCTGACATTTTTGTTTTCCTCTAAGAGTGCAAATCCCCATTTCTTATCTGGGGACACTGAGGCATAGAGAAGTTCGTCAACTAATCGATGGTGGCAGTGGTTGTAGGTTTGGGATTAGGTCAAAGATCTCCTGACTGTTGACAACTGTTCTTTCATCTCATGATCCTCTGTCATGTTGATTTAAAAAAAAAAAAAAGTTTTGGTAGAAAGCTCAGTGGTGAAATATACAAAAATAAAAATGAGTATTAAACTTATGTTCTTTAGTACATTTAGCTTAACTTTGCTCTTAGTGAAATACTGAATTCTTAGTGTAGAGAAGTTAGCCATTTGTACATTTTTGTCATATATCTTTACCTTTCTCTGAGAAATTTGAACCCATTTTAGGTGCTAGAATGAGAATTCAGGATTTCACAGTTCTTGTCATTTTCATATTCCCCTCGTTCAGTCTTGCTTGGCTTAAATATTCGTTGATTTTTTTCTTCAAATAATTTGTAGTACACAGCTGTTCCTGCCTCTTGTCTTTCACGGGGGGCAGAAGTTGAGGCAGCTCCATCACCTGAGTGAGAGTGACGTTGAACAGTGATTCTCAAATTCATTTACCATCTGCATTAGGGTTACAGAGGTCCTTGTGTACATGCAGGCTCTGGGGTCACCCTGGACCCTGCAAATCCATCTCTAGGAAGTGGGGCCCTGGAGTCTGCACGTTAGCAGATCCCTCAGGTAAAGGTTTCTGCACACGGTGGTGTGTGGGTTGTGCTCTCCGGGAAGAAGAGACCGGCGTCTCTGACTGATGCCGTCTTAGCAGCTCCCGCTTTCCTACCCCCGCTCAGAGGAAAAGAGGAAAAGAACACAGACACCGCTTCCTCTGTGACAAGATGGGGAGAGGAAGGGTATTGAGGGTCATCATCTGCTGAAGTGAGAAGGTGGGGAAATGGAGAAATGAAAAGAGCTGCTGTAGAGAAAGTGATGGGGCAGGAGCCAGGATGGGTTAGAAGAACCGCCTGACTGTGAAGTTTGGGGCAGTTTTGAAGAGACAGCTGGAGTTCTCAGTTTTCCTCATGGGGCCCATCAGCATGTTCCTATCCATTTTTCCGAGATGAGAGAAAATGAACAGGGTAACTAGGCACGTTGGCTCTGAGAAAGTCCCAGAGACAGGGACCCCAGGGTGTTAATGTGAGCATTGCAGACACTGGGTGGCCTTGAGGCCCACAAGGAGGCTCATGAAGCCAGGATGCAGGGCCATAGGAACCACCTATGATGAGAACGAAGGGCAGGACCTAAAAGAATAAGGAAGTGGAGAAGCAAGTAAACAGAAAGCTACAATTAGAGATTTGGAAGCCTCGATCTTAAAGGTGGAGTCTTTCTGGGTAGTGATAAGGTCCAAGGTGTGGCGGAGCTTGTGTGCGGTTTAAGTAGAATGGAGGTGAAATCTTTAGGTAGAGGAGGAAGTCTCTGAACTGTGCCTTGGGGTGTTTCCAAGACCATCCACCTTCTTGAAGCCTCCCAGCAGAGGCGAGTGTGGGAGGTCCCCAGTGATTATATTATAGCAAAAAGGAAAGTCCTGGAGGTCAGGAGAAGAGTGGCAGGAGGCTGGGGAATGAGACAGGAGGGAGGTGGAGGGAGAGGTCTTGGAATGGAGGTGATAGGACATGGCCTGGAAGAAAGTTTGACTAGTGATGAATGACCCTCCCTTCTTCAGTCCTACGAGTTAAGGAAATTTGGGGAACCACCCACCATCCCTGGTTTATGGGAGTGATATTATGAAGGAAAAGCCAGAGTGTCATAAAGACAACTGGTGGTGCAAGTGTACACAAAAAACTGAGAATATAGGAGAATTATATTTTTATAACAGGTCAAGAGTTCCATAAGAAGTTAGTAGATTTGGGGGTGTGTATGAGGACTGCTTAGTAGGACTGAGTGAGACAGATGACTGAGCTGGAAGAGAGCTTATGGGTCAGTGTTGCTGTTGGAGTTATTCGGAGACCAGAACCATGGCAGTAAGAAGTTGAGATTTATTTAACTCTGATAGGGGCCTATTAGAGATCTCCTGTTACTAATTTATTAATAATTCATGGCTTGTGACACACACTTTAAAGAAATGACTTTAAAATCTTGTCACCCAGAGTAATACTGTTTTATATCATGACCCCAGATACCTGCGTGAGTGATGTGGTGATCTCAGGAGTCCTGCCTTAGCTTTCTTGTCCAGTGTGGTTTGGCCTAGAGGAGCCTTGTGAGGGGTGCCGATTCTCTCCATTAAGTAGCTCTTGCTGATAATTGAAGATTTTTCACTTCAGAATTGTATGGGTTCCTTTGGGGGAATGGAGACCAGCTGACTGTGCTTGGGCAATTTATTATGGGAATGGTGGTCCCCAAACAGTGGCACTCATATTCAATAGATGCTCTGTTACCCATGGATTCTGCAGAACTGGCATCCTGTTTCCACGGGGTAGTTTGTCTAGCCGCTGCTGTGTCTGTGACATAATGGAACAGGAGTTTTAAAGGACCTCTTTGCAGATGGAGCCCCCACTCCTGACAATGCATTCTGCACAAATAGATTGAAATCGGCTTTCTGTGGATCAGAAGTACCTACAGTCTAAAACACACCAACAAGGCAGATTCGAGGATGAATTAGCAAAGGTTTGGCAAACATAAATGGTAAACGGGGATGCTCAGAAGTCCAGCGGCTAAGTCGGACAATAAAATAAATTCATTTATGTGGTGTAGACCTGGGTGTGTCGGTTTTGAGAAACTGATAGATGAAATAAGGAGTGTTACCTTCATGTTCCTGATGTGCCCCCCAGGCTGGATTTAGACAGAACAAAGGTGCCGTGGTCAGGCTCAGTCGGGGGGCAGGAGTGACAGGGTTTCTAGTTGCCACATGAAACGGGTGAAAGTTACTTTAAGGTACTTATTTAAGCCAGTGTATCCAAAATATCTTTTCAGGACATAATCAGTGTACAAACTATTCATGAGATAGATAACTGTCTTATTTCTCCACATCTCAGTTCAGACTAGCTAAACCTCACGTGTTCAGTAGACTCATGGACTGGGGGCTAGCATATTGAACAGGACCGGCTCCGTTCACTTGATGCTTTAGTCTACGGGGGAGCCTCGGAAGGAACTGCTGACTCTGCCAAGTGAAGACGAGCCAGGGTGCAGAGATGTGTTTGGTGTACACGGGAAGCTTTAAGAGGGTAGAAGTTGAGAATTCACTAAGAAGTGAACTTAATTTTCTTCTCCCTTGATTTCCTTCCCATATTCACATTTAGAACAGAAATGAACTCCCAAGATACTTATAGGAATCTAAGTATGGACTCTGGTAAGGTCATGATAAGAAAGTCAGTTACTGGTCAACAAGCCTCTCTGTGGGCAGCAAATTCATGGTTCTTTAGTCCTTGTCTCTTATTTAATAAAGGACTTAATGATGGACTGTAACAAAATTGGCTGCTCTATTTTTAGACTCCAGAGTTAAATTAAGACCTGTCCACAGTGCTTAATATTATAAGGGTGGTGATGGAGGAGGTGGAGGTGGTACAAACTTGCGGAAGAAGGGAGTCGGTCTGATATCAACATTTTGATAACTGGGGCTAAAAACAAAGTGTCTGCTGTTAACAGGCCAGGAAGGGTGCTCTCTCTCTTTCTTTCGTTTTTAATTTTCAGAGGGAAACTCATACACATTTAATATAAGTTTTCCATGATACGAGAACCTTCCTAAGGAACTGAAGACATACAGAAACAGTTATTCTTGTGTATTTTTACACTAAGTTTGTTGAAGAGTGTGCAGTTGTGTAGAAATATGATAGGTTAAGAAGTATAAGTGCAGTAAACTGGGGAAAACTTAGCAAGGCCTGTGTGTTCAGATTCTTCTTGGCATCCTTTTGTCTTTGGAGAGGAGGGTGTTCCTTTCCTCTGGCTATGGAGAGGGCAACTGTCACATGGGAGTTTTATGTCCTCTTTCAGGGAAGAAGGATAGGGGGAAGGGCAGAGTGACCTTCTTGCTTCTGCTGTTTTCTCAAACTCCTTCAGCTTAAAATATTCAATATGCCAAGGGGCCTTATTTGGGGGTAGCATGCCCTGAACCCCATCACCCTGCTGGTCCTTTTTTTCTTTTAGAAGTTTTGCCTTTATGCTTAGCTGCCTCACTTTAGTTAAGGATGCTCTCTTTCTATCCAGGCAAACATTTTCTAAGTTTTTCTTTTACAGGAAGTTTCCTTGTGAACAGCTGCAGAAGCAATAGAAAGTCTTGGTTATCAGAGCAGCATTATCTTAATAAAATTAGCAGGCTTGGTGTTATGATTTGGCTTCAACTGAAGGTCACGTGTGGAGATGACCTGCTGACTTTGTCCTTCTCAGACGGTGTGTGAACTAGAGTTGATTGCTTTCCCCTGGTCCTGGTTCTCTTAGCGTCTGAGTGACTATAAGTAAAGCACAGTGTCAATGTCTCAGCCTCCTTATTTGTGAAATGGGTCCGGAATACCGTTCACACCTACATCATAGTGCTATGATGGGAAAAGCAGACTGAGAGTCAAGCACTATGTCGGTGTAAATTATAAGGCGTTGAAACGTGGAACAAAATACGTCTTAAACGCCATTGTTTATTCCAAAAACATTTTCAGGAGTAGGAACAGCTGTGAATCAGGCGTCCCAACTTAATTAGTCCAAGAATGTGTGCCTTCAGCTGCTTTTTATTGATACTGCTTGCACGTTTACTTCCTGTCTAGCATAAATAGAGATGGAACAGGTTTACATGGGGGAGAATGAGTATATCTAGACAGCCTAGCAGTGGAAACTTCCTTTGGTAAATAGTATTTTCAGTACCAGATACAGGCCACTCTTCTATAGCATTAGGAGAGTAGGAAATTGCTTTTTTTCCTTTTCCTTTTTCAGTTTTATTAGGTAGAATTGTTACATTTTGGCTGCACATATGCAATATATTGGCATGTAAATACATATATACAATATACTGCACATATTTTTAAAATTTGTATGTGTGTACTGTTCATTGTTTCTAAGAACTTTTAGAGCTTTAGCTTTTTAAACTTACATAGTTATCAAAGGAATAAAGCCAACCACAAAATAAGAATTAATTAAAAAAGATAGATACACCTCACTATTAACACCAAAATTATTTATAATTGCCAAGATATGGAAGCATCGTAAGTGCACATCAATAGATGAATGGATAAAGAAGATGCGGCATATATATGTGATGGAATACAACTCACCCACAGAAAATGACACCTTGCCATTTGTGGCCCTTCATTCACTTTCCTTTTTTTCACTTCAGAAACCAGAATTTTGTAATGGGCATAAACATTTCCATTGCATCAAAAACAACAAAATACCTGGAAATAAACTTAACCAAGGAGGTTACCTGTATTTTGAAACTTCTTTTTAAACCTGGAAATGCACATGTGGTGAATTAAACCCTTCTGAAGTAAAGCATCCAAAGAAGAAATACTTTGACCAGTGTTGGCAGAGCAAATCTAGTTTTTAAATATCATTCTTATCAGAAATATCACCTCCTTCAGCTGGAAAAGTAAGGTGATTAAAAAGTGTTGAGCCTTTGACCTGCCATCTTGGGCAGCGGGGAAGCTGACCTTCTCTAAGTCAGGTGCATATGAAAGGCTGCGTGTTTTCTCCTGGCCATTCAGAGCACTGTAGCAGGACAGTGCCTCATCTGAAAGCAAGCCCGTGTAGGCTCACCTCAGCTCCCCACCTCCCTTGTAGGTCAAGCACAGGTGTGCACCTCTCTTCCCAAGCCCCAGTCTTAAAATTGTGTCCCTGTATGCTGGTCCTGATTCCTCTTCTCTCCACCCACCACCCCCACCCCCTACCAGCCAAGCAGAATTGGGGGTCAGAGAGAGGACTCCAAGTAGACAATTCCTTAGCCCCTCAGAGGCCCACCAGGAGGAGGCACAGGGTGGGCAGGAATCAGAGGAATAATCATCAGAGCTTTTCTACCCGCCTGAGAAACCTTCTAGAAGTAGACGTTGTGGTTATTTTATTCAGGTAACGGGGGGTTGCAGCGTGGGTGGAGGGGAGGAGCCTGCCTGACTCCTGGGTGTCAGGAGTGCAAGTGCTTGGGGCCCAGAGACTGTCCATTGGTCATAGTCTCTTCTCCTGTCACTCCATTGGACACCTGGTTTCCAGCAAGTCCTTGTCAAAGGTGTCCTGGTAAAAATGACTTCCAGCTCGGACTCCAGATGTTCCATTGGTTGGTTTCTTGGTTTAAAACCTAAATTTCAGTTATGCCCCAAAGAAAGAGCAAACTGAAACTTCAAAAAACCCCAAATAGACCATATAGTTTCATGTGCTATAAAGGCTTATGGGGGATGCATCACCCAAGTGCCCGCATTGCCCTTGGGTTATAGGAATAATCTAGTCCAGCTGCCATTGCAGATGTGGGAGGGGCAGGTGTGCGGGAGACTCTGGAGAGCCCCTCAGGTGGGGAGCGGTGTCTGGAGTCTCTCCTTCTGCTTGATGCTTTCCTTCTCAACTCTTAAGTACTGCACATTCATTTCTTTCCAGAATATTCCCCCAACTCCATTGGTAGGCATCAGAATATGGAGGGAGTTCCCTCTGCTCCACCCTGTGAAGCAGTGGCTCAGTGCAACAGGCTTATAAAGGGCTCTTAATTTTTAAAAATTGTTTTTATCTCTACTTTCCCTTTCACACTCTAAGATGGGGTGCTATGGTCAAAGGGGCAAGAAAACTAAAGTAATTTTCAGAGCTGAGTTCAGAACCCAGTTTTCCAAATAATGATGCTTTCTGTGTAAGTATCCTTCTGTGGAATATTTTGAGCCCTTTGGATGTGTAAAGATTATTCAATAACACACGCAGATAGACACGTACAACAAAACACTACCTGTAATAGCTTTGCATTAGTGGTAGGTTCTGATTCCCTCTGGTGTGGTAAGGAAAGAGTATTTCCTTTGCTGCATTTTAGTTGCATTCGGGAGTAAACAAGTCTTACAGTTTTCCTTGCTTTTTTTTTTTTTTTTTTCCTAAGTGAAAACTACTGGTATTTGCATTTACGTGAGTTAGTTCTGAAAGTCCGAAGTGGGGTCCTAGTGTTTGGGGTTTTTATAGAAGTCGCTTCTCTGTGTAGTACAAGTGCCTATCGGGGGTTGAATGTCTCTGTGGTCATGGAAGAAATGTCCAGAGCTGGGTGTCAGAGCAGCTGTGGGTGGTTCTCAGCCCTGAGCCTCCTCCCTGTTCTTGGCCAGGCACTCCTCCTGCTCAGCCCTGGACGTGACTCCAGTGCAACAGCAGGTGTACGCTGTCAGGCGCCTCCTGTTCTCTGTAGCTGCTGGACTGGGGGTGGGGGAAGGCTGATCCTAACCAATTATATTTTAGATATTTGACATAAAGTACATTTTAACCTTGGATCTTAACCTTGAGTTTCTCACAGCCTAGCAGGAAGATTCGCAGTGATTCTCCCAGGATAGACCCTTCTCCTGGTTCTCCACTTTGCTGGTACAATACTTTTGCGTAAACTTAGCCCTTAATGTTTAGATTCACCTTCTTCTGCCCCTAAAAATGCAGCCAAGGCCAAATTAGCCAGAGTTGCTATAGTAACTTCAGAGAAATTGAGAATTTGTACTTAGGCAAAGGCCAATATACTTGAACTGTAGGTTGCTTTTAAAATGTAGAGAAATAATTAGCTTTGGGAGAAAGATGTTCAGCTGAATCTTCATGGAAAAAGTTGACAAGAACTGAAAGTACAAAAGGTCTATAGTTTGAATAGCTTATCATGGGAATTTTTAGCCATCTTTTGAATAAAGCAACTCTCCTATGGTTACAGCATGTTCGTCCTATACAGGAATAGTATCAGTTTAAATTCTGCTTGGGTCTGTAAAACATGGATTTACAATTCTGCCCAGTTTATCTCCCTCCCTCTGTGTGATTTTAACCATAGAAGATTAATTAGCTTTCCTTAGTTATGTTTCAGGCTTATATTAATATACTGCTTTGTGTTGAAATAAACTCATATTTTCCCCCTGAAACATCAATTTTAGCCCCTGTGGCTCAATTTTCAGACTATTAGATGCTTCTGTTTATCTTTGACCAAGTATTGCTGAACACCTATCGAGTGATGAGGTGGAAGTTTCCTAAATGAATATTTTGCCAATTATCTGGACTTTTGATGTATCACTGGTCTTGGCAGTGCAGAGGGGCATTCTAGTTTAGTGACTTTTTTTTTTTTTTAACAAAGCGTTCCCTTCATAGAACGAATGTTACCACACCCTCAAAATTGACCAAGACCCATCTAAAAGAAGCTGATGATACATTTGAACATCATATAAGGGATGACTGCATTTAAACTTCCTCCGAAGTAATTTACCATTTTGCCCCTGTAGCCACCATTACAAGTGTAGTTATAAGAGATAAGAGCTGTTCCTTCTCTCCATTGTTTTTCCTTCTCATACCTATTCTAAGAACATTCCGTCACCATCAGGTTAGTAATCATTTAACCTGGAAACGATCTGGAATAGAAGATGGTTAAGTTTTTAACTAGTCACCAGCTTTTATCTTAGCTGAGTGCTTACTCCTTGCCAAACCCGGTTCGAGGCACCACGAGTACCGTGGTGCTGCTTTTACTCACCGTGACTGGGGTGAGTGTGTGTGTGTTTAGTAGTATCTAATATTGTCACTTTGAAGACAGGGCAATTAGTGCCACTCGAAGACGAAAGTTTCACCTTTTAATATCATTTATTACCTAGAGTTGGCTTTTATTTCTATGCTCATGTAAGTCTGAACGTGAGGATGCTGTGAACTGGCTGCTGAAGGGTCAGAATTGCTAGCATCCATCACGTGACAGCCCCCCTCCCACTTCTCCACGCACAGCTCCATCCCTCCACGCAGGTCCCCACATGGCCCTTGGGCAAGGTGTGCCTTCTGTGCAGTGGGGTTAGACAGCGGAGGGCAGGATCTCTTCCTTCTGTAGTGGCAGAAATAATCTCGTGTTCTAAGGTTGCAGACTAGCTGGAGGGAAATTAAAATCCTGATTCCCTCCTCCTTGTGAATTTTGTTGAGGTAAGCCAAGAGGCAAGGAAGCAGCTTAACATGGCCTGGGCAGTGAGGATATTTTTACAATAATGTATGTTATGTAATTATATGTAGTATGTGCCTGTGATGGCTGGAAAACTAACAGCTATCTTGCCTGGAAAATGCCTTGATTCTGAGTAGCATCTTGCTCATCTAAAAACTAGCGCATTGTTAGGGGAGGGATATAGCTCAGTGGTAGCGCACATGCTTAGCAAGCACGAGGTCCTGGGTTCAATCCCTAGTTCCTCCGTTAAAAAAGAAAAAAAAAAAAAACTGGCGTATTAACTAGAAGAAGGGGGACAGATAGATATTGGGTAGGCCACCATGTACCAGGGCAGACGCTGGGTTTTCTGCCATCCTTACTTACCCTTGTGGCTCTCACTGTGAACAACTGTCCAGATGACTTACATGAAGGGAAGGCTGAGGATGCTAAGTGCATATCAAAGGGAGACCTAAACTAGTCTGAAGACAAGAACAGTGTGCTTTCATCGAGAAGTGTGTTTGTGAAATCTGACTAGTCCTTGCTAGTTTAAAAATTGAAGGTTGGTAAGGGCGTGCAATTCACGTGACTGAGAAAGAGGCAAGCCAGTGAGATGCTTGTTAACCCAGCTACTTGCCTAGTTTCAGCCTCCCTCACAGCTGGCTTCCTTATAGTGGAAAAACAGAGCAAGCCCTGGTCACTTGGATGCAGTAACTGCTGGTTGTAAAGAGCTTTATGGTTCATTTAGTCCTCAGAGAACCCTGTGAGGTCATTCAAGTGATTCTTCAGTTGGTTTATGTTGTTACAACAAAACGGAGATCGTCTGACTCCCCGCTGTTGGTTTCTGTGCCTGATTTTGTTCTCTGTAAAGTATTACCAACCCAGCCTTCTCATAGTTCTGTCAAACATGTCAATTGGAACAGTCGTCAGCTGGATGTGTAGACATAAGAGTGTGCTATCCCCGCATCTTCCACGTGCACTCAGTTGCTGATCTCTGAAGTAAGCATAAACTTTGCCTTCATGGAATTATTGGGAAGATAGAGAATTTGGGGAAGATGTGTACTGTAGATGAGAATACAGTTTACAACTGCTTCTTAACTTGCACTGTGTATCTTTTGGGTGAATTTTACTTTTATATGTTAAAAACAAAACATTTAAGGCGGGAAGGTGTAGCTCAGTGGTAGAGCACGTACCTAGCATGTGTGAGGTCCTGGTTCAATCCCCAGTACCTCCATTAAATAAACTAACTATCTAACTAACTAAACCTAATTACTCCCCCCCCCAAAAAAAAACACCAAAAATATTTTTTAAAAGCACCTTTAAACAAAACAAAACATTTTGAACAGTGTTATAAATTATTGATCAGTAGTAGGCTGAATAATGGCTCCCAAAGACCTTAGGTCCTAATTTCTGGAACCTATAAATGTTACATTATTTTAAAAAAAAAAAAAAGTGTCTTGGCTGATGTGATGAAATTAAGGATCTTGAGATGAGAGATTTTCCTGGGTTGTCTGAGTCAGCCCCAGATGCCATCACAAGTATCCTGTAAGAGGGAGACAGAAGAGACGACACTCGTGCACTCGAGTGATGTGGCCACAAAGATCTTAGTTGCTCTTGGTTCCTTACTTTTCAGGAATTAACTGTATTGACTTGCAGCTCTCAGAACGTTCAGGATTGTTCCTTGTGAATGAGGGCTGGGAATGGAGAACGTTCCCCTGTGGGTTGGGTTGGGGTTGGGGAGGGGGCACGTTTGCCAGTCACTGAGTCTGTTCTCTACTGGGTCCCGGTGAGGAGGCCTCACAGTGCGACTTCCTCAAGAACAGAAAACCCAAAGCTGAGCGGCAACAGTGGTTAGAGTACACTCAAACATCTGGAGCATGTCCTGTGCTTTCACAAGTCAAAATGAAAGAGCCCTACTCGGAAGTCCTGAGTCGAGAGGGGAGGACACTGTATCAGGAATTCAGGGCTCTGTGGAGTTACAAGGAGGCGGGAACCCAGCCTCATGTCTGGGGGTCACCCTTCTCTAGCCCCTGACCTTGAGTGATGATGGAACCACTTACCAGCTTCCTAACTAAGTGTGGAGCAACGCCTATGTCACGGGACTGCTCTGAGGGCTGGAAGTAACAATGGATGTAAAAACTGTTTTCAGCAGTTTGCTCACGGTTTCCTGAGGGACTTGGTGTCTAGTGCTTGTCAGTTCCTTATCCTGTTTAAATTACTAAAAATTAAGGTGAAAGGAAGGAGGAATTTTTGCTAGTGGGTAATTAGTTTACTCTTTAGTATCTGACCCTCTGTGACACTGGTTGTTTGTGCCTATTAATCACAGGTAAAGTCAAACCTTTACTCTTTTACAGACTGAATTAATGGTTGATAACCTTTGGGGTGGGGAGGGAAATCTCAATGAGCACCTATCTTTTAAGATTGCCCTAAGGTAGTAGGGTAGGATCTAACTTGATAATTGTCCTACCAAGGAGTCTCTGATTCTGAATAACAATAAACTAAAAGGTCAGCTTGCTGAAATAAAATTTGGCTGGTCTGAAAACATTCCAGTTTAAGGAATGGGAAGAGAGAGTGAGAGTCAGTAATTCATCTTTCTGGCATCCATCCTGTTTCTATTAAGGTCATTTTTGGGAATAGTTTGCTGACGTTTTGCCTCAGTGAGGGAGGTGTGAAGGTACAAGGTACGGGTTGCCTCAGAGGAAGAGGCTGTGGGTTTGCCCTTTCCCTGTAAAGCCAGACTAATCCAGCAGCCTATGTTGTATTAGGAAGATTAGCCATCTGTTAGCTTCAAAGCCAGATGCCAAAATCTCTGCTTCCAGATTCCCTTGGTGTGTAGGTTTGAGAAGAACGGATGGGGAGCTAATAAATATCACATACCTTGAAAAGCCAGGCCCCCAGCTAGGTTTTCACATGCATTCTTACATCCAGTCCTACAGCAGTCCTGTGACGCAGGCGTTATTCACCACTACTTAGGAAACCGATGATAAGAGGTTCTGCAATCATTCAAGGCCAATGTCAGGACAAGAGTGACCCCGAGATGTGAGGCCAGCCTTCCACGGTGTCCTAAGCTCCTTTGCAGCTTGCGCTTGACTGATACCACTTCACCCCCCCCCCCCCCCCCCGTGCCTCTTAGCGGCAGCCTTGCAAGAAATCCACGTCTGAACTGTCTGAGCTCTGGGTAAGCTGTTCTGGAGAAGAAAGGCCGTGTGGGAGCAGAGAGGCCACCTTGGTTCCGCACACCACACACGGTTCTCCCTGGGAGTGGCCCCTGCATCTGTTTCCTGCTTTAAGCTCTACAGTGTTGTCTTCTAGACCTCACTCTTATTTCTGCCTCTTCCCAGGTCAAGAAGTCACGTTTTGTAGGAATATCTTTTGCCAGTTAAGATGCCCTTTTACCTTTCTCCCCAACCTCTTCCATGTACTGTTTTTGAAAATAATACTTTCCCTCTTAAGATTTGGTTGAGCCTGTTAGAGCTTGAATTAAGCTATGGTTTCCAGGAGGATGATTTCTGAGTCCTACCTCTTGCATCTCTTATCACCCCTGCACGCACACACTCCACAGACACGCCACACATGCACACAACATTCTGCACCACTCACCTTCTGGATGAGTCACTGTAAAATGAGACTCGGTTAACTGGGCTGCAAGGACATTTCTTAGCTCTCACGTTCAGTGTGAAATCGGCTCTGTTGGTGGCCCACAGAGTCTTTTCTTTTTTTTTTTAATTGAAGTACAGTCAGTTACAGTGTGTCAATTTCTGGTGTACAGCACAATGTCTCAGTCATGCATATACATACATATATTCATTTTAATATTCTTTTTCATTAAAGGTTGTTACAAGATATTGAATATAGTCTTTGCTATACAGAAGAAATTTGTTTTCCCCCTTGGTCTTTCAGCTGCACGCCTCAAACTTGAGCATACTGCTTGGAAATAACAATTCACTAGTCCAAGCAACGGTTTTCATTGAAATGCAAATTTCCACACACCCTTTTTCTTGTGGAATTCCCAGGAAGAAGACAGGTTTTATGTTACAAGCATTGAAGAGAAAAAAATTTCTCCCCACATCTTTTTAAAATATGCAGAAAGATTGAAGATGATTCACTTAGGCTGCTCTGGTCCACTATAGAATTTTATCTCTCTAACAATATAAAATGTTACCAGAAATTTTATCATTATGGGATTGTTAGTAATGTGAGAGAGAAACGATGACTTTGTATCTAGCTTTTAATTTCTGAAATAATAAGCTACTATCACCCTGGAATGCCAATTTTCTTTTCAGTATCTACCTGTGAATTACGTTAAGCCACTATTTGATGAATGTTTTAAATCTAAAAATAAAACGCTGTGGAACTTAATGTCCTGTGTGTGGAGTGCTTTTAGAGAGCATTAGGATTTGTAAGCGATGAGGTGGACATGAAGGGAATGAAAGATTCAGTAATAACTGCGTAAGACCTCAAAGTACCGCTCAACTGGCCAGAAATCTGGCCTCAGGCATAAAACAGGCTTCAAGCATAAAAGATAAAAGCTGTTTTGTTGTTGTTATAATAGCCAGCAGGCACTGTATATACTTTAGATCCTTTTAAGATGTTCTTTCTAAATACTACTTTATTCCTATTCTGACTTTCAAACAGACTTTTCCATTTTTAAAATAATATCATATCTGTTTGGCCGAACATATTTAAGATGCATGGATTAAATTAAGAAGGCTCTGGGACCGAAGGGCTGAATAGTTTTGAGCATTTTTCTTTGAATATATGAGCTTAAAAGTATATTCCTTAGCACCCCTGAATGGAAAAAGTCTTATAAAATGAAAAAATCCAGTGAAATGAATATGACATTTAGAATACATAGCATTTAAGAATTTTATCTTTTATTTTTTAAGACCTTGGGTTTATCAGTTGGAAGCTTCTGATGGCATTATCACATATTTATATAGTAATGAGTGTGACGTGATTAGTTTATGGTTTATAATGGTTTTACTTCCTCTCCTTTTGCAAACTTTGCTTTCTCTCTTGTGTGTTGTTCTTGCCATGTTGTGTGTCATGTTTGTATAGACATGAGGAAACTATTCATGTTCTTTTGCTGCTTCCTGGAAGATCAGCCCTGAATCTGTATGTGTGTTTTAATTGTTGCAGGAAAATGGGGTGCAAGAGGATGGCCATGTCCCAGGTCTCAGACGAGCCCCCAGAATGCACCCTGCCAAGTGAGGGTCCCTGGCTTCTCGTAGGAAGGACTTCAAGAGCAAATCCCAGGAAAGCGAAAGCAAGTTTATTCAGGGATGTGCACAGTCCATAGACGGAGTACAGGCATCTCAGAAGGCAAAGTGGTGGCCCTGAGAGATGGGGTTGTCTTGGAAAGTGGGAGCAGCTTAGGAAACACACGCTCCATAGACAGAATGTGAGCTGTCTCAGAAGACAGGAGAGAGAGAGACCCCTGGGGTGCTGGATGGTTAGTTTTTATGGGCTTGGTAACTTCACATGCTAACGAGTGGGAGGATTATTCCAGCTTCTTTGGGGAAGGGGCGGAGATGCCTAGGAATTGGGCCCCACCCACTTTTGGCTTTTTAAGGTCAGCCTAGGACCTGTCATGGGACTTGTGGGCGTGTCACTTAGTACGCTAATGTATCACAGCGAGCAGATAATGAGGCTTAAGGTCTACTGCGAGCCACTCCTGCCATCTTGGGCCAAGTCAGGTTTTAACCAGTTTTTGACCTAATTTCAATTGCTATGTCATTCCTTTAATGATTGCACCCTGCCCCCTTCCCTCCTGTCTCATTATTGCTTGCTAAACCTTGAAAAGTCTTATTAGATGGAATATAATGGGAGAGACGGAGGAAGATGCATTTTTCCCCTCGTATTTCCTTTGTGAAAAAATTGGAAACGATACAGTTTCTGTGACTTGTATGAAATAGCATTGGTAAGAATGTTAGAATTGACAGAGCTTGCCATCTGTTTGAGAGGATGTGCATGACCCTGTCTTATGATTTACTATCTTTCCCTCACTTTGCTCTTTGTATCCTGACGAGCACTCGAGCCTTTGACTTCCAGCAATAAACATGAGTCTCGGCCATCCCTTTCCTACTGTCTCTGTGCCTCCCACCTTCAGGCAAAGTGAGCTCCTTGTGTTCTCTGCCTGATTTGTATGCCTCTGAACGCACTGTTCTCTCTGCTTGGAACGTCCCTCCTCTCCCTTCTTGTAACACTGACTCTGACATGTCCCTTAGGACATTTGAGTTGGACCCTTGCCTCCAGAAGCTCACCCTGGTTTTCACTTCCTGCCTCCTCTTCAACTCCTAGAACACCCGATGTGCTTTTCTGCCCTGGGAAGTCACTGTTGTCTTATTCCCTGGCCATCCTTTGCCATTCCCATGGCCCCTGAAACACACGCAGAGCAAAGTCTGCAATAAGACACAGCCCTGTTCATCACCATCATAATAACGTCATAAGAGCGGGTGGTCAGTCAGTATCTACCATGGGAATCTGCTGAGGCTGTGCAAAGGGATTTCAGAGAAGATTGAAATGAGTTTGGCCCCAGAGGTTCTTTCTCAGGTTTGTGAATAATGCCTTTCCTGGGGGAAGGTTGCTGTGCAGGTGGCCAGTGGGGCTGTAAAGTGAGTCAGGGCAACGTGACGCCGTGGACTGTGTTCAGACGTGCTCTCACCTGAATGTGAGGGAGTGGCTCATGCCTCCTGTCCCCAGAGGGCAGGGTGGGAGCAGTCACCTGGGTGGCAGAGGTCTGAGTGAAAGGGTGATACTGAGATATTGCCTTGGATGAATAGGATTTTTTTAAGCTGTGGGGGGAGGAGGGGGAGGAGCACAAGGAAAAGATTAGCCTTGGGAAAGGGCAAGGTATTTGGGCAAAAGGTTGGAGCAGAGATTTCCTGTTCCAGAATTAGCAGTGGGAGGGAAGGTGGCGAGGTAGGGGAGAAGCCCATCCTGGAAGCCTTGCCAGCTAGGTAAGACATGTCCCTGCTATTCTGACGTGCAGGGGTGTGTGTGATGGTCTTGGAGTTGCAAAGTAAAAGCAGCCAACAGTTTTAATGATGAGAGGGGAGGGAGACTGTGGGCAGAGAAGGAGGCCTTTAAAATATTCTAGGCAGGAGGCAGCCCAGCCTAAGAAGACACTAGTCCACTCTCCACTCAGTCCACAAGACTGAGTCCTGTGGGGCGGACAGTGAGGATTCAAAGCTAAGTAAAGTAGGGTCCCTTCCCCGGAAAGTATCATGTGGATCCTGAGAAAATGACAGCCCAAAGCACAACGTGTGGGTGGCTGTAGGGTATTAGTTAAGTGAGATGATCGCCAGCAAGGTTGCAGGATGCTAAGGTCCCAGATTGAAGGTTTGGCCTTTGTTCACTGTGACATGAATAATACCCTCTGTGTGCTGCCTGAGTAGCTTCTGCTCAAAGTCTTCCTGATGGTATCGGCTGCAGTCCCTTTTGTCTGGTCTGTCTTTTAGCTGGTTTCTCTGCTTCTTCTCTTGACCCCGCCACCCTCTGTTCTCCACCTGGCAGCCGGGCTGATCCTTTTCAATCACAAGTCAGATCATGTTACTCTCTTCCCACAAACACACAGGGGCTCCCATCCCACTCAGATAAAAGCCGAAGTCCTCATGGTGGTTTGTGAGGCACCCCACCCCTTATCTTGTGTGGTCCTTTCTCCCCAGTGCTGCTCATCCCCCTCTGGTCTCCTTGCTGTTTCTCAGATCCACCTCGATGCTCATCCCTGCATGTCTCCAAGGCTGACCTCTCACCTCCCTGAAGTCTGCTCAGATGTCACCAAACCACCCTATTGAAAATTGCAACCTGTCCCCAAGCCCGCCACCCTTGGCTCTCTCCATCCCCGACTCCACTGTACCTTTTCTGTCCGTGACACTAATTGCCTTCAAACACAATACATCATTTATTATTGTTTCTCGTCAGACCCTTCCACGCTCCTCCGCCCCTCTTTGAAGGCAGGAATCGTCATCTCTTTCGTTGACTGAGATCACAAATGCTTGGAACAGTGGTACCAAGTAGTCCGATAAGTAGTAGCTAGTAAATATTTGTTGAATGATTTGTGCTTTATCTGCTATTACTCATAAGGCCTAGTTGACTTTTTTCCCTTGATAAATGGGTTTTGGTCATGGAGCTAATACTGTCACGGTCTAAATTCTCTCGATGTTTTACCTAATTTTTGTTTGTCTTCACATGACCTGTTTTCTATGAGATTTTTAGAGCAGAGTTTAATGAAATATGTACAATAATTAGAGAAGAAAATTTCAAGTAAAAGACATTTTACCCAGCAAAAGGGTCTGTTCATATGGTACCACAGAGGATTTGTGATCAGCCAGGCTGAAGTGAACTTCACTGTAATTGTCCACCAGGGCTAGCAAATAAGCGCCTGCCCTCTGGCTTACTTCTCTGGTTGCATTTCAGTTATTCCTGACAGCAGTGGTGAGTTCTCCTTCGTAACGCCTTGGGGAATGTTTCAGTGACCCCCACAATTGTATATGCCCCTTCCCACTCATTTCATTAATTCTGGAACTAAACACATACACACCTTCCTGCCCCCCTCCAATAACAATAAAAAAATAAACAAACATGTAATAGGATACAAGATGAGGAAAGAATAATTGCAGAAATAATTGAGTAAAAGGACCACAAGAGTTTGAGAGGTTTTTGTTTGTTTTTGTTACCTGTTTTTCTCTTATGCACACACACTGACGCACTCATACAAACTCACCCTCCTCCTCCATCAAAAAAAAAAAAAAAAGCTGTTGAAGGAAATTCAAGAAATCATAATGGAGAAGTTGGGTATCTTTTAATTAGATAGGCTGCCATCTTACAGGTCACTTCCAAAGCTGAGTTGGGACCTCTTTAGATTCCTAGCTGAAGACTGCGAGAGAGGTTTGGGTTTTTTCCTCTCTATAAATGAGAACACTCCTTTTTTCTAAGTGCTGTTTTTTATACCTTTGTATTGTATAACTCTTTGTTTCTCAATAGGATTATGTACACCCAGGGGCAAACATTGGTTCTTGGGAGGTCAAAATTTTTTTTCACATTTAACAGATAGATATACATGCAGTGCATAAATAAATAGGCAATATAGCTGTGGTATTAAAATTTAATCGGGAGGCAATGAGGAGGAAAAAAAATCTAAAAAGACTCCTAGGGGTGGGTGCAGCCATGAAAATATGGTTGTGCACCGCTGATCTAACCTGTCTTCAGAGGCGCCAGCCTAGGGTGTGAATGGTCTGTTCCGGACCTTGATGCTTTTGCATGGGGCGCAGGGTTGGGGAAGTTTGATGGTTGAGCAGTGAGCTCCACCCAAGGGCCAGTTGCTCTGTCAGGCTCTTTATGGTTGAAGGGACAGAATTCCTCAGGTCGCCTTGGATCCTGGAGGGCTAAGTGAAAGAATTGCTGGGGTCCCAGACAGCAGGCAGGAGCAGAGTTTGAGAATGTGGAAGTGACCTCCCCTAGAAGCAGCGTGTTCTTTATTTTTGACTCTGGGTCTCTGCCATTAATTCAGCTCCCGCTGATCTCTTGGGATTCTTCCTACTTTATTTTAGTCCCTTCTAACTCACCAGTGTTCTCCCCATTTCCATTTCAAAGTCCTGGGAGAGACTCTAGGCAGCGAAGTCCTGCATCCTCATTGAGCAGAGCTGAACGCAGCGGCCGGCGGGACAGCCCTCTGGCCACACAGATAGGCCGTCCCGGGTCAGCTGCTGGGTCAGCCCTCAGTGGGAACGGGTAGGTGCCACACATGATCGGGACATAGCTGCTTGTGCCTTAGGAACTTCCCGAGGCCACTTCTCTGAGGACTGTGGTCAGAATTGCCTGTGAACACAACTCTGGAGGGGAAGGTAGGCCTCCTGAGGCTTCACCTGCCTGATGGGAGACTTGAGTAATTGACCTCGGTCATCATCACTGAAGATTTTCCGCTAGGGGTCCTTTCAGTATCTGCTTGGACAGAGAATTTTAAAGGTTATCCTCTTAAAGCTTGTTTAATGGCTTCACATCAAGAAAGGAAAAGTTTGCCCAGACTTTGTCTCAGAGATGGCGTTGACAGCTCAAACGGTCTCTCTCGTGGAACTGATTATTGTAAGAACCTTGAGGGAAGAGACAATTATCTTCATCTCTGTCTTCTCAGCACTTAGTACAGGGAATTTTTCAGGGAATTTTGTGACCTCTCAAGTGGCCTTGTACTTGGAAGAGGTGATTGGTAATCCTGAAAATTTGAAGATCACCAAAGGCAAATGCCATGAACTTCTATTTTATCTCAGGTCAGGAGAGTTCTTATGTTAGACTTTAGTTCTGTACCTTGATATTTATCAGGTTACTTTTTAAGAAAAAGTTTTTACAAAAATTTCTGAGCATCAATTAGGAAAGAAAAGAGAAAGAGAAAATTTCAGCATGTAAGACAAAGATTAATCTTAATATGTAAAGAGCCTTTTTCGAATAAGTATGTAAGGGAAGAACATTCAGTTGAAGCTTTTTTTTGTGCCTACTTTAATAGATATTTCACATTCTAAAAAAAGTAAGCATATGAACCATTTCCCCAACTCCTTAATCAAAGAAAGGCAAATTATAAAAACATCCCATTTACCTATCAAATTTGACAAAGACTGAAACATGATCGCCACTGTTAGGGTTAAGGGAAACGCTTTCACACCTCTTGTGTGGGAGTATAAGTAATACATAATCTTTTGGGAGGGTGATTTGGCAACAAACATTTTTATGACTCAGCAGATTCCTCCACAAGAATGTTTATTCCCACATTATTTACAGAAGTGAGAAAGAAATTATAAGCAAACTGCAAGACTAGGAATAAGTGACCCTTTAATTAAATGTTGTAAGCACAAATGATGGATTTTTGGATTTGGGGTCATTAAAAATTAAGTTTGTGAAGTCTAATGATACTGTGTAACTGAAACAGAATCATGCCAAATAATTTCTTCAGCACATGTGCTGTATTTGGAAAAGTGTATGAATTTTTTAATATTAATTACATTTATTGCTGGTTCAAAAATTATAATTCTCCTTGATAACTTTAAAAAATTTCCTGAGGTTTTATAATAAGTTGATATCATGTCCATAATCAGGAAAAAATATAATACAAATAATAATACAAAGCATAGTATGTAGAAGTGAGAGCAATTCTTAGGTACTTAATAGAATACCCATTCCTATAGTGCCTTAATGATGACTTCTCTTTTACAGGTCCTTCCCCAGTGATTAAACAAGGGAAAGTAATTTGATGAAATGTCTTTAGTGTAAATATATACTATTTTACAGGTTATTAAAACAGAAACAAATAG
Source organism: Camelus dromedarius (assembly GCF_036321535.1). Lineage (NCBI taxonomy): Eukaryota > Metazoa > Chordata > Mammalia > Artiodactyla > Camelidae > Camelus > Camelus dromedarius. Next base: position 50,589,267 of record NC_087438.1, read on the forward strand.
AGACAGTGTGGAACAGTAGGAAACAGACGTCTCAGTTAGATGGTCCTGGATTGGGATCGTGGCTGTAGCTGGGGGGCCTTGGGTGTTGGACCTGTGGTTTTCTCAGCTGTCGCTGTCCTCGTAGGACTGTCGTGGGAGCAGTGAAGGTAGTGTGTGTGGAGCACTGAGCGCAGTATGTGACTCAGTGAACACGGGGATCTTCTTATGACGAGAAACCTCTTAGGAGGACAGCGTTTCTTTCAAGAGAACCAAGTTTGAAAACTGTTGATTAGGAAGTGCTTACTCACTGTAGAAAGAATGATTATTTTCTGTTACTTAAATTTAGCTGCTTAAAATAACACTCATTTATCATCTGATAGTTTCTGTGGGTCTCAAGTCTGGCCGTGGCTTACCTGGCCCCTCTACTTAGGGTCTCTGGAGGCTGCCATCAAGGTGATGACTGGAGCTGGGTTCTCATCTGAAGGTTCAACAAGGGAAGCACCTACTTCCCTGTTCAGGTGGTGGCTGGCAGTGATCAGTTTCCTGGGGTTGTAAGATTCATGGCAGTTGCCTTCCTCAAAGCATGTGGGGAGAGAAAGAACGATAACAACAAGTCCACTAGCAAGATACAGTCCTATATAAGGCACTGTAATCATAGGGATGACGGTATGTCACCTTTGTCACATTCTGTCGGTTAGAAGCAAATCGCAGGTCCTGCTTGCACTCACGGGGAGGAGATTATGAATAATACAAAGTATTAACACTGTAAGGGGGGATCCTGTGGCAGGGACTGTTTGCTGCAAATGGTATTCACATTCACATGTGTTGTGTTTCATACTAAGAAGCCAGGGTTCTGTTTTAGGAAGTGATTTGGCTTATATCTTAATAACATTGATTGGAAAGTAAGATGAGGCCACACTCTGCTTGTTTAATATTAACTGTTGAAGGCTAGTAGTGCCTCCTTCTGTGGTTGGAGCTTGAGGACACAGCTCTCTTCCTTGAAAAACCTGGTTATCTGAGATCTTCCAACCCAGGGAGCTTTTCGGGGACTGAAGACTCATTATTGTGTAAGTAGTGGGTAATGGAACCATCGCTTCAAAGGTGAATTTTTTTCATCTTTTCTTAAATGTGGCACTTCTTTCTTTTATTTTTTGAGCTGTCTTTATAAGAAGTTCTAAACATTGCTTTGTCTCACCCAGATTCACTGCTAAGCTTTAAACTTTCATTTGTTCTCTAGGTGGAAAAAAGCCATTTGTTTTGCTTTTAACTTGGCGTTCCCAAATGAGAAGTGTGGCACTCTGTGTCCTCTGCTGGGCCCCCCTCCTTACTCAGATGATTAGTCAACTCTTCCCTGTGCAGAAAAATGTTGATGAATAATGCTAAGAATTTTATGAGTATCATAAAAGCCCTAATGCTAATGAGATTGCTGTTTGAGATGAGTGTACTCAAATGCAAAATTGTAATGTTTTGGAGGTACGTCAGTAATCCAGGAGACAAGGAAGGGTGATTGATGACACCCCTGACCAAGAGTTAAGAAGCCCTGATGAATAACGGAACTTTCTCTTACTGTGAATAGACCATTACGTTATAGTACTTCTAGGGGCTGCAGGTTGGAGACTCTGGAGTGCTTTATAACTTCCACTTACTCAGCATATCCTAAGTGGCCAGCTGACCAAACTTAGCAAGACATTGTTAGGTCCTGGGCCATCCCACAGTGTGGAACTCCTGTATGAAGGAAAACCAAACCTCCCAACTCTCACAGAAGAGATCATGTAGTCCTCACCGTGCACATTCTGATTGTGTATGATGGACAGATTCTAGTTCAGAACGAGGAGGTGCTTCAGTGTTCTCTTGGGCGAACTGTTTGCCAGAACACTGGGTTGGATAAACACGTATGTACACTTTCCCATTGTTCTTAATGCCATGTATTTGCAGAGGGCTTCATAACTTTTTGGAGTGTTTTCACATCTCTTCTTGATTGAATGAATGCATCAAAGTTGTGGAGATGAAGCAGATGGTGTTAGATCCATTTGGCAAATAAGGAAATGAAAGCTCATGGTCTTAACCTGCCATGATTGTGTTACACAGAAATAGAGCCAAGACCTCCTTGTTCCAAACCTCAGACGTCTTTTATGAATGAGCAGGGAGTCAGTTTGAATCCTGGCTCTTCCACATTCTGGCTTTGTGACCTTGGGCTTTTACTGAACTTCAAAGCCTCAGTTTTCTCAGGAAGGTAGGAGGCCACCTTCTCATAGGTTTGTTAGGGTTAAATGACAACTTATGCGTAGTCCCTAAATCTGGTAAGCACTCAGTGGCAACTATTGATATAATTTATGTTGGACCTGACACGCCTCTTATTCTCACAGCTTTGATGTTTGTTGTGCTCACCTGGTGTATCTCCTTCAAGCCCATTGGATCTGGGTGTCTGAAAGTCTAGACCTGAAATCCAGAATCAGTGGAAGAGAGAATGCTGGTGCATCCTGATGGTTACACTGGAAGATGCCTGATCTCTGAGGTCATACCCCCAACCAGGAGAGTTGCTGCAGTATGGGATGAGAAACTCTGAAGGCAGGAGGATGAGCAGAGGATAATAGAAGAGGAGGAAGGTGGCTTTTTAAAAACTGAAGTATAGTTAATTTATAATCATAGGTTAGTTTTGAGTGTACAGCACAGTGATTTAATATTTTTATAGATTATACTCCATTTGAAGTCATTAAAAAATAATGGCTATCGTTCCCCAAGCTGTACAGTATACCCTTGTTGTTCACCTGAGCATACTGAGACCAAAGCTCACAGTAACAACTCAAATGTTCATTTCCTCTCTTTCTCTTTTTTTAACCTAGAAGCACTTGTTTTACTGTCTTCCGTTGCCTGCCCCCACTTCCTAAGTGTGGACAGCTCCTAATTAATTGAAGGTGACTGCAGACACTGGTTAGAGTGGCTGCCTTTGCTCTCCAGTGGAGGCAGCACCTGGGGAAATACAGTGCCTTCTTCCCGCAGCTGGACTGTGTGTCTAGCTAAGGACTTGTCAGCGTCGCACTGTCATACAAAATATTTTGTTCTTATTATACAAAGCTTAGAAAATGGAGAAATGCATACAACAGAAAATACATTTTGTTTACAACCTTATAGAAATTATGACATTTTGATGTCTTTGCCTCCTCTTTTTTTTTTAACTTGATATTCTTGTGTGTTAAACATATCTTGCCCACAAAAATACATAGAACATATATACACAGCTTAAGGGATACTAAATATGTGGGTACCCATCACCTGTTTGAAGAGCTAGAACATTGCCAGTGTCTATGAACCCCTCTGAGCCTGACTGCTCATTTATCTCATTTTCTAAAATCAAGTAAGTTCTATTTATGGACTTTCATATTGTGTTCTTGTTCTTACTTTTTCATAAGCATTTTCCCCATATTATCGTTTAAGGCTGCTTTCTTCAGAGCTTCAGGTAATCACAGATCATGGACTAGCCTTACTTGATGATAATTGCTCCTGGTAACCTCATACATGCCCAGCACCCCCTTAAATATTCATCTTATTTCCTTTTACAACACCCTCTGAGCTGCAGTAGTGCCTCGTGTTACTGATGGGGGAAACTGAGTTTCAGCACATTTAAGTAGATCCCAAGGCAATCTAATCAACAGAACTGAAATTGGGGCCCAGGTCTGTTTCCAAGTTTATTGCCATTCCTACCCCTGCCAGGCTGCCTTGTGGGCTACGTATTGGAAGTGCAATACACATTTAAGGAATTGGCCATTACATGCAGTATTTCTGCTTAATTCTAAGCAAGAATAGCACAGATGACTAGGTGGTAGTTCTTAGATGGTGCTGGGGCCAGAAAAAATCCAAACCAAGGCAAACTTCAATAAGAAATGTGGAAAAAGAGGAGAGTTACTTGACAGTCTGAACAGTAGTACGTGCTTTTCTTTGGTGTCTATTGTGTTGGGTTGTCTGGCTCTCGCCCCCCTCCCCCTGGCCACCCCCAGCTGCAACGGAGTGAAGTCTGAGCTTTTATGCTCTGTTTTCTCCAGGTGTGCATCTGTAATGATGGCGCCACCTGGGAGGGAGCTGCTCTCCTCCTTTGCTTTCCCCATGGAGACTTTGCCCTATCGAGTCTCCTGAAGAATGAAATGGTTGCTATGGTTGCTGGCAGCGACAATGTCAAGCTCAAAGTTGACTCGAAAGTCGCAAGTCATGCTGCTTGTGTGTAGAGAGAGCAGAGCCTCAGTTTGCAGAGATGCAGTAGCTCAATGTATTCTGCAGGTACGGTTGCCGTGGCATCCTTGGTTATATCCACTGAACTCGAAGATGTATGTAGAAGTAGGGTGTAAATAAAAGGCTGTGTGTATAGGTCCAAAAGCATTTTTCCTGTAAATAATTTTTAGTTCTTATGTGTTGCAGTGTAGCTCTCATTACATTTAGTGAGGCAGCTGTGGTTCAGCTCAACAAAGTGGTCATTTAGATAAACATCACCTTCGGGTTCTCTGCAGTGTCTTTTTGAGGTATGGAAATTCACTGCTGGGACTGGCGAATAGCAAAACACTATTAGGGTCTTTTCAAATGGCTGTTAAATGCTAACGGCCACCACCACGTGCTGGGGACGATAGAAGGAGTGGAGGAAGGTGAGCACCACTTGGATATATGTTTGAGTTCTTGCACTGCAGGTGTCCAGCCTAAGTGATGCTGTCATCATTTTCAGTTCAGTTAATCGTGCTTGAAATAAAATAGGATTTTCAAAACTTTGATTGTGGGAATAATGCAACATACAAATAGTTTAATGTGTTTAATAAAAGATAATTTATTATTAAAAGTTGGAGAATCTCAGAACACTTTCTTCTGAGAGGTCACTCAAATATGATAAACCTAATGTGACGTTCAGATTGACTTTTATTTCTTCTTTTATTGTTAAATATTTATTTTCTTATTTTAAAAAATTTTAATCTTTAAAAAAATTAAAGTATAGTTGATTTACAATGTGTTAGTTTCTGGTGTACAGGATAGTGATTCAGTTATGTGTGTATATATATATATATATTCTTTTTCATTATAGGTTATTACAAGATATTGAATGTAGTTCCCTGTGCTATACAGTAGGACCTTGTTGTTGATCTATTTTATGTATGGTAGTGTATATCTGTTAATCCCAAACTCCTAATTTATCCCTCCCTGCGCTTTCCTTTTTGGTAACCTTAAATTTATTTTCTATGTCTGTGAGTCTCTTTCTGTTGTGTAAATAAGTTCATTTGCATCATTGTTTTAATTTTATAAGTTCACTTTATTGTGGTACAGATTGACTTCTGATGCCCTGCCTTCCTATGTTGGCGTGGAGTCTTAGTAAACAAGGAGGTCTCCAAGGTTGCTTTTCTTTGCAGCTAGACTGGTATTATTTCGTGGGGGCAGGCGTTCTCCTGTTGGGTGCTTTTTGGAGATGTCTGCCTAGACTCTTTCGTCCCAAAGATGTGATCCGATTGCTAGGTTCTTTCCAAATGCCCTCCTAACCTGAACAATCCAAGCTGGCACAGACTTTGGCAGTGGCCTTGACTTTTGGAGGTCATGTGCTGACAGAGCAGTGTGCTCTCCAAAACAACATCAGGATAATGTTTGGGCGTCAGGCTGTGAGTATGTTCCCCCACCCTGTCCTTCCCTCCCTTGCCTTTCCTCAGCCTTCTGCCACTGTCTTCCGTTTGACTAGTCTTGTCTTGGTGGGGTGGGGGGCAGGCTTAGGTGAGCACCTTTGAAGTGAGCCACGGTATGGGAGCTAGTTACTATGCCTCTGCACTGCTTGGGTTATCCCCTTGTATGGTCTTTTTTGCTTTCCTAATTCTTGTTTTGGCTTTTTTTTTTTTAATTGAAGTATAGTCAGTTACAATGTGTCAGTTTTTGGTGTACAGCATAATGTCCCAGTCACGCATATACATACATACATTTGTTTTCATATTCTTTTTCATTAAAGGTTATTACAAGATGTTGAATATAGTTCCCTATGTTATACCCTAATTCTTGTTATTACCACTATTCTACTGCCACTCTCCCCACCTTCGTGTGCTACTGTGTAATCAGCGTTTACATGTTGAAGTTCTCAAGTCTCAGTGCTCGGCTTGCTTCTCTCCTCAGTCTGTACCTTTTCTTTGTGGTTTAGATAGATGTTCCTGATTAATCCTGAATGTCTGTCTCCAGCCCAGGCCACTCCTCAGCCCCAGATCTGTCACTGAACAGTCAGCATTCTGTACTTCTCTGCACTGATTCAAACTTGGAATGTTCAGATCTAAACTCATGACTTTGTAACAGCCCCTGCCAACTAAAATCTTTCGCTCAACCACAGAATCACAGATTTGGGCTCCTCTGTGTCATCTTCACGTGAAAAGCAACATCATCCACTCCACTTTGCAGCCTGGGCGTCCCCACCACCATCTCTCCCTCACACTCTGTTTAGTAGTGCTCATGTTCTGTCAGTTGTGACTCTTAAATCTCTATCCTTCATGTGGCTCTAAAGGCCCATCGTAATCTGATCCTTGTCTCCCTGGCTCATCTCCAGCAGTGCCCCGCCCCAGCCGTACTGGTCCTCTATCTGTCCCTTAGGTGGACCCTTCCCACCTGAGAGCCCTCGCACAAGGCCTCAGTTGCTAAAGTGCCCTCTTCCTGGCTGCTGCCTAGCATGCTTCTGATTTCACATAAGGGCCATGTCCTTAGAGGAACCTTCCTTTGACGCTCAGATGAGGTCCGTTTCCATAGTGTAAGTTCTTAGGGTCTGTATGGCTCCCTTGGGAGAGATTTGCTCCCATAAGAATAAGGACTGTGTCCTTGCTCACAGCACATGTGCAGTGCCTAGAGCAGGGCCCCGTGCAAGGTAAGCACTTGTCAATTACTTGTTGAGTGAATGAATGAAGGCCAGGCACTGGGCCAAGTAATTTACATACGTCATCTCATTTGATCTTCAAAACAGTGCTCAGATAGCTTAAGGAGCTTGCCAAGGCCACTCTGGAAGCCAGGCACAGTGGGGAGTCACCCCATGGCTGGCGAGTCCCCCAAGTACAAGCTCTTTGTGCTCCCACCACTGACTCTCCTGAGGAGGAAATGGTAGCTGCTGCTGTTAGATTTTATTAGTAATAAATTTGTGATGGTAAAAGGAGAAAGGAGCAGGGCTTTTTCTCCTCAGGGAAATTCAAAAAGGATTTGAAGAGATTTGCATTTTATAGGTGCTGATTTCTTTAGGGTCGTTTCTTTTTTACAAAATTCCTTTTAAATAATAAGCTTGGGGAACTGGAGAATTGGATCAACATATTTTGCTGCCAAACCTCTAAGTGACATTCCAAGTCCACCTTCCACTGTTTCCTGGGATGATCTGTCCTCCAGAGCCACACAGGTTTACCCCCATCTCTGGGCTTGTAGCTTTTAATCAACCTGCTTTCAATTTCTTTCCTGTCGTTTGAGTTTTTAGCTTTTTAGACCCTTTTGATTCACCCGAGAAATGGACCACCTGTTATGTTTCAAGCAATATGCTGGGTGGAACCCAACTTTATGCCTATCTCTTGTGAACATTTCCTCTCCCTTGCCCCTCCTGCTCAGCAACCCCTGCACTTTGAACAGGACCTGTCATTAGTTGTGTAATGAGATCTTGACTATACACATGTGCAGATCCTTATTATTTAGTTAAACATAAAGTGAGCACCTTACATGTACCAGGCACTTCACTAGCCTTTGAAGTTTAAGAATAGACACATTCAGTGCCTTGCAGTCTGTTTATACTACAAGCACCAGAGCAGGAATGGGCAGATAACTAGTGTGAAGTCAGGAAGTGTCCAAAGTATTCTGTGATCCATGAAAGCACTGCAGGTTTTCACGTTCCTGGACCCCTCTCAGCTCTTCATCTGTTCTTGCCCCTGGGAAAGTAAACTAAGAGACCTAGTGGTTGAACAGGAGGAAGGACTAGTTTATTAACTCTTTCTCAATCACTTTTTCACTCTTGTCCTCACCCCTTATCTAAGTACATCTAGTTCACTGCCAGTAAATTCCTTGCTCCCAACATGGGAAAACATTTAGCACTTAGTCAGTGATTTATAATTGCTGCTGTCTTTTCCCAGAAGGTAGTGGCGTGTATTTATCTCAAGCATGAAGTTAATGGAAAAAATATTGACCATCAAGCACATGTCTGTTTGTCCTATTTGAATTTTACCCAATAGCTAAGACTGCTGGATGCTACAATAGACAAAAACAGTGGTCTCCAGAATAGGAAGTGAAAAGAAAATATTAAAACATCTTTTTAAAAAATTTATTGTCTCTTCAAATTTTCTTTGTTTTATACAAAAATGTAGATAATATTTTGGAACTGATAAATGATTATAGCAAAACTGTGGCATACGAGGTTAATATACAAAAGTCAATTGCTTTCCTTATACACCAGCAATGAACAACTGGAATTTGAAATTAAAAATACAGCACCATTTACATTAGCACCCCCCCTCAAATGTAGTACTTAGGTATAAATCTAACAGTAAGTCCAACATCTGTATGAGGAAAACCACAAAACTCTGATGAGCTAAATAAAAACTAAATAAAAGGAGAAGTATTTCATGTTCATGGACAGAAAGACTCAATACTGTCAAGATGTCAGTTCTTCCCGGCTTTACCAGTGCAGTCCCCATCAAAAATCCCAGAAAGTTGTTTTGTGGCTATTGCTTGCCGTATTCTAAAGTGTATACAGAGAAGCAAAAGACCTCGAATTAGCCATAACACAATCTTGAAGAAGAACAAAGTTGGAAGACTGACACTACCCAACTTCACACACTGTAAAGCTACAGTAATCAAGGCAGCGGGGCACTGGTGAAGGAGCAGACAGACAGAGCAGCGGAGCTAGAACAGAGAGCCCAGACGTGGACCACCCCAACTGATCTCTGATGGAAGAGCTGCAATGCAACGGAGCAAAGGTGATCTTTTTAACAAATGGTGCTGAAACAGTTAGACATCCACGTGCAAAAAAATGAATCTAAACACAGACCTTACACTCTTCACAGAAGTTAACTCCAGTGCATCACACTCACATGTAACATATAAAATTACAAAACTCCTGGAAGTTAACGGGAGAAAATCTAGATGACCTGGGGTTTGTGTGGTAACATTTTAGATACAACACCAAAGTCATGATCCATGAAAAAATAATAAGCTGGACTTCATTAACACTAGAAGTTTCTACTTTGCAAAAGACAATGGCAAAAGAGTGAGGAAACAAGCCATAGACCGGAAGAGAATGTTCGCAAAATACCAATCTGATAGAAGACAGTCATCCAAAATATACCCAAAACTCTTAAAACCCAGAATAAGAAAATACCCCTGTAAAAAACAGGCCAAAGACCTTAACAGATACCTCATCAAAGAAGATACATAGATAGTAAATAAACATATGAATCAATACTCCATATCATATTGTCATCAGGGAATTATAAATTAAAACAAGGAAATAACACTAAGTACCTATTAGAATGGCCAACATCGAGAACACTGACAATACCAAATGCTGGCAAGGATGCGGAGCAACAGGAACTCTCATTCAATTGCTTCTGGGAAGTCAAAAGTGTACAGCCACTTTGGAAGACAGTTTGGCAGGTTTTAACAAAACTAAACGTACTTTTACCATACGGTCCAGCCATTCTGCTCCTTGGTATTTACCGAAAGGAGTTAACAACTTACGTCTACTCAAAAACCTGCACACAGATATTTACAGAGCTTTATTCATAATTGCCTAAACTTAGCACCAGCTTGTACTAGGCTGGAAGCAGGGCAAGAGTTGAAGAAATGGAAGACTGCATGGTGTGCTGATACAGGGATGGACTTCACAGCCCCTCCAACAGCTAAAGACCACGTCCTGGAACTGAGTAAAGATTAGCTGGGATGCATACAAATTTATATGAAAAAACGCAAGAGCTTACTGTTAAGTGGGCAAAGGAAAGGCCAGTTCACAGAAGATTAATTGGCTTCCAACATGCTCAGTTCTACAAAATGACATCAAACCAGTAAGATTCCTTTTGTACCTGTTAATTTAACAAAACAAAGCACAACAAGGATAAAGCCCCCACCTGCACCTCTGCTTTAAGTATCCTGATCCCCCTGCAGTTATGGGGAACTCCTTTGGTAAACAGTCGTGTGTGTATGTATATTTTAAAAATATATGATACATACACACATATGTAAAATGCCTTGATGTTTCTCTTTAAACTCTCTTTGCACTCTTACAGGAAGCAATCCCAGACTCAGTGAATGCCGCGTGCCTGTCATAGCATCACTTATTCTAGTGCAGAATTAGAAATGACACAAATGTTGCCCGTATTTAATCTAGCGAGGCAGACATTACAAAGGGTGGTTAGAGAGACTGTATAATAACCCCAGAAAGTGTTTACAAATACATGCTGAGTGAGAAAAACAAGACACAATTGCACCTTATAGACTACCTCTATTATAGTACTTGTCACCTTGTGTTGGAATTCCTCGTCCTTACTTGACTGTCCTTCTGCCTAAACTTGGGGATGCTGAGGGCAGAGATGGGGTATTTCATACTACAGTACATGAGAACTGTATCCACCATGCTTTGCCCACGGTAGACGCTCAGTGCAGAATAAAGAGTTAACTTTTTCCCCACTAAGGGCTGCTAACAATTTTTCATGTCTTAAAATTATGAGGAAAGGTATTTAGAGAGCTCCTTTTTTTACACTGAATCGATTTAAATTATTAATTAAACATCTTTACCTGACTGAATGTTAAATGAAATCGTTGATTTAAAAAAGATTTTTCTTTCCAATGTAGTATTGGTAACTGCAGTACAGTGTCTGCCTTAAATAAATGTAGAGAGATGTTTGGCACAGGGTTCTTTTATAGAAATGCTTAGGGCAAGAGCATACTACATTTCAGAGAATCTCTAGGGTACATTGGAGATGCGTTCTTCTATTCTCATTTCCATTGTCTGTCAGAGTTGGAAAGACAAACTATTTGAAGACAGAAATTTTAGTGGAACTTGACCCTTCGCCAAAAGATAAAATTTGCTGTTAAAGCAGACAGTCTTGAATTATATCCCAAGATAGCTGCTGGGATATCCACCACCCAGAGAGTGTAAGGCAGGCTCCAAGTATGGAAGTCACACTTTGCACAAGGCTTTTGTATCGTCAGAGGCAAAACTTAAAAACCACTAGGCAACCCTGGGGCTTCCCGACCTCTCCTCCTGTCAAGTGGACACATGCTAATCTTTTTGCTGTAGAAGCTCACTTTCCATTACATGAAATTGAAATTTTTTTAACATTTTTTATTGATTTATAATAATTTTACAATGTTGTGTCAAATTCCAGTGTAGAGCACAATTTTTCAATTATACATGAACATATATTCATTGTCACATTTTTATTCTCTGTGAGCTACCATAAGATCTTGTATGTATTTCCCTGTGCTATACAGTATAGTCACGTTTATCTATTCTACATTTTGAAATCCTAGTCTGTCCCTTCCCACCCCCCACCCCCTTGGCAACCACAAGTTTGTATTCTATGTCTGAGTCTGTTTCTGTTTTGTATTTACGTTTTGTTTCTTTTTTTAAGACTCCACATATGAGCGATCTCATATGGTATTTTTCTTTCTCTTTCTGGCTTACTTCGCTTAGAATGACATTCTCCAGGAGCATCCATGTTGCTGCAAATGGTGTTATGTTGTCGGTGGTTATGGCTGAATAGTATTTCATCGTATAAATATACCACATCTTCTTTATCCAGTCATCTGTTGATGGATGAAATTGAATTTTTTTAATTGCTTGCTTTATTGGTGACCTTTAAGACATAACTGGGGCTTCTTGGTGTCAGTCTCTAAGGAAACCAAACTCGAAGGTGTGTGATACCATCTGTTGAATTAGGCAGGGAAAAAAACTAATTAGAACTATAGTGAGACTGGGGTGCTTCTCAAATGTTGGAGCCTGAACTGAAGTTGTGGTTATTCACAAATTTTTAGACTCACAAAGAGTCTATATATCATAATTTTCATTAAAAGAATGTTTTTTTCTAATGATTGCAAGGTTTTACCTCTAATAGCTATTTACTATGTATATGAGTTATAAAATGTGACCTTTGAACTCTCATCACCTTAGCTAGTTTCAATGCTCCTTCATTGGTAGAAAAGTTACAGAGATCATGAAATAATTAATAGTTACTGTTCATTGGGTGCATCCTCTGTACCAGGCACTGTGTTAAATATTTTAGGTGTATTATCTTAGTCCTTATAGCACTCCTTTGAGGAACATGGTATTGTTCCCAAAGTACATTTCAAAAAGCCCCTGAGTTGCCAGAGATTAGCTTGCTCAAGGTCAGAGCAGACAGAGAAAGCTCTGCTGCCCAGGTCTGTCTGTCATCAAAGCATCACTTGTAATGAGGATAATGGTCTGGGGCAGAGGTAAAATCTAGCATATTAAAGCATTTAAATTGGTGGGTCTGGGTAATGTGGGAAGTCTAAGAATTCCTCATGAAATGCATTTGTGATACTGAAGGTCACTAACTTGCCATCTTTCAAGTGAGCCACAGAAGTATTATCAGCATGGTGGATGAGTTAGTGGAAGCTCTTGGGCCAGTTGGCAAAAAGCTAAGCCTGAAAAGGCTATGTATTCCAACTACATGACATTCTGGAAAAGGCAAAACTTTGGAGACAGTAGAATGATCAATGTTGCCAGGGCCTCCGAGGAGGGAGAGAGGATTTTTAGGGCAGTGAAACTATTCTGTATGATACTGTTAATAGAGGATATATGTCATTAGACATTTGTCAAAACCATGAAATGTACAACACCGAGAGTGAACCCTAGTGTAAACTATGGACTTTAGTTAGTAATAATGTCTCAGGATTGGCTCATCAAGTGTATTAAGTGTGCCCCTCTCATGCAAATGGTAATATAGGGGAAACTAGGAGATGAGGTCGGATATCTCTGTACTGTTACCTTAATTTTTCTCTAAACCTGAAACTGCTCCAAAAAAGTCTTTTTTTTTTCCCCAAAAGCTAATCCTCAAGCCTTCCTCTCCAATTTCAGGATTTCCTTCATTTTTTAAATTACTGACCCAAGTTCTAAAACGTCAGTCACATTTAAAATTCCACTACCCTTCACCTTGCACCTGACCTTCTGCTAGCTCTGTTGATGAACTTTTCCATAGATGCTTTCTCTGTCTTTGTCTTGGTGCCAGAATGCTGGCTGCTTACATTTGGTCTACCTACTCTCAGCCTGTCCTCCATGATGCCATCAGATGAATCTCCCTGAAATGTCACCCTGATGGTGTCACTTCCCCGGCCTCAAACTGTTGTCTGTTCCCCTCTCCCACCTCAGTTTCTCTAACATCTGTATCAGGTGGTCTGTACTCCGTGAAATCTTGTTAGAAGCAATTGTCTCTTGAAATCAAAAGTGATCTCTATCAGCACATTGTTGATAACTTTTTGTTGACATTTGTTCAAATGATCTTGTGTTAAACACTGCGTTGTACTTGCCTCCCCCTCCACGCAGCTGGACTACATAATTTGATGGTAAAGACTTGTGTTTTTCCTTCACTACTGTTGGTGAGTCACTGGAGTGCTTTGAATATGGCAGGTCCTAGGAGAATGCATTCCCAGTCTCTGTATCCAGACCCTGCTGTTAGATGACATGAAAGAGAAACCCATGACCAGAGTGTCAGGCCATGTGATACACAGGGACAGCAGCTGAGGTGTTTCTGATACAAGTGTTGTAATATATTGGTATTAGATTACTGACACATTTATTTGGGGTCTGTTGCCACTTATTGGCTGCCCTACTGTGTCTTGAATTAAGAATTTAGATTGGCATTCACAATTTTTTATCAGTACATTTTGAACCAATCAAAAATCTATCTACATGCGTTTCCAAAAGAAATCCTTGTTGCATAATACATGAGTGCCTTTGCCATCTTTCCTAGTAGAAGATTGCAAATGATATTTAAATGTTACTGTGGCTTTGATAACTGTTCACATTCTTTGAGGATTGGGGAATCTTGTGACTATTTGCCAAGTGATTCTTCTACAATTAATTTTTTTTAAACTTTTGCGGCATAAGTCCAGTAAAAGACTTTCAACTGAGTAAAAATGATTTGTATTTATCTCCCAGGTCTTTTTCTTTATCCCAAGTCAAAGGTGGGGTGAGCTAGAAACACTTAGTAGCTCGGTTTTCACCTCCAACATTTAAGAGTTCAGCTTGAAGAACAATAGTTGACTTGAAAGAAGACAGCTTGAGGGCAGAAGTGAGAAGAAGATAAAGAATTATGCATCTGTACAACCAGATTTGATTCTTATTTGCTTTCAGAATTGTTTAAGCAAAGCACATCTCACCAAGTTGCATTTCAACTTGAGAGATGTCCACATGGTAAATGGCAGGACTCCAATAGTGAATGTGCTGTGCTTTGAGAAAAATCAGAGTCTTGTTTTGTGTTGTTTTCCTTTGTTTCTTTAAAAATAAAGGTCAAGAGAGATATCAGCGGGAAAATCAGAACAGAAATGGATTTAGAGATGTAAATGTTCTCACTGAGGAACAAGGGGGTGATCTTTTCTAAAGAAGGTACAGTTTAATAGTCGGATGTAGGAGATGGGCTTAAGATTTTAGTTGACTGTAAACTCAGTATTAATCAATAATGCAATTTGACTATCAAAAAAGTTACTAAAATATTAGGTTGTCTTAATATGTGTTTTATTGTTTAGAGGAAAGATAAATGTCCATATTTTTTAGGTTTTGTATTTGACATACAAAAATCATAACTTATTTTTTAAAAAAGACTTAAGATATTTCTCCCATCAAACTTGATGTCTCTCATCAAATTTCAGGTCTAGATTGGATTATAGTTAAATTAAAAGTTATTTCTTAATTCTCTAGGATGGTAGAAACATTAATGATATTAAAGGTGCTGGTAGGCAGAGATGGAAAGTTGTCCAAAGCATTCTTAGTGCTTTAAAGTAGAGCAGAAAATAATCACAGAAGATGTTAAGTGAGTGTTTGACATTTGTGTTTTAGATCTTAGAACATTTGCGAATAGACCTCCTTTGCAAGTTGTGGTGCTCTCTATAGAGAAGAAAATTATGTAGTCACTTGTTTGTCTGGTTGCTTTCCCAAGAAGAGTTGCTGTCTTACCTTGAAATTTTATTCCCAGTGCTGGAAAACATTATATTTTAAAAATAGACAAAGATGCTTCCATTGGTAAGTGCTTGTTTAAAAAAAAAAAAGCATATGGAAGGCCAGATAGTGGCCCTCTTCTCTGTGAATGTGCATTTCATAAGCAGCTGAAGATGGAGGAAACAGTTGGTAAGACGGCTGGTGAAGAAAATAGTGGCCAGAGACCAAGTAGTGGTGGTCAGTAGTCATTTCAGTGGTCTGTTAAACCAAGGAAGATAGAATAAGTTTTTTTCCCCCATAAGGCAGTTAATTCTTAAAGGATACAGGAAATATGTTAGGGATCTTGCATACCTTTATTCTAGAATATTCTTTGATTTTATGTATCACTGGATGCATTGACAGATATTCATCAACCATGCAGTGGACTTTCAGGGAGGTGAGGATATGCCCACACACATCCCTTTTGAACTTGCTCACTGTTGCCCCAAATTTACTTCCCTCTAACTGGAGTCAACTCTTCATTTCCTAATTAGAAGATATAACTTGCAAATAACAGTGATGTATTTACTTGGTTTTACATTCTAATCTGTTGTAAAGAGGACAGTTTGGAGGTTTTCATTCCTTTTTATTTCCACTGGAGGAGCTGAGGATTGGGGAAGAGAGTTGGGTAGCAATAACCAGAAGTTAGATCTATCGCTTACTGAATTTGTGTGATCATCGAATTGTTCCTCAACTGGAAAATGAGCTTTTGTAAGGATTAGAGTGAAAACCTATTGAAAGTTTCTAGTTTATAGTAAGAACTCACTAAAATGGTGGTGGTGCCATACAAGTGGGAGAAAGGGTATAAGTGGGGAGAGCTTGGAATCTTGACTTGAACTTACGTTCACACGAGGCAATTCTGCCTGCTGATACTCAGTAGCCACTGAACAGAGATTATTTGCTCAGTCACCTTGAATTTGTCTCCTCCAAAAACTGTTGATGGAATTGGTAGAACACAGAAAAGATTCATTCGGAATATTCTCATCTGATTCTCAGTTTTTAGGAGAGTAGTGAAAGTTCTTTGGGAGAGTTTTTAAATTGTTGATTTGAATTTAGCTAACCAAAAATGACATTGGGGTTCAGTGTTAATTTTGGTCAATTAAAATGATTGAGTTTCAAGTTTTTGGTATACACATATTTAAAACTTCATGAAGTGGGAAATTCCTGTTAGAAATTTATTATTTTTAAAACTAAGATCTACTCACATAGCAGAGGACATAAGATACTAAGTCTACTATCCTAAGAAACCCATTTTTATTATATCTTAAATTTACATACATTAAAGTTCACTGGTTTTGGTGCAAAGTTCTACATGTTTTCACAGTTGTTTGTATTCAGTAGCCACCGCCGCAATTAAGATACAGAGCGTTACATCCTCCTTTGTACTGCTCCTTTGTGATCAAACCCTCCCCTTGTTCCTAACCGTTGGCAATCACTTAATCATAGTTTTGCTTTTTCTAGGATATCATATGATTTGAATCATTAAGTAGTAACCTTTGGAGACTAGCTTTTATTTTCTTTTAGTTGGCATACTGTATTTGAGATTCATTCATGCTGTTGCGTGTAATGTGAGTAGTAGTCCATCATAGGGAGGTACTGTAATTTGGAGAAGATGTGGGATATTTTTGGTTGTTGATAGCTATGAATAGAGCTGCTATCAACATTAATGTACAGAGTTTCATGTGAATGTAGGTTGTCGTTTCTTTAGTATTAGTATCTTGAAATGGGATTGCTGGGTTATATGGACAAAGCTTGTGCCTAACTTTATAAGGTGCTGCCAAATAATTTTCCAGAGTGGCTGTACAATTTTGCATCCTCACCAGCAAAGTATGAGAATTCTAGCTGTTCTGCATCTTCCTCAGCACTTGATATTGTCAGTTTTTTTGGATTTTTTGTTTTTGTTTTTGTTTTAGCCATTCTAATAGGTGAGTGGTAGTGTATCAGTGTGACTTATTATTTGACATTTTCCTAATGGCTCATCTTATCATGTGCTTATTTGGTACAGTATCTGCTCATATCTTTTGTGCATTTTTAAAATTAGGCAATTTTTTTTTTTTACAATGGAAGTATAGTTAGTTTACAGAGTATCAATTTCTGGTGTACAGCATAATGTTTCAGTCATACATATACATACATATATTCCTTATCATTTTCTTTTCCATTATGGGTTACTACAAGATATTGAATATAGTTCCCTGTGCTCTACAGTAGAAACTTGTAGTTTATCTATTTTATATATAGTAGTATCTGCAAATGTCGAACTCCCAGTTTATCCCTCCCCACCCCCATTGCCCCCAATTAGGCTTTTTATTGCTGAGTTTTGTGACTTCTTTATACATTTTGAGACCAGTCCTATGTTAGACATATGATTAGCAAATTTTTTTTTGAGTCAGTGGCTTATCTTTTCACTATCTTTAACAGAGTCATTCATAGACTAAAAGTTTTTAATTTTGTTGAAGTCCAGCTTATCAATTTTCTCTTTTACGATTTGTGTTTTTGGTGTCCTATCTAGAAGCTCTTCACCTAACTAAGGTCACAAAGATTCTCTCTGTGTTTTTTTTTTCCTCTAATAGTTTTATACTTGGATGTTTTACATTTAGGTCTGTGATACATTTTGAGTTAATGTCTGCATAAGATGTGAAGTACAGATGGAGGCGCATTTGTTTGCTTATGGATTTCCCATTGTTGCAGCACAATTTGTTGAAAAGGCTGCCCTTTCCCCCTCAACTGCCTTTGTGCTTTTGTCCAAACTCAGTTGATCATATTTGCATGCCTTTATTTCTGGACTCAGTTCCCCTTATCTATGTGTCTCTCCTTTTGCCGAGACTACAGTTAAGTCTTAAAGGTGGGTAGTCTGAGTCCCTTAGCTTTCCTTTTTTTCACAGTTGTTTAGCGATTTGAACCTGTTTGCCTTTCCATGTAAAGTTCATTATTGCTTGTCTATACTTGAAAAAAATACTAGGATTTTGACTGGGGTTGTGTTGGAGCAATAATAGATCAATTTGAGAGTTGACATCTTAATTATATTAAGTAAACATGGTAGGTCCCTCTACATTTATCTAGATCATCTTTGGGTTCTTCTGTCAGTGTTTTGCAGTTCTTACCTATTTTTAAAGTAGAAACATACGTTGATTCCAATGCCTTCTTTTCAAGCATTTTTTATTTTTCTTACTAATAAAAAATGTTTTTTAAAAATCTGATTTTCCTTTACTGCAATAGGAACACCAGGAAACTCAATCATTAGTCCAGATTTCCATCTTATTTAGTGCTGGACCTGGGCCTTTAATTATAGACTGTCCCCCTTGATAGGACAGAGACCATGTGTGCCAATCGCATCGTCAAGCCAGCTTCTCGTAAGTTACAACAGAGCAGAGAGTGTTCTCATGTCACTATTTCCTATTTCTCTCCTCTTCAGTAAAATTATAGTTTCTATCTTTGGGGGAAAGCAGGCAAAATCTAATTTGTGATGGTTAGGACTAGTTGTCCACTTAAACAATAGAAAACTGAGTCATAAATTCTGTCTTCATAAAACTCCTCCATACTTTTGGAAAATGACTCATTTTTAGGCAGCGTCTGCCATAGGCAGTTGCCAGAAAGTGATCTAACTTGGATGAGCTTGATGCTTTACACAAGTTTCAGGGCCCCAGCAGAGAAAGCATTAGGAACTAGAGACCATCATGTGCATGTCTGTGTGCCAGGGTTATCAGTCCATCAGCACAAGTCAATGGAGCCTTTGGAATGTTCTAATTTAGTTTGTCTCAGACGTTGGCTTGCTTCAGAATCACCTGGAGAGCTTATTAAAACAGAGTGTGGTGTCCAACCCCCAGAGTTTCTGATTCAGTAGATCTGGGGTAGCCCGAGAATTTACATTCTCTAACAAGTTTCAGGAGTCATGAAAGCTGCTGGTTTGGGGACCGCTTTGAGATCCATTCCTCTGGTTTATTTGTCTGAGTCACCAAAAAATTTGATAATTTTTTAAAATGCATCTACTGAACCTCCCTAACATGTTTACAGTGAAATCATTCTCCCAAGTGATGGCATGGATTTGTTCTCAGGCATCTCGGGTTGTTGAATGGGAACAGTAACTCCTCCACTCCGGAGCTGCATCTATTGCAGACGTGGAGAGAGGAAAGAAAGCTGAGTCCTACTGCTTTCTGCTCTCTCCTTCTGTCAAACTAGGTTGGCATAGTTCCCTAGAAATTTAACAGCTTAGTACCATGAGTTTGGGTCTCAGGTGCTCTTGCCTGTAGAAGTAAAAGATGTTCGAATTTGTTTCTTTGACTTAGTCAAAGAATTTCATGCTAAATTTTGTAGGTTGGAAGCAGACTTGGTTGAGATGCAGGGAGAGGAATTAAGCAGTCTGCAAAAGGAATTTGCAAAGTGACTCTGATTCATTCTCAAATGTTTATCATTGACTGCAAGGTTGTCTACTGTGTACCTTGATAGAGAGTTGACAGTAGGGTAGACTGGGAAGATCAGTCATTAACCAAGGAAATCTGGGTTCTTGCGTGCCTTGGACATCAATGCAGCAGGCTTGGGTAAGTCATTTAATTTATTTGAGTCTTGATTTGGTCAGGAAACATGAGTTTTGGGAATAGATGATCTTTTAAGTTCCTTTCTGGCCTTGAGATTTTATGTTTTGATATTTCTATTTACTTCCAACTAAATAGATGATTTTTTTTTTCTTGTCACCACCATCCATCTCCATTATAAATGGAATGCCTTTCTGAGAAGCATGTAATACCCTGATGTGAAAAGGAGAAGAAATGTAATTAGCAACCTCAGGCATTTCCTTTCAGTATTAATTTTCAAAGGAAGAGGTATTTGAACCATACTGTACGCTCTGTTCATTAGAGACCTTGCCGTATCGAATTCTTGCTACCTGTGTTCAAACAGAGACTTTTCACATCTTTCTAAAAGGCATCCACTTTTGTCTGCAGATGTCAGACAGACAAGGCCCAGCTGAACAGGAGACAAAAATGTAGCTTGCAAGTATAATACGTCGGGGGAGTTTCTAATCACTTTCTGTCCAATCAGCTCTACAGTAATAGCTCAGCTTTCATCATCCAGTCCTGAATTGAATGGGAGAATCATCAGAAGTCTATTCTGGAACTTACTTTTCTAAGTGCTTTGAAGAGAAAAATTTTCATCTACTAAGTAATGAAGAGGTCCTGATTAATAATTGCATCTCTTTTAATTGGCTTAAATTGGATGATTAGGAGAAAACAAAGGTGAGGCAAGGGTTCAGGATGTTAGAGACTTGTTACGTACATCCTGATTCAGGTGGCTATACCTACACTGGGCCTATTTACCTGCTTTTTGAGGCAAACAAGATGAGATAGATCCCAAGTGCCCTTTGCCCAGTAATTTTTTTTTTAACCTATAGATCTAAGAAATCTTAAGCTCAAGCAGGCGCCTACACACCACACCATCTCTCTAGGAATCTGTAAGTCTGGGGCACCTGCTCAGAGGCGGGTGTGAGCCCGGCTGGGCCCCGCACTGAGAGGAGGCCATCCTGTCGGGCATAGGACAGCCCAATTGCAGATTCACTGTGGGGTCCAGCAGATCTCTGGTCTTGATAACACAGGGGATCAAACAGCCTGTGGGGCTGAGGGAACTGCAGCACCTTAGCTGAAGTCCTGCCTCCCGGCCTCCACCCGACTTCTGTGTACCGTGACTTTATTATCTATGCGACGTGGACCCAACGTCTGACTTTTCAGAACCCACAAAACCGGGGCTAACTGGTGTAGCACGGAGAAGCCATTTGACAATCTTTTCCCAACTCTGGAGACCCTGTGAGGGCTTCTGTTGCTGCCGTTCTCCAAAGGCACCCTGTTTTTGAGAATCAGCTAATACCGACCCCATGACGCACAATCTAAAACTGTGATTGTGGGAAAGCAGAACTGAAGGCAGTGTTGACCCGTCAGGACCACGTGTCTGGGCATAACGGAGGCCGCGATTTCTTACTTCGCTTTTAACATGGAACCACAAAGAATTTCTTTGTTGAGAATCAAGAAAACACAGTTCAACAAGCCAGAGGAAGAAATGATATCACGGCTCAGTTGAATCGACTAAGAAATACTTTTATTTTAAAGAAATCCTTGTCCCTCATAACCCTGGCATGCACATTCTTATGTGTTATGAATGGAAGATTTGAAAAAAAAAGTTAACACAAGTGGCCTCCTTCGAGATTGAGGGGGAAATTTTGCAACGAAGGACTTGCTGGTAGAAATCTGAAATATGCTGTTCTTGCTTACTAATCTTCCACACGTCAATGGTAACATCAGGGCAGTGACCCCCCGTGATTGCACTGTAGCCTATCACGAATGTACGCCTTGGGCCAGCCTACTCAGCGAGGAAGCTCTCTTTTCCTCCACCTCATTTTCATTGAGGAAACGCACGCCTGTCCATCACGCATGTGAATCTGGCGTCTTGTTGCAGTACCGCCCCGTGAGACTGCCGTGAAGTTTGGATTTAGGGGAGAGCTGTCTTTCTTCCCATTTTCCCGTATGAGAGAGATGTTACTCGATACCCAGAGAATCTTGGCGGCAGTCTAACAGCCATCTCTGGGTTGATTTACTGTTGTTTTATCATAGTGCTTTTTTTTTTGTTTTGTTTCTAACCAATTGTTCCGTTATTTGCTGATGGAGATTGTTTCATGCTGGCAGGCGATTATGAAGCAGTTCTAGGATTTCTGCTAGATGGAGCACCTGTGTCATTATTCATGTCAGCAAAATGATGATAAGCCGGGTTTGGGCCTGTCATACTTAAAGCTAATTTGAGACTAAAAATCTGGAGTCATGCAAATTTATAAGTACTACTTAATAGCAGACAGTGCGTTCGTTGATTTAGTGGTTGAATCTTCAGTGATAGCTTTGAAAAAAAAATTCTGTGTGGGGAACCATTTTAAGACAGTCTGGGAAAGGAGAGAACTAGGCAAGAGGCAGGCTGGGTGGGGAAATGAAAAGAGATGTTCTTAGGTTTTCCGTATGCTGGGAGCTCCTTTAGCAGTCAGAGAAGTCTGCAGAACTCCTCTGGGAATTATGTTTTATGTAACATAAATAGGACTACAAAGGAAACCAATCGTATTGAGAAACAGTTACCAAAGTAGTTAAGGAAACAAATGCATGGTAGAGTGGTATGTGATTCTTTATTAATGTACCAGGAAACTCTAGTGGTGGATCTACTGAGTACTCTAACTCTTAAGTTGTGCATAAACAGTATTTTAAAATTGATAGCAACTATAAAGTGATACGAAAATATATTTCTTGAAAATATATACTCCCAATAACTACTGTGGTTAGTTGCTTAAATTCATAATTGAAGGAAAGGGCTAAATTCAGGTAGAGGTGAATGGAAAGTACAATGTAATTCTTTTCGCATCCCAGTCCTCAGACAAGAAGCTCGTGGATCTCAAATTAAGATCCCCCTGGTTAGAGAAACTTGGCTCAAATATTAATTTGGCTGTTTACTGGCCCTGTGACCTTGGCCAAGTTAACATCACACAGTGGGTTTCTCCATCTGTAGGGGGTGGGTGAAGTACCTACTTTGTAGAGACATTGGAAGGCATCGGAAGAGCATCCTAGCCCAACAGCTTGTGTCAAGGTGGTGGCCTGAGGCACGCTGGGTCCTCTGGCTGGCTTTCTTTGAGCAGTTATAGGATAAAATGATGCTCACTATACCTGCTGACAGCTGGGGCACTTTCCACTAGGGAAGGTAGCTAGAAACACAGATGCCGAGAACAGAAAACTCCTTTTACCTTTAGAGTTTCTTAAGGGTTGTTCACCCTTCAGGGGTGTCAGGGGTGCATCGTGGTATCATATGAAGGGGAGAAAGCATTTTAAAATACTTGAAAAGGATTCTGTTTGGAATTATTTCTCTTTGCCTTATGATCCGAAGCCTTTGCTTGCAAAGAGATAGCTTTTTGCTAGTTGTAAAGATTTTAACCAGAAGTGGCCTGGCCCTCCTCCTGCCCATTGGGCACCAGTAGGTCCCCGGGTGATTGATGTGCTAAGGGTATGCGCATGTCTTGGCTGCTTCTAGAAGGCGGGGGTCTACTGTCTTCTTGGCTCACACCTATGCTACAGAGCCCCCCAAAGTCTGGTTACTCTGTTAGACTGGTTTCATACATGAGGCATGGTCTAGCTTTATTACTTGACTTAAGGGGAAACTCAGAAGCGTGGTAATCCTAGTTTTGCCTGACTCTTTTCTTAAGCAGCCATACCTCTAGGGCACAAGGATGAGTTCTTTTTCTGGCAGGCCGTGAGCGGGTCCGTGCACGGTGCCAGGCAAGCATCCTTTTCTCTGGCGGCTTTTAAAGGCAGGAGACTGTGGCGTTTGATCCTTCCCATTGGCTGGGGTGTGAGGTCCGTGAGGCCAGGCCGTTTGCCTTTCCCCGTCCCTTGAGTAACACTAACACCCCATCTAATGGCTCCTTTTCATCAAAACCAGATTTGTCGTCTCACTTATTTCCCAGCGTCTGGCCAAGATAGTGATCTTTAGGAAAACAAACTGGCAGTAACTCAAGCCAGATAAGAGGGGGAGAGCTTCGCGTCGGCAGAAGGAAGCTGTTAAAGGGAACAGATGGAGACGGTGTCTAAACAGCTTCGAGAAGATGTGCGCTTTCTTGTCTCAGGGGTGTGTCCTGCCTCCCAGGGGCTGTTCGGATCTGGAGAGCTGCGGGGACTGAGGCCTTCCTCACCCCCACCAGGGACCCTCCATCAGCCCAGCCCTCTGGCACGTGGTGCCCACCGTAGACCTCACCTGCTTCTCTGTGACTCTGCTGACGTGCAGCGGGAGTGAGGGGCGAAGAGCAAGGACAGCAAACTGCTGCCTGGTAAGATGAGAAAAACAGGGTGGTGCAGTTTGTAGAGAATTGGCAGATACGCCATGCAGTGATGACTGATTTTCAACATTCAGTGATGTATTAAGTCACCAGGGTGAAGACCCTGAGTGTCATGTGACTCCCTGAAGGTGTAACTAGGACCTTGGGGGGCCCCTGGGCGTGGGCCATTGTGGTGATCATTAATTGTTACTAACCCATTTCCTGACTGCTTGTGGATGGTGAGCGTTCTGGGCAGGGAAAGGGAGAAGACGGCTGATCTGTATTCATCACAAGTCATATCTTGGCTGCTTGTACTTTTTGACTCTTTTCTTGCACTGCTCTAAACTTCAAAGTACCTAAGCTCGTGCTTTATCCGGTAGTAACCTGCTAACTCACCCCCGCGTCTTATAGTTTTCTTTCTTCTGATCCAACCTGTCCAGTCAGAAGGAAGATGATACATTTCCCCAGATGCTGCTTTCATGATATCCTCCTCTTGTTGAAGACGCTTCCCTTTGCTTCCCTGTCAAGTCTCAGCATCACTGGCCATCAGGCCCTCAGGTGATGTCCTTGTATCTTAGCCACCTTGTTCTCTGGTCACCAGTGTGGATCTTTGGCCTCATTAAGGCGGTTTTCTTTCTTTTTTAATTTTAATTGTCAGATGCCCCTTGTGCCCTTCTGTCCTTTCACTTGGGGGGTTTTCTCTCAGCCAAATCCTGTCCATTCTCCCAGACTTAGTTCTGGTTTTGTTCTTCCTTCCTGGAGCCACGAGGTCTTGGCCCACACGGCTTCGCCAGCAGCCTTGCATCCCTCTCGCACTACCTCTCCCACCCATTTTGGTTATTTGGTAGATTGGGTTTTATATTGGTCTTGTGTTTTTTCACATACAGCTTGTTTCCCCAGCAAGTTAAAGCCCCTCAGTAGAGTGGACTCTGCTCTGTTTATTTTATATATTACAACCCCTAGCAAATCACAGCACACAGGAAGGGTTCATTAAATATTTAGAAGCAGGCAAGAGGTGCCACAAGTTAAGACATCCTGTGGGAGGCGATAGAGTGTTGATGTGGTCACTGGCATTGTGTATCTGTTTTACAGAACCAGAAACTCAGTGTTCCCCTGCTTCATTCAGCACTGTTCCAGGCTCAGGGAACTGATTTCATAAAAACCAAGTTCAGGGTAGTGATTTGTTCACAATGAGAACACTAACTTCTGGACAACTGGAGAGTCTGTGGCAGCTGCTCAGCGCATCCTTTTCCTGTGGCAAGTTTTCCAGGAGGTTGCTGTAGGGCCGCGGGGGGCCAGGGTGATGGGGTCGAAGCAGCTCCGAGACCTGGTGTGTGTTGTCTAGACTCCAGGGACGCAGTCCCATGCTCTTGGTTTTCAGTTTCCTGTCTTCCTCATGGCAGATTCTTTGCTTCTAGGAATTGAAGGGCTGATCTATAGACCTGGTCAGTGACGTTCTGAAGGCCAGATTTGATTGCGGAAGGAGGGACGAGAAGGTAATTTAGACACGAGCAAAGCACCATCAAGAGGCTTTGGAGTAGAATTGCCCAAGATGGAGCCAGGAGTGTGAGTCAGTGAGCTCCGTGGATCAGGCGAATAGCATGACTGGGTGAGGGCATGTGTGATTCTGAGAATGAAGGAGAGGGTAGTTTTGAGGTGGCAGATGGGAGTGTGGGGTGATGCTGAGAGGAAATCAGAATGCTGAAAGGGAAGGATGACTGATGTCTGTTTAGTTTCTTTATTTTGTTTTTCTTGAAGCTGATTTGGCTGGTAATTAACATATGAATGAGGGTTGTTGCGCATGAGTAATCTTCAAATAAATTAACTGAATAATTTTTAGGTGGAACTGCAGAGTATACAGAATAATATAGGTAGGCATAAACTGATTGTTTTTAAAGTATGCTTTAATATGAAATTCATAACACACGAAACCGGTAGAAGCTGTGGGGGACTGATTCCCAGGATACTGCTTGTTGTCCTTTTAACATCAATGAGTACTTTTATGAGCTTAGAGCTGTGTGTTTATTTGGAGCTTCTTTGTCCCATGGAAAATATCAAGGATGTTTTGAAGTGGCATGAGCCTGAGATGTCTTGTTGAATAAACACTAGTTGATAGGCAGATACAGAAGAGCTTGCCATCTCTGAGCAACTGATAATCACTAATACGTATAAAAGAAGCTGAATGGTAGCTTTCTGCAACCATCAGTAATGTTTGCCTAGTGCAAATGGGAGTGTAGAGTATTCAGCTGGTCTAGAACAGAGACTGGCATACCTTTTTTGTAAAGGATCAGATGAGGGTTTTTTTTTATTAATTTTTTTTTTTTAATTTTAATGGAGGTACTGGGGTTGAACCCAGGACATTGTGCATGCTAAGCACATGCTCTACCACTAAGCTGTACCCTCCCCCTAGGGTCAGATGATTTTGAGGGCCATTGAGTCTGTTGAAATGACTCAGCTCTGCCCTATAGCATGAAAGCAGCTGCAGACAATACGAAAACAAATGCGTGTGGCAGAGTTCCGACCATACTTTTTTTAGGGACACTGAAATTTGATTGTCATATAAACTATGGATCAGGAAATACTATTCTTTGTTCAAGGTTTTCCAACCATTTGAAAATATGAAAAATATCCTTGACCCATAGGCTGAAAGGTACCAGTTCCTGGTGTGTAACATAGAATATGGGTTTAGGAGAAATACGGTACAAACAACAGGCTGCTATAGGTTTGCAACAGTGTGAAAGGGAACTTCATCCACCCTTTTCCTGGCAACTGATAGTTCTTACACCATTCATTTCCAAAAGTCTTTTTCAAAACCCATAATTTTCTTAGCTGGTTTCTTCACACTGATTATCAGCTTTGCTAAGGTATTTGGTCTATAATGGTTTGGTCTATATTTGGTGTTTGGTTAAAAGTACTGTTTTTGTCAGGGGATTTCACAAACTGTGGTTTAGTACTAGGTTTCTTCTGTTTCAGAACAAATTGTGTTACACAAATGTGTGTATTTGCACACACACACACACCCACACCCACAGGAGGGTTCTTGACCTTAACAACTTCAAGTTCCTCTCATTTCCCTTTTCATTCACCACTGAGGGGTTCTTCATTCTCCAGGTGTCAGTTTATTTCTGGATGTGCACCTTAGTTTGCTTCGTGTTTTCTGGTCAAGCTCTGTTTCTTCCTATTCTTGCTGACAGAGGAAACCACAAAAGGGATTTGTTAAAATAAAATTAAGAAAACAATGGCACTTCAGCTGTGAATCTTGTTTTCTTTGAGAAGAATCGGAGTTTGAGGTCCACAGTTGACACGCAAGCCTCAGGTGCAGAATTCATTTGAATGGGAGCACGTGGTCAAGAAAGCCAAATCCAGGCATCCGGACATTTATAATAGAGCCCAAGGGTTTGCTTGTGTCCTAATGACTAGAACTATTGCTGATCCAGGGTTAGTACGTTAAGAGCGACATATGGACTCTATTCTTGGGAACAATATATTTTTTTAATGCATTTAATTATTCAAGGAATATATGAACATTTTGTCTTTTAAAGTAATATGGATGAATTCAATTTCCCATCTGACATCGCCCCTCCCCCATCACTCACTACCTTCTTTCCCCAGAGGTAACCATGGTTAACAGTTTTTATGTCTTTCTATACTATTTTGTATGTGTTTATGTATATAAAGTTCATAAAGTGTTTCTTAATGCACTAAATCCACGTGGGTTTTAATGAAAATTGCCTTTTTAAAAAAATTTAATACATCTTGGAGAACACAGATCAGCATCTTTCTTTTGCCGTGCTTTCCTGAGGATGGGGGTGGGAAGATGGCCAAAGGGACAGGAACGTCTATGTGACTGATATTGGGGTGAGATGACCTCCATTCCTTAAGCCTGGTAGAGGGTTAATGCTGACTCTCTCATGGGGTGCTCTTCAAAGGCCCCATCCTTTACTCCCTCTCTGCCCCTGGGAGCCTAGTGGTCCACCAACCGGTTCTGCCTCCTGAGGTCATGTTGCCCCTTGACAGCCCTCGAGATCTGGATCCAGACAAGCCCTGAACTGGCTTTCTTGCCTGTGGACCACGCCTGGCCCATGGAAATGTCTAACACTCTTTGCTCCAACAGACTCCGAGAGGATGGGCCAGGCCCAAAGCAGGCACAGCTCTCCTCCACTCCCAGGTCCCAGCCCCCTTGGCTGGCACGTTCTCGGTCTCCAGGGTAGGAGTCGGACACCAGATGCATGTGCTTCCTTAACTGTGGACGACTCCTGTGAAACTCCGCAGCTGGTCTCATTGAAAGGCTTCTTGTGAGGCTGGAAGGTGATATTTCTACCCTTCTCCTAATAGGGAGAGGGAGCTGTGTGGCGATCTCACAGCAGGTCTTTCCAAAGAAATCCTCCCTGAGATCTTCCTCTGGGTCCCCCTTATGGGAGAGAGACTCAAGTCTAGTTTCTTGTTATTTCCCTTTGGCCCATTTTCCAAGATGAACTGTTTTATAGTCCATCACTTTGCTATCTGATATTTTCAGTATCTTGGGTTATAGTCCAAACTTCCGATGTAGTGTCCGAATTACATGGATTACATGGATTTGTCTCTTCCCTAGAAAGGAGGGCAGTCATTTGCCCATAGTGGCTGTGTGATAGTAGACTGTCAAATTGCTCACCCACAGGGTCTCAGATACAGGCCACACACTTGCCAATACTTCATCACGTTGATGCTGAAATTTTTTCACCATCTATTAAAGGAAAAACCTGTTTCACTATTTTAATTTTTTTCTTTACTTAAGGCAGCTCTTCTTAAGTTTATTAGGCATTTTTCGTTTCCTATTTTATGAAATGCTTCTTAGTATCCTTGGCTCAATTGAAAAACATGTCTTTTTAAAATTGATTGATAGTTCTTTGTATTTTCTTAATAGTAATCCTTTGTTCTGTGGCAAACATTTTCTCTCAGCCTGGCCTTGTCTTTTAACTTTGGGAAATTGGAGTACATCAAAGGCACCATAAGTAATTTTCGTCTGTAAGACTTCTTGTTGTGTCTGGCTTAAGAAGCCCTTCCTTCTCCGAGGTTGTAAACATTGTCCCCTATATATTCTCCTAATGCTTTCATAGTTGAAATTTTTTAACGTTTAGAACCTTAATCCATCTGGAATATTTTTGTGAACAGTAAGACTCTAACTTAATTTTCTTTTTTCCTCAAACGGAGAGACACTTCCCTCAACACTGTTGTGAAAAGCCAGCAGCACATTCTGTGGCCACTGGAATTAACAGTATTCAAAGAACTAGTTAAAGTTGAATGGGGTGGAGGAGAAACACAGGTTCTTGCTAAACATTCTAAAAGTCAGGATTAGGTGACTTCTCTGTCTAGAAGATGCTGCTCTTCTGGAAAAGCTCTTTGTAGCAATGGACACCCAAGATCTTGTGATTAGTGTACTGTCAGAGCATTTAAATAAAGGCAGAACTAAAATCTGAGAGTCTTCGGACGTTTAAAGCTCCTGAGAAAACAGTTGTAGCAACTTATTTGTAACTGTCTCTTTCCAGCAAGGGGAATTTTTACTTAAACATTTGTTGTAGGAATCTTTTATCAGCTCTAATAGTTAAAATGTCTTCAAAGAATGTGTATTAGATATTCTTTTTCCAGATGAGCCCTTAATTCATCCCGTTAATACTTTTTTTTAAAATTAAGGCTTTATTTTTTTTAGAGCAGTTTGGGATGGACAGCAAAACTGAGCAGAAGGCAGAGACTTCCCGTGTACCCCCTGCTCCCGCACATACACAGCCTGCCCCATTATCAACACCCCCCTCCCAGCGTGGTACATTTGTGACAATTTGTGAGCCTACAGTGACTCGTCGTGATCACCCAAAGTCTAAAGTTTACACTATAATTCATGCTTGGTGTTGCACATGGTATGGGTTTGGACGAGTATATAATGACATGTGTCCATTGTTATATGAGTCCTGGGCACTCGTATCAGAGTGTCATGCAGGGAAGTTTCACAGCTTTAAAACGCCCCTGCGCTCCACCTCTTCATGACCCCCCTCACTGCCACCTCCACCCCCTTGGCAACCACCAGTCTTTTTACTGTCCCCATAGTTTTGCCTTTCCCAGCATATCTTATAGTGGGAAACATGCAGTAGGCGGCCCTTTCAGATTGGCTTCCTTTCACTTTGCACTGTGAGGTTAAGTTTCCTCTATGTCTTCTCATGACTTGAGAGTCATGTCTTTTTAGCACTGAATAATATTCCATTGTCTGGATGTACCACAGACTGTTTATCCGTTGACCTCCTGAAAGATATCTTGGTTGCTTCCAAGTTTGGGCAATTATGAACAAAACTGCTGTAAATATCTGTGTATAGGCTTTTGTGTGGGCATAAGTTTTCAGCTCCTTTGGGTACAGACCAAGGGGGTGCACTTGCTGACTACATGGTAAGAATGTGTTTAGTTTTGTAAGAAACCACCAAACTGTCTCCCAGAGAGGCTGTACCGTTTTGCATTCTCACCAAGAAAGAATGTGAGTTCCTACTGCTCCACATCTTTGTAGTTGGCAGCATTCTAGATTTGGGCCATTCTAATACCTGTGCAATGGTACTTGCTGTTGGTTTAACTAGCATTTCCTTGGTGACGTGTGTGGAGCATCTTTTCATATGTTTATTTGCTATCTGTATGTCTTCTTTGATGATGTCCCGTTAATACTTTGTAGTTTGTTTTCGCAAAACCCTTCCAAGGTGTTTGTGAACATTGTGTTTAAGAGGCCAGAGGAGATCATAAAGATGCCTTTAAGGCACGATTAACCTGATAGGAAGAACTTTAAAACTGATCTTCCCTAGATCTCCCCATGATTGTCCCGGGTTTCATAGTGAGATTGAGGTTCATTGTCCTCAGCATTAAGAAAGTGGCCCAAAGCACACTGTGAGTGAAAAACGTATTTACTAAGAACTCTAAGCCTTTGTAAACTCCTCTTGTGTTTCTTTCACAATATCAAAGCCAATGATTGTTGGCTTGAATCCAGAATTTTTGCCTGATTTTATCTAAATCTTTGGACAGAGAAAGATTGGAATATTTGTCTCCAGGGCAGAGAGGACGGCAGGTGCAAAGGTTATGAGAAGGAATGGAGGCTGGGACATGCTGGAAGCTGAAAGAAGGCCTGTGAGACAGGGATGCAGGAGGCATAGAACAGGGTGAGGCCAAGGAGTCAGCCTGGAGCTCAGAGCCGTGTGGCCACGGGAAGGCTCTGGGCCTGGTGCTCTAGAGAGTGGATGCCACTTAAGCACAGTGACAAGATCAGGCTTGTCCTAGACGAGAGTTTTGGCCGTGGAGACAGAGGAGTGGTAGGCAAGAATGGACCCAGAAAGAAATCGTTGAGGAACCTTTTGCAGTGATACAGGCGAAGGATACTTGATCTTTTATTGGATTCAGAAGTATAAAAATATTGGCATCTTTGTTTTTTAAAGTAGAATAAAAGCCCTGTAAGCTACAAGTATGATAGAAAATAAGACTTTTTTATTTACTTTTTCTTATTACAGTTTGACTCTACATACACATTATATTGCATTTAAATACATATATACAGTATACTGCACCTTTTTTTTTAGTTTACATATGTGTACTAATTTTTGTTTCTAAGAACAGATTAGATCTTTAGCTTTTTTAAACTTACATACTTGTCAAAGGAATAAAGCCAACTACAAAATAAGAATCAACAGAATGCGGTACTCCAGTCATAAAGGACAGATAAAGACTTTTTATTGTTCAAACCTCAGTACCATTTAAAATAAAAAATTAGATCTGTGCAGGATCAGGGCCCACTGCAGAATGATCACATGGACCCTTTGTTCAGAAATGAAGAATTTGAAATTGGTGACAGCTGAGGATTAAACAGAATATGGGGTCCTTGCCTTTTGACTACCTTGGGTCTGTGAGGTAGTATGGCTGGAGTCAGTGCCCAGGACGCTCCTCTCCGCCTGTTCCAGAGGAGTCTGGGGACTCCCGTGGTACAGGCACAGCGGCGCTTGTGTGGCTTACAGCCCTCGCCGACCTAGCTAGTTGTGACTGATAAATTGCAGAGAGGGTTGGAAGACAAATGGATGATAAATAGTACCCGTTTAACTGGCGTTCTCTCTCTTTTTTTTTTTTTTTTTTAACTTTTTTTAAATTTAAGTATAGTTGATTTACAATGTTGTGTTAATTTCTGTTGTAAAGCATTGTGATTCATATATATATATATATATACACACATATATACACATACATTCTTTTTCATTATAGGCCATTACAAGGTATTGACTATAGTTCCCTGTGCAATACAGCAGACCCTTGCTATTTGTCTATTTTATATATAGTAGTTAATATCTGCAAATCCTGAACTCCCAATTTATCCCTCCCCACTCCCTTTCCTCGCCGGTAACTGTAAGCTTGTTTTCTATATCTGTGAGTGTGTCTCTGTTTTATAGATAAGTTTGTGTCTTTTTTTTTTTTTTTTGGATTCCATATATAAGTGATGTCATATGGTATTTTTCTTTCTCTTTTTGGCTAACATCACATAGAATGACGATCTCCAGGTTCATCCATGTTGCCACATATGGCATTATTTTATTCTTCTTTATGGCTGAGTAGTATTCCATTGTGTATATATACCACAATTTCTTTATCCAGTCATCTATGGGTGGACAGTTAGTTTGTTTCAGTGTCTTGGCTATTGTAAATAGTGCTACTATGAACATTGGGGTGCATGTATCTTTTCAAATTAGTGTGTCCTCTGGATATATGCCCAGGAGTGGGATTGGTGGATCATTTTCAGTTTTTTAAGGAATCTTTATACTATTTTCCTAACTAGTCTTCTCCTGAATAGTTTTGAGGACCACTGGTTTGGGCAAAAAGTTTCCTGTCAAATTGTGGATTTAAAAAAAATTTAAAAATTTTTTTAATGTTAGGAATTGATGTGACACAGCTTTTCATGTCGATTTGAAATGTTAGGATCCTTCTCCATTTGTTATGTACATCTAGAAAATGGTTTTAAAAGCTAGCTAAGCTTTTCATTAGAAGTATCAAAATTTTACTAGAGTTTTTTTTAACTATGAAAACTGAAAGCATAATGCATACTTATGAATTTTATCTGCTAATAACACAGAGGGAGGAATACTGGCTGTGGAATTTGATAATTTGAGATATTCTGGAATTGGACACAGCCATTTTTGTTTGTGTTAAGTTGACTTGGTGGGCTGGGTACTGGACTTATCTGGAGGGCAAAGTTTGACAACACGTTTAAAAGATAGCCTACATTTCTAGGAAAAAGATATTGTACGGACTAAACCGAGTTCCTTTCGGCAATTTTTAGTGACTCAGAGCCCTGATATTTGCATAGTGATTCAACCAGCAAGGAGATTGGACACTGAGATAATTTGGTTCAGATAAGTCCTCTGGTTAATGCTTTTCAAAGGTTAATAAAGGCCTTTCCTGAGTAGTGTACAGTACAGTGGGTTTCCAAGGACTTTTGAGGATCTCAAATGCTACCTGTAGAGCTGGGTATTAATGATGGTATTAACGTATTCTCTCAGAGAGACCCACAAGGCCAGTTCTGGACAGTTGACATTAAACACTGCAAAATTCCAAAGTGCAGGCAGCTTGGCAAGTTTGAGAGTTCTGGTGTATTCTGTTCAGAACTAGGTTTTTTTTTTTTTTTTTTTTCAATAGTGCTTTTGTCTTTCTACTAAAGGTCAGACTGCACTTGTTCAGCACTGGTGTTCCTTTGTGAGACTTAATAGGGAAGGAGGTGGACATACTGACTTCATGTTTATATGTGTAATAAGCTGTCACAACATCAGATTTTATAGATTTGAAAACGTGAGTTAAAATGTTTGCATGTTTGAGCTGCTGGTGAGCTGCTGCGGTTGGACATTTGCAGCTTTCCTCCCAGTTCATTTCATGCGCCTTTGCGCTTTGGTGTAGCGGGGCAGGACCAGCCTGAGTCTTTTTAGCATCATGCTTAGTTTGAATCCTGGTCCCATCACCTAGACCGTGGACGTAACACTCGAGTGAAGTAACTGTTGTAATATGGGCGTCCCACCACTACCTGGCAGGGCCTGTTGCCTGTTGCATACTGTTGTTGCATACACGAGAATTCACCTGGTACAACACCTGGGAGGAAGGGGTAAGGTTTGAGTGCTGGTCCAAGCCCTTCTCTTTCCAGGGCAGCAGGGGTCGGCAGAGGCCTTTAGCCAAAGCCCATCACCTGGAGAATGACAAGGAGGATCCCGTGGCTGACGCCTGCCTGCCCCCAGTTAGAGTGCAATCCTACTGTACTGGTTTTCAACTACGCACAATTCATTTAGGGACAGCTTGTAATTTGTATGTATTTAACCCTACTGTTAGTATGGCTGGTGCCTTAAGGAGCTTCGCTCTCAATTCATTGAGGCCAACAGCATGAAATGGCTTTAATTTTTTCCAGGCACTGCTTATTACTTGACTCTGTCACATCCCCCATTCTAGCCTCTGGATGAGATACTGGGTTTATTCTATAACTCTTAGTCTTTCTAAGCCTCCACATCTCCTGCCCGATTTAAGCTCTCTGCTCTCTTCTGAGCTCCAGCTCCTCCCTTTGTGGCAGGAAACAGGGAGCAAGGGTCTAGTAGTTGTACTCGGGTGTGGAGAAGGTGTATCCCCTCTGGTTCATTCTGGGGTGAGGAGTCTCTGTGTGGATAGGTGTGTGGCTCTCCTGGGCTGTGCTTAGCTTCACCCCAGCCTCCTCGGCACAGGATCTGGTTTCATCCACCCGTTTGCCATTGCTGTGTGCTTATGCCCCGTTCATCCTCCCAGCTCTTCCTTGGAGTCAAGTGTCCTGCTGGCTGGCCCAGCAGCTGCCTGGCAGCCCTAAGGCTCCTGTCCTGCCAACCTCAACACTCCTTCAGAAGAAACTATGCAAACTATGAGGGTCACCACCCACTTTTTCAGGTATCTTAAAGAACGGAATGGAGTGGGAGGAGCCCCATCTTCCTTCCTGGTGTGCAGTACCTGGATTCCTTTAAGCTGTGGTTGCATGGAGCTCCTCCAGTGGTCCTCCCATCTTCCTGATCTCTGGCTCAGGAATGAGTGCCAGTCTCTGTGTTTTTGGGCGTCCCCCCTAGTCCAGGTTGTGGATGCCAAGTTCTGCCCACTCTCTAATGTCTCCGTGCTGCTGCAGCGCCAGCCCAGGGTGAGCCTGTGGGTTCTTTGGCAACTCCACAAGCAGCCAGATAAGGAACAGGGTGCCTATTTCTTTTTCTTGCAGGGACTTCAGTCTCTCCTAGAGATTCTCTTAGAACCCCGTCCATCCTCCTAACTTGTCAGGGTTAGTAACCTGCCGTTGAAAGTGCCCTCCTCATCAGTTATTCTCCCTTCCCCTGGAGGCTGATTGGAGGGAAGGGCCATGCCAGCTAGAAGGACTGGTCCTGTGACCTCTTGGTAACAAGGACAGTGTACAGAGTGTTCATGGCTTTCTAAGTGGGGTACTTCACCCCATTGTCCTCAGCTGTGGGACCTTGGCTGTCTGAGAATAAGGGGGAAATCCTGCTCAGCTGTATCTTTAAATTATGTTCTCCTTGTGGAAATACCTACCATCTAGTGCCTGGGATTTTCTTCCCATGCATCCTCTCCTGCAGAACCAGGTTCACACTTACTGGTACTGGTTGAGGATTTGAGTCATGGACTTCAGTATATCTCACTTGAAGAAGGTGCTGTAGGGGTCTCTGGGGGACATTGCTAGGGTGTCCTCCCCAAATTCATATGTTGGAATCCTGCTGCCCGAGGTGATGCTGTTAGGAGACCCTTATGCAAGGGGGATTAGTGTTGTTCCGCAAGAGACCCCACAGAGCTCCCTAGCCCCTTCTGCCATGTGGGGACACAACAAGAAGGTGCCAGCTGTGTGCCAGCTCACCTGACCACGCTGTGCTCTGGTTTTAGACTTTCCAGCCTCTGAAACTAGGACACTAAGACATACACCATTTAGCTAGTTATGGGGATGGGAGGTTCAAGGTTCTTCAAGTTTTCTTCAATTTCAATCTTCTGACTCCTTGCTAGTAACTTGAATATATTAGGGTGTGTTCCGCTAGAGAGACTGTTTCATTTTTTATTTTTTATTTTTGTTACTGGAGGTACTGGGGATTGAACCTAGGACTCATGCAGGCTAAGCCTGCATCTACCACTGAGCTATATCCCCCAGCCCCCTGGAGAGACTGTTTGAATCGCAGCTGCTGCTTCACATGCACCCAACAATGGGACAAGTGAAATAAACTGACATTCTCACTTTGAATAGTAGAAGCTGACAATGAGGGTGAGTAAGCTACTTCTACATTCTTTTATTCAACACATACAAGAGAGAAAAGAGACACCACTGGAGGTGTGTGAGTGAAATGGTGAGCCCCGATTGGGGAACATTAATCTGGCACCGGCGTGGAAACTGGATCATCTAGGGGTTGGGTGCTGGAGGTATGGAGCACTAGGTCAGAGGTCAAAGTCCAGACCAGAGGTCAAAGGGCCTGAATAGGGTAAGTGGCGGTGGGAGTGGAGAGGAGAGCTGGAGTGAGGCAGAAGCACAGAGGTGAAGGGTGCTCATAGTTGATTAGAATGAGAACAGAAAGGGACGCTGCGGTTTCAGTCTGGGATCAGTGAGAAGAGAGGGTGTATCAGGCACCCTGATAGGGAGCTAGAAGGGAAGACCTTCCAGCTTGAGGTTAGGGAAGATCGGGGCCACCAATAGCCTCGGGTGCCTGTGTGAGAATGAAAAGGCGTCCCCTCCTCCAGACTCATGGTCTGGTCAGTGGAACACAGGCTGGTCCCTGAGCCAGGATCCTTTGCACAGCGTGCCACCTGTATAACCATACACAATGGCCCTGGGGAAGATCCTTGAAAGGCAGCAAGATTCTGATGGTCACAACACTTCCTCTGAGCCATAGCCAGGCTGTGAGCTCTGAGGGGTGGTTTGGGGAAGGAGGGAGATCCTTGTTCCTATATTGGTTGCCTAGAAAGCCTACAGATAAGAAAGGCCCCTTTTGGCTATCTTCTCTAAGTATATTCCTGTTACTCTTTTTTTTTTTTTAATTGTGGTAAAATATACATAACAGAAAACTTATCATTTTAACCATGTTTAAATGTTCAGTTCACAAGCATTAAGCCCATTTACAGTGTTGTTCCCCTATCACTGTCTTTCGCCTCCAGAACCATTTTATCTCGCAATACTGAAACTCTCCCCATGGAACACTAACTCCCCTTTCCTGCTCCACCCAGCCCCTGGCAGCCACCCTTCTACTTTCTGTCTCTATGAATTTGAGTGTTCTAGGCACCTCCTGTAGGTGGAATGATACAGTATTTGCCCTTTCATGTCTGGATTATTTCACTTAGCATAATGTCTTCAAGGTTCATCCGTGTTGTAGAGTATGTCAGAATTGCATTTTTAAGGCTGAATAATAACAATCCATTGTTTGGATATACCACATTTTATTTACTCATCTGTTGATGGACACCTAGGTTGTTTCTACCTTTTGGCTGTTGTGGGTAATGCTGCTGTGAACCTTGGTAGACAAGTATCTGTTTGAGTCCCTGTTTTCCATTCTTTTGGGTGTACATCCAAAAGTAAAATCATTGGATCATATGTAATTCTATGTTTAACTTTCTGAGGAACCACACAGCTGATTTCCACAGTGGCTGAACCATTTTACATTTCCACCAGTCACACGTGAGGGTTTCAGTTTATCTAGGTTTTCACCAACATGTGTTATTTTCTGTGATTTTTTTTAAAAAATCACCATTCCAATGGGTGTGAGGTGATATATCACTGTGATTTTGATTGGCATTTCCCTAATATCCCTTTTATGTTCTTCTTCTAATGTATTTTTATCCTAAATTTAATCATTATGTCAATATAATGCCTTGCTTTTTCATTTTTAGTTCTGCTTTTCAAGAACACACTGAGAAGGAACAGCTGTTAATCCTGTAAACTCCTGGCCAACCGTAACCTATCTGAAACACACTCAAGGGTCATATTTTCACTTCCCTTTGAAATGTTATGAATGTTGAAGATGTGTTTCATTAGACATACAGTGTTTATTTTTTAATTATCTCTGAGCCTTTAAAAATCAGAAGAGCTCGTTAAAAACCTGGATTTCCCATTTCTAAAGAAATCCTGCAGGTGGGGCCCCAGTGGCCCGTGTTCACACAGGGCAGAGGGTGGGCTGGAGTGGAGGAGCCTGCAGCCCCCTCCCTGTTGACTTCGTCCTTTGCTGGAACCTGCCTCATCTTTACAGTCATCTGTTTGCAAGCCCTGCTGGAGTGGATTTTCAGAGGCTAAAGTTAGTCTGGATTTATTCCAATTTATGTTAATAATTTAGGTGATTAGAAGTGGCTAATACCTCTGCTCTACCTAGCTACTTAATACCTCCACTGATGCCTTCTCTCCGGATAAATTCTGCCGTCTCCTTGTTACCTATCCTTGATGCCTCAAGCCCCGTGAGGTTAGGTCCTGCCAATAGATTGGTCCTGACTGGTTCACCATCTCTCTACATTTGAGAATTTCTTCTTAGCTGGGACTGTTTGAGATTGTGTTTCTAGATGTGCATCAGGCACACTGACTCTTCTTCCGAGTGTTGCCACCTAATTCTGAGTCCCTGCTACTTGTTCCTGCTCACCAGGGATCCTATCAAGAAACCTGCTTTACACCTATGCAGGGGCTTGCTTTATATTTGTGTGTGTGTGTGTTCCCAACCATTTAATATTCTGTGATATGCTGGAGTTATGGCTGAAGACATAAACATAGTTTATGTCCATGGTCTGAAAATACAGTTAAGCAATGTCTATAGATATTAGATTGTAAAGGTGGTAACCAGTCGGCTTCAGATCCTGTGTCTCACAGATAATCAGTACTAGGAGGTGCTAGGTGAGGCTGCCGCAGCATGAAATGGAGGCATTGTGAAACCCAAGCCGGCCCCAGAACGCCCTCGCTGCATGATTTGTTATTGCACAGACCTGGCTATACTGTCCATCAAGCCACATTTCCTGAAACCTAAGAATGCCAGGGTGTAACAGTGTTCTCTTATAACCAGCTCCTGTTCCCTAAAACCTTCGCATGATTCTCCTTGTGGTTTTCAGCCTGTCTCTCCGTGTGGTCGCTGATGACTTCATTGGAGGTGAACCTTTTACGTGAACTTGCTGGTGGCGGTAGAAGAAGAATGCGATGATGTGTCTGGGTGCTTTAGGCTGACCTGCCTCCCAGCCTCCGTTCTCTAAGTTCCTTTCCTGACGCTCTCTTGTCATTTCTGGCAACAGAGCTGGAAACCTTTCTGTTCACTGTTAGTCCCAATGGTTTGCGCTCCCTATCAGAAGGGGAACCCATGGTGTGTGTGTCTTCCGTTTTTCATCATTTTCGCTTTGTGTCCATCACTCTTTTACTGTCTGTCTACTTTTTTCTACCTTGACATCATATTCAGCTATAGAATTTGAATTCTGATTTTCTTACTACACAGAAATTCGTTTTCTGGCTTCTTCTTGCCCTTTGCCCTTAAAAGCTCTACTTTTTCCCCAAGGTGGGTGGGACAAGACTGCTTGTTATTCCTGTGAACGTACATTTCCCCTCTCCGTAAGGGCTCCCCACAGAAAAAAAAAAATCTTCTCTATTTCAGATGTCAGCTTCAATACCAAACAATGACAAAATTGTTAGACAAGCAAAATGGTACTTAATTATCTGTCTGGAAATTCTTACCCATCTCAAAGGCTTTCACTGTGGATGGCACTTAGGGTGCCCAGATCCCGAACATGCTGTGGGGGTGGGTCCCACAGGAACTGCTTCTAGTAGGTCCAAGGCAGTGCTGGCCTGGCCGCCCCTCCTCCCACGTCCTGCTTCGAAGTCCGCTCTGCCCCCAGGGAGCTGCTGCTCTGACTCAGAAGCTAGCAGACGGTAAAGAAACTGA
This sequence comes from Camelus dromedarius, assembly GCF_036321535.1. Lineage (NCBI taxonomy): Eukaryota > Metazoa > Chordata > Mammalia > Artiodactyla > Camelidae > Camelus > Camelus dromedarius. The sequence continues at coordinate 50,629,153 of NC_087438.1, forward strand.
CTTCTAAGAAAAGACAGCTTTTTGACATGCCTCGTTGGCGAAGGATTCTGAAGCCCCCAGGGACTCCTGCCTTTGGATCACAGGGGCATCTATACTTCCCGGATGCAAGAAATGTAGAGAGACTCAAGGGTGGGGACAGTTTGACAAAAACTGCAGTCCCCGGCTGCCGTTGGTCCTGGGAAGATACCCGGGGTGGCAGGGCTCTCATTAATTATTAACCTGCATAGAGAATCAAGGCAGACAGCGGGCACCGCAGCGAGTGCTGCCACCTGGTGAGCTGCGGCTGGTTCAGCCGGTGAGCAGGATCTGGGAGGAAAGGTCTCTAGGGCTCTCGTCTGGGAACCGGGTGCAGCTTCGAGAGGAGAGCTAGGTGGGCTTCTTGCTGGTTCTGGTGTAACTGGAACATTTTACTCCTTAAGCTTATTTTGTAGTATTACACGTATCAGGAGAGTGCTTGCTTAAGAAGGTGCTTTAAAAGTGTTATTTGCTCATACATACACATAATACAAAATTTTAAAAGGTCCAAAAAGAGAATACACAGTGAAAATTATGTCTCCTTTTTACCCGGTTCCCCTCCCCAGATGTAGCCACTCTTGCTGTTTGTTTCTTTTGTAGCCTATAAGGGGTCATTTCGGAGTAGTTACATATGGTTATATTACTAAGTTTATAATTATACACACATATTACTATACAGTTGTTATGTAATTGTGTGACAAAATTGTGGACACGATTGGCAACATGGTTGAGTATTTTTCAGTAATGACGATTTCCTCGGTCTTTTAATCTTGTTTTAAATAGAAGGAAAATTAGAACCTGGGACCGAAAAGAATGGCTGTCATATAAAGCACCACTGTTTGGGAGTGTGGGACATGTCCTCGAGAGGAAATGTCTAGTAGCCTGAAATTGTAGCAGTTGACTCCAAAATCTCCAAACCGTGATTGGCCCTCCTTGACCTCAGGTGCAGAGGTTGAGCCAGTCCCACTTCTCAGGGGTATGACACGTGGTCTCGCTGGTCACATGGTGGCCACGGGTTTGTGCTGAGCCCCTAAGAGTTACTTCCTTTTTTCCCTATTCCCCTCCCTCACGTAGGCATCCATTCAGGTATGTATAAAATACATCATTTAGGCCTGCATGTTTTCTGGTAATGTACCGCATCTTGCATGCAAGTATTTTTAAGTCATGCAAATAGTCTGGCTATCTCTTTCTGTTTCTTAGCTTTCCCCCGTAAGTTCTGAAAGTTGCATCCTTGTTGCGCGATGTGCGATGTGTTGTTGCTACCTATTCTCGTGTGGCAGAACTGAGATTTGAAAACTAGTTGAAGCAAGTGTGGTGACTTTTACCCCAATTTTTTTTGTCTTAATTTTTGTTTATGACAGACATTCCCCCTTCCCCCTGCTCCCAAATCAGGAAATCTTAGAATTCCACCAAACTAGTATATCAATTTCTCTAAATGTTTCAAATGCAGGCACACCCAGCTTAGTTATAACAAAAAGCACATGTATACTTGTATCCATTGTCTTACTCACTTGACTACATCAGCATCCCTCCATTTTGCTAAGTCGTCATCATAAATTTTAATGGCTACGTATTTCATCTATATTATGGACCATGACTTCTCAGTCTCTTCTGGGAAACCGCTTTTCAGTTCTTTATTTTTGAATATCACTGCAACTCGTAGCTTCATGCGTATGGTTGGTTTTCTGTTGTTGCTTTTGTTCTCTTCTTTTAGCCGGAATAGATGCATAGTGGGGGATTACAGCGTCAAAGAGTAAAACTGTTCTATGGCTTATGATGCAAGTTGCCATCTTCTGCCTCTCCCTCTATTCCCAGGAATGAATGCAAGTATCTGTCTTCCATTTAAAACATCCTTTTATTTTTGGAGCGTTATACTTAGAGCTGTTGCCATAGGAATTGATTTATCAAGTGTCATGATGGTCAACAGAGAAATAAGGAACTCCAGGTCCTCTGTCTTGAGAACATCTTGGGGAGAGGGCCATCTGCCACCTGTAATTGTGCATCCTTTCTCTTCCGCCATCCCTCCTGGCACGAGCGCAGTGTTGCTTTAGTCATCGGTCCCTCTGCTGTCTGTGGTCTGGATTGTCAGTAGCCAGTTGGTGTGAAGCCCTGCTTCAGTCTGGCCTGGGGAGCCTGTGACCTGGAAATGCAGACACACATCTGAAAGAGAACAGGTCCCCAATGCTCCCCGTCCATTTCCACTGAAGGGCTGTGAAACAGTGGCTTGCTGCTTGTAAAGATCGTGCACCGGTGAGGAGGAGGAGGTGTGGGAGTGGGGACAGGGAGGCATTTGCAATAACATATGTTGGATTCTTTTCATTCTCCTCCTAGTGACGATGATGGATGGCATCTAGTGAGTCCCCGTTTGTCACTTCCATGGTACAACTGGGGGTGGAGGTGGGGGAAATCAATAGGGGCTGGGCACAGGGTGCCACTAAGGGAGGACGGGGCTTGTGATATGACGGGTACCGAAATGACATTTCTCACAGTTCAACTTACCAGTCGTGTCTTCTTGTCCTGTACTTGACTGCTACCTACTAAGAGCCACTCTTTTTTGATCTTTTAGACTGCAGAAGAACCAGTCCTCATTTCTTCATCTCTCTGTCTTACTCCCCATCGCCAGAAAAGTATTAACTTTGCTTTTTGCCCCCATTGTTGGGGAGGGGAGGTAATTAGATTTATTTGTTTATTTATTATTTTTATTTGCTTCAATGGAAGTTCTGGAGATTGAACCCAGGACCTCGTGCATGCTAAGCGTGCACTGTATCACTGAGCTATACCTTCCCCACCAAGGGTTAACTTTGAGCACAAGAGACCTGTAGTTTAAGGGGAAGAAGAGAGGGAAGGAAATCCTTCCTGGATGCACTTTTGGCCCATGATACGTCTTCTGTTTTGAAATTTGGCCTGGCTTTTTGTTATGGGCTTCTCTTGGTGTCCCAGAATGTCCATTATTTAACCATCCCGCATTGAATATTTGGCTAGGAAGTAGGAAAGGGCTGTAAAAAGGAGAGTTGAGCGTATGACGGAGTGTGGCAAATCAGCTAAGTTTACAGTCATCTTATTTAGCCTGCCCCTTTCATTTTCCTGCCTACATTGGGGCAAAGAAATGTCTAAAAGTGCAAGAACAGTGATTATTTTGTGGTTAGATCATGTGCACAAGGCTGCCAAACCCAGGAAGGAGAATCTGCTTCATCAAGTCTTCAGTTGTTACTTTGGCCAGAATTTGTGCGGAAGCCTCAGATGAGTGTTGATTTACTAGGAAACTGTGGCCCAGTACTTTTGGTTCTTTCTTCTTTGCTTTTCCTCTGCTCCCAGCTTGTGCTTATCTTGCAAAATGTGAGGTGCTTTCTTTGCACTGCCTATGAACAACATTACAGCCTCATCTCACCCCGCTGCGAGTTCCAAGGAAGCCAGGTAGACAGAGTCCAGTTTTTGAGTTCAGTTCCCCAAGGGACTTTGGCCCACTGGCTTTGCTGTGGGTGTCGTATGCCCCAGAGGACTTTGCATCTTACATGTTCAGCTCAGTGTGCCAGGCTGCTCAGGTGCGTAGGGAAGATGCTCCTTGGAGAACATGTGCTATCTGGTGGCTCCTTGGGGACATCATTCTTTAAACTGATGTTCACCTGCCTGCCTCCTGTTTCTCCCTTTTTATCAACAGTTGTTTCTTGAACACCTATTGTATGCTGGGTACTTTTTTACTGGGTAACTCCACAGATGGCATCTCTTTTAGTTCTCATGACTTCTCCATGAGGTAGCTGGTGTTGTGTCTAGTTCTCTGAAAGGGGAAACTGTGATCCAGGGAGATGGTTGCACACCAAGGTAATCATGACCTAACAAATTGCAGAACCAAATTTGAAGCCAGATTTTGGGGAACCCAGCATCCAGTGCACAGCTCCACCCCACAGACGCCTCTGAAAGTGACAGCAGCCTCTCCAGCCAGTCCCAAGAGAGAGTTTACTGTCATCCTGTATGAAAACATAGGGACAGCTTGCTTTGGGAAAACAGAGTCTATGAAAATACAAATTGGTTTGTTTTAGTTTAGCGACAGCTTCACTGTGAATTTCTGCTTAAGAGGTGAACCTTCCTGGGCAGTGAGCTAAAGCCCTGTTCACCACCTTCCTCTTAGATGATTTGTCAGGGCAGAGTGGGGTGTGACAGGCACGTGTGCTGTGGAGGTGACAATCTGGACTGGAATCTCAGCCTACTAGCTGTATAACTATGTGCAAGTTTCCTAAGTGTCTGAGCCTCTTTCCTTCTTTCTTGGAGGGAAATAATACTGATCTTACCAGGTTAATGTGAGAATACATTCATGAAGGTGCCAAGTACCTGCTCAGTGCTGAGCTGTCATCATTTGTGGTTGGCATTATCAGTGTCGTGGGAGCCCCTAACGTATATAAATATATGACATATGGAAATATAACATATAGTGGAAACCTGGCTTGTGAACAAGTATAAATATCTGTGTAGCCGCTACTAAGTACCATGCAAGCCTATAACTTGTGTAAGGCAACAACAGCGGATGTGTGTGTTAACCGACTGGGGGCAGTGGGGGCGGCTTGGATTGGCCAAGGGGATGAGACCGACTGTGACGAGAGGAGAAGGTGTGTTTGACACAGCAAAGTGCTGGCTTGGTTGCTGCCCCATGGAAGTGCGTGTGGCAGACAGATAGTACTGAAGGACAGATGTGAAGAGTGACTTAAATTAGCAGTTAGGCAGAGTGGTCCTGGATTACAGCACTGAGCCATGAAAGCTACGACGGCTCCCGCTACAGGTGCTTATTATGTACCAGGCACCGTTCTTTGTGCTTTGCTTCCATCAGTTCACAGCAGCCCTCTATAGCAGTACTGTGACTGTCCCCAACATACAGATTAGGAAGCGGAGACACAGACAAGTTCAGTCAATTCTCCAAGGCACACGGCTCATAAGTGGCAGAGCTTGGGTGCAATCTCAAGCATCTGCCTTTAGAGTGGGTGTTTTTAATCATTGTGCTGTATGCCTCTCAAATGACAGACAAGGTCCTTGCCCTTACAGAGTTTACATTCTAAGTAGGTGACTCTGTCAAACTGATAAATATGATATAATCTGCCAGGTAGTAATCAATGCAATAAAGAGAAAGAAAATTGGGTGAGAGGTTTTAGAGGATGCAGGGAGTTGCTGTTTCAGCCAGTATATTGTTTACTTGGACTGCCGTAACAAAATAGCACAGACTGAGTAGCTTCAACAACAAGAAGTTCTTTTCTCATAGTTCTGGAGGCTGGAGCTCCAAGATCAAGGTGTCTGTGGGATTAGTTGCTTTTGAAGCCTCTCTCCTTGACTTGTCAGTGGCTGCCTTCTTGCTGTGTCCTCGCTGGGTTTCCACCTGTGCATACACAGCCCTGGTGTGTGTGTGTGTGTGTGTGTGTGTGTGTGTGTGTGTGTGTGTCCTAATCTCCTCTTCTTCTAAATACGCTAGTCATTGGATTAGGGCCAACCCAAATGGCCTCATTTAAAGTTAATCACCTCTTTTTATCCCCCTCTGAATACCGTCACATTCTCATGTACTGGGAGTTAGGACTTCAATATATGAATTTGGAGGGGACACAATTTTGACCATAATGCTCTGCCCCTTGGACCACCCCCCAAATTCCTGTATTTCTCATATACAAGATGCATTCATCTATGTCCCAGAAGCCCTCAAATCTTAACCCATTCTGGCATCAACTCTAAGTCCCCAATCTCACCAAAAAATCATCTAAATCAGGTGTGGGTGAAACTTGAGATATGATTCATCCTGAGGCAAGAATTCCTCTCTAGCTGTGAACCTTTGAAACTAGGCCAGTTTTGTGCTTCTAAGATATAAGGTGGGGACAGCCATACAATACACATCCCCATTCTAAAAGGGAGGTATTGCAAAGAAGAAAGGGAGTGATGGATCCCAAGCAAGTCCTAAGACTTAGCAGGGCAAATTCCATTCGATTTTAAGGCTCCAGAATAATCTGCTTGGTGCTCTGCCTCTTGGGCCCACCGGGGTGATGGCCCTGCCTTCCAGACCCACAGAGGCAGCGGCCTAGCTCACCAAAACCCAGAAAGAAACAGCATTGCCCTTTGAAACCAAGGAGGAGACTAGTCTGGGCCTCGGGTAGCAGTGACAGCCCTCAGTCTCTGAATCACCTTCAGGGTAGATAACACAGCTCTTGTCCCATACCTTGGAGTCCCAGGGGTCTGACCTCCTTCCTTCATTGTTGCCCTGCCTCTGTCCCCTTTAGTCTAAATGGGCAGTGTCTCTGCTAGTATAACCCCATCTCTATTCCTGGCTTTTACTAAGATGACTGATGAAATCCATGCGTCACATTCTTCATGTAGTGATTGTCCAGCTACACCCCATGTGTTCTCCACAGAATGTGGTTTCTCATTTTTTGCAATATTGATAGGTTGAGAATTTTTCAAATCTTTAAGTTCTGGTTCCTTTTTGTTCAACAATTTCTTCTTCAATTTCTCTCTCTGCATTTGTATATTACTATCAGCGGCACAGATGATCCAGCCTGAACTCTTGATTTGTTAATGTTTTATTTGTTTTGTGTTTTCATTCATGGTGATTCCTCCTTTACTTTCCAAGCCTGAAAACCAGGCTGTTAACATGGTTAGAGATACGTGAAAAAAATAGATGTACTTAACATTTTCCTTAAGAGGGAATTTAATTAGTTACATGTCTCAACCAGTAGGCTTAAAAAAGAAGTTTTAGAGTGTCTTTTTGTCTTCTCCTGCTTCCACCCCTCATGACAAACTACCTTTCCCCCTGTATTACACCCATCACCCCATCCTTATTCGTGTTCTTTTAATGTTTGCTGCCACAAGACTCCATTTTGGCTCAAGTGTTAGATGTAATCGGCAGACAAGCTCATGATTTTTATACACTGGACTTTAAAACATACTGGATTTCATTATTTTCTATTACTGAAAATACATGTTTATGATAAAAATTGTTACAGGAAAAGATGAAGAACCTTGCCAATGAGTGGGGAAAACCACTGTTAATATTTTGCTATATGTTTCCAGTTTGTATATATTTATTTAAATGTATGTAACTTTAGAAATAAAGTTATCTTACTGTGTAATTTTGCATCTTCTCCTTTTCTGTTCATTTACCATCAGTATTTTTCCATTTTTTAAAATACTCTATGAAAATAAGTGGCTGTGTAACATTGTATGCAATGGATGAACATTCTTTTTGTTAGATACTTCAGCTGTGTACAGTTTTTGCATTGCCTAAAAGTCATGGACCGTAGCTGTATTTATTAAGTTATATTCACAGAGTAAAATTTCTGGCCTGTGTTTTAAGTTTCCTGATGTATTCTTTCAAGAAGTAGTATAGTGTGTCGGTTAATGTGCAGCTTTCAGGGTGAAATTTGGGTTCAAATTTTGGTTTTTCCACTTATATGTGATCCTGGGCAAAATATTTCATCTTTCTTAATGTCTGACTCAATTTTTTAAAGAAAGGTGATAACTCATTGGTTTATGGGAAGAATAAATAAAAGCTGATAAAACTCCATGCCCTAAACTTAACAGGTGTGCAGTAATTATTTACTATTATATTATCAGGTTTCTTTACATAAAGTTTTTACCAATACTTGATAACTGTTCATACATATTTGGGAGAAGGTTGTATAGCTGAGAACCTACCATATACTGGACACCAGTAGAGGGCACAGAGCAGGATCCCAGGGAGGATCCCAGGGAGGTGTGACTTAACCTCATGCTCACCCTGGGTCCTTGGACACCGAAGGCTCCAAGCTCTATATTTTCCTGCTTAAACATTTCTTTTAGAGCATACATGTTTCTGTAATCCCCACTTAGGTGCTGGCTATCCTGAGTACACTTAGCTTTTTGTTTTTTTCCAGTGTATAAAAAAAAATTGTCAAAGTATTATTAAAACACTGTTAAATATTTAACACTGGAACCACTTGAACTAAGGTATCAGCCAAAAGCCATGACACTGAACCTACTGAGGTTTGTCTCTCTCTCTCACTGTCTCTCCCCTCCCAACCAAATGTGGAAGCTTAGGACCAGCCTTTTGCTTAATGCACAGTAAAATTAAAGATAAGTACCTGTTTGGGGTTTTAAAGGTTTTATTTTATAAGCTTTATAAAATGTCTGCCGATCTTGGAAGTTTAGCACATGTATGTGTCTTTTTTGTGTTTGTGCATTTGTATATGCCAGACCAGCTCTCTCTCCAGGCATGTTCTAATATCAGTATTATACATCCTAGGTAGATGAGTAATTGGGCCAAACCTAATCAGAAGTATGGTAACTTTCTGGCTGGTGACTGGAGTTTGGAAGAATTAGGAATAAAGCATATATTTGTGTAACACTGTATTGTATGAAGTAATTAACAATTCTTTTCAAAATTTCAAAATGATTTTCAAAAGTTAATCACACCTATTACAAATGGGCTACAAGGTTTGCAGCCTTTCTTATATCCATCAATGCCTCAAGCCATTCCACTTAATTCTTTTTTCCTTATCCTATGTCTAAGGGAACAGAGAGGAAGAAGGGTAACAATCATGTATTAAGTATTATTTTCTAGGAAATAAATTGCCCAAGATATTCTTTGAAAAATTGGTTGGTTTAAAGAGAAGGAAACTATATGAGTGACCTCTGGGCGCCAGCTGTCTGCTAGGAAGCTGGCGCTGTTTCATTTAATCCTCAAAACCACTTTGAACTAATGCCATCCTAATTCTGGTGAGAATCTAAGACTTATTGCCCAGTAAACTGAGGGGCTTTGCCTGATGCACCGCTTGGAAATGGGTCTGGAAAATACTTGATGCTCAAAAATATTAATTGGATTAATTAATCTGTCAAGGTTACACATCTGGTGAGGGAATAGGACAGATTCAAACTTGGGGGACATGCTAATAACAATTGTGGTTAATGTTTGCTGGACTCTTACTATGTGCCGGGGACAGTGCTAAACATTTTATTCTTACTTACTCCTTACAATAGCCTTCCAAGGTTAGATACTGTTAAAAACCTTCTTTTTACAGAGAAATCACTGGTATTGTGCTAGAAATAGGATTTGAACTCAGAACGTGTGACCCCCCAAATGCCATGATTTTAGTCACCAAACTGTACTTCTTCTCTCAGTTTCTTTTCATCTCATCATATGGAATGTTACCAAGTATTCTGGAAAAAGGAGTTCCATGGTCAAAAAAATTGGGGAGGCACTGGGTTAAAAGAAAGTAAACTTGATTCCCAGCCTCAGGAATTCTCTGAGCTGTCAGGATGCAAACGCAACTTATGAATCCTTAAGAGAGATCATAGAATGCAACATTTTCTAAATTCATGTGTCCCCCTTGTCCTCCCGGGACACTATTAGCATCTCACTGAGCCAGTGTTCATGAAATCCTTGCCAAACGCTACGGATTCTGCTATATAACCTCCCTCCTAAAGAGGAGAATGAGAAAGACGTCCTCAGAAGCCTTCTCCATTCCTCTTAGGTCTTTGAGTCATGCATTGATTTTTTCATAGTAAGTCTGTGTTCTAAAGAAAATAATTAGCATTATTTAACATTTCATGTCATTTTCTTTTCTTTTTTTTCCCCCCACATCATTTTCTTATAGTGAACCCAGTAAGCTTTATAGGAGAGAGGGGTGGGGGCCCATGGATGCCTGCCTCAGTCGTGCAGCATGTGTTTGTCTGCATCTCTGGTCCCTTGAGCTAATAAGGCTAATGGAATTGTGATAACAGTTTTGCATCAGCTGCCAGTAAATGAAAAGGTTTACCTTGAGAACTTAATCTAGTCCAAACTTGCGATGTTAACTTCTTGTTGGCACAAAAGATAACCAGTTATACTTTACCCATAAAAATATCTGGTCTTTGTTTTTAGTCTTTCATAAAATATTTCCTATGCTGATTTTCAAAACATTAAGGGAGAGAAATTGACTTGTACTACTTGAGAGTTTGTGGATCAGGGCACTGCATTAAAACAGAGTTTGTGCAGAAAAAACACACTTTCTGGTTTTTGGCCAGCAGTTCTCCTTTCGGGACATTTATTCCATACAGTGCTGTATGATAGAGACCAGGATTTATAGCTGGTGATTTCCTGAATAACAACTCAGATAGCAAATGCCTCGACGAAACAGCTTTCGCATGCTCTGCAAGGCACAAAATAGCACAACAGAATGGAGCGTTTGTCTTGGGATTTTTATGAAGTGGTTTAAAAAAATTTTTTTTGGTCTCTTGCAAGACAAAATGACATTTTATTTTTCTCCTTAGCTTTAACCTAAAATTGGAGAAATTTCACCTTTCTCTCTCCTTCATCCTTCTCCCAGCATCCTCCCCCGACGTTCCTCTTCTTCTCCCAGTCTCACTTGGATCAGACCTCGTACATTTACACACAGAGCTTCTTATACAAACCATCTCAACTCAAAAAAAAAAAAAAAAAAGTTGAAGAATCTGCTTGAACAGTAGAAAGGAAAGTCCTTTTACCTCTATTTTGTTTCTCTGTGCCTGGTAAATGATCCAGGTTTTCCCTGCAGAGAAAAGAGAAAGCCAGTGATACCCATAGGAAAGAGTCCTCCACCCTGGAAAGGAAAATGAAGTGCTCTGAGGACCTTGAAGATGCTCATAAGGAATAGCTTCACCTTTGGTTTGGGATGATATGTTCATGATAGGCGTTGTGGTTCAGTGGGAATAACCAATAAAAGGAACGGGGAAGAAGCAGTAAATCCAGGGGCAGCAGGAGGAGACACAGGCCAGTTCTGGTTTTCATTTCTGGTGGGTTTTAGGTCAAATTTGAAGACAGGCTTTCAATAACATAGGAGGTCATTCTAGCTTTATTTCATGTGTACATACTTGATGTACTGTCTGTACATAAATCTTAGATGTATGGACCATTGGAGTATAATTGAGAGTCTAGAAATAATTTTTCATATTTATAGTCAATTGTTTTTCAACACGAGTGCCAGGACAATTTAATGGGGTAAAGTACAGTCTTTTCAACAAATTGTGCTTGGGCAACTGGATAGCCACATTCCAAAGAATGAATGAATTTGGACCCTTATGTCAAACCATATACAAAAAAAATAACTCAAAATGGATAAAAGATCTAACTGTAAGAGTTAAAACTCTAAGGCTCTTAGAAGAAAACATAGGTAGATACTTGTGACCTTCAGTTAGGCAACGGTTTCTTAGATATGACACCAAAGTACAAGCAACAGATAAATGGGACTTTGTCAAAATTAAAAATTAAAAAACACAAAATTTCTTGTGCTTCCAAAAAGAGCATCAAGAAAGTGAAAAGACAACCCACTGAATGGGGAAATATTTTCAAATCGTGTCTGATAAAAGATTTGCATACCAAATATATAAAGAACTCTTATAACTCAATTATCAAAAATGTGACTAAAACATGGGTGATGGATTTGCAAAGACATTTCTCTAAAGAAGATAATGCAAATGGGCAATAAGCACATAAAAAATACTCAATATTAACCATCAGAGAAATTAAAATCACAACCAAGATGAGATCCCACTTTGTGTTTACTAGGATGGTTGTAATCAAAAAGATAGCTGCGTGTTGGCAAGGAGGTGGGGAGATTAGAATCCTCACACATGGCCGGGGGGAATGTAAAATGTTGCAGCTGCTTTGGAGAATAGTCTGGACATTCCTAAAAAGATTAAACATAGTTACCTTATGACCTAGCAATTCTATTCCTATGTATATACCCAAGAGAAATGAGAACATATGTCCATGCAAAAACTTGGACACTAATGTTTATAGCAGGATTAGTCATAATAGCCCCTTTTTGGAAAAGACCCAATGTCCATATACTGATAAATAAAATATGATCTATATCTATATAGTAGAAATTATTTGGCAATAAAAAGGAATGAAGCACTAATACATTCTATACAATAGATGAACCTGGAAACATGGTACGTGAAGGAAGCTATCACCAGCAGTCACATGTTGTATAATTCCATTTATACGAGATGTCCTTAAATAAGCAGATCTGTAGACAGAAAGTAGTTTAGAGGGTTGGGAATTTGAGAGTAAATGGGGAGTGACTGTTAATGAGTTTCTTTTTGGAGTGATGAAAATATTCTAAAATTGATTAAGTGGTGGTTTCACAGTCCTGTGCCTATACTAAAAAGCATTGCTTTGTGCATCTTAAATGAGTAAGTGTATGGTGTGTGAATTGTCTCTCAGTAAAGCTGCTGTTAAACAAAACAAAATCATATTGCATAATTAGTGTCACATAGAATTCCATTTATAATTTTAGACTCATGGACTGAAATGCAGCTCAGAGTTTTAAGTGACTTGCTCCGATGCATCCAGCTAGTGATCGCAGAGCCAGACTTCTTGAACATCAGGCCAGTTGCTTCTGTGTTGTGATAGTTACAGGAAGTTTGACCCCAACAGACCATAAAAATCACACAGCGAATGCTATTGGTTTGGTTGGGTCACAGTGGCTTATATGACAGATAGGCCAATGAGGTTGACAGTAGGAGTTTAATTCTTCTTCATGTAAGGTTCAGTAGCAGAAGGCGAGGATTAGGGGATACACAGAGGACCCAGGCTGGTGTAAGTTCTTCCTCTTCTCTTTCAAGGTTGTTGTGGGCCTTGGGCCTTCATATCCAGCTAGCAGACGGGGGAGGTGAGACTGGGGGCCCAGCCTTGGGAGGCTTTTCTGGAGCATGACTCGGGGTGAAGCACACCATTTCCTCTCACGTTCTGTGCTCCCAGCCCAGCCACTCTGCCCCACACTAATACCGTGGGGCTGGGAGATGCAGACCCTGGCCAGCAGCCACCTCCAGCTCTCCTAGACCCTGTGACGAACCATTTGGTACCCGTGCTCCAAGTTCTCTTCCCATACGCTTTTGAAAAGGAGATCCAAAGGATATTCAGCCCACACGATGACCGTGTTCTAGTTTAAAAGTTGGCATCTCAGAGTCCTACTTCCTTAACATTGCTTTAATACCATGAGGGCAGTGTTAAGGAGCCAGGCTGTTCCAGAAGAATGGTCTTGCTCTCAGTCAATGTGTATTGATCATATACTGACTAATAATAAGTTTCCAGGCAGTGTACTATGAGGAGACCCTTTGAGATCCTGTCTGGGCTTGCCTGAGATCTCCAAGAGGTGACCCCATGTGGAAGGGCTCAAAGCTTCCCAAAGCCCACACCCACTTGCAACAGCACCCTCAAGACGCACCGCCCAGGCCGCTTATCAGTTACTGTTGTGAGGTAGGTGACTGACAGGGAGTTCTAAAAGAATAAATGTAACCCCAGGGCATTTGCTCAACTTTGACGGTGAATATGCTCTCCCCTGACCTTACACTGAAGAGTGACAGTGTGTGCATCTCCACACCTGCGGCCCTGACTCTGACTCTGGAAGGAGCCTGGGGTATCCTGTTACCACTTTTATTTTACACAAGGCTGTGGGACTGCGCTCTTCTGTTTGGTGAGTCGTGAGAGTTAAAAGTTGGAATTAGAGCAACTTTTGGATGTCTTTCCGTTAGAAGCTGTATGGCCTGGGCTGTTCTGAGCCTCCGATTAGCATCTGCAAATGGTGGTCCTAACAGCACCTTTCCTTCTGGGTTGACTTTGAGGATTAAATTATAATCCGCATGAAGTATTAAATCCAGGTTCTAGAACAAAATAGTGTTTAATAAACACTGTCAGCACTGATGATGGCAGTGTCTTCTTTTGACTCTCAAGATAGTGAAAAGGACATAGCTCCATGGATGCCTGATGTTGCAAAAATGGTACGTTTACAGGTCTTTGGCCATTTTCTAAAAGATTTTGTGATGTAACTGTGATGCTTGGAAAACCTTTCTTAAGCAGTCAGAATCTTTAATGTCATAACAATCTGTTGGATACCCACTATCTGGAACCATATTTCCAGGACAAAGAGATTATAGAAAGGAAGAAGAGGTGGCCTTTGTCTTCGAGCCCTTCATGATGGCTTAAGCATTAGCAGTGACTACCTCTTAAGTAGGCTATAGTTAACCTAAGTTTTTGTAAAAATTAGTGTTTTGAGCCAACTGCACACATATTCTAATACAGACAAAAATTAATGTGATTATCATTTAAAAAAAAAAAGCCCAAGTATAAAATATCACACTTCCGAGTTGTTTTTATTTTAGCCTCCTGCTCCTTGGTCCCACATGTCAGTGTATCTCCCTGCACTTCTGTGACAAATTGTCAGTTTCTCTCTCCCCTATCCTTGACACATCTACCCCCAATTATGGGATTATTATAAAGCAATTACATATTGTCATTCAAAAAACAATTTCTTAAATTTTTGCAAGATAAGTATTTGAAAACAGATTGTGGCTTTTTTCTTTTTTCCCTTTTGAAAAAAAAATGTTGTATTTTAACATTATTTCATGTATGCTGTAATTGGTAGTTTGTTTAGATTAGAGACTTGGTCTAGTGCAGTGGCTTTTAACTTGACCAGATTTTTACCAAAAGACAATGTTGTTATTAATTTCTTGTTGGAAATGTATCAAGCCTGTGGTACTCTTACTTGAGTTCATTTGAAGCAAAGCTTGTATAACCAAGTAACCCTCACTTGCCTTGTGTATGATACGTGAAAGCCATGTTCATCATCTTGTTTTATGGTTCCTTGTTCTCCCAGTCTCCCCAGTCCCCCTAAGATGTTCAAGCAGGGAGGGACCCTAAATCCCATCCTTCCCACCTCCAGCGCCTTTAGCAGAAGAGAAAACTGAGGCCCAGAGAGGCTGGGGGACGTGCCTGGGGTCACAAAAAGGGCGAGGGGCTGAGTCCTGGTGCCGAGGGCTCCCTCCACATGGGGCCTCTCTCCCTGGCTGGTGATGTTCTCTTTTCTTTGACCCCCTCCTCACCCCCTTTCTAAGCTGTCCCCCAGTCTTGTTACCATTTTCTTGAAATGTCTCTGGGTTTCGTCCCTTGCCACCTGTTCCTGTCTAACTTAGCCCCTCAGCAACTTGTGACGGGAAAGGCCTGACAGAGTGCTTTGTCTTTGGGGCAGTCATCACACAAGACTGATTTTCCCTCTTTAGCTCTGTCAGCCTGTCATTCCTCTGCTGTGAAGCTGCCAAGAGCTCCCTGCTTCTTGTGGCAACAAGTACCATCACGTCTCCTCCTGGGCTTCGTCCTCTGGAGCCTGACTTCCCTGTGTATCTCGGCCTTGTTCCCATTCTCCCCATGAACCCCAAAGGCCCAAAGCCATCTCTGGCTTTCCCCTGTGAGTCGCCCACATTTCCCTTCTGGCTTTGGTCTGTCCTGTTCCCCTGGCCTGTCCAAATACTCCCTTTTTCTAGACCAAATCCAGGCCCCACCACCTTCTCATTGTTTTCCCCATTGCTCCAGCGATAACCCTGTGACCCTCCTTTCTTCCCAAACCTTTTCTTCCTACACACTAACACATGGCACTGGGCACAACAGCCTTCCTCACGTGGCCCTCTGGGTTTTCCTTGCCCTGGTATTGCCTTCTCAATTATATTTAATTCTCTTTGAAGTCAGGGCTTATGTTTGTTTTTCTCATATACTCTGTGTTTTATTTTGCCTAATAAGTGGTCAGTAAATAGTCCTTGCTGATTAGGGACCCTTTGAGCTTCTAAAAGGTACCCAGAGCTACAAGCAAGTCAGGTGTGTTACAGTGTTCACTGCTTGGATCAGGATCAGTTGTTAACACTGCAGAACAGCACTCCACGGACTGCCAGGTGTTGACGGGATCAGCCGCGGTCGCGTCAGTGACCCTCCAAGGGGAGTGGCTGTATGGGAGTGGTGCGCACACTAATGCTGATGATCTGGTGGTGGGTCAGTGGCACGGAGGTGAGAGCTTGCACTCCTGCCTCTTGGGGCGTAGAGTAGGTAGAGTCCCCCGAGATGGATAGGAACAGCAGTATCCTCTTAACCCAGGCAGTCTCAGCACACCCGCGTGAAATGTGAACTGGCCTAGCTCCCCTCCCCCTGTGTGTCCTTGAGCCGGTAATGAACTTGGTGCTCTCCGTTCCCCAATACTGGCACAATGTCTGAAGATTTAATCTGATCTTTTTCTGAAATACTTTTCCAGAACCGAGTACATAACTTCCCAAAAAGGTAAGCATGTTGTAATAAGTTCCTGGTATTGGAAAACAGGAATGTCTCTTATTTAACGAAGACTGTGTCTGCTTTCTGAATTTTGATGTCCCTTTCCCATGCCTTCCTACCTTTCCTGGTAGTCATTTCCAGAGTGAGGCAACTGCAGATTTTACCACATCCTGGACCATGCTCTCCCCCCAGCCTAACCCCTCCAAGAATGTCCTCCACTAAGGGCTCATAAACTTGGAGCTGTGTTTTCTGTAATGTCAGCAAGATGAATTCCACACATACAAAAATGGGCTGGCTTTTTTCCTCTTTGGCACAAAAGAGAATTGGCAGAGACTCAGACAAAGGTGAATTGACGAGCTCTGGCACGGTGGTGGGTTCAGTGCCTCTGGGCTTGTAGTCCCCCAGTGCATCTCTGTTCCGAATCCTTGTCCCACCCAGAAAGTCCTCTCTTCCCATCTGTGGCACCTAAAGATGTTTCGGGTCCTGCTCCCTTTGTTAATGCCTCCATCACAGGTAGTGAGATACCGCAGCTCCTCGTTTATGGAAAGTTACCCAACTGGAGTCACTTTAAGATTTTTTTCATTTCTTTAGGTGGATGGAAGTCTGCTTAGTTGAGGAACTGCCACCAACCACTGAACTGGAAGAAGGGCTCCGGAATGGAGTTTACCTTGCCAAGTTAGCCAAGTTCTTTGCACCCAAAATGGTATCGGAGAAAAAGATCTATGATGTGGAACAAACACGTTATAAGGTAAGTGAGATCTAATTGGTTTGGGCTTCCAACTAAAAGTGAAAGCTCAGTATTTACTGTCCTTTCCTTTCTTCTAGTGTTTCTATAGAACTTTGTTGGGGGTAGGGTGGGGGGTATCCTTGGTCTTTGAAGCCTGTTAATAATCATTCCTGAGGCAGCAGCAGTTTTAAACGCAAAGCATTTTTCTGTTCCTGGGCTGAGGCTGAGAGACCTCTGATTTGTGGGGCTTCCCAGCCCCCATCCCCATTATTCCTTCATGGAGGTTATTTTATTAGTGCCAGTAAATGTAAAAGTGGGGGCCCTCTCCCCTTCCTTTTTTCACCACCAGCACAGTTTATTACCCGCTTGTTCTCATCAAGGAAGAAAGTACCCACTGGGGCTTGAACTTGTGGCCCTAAAGAGTTAGGGCCAATGTGATTTAAAAAAAAGAAAAAAGAAAAATAAAGAGAAGTACTAACACCAAGTAGTCAAGAACTCCTTTCCATTTGGTGTTTAAAACAAAATATGACTAATCTTGTTTGCAACTAGTTTCAAGAATTATTTCATGGCTAATTTGGGAAGGCATATGGGGGAGCAGACCTAACCAAAATAAACACCCATCTTGTATTAATTTGAGAAATTATGATATTTTACAAATACATGTTTATTTACGGAGGAAGTGATACATCTATGATTTGCTTCTAAATAATTGAGAGGAGGGTGGACAGATGATTCAAGACTCAATTATGAGCTCATAATCACTGAGATTAGATGATGGGTACAAATGAGTTCATTACACTATTTCGTCTGCTTTTCCATGTTTGAAATTTTCCATTAAAAAGTGAAGGAGGAGAAGATAAACACCAACCTAAAAAGTCCCTTCCTTATGGGGGTCTTCAAAAGGGAATTTTAAAATGTGTGCTGTTGCCTCCTGGAATATCTAATCTCTTGTCCATTTCAGACCAGGGATTTTAAAGCTTCTCTGAAACTTGATTCTTTATTTTCTTAATATATTGTATTTGGTTTTTTTATATCAGTATTTTTTATCTGCACATTTTCAAGTATCCTTAAAAGTTATTTTAAGGACAATGTTAAGTATAGTTGAAAATGGAATAATTTTCCATTTGCTGCATGAGTCACACTACCCTTCCATTGTTACTGAGACAAATTTATCTTTAAAATATGTGTATTGAATTCAGAGCAAATGTTTGAGTAATTATTTAGGCTAACAGTAGACCAAATGAATTGACATCTTTTTTGATGAGTCTCTTTTTATGATCTAGTCTAAAAGGTAACTGAGCAAAAGTTTCTGCCTTGAATAATGTTATGAATAAAAGTGTTTGCATATGTTAAAATAAGTTTGAGTTTATTAAGTCCTGTGTTTCTTAACTCTAGGGGTTTCTCCCTGGAGTGAGTTTCAGCCTTTTGCAAAACTTCAGTGACACAAATGACTTAGCAAGCCAAAATTTGTTTTGTTTTGTATTGTTTTTTAATTTTGAGACTTATTTCAAAAGTGTAGAAGAGCACAGAAAAAATTACTTGTGTCCCTATGTCACAAAATAAATTGACTTTTGTCTACACTTTAGAGCACGATTTTTCTTTTATTTTCATTGCTTCTGTAATGGTCGTTGTGAGTCTAGGGCTGCGAGCACTAACAGCTGTGTAGACTTGATGGTAGGGCTAAAGTGTAGTTGACTCCAGCCCTCCTCAAAAAGGAATTGTGGGTATTTTGCTTTGATGTTGTGGACAGTGAGGATCAGACCGGAAAGACAGACCTTCAGGGAAGGCGAAGCTCAGAGCAGAGGGTGGGCTAATTCTTTCCCCTCCTGGCACATGATAAACCTTGAATATAGGTGTCTCTTTTCAGTTCAGCTGTGGACCCCTCATGGCAATTTCAACAGGTACAATTTCCTCCTGGCATCGGAGATCCTATTATTTGAAGAAATAGCTGCTTCTCTTTGGAATGGAGATGGGGGAAGGATTTCCAATCTCCTGTTACAAAATAAGATAACCGTAGAGTCTAGGCAGATGATGACACCGCTGAGCAAAACGTGGTGAGAGGGGGAAGTGTTCTGTATTGCCGTCCCCCATCCCATCAGGCCCCAGCTGGGGTGCACGAAGGAAAGGCTGCTGGGAGAGGGCTGGAAAGAAGGGAGGTGGCAGGTGGAGGGGGGCTGATGCCAGCTGTGACATGGGAGAAGACAGGGGACAACTGGGAACCACCCCTCTGTTAATTCACTGGAGAAAAGAGGCTTTCCTTTTTTTTTTCCTTTTGTCTTTTCTTTTATTAAATCCCTGAAAGCACCTCCTCATGTCCTAGAATGGGAATTTTTTACCAATGTGCCATGTAAATCATAAATTTTTATTTTAAGGCCATTTCGTCTCTTACAGAAATGCAAGGAGGCAAATAACAGTGGACAGGAGACTTAGCTTCCAGTTCTTGTTTCCTCCAGGGCTAAAGCCCGTCACGTGGTCCTTCCCAGAGAGCACTAGATCTCGGGACTGCGGCAAAGATGCAGAAACCCAATGGAACGCTCACCATCTGGAAACCATGCGTCCAGTGAGCCTGGCTTGTACTGCAGGGTTAGCCTGGGCTGCAGCCGTGAAATGCGACCCGCCTGTTAGGCAGTGTGTCCCCGAGGGGAGAGCTCTGGCCCAAATCTCAAGGCCTCAGTGTTGATGCTGATGGCTTTGAGTTAGGCAGATGGGAGCTTCCGTGCTGCTCCTCTTTGTCTGCCAGCTTCTGCCCAGCCCTGGTCCCTCATTGATGTAGGGTTAGGAAGATGCCCTCAGTGTGAGAGTTAGGCCTTCCAATGATGCACACTCTTCCCCTGACCATCTCCACCTCCCGCTCCAGGGCTGCACTGCGTGCTTATGCCATGTGTGCTGTGGTACCTGACAGTGTCCCTCGTGGACACACCACAGCATGCTGCGATGACTGTGTTGTCAGGAAGGCAAGAACTGTGCGTGTCTCCTCAGCCGTATACCTGGTGAATGCTTCACAGTGGGTGCTAGAGAAATAGCTGTCGGTGAAGGAATGAAAGAGAGTAGTTTCTAGTGAGTCACAGGGCTCTCTTTCTTGTCTTCTGTGCTTTATTTGATACTGATTCAAGGTACTTCGAGACTGAAACTCTTCCTCTAAATGTGATGCTGAAAATTCCTCTGGGACCACATCATGAGTGTAAAACTGTGAACTTTTGGGCCCCACTCTAGACTACTGAGTCAGGCAGGATCTTAGCCAGGGACCCAGGAAGCTGCACTCTTAATAATCGCCCCAGGTGATTTTTCTCTTGTATAGTACGAAGGTTTGAAAAGTGCTGTGCTGATAAACAGGTAGACATTAATATAATAAATTTTAATAAAGTTATAAGGAAAGAAGATAAAGTTGTACTAAGATAGAAATACAGACAGGGTAGAACTAACTTCTCCACACAGTGCTTACCAGCACCTACCATGTGCCAGCAGCCACTGTTCGGGGCAATAAAGGCAGAGTGGGGAGCAGGGTGGACGTGATTTCACGGCACTTACAGTTAAAGAGACAGACTGAGTGAAGCAGACAGTTGGGAATTGTGATAAGTGTATAAAGGACACAATTAAAGCCAGTGTGATTGACAGATAGCAGTGGGCTTCTCTGAGGAGGCGCTTACTCTGAGGCTGGAAGAATGAGAAGACACTCATCTATGTGCAGAGTTAACAGAGGGGAGAGGGGAGGATGGTCCAGAGAGAAGGGGCTCATTTGTGAGAGGCTCAAGGAAGAAAAGAGCTTGGCCAGGGTGAGTGGCTGAAAGGCTCTGGTGAGGGACAGTGGTGGGAAATGTGACTGGGGGGAGCAGAGACAGATGACTCAGTCACACAGGGAGGACCTAATTATGGTGGGGAGCTGTTGATTGTTGACAGAGGCATCGTGGTACAGTTTGTGCTTTAGAAAGATCGCTGCCGCTGTGTGGAGAATACGTTGGAAGGGGATGAAGGTGGAGGCAGAGTGCAAAGAGGGAATTAGTCCAGGTGACAGGTGACAGTGGCCTGCAGACACAAGAAGAGAATGGATTCAAGAGAGAAAATGAAGAGGGAATCCTGGAAAGGGACAGGAAGTGGGTAGAGAGCAGTGAAAAGATGACTGGTGGACAGTGGGGGACAAGCCAGAAGAGTGTGATCCTTTCTAAAGAGGGTGGGGTGGTGAAGAAGCCTGGAAGGTTTCCATGGTGGGGTTTGAAGGATGAATGTTCCCAAGCCAACTCGGATGACCAGGAGAAAGAGGAGAAGAAGGAAGGGCATTCCTTGTAGAGGACTCAGCCTGAGGAAGTTCAAAGACCAAAAACACTATCGTTCCAGACAGTGCATTGGCAGTGGGAGACTTAAAATGAACAGTTGATGAGTTTTTGGGTGAGCCTGAGATGGGGAAGGCATATACATAGTGGTTAGTAGTATGAGCTGTGGAACCAGAACTCTCTGGCTTCAGCACTCACTGCCTCTGTGAGCTTCAGTTTCTTCCGAGGTGAAGTGGGAAAGTAGTTAAGAGTATCACCCTTTACAGAGGTACTGCGAGGAACAAATGCGATCATCTCTGCATAGCGCTTGGCAGAGGGAAGCACACTGTAAGTGTTAGAGATGAGGTTTGTTCTGAGGCTCTGGGAGCAGTAAATTGACCAGGGTATTTGGGCTTGGAATCGGGGAATCCTACAAGCTAGTCTTAACCCTGAGCTCAACAAGTTAGGTCCACTCCAGTGTCTTGAATACTTGAGCCCTCACTTTCCTCGTCTTTAAGACAAGCAAATTAAAATAATTATTGGTTTTAAACTACCTCATAGTTCTAAAACGCTTTATCTTAATATGTAAGAATTTACCATCCAAAGAAGACTTCCATAATACCTCATCTATTCAATTTAAACTACAATAATCTTGTTTGCTGGTGCTGGAATAGCTCAGCAGTAGAAAATCAGCATATAGTTTCTAATCTAATACTTGAAAGAAATTAGATAAATGGACAGTAACAGCCTTCGGCTAAGTATGACTATGGTCTACCATCCAGTCTAATACATTAATAATATTTAGTATAGGACTGATAAAAAAAATAAGCTAAAAATGGTTATAATGGACTAAGATTATTTTGAGCCTGTTTAGAAGATCTATTTTGTTCTAATTGAAGTAAACCTGGTAGATTGGAGCTGTGACTATAATTCGCTCACTGAACATATGCAGATGTGGACCAGAGCATTCTGAAGTCAGCATTCCTCAAGTGTTTAAAACGGATAAACAGTTTGAAATCTGCCGATTCATTTACCATAGAAATAACAACCAAGATAACTTCCCTTTTCTTCAGTGCTTCTTGCATGAAGCGCTAAACATTTTTTTCTGAACTTAAAGGTGAATAAAAGTTTCAAGCCCAGTCTTACAGCATAATAATTATAATGGCTAATGTTTATTGATTTATTTGGTGCACTTTGCAACCAAGTGCTCTATGTATATCCCCATTTAATCTCTGCAACTCAAAGAAGTATACAATTTCCATTTTGTGGTTGAGGAACCAAGAGATTTATAACTTTGCTGGGGTTACCTAGCTAAATGAAACCACTGAATGGACGGGCTTTTTTTGTTACACAATTTGGATTGTTGAAGGTGACCAGCCAAAAGATCCCCAGAAACCCACCTGGGGGCAATCAAAATCGCATTTATTTAAACTCATTGTGCTGAGAAAAAGTGCATACCCACAAAGCTATGAGGAAGAGAAAACAGGAATTGAGTGTAGATTTGACCTTGTATTGAGTGATTCTAATAAGGATTTAGGGAAGCAAGGACCAGTTATCTTTGGGGCATTGTCATGAAGCAGGATCATTTTGGTGGCTTGGTAATTTTTATCCAGGAGGTGAGAATATTGAATAGGAACTAAATTGTCTTCAGTCAAGAAATAACCCAGCCATCTTGGGTTGGAAGAGGGGACATTGAGTTACTTTGTGGTGTCGAGGGTCCTCTTTGTCCTGATGTGGTTGGGGATTGCCTCTGTTTTGTCCCTTGATGGTCACAGAGTGTCCACATCTGAAAATTGTGTTCTGCAGAAGTTGTGATGCCAAGTTACCCTCAGACACTACAGCCCGGCTGTTAACTGTCTGCTCTCTCTCTTTCTTCATCGCCTTCCGTCCTTCCTATTTCCACTCCTCTCCCCCACCCTCTAGTTACCTCATAGTAATTAGCTAATTTCTTCCCTCTGATGAATAATCCCATGACCACTGGGTCCTGTGTTCTTCCCTGGGGAGTGTTAGCACAGGGGATGTTTTCAGATCCAGAGGGACCTAGTGTTGAATCCCAGCTCAGCCCCTTAACAGCTGTTTGACTTTAAGCAAATCACTTCATCTTTTTGGCCAGGTTTACCCTCATCTCTTAAAAAAAAAAAAAAAATGGGAATGGTAATTACCTTGCAGGATATTTTGAAAATCAGAGATAATTTATGTAAAGTGTTTGACACACACAGATCAATCTCAATAAATAGTGGCCACTATCAAAAACGTGTAGATATTTGTCAGATATTAGTTTGCTTATACTTTATTCTAACAACAACAAAAATACGTTCTGTTACATCAGCCGTTCGTTTGTAGAAGGTCGCAGAAGATGGGAAGGGCTAGACTTCCTGAATGTGATGATCTACCACTGGATGCTAGTTATGTGATGACGCTTGCTGTAGTTAATTTTTTGGACATTTATTTAAAAAGAAAAATGAAATACGTAGCATTGTGGTACACATTTAACTAATTAAATATATAAGATCATTTTAAAGCTCTCAATGGTTCAGACTTCATGGGATAGTGACAAGGATACTATATTTACAGACTGTGCAGGAAATAGCGGCTGGCTGATGAGGCCTGTAGGGCAGGGATAGCATAGCCTGTTTTAATTCTATGGGTGGATAAAGGTCTTATAAAAAGTATTTCTGCTGAAGGCTTACTTGTTGTCTAAGGCTGCAATGAGGATTAAATTGTGGAAGGAATAAACACTAAAATTAGCTCTGAATCGTGGAGTGTTTTTTGTTTTCATTTTGTGTTTTTCTACATTTTTTAGGCTTTTTACAGAAATCATACTATATTCATGGTCAGAAAAAATGTTTTGTCAGAACCAGAAACCACACAAAATGGCACTTAGTCCTCTAAAAATCCTATTTTTCCTGAAGTCACTAGGCTTCTCAGCCATGGTTGCCACTGTCTTGACACCGTGTGCACACCTGCTCATGCATGTGCACACATGTCCCATAAAACATCGTAAGACGTCCTGGTAAATGGTCTTTGAGATTCCAGCTCAGAATTACCTCAAGCATGTGAATTCTGGAAACTGGTCCATCCCACATGGTTGGAGTGTCACTGAGATAGTCTGGTCTGCTTCATCATGTCTCTGGCGGATTTATGTGAGCTTTAATAACGGTATTCTAGGAGAAATACAATTGAAAGCATCCTACTGATGAAAAAAGTTAGTACTGTTTTGACTCACTTTTTGTGTGTTCGCTTCTTTCCATCTCCCACCCCACTAACTGCCACCCATCTGCACATTAGAAGTCCGGCCTTCATTTTCGACACACAGATAACACGGTCCAGTGGTTAAGAGCGATGGAGTCTATTGGTCTACCCAAGGTAAGCTGAACTGGGAAGACAGAAGGGGAAGTGCAAACACCTTATTGTGGAAAGTGATTTAGCAGACTGAGCTTTATTAAAGCAACAGATGTCCTTACTGCCCCAGGAATGAGAAACATGAGAACAGAAATATGGAAAGCCTATTCGAAGTAATATATGGCCAGAATTCAGAATGAAGTCTGTGTAGGGATTGAGAGCAGTCAGGTCAAAGTGTGCACAAAGTAAGCAAGGTCAGAACAAGCTCTGGCTGGTAGGTAGTTGATTTAGAATAGCCACCTCCCTTGTTGGTGTTGGTATTCATACTGAGGATTCCATGTCTCATTGTATCAGGATATTTTGTATCATTATAAATTATAATTATAAATTTTTTGATTAAGTATTCTAAATCATAGTATCACTTTAAATTTTAATGGCTAGGTGATTATAACTCGTACTCCTTAAATAGATCTTCCAAATAAAACTCATTCAGCAATCGTTCAGAGCTTGTTAAATTCAAAGAGCATGCACCCTTACGCCTCTGAGACACGTAGACAAGTGGAGGAAATGAGGAAATAATTACATGTGGTAGAAATTGTAGAACTATCTCTTAAACTTCTTATTCTGAAGTAATTTTAGAATCTCAGGAAGTTGCAACAATAGTGCATCTTTGTGTAAACTTCATTCAGCTTCCTCAATGGGGAAGCTCATAACTGTAGTACAGCATTAAATTGACATTGATGTGTCAGTGTTAACTAGGCTCCAGACGTTATTCACTGTTCACCATTTCTATATGCATTTATTTGTGTGTGTGTGTGTGTGCTTTTATGCATGAATAGATTTGAGTGACTGCCACTCAATCAAGATACAGGTACCACAGGGAGGCTGACCTTTATATAGCATCCTTTTCCCAGCCCTGTCCCCTGGCAGCCACTAATCTGTTCTCCATCTCCATAGTTTTGTGATTTTGAACTTTTTGAATAGTATGTACAGCTATTTTAAAGAAATGATTTACGAATGGTCCAGGGGGTGAGTATAGCTCAGTGGTAGAGTGCATGCTTAGCATGCACAAGGTTCTGGGTTCATTCCCCAGTAACTCCATTTAAAAAAAAAAAAGGGTGATCCAGCAAGAAGATAGACTGCTGACTTATTTAGACCTGTTGTTCTTATTAATCCAGGTTTGCAATTTAAAATACCCCAATTTAGTGTGTAACACAGGGAACAATATTCATTATCATGGAATAACCTATAATGGAAAATAATCTGAAAAAAAAAATGAGTAACTGAATCACTTAGCTGTACACCTGAAACTAACACAATACTGTAAATCAATTATACTTCAACTTGAAAAAAAAATGATACTACCAAATGCTGGTGAGAATTTGCAGCTACTGGAATTATCGTATATTGCTGGTTGGCATATAAAATGGTAAAATCACTGTGAAAAAAAACACCCTCCAACAAAAACAAAGGATTCTTTAATGTAAAGGTAAGTTATGAATGCCAATTTTTAATATATTTGTGCTCATATCTGTTTTAACTCAGTTCATTTTATCTTGCAGTAGTCAGTGCTGAACTATTTTATTTCGCCTTTTTTTTCCCTTCTAAAATGCTGAGAACATTGAGTGCTATTCCCTGCTGGGCAATAGTTATAAAATAGAATTCACTTCTAAATTGCCATTTAGCAAGTACTGATGGGCTGGGTGGTAAACAGATTAATAAAGAAAGTAATATATAAATATAAATAAAGTAAAATGATAAATTAATAAAGAAGTTCACATGCTATTTTTCTATATTTTTCTATTTTAAGATATGTTAAATTAGGATAATTTTATTATGTTTGAAAGGTTTGATTTAAACCTTCTCAAATTGTATGTCTGTTGGGCCATATTTATTTTGATTATAAGCCAAACAAGTGATCCATATAGCAGTTTCTATTTTAATACCAATGTTTATTATCAAGTTGGTGATACATTACATTGCTGGGATGAGAAAACAGCAGTGGACTGAATTGACTTAGATGTATTAATTAATTCCATCATGTATCAATATGAAGTGCCTGCTCTGTGTTCAGCATCATGTTAGGCACTGGGGTTACAAAGTTGAAGAAAATGTCTTAGTGAACTATAAATTGATCCCATCTCCTTGATAATAGAAGACACATTCATAATGATTTTCCAGGAGACATATCAATGTAAAAGGCTTCCGTTTAAAGAGGAGAAGGGGAGTTACAGTCATCCTCTGTATACGTAATAGAACTTTAAATCTCATCACATTTCTTCTGAATTAAGAATCCTCTTCTCATTGAAACTTCAACAGCAAATGGGTTAAAAGCGAGTTAGAAAGACCTTTGAAATTTCATAAGCTACAGACATTTAAGTCCTCAGTGAGTATACATTTGTAGCTCAAGAAACTTTGCTTTTCTCGTTTCTTAGCTTTTTTCAATGTCCAGGAGAAAATTGTGCTTGAGTATCAACTACTACCATGTGGTCCATGATTTAATTTTAGTTTTTGTATCAAATTTTATAAAATACTTACCAAAAGCAAGTAATTCCAATATGCTTATCTTAATCTTAGAAGCTTCGATCCTAATTATTCATTTTTGGTACCCTATCTAAAATCTGTTTCTTATTAGGGTTTTAGTTTCAAACTCAAGAATAGTATAAGTATGTATTAAAAGCTTTAGTGTCCAGACTTTTCAGCCTACTAACTCCATACATAGATTTTTATCCAAAAGAGGTAATCAGGTGCTCAGAAAATGCAAGCATGTTTATGGCAGTGACTCATAATAGGGACAAAACTGGACAAAATGTTCAACCATGGAGAACTGATTAAATTATGGTTTGAAAATATGAAAGAATCATATATATCCATTATAAATAATGTTCTTGTAGACAAATGGAAGGGATGGGAAACAGTCCAGTTCTATTAAGTGTTTTAAACAGGTTGACAATATATACAATTTGGTTTTCAAGTACACACATACATAAACATAAAAAATCAGAGACATATGGGAAAAAGGCTGGAAGAAAATATACCAAAATATTAATAGTGACAGTCTGGAGGTAGGAGTATAGGTATTTTTCTTTCATACTTTATCTACTTTCCAGATTTTATTTACTGAAAATGGATTTTTTTTCTGCTTAAAGTAATACATGTGTACGTGTGTATACACACGTTTATCGAACTGTGTAGCCAAGTTCTTGACAATATAATAAAATACTATCAAAGGGACACCCTTCTCAGGCCTGGGGACCTCGGGGCAGTCACAGGAGTGATTCTGATACAGAAAGCAAAGCCTACACTGACTCAAGCCTTGTGGAGTGAAACTGCCACCCAGCCCTGTGGACAAAGCCTTCTTGAAGTGACTGACTGTGACCCCCCTACTCTTCTGAGCCACTAGGAGGCGCTGGCAGGCAGGGGACCAGATGCAGTGACTGGTCCACAGGGAGAACAGGATAAGGTACAACTGAGAGTTTCCTTTTCATCAGTGTAAGGTCGTTTGAGGGAGTTAAAGTAATAGTGAAAAGCAACGTATGATAAACAGATTTTTCCCTTTTGTTTTCCAGATATTTTACCCAGAAACAACAGATGTCTATGACCGGAAAAACATACCAAGGATGATATATTGTATTCATGCACTGAGGTAGGAAACAAAATACAACTAAAGTCTAGGAAGTAAATTTACACAAAATCACAATTTCAGTTTTAAAAGGGGTCTCTTAAGTTTGTTTGTTTTTAACAATCTGAAGAACTTTTTTTTAAGATTGAGTTGTTCTAAATTTACTGGTATAAAATTAAAATAATTGTCCCATAAAAACAAATCCTTGAACTTGAAAAATATTTTTTAACCTAATTTAAAATAGAAAACCAGAAAATGAGTGAAAGATCTATAAGTATAATAACCAGAAAATGTCAACTGAAATTTCCAGGATTCTAATAGGAATGTGCTTCCATAGTCTTGAGTTATAATCTGCTTTACAAATATAACCAAAATAGATCAAATGTGCAGCTTTTATGGACATCATTTTGTTTTTGATACTCAGAATTATTAGCATGGCTCACTTCTTAGCATAGACTAATACATTCACTATAAAAAGTCTTTTGACTTTTCGTTCCTTAGAACTTATAAGTTTAAAGAAGCCTAGAAGTTGCTTTAAATAAATCAAATCAAGATACATTCATTGTTGTAAAGCGATTGTTTGATATCTTAATTTTTTTTTGATGTTGAAATTCTACTAGCTCACAGATCATTTTTTTTTTTTTGCCTTATTGGCCTAGAAGAAATGTGATTTTTAGATGATAACAAAAATGATTCTAAACATCCAGCTTATGGCTGTTGTCTTGCGTGCAAACAGGTAATGGCTGGAAGACTTCACATATAATTAAATTTTAATTTCTTTTAGAACATCTGCTTTGTGTTTATATCACTAGCAATGATTTTTGTGGGCAGTCTTCAGCCTAGAGGTTTCTATTAACTTCCTCCTGGCTTTTTTTTGTCTCCAAAGGTTTTTATAATAATTCATTGTAATGCTGGCTTACTAAAGAAGAATTTTGATTATATCAGATAACTTGACCCCCACCCTGTCAGTATTTACGAGGTGTCTTTGGATGATGACAGTTGGTAGAAATACAGACCAAATGTAGGTGCCTACTCTGTGACTTCTTTTTATTCTAGTAATTTAGATCAACTGGGGAACAAAACCACTTCTGTGCCTGCCCCCTCATATGTTGTTACTGTATCATTATTTCAGCAGGTTTTCTAAAAGCCTTTGGTGCACAAGTGCTCATTTTGAGGAATATTATCAAATGTGTTGACCAACATTGGTTCTCAAATACTTTTCAGTGCTTAGAATGATTCTTAGCACTTTGTGACCTGCTAAGTGAGCCATTAGTTCATCAGTATCGCATCCATGCATCAAAGTGCTGATCTCCAAATCTGGAGCCTGCTCGTGGGTATCTTGTATAAGCTTAAATCGACTGCCTGGAGTGGACACCTGGGGTGTTCACGTTAAGCAGCTTATGAAGAAGTGGTGCACTAAGTTCCTTTCTGGTGATGTCACTGTTCTAGAGACGTTATGCAGAACTGCGCTGAGGCATTCAAATGTAAGCTAGCTGTAGTTTTAACAAAGGCTTGAATAGCTCGGTAAACAAAGGAGAGACAGCTTCTTGCTTATCACTGCCCATTGTGTGAAAATGTTGGTGTGGTATTTTCTCGGACTGTCCAGATTCCTGCTGAGTGTCCTTCACTAGATCTGACCTTCAGTAGGACCTTTCAAAGTAGGATCTTGAAAAACAATATTGACCTAATAAACAGTGTTCCCTTGGAGAATCTCCGTCACTTTTCTCGGTTCTTGACTTACTATATGCCTGCTCCTTGATAGAGAGCTGAGAAGTCTCAGGTGTATGTAAAGTTTTTTCTATCAAAAAGTTTTCCTGCTATGGTTTAGAATGAGGTGGTTACTCAAACGAGGCTAATATTCTGCCCACTTGTGCCAGACACGTTTGGAAGCTGGGTAGCGGAGCCCTTTAAAAAGTACAGTGAGTTTGCCCTGGTTGCATGATTAGAAGTGATGCTGAATGTGAACAAATACGTCCTCAGCTATTATACCCTGGCTGCGGATGCAGCAGCGTGGCTGGGGTAGAGAGTGGTCAGTACCTGACAGGGAATGAAGCAGGTCCGAATTTCTGATTATAGGTCAGGAGCCAGCAGGGAGATCCCCCAGGTGCCCAGGCACCGCCTTCATCCTGCTCCAGCCCATGGACCTGATTTGATCTACAAAGTTCATCCCTGGCCCTGCCAACGTGTCTTCTGTTCCCTATCTTCTTGATTTGGGCTTAACAACCTCATTAAGATGCCCTGGGTCCTTGCCCTTTGCTTCTTGCTTGCGCCTACTTTTCCCTTTTCCTGCCAGCCTTGCCTTTTCACGTGCTTTCCCACCCTAGGGCCCTGGCACCACTCACCACGCCCTCGGTCAGGTCAGCTGCGTGTTCCCAAGCCCAGACTCCAGCCGAGGCTGACACAGCAGCTCCACAGGGAAGCCTGAGGCTCTGCCTCGTGTACATACTCACCTCGGGAATGGGTGGCCTCGTGCTGTTTTTCAAAGAAATGCTGATTATTTTTTCATTTTTTAAAATGAAAAATATGCTCCTTGTGGAAAACATTGGAAAATTTGAAACTGAGTCCCCTAAACCGAATTCCTGTGACACGTTTATGATAACCTCCTTATCCAAACCTCTCTTATTTCCATTCTTGTCCTGCACCTGCTCCCCCTCAAGACTGAGGAGCATCAAAGAAAATTGGGGGGTATGAAACCAAGTAGGACCCTGCGGGACCTTCCTGGGTACAGAAGCCCCTCCATGTCCCCCATTTCTTTTTGGTAGAAAAAAAAAGCTTTCATCTCCTAGGTCTTCTCACATTCCAAAGAGCAGGCTCAAGCGGTTAATGATTAGACAATAGAGACACAGGACCCCTGATTCCTCCTGAAGGAATGTAGACAACAGTCTGACCCACATCTGTGAGTTGGTCTGTAGAAACTAAGACCCCCGCCCAGGTGCAGGTTGATGACTGTGTGCTGACCACAAGCACGTAGACCCCAGACTGGAAGCATAAGGTTGAGATTCGTGAAATTTCACCTTGTTACCTCACCACCAACCAATCCAAGCTGACCATGCATCCCATGACCCTGCCCCCTAGCCCTGTCTTTAAAAACCCTTGCCTGAAAGCCATCGGGGAATTCAGGTCTTTTGAGCACGAGCCGCTCGTTCTTCTTGCTTGGACCTTGCAGTAAGCCTTTCTCTGCTCCAAACTTTGATGTTTCAGTTTATTTGACCTCCCTGTGTATCCATCAGGCACACAAACTTGGGTTCAACAACAAATTGAGAAAGAATATCAAGGAAAAGCTTAAGTGTCCATTATCTCAGCACCAAAGTGACAGTGACGGTAACTATCTTGGTGTTTCAGACTTAAAATGTGTATATGACATGTTTTCCTTTTGTGGCTTTGTTTGGAATATTTAAAGCCTGTGCAATAAAAACCACTTCAAAAATGAGAGCCTTGCCAATGAGCTACTGCTCCTAATTTTTTTTCCTGTCTGGAGGAAGAGCATTTTTTGCTTGTTTATTGCTCAGTATATTAAGCAACTGTTAATGTTTAGGCATTAGTTATAAAATTAAATTCCTTCAAACAATTAAATTTAGCAGACTAATTTTTTGAACATGCCAGATACCTTAAAACACAAACAAAATGCCCAGATACATTATTACAAACTTACCACACTTAAACCTATTCTAGAAGATCCGCACTACAAGCTTCATTCATTTCTTCATTATTTACTCACTAATTTTGACCCATCCCAGGGCTATAATATTTTGTTATCTACCCAGAGTTCACATAGTTACCAGAAACAATATCTCCTCAAACCTGCCCAGGTTACAGATCTGGTTTCTGACTAATCAGTTGTCAGTGTCCTGGTGCGGTTTGGGTTTTTTCTAAGGTGAGTCTAACCTTGGCCACCGGACATCAGGCTGCACTTGATTTGTGAAATCAGCCAAACCTGGTCATTTTTCTGTATATGGTTTTCAAGCAGATTTTTACTTGCCATCCTGTCCCCACCCCCATCACCAGAAATGATGTACTCCCATGTCACGCTTGGCCGTTGTCACGTAACTCATCGTCCTGTTGTCATGATGCTTTGGCTTGGTCTGTTAACATTATTAAGAAGCATATGTATGCCTTTTGAATATTTCCTTGAAATTAGTTGGGCATTCTGGAGATGAGGGATGGACTCTTCCTAATGCTTCTTGGGCCATTTAGCTGATACCATTTCACATTTCTGGATCCTCTCTCGGCTTGACCGTTGAGTGTGACCATCAGTGCTGAGCCCGCTTTTCACCTGGCTGTTTGTGTCACCACCTGTGCTCCTCGGTCCATCCTTACCTGGGGACACTTCCTTGGTTTTCTAGGACTGTTTGGCTCACTCAGAGTTCCTGGTCTTTATTCTTTCTTGTGGTATAAATAGTACAAAAACAAGTATGTATTTATGCAGGATTGACAGACATAGAAGAAACAAAGCACCTATATTTTAATGACACTTCCCAGTGTTAAAATGAACACAAATATTATGTGTGTCTTGTTTTATCTCTATATTACAACTTCCTTTTGGTATACTTTATCCCATTCTCCTTTGAACTCCAGGCCTTTCTCAGCTCTAACCAAGACTAGTGTCTTCTTTCTCAGTGGACCAGATTGCTGCAGTTTGGTACTGGGGGCTCTTTCCAAACAGCTTCTTTGTCCTTGCAGCACGGCCCTGAAATTTCTTTGAAAAATCCTGGCTTGGTGATCACAACAGGACGTTCCGATCCTGTCCTGATTACTTAAGGCGATTATTCCCTCTTTAAGGTGTGGAATCAACTACCCTCCAGGGAGTCCTTTTAAAGTCATGTGTTTGTTAAGAATTTTTCTAGCTTAACAGATGAGGGTTCTGAATTCTGCATTTCTTCCTGAATAAAGTTCATTTGACTGTTAAGATTTTACTACGTTGACGACAAACAGCTAAAGATGTGTCTGCGTCCCCTCTGGAAGGACTCCTGCTGCTGCTGTGCCGCAGCCCTGTGCTCAGACGCAGTGATGATGCCAAAATAGTGCACGTTCGGGGCTTGGATTTATGAAAACGGCTGTCCCAGACCCAATTCCGGTTTTCTGGCTGTTCTCAGTACCCTGACTGCTTTGTGAAGAGAGGCTCCTCTCCCAGCTCTCCTGCAAGGTCAGGCAGCTGCTCTGCCAACCAGGTTGCCTTTGAACCGGTTCTTCAGGTTCAAAATTAACTCGTGTGTTTTCTTATACTTCCTTCCCTCAGGACCCTTTTCCTCTTAAGAAACCAATTGATGCCTTATTCCAGATTGATGGCATCTCTGACAGAGAACACCTTTGCATTTATAACTAAGCTTCCTGGAGATATTTCCTTAACCCGAAGGACAGACTGTAATCCGGGGTTCTCAGGAGGGATATCTAGAGGTGACAGGATTTGAGATTAAGGTGAAGGAGGGCAGTTGCACCTGCCATATCTTTCAAAATTCTCTCCACTCTTCGTCCCATCGCTCCTCCCCTTCTTCCTGTCACAAATTAGTATAATGGCTCTACTTTTCTGCCCTACTAAAGTCTAAGCTCTTTGAGGCTGTGAACCATGTCTTGTCACCTCACACAGCATGTATACCATTGATTCCAATGTGAAATCTCTGGAGTTTGTGTTTTTAACCTTTCAGTTAGTTTAAATGAACTAATTTCCTGATGATAAGATTGCCTCAGGATTCCATTTGCTTTTTATTGAAAATGAGGTAGAGAACACTGGATTTGGACATGATATTGATAGCGATGCAAGCATCTAAGATGGGAACATAATTTGGTTCCGTAGGTAAAACCATTTCAAACGTGGAGTCAGTAAGGGGAAACAGTAGAAGATTCTTAGTGTTGAAAGTGGGGAAACCACTGTGGTAGGTTCTTGATAAGTGTTTACATAGAACATGTTTTTAATAGGATAATATAATAAAAATGAAGATGAACACCTACTGAACTTTTTTTAAAGATTTTTTTAATGTTCTGTTTTTCTCTGAGTTTCATAATTTTCTTTTTTCTTTTTTTTTTTTAATTGAAATCTAGTCAGTTACAATGTGTCAATTTCTGGTGTACAGCATAATGTCCTAATTACATGCCTGGCACTGTTTCAAGTACTTTACAGATATAATCTCATTTAATTCTCACAGTAATCCCTATTCTGTACGTACTGTTATTAGTCTTATTTTATAATCAAGGCAACTGAGGCACAGAGAGGCTGGCCAAGGTCACACAGCTGGTAAGGGCAGAGCTGGGGTCAGAACCAGGCTGTGTGGCACCAGAACCTCCACTGTTACCAAGGCAGCCAGTCATTGGCCTCAGAAAGAAGTCAGATATTTCCATACCACTAAGAAAACTAAAAGAACAGTGGCATCAGACTTGAACTTGAGCACAGGCGTCTAGGCTGTTATAGTTAGGATGTTTCAAAATGAAAAAGCATGGAACTTCAGAACTGGAGGAATCTTGGGAAGTTATTTCAGTCCAGATCCTTCATTTCACAGATGAGGGGACTGAAGGATCAGGTTATGTGACTTGCTCGGTCACATATCGAGATGTTGCCCGTCTGGGGCAAGGATCCGGGGCTTCTGACTCCAGTTCTGTATTCTCTCTGGTCAGCCATGAGGCTTTGATTTATAAACATTCATCTCCCACGTTAGAGCGTAAAATGAACTGCACGTGATGTGTTCCAGAGACGCTGAAATGAATTCAGCCTCTGCCTTTTGAGTTTGCATTTCATTACTGTAGCACCTCTTCATGTGCATATTGAAAGTAGTAGGAAAAACCCAATGTATTTTTTTTAACTTTCTTTATTGCTTCCTGTACTTGAACGGATATTGTTTGTACAAATGGGAGCCCGTAGGTCAGGGAGGCTTTAGCTACCTTAGGGCAACTCCTCTGTATCCAGCCTCTGTCAGCAACACAAGTTGGCTGTAACTTTTGATGGGATAAAAGGCTAGCTGTTTCACACCGAGTGCTTTCTTAGAGTGGGACATGATGGTGACATTAATTCCTCAGCTTCCTTGAGAATGCGCTCAGCTCAGCTCTTTGTGTTCCCTGTTAGGCACTAAAGATGGTTAATAAATTCAATGTTGAAGAGCTCCAAGAAATTGGTGATTGGACAGGCTTGCTTTTTTTCCTCCCTCTTAAGTCTAAGACTCTAGATTTGCTATATACTGCAGGTGATGAATGCCCTCATTTGAATTTAAATACTTGGGAAGGAGTGGGCTGCTCTTGCTGATTCTTTTCAGCATGGGAATACTGGATAAATACAGTTTCCTAGTAAACGTTTGCACCTTTGTATAATCTGCTTGGAAGTATCTCCCACACAGAGATTTGGTATGTAGCTCCCATGCTATGAAAAGTCATCTTTTCAAAGCTAATGGTTTAAACTTCTACATCAGAGATCAAGTCAATGTTGAAAATTGAAGCCAAATAAAAAATAAACATTAGTGTTAAAAAAGAAAACATTTTTGGTGAAAGGATGTTAATGCAAATGAGATTTATAACTGATCGTGACGAGTTTAGGAAAATCTCTGATTTAAGATAAATCTAAATTTGAAGATCATTCTATCCAAAAAGTAACTAACTTCTCAGCACCACCTTGTGGTAACTTTTAGTTAAGCCAGGATGTTTGCTCATTGTGAGGTTTGTGTTAGAATTACAGCGTACAGTGGAAAAGTAAAAAGTATAATCAGAAATAGTCGTCCAATTTCTTTAGTTCCATAGGGAGAAATTAACACTTTTGTTTAGTGTGATTATTTTGGTTCATATTACCAACAAACCTATGTTTTGCGGAAGCCTCCATTACCTTTATTTTAGGGGCAGGGTAGTAGAGAAAACTATTTCTGTATAGTCGGTAGTCCATAAATAGTATTAAATGAATGACCTGATAAAGAAAGGAGATACAATGAAAACAGTTGCTTCAAGATCTTTGAGCACAGTTGTCTTACTCTCATTACAAAACTTACATGACATTGCTAACATAATAGGTTTTTTAAAATTATCTGCAATAAGAAAGAATGCCATCCATTAACCAGAAATTTAAGTAACTCGGGACAGAAAGCAAACAGAGAGGACTGGATTGACTGAGAAACAAGGCAGAAGAAGACCACAGCCCAGAAACCACTGAGGGACTCAGCGGAGCTCAGGGAGACTGTGGGGCTTGCTCCAAGCAGAGACGGGAAAGGAGAGCCCCGAAGCCAGCATGATGGGGCTTAGACCCGCTAAGCCTTCTGATCCTTGTCTAAAGTAGCAGGTGTAGACACTGATGGCAGGGTGGCATTCCAGTATCCCAGGTAGCTGATGACTGCAGGAAGGCCCAGGGAGCCCCATCTAAGAAAACAAGACACCAGGTACTTTCCGGGCATCAGCCCCATTGTTCCCCCACCAGGCTGGCTCCTGTCATGGGGACCTGCGGTCGACCGTGACAAACAGCAAGTCTCAGACCTCGAGGTGAGCCCCAAATCAGGAAATGCCAGACATTTAAGGGAAACCAACACTATGAAAGAGGAATTAGATTCAACAAACAGAACCAACACCCAAGGAACAAGTGAAAATAATAAAATAAATAAAATAAATAATAATAATAAATAGTATAAATAAATAATAAAATATGTGCACTCATTCAGTGTATTTAGCAGGTGTTCTTATACATAACAAAACCAAAGATAAAATTTAAAAAGAGGAAAATGGAATATAGAGTATAATACAAAAGAAACTAATAAAATTTAGTTATCTAAATTTTGGGTGTATAATATGAAAATAAAAGAATGTATCTAAAATTCTAGGTTATCTCATCATTATATAGGTGGGGAAGTAGAAGTGGAAATATATTAAGGATAATAGATATTCATTAGCTTAGGCTTTGATGCAAGAATGTAAGTTTAAAGTCTGTTAAAACTTTAGCAGAATATTGGTTTAAGTACTACACATGATAAATACAACAGATTAAATATTGAAATAATTATAGAAAATTTGTTAGAAGACATTTTTATGGGTATTTCCTACTTAAATTTTACTGTCACGTTTTCAAAGTTTCTCCCACTGAATTATTTTGTAGGGTTTTTTTTAGTTTTTTTTTTTTTTTTGTCAACTAGTTCAGGTGTATTTTTTATTTAGTTGTAAAAGGGAAGAGGAAAATATGCATCAGGTACCGTGAAAGAACTGAAGTGATAACAGTGGTACTTTTTTAAACATTTATGGATCTCTTTTCATTTCTTCAAGTATGGCTTGATTTTATTTTCCTAGGTTCTTTTGTAGCGTTACCATACCAAGTTGTTTAATTCTATTGAATTTTGTTGTCCCTGTTAATAGAAAGTAGCAAGTGAGTAGGCTGATGTTTTATTTTGTTCCACATGATATAAGCTCCCTTTTAACTGAAATATTTTTCCCATGTAATGGTACGAGAAGTGGTTCATAAAATATCATGGTTTTGGAAATGTCATCATACTAGTTTTAATTATAATGACACTTGTTTGCCATGAACCTTTGGTAGTAAAGTCTTCAGGAGCTGTATAAATAGTTTTATATCCCTGATAATCTCTAAAGACCTAGAATTTAAACTAAGGAATGTAGCCTGTCTTTCTAGCTTTGAATTACGAATATATAATGTCTGTTTTACATTGAACAACATTCAGAGTCTAGTATGTTTTTCCCTTGGGAATAAGATAAGCATATCATATTAGAATTCAGTAGTAAAATTAAAATTACCATATCATTAAAATGTCATTTGGTCTTTGTCCTTTGGTTGTGGTTTAAAGGGAATAGAAGGGGAAACCAGAGAAAGATAAATCTCCCCAAAAAACGATCTTTAAAATTCAAAAATTCATTAGTATGCATTTTCTGGAAGAAATGGAAATGGCCAATTTGTGTGAAAAATGTTTACCCTCACAGTGAATAAGAGGAAATGCAGACTTAAATAACGTGTTTTGGCTATCGATTGGTAAGGTTTTCATTGCTAGAATCCTGTGCTGTTAGGGGGACAAAGAAAATGGCATTTTCCTGCGTTGGTGATAGAGTGGGGCCATGCCCATCACCTGGTTCTTAGGTTGGATTAAGCATTCAGACTCTGACGACTGCCTGCCATATGCCATGTTGGGTAGTGCTTGCTCAGAAGGTGAGAACCATCCAGGACCTACAGCCTGCCAGCAAGACAGCATCAAGTGTTTGCTCTTCAGTGGGTGGCTTTACGACACACCGTGTAGTTGTCCACAAGGCCATTAAGAAGCTGTTCTCTTTGGCACTCCAGGTGATAACTTCAGTGCTAAGGAGTGAGACTCATATCGGTAGTTGCAGAAGGCTCCCTGGCTTAGAACTTCAGCCCCCAGAAGCCAGTATCTATTGTAACAGCTCCATAGCGTGGCTTCCCAGTTTCCTGCAAGAAGTGTGCCAGTTATAAGAGTCATTAAACTCAAGAACATGTGATAGATATAATGCTTCTTAGGTATTTATAATTCCTTCCAGTCAAGATGCAATTTATCAATCAGGGGTTATTCTTCTCCTAAGCAATGATGCTTCATAATATGGTTGTCTGTGTATTTTTATTGGGTTCCTGGGGGAACAGAGCTAGGAAGTTAACTAAAGGTCACATTCTATTGCAGAAGGGGAAGGGGTTTTGTTAACCCTTCAGTCACAGAGAGTAAATGAGTATAATCTATTTTTAAGAAGACAATTGGATAAAATATACTGAAAGCTTTATGTGTATGCCCTTTCAGTTTTGAGTTTTGTTATTAGTGATTTATGTGACAAATAAGATATATGTACAAAGATATATCTCTATATGTAGGCTCACTGCAACATCATTTATTACAGTGTATAATTAGTGACCATCAAAATGCTCAACCATTGGCTAAGTTAATACAGTGCATTCATTTTATAGAATGGTGTGTGAGTTTATGGAATAGGTATTTCCAGAAACATTAAAAGGATTTATATCAAAATGTTTAGTGTTTAACTCTGGGTGGTGATTTTCTGTGTTTTTTTTAAACCATTGATAACTAATTTTTTTTAATTTATTTACTTACTTTTGGGGGGGGGGGGTAGGAGGGAGGTAATTAGGTTTATCTCTTTATTTACTTTTAGAGGAGGTACTGGGGATTGAACCCAGGACCTTGTTCATGCTAAGCATGCACTCTGCCACTTGAGCTGAACCCTCTCCTTCATCACTGATTTTTAACTTTGATCATCTATTGCTTTTCTAAATGATTTTTTAATAGAGTTTTACAGAAATGATCCCCAAAAATCCAATTTTAATACATGCTGCTTACATTGATTAATCACACATTTTAGGAGTTTGTTTTAATACCATTGAGGAGGCTTGATCTTGAACTCCTTTAATGAAATTTTGTATTTTATAAACCCGTGAGATTCATCTTTCATCATTATCTCAGGTGACAATCTTGAAATATTTTAAGCCATCAAAATCATTCTCAGTTCATTTTCCCATATATGTTATGTGTAATTTCTGAGTTCTAATTAAAATCTCATAAATTATAAATCTATCAAAACTGATACTAAGTAAATACAGAATTTTTCAGTTGGGCTGTAGAATTAGTCTTGGGACCTTGAAGCTAAGGTAAATATGGAACAGAAACTATGACTCAATGACAAAGTGAGAAATCACATACCATATATTTTCATCTTCTTTGGCTGAATTTAGGGGTCAGACTTCAGCTCCTTGGGTGAGGTTATGGGCAGGTTACTGGGGTACCATCATTACTTCCTAACAATTTTTAAATTAAATGTTTTAAATTTAAAAACATACACACTTTCCTCTGCATCTTCCACTTAGTAATAAGCCCACATCCTGGTCTGTCTTTAACATCATTCCATCCACTAATAGTCTTTTTACTCAATTTATTGGTTCAGAGTGTATAAAACCAATATTTCCTCAAGAGGTATATGGTACTTGGAGGCATATATAGGAATGAAAAGGAAAACATAATTTGAGCTAAAGTGTAAACAAAATAAAATCATGTAAGCAATATCCAAAGAAATGTTTATTGCATTTGTTACTTGCTATTTTGTGTTAATTGTGTCCCTTATTCTCCCTTCAATTTGATGGTTAGGTTAGTTGGCCCAGTGGAAGCACTGTGTATTACAGAGGACCAGTCTTTGGGACATTGACTGGGATTCTAGTCCTGGTCTCACTAGGGACTGTGTTACCTCGGAACTCAGTTTCTTCATCTGTAAAATGAATGGATTGAATGAGATGATCTCTTGGGTGTTTCTCAACTGAAAAAGCCCTTAAGACTTATGTGAGTTCTAACACTAAGATTTATGATGATAAAATTTCTGATAATTTCATGTTTTCTCTTTCAGCTTATATCTGTTCAAACTAGGAATAGCACCCCAGATCCAGGATTTGTTGGGCAAAGTAGACTTTACAGGTACTATTCTTTATCTTGGTAATTTTTTACAATGTGGTTTTGAAGAAAATGTAGCAATAGTTTTTTTCATTCTCGTATTATTGATTCTCTTTTTTTCCTTTATATTGATCAGAGGACAAAACTTGTTATCTTGCTCGTACTCTGCTGGGTTTCCTTTTTTCCATGTTTATGGAACGAGAAACTGAGTCTGGCTTCTTCCTAAGATTCTTGTTTAGAAATGACCTCATCTTTTTGTAAATTTTTTTTAATTTTTTCATTGAAGTATAGTCAGTTTACAATGTTGTGTCCATTTCTGGTGTACAGCATAGTGTTTCAGTCATACATGAACATACATATATTCCTTTTCATATTCTTTTTCATTATAGGGTACTACAAAATACTGAATATAGTTTCCTGTGCTATACAGTAGAAACTTATCTATTTTATATATGGTAGTGTCTGTAAATCTTAAACTCCCAATTTATCCCTTCCAACCCCCTTCCCCACTGGTAACCGTAAATTTGTTTCCTGTGTCAACCCTGTCCTCTTGATGAAGACATTTCTTAACATGAATATACTTATTCCTGCCTCCATCTCTATGGCTTTCGGTGATTTTTGTTGTCGTCGTTCTTTTTTCAGAGGAGGAAATCAGTAATATGAGAAAGGAGCTCGAGAAATATGGAATACAGATGCCAGCTTTCAGCAAAATAGGTGGTATTCTGGCTAATGAACTGTCGGTGGATGAGGCTGCACGTAAGTCTACTTAAGATCCAAACGTGCCAATGGCATGACTTAGACCTCTTCTTTATTTTGGTGACAAGATTTTGGTTATAAGAAATAGAACACTTAGAAGATACTCTCAGCACCCTAGAAGTTTTTATTTTATGTATTGTAGATGGTTAATTTGAGCACATCAGAACATAACCAAGTAATTGACTTTGGACTCTAGACGTGCACTTGTGCAATGGGATTTAAGAGGTTCCAGAATTATCTTCATTCTCCAAAGCATTGCTCTGCTTTCTATGTCCGTAGATTTCAATGGCAACGTACAGTTTCCATGTTACAAGTTAAATTACAGGCATCTCTTAGAAGCAACGTGGTACCTTCAAAGTGTCCATGTCACCCTTCAAGCCCCCAGTGGTTGCCATAGTGCTTGTTCCATTTTAGACAGTGAGTGCAAGTTGAATAAATGAATAAGGATTACATGAAGATGCTGAGATGGGACCCAGGATGGACAGGCGGGTGGAGAGGTTGTCAGAGGGATGTTCTGTGATGTGTCTGAAGTCTCTTTGTTAGCATGCTTTTTGGGGCCCCAAGGAAGAAAGCAAAGCCGCCTAAGTTACACAGGGTCAGTACACCTGTCCATGTTGTCTTTTGCCAATAAAATTCTTTTTTTCTCTGTGCTCTGCAGTACATGCTGCTGTTATAGCCATAAATGAAGCTATTGAAAAAGGAATAGCAGAGCAGACCATTATAACGCTAAGAAACCCAAATGCAATGTTAACGTTAGTGGATGACAACCTCGCACAGGAGTATCAGAAGGAACTCTGGGAAGCCAAAAAGAGAAAAGAGGAAAATGCAAGGCTGAAGGTAATTTAATTCAATTCTGAGTGATAAATACAGGAATAAATTTGGTGATGCATTGCCAGTTTGGAAAAGCTTTAATGTTACGAAGGGATATTTTTAAATCAACTGGCTGCGGTCTCTGTAGCCACAGGCAGTTGGTTTGGGTGGAATGAGAGACCACCAGGCACTCTGTAGGGAAATGAGGTTTCGTTTTATGATGACTATGACAGGTGGCGAGGATGTTGTAAATTTAACCTGGAAGGTGTAGAAGCAGCAGCTAAAGTTCTCTCGTTGGGCATCATCCGCCAGCAGACCTTGTATTAGCCAACTTACCTTCAGGTCTGTTGGTGAAGGCTGATAATTGGGTATGGTGATGTTTAGAGAAAGGTGTCTTGGAATCCCCTCTCCTCGTACTTGTCCCGTAGTTTACCTTCGTATTTGAGGAGGTGGTTTCCCTCCTTGACAAGGCAAGCTGGTCCTGACCCTGACTTCATTTCCTGCTTTCCTGTCTTACTGAAAAGTTTGCAGTCAGAGATGCCACTTCCTCGCCAACCTGCCTCTCCTGAAACTCCTGCCCTGTCAGCTTCAGCCCCATTACCCAGAGTTACCACTTGATCTTAATCTTTTCTCAGTGGGTGGCTTCTGCCTGAATCGGACACACTTGCCCCTCCCTGCCCCGCCCACCTTCCACTGTCCGCCCCTCGCCTTACATGCTTCTCCTCGGCATCTCTCAATGTCTCTTCTTCCTCCCTCAAAAGATGGAGGTTCTCCCAAGTCTGACGTTGAATCACTCCTGTCTCTGTTCTTCCTCCATGGAGGTGGTGGTGAAGAAGTGAGCTGCCATCTTGGTCCCAGGCCCCACTAAAGCTCCTCCAGATGCCTTCGTCTCTGGGTTCCCCTGGCTTTGCCCCCCCGTCACATCAGAAGGGTGCTCATCTATCCCCGGCCCTGCTCACACATGTGCCCCATGCTGACTTCCCTTTGGAATGGCTCCCACGTTGTTTCGGAGTTCTCTTTATGTCCCCTCAGCCCTATCCATCACTGTGTTCTGTTGCCTTTCCTTGCCAGGCTTACCTCCATCACCCACCTTCTTATTTCACTACTCTTGCCTCAGCCCTGCCCCTCCTGACCTGGTCTCAGGACTCCTGCAGCCCCTCCCCATGGATCTC
Organism: Camelus dromedarius; assembly: GCF_036321535.1. Lineage (NCBI taxonomy): Eukaryota > Metazoa > Chordata > Mammalia > Artiodactyla > Camelidae > Camelus > Camelus dromedarius. The sequence continues at coordinate 50,672,251 of NC_087438.1, forward strand.
CCTGCTTCCTGTCACTCTCCAAGCCAACGCTTCTCAGGACGACAGGTTGCAAAATTCATCTTTAGTTATAGATCGGATGTCACCCCCCCAGAAACCTCCCCCAATTCCCCGCTGCCTACCGAGTTAAGTACAGGTCCTTCAGTTGACTTTAAAAGCCGTCCAGGATACCCAGCCTTCCTCCCCATCTTTTTAGCTAACCCTGGACACACACTCTGTGCTATAGCCCAACGTGCCAAGCTTTCCCGCCTTTGTGGCCAAACCCTTCTGTCTACAGCCTGCCTCTCCTCTCTGCCTTGAGCATTACTCCGTTCCTCTAGGCCCTCCTCCATTGTTGTCTCTTTAGATTTTTCTTTCCAAGCAAGTATGTACTTTTCTAGAATATATTCTTTTCTACTGTGTCTATTTGTTATTTATGTTCTTGATTTTGTTAGACTGAATCAAACGAAATTGCCAATATTCAACTGTTTATTTTAAAGCTTCACATAGACTAGTTTTTTTAATCATTCTTTTTTATTAATTTTTTTTTCATTTTTTGGGGTGAGAGGTAATTAGGTTTATTTATTTATTTTTTTATCAGAGATACTGGGGATTGAATCCAGGCCCTTGTGCATGCTAAGCATGTACTCTGCCACAGAGCTATGCCCTCCCCCCTGCCAATATTCAACTGGTTTTGATCTTCAAAAAATGCCAGAATCAAGTGGTCCAATCTAACGTTTTCCACATCAGACAGTTAGGCTTTTTCAGAGAGTCGCTGGGTCTGTTGTTCATCTTTGTAATCCTTGCTGGCATGTCTAGCCCTAGTGCCCCGCACAAAGCAGGCACTCTTAAAGCTTGTACTGAGTTCACATGAATATTAGTGGATGGTTTTTTATCACTCTTTAAGTTTTTGCTTTTGAATATTGAGCTTTGGAAAACACTGAACCTCAGGAATCAGTGAAGACTTTGTTTTGCAGAACAACTGTATTTCAGAAGAAGAAAGAGACGCATATGAAGAATTGCTGACACAAGCAGAAATCCAAGACAATGTCAATAAAGTCAACAGTAAGTAACAGACTGTACGAGGGAAACCATGCTTGTTGAAGGTGCAAGTTTTTCTTGTCTGAAACTCAGCAAAACTCTCAACTTGTATTCTTGTAAAACTGCCTTATGTGGTGAAAAATCCACCAAATGTCACTGTTGCTCTTAATTCTGGTGCATCATCTGAGTTCCCTCGGAGCTTTTCTGGTGATCTTGGCCCTAGTCCATGCAAAGTATCCCCAAGTGTCTTGAAGCTAGTTGACTGGACCTTCCTGTTTCATCACAGGTACAGCGTATGTCGTATTTGTCCTGACTGAGCCAATCTTGAAGGCTATTTAGTAAAGATAATGACTTAAAGATTGCTGTTCCTTGCCCGTGATGATGTGATGGCGTTCGACTGAAACCGTAAAAGCTATTATTGACAACTCTGCTTTTCATTACTTCCCAGTCATTAGTCAGCAATTTGTAAGAATTGTTTTCTTACAGCTTGTGTAACTTTGGTGCAAGTAAGTAAGACTTGACAGGCCTTTGAAATCACCTGGTGGCAGGTTTGAATCCCATATCCCTGAGACTCTATGGACTCACACAGGACGATGCTTCTTGGTACCTAGTTTAGTTGTGTGACTGTAAAGAACAGCAAGATCGGGTAATTAAAATAAGCATATGCAAGTTTAGGTACATTAATCTCTTTATTAATTATTTTTCTCTCTCTAATAAAATTTTATTTTTACTTGAGGCAGTAAGGAATTCTATTTGACATTTATATCCCCAGGTTAACCAAAATAACCATATATACCCAGAAAACCAATACATCAAAGACCCGTTAGCCTATTTAATAAAGCATGTAAATTGTCTGCCAGCCTTGAACTTGGAGTGCCCACTAATTTCAATAGTACTAAACTCTGCCCTCAGTGCAACCACCTAGATGAGCTTTGCGTGTTCTTTATTGCTCTCACCACCTTCAAGGAAATGCACATCTATAGGTGTTGCCCACGAGTTTGCTCCTAAGTTGCTGGTAGAGACATATTCTAAAGGTTTCAAACAGGAATCAGGGACGCCCAGAGAAAATTGATATAAATGTCTAGGAGTTAACAACTGAGTGGGCTTGAGAACTTACCTCCACATACAACTGCTGAGAGCTCTGGGGTAACTTTTTTTAAATTTAAAAAGATTTTTTTAACTTTTTCATTTAAATAATTTACTGAGGTGAAATTCACAGTCTAGAAATTAACCATTTAAAAAACAACAATTCAGTGTCATTCAGTGCATTCACAATGTTGTGCAAACACTGCTTTTATATAGTTCCAAAACATTTCCATCACCCAAAAGTAAACCTCTTACACATTAAGCACTTTCCCTCCACTGGCATGGGGTAAGTCTTTCTTTTTTTTAAGGGAACATTTTACAATTTTGAGATGGAAGTTCCTATTCTTTTGTTTTTGTTAAATTTTGAGCATGTTAGTGATGATGCATTGAAGCACAATTTCAGGTTTCTCTTTCTGCTCTATTTGAAAACTGAGAATTTCATTATGCTTGACGGAAGTGAATTACGGGAAGACGTTAATATTGCCCATAACACATCTGAGGTGCACGAACTTAGTGAGGAAATAGCTGCTGAGCTTTCTGCCATCCTTTATTTTTGAAACGTTTATAACCACTAAAATTGATTTCTTTTTCATGTTAAATAAAATGTCTTATATAAATGGTTTAATACTTTACTCGGTGACATAATTTCCTGATGGCAAATTGGCTATACTTTTTTTTTCCCCACTTTTAAACAAATGGCATGAGGTGATCTATACTAATACATAACCAGCTGAAATTCTGAAGGTCATTGCAATGTTTGATGGCTTTAAATACGTAGACTAGAATTATTCTGAAGTTTTTCATCTCTCCCAGTTGGAAAACTGATAGTCTGGTAGAACTAAAAGTAGTCTTGAGAACATTCTCTAAAGCATATTTGAGTGACATGACGAGACAACTGTATGCTTTAAAATGTCAGTATAACTACTTGACAAGTGTTCCCTCAACCATATAGCTTATTAAAATGTTAAAGTGTCTGCATTCATAGCAGCTATAGTAATGACAGTAGTGACAACTTTGGTGGTAATGTCACATCTGTTGTCAGAGGCTTCAGCTTTGTTTGAACTGCAGCCATTTAACTTTAGGGTTTGGTACATGCATTCCATTCATTACATATATGCTTGAGACTTTGTTAAATGCAGAGAGTGTAGAAGAGTGGTTAATTAAGAGTACTTTTAAAGGATATGATTTTCTGGTAATATTTTACCATCCTGTTGTCATATAACAGAGTTTTCAAAGGTGAAGCAAAATCCTTTTCAGAGTAATCGGAGACACAGCTGAAAGGCCTTGGATGACTTTAACAGAACAGCAGACATGACAAATGACCACTGACCTTGCCTTCTGGAATTCTTTCATTTATTGTACTAATTCTAAGAATAGAAAAAAGTTTTGGGGTTCTTAGGGTCCTTTAGAATTAGTATAAGTTTTGTAGGCGTGGGCATGAAAAATTGCATTAGTTGTAAGTATTTCCTGCTATTGAATGATGTGTTTCAGTAGAAAGGTCATTGAGCGTAGCTCCTTGTGAATGTAGCAACAGTAGATTGTCACGTTAGAAAGGGTTAGAATAATCTTAGCTGTAGTCTAGTCATGTTTTAGGGAGCAGACTAATCCTCGAAAGGCTGTAGAAATGTGTGAGTCTGTATTATTTCTACTACCCTGAAGCCTTCATGGTAGGGAAAATCCTGCTGGTTCTGTTCAGTTTGCTGCTGCTTAGTGGCAAAGTTCATCATTCATTCTTCCATTTGGTCAGCAGCTCTATTTCTGTTTTCTGGAAACTATGCTGCATCTACTGTTCTGAGCACCCTCAGTTTGGTCACTAAAGTTCAGGTCGTTGTAATCTGAACAATAAAACTGGTAGAGACGTCACAGCGCTTCTGGTTGGGTCAGATAATGTAAACCAAGGTATTTCTGTGATCAGGGCCCTTTTTTTTTTTTTTTTTTTTTTAGCTTAAATGCTACAGTGCTCCCTCCTCCACATTCACAGTTTTGTTTTCTGCAGTTTCAGTTACTTATAGTCAACTGTGGTCTGAAAATATTAGATGGAAAATTCCAAAAATAAACAATTCATAACTTTTAAATTGCATGCCATTTTGAGTAGCATAATAAAATCTTGCACCATCACACCTGGAATATGGATCATCCTTTTGTCCAGTGTATCCTGCCTGTTAGTCACTTAGTAGCCATTTCAGTTATCATATCAGTCATCATGGTATTGCAATGCTTGTGTTCATCACCCTTACTTTATTTAATAATAGCCCCCAAAGCGCAAGAGTAGTGATGCTGGCAATCTGAATATGCCAAAGAGAAACTGTAAAGTGTTTTCTTTAAGTGAAAAGGTGAAAGTTCTTGACTTAATAAGGAAAGAAACAAAAATTGTTTGGTGAGGTTACTAAGATCTACAGTAAGAATAAATCATCTATCCGTGAAATTGTGAAGAAGGAAAAAGAAATTCGTGCTAGTTTGTTTTTGTTTGTTTTTATTGTATATATATATATTTTAGAGAAATATCATCAGTTTACAGTGTTGTGTCAATTTCTGGTATATAGCATAATGCTTCAATCATACATGAACATACATATATTTGTGTTCATATTTTTTTCACCATAAGTTACTATAAGATATTGAATATAGTTCCCTGTGCTATATAGTAGAAACTTGTTGTTTATCTATTTTATGTATATTAGTTAGTATCTTGCTGATTCACCTCAAACTGTAAAATTCCAGCCACTGTCATGATAAGTGCTTAGTTAAGATGGAAATGGCATTCAATTTGTACAATAAAACATTTTAAGGAGACAAGATCAAGAAGGCAGAGTAGGAAGACCCTGAGCTCGCTTCCTCCAACAGCCACACCAAAACTACAATTACATATAGAACAAGTCTCTCTGAGAATGACTTGAAGACTAGAACAGCTCTTCTGCAATTAAGGATATAGAGGAGAAATCACATTAAGACCATAGAAGGGGAAGAGAAGTGATCTAGGCAGGACCCACACCCCCAGCAGGTGACCCACAAGTGGAAAGTGGTGTCACAAACGCAGAGGTCTTCTCTAATGAGCAAGGGGTTCAAACCCCACATTGGGTGCTCCAGCCTTGGGGACAAACACGAGGAAGATGAGCCCTGTTAACTGATTTTGAAAACCAGTGGAGCTTGCTACCAGGAGAGCCAGAGGGCTGTTGGAAACCAAAACTCTGCTCTTAAAGGGCTCACACACATACTTACTTGCTCCGAGTCCCAGCACGGAGACAGAAGATTGGAAAGTGCCTAGTGTTCTTTCCAGCCTGCCAAGACCTCACAAGCATGCCTCCCAGCCCGCCTTTGGCTCCAACACATGCAGACTGCATAGGGACGTTTCTGTATGAGGGCACACCATCAAGACCGGGAGAGAGATTTGTTTTGCATAATTCATAGAGACAAACGCATAAAGTCAAACAAAATGAGAAGACAGAGGAATATGTTCTAAATGAAAGAACAAGATAAAACTCTATGGGGAGGTGAAAAAAAAAAACTGATGAAGTGGAGATCAGTAACTTACCCAATAAAGAATCCAAAATAACAATCATAAAAATCCTCACTGAATTTGGGAGAATAGAGGAAAAAAGATTAGAAAATAAAAAAGAACCAGTCAGAACTGAAGAGTATAATGACTGAAATGAAAAATATGCTAGAAGAATCAACAGCAGATTAGATGATAGAGAAGAACACATAAGCACCCTGGAAGGCAGAATAGTGGGAATCACCCAACCAGAACAGCAAGAAGAAACAAATTTTAAAAATAGAAATTGTTTAGGGGACCTTTGGGACAGCATCATTGTACTAACATTAGCATTTATAGGGGTCCTAGAAGGAGGAAAGAAAGGGGCAGAAAACGTATTTGATGAAATAATGGTTGAAAACTTCCCTAACCTGGGAAAAGAAACAGATATCCAGGTCCCGGAAGCACAAAGAGTCCCAAACAAGATGAACCCAAAGAGATCCACATCAAAATATATCGCAACTAAAATGGCAAACGTTAAAGAGAGAAATGTAAGGGCAGCAAGAGAGAAAGAGTCATATTCAAAGGAACCCTGTAAGGCTATCAGCTGAGTTTTCAGCAGAAACTTTACAGTCTAGAATGGAGTTGCATGATATATTTAACTGCTTGAAGGAAAAAACACCTGCAACCAAGGATACTCTACCAGGCAATGTTACCCTTCAGAACTGAAAGAGAAAGAATTGCCCAGACAAGCAAATCCTAAGAGTTTATCACCATTAAACTGACTTTGCAAGAACTGTTAAAGGCTCTTCTTTAAGCACCCCCCCAAAAAAAGGGCAATAACAAGAAATAAGAAAATATATGAAGAGGATATCTCACTAGTAAAGGCAAATACAGTTGACCCTTCAACAACACAGGTTTGAACTGTGTGGGTCCACTTATACACGAATTTTTTTTTTTTTTCGGTAAATACATAGCAGTACTACATGATCTGAGGTTGGTTTTGAATGCACAGATGTGGAACTGCAGGTATAGAGGGCTGACTGTGGAACTTGAGAGTCTGCAGATTTTGGTATCCACAGTGGGTCCTAGAACCAAAGACACACATAAATGGTAAGATATTTTATTTTCATGGATTAGAAGAATTAATATTGTTAAAATGTCCATTCTACCCAAACTAATGTATAGAGTCAATGCAATCCCTATCAAAATTCCTGTGGCATTTTCCACTGGACTAGAATAATCTTAAAATTTGTATGGACCTACCAAAGACCCCAAATTGCCAAAGCAATCATTAGAAAAAGAATAAAGCTGGAGATACCATGCTCCCTGACTTCAAGCTATACTCCAAAGTGTATGCTGAGTGAAATAAGTCATACCAAAAAAGAGAAATGCTGTATGTTTTCATTTATGTGTGGAATCTAAAAAACAAAACACATGACAGGTAAAACCATAAGAGTCATAGATAAAGAGAATAAAATAGTGGTTGCCAGAGGGGAGGTGGATGGGATGGGAGAAATGGTGAAGGGGATTAAAAGATACAAACTACCAACTATCAAATGAAGAAGTCACAAGGAGGTAATGTACTGTGCAGGAAGTATAGTTAATCATATGGTAATAACTGTGGCATATAATCTGTAAAACTACTGAATCACTATGTTGTACACTTATAAATAATATAATATTGTAAGTCAACTATACCTCAATGAAAGAAGAAAAAAAGCATTTTGAAAGACCACTTTTGTTATAGTACACTGTTACAATTTTTCTATTTTATTATTAGTTATTGTTGTTAATTTCTTACTATGCCTAACTTATAAATTTAATTTTATCTTAGACATGTATGGATAGGAAAAAAATGTATATAAAATGTTCAGTACTATCCATGGTTTCAGGCACCCACTAGGATTCTTGGAACATATCCCCTAAGAATAAGGGAGAACTAACATACTAACACAGAATTATTTAATCATACGAATTTTGGCTGTAATTTTTCTTAAAAATATCTGAAATTATTTTTCCTTAAGAATCACACTTTACAGAGCACAAGAGATGAGGGAGGATGTTTGGAGAGCTAATACCATCCATATTAAGCAGCAGTGTGTCTGGGCGTCCCCTGGGGGTTTCCCATGGTGCTGATTCAGAGGGAGGGTACAGCAGTAGGGCAAGTCTTGCTCTAGTCTTCACATCGCTTTAGTCTCCTCGAGGAGGCAGTACGAACACACCAAGAGCATTAAAGAACAATGCCTGCTGGATGTACATGGCCCAGCTCTAAATACTGTGGGGAGTCCCAAGGTGTGAAGTCCTCAGGAACTGGAACAATGTGAAGGCTCCATGGAAAAGATGGGACCAAAGCTGGTCCCGAAGGGAAGGATTTGGTAGGGAAGTCACACGAGACAGGAATGACCGCATACCTCCAGCTCCCTCAGTAGTGAGGTTTTTGTGGGGACCAGCTTCAAGGATTGGGCTGACTTCCAAATACAAGCTGCCATTTCCAAGCCTTTGCCTACTATTCAACTGCAGCTTTTCAGAGTTCACAGTAAGTGACTACTTAGGTTCTAATCCTTGGAAAGATGGGCTGGTTGGGTCAGGCTGCGGTGGGAAAAGCAAACATCTGACGGATGTGTCCCCACCCTCAGGGCTGGCTGCGGTGGACCACATCAACGCTGTCATTCCAGAAGGCGACCCTGAGAATACGCTGCTCGCACTGGAGAAACCCGAGGCCCAGCTGCCTGCTGTGTATCCCTTTGCTGCTGCGATGTATCAGACCGAGCTCTTCAACCTCCAGAAACAGAACGCCATGGTAAGTCACAGGAGGCTCCAGGTACAGAGATGTGAATTCTGAGTCCAAGCGGTGAGGAAGGCTGTTTAGGAAAGGTGAGTGGGAGTGTAGAGTCTTTAACTTGTGCCAGTCCCTGGTCTCACTGGCCTCCTTGTGCCAGTTCCACGGCCACCTTCCTCTTTAACTCCTGCTTTTCATCTACTGGAATCTGAGCTCAGTTAGGAAATGCGGCCACGCTCTGACAAATACGTGTTGAAAACTGGTTGTTCTTATTCTCTGGGTGATTTTTGGAAAACTTTGGATAATTTAATAACTATAGTGAAATTTTTTTAAAAAAATATGTAATGCTTTTTGATATAGAAATAAGCTCTGAATCTGCATTTCTAGAAATCTGCAACCAAGAACATTAGCACTGTGGCCTTGATGTTTGTAAATGTATGCCCCTTACTATGCTAACAGTAATAAGCATATAAGGTTATAGTAAATAAGAGCTCTATCCTAGTACAGGATGAAAAGTGCTAGAAGCAGAGCCAAGAATTTAGTATATGAAAGAGCTAGGGTTTCGAAAAGGTAGGAAAAGGAGTGAAATCTTACAAGTGTTTAACCATTTGGGAAAGAAAACATTACCTCACTATACATATCAGAATAAATTTCTCACATAAAAGGTTAAATGCAGCAAATAATTTAAAAATTAAAGTTCTAAGGAAAGATGGAAGGACATCGTATCTTAAAAATCAGAAGCAATACTGCTCCACCAAGAAAGTAAAGCAAAATACAGTTATTTTCAGAGATCAAGATTAGTAGAGAGCTCTTACCTAGTGCAGGTATAAGTTTGGGGCAGTGGGCGTCCCCCACACAGTGATTGGAACATGCATCCAGAAAGATGCAACCTTTCTGGAGGGTGATCTTAGTAATGCATTTATCAGAGGCTGTTACCCGTTATCCTAACAATTACATTGCCAGGAAATAAGCCTAAAGAAGATGATCAGGAAGTTGTAGCCACAAAGGGATGTTTCCCAGCATTGTCTGTGATACAGGGAAGCAAGAAACAAACCACATGTTTAACTGATAACAGATCGCACTTCCTACTATCAGGTGGAAAAATGAGATTAAAATATACAGCATTATCTTGTTTTTAACAATAATAAAAGAAAAATAGTTTTAAAAACCCCAAAATCTCTATGAATGTTTACACAAATTAAAAGTTAATGAAAGTGTGTATCACTTTTATTATTATTATTTTATTACATTATTAAAGAACTTGGGCAGTAGGATTTGTTTTCTTATCCCTGCTTATGAAGACTTACTATGTTTTATAAATAGAAAGATACTACAGCTGATCCTTAAACAACAGGGGTATGAACTGTGCAGGCCCCTTATGTGTGGATTTTTTTCTATAGTAAATTCTATAGTACGACACCATCTGCAGTTGGTTGAATCCAAGGATGCAGAACCTTGGATATGGAGGAACCAGTATATGGAAAAACCACTTATACAGAGGATAAATTATATGCATATTTTCAACTGCATGGAGTGTCGATGCCCCTAATCTCGGTGTCATTCAATGGTCAACTGTATTTTGTAATAAAAGAAAAATAAGTTATTTTTTAAAATTTCACTTAGGTGAAATTAATTATTAATTATTAATAATTGTCCCCCACCTCTCTAGCTGTGAGGTCCCAGGCTGCCTCGGCTCCAGCATGGTCATTCATCCCCAAATAATCAGTACTCAGCCCACAGTGGTCCAGCGCACCATTTCTTCTCTGTGTGTCCTTATCCCTTCGGCTGTGTACCACTTCAGATATCTGTGGTAAATCTCAAATGATTCCATTCTCCTCTTTACTTGTAATTTGATACCTTCCTTATGCATTAATGTAAGATATTTAGGTAAAACTTACGTGTTTCCTGTAAAAAAATCCTTCTTCCCATTTGCTTTGGAAGGTAAAATTATACTTTGTTAAGCTAAAATCGATTTGCTGGGAGATTTCTGTGCTTTCTTAGAAAGCTATAATGCATTTTAATATAAATGTTACATTATATATATTAACTATATCTATAATATCCTAAATGTAAAGATAGATATCAGGCTTGTTTTTTTTTTCCCATGCTCCCTTTCTGTTCCTTCAATGTGATGGAAGAAATAACCCTTTTGAAGTTGAGCCAAGTCAATATAAACTAGTTAAATGGAAGAGAATGTTGAAGAAGGAAGATGTTCTGAAATTTGAGATGTACTTTTAAAATAAGCCAAATCCTCACTTGCTTTACTTAAAGCTTTACCTCACATTTCTTCAAATATCTATACCTTAGGGTACATTTAAATTTTTCTACCCAATTATAAAAATGTGACTTAGATTAACTTTTTAAGAATAGAATTAATATTCTTGGCTTAAAAATTTGATTTACTTTTCTGGGATTATAACCTTTAGTTGAAAGTCTCCCCTCTTTTCCTTATTCATAATTCAAACTGAAAACTGTTAGCTATGCTAAAATCTTACCTCACTCTAGGGCAGTAACAATGTTATCTAATCCTTGACTTAATAATTTGGTAAGAGTGAGCTTGTAAGCGGCCAATATAGCTGGGAGTAGGAGTCAGCCATGGCAATGCAGATGTTTGTGGAATCATAACTAAGGGTTGTAGTTAACTCAGTCCCTGAAATGATCAAAGGAAGCCATTTACTGGTTTTTTTTTTTTTGATTGATTGAAGTAGTTGATTTATAATGTTGTGTTCGTTTCTGGTATATAACAAAGTGATTCAGTTAGACTTACTTTTTTTCTTCTTCTGATTCTTTCCTATTTTAGGGTATTATAAGGTATCTTATATAGTTCCCTGCACTATACAGTATAACCTTGACGTATATCTATTTTGTATACACTAGTTTGTATCTGCTAACTGTAGCCTCCTAATTTATCCCTCCCCGCCCTTGATACAAATAAGCTCATTTACCTGTTCTTTAAAGCCAGTGAAAGATAGGTGGCCAGAAAGCCCTCTCTGTTCTCATAATCTTTGACTTTTCATTGTTCTTTGAAGTGTGCATTCTGAGCCCCCACCACGTACACGAGGTGTGTGATTGGTAGAGTTTATATTGCCATGTGTTTTCCAACAGAACTACTTGGCCCATGAGGAGCTCTTGATTGCAGTGGAAATGCTGTCTGCTGTTGCTTTACTAAACCAGGCCTTGGAAAGCAACGATCTTGTGTCTGTGCAAAATCAACTCAGAAGCCCAACAATGAGTTTCAACAATCTGGACGAGACATGTGTGGATCGGTAAGGGAACATTTTCCAAACCTTTCAGTGCAGAAATGTGTGTTTGGCAGATCTCACAAATTAAGGATTTGTTCTTGTTTTTTGTTTTGGGGTTTTTTTTAAGGGGGGGTGTAATTAGGTTTATTTTATTTTGTTGTTGTTGTTGTTGTTTTATTTTAACAGAGGTGCTGGGGATTAAACTCAGGACCTTGTGCATTCTAAGCATGCATTCTACCACTGAGTACACTCTCCCCCGAAGGATTTGTTCTTGCTGAAGAAATCCATATATCCATGCTTATTTTCTTGAGAGCTAGTCTGCTTTGTTCTAAGAGTCCTTCTAATATTAGAGCTCTTCTCTGCAGTATTCCTTGTAGAGGAACAAAAAGTCTAAGGAGGATCTTCCTGTGGCAATTACTGACTGACTTTGTCATTAGCAAAAAGAATTTGATAGGCTAAAAATAAAAGTTGAAAGTATAGTTTTCTCTTGGGCTTCTTTTGGAGACAACAGAGTATAGAAGAGTGGGGAGCAACCTTAATAATCGTTCAGTCCAGTTTTCTTATTTTACTGATGAGGAAATTAAATCTGAATTTATGGACCCAAAGTTGGGCATTTGCGCCCAAAACCCTATTCTTCTGATGGCTAAACCAAAGGAATACTGAGACCACAGTGGATCATGGCAGTGGGTAACAATTTAGTGTCTTTCATTTCATGTTCCTGAAATAGGCTACTCGATAGTATAGTTGATAGAGTTTTAAAACACTATAGCAGATCTAGAGAGAAAATTAAGGGGCAGGAATAAGGAGCCCAACTAGAGATTAAGACAAAAGCCCAAGTTAAAAGAAGTGAATTTCCATCCTGGATTCTTGTGACCACCAGGGGGAGATGTCTTCACAGATTTTGACAAAAGAACTTTTCAGATACTTGTTCTGGAACTTCTGAAAGAGATAGGTTGAGTGATTCTCTGGGGTCATGTACAGTTGTACAGGAAAAATAAAAGAGACTTCAATTTTTAAAAAATGGTTTTGACCGCTTGTCTATGTAGAGAATGGCCCAAAAGTAGGAGGACAGATTTTCCTTGTTTTTAGTCGTCTAAAAGCATGTAAAAAAGTCATGTAAGTGCTCTTACATGTCTTAAATTTGACCACCTGTTTCCTATAACTTCTGTAAGTCTATTTCCAAAGTAATTTATTTCTACCTCCACTGTTTATGTTTAATGGTACATCCTCTCCTCCAAGCTTAGAAACCTCATGTTGACTTGAGTTTTCCTCTGTCCTCTGTGGGGCACCCTAGTGCTGTGAATAGCCTGCTCACTTTTCTCCCAGACAGTAGCCAATCCCTGTGCATGATAACTCTGCATAATGTTTCCATTTCTCAGTGCCCACCTCATTTAGACCTTTGCTTCCGTAATAACCTCCAACTGGTCTTCCTATGTCTTTTCTGTCCTCATTGGTTCTTACTTAACAAGGCTTTGCTGCTGCCTCTCAGTGCTAGAGAAGACAGAGTTGGTCACTCCCTAATGAAGCCTCACAGTGACATAGGGCATGTTGATGAGATAATTATCAAGACTGTCCCACAGACTGAGCATCCTTGGCCATTGCCCTCTAAATGATGGTACCGTCTCTCTCCAGGTCATCTATTTGGATTATTAGAACTCCTCTCTGCTCCCATGCCAGTTTGCAAATAGTGCATTAAGGTAATGGTCCTATGCCCTATTTGAGAACCACTTTTATTCCTGTGGTTTTTCAACTAGGGCCACAAATACAGCTTCAGAGTTCAAGTATTCTGTATGAAAAACTTTAAAAATTTGTGTTTAAATAATCTTTTAAAAATTTGATTTAAGCACTTTCTGGGTCACCTGGATGACCCAATGCTGACTTGAAATTCCAGGGTCCCCTTTGGTTCTTCTATTGACCGTTACATTGGCTCCAAGTCATCTTCCAGAGCCTCAACATTTCAGTTTCCATGTCAGCTTTTAACCCAGTTCTTGGGAGCCCAAGTTGGCAGGTTTTCAAGTTTAAGGAACACTGGGCTTCTCCCTTATGGTTGTACAAGTTTTTCATAGTGTATGGGTACTAGGCAGGGCCACCTTGATGAGCTCTTACAGAGTCTCTACGAATTTACCATGGCATCCACCCTTGGGGCTGCGTTTTCACAGAGAGGTTCTCTTGTCCAATTCTCACAAGAGTAACGTAGGGTTGGCATTGGCTCTAGGCATACATAGTTCCCAGGTTAATTGTTCTAAAATGTAACTATGTTTATAATGCACCTCTGTTTGATTGTCTCCTGTTCTTAATCTGAATTAAGAACAGATTCCTTCTCTGAGCGTGTTCTGCCCTTTGCTCCAGCTACATCCCTCCTCCTATTTTGCACTCCAGACAAGCTGGATCTGGATACACTGTGTTCATTCTGGCTAATCTGCTCCTCTGCATTCTCCTCTCCCCACTGGGAACACGGTGCCTGCCACCCATCTCTGCCTGGCATGGCATTGGGCTTTCAAGGCCTCCCTGCCAAAGATGATGCTTCCATGAACAGTTTCCATGCTTCTCCCACCCCAGCTAATGGCATCTCTTCTGAGAACTAGCAGGATGTGATTAGAGGAAAATAGTCTTGGAGCCCAGGATATCTAAGTTTGACTCTTCCTAGCCAAGCCCCTTTCTCCTCATCTATAAAGCACAAAAACAAGCCCCCACAACAGAAACACCTACTCTGCATCTGCATAACAGTTTTGAGAATGAATTGTGTGGTTCACTTCCTGTCCCAGGCAAGGTCCTCCACCACTAAGCATTTCCTTTCACTTCTTCCTTGGAACTCCCGTTACCTCTACTCTGACAGACTGTCTCTACTTTTATGGCCTTTCTTGCACTTTGCTTTTATACACTTTCTGAGTTTTTGTCATCCCGCCTAATGGACTGAAAGCTCCTTGAAGTAAAGGCTGCATCTTTCTCCTCCTAATCGCCCTATATTGCCTGCCACAGGTGTTGCACATAATTAGTGCTTAATAAGTGTCTGTGGAATGAAATTGGAATTTTAATCCTCTCAAAGCTTCCCAAGTCTGTTAGAAAGATACCCTTACTAGTCCGTCTGTAGCAGATGGCCAGGAGAGCTCTGAGAGAGATGGGGAGAAAGAGACCTAGACCTGTCTGGGTAAACTACAGAATATTTTCCCAAGTGGATCCCTTTTGTACTGGAGACCAACACTTGTATGGAAAGCCTGTGGATCTCAGTTGTGTTACTCCTTAAATCGTTTCCCTTTGGCTGGTGTTTCTTCATTTCTAAAGAAATGATGGGTGGTTGTGGGTTTTCCTTAATTTCTCTTTTCATTCTTAAGCTTTTTCATTTTATCCCCATGGGCTCATCGTTAGATGTCAAGCATGTGAAATGCCCGTAAGGATTTTGGGCTTTCTTACAGGATGGTCCCCGCCTCCAAGGGATGCGAACTGGTGCGAGTTGCCGTTCACCCATGCTGTTACTGTGCTTAGTGCTATTTATTATATATTGCTACTAGTAAGTAGAGCAGAGTATTTTCTTAGGTTCCATACTCTTGATAAGATGAAATTCTCACACGGGACATTGAGACAGTTTTGAGCCTGTGTTTGATGATGCCTCGTTAAGCCACAGAAAATGAGTCATCACCACTGCTTCCTACTTTGAATGATGTTTTTCTCTTTCAAGCTGCACTCAGTGGAAGGCACCTCAGTGCCATCTTGGAGTGGGCAGAACTTCGAGAAAATTTGTCATAACCAGGAAAACAGTTTTAGACTCCGTGTGATGTTACTTCTTTTAAACGTCTACTATTAGCATCTCCATAGGTTCTATTCAGAGGTCAGACTGCATAGCGATACAATATGTCCATAGAGGATGGGTCATTACTGCCCTGGTGTAAAGATGCAAAAGCAGCGGGGAGGGGATAGCTCAGTGGTAGAGTGTGTGCTTAGCATGCATGAGGTCCTGGGTTCAATCCCTAGTACCTCCACTGGAATGAATGAATGAATGAATGAATGAATAAAGAAATAAACCTAATGACCTCCCCACTGCCTCCAAAAAAAAAAAAAAAAAAGATGAAAAGCAAACTAAACTATTGAGCTTCTGTACTTGGGCCTGGAAGAGCTCACTCTGGTTAGCTTATGGTTATGACAAAAGTTCTATCACTTTTGAATGGGAGAATTGATGATGGAGAAATGAAAAGTTCTTAGTAATATGTCAGGATGGATAACCTTTATTCCTAAAATTTCTCAAGACAAGAACAATAATCGGAGTGTTGAGCAAACTCTGTTTTCCAGAGGGCTGTGCAGAGCACGGAGGTCAGGGGTCAGAAATGAGGTGACAGTGAGCAGACGCAGAGGAGAGGTTGTGAGTAGCTACCTGAAAGCCTGAGGAGCAATGGGCAGGTGAAGAGGAATTCTAGAATATTCTGGTTCAACTCCTGCACCATCTCTTCAAGAAAACGTACAGGGAAGTTGTGTGTTATTCAGCAAGGTTTCTGGAACTGCATTTGCATCTTACTTGATGTGTCATTGAACCTATTAAGCCACAAGGTAACCCAGCTATGTTAGGGTTACCACGGAAAAGATCTCTCAAGGCTTGAATTTGCAGAAGGAATAAGAAAAAAGGAAGGAAAGAAAAGAAAGAAAGAGAGAGGGGAGAGGAGGGGAGGGGAGGAAAGAAAGGAAAAGAAGACCCTCAATGGAAAGATTGAGAACCATGGTAATTCTGAATTTTATCATCCAGTCATCTGAAGACTGAGCAGAGCCAAGACATGCAAAGGGAAGGAAAATTAGTAACTAAAAAACAAGAAATTTCACAGAATTGAAAACTTGAGTTACGTATGAGGTTGGAATTTAAGGAATTTTCATTAAACGGCATTTGTACATAAATATTTTTTTGAAAAAACTGCATTAATAGCAATGAGCTCAGTGTATGGTGGCAAAGCTGCACAAGACAATTTGACATGGTGTCTAACCTCAGCACATCCCATTTGGCCACCTGTGTCAAATTTAAGGTGCGTGACTTGAACAAAGAGTGAACGTCCCTGATGAGTATCACGCCTGTTTCTCTCCTACAGTTACGGAAATGCACTACTCTCCATTAAAAAGGAAGCCTTATCCCAAGGGCAAGATAACTTAAGCTGGAATGAAATTCAGAATTGTATTGATATGGTTAATATTGAAATTCAAGAAGAAAATGACCGTAAGTATGGAACACTTCCCTTCTCTAGTTACAGCGGGAGAGTAAGGTATCTGCACAACATAGTTCTCTGAATTAGGGCTGTAAATTTGTGCTCATGGAGCCCTGGTTGAACACACTCCCCTAACATGTATGTGTGCATTTATGTTTAAATGTTATTTCTGTACAACAATTTCTGTCTCAACATATCATAAATGTTACAAAGCAAACATAAAAAGACATAAAAGGATAGAATAAAAACACATAAATACAGGTCCTAATATTTTCTTATTTATTGATACTTGAGAGATGACTGCTCTCAATAACTCAGCTTTTTAAGCACTTAGCTTTATTTTGACCTTTGATTTGAGCATTTTTCTGAAATACAACACAAGTTCCTGCCCTCAGAAGACATGGCAACACACTCTAACAGTGGTTTTATGATCACAAGTCATGGTGATTTGCTGTGTTTCTAGAACTTGTGAGCTCCCAGCATGAAAGTGGATAATCCCAAGACAAATTGCCCTGAGACGTGCTTTCTTAAATGTCAGCTCACTTCCTTGTTATTTGCCTCTTACTTATAAATAGACTGAAGAATGAGGAGCTGTGTAACTTAGGCAATCAGTATATTTGCTCCTTTTCTGTAATGTAAATTACCAAATTCAAGCTTCAAGCTGCCTTTTTCATCATGAAAGCAAACCAAACCACCGCTATCTTCTTTGGCTTTCTCTGAGCAATTTGACACTGGAGTAGGGTTACTAGTGTCCTAATGACCTTCATTCTACTGTCCAGCTTTGACTTAGCTTTCTAACTCACTAGCTCCAAGTTTGCAGTAGAATAGGCAGATCCTTCCTTAAAAGTTTACGATGGTTTGTTCTAGTTTGTTTTGGTATGGTCTTACAACCTAAGTGTCCATCAACAGATGAATGGATAAAGATGTGGTATATAAGTACAATGGAATACTACTCAGCCATAAAAAAGAATGAAATTTTGCATTTGCAGTAGCATGGATGGACTTGGAGGGCATTATGCTAAGTGAAATAAGTCAGACAGAGACAGACAAATACTGTATGATATCACTTGTATGTGGAATCTAAAAAATACAACAACCTAGTGAATATAATATGAAAGAAGCAGACTCACAGAGAGAACAAACTTGTGGTTACCACTGGGGAGGAGGGAGGGATAATATAGGGGTGGAGGAGTGGGTGGTACAACCTACTGGGTGTAAAGTAGGCTCAAGGATGTATTGTACAACGTGAGGAATATAGCCAGTATTTTTAATACTGTTGTAACTGGAAAGCAACTTTTAAAAATTGTATTAAAAAAAGATTCATAAACTGCTTAAGCTCTACGCTTATTCTTTATAAATGTAAAAAAAGTTTATGGTGTTTTGCTGTACTTTGTCTTGGTAAGGTCTTAACTCTGATCTTCTAATATTGTATCATATTTTGTTATACTAGAATCACTCTTGAGATAAAAGGTATTTGTTGACTTTGTTAGTTAATTGTATTTGAATAGTTTCCTTCTCTTTCTTGACTATTTATCCTATGAGCACTGTTCCCAACATCAACGCTGGGTTTGATTTTTTTGTTGAACATCTCATTCTCGGCTGCTAATAGAGAACAGGGTCCAGGTGTGCTGCCTTGACGTGGTGTACCAGAGATGCCACTGTTAGACTGATTCCTGAACGCTTTTTTCACTTTGTCCTTTTCAAGTTGTGTGCAGATCTGAATGTCCTCTTTTGTGATCTCATGACTTTCTGCTGCCTCTCTGCCTTTCCTTTCAGTGAATTATTTTGAAATCCCTGCAGTCAGGTGGCTTCCACACCAGCCACTTAGCTCTTTCCTGACACATTGGGAGCTGGTGGCTTGCCAGATGTTAGTTAAGAGGGAAGCACTAACTTAAGCAGATGTTCAGCATCATTAGTGATGAGGAGGAAGGGGAAATGGCGGACAGCACTGGTGTGTGTGTCCCGTTACAAAACTCAGTCTCCCAGCCTCCTACCCTTCTGCTTTGCTCCTTGACCCCCAGCTCCACACTCCCAGTCTCCTGCAGCAGCGGTTTGGGTACCACGCAAGGGTAGGATGCCTCTCTTTGGGTAGGCAAAACACAGGATCATGTTCCATCTTTGTTTTCTAACTTTTTCCCAATTCTTTCTGGCAATACCCACAGACCAGGTTTGCTTTGGTGGTTTCTGTATGTCCTGCTTATACAGGTGAAGGTGTGAGTTCTCAGTACTGAACAAGTGTAGTTTTACTCTCATTCTTGACATTGATTAAAAGAGAGGGGGTAGGGGAGGTGCCATCTTGTCCCAGATTGTCATATAGTGCCTTTGGTTTTACCAGGAAAAGAGAAACAGTAACATAAGTATAACTTAAAAGGAAAGTGGTCTTTTGTAGGTGGATATTTTTAAGCAAAAAATTCTGGATTTGCATGACATTTATCTAGGTGACTGTACTAGTAAGTTATTCTCCATGGGACATATAACACATGGGACATTATCATATTTCTTTTAAGCATCTTGGCATGAAGAGCATGTGTCATCACCAGAGTAATTATTTTAGAGACTAATATATCCTTTCCAGAATTGGGGGGCCTTAATACAAAAGATTTAATTTCTCTGTCTTTTGGATTGTTGTTTTGTGAAAATAGAGTATTTTTGTTTACATTTCTTGAAGTATTGACTTTGATACCATATATTTAGTTAATTGCTTTAAAATCTAAATAAAAATGTATAGCATTGCAAGCAGGCATGAATTGTGCAATATAGAAATTAAATCATCTGAAGGAACTGAGAATTTTTCATGGACATCTTGAAAGTGCATTACTCTCCCCACCCCATCCCTGCCACACACTCCAAGGTATATTCCTGTGTCTGAATTGTGGTGCGGGTGAGGCATGCAGCTAATAGGAAATGGTAGATATGGAGGGTGAATTGAATGGAGGAGCTGCTAAATGCATTTCCTCAGACTTGGATGCTTTGTTGATTTCTTAATGGAGAGTTCACTTCTCCCAGTTGAGCCATAGAGGAGTATTATTTTAACCACGTAGCTTAAACAAGGAGGTTTTCTTCCTTCTAATTATTGCTTTCGAAATTTAGTAGGTACCATTCTTTGTTGATTACCTTATCAGCTGTCTCAAAAAGGGAATGTCCACTCTCTCATTGGACTAGAATATTCTAGTATCACCTGGTGATTTAAAGAAGTGGGCCATGGACTGAGGCTCAGCAGTCTTTGCTCACATGGGATTTTCTCTTTACTTGTGAACAGAGAAAGTGATGCAGATGTGCCCAGAGGGCTTCTGGGAAGGCTTTTCAGCTCCTGTGAGGTCATTTACTATGACATCAGCAGCTTGTGTTCTTAGAAACGCCCCGAAAACTTAAGCAGATGATTTCAGTCAAGTCAGCTGGCATGCACTCATTCCCAGGTGATCGACTGTTAGGAACACGTTCTCTTTCTCAGATGTAGTTCGGTAAAGATCATTTTTGGATGGGATGTTTAAAAGTACTTAGAACAGTCTACCCAAGGGAGTGTCCTGAGAATGACATAAGTGTTCTGTGTTCTCCAGTTTATAAATATTGCAGGGTAAAATGATAGTACCGTGTACATAGATAGTCCTTAGACTTTCCTGATCTTCCAGTGTTTTGAGATGACGTAACTTGCATGTTAGAGAAATATTTTTGCTTTTTCTTCATATGTATTGGAGTGTTATAATCTGGAATAATTTTGAGGCATGTTAGATGGTCCCTTTCTTCCTACAGATAAATCTTTTCATTCTTAGCAATGGTCTTTATGGGGTCATTTATTCAGAAGATATTTAGCTAAATATTTTACCTTAATTTGAATGTCAAGATAAAGATGCTTCTTAAAAATTATTAAAATTTTTATTAAGTATGTATTCTATTTCATGGCATATCACATTTGTAAGTGGCTTATGATGGTTTTTGATGAAAAATAACTGACAAAATGAGATAATGTTTGGCTTTAAGAATGTTTATTTTGTAAGCTTTGTGCTTGTTAATGTTTAGTTTCCTTACTAATTCTTGTCCATCACACTAACCTGGGAAGCAGAAGCCCCCTGTTAGTGTGTGACTATGTGTTTATGTGTACATTTGGGTACATATATTCAAGTATCATGCGCTCATACATAAATGCGCTATAGTATTTTATGACTGGTTGATAGTTTATTTTTAAGAATAAGGTGGTATTATTCAGCCATAAAAAAAGACAGCATAATGCCATTTGAAGCAATATGGATGTCCCTGGAGAATGTCATTCTAAGTGAAGTAAGCCGGAAAGAGAAAGAAAAACACCATGTGAGATCACTCGTATGTGGAATCTTAAAAAAAAAGAACATAAATACAAAACAGAAACAGACTCATAGATGTAGAATATAAACTTGTGGTTGCCAAGAGGGCAGGGGGTGGGAAGGGACAGACTGGGATTTCAAAATTTGTAGATACTGACAGGCGTATGCAGAACAGATAAACAAGATTATACTATATAGCACAGGGAAATATATACAAGATCTTGTGGTAGCTCACAGTGGAAAAAAATGTGGCAATGAATATATGTATGTTCATGTATAACTGAAAAATTGTGCTCTACACTGGAATTTGACACAACATTGTGAAATGACTATAACTCAATTAAAAAATGGTAAAAAAAAAAAAAAAAAAAGAAGGAGAAGGAGGAGAAGGAGGAGAAGGAGAAGAAGGAGAAGAAGAAGAAGAAGAAGAAAGAAGAAAGAAGAAGAAAGAAGAAGAAGAAGAAAGTGGTATTGAGAAGTGGCCTCCACACAGATCCCTTTTGCTAGAGTTTCAAAAACTTCCAATTCCATAGCTTGGCTTCTGTGCTTTTCATTTCTAGACCATATAGTTTCTGTCCTAAGACCCTGTGGTGTAGTAGAGATGGTAGAAAGTTAACTGGTGGCTGTACTTATTCATCGTTTAGTACAGCCATGAATTAGGGCTCCAGATGTTATTTTACCAGCTGGCATTAGAGAAACAATTCATGATGTTAATTAGCCATACTTGAACCTTAAAAATATCCCCAAACGTGTAGGACTTTGTTAATTTCTATGGAACCTGCCTACACTTCCCAGCCACATGTGACCATTTTAACTAAGTAAAATTAAATAAAATTTAAAATTAAGTT
Source organism: Camelus dromedarius (assembly GCF_036321535.1). Taxonomy (NCBI): domain Eukaryota; kingdom Metazoa; phylum Chordata; class Mammalia; order Artiodactyla; family Camelidae; genus Camelus; species Camelus dromedarius. The sequence goes on from NC_087438.1 coordinate 50,694,176, forward strand.
TTTCCTTCATACTAGCCACATGTAAATGCTCATTCACTACACGTGGCTAATGGCTACCATATTGGACAGCCGAGGTGCAGAGCATTTTCATCATCACAGAACATTCCATTGTATAGCATTGAACTATCTTGTCCTGGAGATTCACTGTGCTAACACTTAACACTGTAGGGAATTGTTTGATTTTGAACTGTCTCTGTTTTGGCATTCTTTACGGAGTGGTGAAGTAGAATAATCCAAATAATAGACTGTATATCCAATTCTCTTTGCACTTCAGTTTTCTTTTTGTACATCTCTGTAGTACATTTTTCCAGCTCTGATATTCTATAGTCCCATCATCCAATACCTTGGCATTATTGTCTAGTGAAGGTTACACTAGAAAGGAGCATCTCTGTTGCTACGTGTATGTCAAGTTATCTCCCCTTTTTATAACAGCTTTATTGAGATATAATTCATATACCATAATATTTACCCTTTTATTGTGTTTTCATTTTTTATGTGTTTAAAAAGTTGTACAACCATCACTTCTATCTAAATTCAGAACGTTTTCATCACTCCAAAAAGAAACTTCATACCCATTAGCAGTCACTCTCTTTTCCCCCCTCCTCCCATCCCCTAGCAAACTTTAATATACTTAGTTTCTATTGATTTTCCTATTCTGGATATTTCATATAAATAGAATCATGTAATACGTGGCCTTTTGTGTCTAGCTTCTTTTATTTAGCATAATGTTTTCAAGGTTCATCTCTGCTGAATCACGTGTCAGTGTATTTCACATTCATTTCTAGGTCAAGTAACATTCCATTCTGTAGATAGACATTTTGTTTATCCATTCATCAGTTGATGGGTGTTGGGTTGTTTCTGCTTTTTAGCTATTATAAATACTACTTCTGTAAACATTCATGTATAAGCTTTTGTGTGACCATATGGTTCCAGTTCCCTTGAGTATATACCTAGGAATGGAATTGCTGGATCATATGGCAGTTCTGTGTTTAATATTTTAAGGAACCACCTGTTTACCAAGGTGAGTACCATTTTCCATTCCCACCAGCGTTGTATGAAAGTTCCAGTTTTACCACATCTTTACAAGGCTTGTTATTGTTTGTCTTTCTTGCTATAGCCATCCTAGTGGGTATGAAGTGGTATTCACTGTGATTTGGATTTGCATTTTCCTATTAACTAATGATATTGAGCATCTTTTCATGTGCTTATTAGCAGTTTGTATATCCTTTTTAAAGAAATATCTGACCAAGTCCTTTACTCATTTTAAATTGGTTTTCTTTTTTATTAAGTTGTGTTAGTTCCTTGTATGTCTGGTATGCTCGTATATCAGGTATACAGTTTTTTATCAGATACAGGACTTGCAGGTTTTTTCTCCCATTTTGTACATTGTCTTCACTTTCTTTGATAGTGTCCTTAGAAGCATGAAAGCTGTAATTTCTTTAAATAGGTGGTGTGTAGTATTATATCAGTTACAGATGTACAATATTTAAAGGTTATACTCCATTTATAGTTACCTTAAAATATTGGCTATCTTCCCTGTGTTGTACATATAGTTTATTTTATACATAATAGTTTTGTACCTCTGAAAGTTTTAATTTTTACATCATCTCATGTATTCACTTTTTGTTTTGTTTATATTTTTGGTGTTCATAGCTGAAAAGTATGGCCTTAACACAAGACCACAAAGATTTACTCTTATTTTCCTCTAAGAGGTTAAAAACTTATAACTGAAACTTTTATGTCTAGGTCTGTGATCCATTTTGAGTTAATTTTTGTGTATGATATGATGTAGGGAGTTCACCTTCATTCTTGTGCATGTGGACATTCAGTTGTCTGTGCCATTTGTTATGAAGATTATTACTTATACCTCTTGCATTGTCTTGGCACCCTTGGTCAAAAATCAATTGACCATAAATGTAAGGGTTTATTTCTGAACTCTAAATTCTATTTTCATTAATCTGTATGTCTGTCTTTATGTCAGTATCAAGTGGTATTAACTTTAGCTTTGCAGTAAGTTTTGAAAATGGAAAGAGGCCTCCAACTATATTTTTCTTCCAACATTGTATTGGTTATTTCTTGCTCCCTTGCATCTCCACATGACTTTTAGAATCAGCTGGTCAATTCGTGTTTTTGAAAAAAAAAAAAGGCCAGCTGGGATTTTGATAGGGTTACACTGTATGTGCAGATCAGTTTGAGGGTTATTTCCATCCTGACGATATTAAGCCTTTATCCATGAATGTGAGATGGTTTTTTATTTAAGGTTTTTTTTCCAGTGGTGTTTTGTAATTTTGAGTGTATGTCTTGTGTTTGTTTTGTTAAATTTATTCCCAAGTGTTCATTCTTTTTGTAATTGTATTTGTCATTGGAATATGTTATAAATGAAATTCTCCCTTAATTTCATTTTCAGATTGCGCATTGCAAGTGTGTAGAGACACAGCTGAGTTCTGTTCGTTGACCTGCTGTGTACACCTTAGCCACTCTTGTTGGTTAGTTCTCACAGTTTGTGTGTGTGGTTCCCCGCCCCCTTCTAACTCAATCTTTGCTGTAGGTGATTTTAGAAAACTTACAATGTACTGCGACTTGAAAGGAAATTTTTTCTTCATTTTCTAGGAATTGTAGCTGTAGGGTACATCAATGAAACCATTGATGAAGGAAATCCTTTGAAAACCTTAGACAGTCTGCTGTTACCCACTGCCAAGATTAAAGATGTGGACCCAGACTCTGCCCAGCACTACCAGGATGTTTTGTACCATGCTAAAACTCAGAAGGTCATGGTAAGTCTTAGTAGGTGTGTTTCTTCTAAATTTACAGACCCAGTCAGGGAGAGGGGGTAAGAGAAGGTTTTTTACCCCATTTTTCCTAAAGCTCATGAGCTGCTTGTCTATGTCTGTCTGGATAATTTACTTAGACTTCATTTCGTTATCATTATCTGTAAGATGACGATAATGATACTTAATTGATAGAGCTGATACAAATTATTATGCGGACTGTATGAGATAATATACATGTACATAAAGTACCTAATATCGTGTCTGCAAATAGCAGACATGCTATTTGATTGGATCAGATTGGAAGTTAATAGGGCTGGTACTTTCCTGGTGTCAAACGTGAAGGGCAAACCAGCTTCAGAGATGATGACTGCTTCCACTCTTTGACTAAAAACTCAGCTGTGGGTGAGCTCTTGTCGCAGTCCAAGTCACTGGATATTTACCGAGCACATACTGTAGTCATAGTGCGGTATGTAGCATACGGTAGGGGAAAGGGAGATACAAGGAACATGTGATACCGTTTGAATGTTCTATCTTTATCTTCAAGATGCTTAGAAATTACTGAGGCTCTATGAGGGATTCTCGTAGAGAATAGTTAAATAGCAATAGAGGTAAATATGTGGCAGTGTCGTAACAAGAAATGCTCAAAGTGTCAGAGATGGTTGGAATTTCTGGGGACTGGAATCCTAAGAGGTGTGGAGAAGGAACAGGAGCTGTTCCTGAAAGGTAAGAGAGAGTTGGTTAGGTGTGGGTGGGAGGCAGGATGATGCAGGCAGCTAATGGCAGAGCGAGGTGGGTACCAGCTTGGTTTGTTCTAGGCATGGGAGGAAGCTGACCTGGCCAGGTCCCATGGAAGAGCAGAGGGTTTTATGTGGATGCACAGTTTGTACTGTCGTTATGAGACATGCTACAGATAGTGGCCACTTTGCAAAACTACTGGGCTGAGTGGAGAGGCTTTTCTCACCTGTCACTGATGCCACCTGGGACCTAGCCACTTGTAGTTGCCGTTTCCCCGGTGCAAACCCCATCAGAGAGAAGTGGGTGTCTCGTTTGTATAGGTCTTTAGAACCCAGGAACTGCCTCATCTGGAATAGGAAGAACATCTTTGGTTAGAGCAATCATTTACTGAGCACCTGCTATTTGCAAACATGATATTAGGTACTTTATATATATATATTATCTCATACAGTCCACATAATAATTTGTAACAGCTCTATAAGTGAAGCATCATTATCATTATCTTACAGATAATGAAACGAAGTAAATTATCCAAAGTTATCCATAAAGTAATTAGTTCTGGACTATGCCCTGGTCTGATTCAGAGACCTGTATTGTGGAGCATTAAGGCAGCTGGAAAAACATGTTTATTGCCGCATTATTTATAATAGTGAAAAACCAAAAAGAGCCTGAGTGTCCATCAAGAGGGGACTGGTTACATAAATTGCAGTACATCCATATAGTGAAATACTGTGTGGCCGTCAGAAAGAATAAGTGGATATTGTTAAATATAAAAAGCAGGCTTCCACATGTGTAGAAATGGGTCCATGTATATATGGTTTTTGTGCATAAAATATTTCTGGAAGATGAACTAGGAGGCTGGTGTCGATGGGACTTCCTTTTCACTCTGTTTTCATACTGCTTGGATTTTTTATTTTTTATGGAGTGCATATATTACTCAGTGTTCTTAGATTTTCAAAGAACAATGTAAACAACTCACAAAAGGCCAGTTCCCCCAGTAACTTCTCTAGTTTCTGAAACAAGACCTACTGCCCTAATACAGGTGTTCCCTTCACAGGAACTGACTTCACCTTGCGTCATTAGAAATATTTTGACACCATCCAGCCTCTAGGAATACAGAGAAGTGGTTGCCTCTGGAGAGGAGAATTGAGTGGCTAGGGAAGAAGAAGATGTGTTTTTGAATCTTTTTAATTTTGAACCATTGCCTGTGATGTATTACCTAAGGAAAAAGAAAATTCTCCCCAATAAAAATTCGGGGTGGAGGGCATGGCTCAGTGGTAGAGCACGCGCTTAGCATGCGTGAGATCCTGGGTTCAGTCCCCAGTACCTCCATTAAAACAAACAAACCTAATTCTCCCCCCCAAAAAATTTTAAAAATGAACAACCTAATTACCTACAACCAATTAATTAATTAATTAAAATTCAATAACAGTGAAAAAACAAAACCATATAAATCCTGTTCATTCCACATTACTAAATGGCCTCATCAGAGCTGAAGGAAATATCCCCCAAGGTGGGACCGTCTGTGCTCCTTGCCCTCCGCCAGGGGTGGCAGCAGCATTATCTCTGTGCTTCATGGATACCCTCACCTAAGTCATGCTCATTTGAGCCCCACAGCCACTGTGGGGGTGGGTGCCCTCTCAGCTGGCGTGAAGGGACCTGAGGCTCAGGTTCGGTGCCAGGCCAGTGAGTGGGAGGGAGCGTGAGACTCCGGCCAGGCCTTGTGTCCCCGCGCCCCACGGGGAGGAGAGAGGACCCTGTCAGCTAGGACGCCTGAGCTGCCGCCTCTGTTCCCACTGCTGCAGCTGAGGCCGTAGCACGTGGCACAGCGCTGGAAGCTGAAGTTACTAGCTTGGGAGACAGACAGGCACCATTCTGGTCTTGGCTTTGGCACAAATTAGCTAGAGATTTTTGTCAAGTCACCAAAATTCTCTATGCTTTGATTTTCACATGTGCAAACTGAGACTAATAGTGCCTACCTTCTAGGATTTAGGATAGGCTTAAATGGTTATGTAGTAATTTTTTAAATATTGTATCAATTAACATATAATTGTACAGTTAATTATGAAGATGTATGTGTGTGTGTAAGTGAAATGCATTTAGAATGAAGCAGCTCACCCAAAATAAGTGCTTAATTAATGTAGCTGGTGTTATTGTTGGGCACCGCTGGCTGCCACGTAGACACACGGTCTGTTCTGTCCACAAACTGGGATCTGCTGGGTTCAGGACATAGACATCACATGGAGACTGAGGGCAGTGATGTGAGTTGGTGAGAATTCTTGGTCCTTGGTTAATGATATTTCAAGTATAGCCTTGTGTAGGCACCAAATTCCTTCTGGGTCTTTTGCGGAAAGACTGACCTATGGGGAAAGACAGACATAGATCTGGATTTCTCTCTACCCACAGCCACATGGGGGTTTGTCCTTGAGGTGAGCTGGACTTCACAAACCTTTCATAGGCAGGCAGGGACGGTCCCCTCCTGAGCACCCCAGGCCAAGGGCTCTAGATAAGATGGAATTCCACAGCACCTGTCCAGGGCACTCGGAATCTCCCCTGGGTGTCTGTGCTCTGCCAGCTCTCTGTGGGGCATCCATCCTAAGTGTGAAAGCACTGCTTTAATAGTGTAATTAGAGCATTTAATAAGAGCCAAGGGATCTGGATTAGAGCTCAGGCATTAAACTACTTCTGACCTATAAATTAGGGGCTTGAACTACATTGGCAGTAATTAAGAGACTAAAACTGCTACTATTCCAAGCAGTGAATCTGATTTGGTTACACTGCTACTTTTAAACACATGTTTCTTTCTCTTCCCATTAATTTTGAAACTTTCTTTTCTCAGCCCATTCTCTTTCCCCAGCCCATTCTCTTTCCCTAGGGGGGAAAAATCTGATTCTATTATTTGGTGGGGTCTCTGTTTTTTAACCTCTGTTGCTTTAATATCTGGAATTTTTCCATTGTTTTTTTATGGGGCTATTTCTGTGCCTTGCTTACCAGAGGTCTAGCCTTGGAAAAATAGAGGAAAATTACATTAGTGGTGTTTTCAAGACGAGGTAAAGCATGTGCCAAAGTGTACAGCCATTGAAAGTCACAATGGATAACATCTTAATAGAATGGATGCTCAGTTTGATCAAAGATTGAGAACAGTGATGTAAGTTGGTGAGAATTCTTGGTCCTTGGTTAATAGTGTTTCACGTATAACCTTGTCTAGGCACCAAATTCCTTCTGTCTCTTTTGGGGAAGGACTGAGTAGTGGGCATATTGACATATACTTACCAGAGAACACACCTCCTAGGTCTGTTCATTGGAGGCAGTGAATTGTGAGCTATTTTTAAATGGAAGGCCTTGCTTGAGAATGTATGAATTATACCCCCCAAGAAAGTTAGATTTTGCTATATGCATATTTACTGCATAAAAATTAAGTGTGCTTTTAACAAATGAATATTGCTGAATTTTTCTGTAGGTAAAACTATATTATAATTGATGACTTTGCAGAAACCAATTTCTCCTGTTGAACATTTTGTTAGCTTGAAACTTGCTTTAGATTTGTTCTTGCTGACTTTAGTGTTTACCTGATTTTTACCCTTCACATAACCACACACACACACACACACACACACACACACACAGAGTAAGTGGTCATCATGTACATTTTTTTAACCTAAGTCCAAAGAAATAGGAAACTCTACAAACTCAAAAATATGCATTTAATATGCTTTTTATTGTTTTGGTGGTCACTACAAAGTATATGGTCAATGCACATTCCTGCAGACTTGAAAATTCATCTCAGGAATCCTGCGTGCCCTTAACCACTAATATCCCACCTCCTGTTTAATCTCCAAACTAAGGGAAATATAGTCATTTACCTATAGGAATATACTGGGTGTTTATAACAGAGTATTATTTCTCCATTAAAAACTATGTATAAGGAACCAAAATAATGGAGCCATTATCTTAAATTTCTAAATGACCTCCTGAGCATATTCTTAGCCTTCTTCTTTTTTTTTTTTTCTAACGTGGCCAACCAAAAATGATGTCATCTCATGTCATAAAGAATATGCCTTCTCAGTATGAACTTAATTGGCTTCCATGCTGTTTAGATGCTTTGGGATTTTAGTCTTTCATTCATTCAACCACATGATGAGCACAGCATGGAGCTGGGCTCCAGAGACCCTGAGAAGACTTGGGCCTAGCATTGCTACATGAAGTGTAGCAGAAAGGAACATAGGGGAGGGAGAGGACAAGCCCCTCTACTACCCCTGGTGCTTAATAAGTGTTTATGGAATTAATATTTGTTTATAAATGACCTATCTATAAATGCCATAATAAAAATACCACAAAATGCTTTGAAGGTTGAGATGAGAAAAATGAACTTCTAGACTGAGAGTCAGAGAAGGATGGTCCTTTGAGGACTTCAAGAGATGGAAAGAATTAAAGCAAACATGTTAGAAAAAGCTTTCCAGTTAGAGGCAGGGGCAGAGAGAGGTGAAATCAAGATCACAGCAAAGCAAGCAGCTCGGCTGGTGCCTGAGTCACATGCAAGGTTTATTGGGAAATCAAGTTAGAACTTCAGCCCTGAATGCCAAGCTAGACATTTATCACTTGTCCACAGCAGTGGAGAGTCAGTGGAGGTTTCTGAACTGGAGATTTTGAGTGATGTGTTCAGTCTGATGTTTGAGGAAGGTTAATCTGGCAGTGGCCCCGTAAATGGAGGATAGACTGGCAGTGATGAGAATGGTTAGGAGGCAAAGATGGGACCAGGATAACGGACCCTAGGGAGAGACATTATACACATAGAATCAGCTGATGAGGCAGCCACCAGCATGAGAGTGAAGGAGGCAGAAGAATTAAAAATGAGACCAGATACCAAAAGCTGAGATCTTAGCTTCTCCCCATGCTGCGCCCTTCCCCCTTATTCCATCCTCCTCCTCCTCCTCCTCCACATCATCTAGAGTAGAAACCGCTTAGAAGTAGGAAAGATGGAGATTTAGAGAGCCTGAAGGACCACTCAGGCAAATGTGTGTGTTGCCATAAAGAAAGCAGTGGTATGTTTTCTCTTGCATTCACATTCTTAAAATACTGATAGTGGGTTTTTGTTTTGGGGTTTTTTTTTTGCAAGTTAGTGCTTGTGTCATGTTTTATTTGGAGGGACTACTTTTCAGGAGCTCAAAAATGGAGTTAGAGAGTAGAGCTCCTTGCGCTATGCATATATTAGCCCAAGAATGTATGTTTTCACAAATACCTTTTCCATGCTCCCTAAGATGATTTCACCATCGTAAGGTACGCAGTGGAGTGATCTGTGATTTTCGACATGAGAAAGTAAAGGAATGGATCTAGGCAACTATTGAAGCTACCGAGGCACAAAACTATGAGATAGATGAAGTATAAGCCGTCGGTGTTGTTGTAGTAGTAGTTTGCATGGTGAATGATAAGTATAATGTTGCTCGGAGCAAAGCAAATGGTAAAAATCGCAAGAATGAGGAGACTCACCCTAACATTCCACAACCATCTACGGTCATACGCATTAAGCGTCCGAATGATGGCTGTATAGCAGTAGACAATGACCAAAAATGGAATTAAGAATCCAAAGAATGCCAAGGAGATGAAGTAGTAGAGTTGGAAAGACGATGAGGACTCGCATGTGTTGTGGACATCATGGCAGGTGGTGATGTCCTGCTGCACAAGGTAGTACTCCTGCTTCAGAAAGAAAAGTGGCAGCATATATAGGGAAACCGTTGCCCACACCAGCCCACACGTTAGCAAGGCATAGGTGCGCTTGGGCAGCCCCCGGTAAGTGAAAGGGTGGACAATGGCTAGGTAGCGGCTGATACTGATGCAGGCGAGGAGCAGAATGGAGCAGTACATGTTGCCGTAGAAGATGACTGTGGTCGTCCGGCACAGGACCTCTCCAAATACCCAGTTGTTCCCATTGAGATGATAAGCTATTTTAAAGGGCAGTGTAACACAAAAGAAAAAGTCTGCCACAGCCAGGTTGGTATAGAAGATGGTCATATGGATGGTTCTGGTCCTGAAGAAGAGCATCCACAGGGTCACCACGTTGGCTGGCACACCTACTGCAAACACCAGGATGTAGATGGCGGGTATCAGTCTGGTACTTAAGGAGCTGCTCAGGTACTCCATGGTAGCATTATTCACGTGAAGATTTGAAACACTTTCTTCAGGGCACTTAATTTTTATGCTTGTGGTGGTTCCTGTCCAGCCTTCTATGGCAGAAAGGGGGAACTCTTCAAAAGAATTTGGAGGAGCTCCACGGAAAGTCTTAATAGGTAAGGTTGGCTCTGCCGAGTTGTCTGCTTCATATTCTATCCCTGTAATTGAAAGGAAGTATTAACATATGATTTGTTGCTGAACCATATCTGTGGTTCAGGAGACAATAAAACTAAATGTTTTATGCTACAAAGTTTCAGTGTTTGTAGAGTTTAGGGTCATTTTTATTTAAAAAAATGGTTACAGATCAGGTAATCAATAGGAATGCCCTTAAGGTCTACCTTATGTGCCAGCACCATACTCACCCACACGGGAGCACAGACTAGATGACAACTCCTTGCATGTAAGGAGTTTATAGCACTGCCAGAGGAAACAAAAATAGCACATCAGACCCTTAGAGGCTAATGCATTGATTATAAACTGTATAGGCATCCAGACGATAGTTAATAGATTAGATGTTTGAGCAGAATGTCGAGGAAGAGATGGGCATGAACAAAGATGAGCAAGGTTTATAAGAAGAGAGAATTTAATAGAAGAAAAAGATTCTGGTAGGTGAGAAATGGGCAAAGGCATTGTGTAGGCCGACATGACATCTGGCAATGTCAGATATGTTAATTTAGCAAATGTTTATTGCACACCTAAATGCCAGTGATACAGTTTTAAATAAACACCATCCCTGTCTTCAACTCTGAGACTAATGGGGAAGATGCACAGAAATACATTGTCTTGTGCAAATAAGGTGCATCTGAGAGATGAATTTGAAAGAGTAAGTTACAGCCAAATCTCTGAAGGCCTCCTAAACTGTACTGAGAAATCATGTGCCTATTCATGATGCTGGGTTACACACAGACAAAATTGTGAATAGAGGGATGGCTGTTGGGGTAGACCGCATGATGGCTCCCCAAAGAGTCCATCCATTAAATGTCTGGAACCAGAAAATACGTTACTTTATATGGCGAAACCTTGCAAATGTGCTTCAGAGTCTTGAGATAGAATGAATATCCTGGGTTGGCCAGTGGGCCAAATGTAATCTTAAGACTCCTCACAAGAGGAGGCAAGAGGATCAAAGTTGGAGATAGTGGGAAATGCTATGGTGCTGGCTTTGAAGGTGAAAGAGGAACCATGAGCCAAGGAATGCCCATGCCTCTTGAGGCTGATGAAAGCCAGGAAACAGGTTATCCCGTGGAACCTCCAGGATGAGCGCCACCCTGGTGACACCTTGACTTTAGGATTTGTTATTTCCAGAAATATAATAAATCTGTGTTTCAAGCCACTACATTTGTGGAAATTTGTTACAGCAGCAATAGGAAACTAATATAACTATGATTTGACTTGTGTTTGAGATGACTTGGGTGATGGTATAGAGAAGAGACTAAAAAGATAAGAAATTAAGAGGCAAGGGGACCTGATTTGGAAGCTACCGTATCATTTAAACTCAAGTTGCTAGAGCAGTGGCTGTGGAGAGGTGAAGAGGAACACATGAGACTCTGTAATGGAGACTCAAAGGGACTTGGCATCCAACTGGCTATGGAGACGGTGCGGGAGAAACAGGAAGCCAAAGTGACTTGGAGGGCTGTGCTCTAGATGACTTGGGGGAGAGGAGGACGGGGCAGGGGGTTGGGGGGGCCACATAGGGAGAAGCTAAAGGTCTCAGTTTTGAGTGCTCCTGAGCTCGAGTTGCTGGTGAGCTACTAGTATGTAAAATGTCCCATGATGGGTTAGAAGACTTAAATAAGGAGACCAGCATGTCAGGAACCCAAATGAGAGGTAGGGATTTTTTAGTCTGTGGAGAGACCGGAGTTTAATTTAGTGGGAGTAGTTGAATGGCCTTGGAGAGATGTGAGACAAAGAACTCATACGCAGGCTTGAGGGGAAATGCCAGATTTTAAGGGGAAAGGGGACAAAGGAAGAAAAATCAGAAGAAGAAACCAATAAAGTGATCTAATAAGTTGGAAATCTTTTAAAAAGGATAGAAACACAACTACACGCCATAAGTATTTGGCATCACGTGGCATGTTGACACTAATAATCCTAATTCTTGAAAGATCAGTTTCAAAAACAAGATAAACCTTAATACTCAAACCTGTTGATCTTTACGTAATTTTCCGTAAATTAATCCTTGATGTGGAGAGAAAGCAGATTCTCTCAAATTTCTAATGTTACCTTGAGATAGGCTTTTGCGTTGAATACAAACCCAGTAGTTAAGGATTTAAAATGCTGCCGTCTGCCAGTTACGGCTTTCTGTGTGACCTCTGAGTTCCTCAAGTATTCAAGTGAATACTTGAGGTTAATGTTTAGTAGCAGGGTTCTTCTATTCAAAGCCAGTTTCTCTTCCTGCTTTAATCTCTCCCAGTTCGCCCCCAGGTGAAATCGAAGCCTCCCTCATAACCTTGATGTTGCAAAGCTGAATTCGGGGTGTAACACAGAGGGAGAGTGTTGCCTGAACAAGCCAGGATGAGGAGGTGTTGCAGTGTCGTTTAAGGGAGGAAAGATTAAAGAAAAGGAAAGAAAAGTCTGGGAAGTGATACTCCCCTGTGCCTGTGTTTCAGTGTGAACTTGGAAGGCGTGTTGTGTGACATTTGAGTTCAGCCACACAAATCCTTCTGTTCACTTTTGCATTTTGGAAAATTCTTGCATCTGACATCACCCAGAGAAGTGCCTTTACAGACAGGCACAAAGCTGGAAAACAGCGACTGAAGAACATGCTATTTCCCTTCAAGATCTGGTAAGAGAGCTGTTGAAACCAGATGTTTGTCAGTTTTCCGAAAATCCAAGTGGTTGAGCAAGACATCATGCCTCCAAACATGCTACTTAGTGACTGTGAACAAGGCTTGATTCCATTTTCATGAGAATTCTGGATGTGAGTCAGCTTGAATAAGTCTTTTATTCCTTAGAGGCTGGTTTTCCTCCAATAGTACTCATTGTTAAATTTTATATATATATATATATATATATATATATATATATATATATATATATATATATATAACTTATTTATTTGAATTTTTTTATACAGAGTTCCATTTTACATGATGTTTCTGAAATGTTTTCCAGCCTGGGAAAAGGCCTTGGAGAGGGACTAATCCAGAGGGTACAGCCTTCAGCCCCTAGATAATGGGTTCTTGTTCACATTTCTCCCCAAACCCTCTCAAAGAGAGCAAATTCACCACCTTTCACTTTGCCACCTTTAAACCCATCCCCACCTTTTTCACTTCCCCAGACCCCACCAGCACCTTAAAGGAACCGCCTCCGCAACCCTCTTTTCTTTTGCTTTTCTGCTTCATTTTGGTTCATCCGCTCCCAGAAAGAGCACTCTTTTATACTACCGGTAAATCCCACACGAGTTACACTACTCTTAGTGTCACCTCCACAATTCCAACTAGCAGTGTAAACAGCGTTCCTGTGTAGAGGTTGTTTTTTGTTAATCCCCTCACCCCATCCGTTGTTCTCTCGTCCCTTCTCTCCAGCTCCTAACAAAGTTGGCTGGAGTAGAACCCCAGGTTTGTGGACACCCCTGTCCCAAATTGGTTAATTTTGGAGCAAGCACAAAGTTACAGGCTAACTTTCTTTTTTTAAGAGGAGGTACTGGGCATTGAACCCAGGACCTTGTGCATGCTAGGCATGTGTTCTACCACTTGAGCTATACCACCCCCTACCCCCAGGCTAACATTTTATTGAGTGACAGGAAACACATAGTTCTTTGGGGAATTATTAATTCATTAGCATCACTATTATTGAAAGCAGACTCCTCTGTCTTTTGGGAAGTACTCTTGTTTCCCCCATGTGTGCCTCACCAGGAGGTATAAACAGAGGATTTTTTTTTTAATCTCTTGAAAAAATGTTATCTTGGCCAAATCAGAGGAAATTTTCAGAAAATCAAAACCTTATAAAGAAAATGGATTCGTGGCCTAATTGTAGAGCCCTGAAGTCTTGACTCTGCCACAAATGTTTAAATATCAGCAGAGAACACTCCGTCTCTGACAAGATTTGAACAGAATGGACAAACTATATCTGTTCACTTCCAGGAGTCCACCTTTTAATAACTAGAATCAGACTCTGCCTGTTAGGGTGCAGTCTGTGTGAAATGTTCAGGTGACTCCTGTGACACACACCAGCACCCCCATTCTGCCCCGTGAGACAAGAGCTTACCGCTTTGAAAAGAAGTGCACGACAGGAGCAGTGTTCCAACTGCTGCGAAGATGACAGCTTTCATCTTGATGATCTGAGTCCTGTTTCTCAAATGTATAAAATTAGGAAGTACGGTTTCACCTCAGTTCATGTGTTGGCACCAAATGGAAACCTGGTTCCCTCTGGACAAGTGTGTTCTCCTGTGTGCTCTGCAGACAGGAAACTTGCCCGCGTCCTCTGCAGGGAAAGGGTGTGACAGCACTCATGTTTCAGTGCGCATGACTCAGGCTGAGCCTCTGAGCATGTTAAATTAGCCCCGGAAAAAGTCACTTAACTCTTATCCAGCCCTCGTAGTCCATTCTGGGTTGATGCTGTAATTCCCACCCACTGTATTTACGTGTGTTGGATGAATGCCCGGAATAGTCCTTTACAGAAGTAAGCTGGGAACAGACGCTGAGCTGCGGTTCGATTTGAGTCTGTCCCATATCTCATTTTCACCCGTTTTAAAAATGAAGTTCCAGAGTATAATTTCTATTTAGTAACTGAGCTGTCAGAAATTACCCTTCCCTTTATCCTCCCAGCTATTTCAAATCTTAATTCCTAAACTCATTACATAATTGTAGATTCAGTGAATCATGGAAAGGAAACTTTTTTTTAAAGTTAAAATTATTTTAAGCACTTGATTACTTTGAATATTCTCTATCAGTGTCACATTGGTCTAAATTTGTCATCAGTGCTTGACCAAAACTTGATTTCATAGTGTTTTGTTTTGCCACAGCTCAATATATTCTGAGCCATTCAACAATCCTATAGAGTCAGAATCACCTCCTGCAAAAAAAACACTATTTGATTAAACTAAAATCATAAAACAACATTAAAACGCAGGTCATTCCCTTTATCCCATGGGTTTTGGTGAGAAGGTTTACCATAAGCTTTTTTTCTTAATTGTAGCAAAATATATATAACATAAAATTTACTGTGTTAACTATTATTAAGTGTACAACTCAGTAATGGTAAGCACATTCACTTTGTCATGTAGCATATAAGCTTTTAAAAGTAGTTATATTCTGGAGAATATAATTTAATAATGTAGTTTAAAAAACTGCATTGTAACAAATTTTCCTGTAATTAACAAAACAAACACTAAGCCAGAACACCCAATAGCCTGTTGACTATAAAATGCAGCAAGAATCAGAAAATGCAAATTTCACAAGATTTAAGAATAAGGAATAAGGCTGGAAGGAATTGATGTGTGAACTTTTCACATCTTGATTAAATTTCATCACACCAAGAGTTTCACAATCAAAAGTCACTGTTTAATACTTCAGCCAAATAATACATGGTAGGACAAACTGAGATAGAATGTTATTTTATTATAGAAATAGTAACCCCCAAAAAACACAAAATACTGAAGAGAGTGTACTTTTTTCAGTTAAAATTTTCAAGGAATCATCTAAATTCAGGAATTTCTTAGTTGATTTACAGATGGCCTAGTTCGTTGCCTTGGCCTGTTTGTAATTCATGTTTAGCTGGCGGTATAGCCGTGGCCATCCCATAAATGTACTATTCCCAGGCTTTTAGAGAGCAACTGAAAGGGGGACCTTACACACTGGTAGGACTTGATTTTTACCCTTGGTTTGGCGTATACCTCTAGCAACCTTCAGCTCAGTGAGTCATGATTTAAACTCTTGACTTAAATTCATTTGATTTGCAAAGCCTCTCTTGGGTTTGGCTTACAAAACGGATACTTTCTGCTTTGAGGTGGGATTGTAACTTCCTTCTCATCTGGGTGAAAGTTTATAGGGTGCATCTTCTCCAGTGATAAGTTATGAAGGAATCTGGTATATACCCTTCAAAAAAACTGAGAAAGACAGACATGAACTTGTGTGGAGCGTGATTTTTAGGCTGTCCCTTGGGGAGTGTTTGGGTTCTCTTTGGCTTAGGAACAGAGGAAATAGACTTCCTGCTCCCTTGTCTCTTCTTTCCTCCTCTTGTCTTCAGTTTCCCATCTTGCTTCCTCTTTGAACCTTCCGTATTCATTCTCCCAAGAAATGGAGAATCGTACTAACAGCTGGTGGTTCCCATGTGGCAGATCTAGCTAGAGGTGATTGTGGAAGCAGGAGCCAAGCCTTCCCCAATGGTCTCTGTGAGCCCAGAGTTTACAGGAAGATATTTTATCTCATTTTCAGAGCCTTTTTTGTATACCATCTCCTGATAGGCTCTGAGGGAAATAAAGTTGAAGCCTGCCGGGGAAGCTGGGGAGTGCTGTTTCTCCTTCCTGCCCCCCATCCATATTGAGTGCTAAATGATGGAGCTGATTCTCCAGGGCTCCAGTGACCTACTTTCTGTTCATCATAGTCTTGCTTTGGGCTATCGTACATAACACTTATTCCTACAAATATGTGAATGTTTCCTTTTTTTAATGGACTATTTCATCTTCTCTAAATATACTGAATTTCTACTGATAAAAAATTCTACTTATAATCTGAGGCAAGTTTATATGAAATGGAGTTGTCTGGAAGTCCTTTTTAATTACATTATATGCCAGTACCACATTTGGAGTAAGATTATCAGAATCAACACAAAAGTCAAAAATAGTAAAGATAATTCAATATCTTTTGATTGCTGCTATCACTTCCTTTCTGAAGCTATCCTTAGCTAGTCTTTTCTCCCCCTGCAACTCAATACCCCTAACTATAAATTAATCCCTTCTTGGCTATTTCTAGATCATGTATCTACAACTAATATTGCTCTGATCACATTGTATAATAATTATGTTTTAATGCATCTGTCTCTTCTAATAAAATGTTAGCTCCTTGAGGGTAATCACCATGTTTCTGTTCAGATGTTTTTGTTTTTATTTTCGTCCCAGTGTCTAATCCATGTCAAGTAGCATTGTTTCCCACAGGTTGAAAGTATTCTGTGGAACACTGGGCCATCTTGGGAACCACAGTTACTGAGTGGTTGGGGGAGAGAGTATTTGATTGACCAGGGTAGCAGGGAAGGCTTTTTTTGGAGGAGGTGACAAAAGAAAAAAAATAGCGGCCACACAGCTCGGGTAGAATGTTTTGATCTGAAGGAGGCTGGTGTGAAGGTCTGGGACAGGGAGTGCAAAAGACTGAGGTAAAGGCAGAAGGCTCAACAGGGCTAGATCATTGGATCCCCACAGTCCATGGGGAGGGAGTGTTGTTTCCTTCCAACTCTAGGGGAAAACCTTTGAAGGAGTTGAAGCCAAGGAGTGATATGATGAGATGTCCATCTTGAAGAGATCACCTGGTTCTCTTAGAGGACCACCATGGTAGGAGGCAAACTTGGAAGCAACAAAAGGAAATAGGAGCTGGATGCAGCTGTCTAGTGAGAGACGCTGGTGGGCTGGACTGATGGGGTGGCGCTGGAGAAGGGAGAAGTGGTCCGACTTGGAGTCTGTTTCATCAGTAGCTTGTTCTATATGTGGCAGTGCTTGGTAGTTGCTAATAAGACTTCGGGAAAATTATAGTAAAATGGCTGCTGAAAAGCAGTTATCAATTTTGTTTCGTCATCATTCACTATTTTTTCTCTTATTTCATGACAATATTCTCAGGACCCTCAAAGTGCTTCTAAAATTCTTTGGCTGGATGAGATACAACATGCGGTCAATGAGGCCAACAAGGACAAGGACAAAGCAAAACAATGTAAGCCCCTGCCCCCCTTGCTGGCTGTGCTCCAACTTGCCTTGCTTGTATCTGGTTATGTCTGAATATTTATTTGAATTCATAACCTTTGAAAAGTATGCAGTTTTCAACTTCTGAAAAGATAGGGAGCCTCTTACCAACTTTACTTCTTGAATGCATATTTTTTCCATTTTGCTTTTTATTTATTTATTTAATTTTATTGAAGTATATTCAGTTTACAATCTTGTGTTAGTTTCTGATGTAAAGCATAGTGATTCAGTTTTATACACACACACACACGAATATATATATATATATATTCCTTTTCATATTTTTCAATTTATGTTATCATAAGATATTGAATGTTGTTCCCTGTGCTATACACTATGACCTTGTTTTTGAATGCGTATTTATACAAAAATTAGATTTACTAGTTTCACTACTTTTTGCAGTTCAAAAATCTGAGATTTTTGCTGAGATCTCAAAATCAAGATGATTGCTGAACAAAATCCAGAAAGCAAAAAATAATTTCCAAACTCTTAATGCATAATTTGATCAAGTTTTTTTTTGTCTTGATTCTTAGAAAACTAGATTATTCTGCTTAATAAATGCCTGTGTTCTCCTCTATGCCTTCCATTATGATAGTCAGAGTTTTCCAGAGAAAAAGAACTACATACATATTTTTCTCTTAAAAAAAAAAACCGGAATTACATAAGTAGCTTTATGTATATATATATATATGTATTTTCTGTTTCTCTGGAAAATATAGACCATATGTAGTATCTATCTATACACACATATATATGAAGAAAGAAAGGTGAAGATTTATTTTAAGGAATTGACTCATTCAATTGTGGAGAGGCTAGCAAGTCCAAAGTCTGTAGGGCAGGCTGGTGGAGGGCAGGTGGCAGCACTTAATCACCAAAGACAAGTGGGTATGGTTCCTGTAATGGACAGCAGAGTCAAAGCAGTTATCAGAATAATCTGACTCACAGAGTCCTGTGGAATTTGCTGATTGATCCTGATTTTCCTAGAAGTGAAATAAATAGTCTACTAAATTGCTACTTGATTTGTACACATGGAAGAAGAGTTTGAGGTCAAGTGAATAGAAGTATATCTTGAATCATAAAGAACAGAAAATCATTCCCCCTCCATCAATTCCCAGACTTCTGCTGTTTGCAGACCCAGAACCCCTTAAATGAAGAGAGCGCTGAGCTGAGTCCCACTGGGATAGGACTCTGCTACATGACCAACATTTACACTCTTCATCTTTCTCCCAGGCTTCCCCCAAAGAGACCTGTGACTGTTTACTCTGGTGACTGTGCTTGGGGGAAAGGACATAATCTGACTTTTCAGAGATTACTGGGCACTGGCTCTGAACTGACACTAATTCCAGGAGACCCAAAACTTCGCTGTGGTCCACCAGTCAGAGTGAGGGCTTATGAAGATCAGGCAATCAATGAGGTGTTGCTCAGATCCATCTCACCATAGGTCTAGTGGGTCCTCAAACTCACCCTAAGATTATTTCCCCAGGTCCAGAACCCATAAATGGAATAGACACACTCAGCAATTGGCAGAATCCCCACGTTGGCTGAAATAGTTCTGGTTTTTTTTTTTTTAAGCATCTGTTTTCATAGAGGAATAATAAGAAACTTCCCAGGGCAATCTAAAATAGCTTCAAGATTGATATGCTAACACCCTACGTGTAGAAATAACCTACATAAATTAAAACAAGATTCCTAAAAGCATAGTTCATTAACCTGTCCATTCATGATGTCATTATTATCGATCCTGTTGTATCAGGTCATAGAATGCTGTTGAGATGCCTAGTCTTGCTCCAAAGCTGTGCTTTTAAATGTTGGAGGCATCTGTGAGGAACATCTGGTTTTGATTTCCTTAGCCTGGAAAAATATGTGTATTTCTCCAACCTGATTTTTTATACCCTTAGGATTTTTGAAGTCTTTCTGTTGTAACATTCTAATCCTTAAGAAAAAATAAAGTAAAATTGAGCTGTGTGCACAAGAGATTTAAATTTACATGTAAAACTGAAGACAGCCATAGTTTGAAGAAACTCTTTTAAGAAATTAGACTGTAATATAGACACTTGAATAGCCTAAAATGTTTACAACTTTTTCTCTTAGAGCTCAAACCAGTTTAGATGTTATTTTATTCCTTTTATTCTGTGTTCTTTTCATATTTGGCCTGTGAATGTTAAGTTGATTGTGTTGAGACTCACAGTTCTATTTACTATGAATATAAGAGATTTTTTCAAATATATGTGATTTTGTACTCCACACTTGCGCATTAAAGATCCTTTCTTCTACCTCTGTCCTCTCCCTGGAAAGAGTTGATACACTGTCTTCTATGATATATAACAACAAAAAGATGCTCTAAAGGTAAAACCCTATATTCTTAAACTGAGATGAGACTCTTCCAGTTTTTGCAACAAGGAATTGAGTCTTCCTTTTAAAAGCATTCTTCATCCTTTGTATGAAGACTTGAAAACAGATTCTGGTCACATGTTGCAAGTATCAAACCCACTCCCAGATAAGTTGATAAAAGAAAATGTGTTGGCTCATATATTTTACTAGAGGCAAGATTTAGAAGGGCAGAGTAACTCAAGACTCCTTCATTTTGGCCCAATGTCCATTTTCACTGAAGCATCTTACTTTCTTAAAGTAGGTTTGTCTCCACAGTTGACTCCTTAGAGCAATGTTTTTCAACCTTTTTTCACTATTGCACCCTGAGGAATCTTTTCGGTTTTTTTTCCCCTAATTGATCTTCACCATGAAATCTTAATACCACAGATATATCGTGGACCAGTTTATGTGCCATGTGTAGATCTGAGCTTTTATATGCAGAAAGATTTTTTTACTCTCTCCTCCTGAGAACCAGGTTTTGCCCTACTGGGGCTTATGTCACCTCTTTAGAGGATGCGTGCCTTAGAGAAACCCTGCTGGTATGTGGATTAAGATGTAAAGCATACATTTTGCAGGGCCTCTTAGGAGATTTGGGATAGGTTTCTTAATTTGCTCCTTAGCAGAAACTTTCTGGATATCATTTGTCTGACATCCTCCATTGTCTGGAACTTAATCACAACCCATAGATTAAGCAGAAAAGCCATCAAAATAGATGTCTCAAAGCCTGTCCACGGAACTGGTTTTCTCAGCTCATTGCAGACCTCTTGGACAGATGCTTTGAGCCCCTTTATTCTTGTTTTAGGCATAAGGCTAATCTGTTGGTTGTGTCTCTTCCCAACTCAGAGTCCATCAGAAGCTATGATTTAGCAAGAAGTTAGATGTTTGGGCTGCCCCATGCAGGCACTCAAACAGGAGCAAGAATTGGTAGCTGACAATGACATTAGAGGAAAACTAAAAAGAGGAATTTGAGACCATTTAGTGCAGGAGCCAAGTAGCCCAAACACCTCCATAGTCCTTAAATGATCACTCACTGTCTTAGAGCACAGTTAATTTTCATGACATGAAGGACTCTTCTGGCAGCTCTCAGCAAACATTAAGCACCTATTACGTACCAGGGACTGTGGGTAAAATGATGAGTAGGATGTAAACTGTTCTGTTAGGGGTCTTTCCAGGGCTTTAGATTTTCCTGGAACATGATTCTATTAAGATGAAGGCTGGTACATAAAGGAGTAAACTTCAGCTATCTGGAAAATTAACCCGTGGACCCACTCCTTGCACATTGACACATACGTTTGCAAGAAACGCATGCTTTTATAATACCCATCTTTTAAGGAAAATAGCATTTCACTGGGTTAGATGAAGCTATCAGATGTAATCGATGTGAGAATTCTTTGTCGTTTGCATGTTCTTCCACTTCTCTCAGACCACAGACTTCTCAAACGTCAGTACTGTATTTTTCTCACTCTGCAAAGCTTTCCTGGAGAAGAGGAAAAGGGGGGCAGCTCACTCATTCCTAGTAACTTCTATAAATGAAAGAACTGAGCACTGTAACTTGTTCAGCAGCACCTGGAGTTGGCCACGGAAAGTCTTTACGTGATCCTCCAGATTTACATGACTTGGGCTCATGGCTGTTGAAAGTCAAACTCTCTTTTACTTAACACATCAGCCTTCACAGTTCTATGCATGTGTGAACATAATTGGATGATAATAATATACTATTTAGCATTTGTATGGTAGAGTATGACGTGTCTGTTCAAGAAAAAAAAAGAAAGAAAAATATCCATCTCTCTTCATCGAGATTTTTTTTCATCTCAAAAGTACTTTAACCTGGTTTCTTCCATTTTTTGTTCTACCTTTTGAACTCAGTACATTTACAGGTTGTGTAGACAGTAGGTTCCATTGGTTGGGCCAGAATATTCTTACCTGGAAAAGTAGATAATAAAAAATTGACCACAGGCAACCAAGAGTCCAATGCGGTTTTATTTATGAGGAGACGCAGAGATCTGAAATAGGATAACATGCTTTCTGTGTCTAAATTGGCTCCAGAATTAAGTTTCTGGACTCCACTGCACAGTTCCACCAGCTGTGCCTGTTGTCTTTCTAGAACATTCGTTTGGGTTGCTAACGACAATCTTGCAAAGTATACTAGCACTATACAAGAGAATGCCAGCATTTCCATGGCTTAGATAGCATTGCACTTGTTCTAAAATAAATACATGTCTTTGTAAAGCTGGTTTTCCAGTACTGATTAGTGACTTGCATAAGGGCTGCATATCTATTGTCAGTGTGTGTCCACCCCATTTCACAGATCACTGTAGTAGGCAAGTCCTACTGCCTTGATACCACACAAGGGTCACCAGGAAATAATGCGATTTTGGATAAACTATACTTCTGAGGAAATACATTTTTCCCACAGCCTGAACACTTGGTGACTGTCTCGGGCATATGTAGTACATACTCTCAAAGGGTCAACAGGTTTAATACCAGTGCGTTCCTAAAAGGTTGACTTATATCTTTGCATGCCTCTAGGGTGAGCACAAGATAACCATAAACAGAAACATTTCTTTTTCGTTACCCAGGGGTTACACTGGTCGTTGATGTTAATCAGTTTTTGGAGAAGGAAAAACAAAGTGATATTTTGTCTGTTTTGAAGCCTGCCGTTGATAATCCAAATGACATAATCCCTGAATGTGCTGACAGGTACTATGATGCCCTTGCGAAGGCAAAAAAGCAAAAATCTGAAAGTGGTAAGCTCCTTCATCATTTAACACCAACTAAATATCATTTTGAATATGATGGTTTCTGTGGCATTGTATTTTCTTAATTTTAAGACAAATATTGCTTTTAAATGAACATTTCTGAAATATGTTTTATCTTCTGTAGCAAAGGAAATTTTTTTAGATGCCTCTCTTTTATTTGTTTTTAAAAGCTATGATTCACTTGGTGGCTTTGTGTGGGTGGCATAGACTTGAGAAAATACAACAATAAAGAACACTGTGCTTTCCGTAGGTCTTGCTGTTGATCCATACCTCCAGTGATAAGAACTGATTTTTTAATTTTTAAATTTTTTTCAGTGGAGGTACTGGGAATTAAACCCAGGACCTTGGGCATGCTAAGCACACACTCTATCACTGAGCTATACCCTTCCCCTGATTTTTACACTAATATTTCTCTCAATCCTTTTTGAAACAAATGATACATGATTGTAAAATATTAAGTAGGAGTAAAGAATAATTTTGAAAATACAAAATAAAGTGCCATGAATTGGCCTCCTAGGGATTAGCTCAATAATCTTGGCAAGTACTCAATCCAATGGCAGATCATGAAATGTTAGCTCTATAGAGTATCTTTTAGATTATGAGTTTAAACTCCTGCATCCCCCCCCCTTTTTTTCACTTAGAAACTTATATTTATGAGATTTTGGACAGAGGGAGAAAATAACAAACCCAAAAGGATGAATTTTTGGCAGAGACAATCCATCATTTCTTTAACAGATTTTTATTGAGCACTTGCTATGCCCTAGTGTCAGGGATCAAGGTGTCTCCTGACTGCTAGGCTGATGTGTGTTTGTGTCATAGGTCATTTACATAGTACTTTTCATCTTTAAGAAACTGCTTTGACGGTATAGAGCCTTAGAAGTGGAATGAAAGAAAAAAATCTTTTTTTGGTTCAATTGGAAATTTGTCCAAAAGTACCCTATGTATTTATTTTTCAATTAGTCTGATGTATTTCTAACTTGGGAATTCCACCCCTCAAGTCAGCAGATTTCCTGTTAATGTACGCAAACAAGGCTACTGGCCATTCTCTCTTACTTGGCATCTGGTCACCCTCAAGGCCCTGTTTGCTCCCTCACATCTCATCCTTTATGAGTAAAGAATTGCATACCTGTGTTAATGCAGGGAGCGACTTCCTAGAGACAACCCATCATGATTTCAAATCCATCCTGGCTGAAACTTAGTTTATCTTCTCTTCCCTAAATTTGTCTCCTTTTCTTCCTGTGTGCCCTGTTTTGTCAGTGGCATAAAACTGTCCCTAGATACCCAATTCAGAAACCAGAGAGATACCTTAGATTCTTTTTTTTTTTTTAAGTCAGCTGGGACTTTGTTAAGGATTGTGTTGAATCTTTAGCTCAATTTGAGGCATACTGCCATCTTAGCTCTACCACTGAGCTCTACCCCACCCCGCAGTATTAAGTCTTCTGATCCATGTACATGGCATGTCTTTCCTTATAATTAGGTCTTCTTTAATTCTCGGTCAACAATGTTTTGTAGTTTTCAGTGTATAGAGCTTGCATTTCATTAGTTGAATTTCTTCCTAAGTGTTTTATGGTTTTTGATGCCATTGTAAATACTGTTTTCTGAATTTCACTTTGGAGTTGGTTGTTTTTTGTTTTTTTGTTTTTGTTTTTGTTTTTGTTTTTGTTTGCTAACAGGGAAATACAGTTGATTTTCTTATTGAGAAAAAGTATAAAATTTACTCTTTTAAGGTGTGCCAGTCAGACGTTTGGAGTATACTCACAAATGTGTACAGCCAATACCATTTTATTTGCCTTTTTTCCTTCCCAGTGAGAGAGTTGCCTTAAAAAGGGTGTTCATTCTTCTGAAAGCCTTTGTGAATATGACAACTACTGGTGATTAAAAATAAAATGATTACTTGTGATCATCCTAATTTGACTATGCAGTATATTTTCTAGTAGACTAGTATTTCTAGAGGGTTCTTCCTCATTGCTCTCTTCTACTTGTGGTGCTGTTCATATCTACCTGGGATATCCATTCCTTGTCTGCTTTTCCTTCTTGTTGACCATTTGTGATTCCTATCCTGAAAAGTTTGAGATCCAGAGCTAACATTAGACATGACTCTCTCTTCCTTTTTCTTTGGCTTAGCAGAGACATGCCACTGAATACATAGAACTCATTCCATTTTAATGAGTCATTTCTGATTATTTTAACTTAGACTCTCTGAATGCCTGGTAAAAAACATATTCATTCAGTTATTTTATATTGAAGAAACTACATTAATGTCAAAGAGATCAACGTTCCTCTCTAGAATTGAACAAATTTTTTCTTCAGTGTCTACTGAAGGTTCATGGCTCAAATTCACCATGCGGGAGAAATATGATTACTACTACAACATCGATGCAAAAGAGGGTTCCTGGGTCGCACCTGAATCCTACTTGCCGAAAGAATCATGGCTCATGGGGAAAGAAATTGAGGTAGGAGGTTGGTGTTTGATGGAAAAGTGTACTATATGAAGATAAGTGTGATTGCTCTTCTGTTTTTGAATCAGGGAATTGATGGGAAGAACTAATTTGCTTAAAGATTGGATATGGAGTCAAGTCTTGAGGAACTACATTTGGAGGCAGCTGCCTGGTTACTAACTTCTAGAATGTTTTCCATATAATGTAGCAACACCAAACAGAAAGAGGGGAGGAAAGCTTTTGCAGCTTATTTAAATAGCAGATTATCCTGAGAAATCAATCTTTAGGTTTTCCCTGACACAAAAGCTCACTTAGTGTTGATTCCTTGGTTATCAATATTCAAAATGTCATTTCTTTCTCCCCACCTCAGCCTACAACAAAGATATGTAGATCCTTTAAAAGTGAATAATGCTTCCCAGGGAGAAATACTCTTGAAGGAATGTTCGCCTAGATTGCTTTGGACTTGAGACCAGAAGTTGTACCCAGAAGATGTGAAAATGGATCCAGGCTTTGTAGTGTGTTTAAAGAAAAGATACTTCTAATAATTGAGTTCTGTTTTGAAAAAAACAGAACACACAAATGTAGATCTTATAGAACCATTCAAAGTCACCAGCATCAAAGAGACAGAATCACCAGTGCTAAAACTCGGAGGAAAAACTGTGGCTTGGGGCTGACAATACCACAGACATCCTGAATGACAAGAAGATAGTGAAAAACATATTTATTAACTAATTTCACAGATTCAAAGTTCCCACATCTTACAGGAAAGTGGCATTGTGGCAATGAACTATTAGTGCTTCTTTGTTGAAAAATAAAATTATGGCCAATATTTAAAAAGCATATCCTGTTGTTGCAAAGATTTCTGAAACTATGAAGAAGCAGCATTGAAGAGTTAAAATTCAGAGCCAAAAATTGCTCACGTGACATCTAAAGATGCCCTCGGTATAACTTTGTGAAATGGAGGATCAGGATTAATAAAAAGTGGAGAGTCTATGCTGTTAAAAAAAAATACATATATATTCCACACAGTCTAAAATTACTGATTTTGAGAATGTACATATGTCTTCTCTTAATGATATTTATGCATCTTTTATATGATTTCACTTTCGATTGTTTAAATTACCCATCCTTTGAATCCAATCGCACTAAATAAGAGGCATCAGCCATAGCAGTGAGTCCAGTCTTTGCTTGCATCTCTCACAGAACGTAAAAATAAACCCAGTTCATTATCTACATGAAGACGTCTCACAATCCCCTTTCTTCCTTTTTCTTCCCCCTTTCATCTAGGTTTCCCTGTCTGCCTACAATAGCGCTTGTCTTTCCTCTCCCACCCCCTTTCTTCTGCTCCAAGTCTTTTATTTTCCCCTAAATTTGAGTTTTCCTCAACTCGGTGCAGGGGTCTGCCTCCTCTGTCCACGGCAAGAAAGGGGGCAGAGAAGCCTGAGATCTTCAGGGGCACTGTGGGACAGGGAGGAGGCGGTGCCTATTCTTAACTGTAACCATCCTTGTCCCTTTCGCATTCCTCACTCCTGGTCCCTGCCAGCATTATCCATCCCCTCCGCTTCCACATCCGGAGACCATTCAATTGCATTCTCAAACCATCTCAGCACAGAGCTCAGAGGATTCCAAAACCATGTCGCTAGAAAGAAGCTAAGCCCATTCATCCCTCTGCTCTGGTCAGATCTGTTTGTACAGCAGGCCAGAATGAGCTCTCCATGTCATTTCCTGAAAGATAACATTTCCAGAAGCTGTTCTGTACGCTCCTTTCGCCCGTTGTGTGAAGTGTAACATAAGAAATATCTCTTGCCAGGACATTATTGAGGAAGTCACAACAGATTACATCCGTGAGAAGATGTGGTCTGCAACCGAAGATATGCTTCTTCGCTTTCAAGCCACAAGCTCAGGACCCCTCCTTAGGAAAGAGTTTGAAGCTAGGAAATCATTTTTGTATGAACAAGAGGAACATGTGGTCAAAATACAGGTATGTGAATCACCTACCACTCTTTACAGAAAACTGTCATGTTCCCCGAAATTGTATTATTTGATAATAGGACATTCAGCTACCAGCATTCTAAGAAACAAATCTGACTGCAGATTTTGTCCTTAATCAGTGCCCCTGAAGTCTGCTTTAGTAAAGACTGTGAGATGGGCAAGATGCTAAATGATTTTTTTTTTTTACCTGTGGTCTTTTGGAAAGTATTCAGGGCACTGTGAATAGCTGGAGCTGGAGGAACATCTGAGATCAGAGTTGAAATCATGTTTCTCTAAAAAGCTTGAGATCCTTGTGTCATGTACTCTCTGACCTCAGGTGCTTTACAAATTGTGTTTTTTTAGCACTTAATCAATGTTGAAGGGTGTCTGAGTTTCTAAAGAACAGAAGAGTTAATGAAATAGATGTAGCATCTCCAAGAGTACCTTCTCCCTTATAAAATCTCTCATTCTTCATTCAGGCCTGCAAGAGACATCCTCATTCCCATCCTTTTTGTTGTGAGTTGTTCTGCAGCTTACATGGCTTGTCCAGATGTTCCGGTTGGCAGGAAGGGAACTTGCCAAACTGTAGATGTCTCTCTTCTGTTTTCCTTCCAGCATCTCTACCAACCACTTGTTGGTTTGCAAAAGGCCAGGTGTTTGTCCTTTTCTGTGCTTCCAAAGAGATACTGTTCCTGATAAGCAGAATTCGATGGGTTTTTGCTTTGGCCAGGAACCATGAAATCTCCTAAACAGAAAGTCTTTAAGTTGAAGAGCTTCTCTTTTGTGACCATTGGTGTACTTACCTGCTTCCCCACCTAACTATAATTTTGTGCAGGGCAGAAAATGAGTTTTTTAAACTTTTGTATTCTTGTGTCCTGCATATGATAGGTGCTCAAGTGTCTAAATTTGCTCAGAGCTTAAAATGTTATAAAGCAGGAATGATTAATTTTATAAAAGGAATTTCTTCTATAAACCTGACAGTCAAAGGATTTTTCTAGGTGAACCAGTAAGTTTTCCAGTTTATTCCTTCCTTAAATAGATGGTAGGCAGAACACACAGGAAGTGAACAAAATCCTAAAAATAGTCTTCTACCCTGATGCAAAGGCTCTACTTTTGCACAAAATCTGGAGAGTGTCAGCCAGTGAGACACAACGTGGACCAACCTCAAGCTCTCCAGTCTGCCCAGAGCGGTGTTAGAGTTGGGATCCTCTGAAGGGCCCACCAGCATAAAATATGCCTGATATTAGGACCCAGGGCTGAGGTCACAAGAGAGCTGGGGTAAGGACAGAAACAGTGACATGGAGCCTTTTTCCCCCACCTCCGTGGACGAAGCAGGATTGAAGAGGAAGCCATCGCACTCTGAAGTCACCCTGTGATGCCTTTTTTTCCCCCAGTCTTCTGACAGGTTTCTAACAGGGAGGGCATGGGGTCTAAAGGCAGGCTGTAGCCCGAAGGTGAATGTGGGCTGACCCAGAAAACCGAAAGACCATCAGCCGAAGGGAATCAGGCTAATCTCAGTTTTTGCCAAAGTGGCTGGCTCACTCTGAATTAAGAGAATGACATGAAATCTGAAGATTTCACAGCTGTTCCCCTCCATGGAACAACTCAAACTTCTTAGCTGGCTGACCAGCCCCAGACACAGCAGATTCAGAGAGAAAGCTCCCAGGCTGAGGGCAACCACACCCCAGCTCCACCAGGTTCCCACCCTCGGTCTCCTCCCAAGAAATTGGATATGGTCCATAGAAAATAGTCATCAGCAACCAATACTCTGTCTCAGGTGCTTAGGGGACAATTCAAAAGCTTCCCAAGTAAACACGGAAGGATGTCAAAGAGAATCTGTATAGCCGGATTGCTTCTGAACAGTAAGAAGGCCCTGATAAAATGGCCTACATTTAAGAAGTAAGCCAGAAAAGAAATCTCAGCAAAAAAGAAAATTTTATATCAAAAAAGTGGATATAAGTTATAAAATATAAATGAAGTAAACACTTAATAATACTCTCATTCCAGGAGGGGAGGCTATAGCTCAGTGGTAGAGTACATGCTTAGCATGCACAAAGTCCTGGGGTTCAATCCCCAGTACCCCTTACCTCCTCTCTCCAAAAAATAGAAATTTAAAAAAAAAACCTCTTATTCCAGAAGACAGAAGAAAATTTTATACTGAAACTGCTTTGTGCTTTTAAGAATTCTAACAAGACACGTGAACTTAATGAAACAAGACAGCACAATAAAATGAAAAGATGACTGACAGCTAAAGAGAGGAAGAGAAATAATGACATCATAGAATGTCAGTGAACTTGTAACTGCAGAATGCAGAACAGGCACCGAAAGTAATTGAAACACATGGAGAACTTGAGAAAAATCACACAGATAACAAAGGAAAAGAATAGATGATTGAAAATACATTTTCTCATCTGAAAATGATAATGCCTGTTTTATTGCAGGGTGGTTGGGGTTAAATGGGGTAATTCACCTAACAGCCTTTGCCCAGTACGCAGCTATTAGTAAGTGCCCAACACGTGTTAGAAATGATGAGGTGATAGAGACGGTGACTCAGAGCGCAGGTAGCGGGGAGCCAACCTTGAGGTGGTTGGTATGGCACAGAAAGAGATCAGAAAAATCAAAATAGGAAAAAATAGTTAGCTACAGTATTTTTTCTTCTTCTTGAACTGAAGAAAGCTGAAATGCCACTTGGTAGGAAAAAACATAGTAGTGATAAACACCCAAACTTAGCCCTGGGAATTACTAAATTATTGAACTCCAAATTAAAGAGTGCCACAAGCATCTGGGCAAAGAAAAAGAAACGCGCTTCTCTGAAGCAAGGGCGTATTGCTGGGAGCCCCAGCGTAGTCTGGGGCTGGGAGGAAGGGGTGACTTTATGTGACAGTTCTTCATCACAGCGTAGCTGACTGCTCTTGCAGGTCGTGAGATTGTACCTTTAAGCAGAGAGGGAAAAGAGATAAATGCTTAGGGTTTTCTTGGCTAACAGAGATCACAGAAGAATTTGTGCTTCAAAAGATAGTAATTTGAATATTACTAGCCTGGGTGCCCAATTTTCAAGCAAAGCAACCAGTTTAGCGAGCCGCATTTCCTAGATCCCTTTTATTTCTTTTTTCTTGTCTGACTGCTGCGGCTAGGACTTCCAATACCATATCGTATAGGAGTGATGAGAATTAGCATCCTTGTCTTGTTCCAGATTTTAGTGGGAAAGCTTTCAGCTTTTCACTGCTGAGTGTTATGTTGGCTGTGGGTTTGTCATAAATAACGTTCGTAATTTTGAGATATGTTCCCCCAGTTCTCCTTTGTTGTAGGTGCATTACACAGAAAACGGTAATTTATGGTAACAAAAAACAAAACAAAAAGATGGCTATTATAAATTTTCTGTCAGGTTCTCATACCAGTCAAGAGACTGATGTTTTTGTAAATGCCTTCTGTCTGTAATTATCTATAAAATGTTACTTCTAAATGGCTTTATGGTTTAGAAGTTTGTCTCCTTTTGCATTTTATCAATTGCTCCTTCCTCCCAACTTTATACCTATAATTGGTATTAATAAAGAGCCTCTAATTAGGAGAGCCTGCAATCTCTGGGCCTTGCACAGGAGTTCAGTTGTTAGCTCAGAATAAGAAAAGCCAGTCCTGATGGAACTAAAACTTAGTTTCTAAAAAGAATGTTAAATTTTGACAAATAAAATAAGCATGTAATATTCTGCTTCTGTAGACCAAAAACCTAAACCCAGCCAAGTTGCCTTAGTTTGGAAAGGTAACAATAAAATATGTGTAGATTCCAGAAAAATCTACATAATCGATAAAGAGATGGAACATAAAGTGTAATCTTCACGAAAGTACCATTGGCTGTTGGTGAGCCCTAAATCCTTAGTACATTGAAAACAGTACAGAATAGACGGGAGAGTTCTTTCTACCAGTGCAAAAATGCTTCAGCATTGCATCGTGTGTTACTGTGACAGACTACTTGTCTGGAGTCTTTGTGACTCTCAGCTAATAGAGATTAATAGCGTTTCTGGAATTGAGATAATTCCAAAAAAAGTGGAATGAGAACCTGGGTTAGTCCTAATTCCTGGTTTGCCTTTCAGTTTGGATTGAGAAATGGGGTATATAATACTATTTGCACATGTGCACCTCTGTGCTTTAAAACAGTGTCAGCCACAGAAACACGTGAATCGCCATCGAGACCCAACAGGACAAATACGGCACTAGTTAAATTGCCATCAGTATGAGTGCAATCTCAGTTTATCACTGTTGCTCTATTTGTAAATATTCTGTTCTCCACACATTTTTGTTATTACAAACAATGCTGCAAGAAAAATCCTTATATATTGTTTTTCTACACAGGTGCTTGTATCTCCTTAGGCTAAATATGTTGAAAATTAGAAAC
This sequence comes from Camelus dromedarius, assembly GCF_036321535.1. NCBI lineage: Eukaryota > Metazoa > Chordata > Mammalia > Artiodactyla > Camelidae > Camelus > Camelus dromedarius. Next base: position 50,725,663 of record NC_087438.1, read on the forward strand.
ACTGGATGAAAGGCTAAATAATTTCCACCTTGATGCTACTAAATGCCCTCAAAAAACAGGCTGTACTCGTTTGTAATTTTCCCAAACCCCACTCCCCATCTAAGCTGGTTTTCAAGCTGCCTTCTCTCTTCCAGGATCCCTCATAGTTTTGGGCCCATACGCCTTCTGATTTTCCAGCACTATGATGGATTGCTTTAGAAGCATATTCGTTAAGATGTTTTCACTGGGGAAAGCTGGGTGAAGGGTACATGGAACTCAGTGTGTTATTTTTTTGCAGCTTACTGGGAGTTTGTAATTATCTCAAAACTAAGGGTTTTTTTTTAAAGCATTTTTGTCATTTCTAGGGATTTAAATTGAGAGGGGAACTCTGGAGCAAGTGCTCAGTTGATCACTTTTATTCCAACCTGACTATTTTGAATCATTACTAAAAAGTGTATAATTTTTCAAATGGTAATAAAATTCCACAGATTTTTTTAAGAAGAAGGATTGAGGCAGATTGATAGATGCAGACATAAAAAGAAATTTATAATTTTTTAATTTATAAAAATAACAATTTCATGTTTGTCCTTTTTAACATAGAACTTGCATTTCTTTTCTAACTTGAAAGACAAAATCAGGGGATTAGAGTGAGTTACAAAGCTATGTTTCAATAAAAAGTTCTCAAAAGTGAATTGGAATAAACATAACTATGGATTTGATCATTCTAAAGATATCAGTTTGTGTCCACGTTTTCCAAATGTTTCCTATCAGTGCTCTCTTTAATGGTGATAATCTAGTAAAGCTCTGTTGGATGAAGCATCATTAAACTTTATGTGAAAATAGATGAAATAATAAAAGCTCAATCACAGCACTCCTGTGAGGGTCACAAGTCAGTAGAGCATCTTCATTTTTAGGTGGGCTCACAGTGGGCCCCTTGGTGGAGTAAAGATACTTACTTATTAGTCATTATTTTGAAGCATATTGTTACCCAGTTCCATCATTACCCAGCTCATCTCTTGGTATGTTTCAGGGCAATTCCATTTTATTATTACTTCTTTATCAGCCAGGGCCTTGGTAAAATTAAGCTTCTGAACCAGAAACTGGGCTTCCACCTGGTAATTCCTTTCCCCAACTTGGGAGAAGCCTCACCCGTGAGCTAGTGCGTTCTGCCCAGTTTAATGTCCACCCCCAAGAGGTGATGAGATTTGGAAGGGGAGGGTCCCCGACAGTGTGCCAGCTCAGTGTCTCTCTGTTCTTGCACTTTCTAAAACAAACAGCTGCACGTAAGTAATTCCGTAACTCTGTTTTCCACAGGCTTTTTGGAAAGGACATAAACAACGGGCGTCATACATGCGCAGGCGACAAATGTTCATTGATAATACTCCTTCTGTCGTGAAGGTAAACACCCTTTCTTACCTGAGCAAGTGCTTGACATAAACTTTTCCCTTCATTTTCATTTTGCTCTGGAAGACAGACTCTGTATGAGCCTTGAAGTCAGAAGCAAGTCCTGGGTTTGAGTTTTACCTCCACTACGCACTTAACTGATCATCTTTCAACAAGTCCATTAAAACATATGTATTATCTCTGGTCCTTTATAATAAATGACCTTTCTCTAAAAAGTCCCAGTTGATTAGTTAAAATCTAGGGGAAACCCAGCTTTATTTTATGTTCCTCCTGTCATATTCGCTAATAATATTTAGAATGCTCAAATTCAACAGTGCAAACCTTAGTTGTAAGGCAAATGCAAACCAGTGACAAGAGGAGGTGGAGACAGTTAGGGGCTGTATGTGGGTGGTGGGCCGTCTGACCCAGCTTCCCCTGAGGCGGGCTGCTCCGAGCTTAGAGAAAGAACAGGCACTGTGGTGCCCACGCTCCCAGAGCCGAAATCCAAAGGACTGTACAGCTGTGAACTTGTAACAACTTGGAAATCCAGATGAAAGAAGAGGAGGGCTGAAGAGAGATGGGAATAGATGAGATTCATTAAGACTTGAAACTGTGAAGACCGAGATGACATGGTCTAGACCCCATTGTGCATTATTAGCTCCTGAATGAAAAGATGTCCTGTGCTCACCATGAAACACATGCCTCTTCTCTCAGAAAACTGTGGGTCACAGTTGGTCCCTCATGAGACCTCTTGAAATATTTTCCTGGAAAGACCTGAAGAATATTGGGTGCATTTAAGGGATGTTGAGAGCAACCCTGGTCTTAGTTTAGTTTGATCCCTGACCCATTGCAACTCTTAGCAAAATGCTTTACCTGCTTGGCTTCTACTTATTAAGATTAAAGCAAAATGGTACAAAGAGCCATATTACCTTCCCCACCATTGCATGTAAAAAGTTCTGAACCCCTAGGAGAAAAAGCAAGGAAAGAAGTAGGAGATGAATATTGGGCGTTAGATGTTTACTATTCAGTAGGCTGCTAATTTTTACTTTTTTCAATCAAATAAAATAATGCTATTTTTTTTAGAAAGACTGCATAAAGTGATATTAAAAGTTGTTTGATAATTGCTCTGATTTCTCTGTGTGACTGGTTTTTAGATTCAGTCCTGGTTCCGGATGGTAACAGCACGGAAGAATTACCTCTCACGACTGCAGTATTTCAGAGATCATGTAAGAGACACATGTGTGGATTTTTCTCCTGACTGAGAATGAACTAAATGAATACTTTGTTGAATGTTAGCATCAAATGATTTTTAAATGGTAGAATCGAACACTAGGAGGAAAGTACAGGTTGTAAAACTCAATACGGTAATTTTTGGAGGCTTCTCGCATTTTTTTATTCATAACTTATATTCAGAGTGAGATTGTACCATCCAAGACTGGATAGGAAAGGCATGAGGGAAAAGTGGTGTGAGCCTAGTGATGCCAAAGAGAAAAGATTCTAATGAAGGCTGTTCCAAAACTGGCTCATAAAGTTTTTATTGTTGCTAACTGAGTAATTTAAATAGAAGCCCAAAAGAGGAATTTTTTCAAGATCTTTAAAGAACAGATATGTGGACATAGATTGGACCATCTATGTTTGGTGGTAAAATTCTTTTCCCTTTTTAGACGTCTTTATTTAAACAGTCCCTTTGCAATCCTGGTTATACTTTTAGCTAACTTATCTGACCCTTTCTTCAAAGGGAATGCAAAAATAAACATTGAAAACGCCATTTCTAAATACTGTCAGTTCTAAATAGTGTCTGTTCTTCAATAGGTCTAAATTTTAAAGTAGTGGAGTAGATGGAACTCTGGAAGGTCATGACTGGTCTTATTCTTTTGCAGAGCAATGAAATTGTGAAAATACAGTCTCTGTTGAGAGCAAACAAAGCTAGAGATGACTACAAAACACTGGGTAAGTGGGAGCATTCTGAAACAAAGTAGCCCTTATAAACCCGGCAAGGACACGTTCTCTCCATCTGAGTCACTTCAGTGGCTGCTCCAAGGATAGAAGATGCCCATGATTTCCAATAGGTTTTGACCATCTCAGGCCTCAGGTTCTGAACCAGTACACAACGGGATGACAGGAGATGGGCCTTTCTGTCTAAGTGGAGTAGATAGGACTTCTTCAAAAAGAATGGACTTGGGAGGGGGATAAATTAGGAGTTTGGGATTAACAGAGACACACTACTATATATAAAATGGACCAACAAGGTCCTACTATATAGCAAAGGAAACTATCTTGTAATAAACCTATAATGGAAAGGAATCTGAAAAAGAGTATGTATATCACATACATATATATAACCAAACCACTTTGTCATACACCTGAAACTAACACAACATTGTAAATTGACTACCTCAATTAGAAAAAAATGGAGTCAGCATAAATGCTGATATTTTTATATTAAATTTGAGCTAAACTCAGGAATCTAACCCCTAAGAGTTAGCTAGAAAATAAACATGTATTTGAATACTGTTTAATGTATTAGTGGCCGATGATTTTTTCCTCTCATTTTAAGAATAAAACAGTCATATAAGAAATTTGGAAATACGAGTAAGAAGGGGAAAAGCACATCGTTTCATCTCGTAAAGATAACTTACAGACATCTTCCTGTAATTTCACTCTGGACTTCTCGCAGTACCTATGGTTTTTAAATTTTTCTTTCTTATAATACTAGTATATGCCACTTGTAGAAAGTTTGAAAACAGCAAAATAAAAGAAAAATCACCCAGAAATAGCATTCACATTTTGTGCTCTTTTTCAGTCCCAACTCTGCATATGTTTGTTATTTTTTTTTTTACGTAGTGAAGATCATTCTTTATATGCTTGATTTTTAATATTCTAATTATCACATGAATGTGTGATAAAGGGTGTGTCCTAGATTAAGTGTAGCAGAGCTTGCTGATGGGTTTATTAGTACTGCTCAAATTCTTAACGTATTTAGATCATTCAAGATTAGTTTTGAGAGGGCAAAAAAAAACCACACACACATTGTGTATTTTCGTGATGAAAGTGGCATTATGTTCTCTCTGACTGCCTTGTTTCATATTTTTATTCCTTGGAAGAAATAAAGAACTGTTTAGTACTATTCCTAGCACAGTGCCTAGTAAGTAGTTCTGCCCACACCCTTTATTTTCTAAACCCTGTCTGAGTTATAGGGTGAAGTGTATGGCCCAGGAAACCTCTTCCCTGCTACTTGGTAAAGAAAAGTCTCAGGAAGCCTCAGAGGCCAGGTTCTGCCTTGAGCCTATGGAATCCACTGGACACACCTCGTTCCACTAGATTCCAGAATTCAGCACACAAACTGAGGAAAGGTCACTGGTCTTTCAAGGCCACGCGGCTCCACTTTGGAATTGATGGGCTTCATCTGTCAGGTGCAGATGTCTTCAATATTTTGCAAGGAGGCTGAATAGAGGGTTTGTTTTCTGAGCCCTAACATTACTAAAATAGGTAATTTAAGGGTAAATCTTCCGGATGAACACAGGCTGCTTTTCATTTCCTTCTAGGAGGCGTGTTTTTGTGGTTACCTGTGGTGATGCTTGTCACTCACTTACTTTTTTTAGAAATGTATTTAGTTACAAAGATAAAAGAAATTCCAATTAAGAAATCTAGGTGATTCCCTGTTAAAACGTAAAAGGCAGATGGAAACTATGTTAGTGAATAAGTTTGATCAGAGCTTCTCTGGGCTTTAGCAAATAGGGTGGCTTTGTGGTGACCGAGCTGTAAATTCTCACCTCGTTCTCAGTTCAGCATCTTTAAGCTGAACTGAGAAAACTAAGCATAAAACTAAGACATGGAGTCATAAAACTAAGGCATTTATTTAAGCTGAAAAATAGATCACTTTTCTTAGTCTGTCGTCATCCATTTTCACCCATTCCTTCTGGAAGGGCATTGAACGTATTCAGGTTTGGAAGTTGCTGGAGCTGTAACGTGGCTGCTTTTAAGGGCTGACTGTAAAGTCGTGCAATTCCCTGAAATGAAAGGACCACAAAGTGGTGCGAAGGTATCACAAAGATGCCAAAAAGCTGACTGTTGATAGAGGAACGACTAAATTGGAGTCAGAATGATTAGTAAAGCTAAAATATTAATTTGTTTCTACCAGGCCTACTAGCACATAAAAGGCTACACAGTCCTTAGGAGCAGGGGAGAGAACTTTAGACACAGATGAGATGGTCTCAGCTGTGCTGCATGAATGAGCTACAGGAACGGTGTGTGGCTTAGGCTGTTTCTGAAGTGGTCATGTCACCAGCAATATCCTTGCTGAAGTAGAAGGAAAATAAATTCACACATGCTCCATGGATCAGGAAACAAATGGTCCATGTGTGACCCAAGATAACTTGGAATCTAGTGGAAATGAGGTATTATTATCTCATAGATTCTGCAGCCTGGAGGCAGAACTGAACCTCTGAAGCTTCCTAAGGCTTTTCCTTGACCACTGCCAAGAAAGACCATCAGAAGTGGCACATCAGTACTACCGATGACTCTAGATTTGGTTGTTCCTGCTGGCTTCATGCTGTTCATTGTCTGTGTTGTCAGCTGAACTCTTTATTCCTGGAGAGTCAGAACACCGCAGAGCCAAACTGGAAGTAAAAGGAAGCTTGAGTAGGGCCTTCGAGGTAAAGGAGAGGATGGTTATTGAGGTTACCACCACTGGACTGGGCTCTCTCAAGTCATCTTTGTATCACTGTATCTAATCATTCATCACTGAAGGTTCAGATAGTTTATTTTTAGAGTTTACCCAGAGTAGATCTCACTAAACACCTTAAAAAAAATTTTCCCCCCAAGTCAGAGTGCCAGGGGATTAAAGCATCATTAGAGTTGAAAGCACTAGGGAAAGCCCTTGTAGAATTGATACGGATACACTTAACAGCCACTGAGCCTGGTCTCTTGGCTCTTGAGTGCCTTCCTTGTCCATGATGAAAGGACAGTGACCTAGTTTCAATTTCTAAACGTGCTTTATTTCTGCCAAGTAGAACATGTGTTCCAGTGGTCATTCCGTTGGCTCCTCTTGGGCCTCATAGTTCTCCCCTCACTGACCTTTTCTAATTCACCTTTCACCTAGTTCCTGCTCCTTCCCCAAGGTTTTTGAGCTGAGAAAAAACACTTTCTGCTTCCTGCAACAAGAACAGAAATCTCTTATCTGGCTCGGCCACAAGCTCTCAGAGCCAAGACAACTCACATTAGCATTCTTTCCCAGGTTCCTCATCCATAAGTCACAGACAGATAGAACTATCTCCTCGGTGCGTGCGTCCTGGGAGCAGTGAAAGAGAGAGCTGATAAACGAGTGTTAGATACTGGGGAAATAGTGAGGCCAGACGTTATCAGAGGCGTGCATTTATTTATATGATCAGTTTCCTTGTCCAGATTTTACATGAGTCACAATGATTCACCCCGGAGACCAGGTACTTCCATTGCTATATTTTTCTGGCGATGCTTTATTGAAAGACCTGGTTTCTTTCCTATTGATGATCATTTCAAACATATCCAGTTAAAGCATGCCTTTCCTTTCCTTGCAGTTGGCTCCGAAAACCCACCATTAACAGTAATCCGCAAATTTGTACACCTGTTGGACCAAAGTGACTTGGATTTCCAGGAGGAGCTGGAGGTAGCACGATTAAGGGAAGAGGTGGTGACCAAGATCAGGGGCAATCAGCAGCTTGAGAAAGACCTGAACCTGATGGACATTAAGATTGGGCTCCTGGTGAAGAACAGGATCACGCTGGAGGTCAGTGGGGTTCGTGGGACTCTTGGCTCTTAGAACAGAGAAGATGCTCATCTATTTGCCCACAATACCTGGGTTCAGCTCAGCTCACCTGGAGTCCAGAAGGAGTGGTCCAAAGTCTGTTTACCATTTTTATTACCACTGAATGGTTCTAAGAGCTGCAAAATTCTATGCCCCCCTTTTATAACGTTTGGTACCATCCAGAAGGGAAATTTACATGAAATAAAACCTACTTACAACTGTATCTTCATAACAAGACTAAAGCCCTTCTATAAATAGAAAAGAGAAATAAAAAGAAATTAATTTGTAGTAAAAAATGCCTATTTCAATATGAAAATACATGGGCCCACAATGGTAAGAGGGTGTGATGAAGTCACCCGAGATTTGGGCCTCTTCACAGAATACCCGCTGACGGAGATTCAGGTGAGCCCAGTCAGGTGGATGGTGGAACTGCCCACAAGTTCATTTTCCAAAGTGAAGACCAGCTCTTTGTGACATTCAGAATAAGCCAAGTGTGGTCTTCCCCCCACCCCTGCCACTTGACATGGAACTGCTGTCCTAGGAAATTAAGTTTATACTAAAATTGTAAGGGATATATATTGTGCTTATGTGTAAAATGGTTAGATTCTAGGCTCAAGCAATTACATACAGAATTTTGACCTGCATAAATGACCAGCAGGACATTAAGAAATCCAGCCATGCAAGATGTAGACAATTATGTACACAGGACCATCCTACAAACAGCAGGACAGTAGAGCATCTCTCATCCCCCACTCCCTCCAATCAATAAGATGTTAACCTCCCCACACACATTTCCAGAATGACCCCTACAGGGTGGCGTTTCCCAAATAACAGCCCCTAAATAAATAATGCAGTAGTTTTATATTATGAGAAACCTGCCGATGTCAGAGGTCCCTAAAACCACGTGAAAAGTCATTTTTACCCAAGAAGGGGAGATTTCTAGGGTAAAACCTCTCTCTACGTCTCTGTTCCTATGCCACGTCAACTTTCAGAGAACTGATAGGTCAGGGTGGGGGAAGCTGACCTTCTGGATATTTGGAGAAGACCTCCCTGGGTCAGAGGTAGAAAGCCAACTTCCGGTGAGGTTCTGGAAAACTAGGAGATGGGCAGGCATGGGAGGCTACCAGCTAAGAGACCCTTGTCTCCAGTCCTCACACAGATACCAGCAAACAATGCAGAGAAAATAAGGAGTCATTATTTCCTTGCCGAGGAAATGATCATCTTTTCTAAACATTAAGAAATAAAACTACAATTTGAATGTTCTGCATTTAACCTTACTTTCATTTTTTTTTAATCCAAAAAAACAATAGTACTTGAGTCTTTTTTTAAATAAATGTGTTTGTAGGGGGTTGGGAATATAGCTCAGTGGTAGACTGTATGGTTAGCATGCATGAGGTCCTGGGTTCAATCCCCAGTACCTCCATTAACCGAAAAAGAATAAGCATTTGTATTCTTTGACACACATGAAAACATTTAAAGTATAACGTATTCCAGAAGGTCCTTCAGAGAATGCCTTTTATAGCCTTAAACAGCTGTTTTGCCCTCCTTCCATAAAGTTGTAAACAGGAAATGCCTTGCCTTTTAAAATAAAGGCTTAGTTGCAAAAGAGTAAATAGTAGAAATATATAGTTTGTGGCAGATTTTCAGATCTTTATGAATGTTAAAGATGTTTTTAAAGCATTACTGAGAGCTTTGTGAAACAAAGTTAATTTTTTAACTCATATTTTCAAGCACCAAGTATTTATCAAACACTGATTAGAAGTTAAACTAATGATTATCAAATGTGTACTCTTTGGTCTTATCATTGATAGCAGCATTTTTGGTTTGATGATAAGAACAGTGCAGATGAAGCTTTATTTATAGTAGTGAAATAATGGGAAACAACCCAAACCCAAAAAACAACAGAGGACAGTAGAACAGCCTAATGTCTATGTTACACAGCCACTAAAAATAACTTTTCTGAAGAATATTTAAGAACGGGGAAAGGTTTGCAGTATAATGGAGAAGAAAATAGTAAGTAAAACAGTTTGAGTTCCTTTATTATAAAAAATAGATACTCTTAAGCTAAAAGGAAAAAAAATTAAGTGATTTTTCTTTGCATGATAGAATTAATCTTCTGGAAACTTATGTTTTAAACAACCAGCATGTGTTAAGTGGGAAAAAAAGATTATTGAGGGGAGGGTATAGCTCAGGGGTAGAGTGCCTGCTTAGCACGCTTGAGGTCCTGGATTCAATCCCCAGTACCTCCATTTAAATAAACAAACAAACAAACAAGCCTAATTACCTCCCCCCTTTAAAAAGTTAAATGAATAAAAAGATTTTAAAAAGAAGTATCTTAGTTCTTCGCAACTCTAGGTCTCTCTAGTAACTGTGTGTCTTACAGTTCTTTAAAGCTGGCATTCCTTCTAGAGACCTCAGACAGTTAGGGGGCGAGTGAGGTGGCTAATGCTGGTTTTAGGCAAAAGGAAAGGTTTAGAAACAGAGACAGTAGTTGAAGTCGAAGTTTCTTGGAGGACTAGGGAGGAAGAAAGGTATAGACGCAAACTAGCTTGAGGGAAAACCTAAGTAGAAATTGAAGTTAATCTTGAATTGCTAAAATTCCCACTGATGAGTGTGACGTGTCATGTAAGTGCAGACTTGCAGGCTGGCGCTGCCTGAAACCCAGAACTGAAATTCATGTAATTTTCTTAATTTCACCACTTCACTGCTTATATTAGCATGTTCCTTGGGCATGCTCCTTAACCTCTCTGAGCCTTGTTTTCTTGCTGGAAGATGTGCTAGTGTTTTTCATGGATTGTTTTTAATCTTCACAGCAACTCAGTGAATGCTATTCTTTAGCCCACTTTATAGGTTTTAAGGAAGCTGAGTCTTGGAGAGCAAGGTCAAAAGCTTATCATGCTTTGCAGATACCCATACTTTTATGACCCCAAAGCCCAAGCCATTTGTACCAGTCCACACCTTCTCCAAAAGTGTGTATACTGTAGCATACTACCTGCATGCAGATACCCTGTTACCCTGGGTGGGGAAAGATGGTGGCAATTAGGGCAACATCGAGATGCGGGAATATTATCAACAAGTTAAATACTGTTGCTCCTTCAAACCGGTATTCCTCAAATGTTCAAAATTTATAGATAAAAATAGAGGACACTAAATTTCTATTAATAAAAAGCATGTGCCTCTCTTTGGAACCCCTGTGTGGGTTGGCCTTTGTCCCTTTCAAGACTCCCAAAGCAAACCTCCGTTCACACCAGAGCTTCTGTGAGCCAGGTGTCCTTTCACGGGAAAGAGGGAAGACAGACTTAGCACGTTCAAGTGCGTGGCTCTGCCCTCAGATCTCCAGTAGACAGACTGTTCCCTCTGCACAGCTGCTCGCTTTCCCCTCCCGCCTTCCCCTCCAGGGCTCAGCATTTGACTCTGCTATTTCCTTTCCTCCATGACCCTTCCTGTCCCGTCTTCACCAAATCTATTAATAATGCAAAGGAATTTTGTTCTGCGCCAGAGCTTTCTTGGCACCCCATGTTCTCGTCTTCTGTGTATGTCACAAAGCATTATCCTAAAGATGAAGTCTACAGCAAAACGAAGGAAAAGTCTCCAGTTTCCAGAGCAACTTCCATTGAAAATAGTTAGGCAGAGGAGCACTGATGGGGAGGTTGAAAATACCAAGTTTTTTCCTCTATATATTTAATATCAAGATAATCAATGTATTCCATGCATTTGAGGGAACTGAATGATCTCCATGTCACCAGTTATTTGAAGAGGAGACACCTGGGTTCAGTGGAACTGTAAGCTGGGTAGTCTAGTGATAGCTTCAGACTTCTTGTAGCTAAGGCTGTCAGGCCACTGGCTGCCTAGGCTTCTCCTTCAACTCCATCTGGAGATAACTACACTTCCTTTCTTCATCTTGAATGTACTTTACATACTTGTGAAATAAGGGGGGAAATGTCACCTTTTAAAAATTTCTATAGAAAGGCAAATCAGATTCCCCTCTTCATCTCAATAAACAGGGGAACAGAAGTCAATGAAGTCAAGGTTGCCTCTCTAAGCTGAGAATGAGAGAGAATGAAGTCATAGACCCAGAAGGCAATGGATATAAGCAACCACGTGGAACTGTCTAACCTCGGGGCTCCAGGGGTTTTTCCCCTACGCATGGGCTGACCCCAGCTATAGGAGAAGGGGCTGCTGGAGGCAGGCAGATTTCGAGCTTGTCCTATACAGCAGTTCTCAGCCCTGGGGATAGTTAGAAATGGGGACAGGCACCTTTTTTGTTGTGAAAATGACTAGGAGAACCCCGCTGGCATTTGGTGGACAGGGGGCGGGGATGCCCGATGGCCAACAGTACATGGACAGCAAAGCGTGTGTTGCCTGCAGTGCCTGGCAGGCCCCCAGTCAGGAGCAGTGGTAGAGCATCCTGATACTGGCTGCAAACAGGACGGGCTAAGAGCTCAGGGAAGCAGATGGAAGAAGCTGTAGGAAAAACCACTTTCTTGCCACCTGCTCTGTGGGGCAGTGTCCCAGTGTTAAGGAGCAGAGGAGGCATTCTAAAGCTGTGGCTTTCATGTCAGTCATGTACCATTAGCGGGTCATGAAGCCAGTTTAGTGTGTCACGTCGGCAGTCTTTAAAAATGGAATAGAATAGGGGGTGGGGAGGGTACAGCTCGGTGGTAGAGTGTGTGCTTAACATGGGTGAAGTCCTGGGTTCAATCCCTAGTACCTCCATTAAAATTAATAAGTTAATAAACCGAATTACCTCCTCCCCCCACCAAAACAACAACAACAACAACAAAAGGAATAGAATGAAAGCCAACTGAAAATAAGAGTGTGTCCCAGCAGTAAGTGTGTGGGGGAGTGTGTATCAAATAAAGACCTCAACTATATTTTTTACTGTGGGTCTCCATAAAAATGTTTGGTAGACATGTCCTCGTAAAGGACCTACTCTTGTTCATGACCCTTTAAGCCCCTGAAGGGGACACAGTAGCCTGAGGTAACCCCTTGACAATGTTTTCAGCCACCCATTTTCCAAGATTCCCTATAAATGGTTAAAGGGGCATGATGGGGGAGGGGCAGGAAGCAAAACTTAATTTTGTTAAATAATCCATCTCTAATTAATTTCTACACTGCAGATTTTTTTTGTGATTGCTTTTATCAGTTGAAAAGATATGATTCATCTCTTAAAGGTTACAACTTAGTGGTGTTGAATATATTCCCAAAATTGTGCAACCATCACTTCTCTCTGACTCCAGAGCATTCATCCCAAAAAAGAAACCCCAAAGACAGTGTTCTGGAATGAGATCGTGGTGATGGTTACACAACCTCGTGACTATACTGGACAGCACTGAATTGTATTCTTTAAAAGGATGAATTTTATAGTATGTGAATAACACTTCAATTTTAAAAACTAAAGAAAAAACACCCATATTAATTAATAGTCACTGCCCATCCACTCCAACTCCCAGTCACAGCAAACTTTAATCTCCTTTCTGTCTTTGTAGATTTGCCTCTTCTGGATATTTTGTCTCGATAAAATCACACAGTATGTGGTCTGCTGTGACCAGCTTCTTATACTTAGCATAGTGTTTCTGAGGTTCACCCAAGCTGTAGCATGAATTAGTACTTTATTCTTTTTTTTTTACAAAGCAGCTCTCTTTATCCTAATTTTGCAATGAGGATTTTAAGACACAGGTAGGTTAAGTACATTGCCCAAGGACATAACTAATACGTGGTGATTGTACAGAAGTTTAACCACATACTTCACTGAGCATATCATAATTTGAATCTACTCTTCCACTTTCTGTCAGTTACCGTCTATCATCAGTACACTCTCCACATATTCTCAAATTCTTCTCCAAGGTTCATTTCTTTTTTAAAGCAATACTTGGCTATGCCTGGAAGACACTGCTTTCCATGCAGGCTATTTTAGACTTTGTTCATTTTTTTGTAACATTTTTTATTGAGTTATAGTCATTTTACAATGTTATGTCAAATTCCAGTGTAGAGCACAATTTTTCAGTTATACGTGAACATACACATATTCATTGCCACATTTTTTTTTCCGCTGTGAGCTACCACAAGGTCTTGTATACATTTCCCTGTGCTATACAGTATAATCTTGTTTATCTATTCTACATTTTGAAATTCCAGTCTGTCCCTTCCCACCCCCCACTCCCTTGGCAACCACGAGTTTGTATTCTATGTCTATGAGTCTGTTTATGTTTTGTATTTATGTTTTGTTTTGCTTTGTTTTGTTTTAGCACATATGAGCCATCTCGTGGTATTTTTCTTTCTCTTTCTGGCTTATTTCACTTAGAATGACATTCTCCAGGAACATCCACGTTGCTGCAAATGGCGTTATGTTGTTGATTTTTATGGCTGAATAGTATTCCATTGTATAAATATACCACATCTTTATCCAGTCATCTTTATTCCTGTTTATTGAGAAATAGCATTCCATTATGTGGATATACCACTTTTTTTTGTCCATTTATCAGTTGATGGACATTTGAGTTGTTTCCTCTTTTCAGCTAGTATGAGTAATTCTGCAGTGAGCGTTCATGCACATGTTTTTGTGTGGACACATGTTTTCAGTTCTCTTGGGTATATACCTAAGAGCAAAATTGCTGGGTCATATAGTAACTGGTGTTTAACTTTTGAGGAACTGCCAAATAACTAATAGTGTTGAGTGTCTCTTCATGTGTTTATTAGCCATTTGTAGATCCTCTGTGGAAAAATGTCTATTCAAATCCTTTGCCTAGGTAGGGAAGATATAGCTCAGTGGTAGAGCGCATGCTTAGCATGTATGAGGTCCTGGGTTCAATCCCCAGTACCTCTGTTGAAAAATAAATGAGTAAAATAAGTAAACCTAATTAGCCTTCTCCCCCCCAAAAAAGAAAAAATGAAATAAAGCCTGAATAGGATGAGGTGAGTGAGACATTCAGACTCACTCACTTAGATACAAAATTTTTTTTAATTCTTTGCTCATTTTTTATTGGGTGGTTTGTCTTTTTATTTTTGAGATGTAGAAGTTCTTTAAAGTACATTGTGGATACGAACCTCTTATCCAATAAATGATTTGCAAATGTTTTCTCTCATTCTGTGGGCTGTCTTTCACTTTATTGATAATGTTCTTTGAAGCACAAAGGTTTTAATTTTATGAAATCCTCCTTATCTATTTTTTTCTTTTGTCACGAGAGCTTTTGGTGTCTTATCTAAGAAACCAGTGCCCACATGCACAAAGATGCATATACAAGAAGGTTCACTACACGCTCTTTGAAATAGTAATAAAATGTAAAGAAACTAATTGTCCATCAAGAGGAATGTGATTAAATAGACTATGAAACACACCCCCAAAAGTAGCCGTTGCTTAATCCAGGATCACAACTGTTTTTGCCTAGGTTTCCTTTCAAGACTTTTACAGTTTTAGCTTTTACATTTGGTTCTTTGATCTCTTTTGAGTTAATTTTTGTTTATGGGTTGAGGTAGGGGCCTGACCTCTTTCCGTTGAACCTGGATATCCAGTGGTCCTAGAATCATTTGCTGAGAAGACTATCCTCTCCCTATTGAATTGTCTTGGGACCTCTGTTACATCTTACGGGCAAGTGTGCGCAGCTTTGGAGAACACAATATTCACCTGCAAGCTGGATTTCCTTAATTTGTTTGATGTCCTCCCCTCTGTTTTTTCATGAGGGAAATGTGGAAAATCAGTCTTTCCAACAATGTGTGTCTCAGGGTGTCTGTGAGGGGAGGAAGTTGAGTACTAGAGTTAAAAGTAGTAATTTCATAAAATTTTTTCCAGGATGTAATTTCACACAGAACGAAACTGAATAAGAAAAAAGGTGGAGAAATGGAAATACTGAATAACACTGACAACCAGGGGATCAAAAGTTTGAGTAAGGAGAGGAGAAAAACACTGGAAACGTATCAGCAGCTTTTCTATCTTTTACAGGTGAGAACAATTTCTTTCACTGTGAGTGTTGGGTAAATGCTGTGTTCCATGTCCGTGGTTTACAAAGGATCTTCTCCCAGGCTAAAGCTATAATAGTTTACGTGTTCTGAGCATCTACTAAGTACCAAGTGCTAGTCTAGATGCTTTACATACAGTATCTCGTTTAATTCTTACTACTTGGGAACCATCAGAAAATAATTCTTACTGTTATTCCCATATCACATATGAGAAAACTGAGACACAGCCAGTAAATGGCAAAGCAAGGAAGCCCGGTGGTTTGACTTCTGACTTTATTCATGCCCTTCGTGACTACATTATACTACAATTATCTGTAAAAACAGTATAAATCTAATAGGAACGTGAGCTGTCACCCATGAAAAAATTAAAGTATATGAAAAACAGGTCTGTACCAGAACCAGCCTGCCCTTCTTTTGAAAAGAGTTTGAATTAGGGAAATATGATTTATTTTTTTATTTCATTATTTCCGTGGCATCACTATGATCCAAATGAACAGTAATTTTCCATTGCTTCCAGAGTGTGGGTGAGAACTAAGTTGAACTGGTTACAGCTGGACTCTGATCGGTTTGTGTTTTGTTTGATTACTGACTGACCTCATCTGCCCTACCAGCCCAGACAATGAGTCCCAACGGAGACAGAGGAAGCGATAGTGAGAGGTAGAAACAAAGTTTCCCCTTCAGCAGGAAAACTTTCCCAAAAGAGCTGGATCAGCAGTTCTTTTTTGAAAGTCAGGCATCGTTCCCCCCCCCCCACCCTTGCTGTCAGTGATTTCATGAAAGCCTGGAGATGCTTGAATCCTTGCTTGAGGACATCACTGGCATTAGGTGCACAGAGAACACGTTACCCAAACCACAAACGAGATGTGGCTAAGTCCCGCTGGGAGAAGAGACATTAATTTTGGTAGACGTGAGAATTCTCTACTTGGAATAGATTGGAAAACAGGTGTAGTGCCCCAGATGTCCACGATGTGGCAGCATAGAAGGAAAAATGTTGAAACTTAGACTTGTCTGTTGAATCCGCTGCTTAACAACAGCTACTTTTCCAGAAAGAAAGGGGGCTCCCGCTAGGCAGGGAAGGCTTTTTTTTTCCCCCGCTGAAATGAGGTTAGTAGTCATCCACCAGTTGGAAGTTTAATCTTCAGCATTTATCATTTTTGATTTCCATGAACTTCTGACTATATGAAGCTTCTTAGGATTTAGTATTCTAGTGTTGCATTTTGATTGAATTTGTGTCACTTGGGAAAGTGAAAATTTAGTCATCAGCCTCAGATTTCTATTGTTTACCCTGTTATGTAAGTGGAGGCTCACTAACGGAAAGGAGAAAAAGCACAAGGGTGTGCTTAGAGTAATTCCACCAAGTTTTAGTCCCTCAGCAATCCAAAACGGATAGAACCAGGGCATGACCATTGTACCGAATGAAGTGTCAGGAAATCATGTATTTTTCTTCACCTTTTCTTCTCTCTTCTTTGATGACGTTAACCCAAGACCAGTGAGGAAACAGTGTGGAGCCCTCTCGCCCTTGGAAATGTTAGCCGAAGCAGCAGGTCAGCTAGTGTAGATTTTGTTGTGGGCTTGTCTCTTCAGGATGAGCCTAAAATGGTCATCTGAGAGGAATAAGGAGTGGGCTTCTTCAGCTTTAGGGTAATTTTCCTTTCTCATAATCCCACATGCTTAGTGTGGGGAAAGAATCACCCCGGAAGTCTAAGGAAAAAGTTGTCCTGAGCTGCTGCATCATAAAATTTCAGCCATTCATTACGAACTTGAAAGTAAATCCAAGTGGTAAATGAAACTAGAATTTGGGTTTTCTTAAAAACTTTAAAGCCAAACTGCTTGAGTATATTAGATAAATACCGGTTTCCATGTATGGAAATTTTTTTTTCCTCATCAGAAAATGAAGAGCCAGACTGTGAAATTTCTCTGTAATGTAAATACTGTTCTTTCTCTTCTCATCTCCATCTGCTTGGTGTAGCTATTGGAGAAAAACCACATTCCCACGAAGCCTGGTGCTACCTCTCTTCGACCATCCTCAGCAGAGCTCTCAAGGCTTTTAAATTGTCCTTTTATTTTTTTTAATTGAAATATAGTCAGTTATAATGTGTCAGTTTCTGGTGTACAGCATAATGTTTCAGTCATACATAGACATACATATATTCCTTTTCATATCTTTTTCATTATAGGTTACTACAAGCTATTGAACATAGTTCCCTGTGCTGTACAGAAGAAACTTGTTGGTTATCTACTTTACATATAGTAGTTAGTATTAAATTGTCCTTTTTTTTTTTTCTTATCAGTTAGCATTTCCCTCATCAATTAGCCTGACCTTCACCCCTCTCTTCATCTCCCCAGCTCACTCCTTCTAAAACATCATGGCCATCTACTGTCTCCAAGTGTAAATGTGTCCTTTTCTTTTCCTTTCTACTCTCAGACTATGGGATGTGTTTCCTTCTCTTCACTCATTGATCCTCCTTGAGCAGTCTATGTAGCTGGGCCCTTGGTCTATTCTTACCTGTCTCTTCGGATACCAGATCTCTCGGCCACCCCCTCTCTCTTCTGTGTCTCTACGATAAATTTTAACATGTGGCTCCAAATGGTGACTGGTGTAAAGTGTACATACTTCATCTCATGTGTCATTATATAGTATATAAAATGTAAATCTTACCATAACTTTCTAATACAACTTCCTGTGGTATGGTACTCATATTAGCTGCTACCTTCTACAGTCTTAGTGTGTGCCAGATACTATATGCTTTGTACACAGTGAGTCCTTGAAGAGCGGGGAACTGGGTGCTCTTCTCTGCTTTAATAATTTATTAACATACAGTTTGGGGGGTGGTTCTTCTTCCCTCTTTCCTTTAGACCAACCCGTTGTACCTGGCTAAGCTGATCTTCCAGATGCCACAGAACAAGTCAACCAAATTTATGGACACTGTGATTTTCACACTGTACAACTATGCATCCAATCAGCGAGAAGAGTATCTACTCCTCAAGCTTTTTCAAACTGCTCTGGAGGAAGAAATAAAGTACGTACGTCAGTACATATGCAAGGCTACCAATGGGTAGATCCTTTTGTTAGTGGTGGCTATCTCCGATTTACTAAAATAATTTAAAAATTATCCTTTGAAGTTATTTGTATGTACCGAAATACATAAAATTTCTTGAGAACCTTCTACATCAATATAAAAATATTCAGGTACAGCTTTCTCCCGCCAGTGATACCTTTTCTACTGCTAAATTCACTTCTGATTTTGCAGGTATACAAAGCTTTTTGAAAGTCAGTGAGAAAATTTGACTTAAGTAAACTTATGTGGGAAATAAAGCCATAAACAGATAAGGGTAATGATTTCTGCTACGTAGTCTTTCCTTCTCCCTGGAACTTACGCTGCTTTTTGCTAATTTATTTTCTGACTCAGTTAATATAAAAAAATGTGTCGGTAGTTATAATGAATGTGGGGAGGTGAGGGGGACATGAGAAGATGCCCTTAGCCAACCAGATGGATCTTAACCACCTTCCTGACTTCCTCATACCTTAAGCGATGCTAGTCCTATGGGTCTCAAGCTGTTAGCCAGGCTAATATTAGCTCTGCCTTCAGGGTGTGTATAAGGCAGCATGAGAAACAGCAATGCTATGCAGTAGAACAAGGTAAGTGCTAAAGGAATGATGTGCACAGTGGAACAGATCAGAGGGATGGAAAGAAAAGTTCCAACGAGGTCAGTCGATAAAGATTTTATGGAAAAGAAGGCAATTGACCCAACACCTTGAAGAATATCTACCGTTTTTATAAAAAGAAACAGAAAAGAGAAATTAAGCAGAATGGTGATAGAAACAGCATGGGCCTGGGTGCGAGAAAGAGGGTAGATTAGTCCAGCCAAGAGTGACTTAACTAGCGGCCCCCCGGAAGTGAGGCTGGAAAGATGGGTTGGGCCGGATCATGGGAGACACTGCGTCCGGGCCCAAATGCTGAGGTTCCCGTTGCTTCCTGGGAAGCGGTGAAGGGGATTTGAGGAGGGTTTACTGACACGACCACTCCACGTTTTGAGAAAGCTGATCTGCTGGCTGTGTATGAACAGCATAAATTGGAGCGACAGTTCAGAGACTGAGATTTAGATTTCCAGCACACTGAGTTTGAGTCACAGGTATAGACTGTGTGGATCTCTCCAGCAGAACATTGGAAATTCAAGACTAACTCCCAGGAAGGAGACAGGAATTAGACATTGAGATCAGAGGATAGATTCCTGAAATTTGGTAGTTGAAGCTGTGTGTGTGAATGAAATCTGAGGGGAGAGCATGTAGGAGGAAGTGAAGGAAAACAATTAAAATGTTGGGATTGAGGCCAGTGAAGGGAACAAAAGGATGACCAGATCAGACAAGGACGAGAATACAGCACTGTCAGACCCTAACGGGAAAGGAGGTGGGTAAGGGAGAGGGCGGTCCAGCTGGAGGAGGGTGAGAGTTTGCACGGAGAGGACGGGAGGAGCGGAGGGAAGGTCACAGGAGTTGGCAATCGGAAGCCAAGGAGAGCTCTCCCGGCGACGTGATGTCGCTAGACGTCACACTGCAGTGAATTTGAGTGGGACTTGAAAGAATTCGTTCAATCAAGAAAGTTATTTTGAAATTTGGTAACAAGAGGGGGCGCGAAACTTATACCATGTCACCCAGTATTATCTTTAGTCTTGATCCATTTTTAGTTCATTTCTGCCTTCTTGATTGAAATTAAAGCTGAGAACTTGTTTTTAGATCCTTCAGTTTCTTGAATAAGAACCACTCATCTTACAAATGACAGCTTCCTTTTAAAACACACCATCTTTGAAATCTCCTTTGGAGAAAAATACACCCCCACAAAGCCTTTGCCAGCCAGAGAGAATATACACTGTTGAAAACTCTATACATAGAGTCAGACCATTTGATTTGGTTTGGGCTTTTTCTAGATCAAAGGTGGACCAGGTCCAGGACATAGTTACTGGGAACCCGACAGTCATCAAGATGGTGGTCAGCTTCAACAGAGGTGCCCGTGGGCAGAACACGCTGCGCCAGCTCCTGGCTCCAGTGCTGAAGGAGACCATCGATGACAAGGCCCTGATCATCAACACGAGCCCTGTGGAGGTGTACAAGGCCTGGGTGAATCAGCTAGAAACACAGACTGGAGAAGCCAGGTAGCAAAGCCAGGGAGACGCTGGTTTTCAGTCGTTTCATGATCTTTTTTACACGTGTGTATTTATACATACTCTTAAACTCTGTTAAGCTCTGTTAAAAGAACAGAATTGACTCTATGAAGTCAGCTTTCAATCCAAGATATCTTTCCCTCCCTCTAACTTACCCACGCAGACCACGTTCTTGGACTCCTGCTCATCTTGACAGTACTTAGTGTTTTCAAATTTTGGTACCAGTTGATTCCCAAAGCCACAACTTCCAGAGTCCTCTCCCATGGTTTTTCTTTGTGTGTTCCTAACCCTAGACCTAGAAATAGTACACACTTTCTCTTCAACTGATAATACCTACTTTTTCACATTTTACCAAGTGATTAACTTGAACATGTGAGCATACACAAGCCAGATGGGACTGACTTCTTCTGGGTGGTGGTTTGTAGATCTAAGCCATCCCAGCTTTTCAGTTCCTGCAGAAGGATGCCTTGTGAAGTAATTAAGATATGCACAGAGAATTGCACGGGTGGTTGTCACAGCGCTGTTTGTAATAGCAAACACTGGGGAAAGTCAAAATATTTAGCTTTGGGGAATCTGTTAAATAAATGTTTGTATAACACATATTTGAGTAGTAAGCAGCTATTTGGAATGGTGGTATAGAAATATATTCGTTGGCCTGGGGAAAATATTATGGTATAGGTTTCAGTTTTAGTTTGGTACAGTAACTTATTTTCTATTTTTAAAAAATTGAGCATATATACACACATACACGTAAGATCTGTATGGGATGTGTATATATACAAACTGCATTACACCCAGGAATGTGTGAGGCCTGAATATGCAGACATGCATAGAGAAGGACCTAGAAAGGTATAATGCAGTAAGATAGGGAAAGTGGTTCTATCTGGGTCAGTGTTGTTTTCTTGTTTGTTTCTATGCAACTTTTATAGTAAAGAACATATTGCTCTTTTTTAATTGAAGTATAGTCCATTTACAATGTTATATCAATTTTTGGCATACAGCATTATAGTTCAGTCATACATATACATACATATATTCCTTTTCATTATAGGTTACTACAAGATATTGAATATAGTTCCCTGTGCTATACAATAGAAGCTTGTTGTTTATCTATTTTATAGATAGTAGTTAGTATCTGCAAATCATATTGCTTTTTATAATTAAAAAAAGCGAGAGAAAGTTAGCTGGGTCTACGTTACCTGGGTCTGCCTGTTATTTTGCCAGAAGAGCCCAGATGGAGACTGGAGTCTCCTGGCTTCACTGGTGCCAGAGGATTCCATGTGGGCATGCAGGGTCTCCACCCCTCACACCCCCAGCTAATATTTTATCATTGGAGTCGGTGGGCAAAGTCCCGTTCACAATACAGAGCTTGACCATAGAACCAGCTTGGCAAGGATACAGATTCTTGTACCTAAGCCCCCAATTCACTGGAAGCCCCTGTGTGTTGTGTTTTCAGCAAGCTGCCTTACGACGTGACCACAGAGCAAGCTCTGACTTACCCAGAAGTGAGAAACAAACTGGAGGCATCCACCGAGAACCTGAGAAGGGTCACAGACAAAGTCCTGAATTCTATCATTTCCTCCCTGGATCTACTGCCGTAAGTCGTACATGTCACAACTGTAACATTCTTTGCGGAAAGCTCTTGAAATGTTATGTAAAATAAACCCCGGTAGTGAAGATAGGAGTTCTCCCTTATATTGCACTTATTAGTTTGAAAATTTGCTGACTTTGGCATTTTTAATTCATGACTGTTCTCCGGGGAGGGAACAGTATAAAACAGTACTCAGTTACTGTCATCCATGGCGGTCCTGTGATTCCGTTACCATCTCATTTTGTGTTTGGTTTTTAGGGAAACTGCTCGGCTTTAGTTGACTGCAACAGTTGCTGCGTGTTTCTTCCTCACTTAGCCTTTTCCATTATTTTCTTTTGTCATCTGTTTTCCATGTAGTTATGGATTGAGGTATATAGCCAAAGTACTGAAGAATTCGATCCATGAGAAATTTCCCGATGCAACAGAAGATGAGCTATTAAAGGTAGATTTTAAAGGGTGAATCTCACCGTAGCTTCTTTTGGGGGTATGAGCCAAAATTACCAGCACACCGATTTTGTAAAATGTTTCCCCTTGTATGACTGTTTATACTAAGCTACAGGTCTTCTGTTTCTAATGGCTATCAAGATTGTTGATTATCCTGAGGTTAATTTGGAGATCGTACCCATTATTGAGATTCTTTATATTAGAGCATTTTGGGGGCAATGGCATATTTTTATCAAAAATAATTTTATTAACTATGTTAGTCATGTATGATTATATTCACTGACTTTACTTAACTCCTTGTTAGGAATCAGAAAATAATTTGCTTTCTTGGGAAACGTCAATTAATATTCACGTTTTAAAAACCCTCCAAAGTCTTGAGTTTTCTCTCTTAAAAATAGTCTTTTCTTCTGCGTCACTCCAGATTGTTGGAAACCTCCTGTACTACCGGTACATGAACCCAGCCATCGTAGCCCCAGACGGCTTTGATATCATCGACATGACGGCCGGGGGGCAGGTGAATTCTGACCAGAGGAGAAACTTGGGATCCGTGGCCAAGGTTCTTCAGCACGCAGCCTCCAACAAGCTCTTCGAAGGAGAAAACGAGCATCTCTCATCTATGAACAGTTATTTATCAGAGACGTATCAGAAGTTCAGGTGCGAGGGCTCATTCCCTTTGGAGAAATGTACAAGATGGCGGGCGCGAATGATGTGTGTTCTGTGTCCAGAGCTGGAGTTGGGGGTGCGGGCAGGAATCTCGGGGGGTTGCATGCGTTTCTCCTACTGGTTGGCACCAAAGAGGAAGGGGGAGGGAGGAGGAGGCTAGGTTACTTCTGTCTGGTGTTCCCTGTCCCCTCCTACACCCCTGCCCCCAGTGCCCCTGTTCCATTGAGTCATCCCCATATGTGTGATTTCTACTGTTGACAAAATGAAATATTTATTCTTTTTGCTGTGCTATAGGCGTATAGTACTTAGAATTACAATATCAAAATAGCTAGCTTCTGCTTTCTGAACTTAAAAAGAGGGTTTGGTTTGGTTTTTAAGCACTTGTCCACTGAGGAAAAGCTTGCCTGATCTGCATCAGACGGTACTAGGAAACTGAGTATTTGGTTTTGAGAGGCTGGGAAAATCCAGCTTTTATATTTGTTGAGGATTGGGTATGAGTATGTTCTGTTTTATTCTCAAACATCTCTTAAATAGACCTGTAAAGTAAGTCTGTTGACGTCATATGTTTTCTGAATTGTGTCAACTGATCATTCCACGGGGACATGGGGGGAGGCAGTCTCACAGGAGGATTCTCTCACCCTGAGGCACCCTGAGGGGGCACAGTCACCTTGCCAGTTGTATTCTCTTTCCCACTTCAGTCAGTAAGTCATACAAGTGTGACATCAGTGTGGCCCTTTTCACGCCACCCCGGAAATGATAATTTCCCATTCGTCAGTTTTCCTCTGGATGAGTGATTTGTCTCCTGACGAATGTAGTTCATGATCATGAATCTCTGTTTGGAATTTGTGATCTCTTGTGAGAAAATTTCCCCCAATCCTCTCACTCAGGGAAGTTTTGATTCCTCAAGCTGCTCATTTTAGGTCTTCTCACTGACTAAAAAAGTAACATCCATTTCTTGCAGATATCTGCTATTAGAAGCTCTTTTTACTTCCTTTTTTCTCAGATTATTCCCACCCAACACCTGTTTCCAAGTCTTCTTCACATAAAAGGAAACAAAACCAAAAGCCCCCTTCATCTCTTAAATACTACCTTTCTTTTTCCCTCTTCCCACTCAAATTTATCCTTTGTGTTCCTCAGCAACCCATGAAAGATCATAGCCCAAAGGAAAAAAAAAAAACAAAGAAAAGAAAAAAGAAAGATCATAGCCCAAACAGTGCAGGAAGACTAGTTGTCACGTGGGACCATGACCACCATTTAACCTTCCCCAGCCCTAGGGTGGGAAGACAGAGCTCTTTGTGGTGTACAAGCCTTGGGTGTCCTTAGGTAATAGACCCAGGATAATTTCAGGTTTATGAAACATTTACAGATTTATAGAATAAAATACCTACTCTGGTTGTGCAAAGGATTCCCCCCTAAGCCGTGATCACAACATACCTGTCTTTTCTCTATCTCTAAATTTGCTGTAGCTGAAAATAGCAGACTTTTGAGAGTCTGAGCACTGGAGGAAAGTGTTGTTCCATGTGTTTGTGTCTAGTCTAAACAGTCTTTCCAGCCCGCAACTGTTGTCTGGATCAACTAAGAGTAGAAGAGGCTTAACTTGAATTTTTGTCAAATTGGTAACAGAAGCTCTGAAAGGTTGTTAGGATATTGAAGGCCTAGGAGTTTGTGCCAATTAAAGTAGCACACTTGATAATTGCTTTTTGGATTGTTTTCTCTGAAAAGACTGGATTCTTAGATCAAGGAGCATCAGTCGACATTTTTGTTTAACTTTCAGGGGCTATTTTTTTTTAAATAGTTTCTTTTTTTTTTTTTCAATGACCTGCCCATAGTTTGATTACACTGAGTCAGTCACAGGGCCTGAGGCCCTTACTGTCTGAGGACCTGGGTCCAACATCTGGAAACGGGGACTTGGCTTCCGCAGTCTGGAGCCAGCCCGGAAGATGCTGTAACAAGTCCCCTGAGATGTAGGGTAGAGCAAAGCACTAGCCATCACTGAAGATTCCCTGACTGTTTTGATAAAGCGGTTTAACTCACAATTTTGACTCTGTCTTAAGACTTTTTCTCCCCTCCTTTTTTAGGAAATATTTCAAAGAAGCATGTGATGTCCCTGAACCAGAAGAAAAGTTTAATATGGATAAATACACAGATGTGGTGACAGTCAGCAAGCCGGTCATTTATATTTCAATTGAAGAAATCATCAGCACCCATTCAGTAAGTGGGGCTGGAGGAGGGTCTCGGCAGTGGACCCAGGGTCCAGACATCTGCTTTTGAAAATGTTTAGTTTCTACAGGGATTACTGTAAGCATGTGTTCGTATGAATATTTTTAACCCTAAACAAAATTTGATGATTTGTTCCTTGACTTTTATGCATTAATAAATCTCCTTTCCCCAAATGAGGAAAGGTTACTTCTTGCATAATCCACTCACAGTCAGATGGTGAATGTGCAGTTTAAGCCCTGAGCAGAGGGAGCCTCAGTACTTTCCCCACCCACCAAGGCCACCCTGCCCGGACCCTCACAGTCTGTTCTCCCCCTTTCAGGAATTCTCTTTGCTTTTCCAGTAATTTTCTGGAGGAATGAGAATGTTCTGTCTTTTCTAATATCTGGGCATAAAGAGCGGGAATAAACAGTCTGCTCCAGGTTGGGGAAAAGAAGGCACCCAACAGTAGTCACCAGCTAAGAACTCCTTCTGTCTTTCTGGAAACCCCCGTTTCCTAGACGCTGACAGTTTCAGGCTGTGCTGTGTCATAACGTCTCCCTCCGGTTCACACATCACCACCACCACCGACCATTAGCCTGTATTAAGTGCGTTTGGGGGGCAGGCAGTTTTCTCAGCGTTGAGAGGTTGTTTGTTTGTTTGTTTGTCTAAGACCAGTTGAAACTTATTGCCTGAAACATCTAGGTGCTTAAAAATGTAACCTTTTCAAGAATAGTTCTGGATCTCCAAACTAAGAGGACGTGTTAGAGGTCTGCCCCAGACCTCCCAAATCAGAACCTGCATTCTGGCAAGATCCCAGGTGACTCAGATACACACTAAAGGTCAAGAAGCCCTGGTTAAGGCTACACCTAGCTTCCGATTATACACACAACTAGGGGAAAGCGTAACAAATACACACCTCTCAAAGGTCCTGCCCTGCTCCTGCTCCCACCAAATCAGGTATACGAACATGTAGCAAATAGGCTGCTCAAAATTTCCAGCTTCATTATTAAGCTCTTCTAAGAAACTAAAGCTTGAATATGGGTTTGGAAGAAAGATTGGATCTGCTTTTGATTTCCCTCTTTCAGGGTTGGGACAGGTAACCTTCGTAACATTTGCAACAAGCTCTCTATCGGTATTTTGAGTGACCCGAAACGAAGGCAGGTCTGAGTGACCAGCTGAGGGGATGAGTTGGTTGGTTAAATAAAGAGGCTGTATTTGTTTTCTGTCTGTATAAACAATCAAAATCATAGCATTGCACTATTTGCAAAAATAATTTTCTAATGAACAAGTAGACTCCTTCATCTTTGAGCAACAACCCATTTATCTATTTTTATGGCAAATTATCCGTCTCAAAAAAATGTCCCCATGTTGGCCACACATGTGCTGAGGGCAACAGCCTCGTGCAGGAAAAGCTGTGGTAAGTTCTCTTCTAGAAAGAGAGAATCTTTCCCAAGGAGAGCAGAGAGACAGTGTGACTGTATTAAATTAGGCTATTACTCTTTAAGGAGAAATGGTCTGTTCCTTTTGTTAACAAGAATTGAAAACAGAATCCAGCCCTGGGAAACATAACTTGTAACCGATTTGGAATTCCTTCATGTGTTAGGTTGGAAGCAGATGTAATAACACGGGAGAAATGCAATTGCAGGGAAAGACTGCCCTGTTTATTGTCTGTCTCAAGCAAGGAGGCGTTCACATGCAGACACAAGTCTGGCCACAGCACGACCTGCCAAGCCCATGGCCACATGCTTGTCCCTTGTTCTCTAAGGAACATGTCAAAGGAGAAGCTGGCTGCCTGAGTCAGCCCTTTCCAGGACAACAGTCAAGTCAGCTGTCCCATCTCTGCAGAGAACAGGAACATAAATTCATCCATCTTGCTTTCTTGTCTCTGACTTACCTTCGCCCAAAATAACCTGTGGACTAGATTTCACTGTGTCTTTGTATCGTCTCTATTATTTATGTAACATCTTTCTTTAAATCACCTTTCCTTTTAAAAAAAAAAAAGTGTGTGATATCTTTGCTTTAAAACAAAATACTTCTAACCACAGTAGAAAAACAAAACTAGCATGCTTTACAATGGACAGAAACATTTAAAGTAAATATAATAGAAACAGTAATTGAATAGAATTGCTTCCTTAAAGCTATGCGTCTGAGGTTTCCTCCTTTTTTCTTAAAATCCTTAGTAAGTATCAGCAAATGTTAAGGGAAATTCAACATTAAACAGATACTGTCTCCTTCACTAATCTTAAAATCAGAAGAGAATGGAGAAGGAACTAATCAAGGCAGTGTGGTTCTGGTGTAAGGATATACATACTGGGATAGAACTGAGAATTGAGGAATCTTCAAATACATGGTCAGTTCGTTTTTGACAAGTACTAGAACAGTTCAATAGGAAAAGAATAGTCTTTTCAGCAAACTGTGTTGGGACAACTGGAAATCCACATGGCCAAGAATAAAGATGGACCTCTTCCTTCCACCCTATGCAGAAATAAACTCAAAATGGATCAGAGACCTAAATGAAAGAGCTCAAACTACAAAACTCTTAGAAGAAAATAAAGGAGTAAATATTTTTGACTCTGGATTAGGCATTGGTTTCTTAGATATGACACCAAATGTACAAGCAGCAAAAGAAAAACAGATACATTGGACCTCATCAAAATTAAAAACTTTTGTGCTGTAAACATTGCCGTCAAGAAATTGAAAAGACAACCAAGGGAATGGGAGAAAATAACTGCAAATAATATATCTGTTAAAGGACCTGTATCCAGACTATATAAAGAAAACCTACAATTTAATGATAAGATAAATAATCTGATTTTAAAATGAACAGCTGTACATCAAAGGACATAATCAACATAGTGACAGCCTATGGAATAGGAGGAATATTTGCAAATCATATTGTGATAAGGGGTTAATATCCAGAATATGTAAAGAACTACCACAATTCAACATCAGCAACAATTTTAAAATGAACTAGAGACTTGAATAGATGTTTCTCCTAAGAAGATGTAGAAATGGCTGTCAAGCATATGAAAAGATGCTCAGCATCACTAATGACTAGAGAAATCCAAATCAAAACCATAATGATTGTTCCTCATTGTATAACAGAGACAGTCAATAAATCTACCATTTGATTTAGACGGGGAAGAAAAAACACGAGATACCACCTCACACCCATTATGGTGGCTGCTATAAAAGCAAAAACCAGAAAATCTGTTGGCAAAGATACAGAGAAATTAAAACCCTTTTTATACTATGGGAATGTTAAATGGTACAGCTGCTGTGGAAAATAGTATGATAGTTTCTCAAAAAAATTAAAGCAGATCCAGTTCTCGGTATATACTCAAAAGAACAAGCAGTCAAAGAGACATTTGTATCCTCATGTGCATTGCAGCATTGTACAGTAGTCAAAAGGTGGAAACAACCCGAGTTGACAGATGAATGGATAAACAACATGTGGCATATACATACGATGGAATACTATTCAGCCTTAAAAAGAAGTGAAATCCTTACATAAGCTACAAAAGGATGAACCTTGAGGACACTATGTCAAGTGAATAAACCAGATACAAAAAGACAAATACTGTATGATTCCACTTATATGGTATATCTGGAGTAGCCACATTTCAAGAGAAAAAAATAGAATGGTGGAATGGGGAGTTGTTTAGTGGATATAGAGTTTCAGTTTTGCAAGATAAATGAGTTATGTGGACTGGTTGCATAACAATGTTAATGTACAACACTACTGAATTTTGCACTTAAAAATGGTTAAGATGGGGGGGAGGGTATAGCTCAGTGGTAAGAGTGTGTGCTTAGGATGCACAAGGTCCTTGGTTCAGTCCCTGGTGCCTCCATTAAATAAATAAGTAAACCTAATTACCTCCCCCTCAAAAAAAAGTTTAAAAAAAATTTTTAATGGTTAATATGGTAGAGTTTGTTATGTGTATTTTACTACAATTAAAAATAAAAACATATCAGAAACAGTATTTGTTCAATAAACATTCACTATTTAAACATGGTAGCCTATGTGGATTGATTTCTTTTTATGTGTGTTGCTCTCTATATAAAGCTCCTGTTGGAACACCAGGATGCCATTGCACCTGAAAAGAATGACTTACTGAATGAACTGTTGGAATTGCTGGGAGAGGTACCTAATGTGGAGTCTTTTCTTGGTAAGGGCTTCTTCCTTCTGCTTACCCTCTGGTTTGTATTTGGTTGGTTGGTTGCTTGACTGCTTGGTTGGTTTTCCTATCCTAGAGCAAAAAAAATTTCTTTATTTTAATACTTAGGCTTATTTAAAGGCTAATAACTACACTAGCCTCTTCCTACAGGAAGGGTTCTGTAATTCTTAGTTTCGTGGATTATACAACAATTTGATATTCTTGAAGCTCTTGATAGATCATAAAGGATTTGTCAATCATAAAGAAAGAAAAAGAGCAAAATTTATTAGAAGTTCCTTGCTATGTTCTCCAAAGTTTTCTTTTATTAGCATTTCTCTCTTTTAGTAATTTTTTCAAATTTTGAATACCTGTGCCCCATGTGATTTTCACATGTAAATCAGAGATTTTAAAACCACTTTAAGTATATTGGAATGTAGTGTCTTCTGAAGACCATGATCTCCTGTTCAACTGCTGAGCTTGTATTTCCTTCAGAACCTTTATCTTCCATGGTTGATGCCACCATCACAATCAGTGAATTGGAAGAAGAATAACATGTATTGTTTTCTACAGGGGAAGGAGCTGTGGACCCCAATGACCCTGACAAGGTAAACACACTAAATCAACTTGCCAAGACAGAGATTTCCCTTTTCTTGACAAGCAAGTACGACTTAGGGGATGGTGAAGCGATAGACGGCCAGAGCCTCATGATCAAGTAAGTTGGGGGTTTAGAGAACGCATGTCTCTAATCCTGCGTCTTAAACCATGCAAATTCAGATAAGGCTACATCCTCAAATGCTTCATTTAAAAATATCTAAACATTGAAATATATTTATCCATCAGACATCTAACCAAAGGATAACAGATTCTTTATAATTTAAGAAGGAACTAAATATTATCATACTTCCTAAAGCTTGTCTTGTTTTTGTTTTCCTTGTAGTAATTTGATTCCTTTAAGAAATGAAGTGATGGTGGGGGGAGGGTACAGCTCAGTGGTAGAGCACGTGCTTAGCATGCAGGAGGTCCTGCTTTCAACCCCAAACAAACAAACAAACAAACGTAACAGCCCCATACCCCGCAAAAAAAAAAAAAAAGGAAAGAAAGAAAGAAATGAAGTGACTGACTCAGCCTGTGAAAGTCCTCAGGTAACTGAAGGGAGATATTTGTTTCAGAGTGGTCCAAAGGTTAGTGAGGGAAATACCTTGAACCAAATTTATTTTCTGGTACAAAAGGCACACATGGTAGGACGTAATGCTGTTATCTAATTTATTAGACTTCTTTCCTATTAAACTAAGCCTGGATATCTTGACCAAGTTTGACTTTGTTTATACCCTACTTCCTGCCCTCAAAGATTTCAAATGAAGCATTCACACTTTTAATCAATACTGTATTCTTTTCTGTCAAGGCCTCCAGATATTCCACATCAGTCCTTTATACACAGAGTAAGGAAAAAATGATCCGTCACCATAAATCAAAACCCCATGAACCAAAAACAGCTGCTCACCAAACAATACAGGTTTTAAGGACTAACATAAACAAAAGGATGTGCATTAGCACATTAGGACAGCTGCATGTTGGGGTGAGGTGGGAAATGCGGACAAAAGGAAGTAAGTATTTACATCATACTTGACACATGACTTCCAAGCTGCATGTCCTGAGTTCTGAGGCTGTTTTCATTTGTGACAGGAGCTTTCTGTTCTGCCACTGACATGCTTCAGATGGCACTCATTTCTCGTTGATTTTTTCCCCACGTTTCGACATATTCACTCTTGAAAAATGGTAAAAAAAATAAAAAAAAATAAATGTGGAGGGGGACTTAGTGTGCTGTGTTGCAATATGTGCTTCTTCTATTAGGCTTGTTTATTTTGTACTCAGATGATCTCTAAGGCTCCTTCGTTCATGTAGCCAAATATTTGAGTATCTACTCTGTCTAGGGCACTGCGCTTGAGGCTGGGGATACAGCACTGAACAAGCCATTAATGGCCCCCACCTTCCAGAGGTCTGGAGTCTGATGGAGAGCAGAGCTCACCTGTGGGACCCAGGACAGCCTGCAGGACTCCTACACAACCTTGGCCTCATAAGAGTTCAGGCAGTTCGTTTAGACAACTGATGACCAAGCCAGATTGAACTTGCAGAGCGCCAACCCAGGGCAGGGCAGCAGAGAAAAGGGGGGAAACTGTAAAAGCAGCTCCCTGGGTTCTTCAGAGCGTGTGCCAATTACCAAAGTAACTGGAAATACAGATTGTGTGGTTCCACCATGCAAATTAAATTAGGCTGAGTGTCCTATGATCTCATAAGCTTTGTCCTTTAGAGGTAATGGGAAGAAATTTTTTTCATAATTCGTTTTGTCTGTTATTTGAACACCATTTTCGAAATGCAGCCAAGTCAAATGTCTGCATTAATAATGAATGAAGGTGGGGAGGGTATAGCTCAGTGGTAGAACACATGCTTAACATGCACATCATGGGTTCGATCCCAGTCACTCCGTTTGATAAAAAATAATAAACAAATAAACCTAATTACCTTCCCCTCCCACAAAAAAAATTTTTTTAAATAATGAAGATCACAATTGAGTAGTCTAAAATACCAAGTAGTCTGAACATCATATGTATTTATACTTACTTCTGAATGTGAGAAAGTCTCATGTTCTCTATGGTTCTGCAGATTGTTGGAATTCACATTTTAAAAGCAACACCATGAAGGTCAGACATGTTGGGCAGCAATGTGTCTTAGCCAGGGAGACCTGGTACCTTGTCCTATCTGCTTCAGACCCTCTGTGTCTGTCCCCCATCTCCCCCCAACTGTGTGCTGGAAGCAAACACTGTCTCCTTCTTTCATCAGCATACCATCCCGAGCCAGCCAGGGATTTTGTTTATCTATTTACTTTTGTATTTTGTGGTAAAATGCACACAATATAAAATGTACCATTCTGACCTTTTAACGTATACAATATAGTGGCATTTAGTATCTCCAGAATGTTGTGCAAGTGTCACTACTGCCTAGTTCCAGAACATTTTCAGCACCCCAAAAGTAACCCCATACCCATTAAGCTGTCATTCCTCAATGCCCCTGGGGCATCTTTTCAGGCCCCGCTCCCCAGTCCTGGCAATCAGTCACCTGCTTTGTGTCTCCATGAACTTGCCTATTCTGGAAATTTCATATAATTGGAATCATACAGTATGTGGCCTTTTGAGTTTGGCTTCTCCTACCAACAAGGTATGAGAGTTTCAATTTTTCCATGATTTACCAAAATTTATTTTCTGTTTTGTTTTTTTGTTACAGCCATCCTAGTAGGTATGAAGTAGTGTCTCACTGGTTTTGATTTGCATCTTCCTGATGATTAATGATGTTGAGTGTCTTTCCATGTGCTTGTTAGCCATCTGCATATCTTCTTTGTAGAAATGTTTATTCAAGGCTTTAGCCCATGTTTTAATTGGGTTGTTTGTCTTTTTGTTGCAGAGTTGTAAGAGTTCTTTATGTGTTTTGACACATGATGTCAAACATGTTAGATGATTTGCAGATATTTTCACCCGTTTTCTGGGTTGTCTTTTTATTTTCTTGGGAATATCCTTTTCTGTAGAAACATTTTTTAACTTAGTGAAGTCCAGTTTACCTATTTTTTGTTGTTTCTTGTGCTTTTGGTGTCATATGTAAGAATTCATTGCCCAATCCAAGATCATGAGGATTTACTCCTCTGTTTTTTCTAAGTGTTCTGTAGTTTCCACTTTTACATTTAGGTCCATGATCCCTTTTGAGCTGATTTTTGTGTATAGTGTAAGGTCACGGCCCAACAACACTCTTTTGCGAGTGGGTGTCCAGTTGTCCACTTACCGTTCCTTAAAGAGACTATTCTTTCTCTATTAAATGGTCGAGGCACGCTTGTCAAAAGCCAATTTGCCATACACGTGTAATTTCCTAGACTGTCAATTCTATTGCACTGATCTGTCCTTACACTAGTACCACACCGTATTTATCGCTATAGCTTTGCAGCAAGTTTTGAAATTAGGAAGTATGAGCCCTCCAACTTGTTCTTTTTCACAATACTTTTGGCTCCTTGCGTTCCTTGCCATTCCACGTGAACTGGAGGATCAACTTTTCCATTTACACAAAAAATGGAAGCCACGGTTTTAATAGATTTGATAATTCACTGCTTTCATAGGCCGCTGAGGCCTAGAAAGCTTCCTCTGGGCATACTTTGAGATCCTGCTGTTGGCAGACTCCTTCCCCAAGCAGCCCAGTGATCATTGTGGATAACAACTTGAAATGAAGATTGACCAAGTAGCCTTTCCTGAAAGTGGAATTTGGGTGTCGCCCAAAGAGTCAGTAGAGTTTGCTCCATGATGTGAGGCAAGACTTACTTCCAGATACAGTACACCTTAAATATATATTTCAAAATCTTGATGCTAACAGAAAATTATAAAATGTGTCATTGACAGAGAGCTTGGAGGCTGTCTAGACTAAGTCTCTATCTTTGGGTGAGAAAATTAAAGTCTAAAATTAGGGGAAGCAAGTACCTAGTTACTGACATGCTTTAAATCCACAATGCCATTGATATCCATTAATACACCCTTAGAAATACTGATTTGAAAACTCAGGTTGACTAGGGATGACTTTCTTCCAAACTAATACACCCAATTCCTAACTAAAACATGCAATATAGTTTTTGAGACTCTTTGGTTCTAGAGAACCAAACTGACAGTGCTTTTCAGAAGTTACTATGAAGTAGACAATCATGGGATGCAGAGTTATTGAGACATGAAAATACCTGACTTTTCTCTGTCAAACTGTTTCACCTCCTTGTTAAAGAGATTGTGTTTTTAACTTTGAGAAATGCCCACCTCTTATTAATTACAAAATCACTAGCTTTCTAATGATGACTAATTCATCTTCATGAGGGTTCCTGCAGGAGCA
Source organism: Camelus dromedarius (assembly GCF_036321535.1). Classification (NCBI taxonomy): domain Eukaryota; kingdom Metazoa; phylum Chordata; class Mammalia; order Artiodactyla; family Camelidae; genus Camelus; species Camelus dromedarius. The sequence continues at coordinate 50,759,885 of NC_087438.1, forward strand.
GAATTTGGGGCACTGTTAACCCTTATGCTTGTAAATTCGATTCCATGCTAGTTTCATAATTCTTATGAAATTCATAATTAGATGAGGATGAAGATGATAACTCTAGCCAACACCTGTGTAGTGCTTACCATGTGCCAGGGCCTGTCCTATAGACACAGCTATACACGAAGATAAAGATACAGATGTGGATGTAGATAATAGTATAGCTAACAAATATAGTAACATGTAGGTCATGTAATACTCTCAGCAACTCCAAGAGGTAGAGGTTATCACCTCCATTTTACGTATGAGGAAACTGGGCACAGAGCAGACAAAAACCCTCTCCTGGTAGTACAGTTAGGAAGTGGGGCCCAGATTCAAACCCAGAGCATCTTAAATCTTTCTGGGTCTACACTCTTGATCACAAGGTTTTACAACTTGGGGGCAAGGTCAGTGCTCTTTGTACCCTTAGGAGTCTTAGAATAAACAATGGGAACGATAGAGCAGTTACTGCATAACTGATGCTGGGGCATCTTTCCAGACCAAAGAGAAGGGATGACTTAGAGAGGTGAGGGATGTGAAGTCACATCCTGGAATAGGAAGAAACATTTTCTTTGTGTCATTTCGCTAGGTTCATGGGCTAGAGAGCCTCAGTCTGGGCTATTGCTATTTTGCCAATACTACCAAGCATGGTGGTATTAAAAGAACAAACAAAATAAAGCCTGATGGAGGCGTCCTAGGAAGACCTGGGATTACAGCCCCAATCTCACACCTTAGCCACTGAACTCTAAGCAAATCATTTATCCATTAGCTTCCTCATCCATCCCCCGGAGAAGAGGGGAGAGAGAAAGGGGAGGGAGGACCATGATGAGTAAATGAACTCTCACAGTGACACCTGATAAATTATAAAGAACTATACAACCATTAGTCTCTCTCATTGTAATTTATGATTCAGCGTAAAATATGTGATCCGTATGGCCTTAATTAAGCTTGTTTTTCTACAGAAGTATGTGTGTAGGTAGAAGGTCATATTTGTGGTTTTTAATCGTATTTAGCTGCCTGAGTGCTTAAGTCATCATCTCTTAAGAATTTTTTTGTAGCACATAATTCAGTTTAGGCATCCATCATCCCATCTGGAAGATTTCTTTGCTTTTCATCCAGACTGGAATGAGCATTCATAGCTAAGGGGATATTTGAGGTCTGGTGATAAAAATGCGTAATCGTGTTATTCGAATTTTAAACAATTGGAAGTATGTTTTAGCTTCCACAAACACTAATTCCTTTTCAGCCTCGAGCACACTGTACGGAAGGCAGGTGGCAGAGGGGGAGACTCAGGAATGACCCTCCTCAGAGTGTGATAACAGACACCCTGTGAGTGAAATGGCCAAACCTAAGGGGCTACACCAGTTTACAAGCACCATGTGATCTCATTTACTGACAGTGGGATTTGAGCACAACTATGATGAATAAACTCCCTGGTGTAGTTCTTTTTTTTTTTTCCCCCCTTAACTTTCCTCATTGAGGGAAGGTGGCAGAGTCCTTGGTTTGATCAGTCTGTCTTAACAGATTCAGCCACAGAGCCAAAATTCCAACCAGTTGATCTATGCTGGTCAGACCATACCTAGAATATTGTGTTTGCATTGTGGTGGGGAAGGGACATGTCTTAAAGTCTTTGGAAAACTGATATGTGAGGAGGACTAGAAACTCTGTTTAAATCCTATTGTTGCAGGGAGGGTATAGCTCAGTGGTAGAGCGTGTGTTTAGCATGTACAAGGTCCTGGGTTCAATCCCTAGTACGTCCATTAAAAAAATTTTTTTAATTAAAATAAATCCTATTGTGAAGACATTTAAGGAACTGAGGGGTTTCACTTGGAAGAAAGAAGGGTAATAGAAGACGGACTGGAGACACAACTGTAGCACTCTCTGTAGGTTCATGGGAGGCTGATGACGTGGAAAGGGAAGTCAGCATGCTTTCTGCAAGTCTAGAAAATAGAGTGTGACCTTGTGTAACCATTGAACCTCTTAGGTTGTAGTTGCCTCGTTTGGAAAACCAGAGATGGGAATGTTTCCCAAAGGTCCCCCTCAGTGCTGAAGTCCTGTGGCTCAGCAGGTCCCGTGAGTGGACTGCCCTTGGATGGAAGGCTGGCCTCTCAGAGTGAGCTTCCCATTTAAAATTGGACTTTCCAATGCTGCGCTCTCCAAAAGAGATTTAATGTGAGCCACACGAGTCATTTTAAATTCTCTAGAAGCCATGTTTTAAAGAGAAACAGGTGAACTTAATTCTAATAGATTTATTTACCCCTGTATATCCAAAATGTTGTCATTGCGAAATGTAATCAGTATAAAAACTTGTTAGTGATATATTGGGTATATTGTACATTCATTTGTTCGTACTAAGCCTTCCAAACGTGCTGTGTGTTTTGCACTTCCAGCGCATCTCAGTTTGGACCAGCGGTGTCTTGAGTGCTCGCTGGCCACCTGTGTCCAGTGGCTGCCATCTTGGGCAGCACAGCTTTAGTGACCACGTGAGTGCCAACCACGTGTCAGGCCCTAGTGAGAGGCTTTATGTGCACCTTTTATTCAGTCGTCACATCAGTCTTCTGAGAGCTTCCCATTATATAAATGGAAAAAAAAAAAAAAAACGACCTGTAGGGACTATGTAATTCGTACCAGTCCACACACTCAGTAATAACGGGAGCCCCGATTCTACCTTAGATCTTTCTGACCCCACTGTCCTCAACCATCAGGCAACCTGCAGGACGAGGTGGTGAATTCCCTGCCTTGAGGCTGGATGCTTACTTACATGTAAGACGTCTCAGGTGGAACTTTGGCAGTGGATTCCGGTGGATGCCTGACATAAAGTCGAAATTCAAGAGAAAGGCTTTATGAGCAGTTGGTCCCTAGCCACCCCTGAACAAACGGACATTCTCTGTCCCTGACAGGACACACTTTCGTGACCCTGGTCATTTCGGTCATCAGGTAGCTTCGCTTAAAGAGTCCAGCTGGGAGTTTCCTGGAAGCATGTATCGTTAAGTTGTTTCTAGAATATTGTTGCAAATAAGAGACAGTCACTGTGTTTACATCTTTTTTAATCACCCAAAGCTTTTTATTTTTAACTCACTGTTCCTGTTTAATGCATTTGTAGTGATGACTGGAGGAGGGAGTTGTGTGGGAAGGAAACCATACTTGGCTGTCTAAGCCGCAGCCGTCTCGGGAACAGTGCCATCTCCCACGTGGCTGTACTGAGCCGTGTGCCCACCTTTGACTCTCTGGGGAGCATTTCTCTGTGCGTTCCCAGACAGCCCATAAGCCCCCGGCAGGGAAGGGTCAGGGTCAGAGGAAATGGTTGTGATCATTCTTCTCATACAGACATGCAGCAAGTAAGGAGAAAAACAATGTTTACACATGGTTTACTGGATCGTATCTTATTTTCAAAAATAATATATTTGGCATAACTTTGACAGTTTCCTTTTGTCATGAGGGAGCAGTTGCCCTGATGCTTCAAAACACGAACGATGGTTTGTTTCAATTTTCCAATTTTCGTGCCATGTGAACATTTCCTGCTGGAGTTGAGGAAGAAATTCATCATCCAGTGATGTCACATAATACCTTGGAAAGAACCGAGGTTAAACACAATGAGAGTGAAACTTCAGACGTTGGTTAGACCTGTTTGTAATTTAAGGCAACTTCTGTGTATGTTTCCCTTTTTCAGGAAGGGATGCAATGTCCAATAATGTTCCCTCTTATGTAAAAGTGAGCACACTTGACCCTTTCTTTGCCTTTTATGTTAAAATCTTCTCACATAGTTACGTAACCTGATCTTTGAATAGGAAGGGGTGGCTGATTACCGTAAAGAACACATATGAAAAAATGGGTGGTTTTAGCACTAACGGGGGCGGGTTTCCAGCTCTTGTTCCTGAGCAGCTCTCCTGTTCGCTCCCATCTGAAGACAAGGACCCATGCCGATGGGTCAGTCTCTCCACCAGACCTGAGGTTCCTGAACGCCCATCCTCCTGGCTGCTGTGTCAGGCAGCAGCCAAAACTCCACAGCCCACACGGGACTTGTACTCCCCAGTGGCCTTCACAGTGTTCCCTAGCTTTCTCAGAGCAGGAAAGGCTTATGATGTTTTAAACAGGCTCAGAAGTTTAAATGTTTTTGAAGTCAGGAAAAGGGGACATTAGATATCATTCCTGCATCCTCCACAGTCTCAGGTGATACAGTCCCTCCTGCTGGTCAAAAAGTGCTCTCAGTCGAAAAACAAGAAAAGGTGCTTAGGTAAGGAATGTTACGACATGTACTTGTGTCCATGTTACTGATGGTATAACCTGACAACACCAAGTATATAAAACCCAGAATTTGATTATCAAGCATTCACAAACGTTCAGGAGCCTTACAGCAGACATTCTGCGAGACAGTTTAATTTTAAGGGGTTCTCTTTGAAGTTTCATCTTTGTATGTGTTTGTGCACCCTCTCGGGAGAAACAGATCTTTGTGCATCAAGACTGCTGTCTGAAAGCCTGTCTCTTCTTTCTCCATTTTGTAAGAACCAAAAAGCTGATCATTGATGTGATCCGGAATCAACCAGGGAGCACGTTGATGGACATCTTGGAGACACCAGCAACTACAAAACAGGTAGTTGGCCTTAGAGTGTAAAATAATAAGCCCCTTAGGTATGAGTGGATTTTATTAATGAACCTTCATGCCAGATATTTACTGTTATCTCAGTTTGGACGTAAGGAATTCACCCGAGTTCAGCTATACATAAAATCCATGGACTGTCACCAGGAATGAAATAGAGAAATGCAGCACTGAGTTTATGCTGAATGATTTTGACCTAGACTAGCTAGATTGTTCTGGGTCTTTCAAAGTTCTGAATGTTCATCATAAGCTTTGAACACTGAGTTAGGAAATAAGGGATGAAAAGAATGGATGACCTAAAAATGGAGACTCTACATATTGCCCAGTGGATGGGCAGATAAGTCACATAAGAGATCGTTGTGGTCGACAGGATGTAGAAAAATACCTTCCATATTTTATGTATTTGCTAATTTGAAGAAACGAAGAAATGTCTCACATGTTAAAACTGTTTCCAAGTGCTTTAGAAGCTACCATCTGGAGTCCATTAGGTCAGAGCACCATTATCCTGGTGTAAGTAAAGTTTTCTAACAGTCTTCCATTAAATTTCTTACCAGCATCCTTTAAAATGAATCATTATGTCGTTTGTTCTGAATTAATTTCAGTGTTTTGCTTCCGTTTCAATAACTGCCACTGCCTAGACAAATGCTAACGAAATTATCTATTTAGTTACTTCATACCAGGCCTACACATAATTTTCCTGAATCATTCTTAATTTAATTGTTTGCCAAGAAATCATCCTGTCATGGTGTTTAATTTTTTTAAAATTCTGTATAAAATGTCAGGTTATCTGAAGTTTGTTAATGTTTGAATATTTTTTAACATTTTTAAATGAGTTATAGTCATTTTACAATGTTGTGTCAAATTCCAGTGTAGAGCACAATTTTTCAGTTATACATGAACATACATATATTCATTGTCACATTTTTTTTCACTGTGAGCTACCACAAGATCTTGTATATATTTCCCTGTGCTATACAGTATAATCTTGTTTATCTATTCTGCATTTTAAAATCCCAGTCTGTCCCTTCCCACCCCCCATCCCCCTTGGCAACCACAAATTTGTATTCTATGTCTATGAGTCTGTTTCTGTTTTGTATTTATGTTTTGTTTTGATTTCATTTGGTTTGTTTTAGATTCCACATATGAGCGATCTCATATGGTATTTTTGTTTCTCTTTCTGGCTTACTTCACTTAGAATGACATTCTCCAGGAACATCCATGTTGCTGCAAATAGCGTTATGTTGTCGGTTTTTATGGCTGAATAGTATTCCATTGTAAAGTTTGAATATTTTTAAGTGACTTGTACTAATTGAGTAGGGAAATTTTAGTCCTTATTGAATATTTTGTTTTCCCCCAAATGTAGCATAATCCCTAAGAGTACAGACTTCAGAGATCAAGTATAGCACTGCACCTCCTAGTTCTCTAACTCTAGGCACTTAGAAATATGTCTGTGCCTCAGTTTCCTCAGCTGTAAAGTGGGAATAATAGTAATAGTACCCAACTCAAGAATAACTGAGTTAAAAAAAAAAAGAATAACTGAGTTAAAACATGTTAAATAGGTAGAATAATATCTGATACGTATTAAGTGCTCGGTAACATTGGCTGCTATTGTTACTGTTTACTACTGACCTGGTAAACTGTTCCCATGTCCATAATGTTGGTCTGTCTGTCCTGTGTCTAATCATATGTGTGTCCTTAGACTTTGTCTGTGGTATCAATCGTCTAGTACGATTTAGTACGTCTAGACAGCTTTGAACAAGCTGTCCAAACTGTCGATTCATTCATTTACTCATCATTTTTTTGGAAAACTTATTATGTGCTAGAATACACTTTATTCCCTTTGGTTCAAAGAAACCTCGCAGGTTTTTCAGAGTTGGTAGTATGAGAATGATTCCCTTGTGGGAACAAAAGGACTACCCAAAAGGACTGCTTTCATAGCTTACGGAGCTCCGCAAATATGGCTGATGTGTGAGAGTGTAGTTGGGTCTGGATGCTCAGGATGGTCATGGCCATGTTTTAGTGGATAATCTAGTTTTAATCTTCTCAACTGGACTATCCTCTCCAAAGCTGAAATCCTTCCTTTCCTGGGAATTATAAGATAGCAGTTATTCCTTGCAATATGTCTGTTACTACGGTGACTTGTCACCCTAGGAATAAAGTAGCTATTTAGAATTTTGCTCATACTTTGAGCAATGCCTGCCCCCACTGCTGTATTTCTCCGAAAGACGAAGTAATTCCTTACCAAAGACCTACTTCAAAACCCAAGAAGAACGTATTGTGATTCTGGGCTCTGAACTTTGGCTCGAGGACTCCTTTCATTTTGACATTAACTTGCCTTGTGCAGCTTCTGAATAGAGGACAGGAAATCAGAGACGAATGAACATCTCAATATTCCCTTTCCAGGAGATAGATCATGCCGCAGACATGGTAAGCCGCGCCATTATCGATTCAAGGACTCCTGAAGACGCGAACCATAGCCAGTCCATGGCTGAAGATGCGCAGCTGCCCCTCGAGCAGAAGAAGAGGAAAATCCAGAGGAATCTTCGGACATTGGAACAGACTGGACACGTGTCATCCAAAAATAAATACCAGGACATTCTCAATGAGATTGCCAAGGTTGTTGGAAAGAGGATTCTTTCTTTTTCGCTTAGCAGAGGTGTTCTAATCATTGGTCACGCGCTGGGACTCACGAGGTGGCATGAGAGATTCATAGTTGGAGACGCATGATTCCTGCCTTCCTCAATATTACAGATTTTTTTTAAGGTTTCACAGCAGTTGATGACTTTTAATAGAAAATAATCACAACTCCCACAAGTCATTAGGAGAGTTGAAATGCACCAGACATCAATGCTTAGGAAATGGAATAGAGGAGTTGCGTCTGTTGCTTGAAGCAATACCTACTAGTTTTAAAGATGACACTTTTAGGAGAGTTCTCTCTTGAGTTGTTAGTTGTCATATTGTCCAGTCGCCCACAGGGCATGCCGCTGAGATGGTAACTCTATTTCCCTGAATTTGCCTCTAAGCAGTTTAGCTTGAATACAGCTCAGACTTAAAGTTAGTTTCTGTTTTCTCATCTGGTATTTTTACAGTTGAGAAACTTCCTGAGAAAAGAATATCACATTAGTGCAAGGAAGCATCACAGGAAAAGGCTAGATCTGTTTGCCAAGGATAAGGAAGTATATATTTTGGGTTAAAAAAAAATTCATTCTTTTCATCCAAACATGCAAATTTAAATGGATCTGGAGGTTAAGGGCAGTTATGTGACCAGAAAAAAATAAATTTTCTCACCTTCTGGGAGAGAAATGTACACAGCTTCGTTCTTCCATGGAAAGTTAGGGTCAGCTCTGGCAGGAGGTTTGTTCCTCCCGGCCTGCGTGACTCAAGGGAAGTAGCATTTCTTTCTATAGCTCTCGGGTGGAAAATATTTCTCTTTGGGAATATGTAGTAGAGAAATTGATGCTTTTGTTTCAGAAAGAGAAAAAAGCTATTATGAAAGTATCCGCCCAAAAGATTCTACTTAATGAAGAATTTTTATTTAAGAAGGGTGTGTCTATCTGTCTTTAGATTCCTAGAGGAATAGTTTTTAATTTCTTCACAGAGAAAAATAATATTAAATAGGCACCATTTTCTTAAATTAAACCTTTTCGTAGTTTACAATTCAAATTACAGAAAAAGAATCATATGTCTGGAAGTTTAAATATAACATGTCTCTTGTAAGCTTTAAGCAATTTGGTTAACCTCATGTTCAAGGAACGTCATTTAAATCCAAGGATTAGTTATCAGTGTTGAATTTTTTCCATCAGTCTTGAGACCCCAGTTATTTTTCGTAAATCTTGAGAAATATTTTTCAGATTAAAACATGTATTTTTTTTAATTTATTTCTAAAATGCAGTGATGAAATGTAAACCTTCTCAGGATAAAGTATTCTTCAAAGTAGAATGTTCAGAATATTCAGACAAAATTGTCTTCCTTGTGCCCTTTTTAAAACACTTTCTCTCTTTTTTTTTTTTTTTTTTTAAATTTTTTAATGGCGGTACTGGGGATTGAACCCAAGACCTCGTGCATGCTAAGCATGCACTCTGCTACTGAGTTACTACCCTCCTTTAAAACCCCGTTTCTCTTTAAATGAATTGAATGGTACTCTAAAATTGCTTCTTTGCTTTTCCATCAAGAAAACAGTAAACCTTAGCACCTCTCTTGAAGTGAAATAGGGACACTCCCACCTCTGAAGTAAAAAGGAAGGAGACACTTTGGTGTTGAGAGATTAAAGTGAAGTGACTAAAATAAACTACACGTTAACAGTCACAAACAGTGATTTAACACTAGATATTCTTCTTGTCCCAAATGGACCATATTATAAAACAAACTCCTGGTTAAATCTCACACCATGGCCTTTACTTGTTGTTTTAGGATATTCGAAATCAAAGAATCCATCGAAAGCTTCGAAAAGCTGAATTGGCCAAACTGCAGCAGACCCTGAATGCACTTAACAAGAAGGCAGCATTTTTTGAGGAGCAAATTAATTATTATGACACCTACATAAAGACTTGTTTAGACAACTTAAAAAGAAAGTAAGTTAAAGTCATATGTTCTTTTGTAATGTCATGATTTATATGGGGTATCAAACCTTTTACAGTCCTGGGCTGTCAGGTTGGATTTGGTGGCAAATTTTTTGCTTCATTATATAACCAAAAACTAGAATCAGCTACCCTTGGGGATATTTACAATAAACAAATATTTTATATACTTGATAATGTTACATAATGCCAGATATTTGCTATTGCACAGTGCGGCTTAATCATTTTAAATTGCTTAGTGGTTTTTAAGAATCATTATTGATGCAAAAGACAAAATGTTTTCAGTACTCTATTATCCATTAGCATACATATTACAGATATTTTTTATACACAGTATAGCCACTTTTAATGAGTATTCTTTGTTCATAATTATTCTTATCACTAGACTAAGGTCAATACTGATCAAAATTTAATTACCTATTTAAATATGTAATGCAATATTTTCATGTAATCCCTGTAGTCCAATTGACAACAGGAAATGGTGCTGTGTGGAAAAATCAACTGCATTAATCATAGAAGATTTGATAAGGAAAATAACCAAATTTAAACCTCATTTATCTGGACCCCACTAGTTCTGAATTTTAATTCATTTGCTTGCAGCCTTGTGAATTATTTTTACGCTATCCCTGGGAGCAAAGAAGTCAATCGAGCTAATAGTTAGTAGAAGTAAGGTTGTTAGGGGCTCTCTTTACATATTTATCGCAAGAACTTCAAGGCACTTTACAAATGCTGCCGTCAGGTGAGCTGGATTTCGAGTCTTTGTTTTGTTGTGTGATCTTGAACCAGTCCAGTGAACTTGTCTGAAGCCTCAATCTTTAAAAGGGAATTAGGAGTATCAGCCTCACAACTGTTGTTACGAGAGCTAAATGAAATAGTACAGAAGAAAGAAATTTATTTCACATCACTGTGTGAATGGGGGAGGGTATAGCTTAGAGTGCATACTTAGCATGCACGAGGTCCTGGATTCAATCCTCAGTGCCTCCATTAAAAAATAATAATAATAAATGAATAAATAAGTGAACCCAATTACCCCCCCAAAATAAAAACCAAAAATAATTTTTAAAAAACACTATGGAAATGTTAATTTTGTAAATGCAAGGCAGTATTTCAAAAGCACTTAGGGCAGGGATGGCCACATAGTATTTGTTAAATTAGAGCGCTCCTAGCGATACCTTTACTTAGGAGTATGTGCGCAGTTCATGTCACTGCACCAAAGCTGCTTGGAAAATGACTTAGTAGAACCACATGGTTCAATATACCTGAGAAAACGGAGTTCAAGTTTTATGAAAAATACTAGTCTGTAATTCAAAGTTGAGTCACATTCAAAATAGCTTTTCCTTAAACAGTTCAGGAGTGAGGTTCCACTGCATAGGGAAAGTTGTCACCATCTGTCACACAGTAAAAAGTTGCACGTTTGATGCAGTGGGGGCCAGTTGTGCCGGTGCTGTGCCCTCTGGGCATGGTTATCGCACCGCCAGGAACATCGGGGTTTGCCGTCATCACGACAGATGGTTTGTTCATATTTTGTCAGAAACACTCGGAGATCAATCAAACTCGATGGGAAAGGAGAACCCAAAGGGGCGAAGCGAGCGAAGCCGGTGAGGTACACGGCAGCAAAGCTGCATGAGAAGGGTGTCCTCCTGGATATAGACGACCTCCAGACAAACCAGTGAGTGCCACCCGGGATCTGCACAAACCCCCGCGCCCTCTGGTCGCTCACATCAGATCTGACTCACACGTCTTCAGTGCCCTGTGGCCTTTGAAGAGAGCTTCATTTGGCCTCTCAGGGCTTCCCCTTGGTCACGGATGACAGGGGAGAACACATGAAGTATGATCTCTAGTCTTCCCATCAGGCCTTGAGAATCTGCTGCTGCTGGTCATGTGACGTGCTGATCAAGGGATGGTGTTTCCAGTGTGGCTTATCCAGTGTGTTTGGATTTGCCGGCCTCCCCTCTCCCTCCAGAAGAACTGAGTCATAGCTGTGAGAATGAAAGGCTGCCTTTTGGTCTCGCTAGATGAGAGTTATTTACAACTGCACAACAGTACCCTTCTAATTGGAAGGCCACAGACTGTGCCAATGCCTGGCTCAGGGCCACTCCAGCACTGTGCTCTGACCACATGCATTTAAGGTGAAGGAGCAACCCTCCTCCCGAGACCCACACCAGGCACTAATGGGTTCTCTGTTTTAAAGGGACCATCAGCCCTGTGCCCCATCACTCCCTTGTCTTTCATGGAAGCCGGAGTCACGGTGTGTCTCCTCTGTAACCCCTGCTTCCCCCAGGGCCTGGCTTCTCTTCCGTTTATCCCTTTAAACCTTCTCTTGCCTTACACCGACTCAGAGAAAATGCTCCTTCCTCTTTGAAGTTTCTGTAAAAGTAATCATCGAAAATACTTAACTGGCCCATCAGCAGTATAGGTTCAATATTTAATTCTCACAGTCTGTGAATCTCATATATTTCCAACTATATGCTATGCTGTTCAAGAGCAAGGACCATAGTTTGCTTTTCTTTGGTAATAAAGCACCTAATTCAGTGCTCTGTGAGCTACAGATCTCAGTAGAAGGCATTAAACCATGCTCCAGTGAGTCCAGGCGGGGAAAGATGATGGAGGTTTTGGGTAACTTCCTTAGGATTTTCCCAGCAGGCTGTTCACTAAGAATGGTAACTTAGGATTCCATTAATATGTTTCAGCTTTAAGTCTGTATTTGCAGTTCTGCATGTGTAAGTGTTCCTTTCTTCACTAGGTTTAAAAATGTTACATTTGATATCATATCTACTGAAGATGTGGGCATCTTCGACGTCAGATCAAAATTCCTGGGTGTTGAGATGGAAAAGGTGCAGCTCAATATTCAGGTAAACTGGGATTTCTGCGAATTGGGGCGACTTTTATAATAGGAGACATTTTAGATGGTAAACCATAGCACTCAGTTTTTCTAAGCCATGTTTCCATTTTGAAGCTTAAAGAATCATATACATAAAAAGTATTCAGAGCTATTAAGTAAAAGCCAGAAAGTTTCCTTTTATTAGGAAATTGCATTTCTTTCTAAGACAGCATGTGCCCAAAATTGGAACTTTCCTGATTTCATTTCTCCTGCTTTCTTTCTTCCTTCCTAGAATTACTTTTACATCAGTTTCTTAACTTCATTTGTTAAATATTTGGGATCACAGATATCAGTAAATAGAAAAAATGGTGTTTGCAGTCTGAATTATTGCTATTTTCTCATAAGAACTACATTTAAGCCAAATATACTTAAACAAAAATTGGGAAAACAGTTTATGTGCCACCAAAAAAAAAAAATAGAAGGTGCAAGCAAATAAAAATAGAAGGTGCAAGCAAATGTTTACCTACACTCAATTTTTTAATCCTTAGCACAAGATCAATTTAGAGAAGTAACTGAGTTTTTCTGTTTTATGTGGTTTTTTGCGGGGAGGGTATAGCTCAGTGGTAGAGCATATGTTTAGCATGCATAAAGTCCTAGGTTCAATCCCCAGTACCTCCATTTTAAAAAAGAGAAAAAAAAGTTTTAAATGGAAATAACACCTATTTTCCTGGGCCCCAAACTACTTGTAAAATGGCCTCTGCATGTGTCTGCATGAATCATCATGATAAGGCTCTGGGCATGATGTAAGTTCTAGCCTCACTTCCTGCTTAGCCTGTGGCTGAGACTTCTGAAGTTACACCCCCACCCCCTGGGATAAAATAGCAAGGCCCTTCTTTTCTGTCTAGCATTCCTTGTCAGCTTCAAAAAAAAAAAAAAAAAAAAAAGGAGCTAAATGAACCTAAATTAGAGTTCAGAGAGAAAACTGAAGATACCATGTATGTAATTATGAAAAGTATACTTAAGTAAACAGTATTGTTTCCTAACTTATTTTAAATATCACTAAGTGTATCCATCTAAAAACTTAACTGAAAGTCTTGAGTTACCTTTTATAACACTTAGATAAATATGGGCAGAGAAGAGAATGTGCTTGTGGTGATACACCTCGGTTAGTTGTTCTTCTCCAGCAAAGACATATCATGTGACTGCCAGGAAGGAAATGAGCCAAGGCCAATCAACATCAACTGAAGAGATGAGTCACACGGACCAGGAGACACCTGTTTAGAGAGGCATCAGGAATTCCATCGGACTTCTTTTAACCCTCGTGCAAATACCAAGCTTCACTTGCTCCTTTGTTCAAGATTGGCAGTAGGATTAGCTATTCACACCATTCATTTAGACTCACAATTGTGAAATATTACTCCTTAACTGTATGCAGGTGGCTCATATGCTCCAGACTTTTTACGCCATTAACGTATCATTAGGACCAGCTACATAATTTGCAGGGCTCAGTGCAAAATGAAAATGCAGGGCCCCTTGTTTGAAATTGGTGAGAATTTCAAGAGCATTGAACTAAGTGCAGGTCGAATGCCCACTGAGCCAGCCGTGCATATAGTAGCTGTTAGACACCAAGTCAGACTTCTGTTTACACACACGGCTTTCAGATAATTATATTATGGAGTGAATTACCAAAGAGAAATGTGATGGCCAGGTCTTAGGGTGAGTCAAGGATTCTGTTTCTAACAGGACAAAGGGAGATTCCTTCCTTCTGACATTATATTTCTAGGTTTTCCTCAGCCTACTCTTTCCTCAGTTCCTGCAGATGACATCCTAATTCTATCCTATAGCATATGCACAACAGGAAGGTGTAACTTACCTGAAGATGTTCTGCTTGTACAAATAATGGCCAGTGTTTATCAAGGGCTTCAGGCTTGGCATTCTTCCTGTCCCAGAGGAAAAGCTGGGGTTCAGAGAGCACATTATAGAAGGGGCAGCTGGAGTCCAAACCCTTCATCACTCTACTCCACTGCCTCTCTCACGGGATTCCAGTTGGTCTTGACAAGACAAGGATGGCTTACAAAGGGTTTGCATTTTCCTTGATCTCCTATGCTCTTGGCCATGTTAGCCCCAATTTACACAGAAGAAAACAGAACTTCAGAGAAGTTACATGATGTTGCAAGGTTGTAAGATAGCAAATGGTGGAGCGGAGGCTCAAATCTGGTCTTCCAACCCCAAGTGCATTAGTTCCTCTGTCCCCCACATTGGGGGCCCAGCTAATTCCCTTCTATACACCATTCCTTCTCAGCTTAAACCATATTGGCTTTGTTCTTTTCCAAGAGACTTTACGGATGTTGCCTTTCTCAAAGGCAAAGTGAATCTCCATTACACTTTAATAGGCAAAAGCATTCTTGATGAAATATCTTCAATTCCCTTGGAATTTCCATCCCAGAAGCATATCTAAATAATGTAGGGGTTTAGTTGAGAGCAATTGGAGATAATCGAGGAGGTGGAGGAAGAATCTGGCAAGAGCCAAATTTCCCTCAAAGATGACTCCAGCTTCTGCAGACGGCCTTGCTTACTATAGACACAAGGCATAGTCATTAAGAAGCAAGGGGCAAAAAAGAAGCAAGAAGTTTCCAGAGCTAGAAACGGGAAAATGAAACCTGGACATTAGTCTAGGGCAGTTCAGAAATGATGTCTTTGGGAAAGGCCTCCTGTCCCATGTTATTGTAAAATGTTGCTACTTAGTCTCTTAAGTATGGCTAGTGTGACCCAGTTATTAATTTTAGCAGGAGAGTTTATTTCCTTCTGTTTATACAGCAGCAATGAAACACAGAATGATAAACTTACTTGAGAATGAGGGCTTGTTCTCGATACTGGAACGGAAGTAGTCTAGATCAGAAGGGGGTGCTCTGCACAGTGGTCTCCAAATTTCGATCTCACAGTTTTATCAGTGAGTAGCAGATCATGTCACCCAATTTGTATGTACTTTTTAATTTATAAAGTATACATGCTCTTACCACTTTATTCAAAATGTACGTTATAAAATATATACAAAATGTAAATGTGTAAGGAGTGAGGAAAAAATAAAAATAAATAGGAGCTCTCATACTCTTTTTGCTCCCCAATGAATTGTCTTGCTTCACTTTAGAACTAAACACTGGGTATTCTAAAGGATATACCTCATCTTGCTGTGACATGTATGTTCTGAGTTTTTCAATTAAAAATTAAACTTAGAATTCTATATCTAATATTAACTTAATGGTAATGATTCTCTTCCATACAGTCCTTATCAATTCTAAAAATCTTTTTTCTTTCATCGAGGTAGATAATTCTCCAAGTACGGCATCCAGACCAACAATAGCACCATCACTTGGGAACTTGTTAAAATGCAGACTCTTGGGCCCTACCCTAGGGAGACAAAATCAGAGCTTCCCGGGGGTGGGGCCCAGCAATCTCTTTTAACTAGCCTGTTTTTTCAAACAAGGTGATTCTGGGGCATACTGAAATTTAAGAACCCCCCCCACCTCGTTGGATCAGTTGAACCGTATTTTTGTGAACAGATTCTTCTAGAGTGTGTTTTAAATGGGCAAAATGCCAGATTGGAGATTTGATTGATGTTCCTTACAATTTCAGGATTTACTTCAGATGCAATATGAAGGAGTAGCTGTAATGAAAATGTTTGACAAGGTTAAAGTGAATGTAAACCTTCTCATATACCTGCTGAATAAGAAATTCTATGGGAAGTGAAGTGCCTGCACAATCATGGATTCTCTATCACGTGGATTAGGAATTGAATCTGTTTAGTATTTTTGTTTTTAAACATGATTGAAATCACTGCTTATAAACGTGTGATTTTTTTTTTAAAGACCAAAACTGTTCTGAAGAATGTACCCATGTGCCTTTTTGATAATCTGATACTGCAGTAGAATGAAACACAAGATGAATTAATGTAAACACGGCCGCGTTATACTCTGGTATAGGTACTCTGATTTAAAACGTTGGACATTCCGTGATTGGTTTTAAAGTAGGGAGAAAATAACTTTTAGCTGACTAGGGACAAATGTGTAAACCTATTTTCCTATGAAAAAAATTTTAAATGTCCCATTTGAATAATGTAACTCTTCATAGATTTTTTTTTTAATCTGTGGAGAAATGGAAACTGAATTATTTGTAATGAATTATTTAGATAGACACTTGGTTCTAAGCCCTGCCTTCTGGGAGTTATCGATTTTAAAGAGAGCTTTTGTGCAATTCAAAATGAAGTTTTTATAAGTAATTGAAAATGACAAAACAGTAAAATTTTCTGTATAAAAGTATATATTTTATGTGATTTATTCCTACTAAATAAAGTGCACTACTGCCTCATGAAAGAGACTCTTGTCCCCAGAGCCTTTAAGTGACTAAGGAACAATGTGGATAGTGATCATAGGCCCCCACTTCCACCCCTCACAATTTATTGGAATATTTCAATTGTGCCTCTCAATTTTTTTGTAATGCAATAAAATCAGTATCTGGATGCTTTTTAAATGTATTCTTTGAAAAATTTGTTTTATGTAAAATAAATGTTACTGAATTACGTTCAATTGACTTTTAAGTTGTCTGAATAAATCCGAATCATTTAGTGGAGAGAAGGTTCTTGGTGGGGCTTTTGGGGAAAAGAAGTGCAGTTGACCCTTGACCAACGCGGGTTTGGGCTGTGCGGGTCCACTTATATGTGGATTTTTTTTTAATAAATAACTGTGAAGAAACATGAATTTCTTTTTTTACATCTTTTCACTTTTGATAGCTAGTTTTAATAATATGTATAACACCTACAGTGTTTTGTATCATGTAAGACAATACTGAAGTCAGTACTGACAGACATGAATTATTTTGTAAACAGACAATAAATTTACAGTATTGATAAATACAGTGCAGTACTATAAATGTCTTTTCTGTATGATTTTCTTAATAATCCTTTTCTCTAGCTTACTTTATTGTAAGAATACAGTATATAATATATGATACACAAAATATGTATTAATCAAGTGTGTCTGTTATTGTTAAGACTTCAGATCAACAGTAGGCTATTAATAGTTAAATTTTAGGGGAGTCAAAAGTTATACTCAAGATTTTTGTGCAGAAGGTCGGGGGTGGTGCTTCTAACTCCGTCCCCCCACCACACCCCCCAACCCCATTGTTCAAGGGTTGACTGTAATACATCTGTAGCTGTACTGGTTAAGGTATAGAGTTTATGGGGAGGAAAAATAATTTTCCCTCTACCTTTCTAGGTTCTTGACTGAGCGCTCCCACCCCCATAATAAAAGATTAACAGGAGAAAAACAAAGAGAGGCTTAATAACTCATATATCTCGTATATCCATGGGAGACACACAGGAAAAACTTAGTAACTCCCCTAAATGGCCCAAGATACCACCCTAAATAATATCTCCAGCTAAAGACAAAAGATGTGGGGGGCTGGGGGAGCAGTTGTAGGAGGTAATCAGGCAAAGCACAGTAAATGCGGATATGGTTATGCAGATGGAAGTCTCTGACTTCTCCACTGATAATTTTGTAGGGATTTAGTCATCCTTCTCTTCCTGGTACAGAGAGAGATATACCCTGAACAGTTGGAGATTTCCCTTACAAATGTCGATGTCTTTTTTTTACAAAAGGGTAACTTTACTTGCTTTTCTGAGCTTCTGCTATGTCTGCTATTTGTCAGAAATAACCAGCTCGCAGTAATCCTTATACCAGAGAGGCATAGTTTGGGGGTGGCAAATTCTGCTCCCTTCAAGAGGCAGCTGCTGTGACCAAAAGATCCAAAACCCTGTTGCTGAAACAAGGGAGAAGGTTGTTTTCTCAGAGGTAAGTGAGCAGTCCCACAGGGTTATCCAGGGATCCCAGCTGGCCAGTTGCTCTGTCCTTGTCACTGATTCCTGGCCAGCAGGAAGAGGGAAAGAAGTCCAGAGCAAGTCATCTTGTTTCAAGTTCCTTATGTCATTTCTATTTCCATCCCCTTAGTCAAAACTTATGCGGCCACAACTAAAATCAAGAGAGGCGGGGAAGATCCCTAACTAGGCAGTCCTGTGCCTGGTTAAACCGTGGGGTAGAGAGGGGGGTGGTTCTATTACCTAAAGAAAGGAAGCAATGGTTCTTGGGGACCGATCAGCTGTCTCTACCTTAACAGTGTGATCCAAACTCTCAGGCTAGGGACCCCCCGAACCCAGCACTTTGTATTCTGTTCATTCAACAGGCTTATATTTTCCATGGGGATTACCAAGTACTAGTAAGCTGTGTTAGCTTGTGCTCTTCGGGCACAATGAACTTTAAGGTAAGACTGACAGAATTTGGAAAATTCAAAGTTTAAAAAGTAGAATCGGCTCATGATTATTTCAGGCTATACATATTTTTGACAGAGGTAAATACCTTGAAACAATGCTTGTTGTCTCAACAGTTTATAGATGTGATTTTTTTTTTTAAATGCATTCCCCTTACTACAGATTTCTGGGAAAGGAATCAAATTAACATACAGTTAAGCTTCACCTTGAGAATAAACCTCCCACTTCCCTACAGCTAGCACTAGGCGAGCAACAGGAACCGACAGGCGGTAGGAGGTAAGTTAAGCTTCCCTCTTCGTGGTCCAGAAAAGGCTTTTAGTGGAAATGTACAGGAGGAGCCAAAATTAGGGAAAGATGTTTGGAGGCAAAAACCAGCCTTTCTCAGTGTCTCTAAAAGGGGCTTGTCTTAACTAATTCCCACACTGAGTGAAGGCGTGAGTGTTACTTGCATGGATAAAGGTCTTTATACCACGCCAGCACCCCCAAGGAAAGCTGTCAGTCCTTCCTCTCTGTTGGCCCACAGGACAAGGTTATTGTTGAAGATACTGCCAATCCCTACTGGTCTGAGCTCTTTAAGGGACATGAATGAGTGATCCTGAGAAGAAGCCACATAAGGAGGACAAGGAGCTTGGACCAGAAGCCAGCGAGGGCCTGGGCACAAAGATTGCTGCAGCCAAGGCCTGTGCCTCTCCCTGAAGGACTGAACCACCCCCTCACCCAAGCCAGAGGACAGTTGTTCTTTATAACCCTGAGCCACTGTAGTAGGAAAGGCAGAATAATTTAATTTTCCCCGTACCTTTGAGTTCTTGATCGAGGCCCCCTGGAATAAAAGATTAACAGGAGGAAAAAACAAATAGTTGCTTAACAGGGATGCTGCATGTACACACGGGCGATGCCCAGGAAAACTGAGTAAAACTCCCCCACGTGGCCCAAGCCACTACCTTAAACACTACCTTCAGCTGAAGACAAAGATGCTGAGGGGTTGGGGTGCGGGCAGTTCTCAGGGAATGAAAAAAAAAAAAAGTGGTCTTTAGAAAGAGTGCTCTTCCTGCCAAGCCCCCTTTCTCACGTGAATTTCCCTCACAAAGGGTAACTTGGTTTCTGTTCTCAGAGCTGCTCCTAGGTCTGCAATTCCTCAGAATAAGGCTTCGCCAAAGAGGCCAGTCTTGGGTGGCACACACTGCTCCCCTTCATCAGCTCCCTCCCCGGGGCTTCTTTCCCACTCATGAATAAGAAAAAAAATTTTTTTTTGCTTTTAAAAGACTTAGCAATTGAAAGGATAACTTGATTTTTGCATCGCTGACTCCTGTACTTTGATATATGTTTGATCATGTTTCCACCGTTATAAAAATGGTCTTCATTCTGGAAAGTTGAGAGGAAACAAGCTCCCCCAAACTCCCCCAAACTCCACTTTTTTGGTGCCTGGAACTTACAAAAGGCAAAAAGTACTTAACAGGACTCAGGCAACTCTCAAAGGATGTGCTCTAGTGGTCTCCAAGAGAGGGAAAGCCTGTGCGTACTTTAATATTCTAGAAGTTTGTGCTGTAGAAAAAAGACCAAATCACTGAGGTCTTTGTCTGGCATGACACATGTTGAAAAAAAAATTACACGCCCAAAATGGATTCATCCCCCGCCCCACGCCTCCCCTCCCCCGACAGCAACCAAGACTTGATATAGCAGTTTTAACCCCTCCCCAAAATGTAACCTTTAAGATAGTCTTAAATTTCCTGATCGACCCTGAGGTAACCTGCCTGACAAAGGCCACTGTAGCTCCCTTCCCCTAAAAAAAGATGACCTGACTTGAAACAATCCTTTCTTTTCTTTTGCCAATAACTTCTTGCCCCCACCCTCCTCTTACCTGGAAAAACCCTCTTGGAGTGCCCTCCTAATGGTTAGTGAGATGCTGCCTAATTCCTGAATCTTTGAATAAGGCCAATTAGATCTCAAATTTACTCATTTGAATTTTGATGTTTAATACACATCTCCCTTCTGTCACTGAAAGACCAGAACCGTAATGTGTATGTTGGTATATCTGTGTGTGGTTGGGCCCTAATTAGAGGTTCATGATGTAATTTTTATGACTTGGGCTGTGGTTAAGTAAGGATTTGTGGTAGTCCTCACACATTCCGAGAGGCAAACCACACAACTCTGAATGGTGAAAGTTGTCTATATTTTGAGAGGTTCTGGTGAGTATTGGGTGGTCTAACTGCTGATCAGCACTTAGAAAAATCCATCACCTCTGTTACAGAAACTAGGACTTAGTAACAGGTGACGCTAGAGCCCTCTGAGCTGCAAGGACAGACTGCTGTAGGTGTAGAGCCCGCCAGTGCCTTGTTAATGGTGTGGAGGTGGTGGCCCCACGGGGGGTCCGGCAGTGGGTTGAGGGGACAGACCCCACTCTTTCTGAACACAAGTTCATGTGCTCGAGGCCCAGTGAGGCCAAACAAATCGAAATGTTAGAGTATGGAGCAGAGAAAAGTTTACTGCAAGACCAAGCAAGGAGAACGGGAAGCTCACGTTCAGAAACTCCAAACTCCCTATGGTTTTCGGGGAAAGTTTTTATAGACAAAATGTGGGGTGGGGGCTGCCGGGTGTGTGACTTTCTTCTGATTGGCTGGTGCTGAGGTAAGAGGGCGGTGCTCCAGGAATCTTGTGCTCAGCCTGAAGTTACCATCCCCCACCTAGGTGGGAGCCTTGGTTCCTGCAGAAGAACTCACAGATATTTTATGTGTATCCCTTGAGGAGGAACCAGGACTCTGCCCCAAGGCTGCACTGTTTTTTCTTGACTGTTTCTCCCTTGTCTCTGCATTCCCTCCCTTCCCTGATTAGCAACTGTTTGAATCTGCCCTTTGGAACTCAGGGAAGGTCAAGCAGGCTGAATGAAGCCTATTTCCTACAAACAAGAAACAGGGGACACAGAAGGGATTTGTCCCAGGGAGGACCCCCACAGGGTCCTGCTCTGTTTCACCACCTCTGCCTCTCAGGAATCCCAGTAATGACTTTAGGTTGGCCTTTGTATGATTGGGACAGTTGCTGATTTTCTCAGTTTAACAATGCATATGCTCTCTCCAAATAGCTCACAGTGATTTTCTAGAGTGCCTCACTGTTGTTTCCTTAGAGTATAAAATCTCTTAGGTAAAATATACTGGAAGGTATGAAGGTTAATTTTATGTGTCAACTTGACCTGGCTAAGGGATGCCCAGAAACCAGTATGACATTATTTTTGGGTATATCTGTGAGGGTATTTCCAGAAAAGATAATCATTTGAACCTGCAAAATGAGTAAAGAAGATCACCCTTACCAACGTGAGCAAGCATCATCGAATGTGTTGAGGGCCCAAATAGAACAAAGATGCAGGAAAGGGGAATTCTCTCTCCTTGAGCTGGAACATTTATTTATCTTCCCCTTTCATGGGACACCAGAGTTCCTGGTTCTCAAGCCTTCAGACTCTGGGACTTCCACCATCAGCCCCCCAATTCTCAATGGACTGGGAGCTACACCATCAGCTCCCCTGGTTCTCAGGCCTTTGGACTCACTGAATTATACCACTGCTTTCCTATTCTCCAGCTTTCAAACAGCAGATGGTGGGACTTCTTGGCCTCCGTAAGCAAGTAAGCCAATTCTTACAATAAATCTTCTTTTTCATTTTTAGCGTTTTGGGGGGCGGGGATAATTAGGTTTATTTCTTATTGAGGAACTGCTGGGGATTGAACCCAGAACCTCATGCATGCTAAGCATGCAGTCTACCACTAAGCTATACCCTCCACCCAAAATCTTTTCTTATATATGTGAGAGAGTGTGTGTGTGTGTGTGTGTATCCTATTGGTTCTGTTTCTCCAGAGAACCCTGACTAACACAGAAAGAAATGAACAAATATGAGAAGTGAAAGATACTGGGTTTACCTTATGTAACTTAAACAAGTTTTTGTTTTCTTTTTAACAGGTACTGAATTTGACCTTTTCTTAGCACCCCAAACCACAGGGATACTCTCCCATTTTGTCCATGGTATAATTAGTGGAAATGGATTGTTGAACCATTACAAAAGATTAACTTTACTTCTAAACCCAAAATACCAACGCAGGTTTTTATCAACAAAAGGCGGAAACAGAACTCCTGTTGGTTAGCCTGTAACTTGATTACAGACCTGCTGTTTGCTGAAAAAAACAAATGTGGAGATATCTGCACAGAATCTGTTGGATTCGAATACAACTTGATTTCATTTCATATAATTTCCGAAAGGAAATTACTAAAGCAAGTTCTTGGGGTATAGTGTTGTCTTTGGAGGGCTTCAAACAGAGGAGTGGTAACGGAAGAGCGAAAGCAGGCAGGTCATCTAACGGGTTTAAATTGAAACTGCTTTCAGGGGATCTAGGGATTAAAACTTTCACCAATTTGGATAATGCATTTGCTTTAAAATACTACTAAATACCACCAACACTATGAGAGGATAGCTAATGGCTCATACTGTTGGTGCCAGACAAGTTCAAACAGAGAGAATGAAAGATGGGAGCCAGTATCGAGTGGTTCCAGTATGAATGATGCTGCAATCATGAGATTTCATTTCTGAGGAATATTAACATGTTGGGTAGCCATCGCCGGTTAGGTGGATTTTCTACTCCAGGGAACCTGCCCCACTCTAAAGGGTACTTTAGGTAATATGCTCTAAAACTGTCAACAAAAAGGTTTAGGTATGGGTGACATGGAACAAATGAAGTAGAGACATTGTTATCTTTTTCAACAAACTCTAAAGAGCACACAAAAATTATAAAAAACTTATGTAGAGAAAACAGAGCACCAATAGACTCTAACACAAAATTAGACATTAATCACACACACAAAAAAAGCCAGTCAAAAATTTAAATAACTTAGGTATTGAAAAAGATAGAATGAAGTTGACAAAATATTTAGACCAGAATTGCATATATGTACATTTCAAAATTTATAAAATGCAGCTGAAGTGGTCATTTCAGGGAGAAAAAATGAAAATTAACAAGCTAAGCAATCAGTTCAAAAGGTTAGGGGAATTAAGAGTAAATTCTAAGAAAGTGGAAGGAAATAATCAAAAGCCTGTATGAAAATTAAAGACATTAAAAATAAATGATAATTTGACACATCATTGTAAAATGATTATAAATCAATAAAAAATGTTAAAAAATAAAAATTAAAAATTAATGATAAAAGCAACAAAACAAAAAGATGTACATATGGAAATGATCATTTCCAACCTTTGGTCAGATTCATTAAGGGAAAATAAAGCAAAAATAAGTTATGTTGGTAATAAAAGTGGGGATAAAACTTAGATAAAATAGCTTGAGAAGAATAAAATGTGATATATATTACAAGGAAATATTATAGTTTAAAAAATAGATATACATGTATCAAACAGGTAAATCTTAAAAAAATGTAAACTGCAGAAGTATTCCTAGAGTATGTTACTTTGTGTAAATATTAAAACATACAAAGCAATACTAAAAATAAAACAAATTGGGAGGAAAGACGAATGTACTAAAAGTGCAAAAATGTGGATGAGAACGTTACTCTTTCAGACAGGAAAAAAGAATGGAATCTAAAAAGGGTAGCAAGAAAGCTTAGACTATATAAGATATATCTATAGATATATATATCTATAGATATATAGATATATATAAATAAATTTTTTTTTTGTAATGCCATAGGTGTTGTATTAGGCCCTGGAGTTTTCTGTGTTTGAAACATTGTGTAAATTAAAGAAAGTAATACAAACTATATGGAATCTTGTTCAGCTCTTTTTCCCTCTCAGGGCAGTGGTTTTCAAAGTGTGTCCACAGTGGCCTCAGCGCGTCATCTGGGAACTGGTTTAAAATGCTAATTTTCAGCCTGTATCCCAGATTGACCGAATGTAGAACTCTGGCGATGAAGCTTAGCACTGGGGTTTAACAAGTCTCCCAGATCATTCTGGTCTATGCTAAAGTTTGAGAACCCTGTCTTAGAACGTTGTTACTCAAAACTTTGGTCTGGAAACCCTCAGACACTACCATCACCTGAGGGTGCTTGTAAAAATGTAGAATCTGATTTCATAGGTCTGAGATGGGGTCCAGGAATCTGCACTTGAGCATGCTAAAGTTTTTGAAGGTAAGTTCAGTTTTTGGTGGCTGTTCAGTTAGCAATCCACAATCTTTAGAAAACACTGAAGTGAAGAAGAAATACCTCATTCTGTTCCATTCTCCTCACTTGCTCATTGTATTTCAGCCCCACTCTAAAGGGTACTTTAGGTAATATGCAAAAAGAATTTAAGCATTGCATTTTTTCAGCAGCCTCTTTCCATCAATAGAGGTACATTCTGTTTTAAGAACTAAGCAAAAAAAAAAAAATCCTTTTAAACTTTAGTTTTATAAAATGGTTAAAAAACATTTTCCACCAATGAAACACAAAATTTAAAAATGTGGTCAGAGTATTATTCCATTTTTTATCTTAAGGCTATATATATGTATATACTTGTATGTGATTACAATTTCTTGAATGATGGATAGAAACTTTTAACAGTGGTCATTATGGAGATGGGGTTCTTAGAAGGGAAGGCTTTTACTTTTCATTTTGTATTCTTGAACCATTATAATATTTTGCCACATGTATTAATTACTTTTATACTTTACACTCTATTTCATTGATTCTGAGATTGATGCAGGAAAATGGATGTCAGGCTTGAGGAGGGGGTCTAGGTTTAGCCCCTGGGACATGCCCACCATGTGTGGGTCCCTGGCTTCACACAGGAAAGAATTCAAGCGTGAGCCACAGTTGAGTAAAGGCAGATTTATTTAGAGAGAAACATACTGCATAGAGTGTAAGGCAAGAGAAAGGCAAGGAAAGAGGTGTGGGAATTGGGTGCTTAGGTTAAAATAAAAGTAGGTACACACTCCATAGACAGAGTGTGGGTCATCTCCAAAGAGGAGGGAGTGAAGAAAAGGGCGCTAGGAGTGGTGGTGTCAGTTTTTATGGGCTCAGCAGCTTCACACGCCTACAAGTGGGACCATTTCAACTACTCTGGGGAGGAGGCTGGGATTCCCAGGAACTGGGCCACCGCCCATTCTTTGGCCTTTTGCGGTTATCCTTGGGACTGTCACGCGCCTGTGGACATGTTACTTATCACGCTGTTACAATGAGCATATAATGAAGCTCAAGTTCTCCTAGAAGTCAAACCTCTTAATCCTCAAAGCCAACTAGGAGTTGAATCTTCCACCATTTTGGTGAATCTTCTACTATTTTGGTGTTAAATTGCTGTCATTCCTCGAGTGGCTGTGCCCTGCCCCCTTCCCTCCTGTCTCAAGGTGTCCTTTCCTCATGTTTAAACAATCCTGAAATTGAGATGTCTCTTACAAGCAATGATTTAATTGGCAGCATTTTTTTCTTGTTCGTGGTACATAAATTCAAATAATGTTTTAAAATCAGAGGCATCTTAGGGTTGATAAAATATAAATAGAATGTTAATAGAGAGTGGAGAAATAAATAATCTTAATAGTTCACATCTACTCTTGGTTATGTTTTCCTTGGAGAATGAAGAGGGAAATTTTTTTAATAGCGTCATTTAATTGGATTATTCTGTAAATGAGCAACTTCTGTGCTCTGAGGATAATGAGGGAAATAAGAAGGAAATGGTCTCTTCTGTATTTTCTCCACTGGTTGAAGGGAATGACATCGTCCGTGTTCGTCTCAATTCCATGACCAGTGACTCTCAGTAACAGTTTATCAGCCACAGGGTGCAGGACACACCCCCACATCTGGGAGGAGAAGGGGCTGCGGGTAAACTTTCCCAGAAATGTTCAGTTGAGGGGACCTAAATAGGTCCTTTGCGGTCTGAAAGACGTGCTCACTAGATAATGCTCTCTAAGCAAAATAATCAGCCTCCTTGCGGAGCTTCAGCGCCGCTGCCCTCCAGGGGGCCCTTAGCCACAGGCTCGAGTGTTCCCTGGCCTGACTTGAATTCGGCCACTCTGTTAACAGGTACGGGGAAGTGTGAGCGCCCTTATGAGTTAACCTGGGCACTTCGCTCTCCGGGCATCCCTTTCGCAGGAGGCGCCCAGTACTGCGCGGGGCGTAGGGAACACCTAGTCCGCTCACCTCCTGGACAAAGCCGCGCAGGTAGTTCTAGCGCGCGGCTGAGCTGAGAGCTCTTGTTAAAGGGAAAAAGTTGCAGCCGTGCCGGAGCACGAGGGAGAAGCAGCTGCTCTTGGTACCAGATGATTAGTTCCACTCGCAGTCAGCTTGTCGATGAAATATGTGCTCCACGTATGAAATATCGAAGTGGCGAAATAAAGAGAAGCGAATGAGAAATACTAAGAATCCTGCTCAAACCTGGAAGCCCCTTCTCATCAGCGGACAACTCTGTCGCTACAGTGTAAACGTTTCAATCCACTATTCTCAAATGACAAAACAGAAGTCACTTTCAAAGATAAAGGGCCGCAGCGCTGGGCCTGAGGTCCAGTGCCTGGCCCTGGGGGCAGGGAGGGCTCCTGGGGCGCATCCCTGATCCAAGGTTCTCTGCTAACGTCTTTGCTCCCCAGGAGAATAAGGAGAGGCCGAGCGGCCCGTTCCAAGGACCACACCAGAATCAGTTACTGATAGCTTCGCAGATCAAAGGCGAAGACCAAGGAAACAACGTCTTTCTTGGGTTCCCCCGCGGGGCAGTGGCCTTCAACTGGGGCGCTGGGCGGGCGGCCAGGTGGCGGAGCCGGGAGGTCAGCCTAGCGACGGGACTGGCGGGCGGCGGCCGTGTGGAGGCGCACCTTGGCGCTGGGGGGCGCCCTTTCCGGCCCGGCGCCCGCGCGCCCCGCCCCCGCCCGCGCCCCGCGCCCAGCGCCCCTTGTCCTGCGCAGCGCCGCCAGACTCGCCGAGCCGCCGGGCGACACCGAGCCGTCTCTTCCTGCCCAGCGGCAGCGAGCTCTCTGCCCGCCCGGCCCGGCCCGGCCCCTCGCTGGACCCCGCGCGAGGAGGGACAGCTTGCAGCCCGAGCCTCCCGGCGGCGCGGCCAGACTCCCGCAGCAGCGCAGCGCCGCCGAGCGCGCCGAGCCCCCGGACAATGGGGCCGCGGTGGCTGCTGGTGGTCGCCGCGGGGCTCAGTCTTTGCGGCCCTCTGCTGTCGGCCCGCACCCCAGGCCAAAAGGCAGGTAAGAGCTGCCGCCGGCATTTCCTCCCAGCCTTCCCTCGAGCCCGCAGCAGGGGCCCCGGCCAGAATGGGGAAGCTGGAGGATAAGGGACAACGCGCAGGGACCCAGTGGGTGCCCCTAACCGCACCTTCTGCCACCGCGTCGTCTGGGAGCCAGACAGACGTTTGGGCTGAGATCAGAGCCTCCCCCACTCATATCCAGGTGGGGTGCCCGTCCCACCCCACTTGGGGCCCAGCTGATGTCCCTTTGCGCTCGGTTTTGGAGGATGCAGCCGGCCTGTGGCAGTGCTGGATATGGAGGAGGAGTGGGTCGGATTTTCTTGGGCGAAGCCTGAGGTTCCTCGTTGCATTTGCTGTCACTGTGTGGCCTGTTTCTTCCAGAACTACCCCAAAAAGAAAGGGTTTCACGTTGCTCCACCAACAAACGTTCCGGTCTTTTCAAGATGAGGTGGGGAACCGAGCTCCCGCTTAAGTTTTGTTTTGTTTGAATTGTTTTTCTTGCACGTTTTACAGGCGAAAAAAGTGGTGTAGCGAAAAGCTTGGTTGCTTGGCACGTTTAGTAGAAAATCAGTAGCAGCGGCCCCTGGCACGGGCCTTGTGTGCGGGAGCTGCTCATGGAGCCGGGCGCAGGGCGATAACCGGGTGGCCACGAGGCAGTCGTGGCGGCTGGGAGGCTTTGTTTGTTTGTTATCTGGACCCTCGTCTTCCCAGTGAGTTAAGAGATCCCTGCCTCAGAACTCTCTCAGACCCTATGGGATTTCAGCATTTCAGTTTTTGATCTGGTGCCAGGAAGAGGTTGCTCACCTAGAATACAGTTATTACTAATAGTGTAGTATTTTTAAGTATCCGGCTATTTGAGCAAATAAATAAATGTATTTTCCAACCTCCCTAAGAAAAGCAGAGCAGAGAGGTTGTTTTTAAAGATGCTATTTAGAAAGTGAGGGAGAAAATGTTTTTATTTCTTTATAGCGATCGTACTTTTTAAGCTTTCAGCACCCCCTTTTTTTCACACAAACAAATTCTAGGTGTTTTTCTCATCTGTGAAAGAGCGTGTACACTGTTGTTTTCACACCAGAGTGTGGGCGCATGGAAATTAAGAGGTGATAGAGACATCCTTTTCTCTATTCTCTGTCTTTGCTCAGGGTGAGTTTTGAGGTGATGCTTCTGGGAAAATTCAGAGCCCCACACAGGAGCCCAGAGTTCTGCAGCAACTGCTGGCCTGTGTCTGGATAATGTGAGCCTTATCTCCTGGGGTGTCTGGGGATGCATGGAGAACTCCATCAGTGTATGGTGACACTGATGTCAGATATCACTTAGTAATTTTATTGTGGGACAAGCTCTTAAGAACACAAACTTTTGGTTGCAATTTGGATGGTGGGGTAGAGAATAGGTTTATACAAATGTGGCATCTATGGTCATCACCTTTCCTCACAGTGGCCCCCCCGGGAAAGATTTTTGGCCTCTTTTAGCAAGTGAAGACTTGTTTCTGCCACACTTCTTACTGCCTCATCAACCTGAATGGTGCATCCTAAGATGCACAGCACTGGTGTAGACAGAAAGATAGCTGAATAACATTGGCTGATTTATCTATGCTGGATGCTGGGACCACTTTGGGAGGGAGAGAAGAAAAGGAATGCGTGTCAAGTGTCATAGTCTGTGTCAAAGCCCGAGCCAATTAATTGGCTGTTACTGGGAGACTGTGGTCTGAAGCCCAACAGAAGACACAAAACTGGACAGTGATGCTGCTTTAAGGCCACCAGAGACCCCTGGAAGTCAAATTTCTTATGAGTCAGCAAGTAATTTTCTACTGCAGTCTCTATCTGAATTCCTTCCACCTTTCCTTTCTTGCTTCTCTCTCTTTCTCATCCACTCATTATTTCATTCCTTCCTTCCTTCCTTCCTTAGTGGATGTGGCTCTTTATCTTTATAGGACATATCATGATGGTCAGCTCTCTGCCAATGTGACCATTGCTCCTCTTTTTGAGGGCAGTTTTTGAGGCATTTGCCATTTCTCAGGAGTCTTCCCATGGCGTCTCTGCTAGTGGCCATTCCAGCCCTCCCTCCATCTCTCTGGCTCAGCATTTCCCAGCCCTTCATGTCTGCGTGGACCAGTGTTTCTCAGCAGCTCTGAGTTTGCTCCTTTTCCAAAGTGCTTCTGGCTGGTTGTCTGCCCTGTGCTCTTTTCTGCCCCTTCTCTCCTCCCTCAGTCAGGTCACCCCAATCCTTGTCACCCTGGCAAACTGGAACTCAGCTGAGCCTGCTCTGGAATTCCACTGAGACCATGGAGTCACCAGGACCCTGGGTTTGCTACAGGATACTCCCCAAGATACCCCAGGAGCCTCACTAGGAACCCGGCCTTGGTTTATTTTGACTACGATGCTAGTATCGAGGATTCAGTTTCAACGATGAGAATTTTCTGTTTCCTTGTTTTGTGGTTTCTTTCATTCTGCCTTCCACCCTCTCTTGCTTATGCCTGAAACTGTCAGAATATATAGCTCTTTCTCTCTTTCTTTGTAGGCTGAGCTTCCCCCAAACACCCTCTCCCACACTGACCCTGTGACGGTACTTAGAAAAACCCATGAAGTTACACCTCCTTTTCCTCCATCCCAAGGCATCCAATGATGTCTCGCCACTTGAAAGGCTCTACAGGCCTTTATACATTTATTTGCTATCAAAAGAACTTGCTGTTGGAAATAACAGGAATAATCTATAATTTGCACTTCAAAACACATTTATTGAACTTTAGGGAAGGATGTAATCTAATCTAATCTATTTATACTTCAAGTCTATGGTGGGTTAGAAATCAGGTATTATGGTCTTGTAAAGGGATGTTTCCAGTATTTTCTTCTTTGCTAACCAGCAGTAGGACCTGTAAGAGATGCGCTTTACATGACGACACAATAGTGAATGTGTGTGCGGTAAATACGCCTGGTCTGCAGTGTACAGAAACAGGTTTCATCAACCAGTGCTCACCTTTACCGCGTGCTATGCGCACCAATGTTTTCTGCACATTCCATTTTTTTAATGCTCCTCACAGTCCTGTACGTTGATTTCATAACCACTGTCAAGTCTCTGCCATCATTTAAAACCCAGTACAGCAGGTGCAGTGCATTGCTCCGCAGGCAGCAGACCTGAGGGCCTTATTGGCTTTACGGGAAGAGTCCTGCTTTCCAGGAAGTGCTGTTTGTGATGGTTTGTATTATATCTAAAACAGACTTTGTTTGAGTTCACGTTACAATCTGCAGTAGGACTTGGGTGGGGTTGGGGATGGAGACAGCTTGGTTCCAGAGGGGTTGGTGATTATTAAAACCCTTTACTGTGAGTTAGTTTTCCTTTTAACTTAGGGTCTGGGAGAGTAGACGGCAGCATTTGCAGGGAGCTGGGGCCTGGGCTGGGAACGTGGTGGAGAACAGGCCTGGAGCACAGGGGGACTCAGAGTCCTCCCCAGAGAGGCCCTCGCGTCAGTGTTCCGACGCGTCAGGCCCTGCCTTCAGGAGGGGCCCACACACTTCTCAGTGCCTGCTCTGGCCTCAGGTGCACCAACATTTAGATTTTCTGATTGTCTTTACTTCCTGTAACCTGCCCTCTCCTCGCCTCCTCCCAGACTTGCCTTCCTGCGCCCTCTGCTGAGTCCCTGCTCCAGGCCATGGGATGGGAGAGGAGCCTTAGACACTGGCAACCTCTTCTTAATTCTGTATTTATTTTATCTTTAATTCTGGCTTTTCCACAACATAGATTTTTGTTCACTTGCTCTTGCTTCTGCCTCATCTCCAACAGTATTTTGAAGATTTTTTTCTCGGTTTTGTCCTTGAATGTGTCTCTAGTACATCCGTCCTGTCTGTGAGGACTGGGTTGCTGGCATGTGGTGGGTGTGAAGCCAAGGTCAGCAGGACTCCTGAGTTCCCAAGCAACAGCTGTGCCGGTCATCAGCTTCACTTGTGTGTCCGTGTGGCCGTGTGCTGCCTGCTCTAGTTAAAAAGGGTGGGCAGATTCATTGTTAAGTGAAATACTCAGAGGAAAAAAAAAGTACTCTTTTAGGTCCTGAATTCACAAGTTTTTTTAAAGAGACAGGGTTATGTGATATGTGGTTCAAAGGGTATGAGTTTTAGACCCAGGCAGATCTGGGTTCAGGTCCTGCTTCCTCCACTTTCTAGCTGGGTGACTGTGGATTACTTACTTAGCCTCTCTGTGCTTCCATGTTGTCCATAAAATGAGGGGCTTATCTCTTAAAAATGTTAGAGTTACAGGAGGTAAGGTAAGCGAAGTAGCTGGCACATAGTAGGTGCTCAACAAATGTTAAGTGTTCTTTAAACACCAACTCTTCCATATTCCAGAAAAGCCTTTGAGGATTTGGTATCAAATCAATTCTCTCAGTGTAAAACTATGTTGACACAAATGTTCAAGAACTTTTTCCCCTTCAAAACTAAGACAAAACAAAAACCATTGTCCTTTGTTTCTAGTGGCAAGTAAATGTGCATAAAATATTTGTTCTTTTTTTTTTCACTTTTCATTATGGAGATTTTCAAACATATCCAAAAGTGAACAGTACAGTTACCCTTTATAGCCTGTTTTATCTATGCCCTCACTTTCCTCCTCCCCAAATGGACAGTTTTAGAGCAAATCCCAGACACTATATCATTTCATCCATAAATACATTGGTACATATCCTTAGAGATAAGAACTCTTTTTTTCACACAACCACAATACCATGATAACACCTGAACAATTTCTTAGTGCCATGTACTATTCAGTCAGTGTTCACATTTCACTGTCTCTTAATGCTTTTTACAGTCGGTTTATTTGAATCAGAATCAAACAACGCCCACCATTGCATCAGGCTGCTATAGCTCTTAAATCTCTTTTAATCTGTAATGGCTTCCCTTCTCTTTTTTAAAGTCTGTTTATCAGAGAAACTCGGTCATTGGTCTTCTAGACTTCCCTGCATCCTGGGCCTGGCCAGCTGCATCTTGTAGGGTGCCCACCATGCCCTTCTTTCCTCTGCGTTTACTGTACTGTGGTACATCTGGGAGCTAACCCTGATTCAAATTTGGTTTTTTTTTGCAAGACTTCCTCAGCAGTGCTGCTATGTTCTTCCTGTTCCATCACCTCCAGTTGTCTCTATTTTTGAGATCTTAAGGTTACTCAGCAGACTCGCGTGTTGTCAGCTTCATCCAGCCATTAGAAAGTTCCCCATCACCCATCCTTTCACCCAATGGTTTTCACAGCCACTGATGATCATTGAGCTAAATTCATTCTTTCACTAAGAGCTTTAAGAGGTGTTTCTAAATCTGTTAGTGTTCCTGTGCTTATAACCTGGAATTGCTTTCTAAAGAAACTTCCCTCATTGACTGGTTTCCCTGAAATATGTACTAGAAAAGGCAAGATAAATGCTTGAATCTTTCCTTTATTTACTGATTTTCAGACCCTACATTTCCTCTAAAGGTGACAAAAAAGTTTTACTTTCCTTTGAGCGTCATTATGAACTCGTGGATCTTAACATTTATGACATGTTTCTAGTGTTTCCATTCATTCCCATCATTGTTCTTTTAATGATCTTCGGCCAATGGGGAGCCCCTTTGGATTGACTTCAGAGTGTTTGCGAACTGACCCTAATGTTCTTTAAAGACATTCAAGGCCCATCTGGTGTATTTCCTCCCCCACCCTGCAATCTGTAACCAGCCATTTCTTTAAAGAACATTTCTTTCCGTGGCAAGCATTTGCATTTGAAGCAGTGGATTCCAGTAACGCTACTGTTTTCCACTTGATGGAGTTGGTATGTATCATTTTCCCACCATCCTCTTCTTTATTTCTCTTTAGCCCCTAATGCTGATTCACTCACGGCGAAGTGCAGGGTACAGCTATCCTGCTGGGTGTGTGAATGTGGACAAGGTCCTAGGACTTCCAGTTTATTAATTCCCCAAAAGCATGAGTCCTCTAGGGCAGACCTCTGAGTCAGAAACAAGGCTGGCAAGTGGTGGGACGCTGACATGGTATGTATCCCAGGATCACGTGGGACCTGGAAAGACCATCTGGTCACCACTCTGCTTCCAGACCAGATCTCATCAACGTCAGAGAAAGCACTGTGCCTGACGTACTAATTTTTAAAAATCTCCAGAGTTAGTCCACATTTAAACTCATTAGCCATGTGGTATATTCAATAACAGAAGTACTCTAAAGCCATTTGGAGATACCTAAATTAGGTGAAACTTAAAAAGAAGCATAAGAACCAATTTTAGGACCTGAGCTTTTTTTTTTTTTTTTTTTTTTTTTTGAAACCACAGCTTAACAATAAAAACACAGAAGATGAGTTACAAGAGCCTTTTGTACACATTCTCCTTGACCTATGAGTTGTGCTCGGACCAGAGGAAAAGCAAGATACCCAAACTCAAATTTCAGCCTGAGGGGCTTGAGCTAGTTAGATACATTTAATCACCTGGAATTGGTTTTGTTCTTTCTTTGATGCTGGTATATATTTAAATAAACAAACAAAATTTACTGTTGTTCTTTAATTTCTTAAAAGCCAAAATACCAAACCTGTGGTGGCAAGAAAAGGTGACACCTTAGGCGATGACATTTAATCACGGGATTATGCATTCTTCCTGGGCTCCAGCCTAGAAAAATTTCCTATTCCAGTGGGTATAGCGCTTCTGACCTTAAACACCGTACTGCCCAAGAAGGCCTAGCCAGGGAGGAAATTTTGGAAAACAAATACTTATTCCCAAAGTACTAACTAGAGTCAAGCCTTTCAGATCAAGTGATAGCCTCTGAGAGCTTAGTGATGAATGTTCAGTAGTTTTCAAGTGGTGTCACTCCTCTCAGGAATGTCTTGACGCCCCACTGTGTGAACACGTGTGTGTGCGCGTGTGCTTTTCTCCCCTCCGTGCATGATGGGAGTCCTTAATCTGACCAGGTTCCCAAAGCTGCAGCAGAGAGTTGGGCATTATTTTAAGGTTCCTGTGGGTCAGCGCTTTCGAGGATGCATATCTCTGTGGTCTGAAAATGCCAAAACCCATTCATTCTCTTCTTCGGCTCCCACACATTCATCATGACCTCAAGGGTAGCCTCACCTCCCACTGGGGCCGCTGTACCAGTGTTGGGCCTCCACGTGCCAGGGTCACGATGCAGAGTGAATTAGATGCGTCACAAGGGGAAGGAAGCAATACTTGCAGAAAAGGCTGTGAATGTGAAATTTGATTTACAGCTCTGAACACTGGGACTAGGTACCTTACAGGCCCCTCATGTCCCGTGTCACTCTGGAAAACTAAACATTGCTAAATGTTTAGGGAGGGAAGAGGAACACAGATTCCATTTTAATTTAAAATAACAGGGCAGGAAGGTTATAGCTCAGTGGTAGAGTGCCTGCTTAGCATGTACAAGGTCCTGGGTTCAATCCCCAGTACCTCTATTAAAAATAAATAAATAAATAAACCTAACCCCTCCCCCGAAAAAGAAAAAAATTAGAAAAAAACTTTTAAAATTTAAAAAATAAAAGAAAATCATTGAGAGTGAGCAAAAAGCAAGCTACATTGAAGTGGGAGGGGAAGGATAATCATTTCTTACACTGATTGATTTTTGAAGTTTACAAAGTGAACATACGTCCTATTTCACATGTGATGCTCCCAGTTGCCAGATTTGTAGGCCAGACAGACACTGGGATCCCATTTTAATGATGCTGAGACTGAGTTCAGAGGGGTTAAGTGACTCCTGGTAGAGCCAGGATTAGAATGCAAATCTGTGATGAAAAGCCAATTTAAGTGCAGGGCGAGGTACTGGAGACTCCGAGATGAAGCAGAAACGCTTCCTCACCCTGGGAAACAGTCTAGATGTGTGTATGTGCACTCAGAGGCTCACCACTGCACATGTTTGTCCTTGTCCTGTGACGGGTCTGTCGGGCCACCCCTTCACCTCAGGGGACCCACTCATGACCTTGCTGAGGTCATCCGAGCCTTCTATCATCTCTCATTGGTGCTTCCCTAGCGCTGCTCTTCATTTTGGAAAAATGCATTTTATTTTCTAGCTAGAATTTCCATTGGTTTGTTTCATTGCTTTTTTTCTATTTTTTTCATTCATTTCAATGAAATATTTTCTTCACTTCGCGGAGTATAGTTGCGCCACATCTTTTAAAATGCTTATCTGTTAATTCTGACATCCGGGTCCTCTTGGGATTGGTTTCCATTGACTGTCCTTTTTTCTTGAGATGGATCATACTTGCCTGATTCTTTCTATATTGGCTGATTTTGAATTTTGGTGTTATTGCTTTAGCAGGCAGCTAATTTGGTTGGACTCAAACTGAAACTGCAACCTCTCCCTCTCTGAGCAAAAAGCTCAGTTATCCCTTCAGTTCTTTTAAGTTTAGCAGAGCCGCTCCGCACCCTCCCCTAAGCACGCAGGCCCTAGCCAGGCCTAGCATCGGCAGAGCCAGGGGCAGAGCTTGCGCTGGAATTCAGGGCTCCCTCTCCCTCTCTTCTTCTTTCCTGGGATCCTCTCCTCGCCTTCCAGGGACGTCGGTGGCCCTGACCTCGGCCCTCTGGTTGATCCTTCAGGCCCCTGAGACTGGTTTTCAATCTGAGTTTCAGCCATCTTTTGTGGCACTGACTTTGGCCTTAAGCTAAAAGCCACTGAAAACAAGAAACCTATCAGTTGCCATCCTTTCTTTCACGATCCATCCCTCCCCTCCCCAGTACCACCCTGTGAACCTAAATGCCTTTAGGCCATTGATTTGGGGGAGGAAAGGGACCCAGAGTTTGTGATTTCTGTCGAGAGGGTGGTCAGGTCTGGTAGGACCTTATGGAATCAGAAATCTCTCTCTTATCGTGTAATGCTTCTTTGGGTCAGTTTTTGTTTGCAGAAAGCCTTCACTACTGAAAAATAAAACCAAAGGCCTTAAAAATGCACTATACTGACCCAATTTCCAGCCAGCATTCACTACACCACTTACAGCACCACTTCTGAGTGGCCTGTGGGTCCAGCGTTTGTGGTCAACACCCCCAGTGATAGAAACCTCATCCTTTTCCCCCTGTGGCTTCTCCCCTGGTTCCTCCAATTCCCAAGGCCCAGTGAAGGCTCTTTGTCCAAGTCTCCTCCGTGACAGAACGTTAGCAAAACTCCCGGGAAAGGAAAGCTGGTTGAGTTCCAGTGGCTCAGTGTTGCCTTTCTTTGATGAACATTACAAATGTGTGTTTTTGGTGGAGGAGGGTGAGAAAAGAAGGACTCTTTTGCCTCTGAGCCTTTATTTTAAACTCCTGGGTTGCTACTCAAAAGAGCTTGGTTGGCCTGGCATCTCCCTCAATGCACGTAGCACTTTGGAGCTGAGCTGAAGAAGGCCACTGGCCTAGAGCATCTGCTTCTCCACTGACCTGCTGGGGAAGGAACAGGAAGATGACTAAAGTGGTAGGTACCTAGCAGTTATATTTAGAAGATAACCAGAGGGACTGCAGTTTGGACCCAAATATGATGAGAGATTTGGGTCATTCTCCTGTGTAAACACCCTAAAGATAGTAAGGAAAGCTCCTGTCACATGCATAATGGTCATGGAAATGGGACCCCTGGTCCCACACGATTTTGCCTCTAGCTTTATAACATAAATGAAGTCCCCTCAACTGTCTATGTGGGTTTTTCCACTGGGAAGGATGAGTTTCAAGGGATGGCCACAAACTAAATGGAGAAAATGTATGCATGAAGGCCTATGGAGGACAGAGACGTCAAATAGCCTAGGAGTGGTTTGTGTATAGAGACAGTGGCTCATATAGAAAAGACGTCACGGCTTTTTTTCCTCTGCATCAGCCTGTCCTGATGTCTGCAGGGTTGAACTTGGAAAGTATGTCATTCACCTCTGTCCCTCCAGGGAGCAGAGTTTGAAAAATATTTGCTTGTGCCAAAACAAAACTCCGAGTTAGCTAATCCCCTGACAAAGTCTGTAATCCTTTGCACATCTCCTGCTCTTTACCATCTGCTCTCCTAGGAAGAAAACAGAAAGCAAAAGTAAAATGTACTCTCTCCTTGTCCCTTTTGCCATTTTCATTCATGTTTTTAATTTTATTTTTCAGAGCCAGAAACAACAAATAGTACTTTCCGTGTCCGGTCATTTTTTCTCATGAATTTACCCAGTGGATTCGAACCAATCCCACTGAGGGATGAGGAGGAAAGAAATGAGAGTGAGTTCACTGAAGGCAGATCAAGCTCCGTCAATCAAAGCAATCCTCCTCAAAAATTACCCCACGTGTTCATCTCAAATGATGCCTTGGGCTATCTGACCAGCACCTGGCTGACTCTCTTCATCCCCTCCGTCTACACCGGCGTGTTCGTAGTAAGCCTTCCTCTAAACATCATGGCCATTGTCGTGTTCGTCTTGAAGATGAAGGTCAAGAAGCCGGCTGTGGTGTACATGCTGCACTTGGCCACGGCAGACGTGCTCTTCGTGTCTGTGCTCCCATTTAAGATCAGCTACTACTTTTCCGGAAGTGACTGGAGTTTTGGGTCTGCGATGTGTCGCTTCGTCACTGCAGCGTTCTACTGTAACATGTATGCCTCCATCATGC
The DNA here is from genome assembly GCF_036321535.1 of Camelus dromedarius. Taxonomy (NCBI): domain Eukaryota; kingdom Metazoa; phylum Chordata; class Mammalia; order Artiodactyla; family Camelidae; genus Camelus; species Camelus dromedarius. The sequence continues at coordinate 50,797,897 of NC_087438.1, forward strand.
TCATGACGGTCATCAGCATTGACCGGTTTCTGGCTGTGGTGTATCCCATCCAGTCGCTGTCCTGGCGTACTCTGGGGCGGGCTTCCTTCACGTGTCTGGCCATCTGGGCCATGGCCATCGCGGGAGTGGTGCCTCTGCTGCTCAAGGAGCAGACCAGCCAGGTGCCGGGGCTCAACATCACCACGTGTCACGACGTGCTCAACGAAACGCTGCTCGAGGGCTTCTACGCCTATTACTTCTCCGCCTTCTCTGCTGTCTTCTTTTTCGTGCCGTTGACCATTTCCACAGTCTGTTACGTGTCCATCATTCACTGTCTTAGCTCTTCCACGGTGGCCAACCAGACCAAGAAGTCCCGGGCGTTGTTCTTGTCGGCTGCCGTTTTCTGCATCTTCATCATTTGCTTCGGACCCACCAACATCCTTCTGATTCTCCATTATGCATTCCTTTCCCGTAATTCCATGACGGAGGCTGCCTACTTCGCCTACCTCCTCTGTGTCTGTGTCAGCAGCATCAGCTGCTGCATTGACCCCTTGATTTACTATTACGCTTCCTCCGAGTGCCAGAGGTACCTCTACAGCATCTTATGCTGCAAAGAAAGTTCGGATCCCAGCAGTTACAACAGCAGCGGTCAGCTGATGGCAAGTAAAGTGGATACCTGCTCTAGTAACCTGAATAGCAGCATGTACAAGAAGCTGCTAACTTAGGAAAGGGGACCGACAGTGAGTTAAAAAGAAAAGGTGAAAAAAGCAAATAACCTGAGGATTCTATTTAGTCCCTGCCAAAAAAAGTATTTACTGTACCATCTAAAACAACGGATGTATGATTTGCATGCCTCCTTACTAGAGCCATTAAGCATACATATTTGTTAGTTACAGGAAAACATAACAGGAATGTTCCGAGAGAACATTGCCAGTGCTACAACAAGAACTGAATGTTGCTTTTTGATGTATTTAGATGCCTTATTATAGGGGTGTGTGTGTGTGTGTGTGTGTGTGTGTGTGTGTGTGTACACACTTGTATTGTTTGCAGTGCAGTATAGAATAGGCACTTTGAAACCCTCTTTTTTTTCCACCAGAGATAATGGAAATAAACTCTGGCTTTCTGATTTAATATGCAAAGTTTAGTTTGGTGAAGTTTAGCCCTGAAATTCTGCAGATGTCCGTCAATAGTGAGGTGTTCTGTCGTATGGACTTACATAGCTTTTGCAAATAAGTGTATTTTGAAATTGTTCAACGGCGATGTTTAAGTTATTGAGGGCTGAGACTTAGTCCTGTCTGTGTGTAGAAGTTTTGCTGTTTTTCATTTGAAACATATCAAAGTTTGAAACCTAAAAATATTAAAACAGATGAAAACATATGCTGTGGGTAGCATTTTCCTGTTTTACACACCATATGTGTAAACCAAGAATGAGCAGAGGTCTCACCAGTGACCTTAGGTTGGCTTTCAAAGCAACCTGCCCCTGGATGGAGGACTCCAAGCGGTAGGGACAAGACTGGGCCAGTTCAGAGAGCAGAGGGATCAGGACCACATGTTCGCTGTCTCCTCCTGGGATTCCCTCAAAGGCTGGCCATGAACTTATCATGCTCATTAGAAGCTGGCGAAGTAGGATGTGCTATCTCAAGAGATAATGACTATAAAAGATTTCTCTGCCCGTTTTAAGAATGGAGAAAGAAGGCCCTGTTCACTTCCAGGAGTTATGCTACAAAGACCGTTCTCAGATGGAAACACCCCTGCAGCAAACACACCCCTCCTGTGCTCTGGGCACTCGGATGGGTGCTGGGCGAGTGGAGTTGAGTAAAACTGAAACCTGCTCTTCAGAAGAACAAAGTAGATAGATACTTAGAGTGTGATACGTGTAAAGGAAACACGTCATTATGTAAAGAAGTGTTTTCAGCCAGATGTCACCAAGCAAGTTGCACATAATCAAGGCCTGGCAGGTGAAGATGTTTGAATATTTGGGTTACTGCTTCCTATGGTTATAACTTGAGTTGAGAACATAATACAGTACAGGAAGTGTGTTTTTAAAAATAAGTCCTAATTGGACTTTTAAGAAAATCTGTCTTAGTTGGACACTATTTACTTACAAATGCTTTATCAATACATTGCTCAAATCAAATTTTTAAAGGCGAATCGATTACATCAGTCTGATTAGAAATGATAGAAGAAAATGGAGTTGGCTTTGAAATCCAGGAAACTTACTCGGTATTTCCCATCCACTTTTCTTAAGATTTAATGAGATGATTTTAAAAGCATTTTTCAACCCCATGATGAGTGTCAAGTACAGAATACCCTCATGTATTTGACAAAATAATTTGAAAATTAGGTTGAAATAGATCTTTTTTCCTTATGAAAAAATGTTGGCATTTTAAACAGACAAAAAGGCAAATACTTACCTATTGAAAAGAGCAAACTGTTTCCAACAGCCATGGAATAATTTACATCTATGTATGTGTTATAAGTAGAAGCTAACATTGACTGCATTAATTTAGTTACTGTATTCATTTTATCCAACTCAGTGGAAATATACTGTCACTGTTTATTCATTCTTTTATATTAAAATACCTCTGACTTAATAAGACTATCATTACTATATTATCAGTATGTACTTACAAAATATTATGTCACTGTTTTTAACGTTCTTTTTTAAAAAATGTATGTAACCTGTATTAATAAACCTGAAAGTCTGCTTGGTATCTTTTGGGAATAAAATTGTATTGTATCTTTAGAGCATAGCAGGAAGGCCAGTTTAAGGATTTAGCTGAAGAGCACTTGCAGAAGGGTGGCCAGGGTTAAGGGAACCAACTAGAACTGGTGATGCGCCCCAGGGTCTAGCAATTAGGGGAAGCTGTTACCACCCCAGGCTCCGAGCTGGTGGGGGAAGGAATACAGACCTCCTCTCCTCCCACCCTCTGATCTCTTGCCTCCTGTTGCTCCTGATTTTAACCACCACGCAGCGGTCAGGGGAACCTGGGTGATGTAGTTCATGATGGTTAGCTGCTTGGGGTGTGGAGAATGGAACTGGAAGAACAGATGTAGGGGAAAAATCACAATTTCTACCAAAGGCAGTGGGTAGTTAGCTTTCTGTGTCTTTCAGGTTTGTTGTTTTTTTTTTTAATCCCTTCTTAGGAAAATTCAAGATTCTATCACTGAGAAAATGTTCAGATTCCTGGGTGATAAGCATCGTGGATAGACTCTGCAGCTTTTCCCTAGTGAGGAGAGAAACAAATGTCTGAGCCAGGAAGACACAAATGTTGAAACTCAAGGAAGGGCTGCCTTTGAGTGACAGTCCTTTGCCATCTAACACTCCCTGGGGAAGAGGATTAAAAGCAAAATTACCTCTGAGAGATGAAAATCAATAAAAAATTCTGGTAACGTATTTTTAGATTCATAATCAATAGAGACGTTATTTCAATTAAACAAGAATTCTGTTAGCACACAGAATTTTAAAGTTAATACATAAGCCTAAGTTTCTGAGGCCTGGACTCTCCCCAGTGTTTCAAGACTAGAAATACTGAATGAAGTCAACCTAGCATATGGCCACCAGGAATAGGATCCCCACTCTTACCAGAAAGTGACCTTTAAGCTCTTCTCTTGTTATTTTTCAAAATATATTTGAAATCAAAAAAACAATTGAATTCTCTTAACACAAAAAAGTTTGATTTTTTTTCCACCAAGTGAAAAACAGGATTTTAAAAGGAAATGGAATGCTTGATTGTTAAATATACACATGGAAAATTTTAGGTTATAACTTCTGAATTTAAAAAATTAAGAAAAATTTTGGTATGTCCTTCAGGGAGTCTTGAGTTCTGAGAGTAAATGGAAAAAATGAAGCAGTGTTTATGACCAAGCTTTTTTCTGAGGCCTCAGCCTTCCACAGTGGCTTCTCTTCCCCTTGGTGCCATAGGGAAATGAACTGGGAAAATAGTCATCAACAGTAGTTTCCTAGCAGAACTGGCATTGCTGTGTGGCTACTCCTTTCACAATTACTAGACCAAACGTATGTGGACAACAATTAACCACGGGGTGATCTGAGTGTGTTTTATGAAGGAGGTTCAGTTAAGCAAGCTGCAATCAGGTGGAGAGGAGAAATGCTCCAATTCAGTGGGTCTCAGAGTCCTTGAGACCCTTTCCGGAGATGTATGAGATCAGAACCATCTTAAAACAGTAAGATAGTTTGCCCTTTTTTGGTCTGATTCATGTAGTTACATCTTCCAGAGGCTGGGTGACATGTGATAGCACAACAAATTAAACACAGAAGTAGGTAACGAAAATCTGACTCTCCTATTAAGCCAGCTATTAAAGAGATTTGCAGAAATAAAGACTAAGGCAACTTTCTATTAAATTCTTGTTTGGGGGAAAAATTCTTTGTGTGACAAATATGGTAAACCATATTTGGTGTATGGGGGTGTGTGTGTGTGTGTGTATATATATGTGGTTCTTATTTTTATTTTGGGGGGATAATTAGGTTTTTTATTTCTTCATTTTTTAAAAAATGGAGGTACTGGAGATTGAACCGAGGACCTGTGCATGCTAAATACGCACTCTACCACAGAGCTATACCCTCCCCCCTGGTTTATTCTTATTTTTAATGGAAGAAATATTTTCAAAAATTCTCCATTTTAATGTTTAATATGGTAAATATAATCAGGGGTTTGCTGCTAAACTTAACCTCCAGAGAAAGAAAAAAGGCTCTGATGTATAGCATTTGCCGATTTCCGTAGTGTAATATTCCCTCTGTTGCCAGTTTCAAGCTTCTAACGGTTGAACAGTTGGCTTGAAAAATTCCTGAATACTGAATTCTCATGAGCTGGTGCAAGGTGATGCCAGCACATCACTGGATATAACCAACATAAACAAAACCTCTTTGGGGTCCTCATAATTTTTAAGTGTATTAAGGTCTCAAAGTTTGAGAACTCTGCCCTTAGGCAAGATTTCCCAACTTTGTTGCCTTCAAAGAGACATGGAAATGGGCCATAATTATAAGGCACAAAGGTAAACACTTGGTTTACAGCTACAGGCCACCACCTACGGCTTCTGGCAGCCTCACGGCTGAGTCCAGGGTGGCCTAGCGGTCGGGAAGCTTTGTGTGAGGGCGGGGTTCCAGCCAGCTGCTGTGACACACCCGTGGCGGCGTCTCTATAAAGAGAACAGTAAACTCCATGCTTCTTGTCATGGGGGCTGCCCACTGGTCTTCTGGAAACAGAAAACCAGAGGTCAGATTCAGCAGCATCTTGGAATTCAGATAACACAGTGTGTTTCTACCCAGATGGCTGGTCATCACTTTAAGAAATGACTCAGGAACACTGGAGAGAGAGCTGCATTTATGCAGCCTGAACACATCGGGTGGTGGCCGCGCCAGTGCGGCCGTTGTGCCCATCTTAACAACCGCAAAATTAGGTCATCTCAGCGTGCTGCTGTGTGACCAATGCTGGGGAATGAAAACACGACCAAGGCGGGGATTGCCAATACTGAGAAGCATTTGACAGCAAGACCTCGATTGTTCTGTGTGGGTTTGATGCTTACTTTCTTATCTCGAGATATCTAGTTGCTCTTGAAACTGGCCAGTTCCAATGTGTGTGTGAGTGTGTGCACGTGTGCGTGTGTGTATATATATTTAATGGTTTCTCTTCCAGGAGCCAACTGGTTGTGGGGTTTAATCATAATTTGTAATATTTAAGAAACATAGAATTTGAAGACCTCAAATTTTAGAGTTTTATCAACTCTGCCTTGTTAGAAGGAAGTTTTAGAAACTTTAGTGTCAGTCCTCATCTCTGACTGCACAAAGAAGCTCTGGGGAGCTTCTAAACAAGTCTGGTGCCCAGTCCTGGCCCTCTGACTCAGATTCTTTGAGGCGGGGCCCGGACATCCACATTGTATTCAAGCTCCTCAGGAGATTCGAATGTACAAGGCAGAGCTGATACCACTGCTTTAAGAGAGCGCCTCTCAAATTTAACAAGCATTCAGATTATCTGGGGGGTCTTGGTCGACTGCAGACTCGTGCAGTAGGTCTGGAGCCAGGGCTGCAAGTCTGTCGAGTCCCCAGGCCATGTTGACAGTGCGGATGCTCGGACCACACTTTGAGTAGCAGGGCCCTCAGAGATGGCCCTGAGGCAAGACTGGGCCAGCTCAGAGGTCCAGAAACTCAGAGTTTCGATTCTCATATCCTTAAAATCATTTTCCGGGGCATTTTCTTAATGTAGCAGAAGCATAAGTGCTTAATCAAAATTTGTTTTAGGTGATCTCTATCTCGCTGTGTATTTTCTCCCCTTGTGGGTTCTTTTTTTTTTTTTTTTTGATGTTTATTCATTTGTGTGTGTGTGTGTTTATTTTATTTATTTATTTATTTTCACATTTTTTATTGAGTCATAGTCATTTTACAATGTTGTGTCAAATTCCAGTGTAGAGCACAATTTTTCAGTTATACATGAACATACATATATTCATTGTCACATTCTTTTTTTTGCTGTGAACTACCACAAGATCTTGTATATATTTCTGCGCTATACAGTATGTGGGTTCTTTTCTAAGGGGAAAGATAGCTTAAAAGGCTCTAATCTCGTACATAAAACCGGCTCACAAGAGGCTGGGGGTTTAGAGTGGCGACTCCCGACTCTCCTTCGTAAAGATAGTGCCCGGCAGACAGCAGCAGGGCCTGGCTACCAGAGAGCAGCTGTGATGTGTTTCTTGTGTCTGGGTCTGGGTCTGGCTCTGGCTGAAAAATGGTGACCTCGGGGACATGCTTGGGCTGCCAGTCAGCATCAGGAGTCTGGATCTTGATGGTGCTGGAATGAGCCGCCTTGGAAATCCTCAGGGAAGTGAGTCAGCCGAGGGGTCATCCTGAGGGGAGTCATGACTCCGCTTGTGCCTGGGAGAAAACAAAGATTTAGGAAGTCAGCTCTGGGGACGCCTATTTGCAGCACATACAGTCAACCTGGAGTAAAGTCTTCATTACAGACGCCCTCCTACAAGTTGATTTTTTACAAAACTACTAAATGGTGACAGAGGAACTACAATTTGTATGGCTAAAGCGTTGCATCTCAGCAGTAACTAGATAGCTGCAGTTTGGAACAAGATAGCACTGGCATCCATCTAATTAGCAGTGATTTCTTTCTGTCGCAGCTATAAACAGCCATATAAGGAAGGATGGAAAGAAAGTGTAAGTACCAGCAAGGGTGAGAGAATTCTGGTGGACAAGCTTTAGGGGAGCAGTTTTGTTTGTTTGTTTTGTTGGTGGGGGGAGGTAATTAGGTTTATTTGTTTATTTATTTTAACCGAAGTTTTGGGGATTGAACCCAGGACCTCATGCACACTAAGCATGCGCTCTACCATTGAGTTATACCCTCCCCCTTTTAGGAGAGCAATTTGACAAAATGTCATCACCCTTAAAATGCACACGACCTTGGACCCAGTTGTATGACTTCTGGGAATCTATTTTCAAGAAATAATTTCAAATAACAAAAAAGCAATAGACTTCTAGTTTTTTAATAGCATCCTTATTGTGTGTTAGTTAAAGACTGGAAACCACCTAGATGATCTACCCTGGAGGACTGCTTCCAAAGACTTTTCCACTCATTTTAAATGATCTGTATTAAGTATACATAATGGCACTGATAAGTGTTTATCATACTTAATTTTTTTAAAAGTAAGACACAATTATGTGCACGTAGTATGAAACCAGCAATATGGGAGGAGAAAGGACTCATCTGAGGTTCATTAGCAAAGGCTAGTGGAGAAAATACAAGCATTTAACCTGGAGTGTAGGGCAGCTGGTTCCCTTTTACGTATTTCCTCTTTCCTGAGTATGGCTACTTCTCTAACAAAAAAGCTATCCACATTAAAACAAAACAAAAATCAAATATTCAAATAGAAAAACAAACAAGTTCTGACACCACATTCTTTATTCTCTTCCCAAGATGCGAAGGTGCACAGCACTACCTCTGCTCTCATTTTTGAACAGGCACCTTGAGCACCTCCTAGCCACAATTTGTATTTCATGCCTCAATGTGTTATTCAAGCAGGAGATGAAAGTGTTAGAAAATTCTCAGATTCTCTGCCTACATTTGCCCTGTTCAAGATTCTTCCTAAATCATCTCGAGGAACCCTGTAATTCTCTAAAACTTGAAAACATAAAAACATTTTTAACTAGCCAGACTCTGAAGCCAGAAATGTCTCTCTCTCTCTCCCTCTTTTTTTTTTTTTTTTTTTTTACCTTTAATTCTTATTTTCTATTGAAGTGTGGTCTGTTCACACTGTTAGTCTCAGGTGTACAGCAAAGCGATTCAGTTATACAGATATATTTTTTTTCAGATTCTTTTCATTACAACTCACTACAAGTTATTGAATATAGTTCCCTACGCTATGCAGTAGGTCCTTGTTGTTTATCCATTTTATATACAGTAGTGCGTGTCTGTTAATCCCAATCTCATAATTTATCCCTTCCCCTCTTTCCCCTCTGGTAACCACAGATTGTTTTCTATGTCGGTGAATCTACAAAAATGTCTTTATTTGCCCCCATCTGCTACCAGAATGTTCAGTACAGCATTTTGTTAAGACTTATAACCAGAGCTGGATTTTTTCCTCTGATTGACTTTATACTTCTATCAAAAGGACTGCTCATTGTCATCTGTTCATAACAAAGCAGAAAACTTAATTTTGACTGATTTCGTTGAATAACTGTTAGTCCTTTTATCCTTAAAATTAATTTATGTCTGTAACCCACATATTATTATCTAATATTTGAACAATCTGATTAATTCTTCCACAAGCTCCTGTAAAAAAAATACTGGGGCTTTATTTCTTTCCCTTACTTCTGCCTTCCTTGATCCAAGTTGCTGGTTCCTTAATCTCACTTATTCCTTTTTTAAATATAGTTATCAAATTAAATGATCTCCTATTTGGGGAGAACGAATCAGGCACTCACACACCTGTTACTTCTGTACAATGAAGGCAGCATGAGTACTTGGTAGAACCACACAGTAGTGACTATGTTGAATGTTTCTCAAAATGAAGTCTCTGCCAAATTTTCTGAGCTGCTTGTTATAAAGCAGATTTCTCGGCCCTACCCCACACCTACAGTCAATCTCTGTAGGGATTTAAACCACCTACATTTTGAACAGGAGGCGGGATGATTCTTATGCACACAGAACTTTGAGAACCAGAGAAATAGCATTTAAAAGAAATCTCTAACCCAGCTCATTTTGTGGTTAGCAAGCAGGAAACCACAGTTTATCTGTTAAGATGCTGAAGTTCTTCAGAATTTTACTGTAGATTAGCATGTCTATCTGCAAAGTTATTGGAGTATTAAGATTCTGTAGATATGTTTCCCCTAGATATTGACTCTAAAGATCTGATATATCCATTGAAAGATTTCACCTTACAAATAGTTGTCTCTATCACTAACTATGCCCTTTGTGTTTAGAAATGTGTGCCTTCTCCTTTAGAGATACAACTTAATGCTCTGTATTCAAGTAGGATTTTTAATGCATTTTTTGAATAGGTAATAATCATATGTTTCAAATTTCCAAAGAACAAAAGGATGTACGGTGAAAATTCCCCTCAACCCCTGACCTCTCCTCAGAGGTAACCACAGTTAGCAGCCTCCTGAGTATGGTGTTAGGTATATTTTCTAGAAAAATCTAGAAACCCATTTTCAGTTTTAGGGGACAAAAGGAGAGTGCACAATAGGCCATTTTATTTTTAAACTGTATCTGTGATTTTTAAGAACTCCTGTGATGTAGAAATATCAGCCAGGTATTGGTACATAACAAAACCACACTAAACCTCAGAGGTGCATAATAACAAGCATTTATTGCTCATGCTCTGGGGTAGTCAACTAGGTCATTCTGCTGACCTATCTGGGCATCTCTTAGCTGATTTAGAAAAGCCTCGGCTGGGATGACTGGGGTGACATAATGTGCTCCGGAGGTGTCTCCCCCTTCAAGCATGCTGGTCCTGGTACCTTCTCGCTGCAAAAGCAGAGGAGCAAGAAAAGAGGAAACACACAGGATATCATGAGGTCAAGGATCGGAAATGGCACATCCACTCGATAGTCACATTCAAAGCAAGACACAAGGCCAGCCCAGACTCTAGGAGATGGAGAAATAGGCACTGCCTCTTTAGTGAGAGGAATTTCAGCCTCACAGGGCAGAGGTGTGGCTCAGGGAGTGACATAGAATAGAGGCCACTGAAATCTACTGCACTGAGTGTCCAAAAGCACAGTGTAATAATGATCTTTAAAGAAACAGCTTAGCCTCTGAGTATTGTACTTTTATAACAACATAGCCATGATTTCTGAAGATCTTTCAGTTGCTTTTTTTTTTTAATTTTCTTTTTGGGGGGGAGTAATTAGGCTTATTTATTTATTTTAATGGAGGTACTGGGGAGTGAACCCAGGACCTCATGCATGCTAAGCACCCACTCCACCACTGAGCTATACCCTCCCCTCTCAGCTGTCTATTTTTTAACGTCAACAGAAGGGATTATAAAAACGTCTCAAAGGCCTGGATCCTAGACTCTGCTCAGTCAGCACGTGCCTTGCCTTACCGCTGTCATCTGTGCCATGAGGGGACCCCAGGGGAATATTTAAGGAAATGTGAAATACAACACTTCAAGTGCTACCAAAGAAGAGCGTTATTTTAATTGAAAATTTGCTCTTCAGTATCTGACTTCCTCCAACAAAGGTGCTGATGTACTAACAGGCCACTTCGGGAAAAGTGGTGTGATTAAGGATGGTTTTCACCCTTCTGTGTCCACATGTTTTTTTGAGATTATTTGTAGTGTTTCAGTACTGAGTCTAATCTTTGGATTTTTAAAATCCAAGGAGTCATGCTTGCCAAGTGACCTTTAAGAAAGGTTTAGGAAACAAATGTCAGGGGTGATACTGGTTTCTGCTTCCCGTTTAATTTAATTTCAGTTGCTATTTTGCTTACTTTAGTAACTGAAATTGTTTCCTTAGGATAATTCTGTCTCGGATGCTCTCAGTAGCCTCATTCAGATTTAAAAAAAAAAAAAAAAGTTTTAACTAGAATTTTCAAATACTTTAATATGCATATGGAATTGTTCAGACATTTAACATTTCTTGGCCCAACCCCATTTAGTCCTCCTGGTTGGCATGTAGTAGCCAGAAGAATGGAGCATTTCTCTTCTCTAGGAAGTAAGAGGTAGGACTTAGTGATATTTAGTGACCAGCCATAGATCATTGAGTCTAGAAATGCACTTAACAGGTTGAAACCTGTTTTATAGGTTTGGAGATAAGATTTTGCCATATCCTAGTACTTGATGGGACAGGTCTCTTTTGTGTAAATTGTTGCCCGCTGACATCAGATTGGGGCTACCAGCCCTCTCCGTGTTCTGAGACACATACCAACTTACACATATAATGCTGCACACATTTTCTTCCCCACTTTGTCCTTTCCCTTTATATTTGCCACTGGTGCCCATAGACATAGTTGAGGACCCATCGTGGGTGACCCTCTGAGCTCAGCCAGAGGAAGTCAGAGGGATTTTCAGATGGAAGGAAGGATGCCCTGACAAGGACGCGCAGCGATTGAAACTCTCCTCCATTTTGCTGCTGGCACGTGTATATAAAATGGCACCGTCTCTTTGGAAAAAAGTTCCACAGTTTCTTATAACGTTAAATGCACACCTGCCTGATGATCTTGCAATTCTACTCCTAGGTATTTGCTTGAGAAAAATGAAAGCATATTCCACACATAGACTTATACAAGAATGTTTATAATATCTTCTTTCATAACAGCCTTAAAACTAGAAACAACCCAAATGTCTATCAATAGATGAATGGAAAAACAAGCTGTGATGTATCCATCCAACGGAATGCCACTTGGCAATAAGAAGGAATACGCTAGTGATATACTCATCAACGTGAATGAATCGCAGACATACTATGTGGAGTGGAAGAAGCCAGATACAGAAAAGTGTATGTTGAATGACTCCATTTATATGGAATTCTAGGAAATGAAACTAATATATAGTGACAGAGGTTGCCTGGAGTTGGAAGTGGAGTAAAGGGTCAAGAGAGGGTGATAGCAATGTTATGTGTTTTGATTATGGTGGTAGTTACGTGGGTGTGTATACATTTGTCAAAATCCATTGAACTGTTCACTTAATATGGGTACCATCTAGTGTACATAAATTACACCTCAGTGAACTACTTATTACTTACAGCTTAGATGATTGATTTCTTGAATATGTGTAAGCACATTTGACTGTCCTTTATGACTGGATTACTGTATATTCTGTTGATTCTTATTTTGTGGTTGGCTTTACTCCTTTGATAATTATATAAGTTTAAAGAGCTAAAGCTCTAAACTGTTCTTAGAAAAATGAACACTACATATACATAAATTTTAAAACAGTTTTATCTCTCAAAACAAAAAAAAGTACCTTTAGTGATTTCTTAGGAACAGTAAACGGTGAGAAACCCTTATGGTATGTGTTTCTTGGCCAAAATTCTAGTGATTTACACTGAAAGTGTTGAAAGCATTTCAAGAAAAGAAGGCTTGCTTGAAAACATAACTTCCTTCTGGGGGAGGGTATAGCTCTGTGGTAGAGAACATGCTTAGTGTGCATGAGGTCCTGGATCCAATCCCCAGTACCTATGTTAAAAATGAATAAATAAATAAATAAATAAGCCTAATTACCAGACATACCCCCAAAAAAGGCAAAAAATAAAGTATTAAAAAATAAAATAAAATAAAATATACCTCAATAAAATGGATATTTCAAAAAAGAAAGATTTGACATCATTAATCAATAGGAAAATTCAAATCTAAACATGACGAGATATTACTTCATACCCATTAGAATAGCTGTAATCAAAAAAAGAGAAAGCAAATGTTATTTAAAATAACACAATAACAAAATTAAAATGCAAGGACATGGAGATATGAAAACCCTAGTGCATTGTTGGTGGGAATGTATAGCAGCTATAGAAAACAGTATGGTGGGTCCTCAGAAAATCATACAGAGAAGTACTGTATGATCCAGCAATTCCACTCCTTGGTGGGACTATAATACCCAAAAGAACTGAAAGCAGGGGCTCAAACAGGTATTTGTATGACCTATGTCTATGGCAGCATTAGCCACAGTAGCCAAAACGTGGAAACAACTAAACATCCATCAGCAAGTGAACAGAAAAACAAAATGCAGCATATACAGACAGTAGAATATTATGCAGCCTAGAAAAGAAATGAAATTCTAATTTATGTTACAACATGGAAAATGTTATTCTAAGAGGAATAAGCCAGACATAAATGACAAATACCATGTGATTCCATTAATGTGACGTACCTAGAATAGTCAAATTCATAGAGACAAAAAGCAGAGCAGTGGCTGCCAGGGGCTGGGGATAGGGGATGGAGGAATGAGAAGTTATTGTTTCATGGGTATCGAGTTTCAGTTTTGCAAGATGAAAAAGTTCTGTGGATGGTTGGTGGTGATGGTTGCACAACAATGTGAATGTACTTAATGCCACTGAACTAAACATTTTAAATGATAAAATTTATGTTTTGTATATTTTACCTTAATAGGAAGAAAGGAAAGAAGGAAGAAAAAAAAAAAAAAAAGGATGCCCCAACCAGTTGTGCCCATCCAGGGGCAGGACCAGGCCAAGGTGCTGCTGGCTCTCAGACCCCACCGCCTCTCACCAAGACTATGCACGGACTTCTCAACAAACATGTCTCATTTCAAAAACAGTGTATTCTGCCAGGCAGATGAGCGGGACTTAATGGAAAGGTATTCAAAGGATGAGTTGGGGCTCTCCAGGGACAGAAATGGTGGAAAGGCACAGCAAGGGCACAGGTTCAGAGGTGGGATCATATCTACTGTGTTCTGAGAACTCCAGTAGCCTGACTCCTGTGCAAAACAAAGGGCTCATGGTGAGTAGTCAGGAGGTAAAGCTGGGCTGAGGCCAAAGAGGGATCTTGAGATTCATAGTCATCGGAATTTATCTCAGGGGCAGCAGTGAGCCATTCAGTGACTCTGAGCAGAGTGTTGACTTACATGATCTGAGTTTTAGAAAGATGGTGGAAGGAAATGGGCTGGAGAAGGTGAGTCAGGAGCAGAGTGCAGGGCTTGGGTGTCAGGAGGTCCCGCTCTTCCAGAACTGCCCTCAGCCAGTCGGACTTGGTTTATCCCAGTCAGCTGCAAACATTTCACCCTTGTATGCCATTTTGAGAAACATTAAGATCTCACACCCTTTTAACATTCCAGAAATGTCTAAATAAGTTCTCTTTGATGAAAAACAAATCAAAGAAATTCCTAATGAAGAAGAGTTCTTAAATTCTACTTTTTCCAGTCCTCTGCCTCCTCACTCCTACTCTCTGCTCAACTGGGAACCATTGCTCTATAGCAAACCCAAGAGGAAGTGCCACTTACAAGGTCTGCCTGGGCTGTGAGGGTCATTTTAGACACATCTTGTTTGGATTAGAGCCTCCTTGGGGTCTCAGAACCATCACAGGCCGTGGCAAGCCCCCATGCTAGGAATGCCTTCCCTTCTCTACATTCTGGGTATAAGGGCTGTCAGTGAGAGGGAACAGAGCTGACCAGCTGGGTGCTGTCTACCTGGAAGCTGCTCCTGCCTCTCTGCTCCCCGTTGTTTCCTTAGTGAGCCCGCCCATATGGATCACCTGTGGGTCTTGTGAAGCACAGCGATGCCCGGGCTTCTCTCGAGATGCTGAATGAGCAGCATCTGGAAGCTGTGTGCCGAGAAGTGCTCCAGGTGATTCTCAGTACCGAGCAAGCTGGAGATGCCATGAAGACTGTGTGCTCTGCTGGCGACTGTGGCTGCTGCCCTGAGAAGGAGAAGAGGCATACAGCACAGCGGAAGCCTGAGCCTCTCTCTGCGGGGTGATGACCACGGCTTTCACTTGGCTTTGCGAGCCCAAGATGGGACGAGTGGGCCCACCGAGGCTTCTGCAGCACAGAACTGGGCCCAGGACCAAAGGGTGAGCACCCCCGGTGGCCTCCTGCTTTCCCTAGGGGGATGGATGGCCTGCAGCTCAGCACCAGGAGCCTCAGGGCTCTGATCTCCATCCAGCCGACACCCGAAAACCAAGATTCTCACAGACAAGAGAGGAAAAGTCTGCCCAGGGAAGGTTTGTTCAGTCTTTCTTGTGAAGGGGGCTTGAGGTTTTGGTGCCATTTTGCTAAACTTTAGGAGACACCTGAATGCAGTGGACCTGGCTGGTTTTTAAAAATTACTGTTTGATACGAGGCCTGGGAGAACTGAAAGGAAAATGCCTGGTTGTCCCTAGGTAATCTGAGCTGAATTGCTGGAAGACAGAGGGGAGGAAAGAGGGAAGAGGGTAAAATACATGCATATATTAAGGAAGAAATAGAGAATGCAAACAAGCAGGGAAAAAGTGGGTGGTCTTTTTACATACACTTCATTTTTGTGCAACATTGGAGAAAAAAAATCTTGTTTCAAATTCATGAACATTCACATAATTGAAGCCTAACTTTCTATGTTAGTGTAGATTTTTCTGGAAACAGAGCCTGAGACTGCGTGTGAGTACAAACAGTTTATCCGGAAAGTCCGGGGAGCACTTCCAGGGAAGTGGGGAAATGATGGAGGAGGGAGATGGGAACCACCAAAGGGTACACTAGGAACCTAGTTACTCCAGAGGGTTCCTGGAGCTTAAACCAGTGGGGAAACTCTGGGAGATGGTGTAAATGATTCTGCTTGAAGGGCAAGGGAGCTGATATATTTATACACCAGCATCTGAGCATTACTGTTTGACTGCAGCTCCTGGGGTGAGGGGGAGTTAATTCCCTGTCACTTTTCAACTTCTGAGCAGGACCACATGGACAGTTGGAAGTCAGCCAGAAGATAATGACTCAGTGAGGCTCAGAAAATGTGAGCAGGGCACTGACACCATCTGCTGCATTTTATGAATCCCCAAACTCACTTTAGCCCTCCTGAAATATTTTGACACAGTGCATAGAACATAATTTAATCCTGTCCTCATGGCTAAGCGGCATCATAAGAGTGTCAGTTATTTTAACCTTCTCTGTTACAGCTGTTATGGGGGTGGTAGAGTGATTTGCTTTCAACAGCAAGCTTGTCAGCTTTTGGAACTTCTAAGCTTTTGCATGTGCTTCTTATTATAGTTCTTTTTAAAAAATATCTTATTTTGAGGTTTTTATCTTGAGGGGTAATTAGGCTTATTTATTTACTTGTTTATTTTGATGGAAGTACTGGGATTGAACCCAGGACCTTGTGCATGTGAAACACGCGCTCTACCACCGAGCTGTGCCCTCTCCTCTGCCTTTCTATTGTCTCTTCCCCTTTACCTGTAGGTGGGCATGGTGGTGTGCCTGCCTCCTGCAGCTCCGTTCCTTCTCCCCAACAGACTCTAGTCTGCTGGGAGCTGGAAATCAGACAGATAATCAAGCTTGTTGGAATTATGATCATAAAAGGAAAAAGATGCCGAAACAGCCAAGGGATGTCCTATGAAGGTTCTGAAAGGCTTTGTGTCACCTGGCTCCTCCTAAGCCGTTTCTGCCTCTTCCTTGAAACTTGGCTGATCATTGTGCTGTTGGACAAGTGACTTTGGGACAAGTATGAGGTCTTACTTCTGATGTGGCCAAAGGGATTCCTCATACAGGATACGTTTGCCTTCTTGACGGAGACACAGGCAGGAACTGCCACCTCACACAGTCCCTGCAGAAACTTGTGAGGGAGCCAAAGAGGCCACCTAAAGAGAGCCTGGCTTTATCAAAGGCAAAGCAGGAAGGACACACCTAAGTTGTGAAGATGCATGTTAGATAATCACTAGAGTTAACTCTGAAAAGCAAGAGGTGGAGCTGTGGGCTTCTGGGAATTCACGGGATCAGACTCCACAGGCAGCCACAAGAATTCACTTAAATGAGACCTAGACCCTCACACTCTAGTCACGTAAGAAATGTAGCAGAGTCACAGGTTTCTGTTACCTCCACTCATGTGGAAGGAGAGGGACATGGGAGTGAGACTACTCAAATTTGGCAAATAGATCTTACAGGCATCTTTAGACCACTTAGGAAACAGAGGCATCAATTACAACATCATTCCCAGGGCAGCAAATTACCAAGTAAGACAACCAATTACAAACCTCTATTTAGAGATTAATGATTTCTTTCATAAGCCCTGGCAAAAATTTCTGAAGTCAGACTATTTCATAAGACTCCCTCATTGGTAACACTTACAAATAGTCACTACATCTTTACAGGGAACAGGGGAGCAAGATTGGTCCTCTGTGAATGGTGTCAGTTTGACATTTTGGGGATAATGGTCTTAGTATTAGTTTGGAGATATTGAATTGGTGTCTCTCTTGCAGCTGTGAGGAAGAGTAATGTCTCATTCTTATCTTTCCGAGACTCCCCCCCCCCCTTTTTTTTTTTTTTTTTTGGTCTAGTGGTTAATTAAGAAGACTTGACAGTTTCAAGTTGAGGTTGCAGAAGATCATTAGACTAACTTATAAGGAAAAGCAAGTATGAGGAGCTCCAATTTTATTAGAAGGAATTGAGATAGAGCAGAGGAGGATTTAATTTCATAGTAACGGAATAAGGGTATGCGGTGTTCTTCTGCAGGACTGAGGTGGCTATTTTGTTTTGGAACAAAGTCATGAGTCATATTGAAGATGAAGAGTCAACGCTGCACGCGGCAGCTCGGCCACTAACCCAGAGTCAGCCTGCTCTGAGGACAGGGTAGAAGGCACGGTTAGTCATGGGGCAACCGGGAGACTCCTCAGCCACGGCTTCCCACCCAGCTCACCATCCGAGGCAGCGTCTTTCAAATGATGGGATGTGTACAAGATCAACAGATGGGCAGCTTGTTCGTTTTTACCCTCTAGTCAGATTTCTAAAATGAAACCTAAGAAAAATACAAAGAATTCTGCCATCCGTCAAACCCAAATAACTTCCATAGCTCTTACAAAGCCCTTCACTTGAGAAAAAAGGTAGGAATCATCTTTAGAACAGTCTGGTCACTTAGATTTCATTGCATATAACTCAGCTTTTCCTTTTATGTGTGTGTGTGTTTCTCATGGCTTTTGTTCCTTTTTTTTAAACATTTTTTTCTTGATTTATAATAATTTTACAATGTTGCGTCAAATTCCAGTGTACCTTATTTTTTTTTAATTGAAGTATAGTTTTTTTTTTACTTTTTTTTTTAACATTTTTTATTGATTTATAATCATTTTACAATGTTGTGTCAAATTCCAGTGTACCTTATTTTTTTCTAATTGAAGTATAGTTGATTCATAATGTTGTGTTAGTTTCTGGAGTAGTGATTCAGTTATACATATATATATTCTTTTTCATAATCTTTTCATTATAGGTTATTATAAGCTATTGGATATAATTTCCTGTGCTATATAGTAGGTCCTTGTTTATCTGTTTAAGTTTTTCAATCTTGCTTATGTGGTTCTCACTGGAAATCTTCTGTTCTTCCTAGCTGATGCCACCAGCAGGTTACAATGGTGGCAGAAGATAGATAATAAATATTGCTCTTAACTTGGGTGGCCCGTGGGGGGCGTTAGCACATCACAATCTGTACAGTATATGTTTGTCATCATGATTCTTGGTCACACAGGAAATGTTACACACTCAGCGTACCATTTAACAAGGCAGTGAAGTCCACAGTTCATCATTCATCCACTCTTTTTATTCAGTGAGTTTATTTGTTCACCTACCACGGACCAGGCACAGACCAAAGCCCTGGAGAGAGACAGGAAAGGATAAGACATGATGTCTGGTGCACTTGAAAACTCAGTGTCTAGTGGGAAAGAAAGGCACATAAGTCATCTTCCCAATAAGTGACAAATGTGATTGTAGAGAGGTATATGACAGTTCCCATAGGAGTTCTGAGGACGAAAGGCTTGGATCACCGTCCAGGGCGGTGGTCCTCCACACTGGCTGGCCTAGGGGAGGAGTAGATCTTTTAAAAGAAAAACAAAAAGGTGTCTGGGCCCCACCTCAGATGAATGGAATCAGAATCACTGAGGACAGAGCTCAGGCATCACTATTTTTTAAAAATCTCCCCAATATATCCATGTAATGGACCATATTTAGCAATAAAAAGGAATGAAGTGCTCATTTATACTGCCACATGGCCAAACCTTGAAAACATTATGCTGAGTGACGTTTTTTGTAATTCCATTTACATGAAATGCCCAGAATAGGTAAATCCACAGAGACAGAGAGTAAATCAGTGGAGCGAGAGGGTAATGGGCATGGAGTTTCTTTCTGGGGTGACAGAAATATTCTGAAATTAGCAGTGCTGATTGTGCAACAGTATGAATATACTAAAAACCAGTGAATTGTACTCTTGAAAATGGTGAATTTTATCTCAAAAAAATAAAACTGGAAAAAAGGGGGGATCCTAACCCACAGCCATGATTGAGACCCACTAATCTAGGGGAGGGACTAACAGTGTGTTTGGAGATCATTATTATGGATTTTTCCTTTTGTTTCAGGTTCCAGTGTGGCTCCATATACTTGATCCTGTCTTTATTTAAATTCTGATATTTTATTCATCATGAATTTTTATGCATAATTTTACTTTTTTATGATATGTTTACAGACATAGTGTTTATCATGATTACTCAGTTCCTTTAAATTTTGCATACTGATCCCAACTCCAGGGCCAAAGCTCATAGATTTAGGGAGCCATTAGCATATGGGAGAGTTAAAACCACAGACGTGGGTGGGATGGCACTGGGGGAGAATGTGGAGCGAAAAGAGAGAATAACAGGCCAGAACTGGGGGTGGGGGGACATTCACATTTAAGGGCCAGGAGAAGGAAGAGGAGACTTCGTAAAGGAGACTAGTAACCAATGAGGAAGGAGGCAAACCAGAAGACAGTGGTGTGATAAAGACTGAGGGGGACAGGTTTCCAAGAGAGGGTGCCAAAAGCTTTAAGGGCCCGGGCCCCATGCCATCCAGAAAAAGGCAGCGGATTGGGCCAGGGGACTAGGGTGTGATGTCCCCAGCGGCGTGGGAGGTAGGAACAGAAAGGGGAGGGTCGAAAGAAGGAGGTTCCCCACCCTGAAGGGAAGGAGCAGAGGTGCTGGAAAATGAGACCGAGTTGAATTTAGTTTATAATGTATTTTAGGACAAAAAAAGCTCCGAACAGTTTTGTGAAAAGAAAAGGAATGAAAACCCGGGAAAGGAGGAGCTTTGAAGAAGTGAGAAATCGGGAAGACTGTGGGAGGAAAGGTAAACACTGAGGGTCGTCCAGAGGGGACTTTAGGATGGACCACTGTCTGCTCCTGCCCTTGAATGGAACTCCCCGCACAGGCCCAGGCCTGGGAAGATGCCGCAGGCTTCCTCACTCTGCTTCCAGAATTTCTCTGAGCCTCCATCACCTCTCTCCCCTTCCAGTCTTCCTCATTCTTGGCTGTTCTGGTTTTCTGACCTCTCCCAGGGCCCCATTTTGGCCCCAAGCCTCACAGCTTTCACCACCAGCTCAGCCACAAGATTAGTGACCACATGTAGGAGTTTCTCTCCTGGTGTTAATTTTTGTCATTTCTTCTGGAAATTCCACCCTCACTCCACCACAGAATCTGCTTGCCGTGTTCCTCAGTGGGCAATCTGCCATCATCACGGCCTCAGGCCTTTCCTCAGCCAAGCCTGCCCTGCCCCCAGCTCCTGCCTGGTGAGTGTGTGGGTAAAAGGGGGACCTCTACTCAGTGATGGCTTCTCCCTGAGGACCCCTTCATCAGTAAGACAGGAGGACCCTTCTGTAGTCCAGTCATCTACTGTGGGAGGGGTTCATGGAGAGCCTGGGTACCAGGCATGGTTGACAAGAGCCCCAGGTGTCCAGCTGGGCTAGAAACAGGAATTAAGACTTTTCTCCCCAGGCATTAAGAAAGAAACCCCAGCGTGGGAATTTTGGGTAGGATGGATTCCCGGGTGGGAATTAGCAAGGCTAGGGGCAGTCCCGGGGTACTGAGTGTGAGGAAATGGAAGGGTTGATGAGCACGTAAGTGAAGTGGTTGCCATGGAGTCCGAGCAAGTTAGAGAAGGAAAAGAAGCAGGGGGGCTGGCAGGTTAGGAAGATGGGTGGGAGACAAGGGACACGGGCAGTAAAGCGGGTCAAGAGGAGCTTTCATGGGGGAGCAGGAAAGGACAAAGCCAAACACCAGAGGGTGTGAACAAAGAAGGCAAAAGAAAGAGTCACAAAAGAGGGGAGGAGACAGCTCAGTGGCAGAGCACATGCTCAGCATGCCCAAGGTGCTGGGTTCAGGCCCCAGGAACTCCATTAAAAAAATGAAGCAAGTAAATAAAAACCTAATTACCCCCCCACAAGTAAAATAAAGTAAAAATTAAAATAAGAAAGAATCCCAAGTTCCAGAGGTGAAGCTGTCTGGGGACATGGCAAGGTGGCACTGTGGCCATGGGGGGTTGTCGAAGAGGAATTGAGGTATAAGGTCAACAGCCAGGAAGAATCAATGAGCTGCGAGGCTCTGCTGGCATGAGGTGAGCAGTGGTTCGATGTTCTTCACATCCCCAGGAACCAGACTTTGAAGTTCGTCTCCACCTTGACTAGTCCTGCCTTTTTCGGCAAGTCACTGAAGTCCGTTGAGCCTTGGCATCCTGATTCATAAGGTGGGGACCGTAATACAGGCACTCACCACACTGTTTTCAGGATTAAAATGAGAAGGTATCTGTAAAATGCAGCCTGGGCAGACAGTAAGATACAATAAATATTCCCGTCAGTATTGTCAGTGCCCAGTAGGATAAGAAACACCAGAAAAATTTTTCTGGAAAGGAGATCTAAGATTATGGTGGATAATTCCAGTCACAGCCCAACATGCATTCTTCTTTTTTCTGTTCCTAACAGGCCCCTGATTTTTACCAAGTTTCATGAAGCTATGTCCACCCCATGCAGCCTGTGTGATTCAAAGAAGGCTGACCCCACCCCCAGACCCTGGAGTGGGCCTGAGAAGTCTAAAAGTCATGCCATCCGCTGGACCCAGGGGTTATTCAGGAATGGGCACGTGCCCTGAGTTGGGCCAGTGATGCACAAGGGAGGGTATCCTAGAAACCACTGAGAAAGAAGTTTCCTGGATTTGAAAGGAAGAGACATCCTCTCTTCCTCCAGATGGTGCACGGAGTAGATGTAAAGGCTGTACTTTTGTAGCTTTCTTCCAGTTTCATCTTTGAAAGACTGAATCCAACTTCTGTCATGATTGTCTTTAAGCCTTGTAGCTTCAAAGATGCACAAAAAAGCCAAGGATTTCCGGATCCTACTGCCACCAAAACCCAAGGAGAGAGACCAGTGCTATGTTGAATGCCTACACAAGCAGGTATGTCCATTCATCTCAAACAGAAAGAGAGGGCGAGGGGTGAGGGCCAAGGTTGGATGAGGATCATGGGTGTCCAGAGGTGTCCGGGGTTGAGCACCATGTAGACATGAGCACAAATGTGAACATCTCCGTGGGCGTCCAGAGGTGAGCACCACGGTCCCTGCTCTCTTCACTCTTCCCAGCAGCAGGGACAGTGGAATTAACGAGTGTCCACCAGATGGCGAGAGGTCAGCCTCTCCCCAGATCCTGCTGGGTACACTTACAGGATGGAGGGAGCCCTGACTTCACACATCCACAAGAGCAGAGTCCCCTTTAACAGGGAGCTTTGACAATTCAAGGCCTCCTGTAACCAATCAGTGACAGATATGCCAGCGTGACGGGTCCAGTGTTTGCTCTGTTTCACACTTGTCCTGTAAACAGAATTGGGCCCGTTTTCAAGGAAGCTAAGCCACCTTCCCATCGACAGCAGGAGCTCCCCTAGAATTGCCTTTGCAAAGCCTTTTTTAAAATGGATTTTAAAACTACACTTTCAACATTAAAAG
This sequence comes from Camelus dromedarius, assembly GCF_036321535.1. Classification (NCBI taxonomy): domain Eukaryota; kingdom Metazoa; phylum Chordata; class Mammalia; order Artiodactyla; family Camelidae; genus Camelus; species Camelus dromedarius. Next base: position 50,820,746 of record NC_087438.1, read on the forward strand.
AATGTAAAAATTTGAGCCAATGTAATATTCCTGGGTGTACACATTTTTATGTTTTCAGATACTGCTGAGTGACTTGATTTTTTGAGACCCCATAATAAGGAGACTACCTCCTGCTTAGGGAACCGGAGGAGCACATATATGCCCACTAAGTTAGAGTGTTCTCTGAAGAGGCCCCTGACTGAGGCCGTCGGGGGTGACTGGTGTCAGAATGACCTAGAAGTCAGCTGCATCTCACTCCCGTTCAGAGGCAGAGGGTTTAGGGTCAGATCAAGAAGCACCTGCTAAAGGATGTGATTTATTTCATCCTCCTTTGTGTTTCCTCTAAGACTTTCTTAAACCACCTGGAAAGAAGGAAGGGAGGCAGGAAGGAAACAAGGACGGCAGGAAGGGAGAGAGGAAGCGAGAAGGACAGCAACTTCTGTGAGGTGGGGCCAAGCTCCTGACAGGTGAGTCCTGGGTTTGGAGGGTTTATTTTACAGAACACTTCACACGCTTTGCACTTGGTCAACTCCCAAGTTGTCTGTTCCACTGGGAAACAAATGACAAAGACCCTAAAGAACCCAGCATCCCATCTACTCGGGGATGTCCACAAAGAACTTGCACCATGCTATTGTGCAGCTTGTGCTGAAACTGATGGCCCGAGCTGTTAGTCACTCCCCACCTGATCTGTGTTAGGATGGGGACAGTGTTTCAAGTTACACATCTGATGGACTTGGGCCCAGGGAAGATGGCTCTGACATGGAAAATTCTGCTAAGATTTGTTTTCAAAGCAATGAGTTTCTGTCCCCCAAATTGCAGTTCTTCAAAAGGTCATCTATTCAAGTCTGACGCTACTTGGCTTGCTCTAAACCACTTTGCAGATCCCCTGACTTAGGAAAGAATCTCATGCCTGGGGTCAGTTTCTTTTAGGGAACATTTACATAGCATTTGAATGAGCTGGCTTCCCTGGAGGGCCAGTGGTCTGCCCTTGGCCTCTGGTCTGGCCTGGACTTCTGTGGCTGAACGCCCCAGAGGTTAGTCTGGGTGTCAGACTAACCTCTGTCAGGTTCTCAGGGAGGACGCACAGGGGCCTGGGTCTCCCTCTGTCTCCCTGCACACCCTGCTGTTGAAAGCTACTGACATGCAAGTCCCTTGCACCCCCACCCCCGGTTGAAATGACAGGAGACAAGATTCTTGGCAAAAGATTCCCAACTGGACAATTTGCAACTGTTGGCAACTAGCCAGAACCAAGGTTTATTCGTTTAGTGGGTGGAGGGTGAGGGAGAGATTCACCTTCACCTACTTGGTTGTCTTTCCTAGTACAAAGGACCTTGCTAGAGTTGGTCGGGAGCCACGTGAGGTGTGCGTGGAGGGGGGATTCTTGTCTGAGGACTGCTGTAGTGAACACAGGCTTTAAAATGTGCCACGCATTCTGGTATTGAGACCCTGAACAGTACCCAAGATGCCACACAAATGAGCAAAATAGCAGAATGACTGTCTGAAGATCAGCCTTCCCACTCACAGAGGAGAATTCTCCAAAGGAGAAAGACGTGCACGTGTCCCAGGGGTATTACAACCTGGGTACCGCAGGCCATTTTCAGATTTTCAGTTTTTCCACACTGAGCCCAGCAAAGCTTATATCAGCTGTGTTCCTTGACTGGTGTCTGACAGCACTTGTACCTTTCACTGATTTAAAACAAACAAACAAAAAATAGTCTTTCCCCCAGACAATTCAAAGAATTTCCTTGTCACTCAGCCCACTTTTTTCCACCCTCTCTTAACAATGCAATACTCACGGTCCCAAAGAAGCAATGAGCTTTTCCACTTCATCTGAACCCTCCTAATTAATTTATAGTGAGGCTGTTAATGGTTACAAGGGTCTAACAAGAATAACAGAAGGTGAGATTCCCTGCTGTGACAAGGCAGGGCTGGGGCTGCATTGCCACCTCTGAACTCGTGGATGGGATGAGTCTTGCCTTCACCACCAGGAGGCAGCACCATGTGCAAAAGGGGTCCTTGCAGTAGTGGCCCAGCTACTCCTGGACAAATCCACTTCCTGTCCCCAACTCAGCTTCCTAAGGAAGAAGGGTCATCAACAGAAAATTTAGTGGATGCACAATGTGTATTTCCAGCTTCACTGTATTTATTTAATAATTAACTAATATGACCTGGTGGTCCCACCCTACTTGGAATGAGAAAGTCTGTCTTTCCAGATCCCTCTCCTGGATAGGTCCAGGAATTCCAGGGGTGCCCCCTCAGTCCTAAGGGGTCAGCACCAGTCATTGTCAATGCGAAGTCTGGTTTTGTACCAAAAGCCCCCTTCCCCACTGGTCTCCTAGCTCCCCACTGTATGCACTGAGGGGCAGGATCAGAGGAGCTTCAAGCATCTGCTGCCCACCAGGCCCAGAACCAGCCCTCCACTTCCAGATCCCCTAAACAAGCTCACAGTCCACTTCCCTAAATAACAACCCAGCAATGGCTAATTTCTTCCTAAAAAAAAACCAAACAAACAAAAAAAAAAACTTTAAAGGAAAAGAATAACAAGATCTCTTCTTACAAAACACATGTTATAAATATAGACCACAAAAAAACAAGTTTCTTCTGTATAGCACAGGGAACTATATTCACTAGCTTGCAGTAACCTATAATGAGAAAGAATATGAAAACGAATATACGTGTGTCTGTATATGACTGAAACATTATGCTGCACACCTGAAATTGACACATTGTAACTGAGTCATACTTCAATTTTAAAAAATAATCTAAAATATATATATAAAGATCAGAGTTTCTAGAAAATCTTGAGAAAGGCACCTAAAATGTTTGCTGGAATTATTTTTATTACAATGGTACTTTCACAAAAGTAAGTATAAATATCTTATGCTTATCCAACTATAAAAACAAACGCACAAATTAAACACAAACAAAACTAAAATAACCCGGCCTAATTCAATTTAACAATGTTGATGTAACATGTCAGATGAGATGGATTTTAACTGACACTGAATTTCCACTTTGAGTACTAAGTATAATAGTTGCTGATATATTTTCTGAGTTCCTAGCCAGAGCACTTGAAATGACTTTATTTAACCCCAAAATAGCTCTAGCGGTAAGTACTACTATTATTCCCATATCACTAAGAAAGGCAGTGGGCCCAGGGGGGTTAAATAAATTTCCTGAGGAAGTTCATCTGAGGGAGGACAGAGCCAAGCTTTGAACCTGGGAGTCTGACCCAGGGCCTCTATTCCTGACAAGAGGTAATGTTCTGGGTATTGGCTGCCATGGTGCAGGTTCTTGTTTGAGTTCAGCACATCGGTACCACAAAGGGCCATGTGGTGACCATTCTCTCTCACCCTTTTCCCTCTATTGGAACCACATCCAAGCCTTCATTCATGCAGCCTGCCCTGGCATCATTTGGCGTAATCTCATCATCACCTTATTAAGTTCCCCTTGGCTCTTCTCTTATTCATTCCAAACACAGTTTGGAGCCCAAAATCCAAACACAAAGAGAAATGTGGACTCAGCAGCCTCTGGGCAGAACTCAATTAAAATGTAAGGAGGGGAGGGGATAGCTCAGTGGTACAAAATGTGCAGCATGCACGAGGTCCTGGGTTCAATCCCCAGTACCTCCATTAAAATAAATAAATAAGCCTAATTACTTCCTCCATGCTCCCCTCCTCAAAATAAAAGCCGAGTTACCTCCCCCACCAAAAAAATTTTTAATGTGGTCATCCAATCAGCCACAATATGCATATATTATATTGTTCTTAAAATGTTATTATCAATATGAAAACATGATATTCAGGTATTCTTACAGAAAAGCAGCAAACCTCTGCTAAATCATCTGTGGACCTTGCTAATGTTAGGTTCAGAGTACTGTTACTCATTACCTTTTATAATATCTGTAGTCCTTATAATATTATTTGTAGCTGTTACATGGTGGCCAACATCATTGATCTCAAATAAGATTCCATGCTGAAATAATATAAAAATTGGAACAATCCTCAGTTCTGCAAAAAAGGTAAGTCCAAAGTACCCTCTGGGGGGGACTAAACATTGCCATCCTTTTATAGTCACGATGACCACGCTTACTGAGACAAAACTTTTGTCCAGACGAACAAATCATCAGAATTGACGATGAAAGGGTCCTGTGAATCATAAAGACTTGGCTAATTGGCATTATTTATTCCTCACTGGCTTTGCACTTTGGTTGGTGGTAAATATAAATGCTGGTATCTGTTTTCCTCTTGGGAATTATGAATTTATCAGAAACGGGAACAATGGTTTTTCTATAACGAGTGCAGTTTACAGGAAGCTTGCAGATTAATAAATGCTTGTTCTGAAAAATAATCAGGGCTGTGTCCTCTGACTTGTGGGAGGCACTCCCTCCTCGTATACTTCTTTTACAGCCTTAATCATCAGATAATTATTCAGTAATTCTGAAATCTCAAGGACCTAGCTAAGTTTGCAAAACTGCTATATAAACATGGTGTCATTAGTTTCTGTGTATTTAGCAAATCAGAGATAAGTACAGCTCTGATCATTTTTTTGAGGATGAAAAGGGCAAGAAAGAAACAAATTTATGTGAAGTTCTGATTCAAGAAGGTGATCTGAGTATGTACTCTTTGTCATCCTTCTTTCCTGAGATTCTATTTAAGTGATAAAGAATTGAGTGTAAATTTATAGTCAAAATGAGGGATGGGTTGGGCATCTGCAACTGAGAGAGTTCAATAAATTTCTGGGCGATAGTAAGAGGCCATAAACATGCGGACAGAACAGAATGCAGGGTTCTGTGCACGAGGGGCTCCGGGCAGCTGGGGGTCAATTTTCTCTGCCTGACAGTTGTCCAGAAAGGTTTTGGACTGGAGTCTGCACTTGGGAAGGAGGAAATTGAGAAAGAGGCTGAAAACAGAATCCCAAAAGGCAAGATGTTCCAAATGCCGTAGGAGAATCATTTAGGATCTAGAATTCCCTTTCATCCAAAACATCTGTCAAAAATTAAGGCAAATAAAGACACTTTCAGAATGCAGATAAAGTTTGTTTGCTACATACCCTTTTGTAAGAGGTTACTTGAGGATGTACTCCGGTAAAAAGGAGAGAAACCCAAAGGGAAAGTAGATATGAGATACAAGCAGTGGAGGAACCAAGCCAGAATGAGAGCTATGCAGATTCTTAAGAAAGTCTTTGGACTGCAAGAAGAACACCATCAAGAAAAAAAGGCTGGATTGTAGGCAGCATAATAAGCCGCAGGGGCGGCGGGGCTGGGGGGGGGGGGGCAAAAAACCAGTGGCAAAGGCATGTTTTTTTCTTTCATTTAGAGATGCAGTTAGAAACTCCAAAAAAAAAAAAAAAAATCTGTGCAAGAAATGAATAATCCTAACATGAGGGAAATTAAATTATATGGTCCTATCTTGAACCATATGTTTATCTTTGATTCTTGCCATTTTAAATATATTGTGTCTTGGTGTGGACTTTGGGATTATCTTGTTTGGAACTCTGGGTTTATCTTGTTTGGAACTCTACTTCTTGGATCTAGTGTCTGTTTCCTTCTTCAGGTTAGGGAAGTTTTCAGTTACTCTATCTTCAGATAAGTTCTCTGCCCCTTTTTCTCTCTCTTCTCCTTCTGGGACCCCCATAATGTGAATGTGAGTACGCTTGCTGTCATCTCAGAGCTCTCTTAAACTATCCTCATTTTTTTAAATTCTTTTTTCTTTTTCCTGTTCAGCTTCAGTGATTTCCACTATTCTGTCTTCCAGTTTGCTTATCCATTCCTCTGTATCATCTCATCTACTGTTGATTCCTTCTAGTGCATTTTTAATTTCAGTTATTGTATTTTTCAGCTGTGTTTTGTTCTTCTTTATATTTTCTCTTTGTTAAAATTCTTACTGTGTTCATTCATTCTTCTCCCAAGTTCACTGAGCATCTTTGTGACCATTATCTTGAGCTCTTTATCAGGTATATTCCTTATCTTCACTTAGTTCTTCTGGAATTTTGTCTTGTTCCACTGTTTGGAGCATATTCTTCTGTCTCCTCATTTTGCCTAATTCACTATGTTTATTTTTATGTATTAGGTTATATATTAGGTTTTATGTATTAGGTTATGTTTCCTGGAGATATAAGCACTTGGAGAGGTGGCCTTATGTAGGAAGCATCCTAGAGGCCTAGCAGCACAGCCCCTCTGGTCACCAGAGCTGCATGCTCCAGGAGTACCCCATGTGGGCCGTAGGGGCCCTTCTGTTGTGCAGGGGTGACTCCAGTGGGGGTGCTGGTAGGTGGGGCTGGCCCCTAGCCATTTGGCTGTGTGGCCCTCCTAGTATGCTGGCTGCTGGCTTGCTGGTGGGCTGCGCCAATGAGCAAGCAGCCACCATACTAGGTCCCAGGATGGATGGCTGAGTGGTCCATGGGGGCCCCAGGGTTAGTGCCAGCCCACTGGTGAGCAGGGAAGCTCCTGGCACTAATAGTTTAGAGGGAGGACTCCAACATGGTGCCTGCCAGCTCTATGTCCTCTTGGTAGAACAAGCGCCCCCAAATTGCTGCCGGCAGCATTTATGTCCCCGTGATGAGTCCCTGTTGCCTCCTGTCTCTCTGGGGTCGCTCCAAGATCAGCAAGTGAGTCTGGTTCAGTTTCCTTTCAAATTATTGCCTCTGCACTGGGACTGGGAGTGTGTGAGATTTTGCACATGCCCTTCAAGAGTACAGTGTTTCCTACAGTCCTCTGGCTCTCTTGTATGGAAGCCCCACTGGCCTTCAAAGCCAGGCATCGTAGGGGTTCATCTTTCCAATGCAGGGCCCCCATGCTGGGGAGCCCTGTGTGGGGACTGGACCCCTCACTCCTGGGGGAGCACTTCTGCAGTTGTGATTTCCCTCCCGTTTGTGGGTTGTCTACCCCAGGGGGATGGATCCTGACTCTGCTGCGTCTCTGCCCCTCCTACCCTCTCATCGTGTGCTTTCATTATATCTTTAGTCGCGGAAAGTCTTTTCTGCTAGACTTCAGGTCATTCTTACAGATAGTTGCTCTGTAAGTAGTTATAATTTTGGTGTGCTCCTGGGAGGAGGTGAGCCCCTACTCACCTCGGGGGTCGTCCTACTCCATCTACACCCCACCCTGCTTTGATATTTTAAAAATTTGTATGTAATGGTTGAGTTATGGCTAACTACAGGCAATTTGACTTGTTAATCCATCTTTGAAGTTATTACGGTCATTGTCTTTAATTATTTAGCTCAATGAATTACAGTTTTTTGTTTATTTGATTTCACAGCACAGTTATGAAAATCACCAAATCACATGCATAGCTTATGCTGGCTTTTTAATGGAATAAAATTAAATTTTGCTTTGAAGTCTTTATGACTTCCCATAAGGAAACGGGTGACATTGTGGGGTCTTGAGTGCACCTTGAAGTCACCTACACAGATGTGACATAGTGAGATTTACACAGACTCCTGGGCACGCGTTCCTCAATAGGGAAATCACCAGACTTGGCAAAAAGCAGAATGGGTGTGTGGGAGCCCCTACTGTCCTGCTGGCACACTGCTTCTTCCTGGGCAGCATTCAGAATGAGATTAAAAAAAAAAAAAAAAAAAAAGACATTATGAAAATAGGAAGATAGTGCCTGGAGAAATGGGACTCCACTTAGATCACCATTTGTTTACATGTGTTAATCAAAAAATATGATTTCCAGAATTATTTACATAACAATTTGGGAAAAATTTGAATGTGGACTGGATGCTAAATTATATTTGAATATTATTGTTAATGTTCTAATAATGATACTCTGATTATGTAAAGTGTCCTTATTTTAGGAGATGCATGTGGAAGTATTTAGGGGTGAAATATAATGTCTGCCACCAACTCTCAGATGGCTTTTCCTCTCATTCAGAGTTAAGGCCAAAGCTCCACAAGGCCATTTTCCCTTTGAAAACCATTCTCACCTTACATGATTGATTTCTCATTTTTTTTTTGTTTGTTTTTCAATGAACTTGGCTTTTTCTCTCTCTTTTTTTTTAAATTATTTTTTAAATGGAGGTACTGGGGATCAAACCCAGGACCTTATGCATGTTAAGCATGTGCTCTAGCACTGAACTATACCCATCACCCTGCTTGCATAATTGATTTGTAGTGGGCAAGTAGCTGCCCAGCCCAGGACTACATTACCCAGACTCCTTGTGGTTAAACGGCCCACAGGGACCATTTTTCATAATGAAATGTATGTACCACACCCATGGCAAGGCCTTTAAGGAGCTGGTATACACTTGATACACTCTTTCTCCTCTGCAGACTGGATGCCCTATTAGGAGTGCAAATCAGTACAGCATTCTGGAAAGCAATCTGGTTGCACTTCATGCAATTAGGTATATGCATGCCCCATGTCCCAGAGACCCACTTCTGAGTATTTATCCTAGACACTTTATAGTTTGTCAAATCTCTAGGATATATACTAGAGATATAAGGACACAGGAGCAGGACCTAGGTGACCAACACCATGAGAACAAAGAGTGAAATGTGGGGCACATGCTGTGAAACACTAAACACTAAGCAGGTCTTAGAAGCCCCAAACTATTTGTATTTAGAACAATATGGAGAAATCTTTAAAACTTGGTGATGAGTGGGTGCTATAAGGGAGAAAATGAGTCAAAAACGGCTCCTAACACAAATGGATGGTGGCAGCATCCCCTGATCTGAGGGAAGATATAACTGATTGCTTGTGCGACAGCAAGTCAGATCAGGCACCACTTTTAGGAATCTCCCTGACTCTCCCACAGGCCTGGGTTGGGTGTGGTCCCCGACCCTCTACTCACCACTCCACACCCCAGAGTTCCCACACCATCCTTCACATAAACTCATCCCTACACTTAGTGCTCTAGACTAATTGTTTACTTGCCTGTGTCTTCCTCTTAGGACACTGACTCCTTGAGGGCATTTCGTCTCATTAACCTTTGTGTTTGCTCTTGGTGACTCCCTGACAACCAGAATATTTATAGAGTGGGCTTCAGAAAAATGTGGCTCCGTATTTAGCATAATTTGGTCACGGTCCTGCTACCTATATAGGAAAACGAGAGACTGAGCAGCAGGTGGGCATTTACTAAACAATGCTTATAACAAACTTAATCTGAACATTGAATGCGATGTGTGCTATTCAGTGGGCTACACAGTGTGAGGCATAGCAAGATCAGAGGCACCAAAACCAACCTCCACCTACTTCATGTTTTTAGTGAGTGTTTGTTGGTTGGTTGGTTTTGCCAATTTAGCCACTAAAATTGTACCCAAGAGCCACTTGAAGTTGGTGTAAGGCTCTGACGGGGGGCATTTGAAAAGTATTATTTTCTTTTTATTACCTTGTCAGTTTTTTCCCTGATTGTAAAAAAAAAAAAAAAAAAAAAAATCAGAGAATTCTAAAATAAAATTAAGATTACACATAATTCCACCAACCTGGTCAAAAACATAAACATTTATGTCCTTCCAGAACTTTCCTTTTCCTGTATGCACAGAAATACATATTACTAAAGCAGAGCATACAACGCAGTTCTGTAATTCGCATTTAACATATTGTGAGCACATATACATATTCATAACCACACAGCTTTTTTTAAATTGAAGTTTAGTTGACTTACATTGTTGTGGTAGTTTCTAATGTACAGCGTAGTGATTCAGTTATACATACACTTTTTATTTTCTTTTCCATTATAGGTTATTACAAGATACTGAATGTAGTTTCCTGTGCTCTACATTAGGACCTTGTTATTTATTTTATATATAGTAGTTTGTGTCTGCTAATCCCAAACTCCTTATTTATCCCTTCCCCACTGTTTCCCCTTTGGTAACTATAAGTTTGTTTTCTATGTCTGTGACTCTCTATTTTGTAAATAAGTTTATTTGTATCATTTTTTTTTCAGATTCCACATATAAGTGATATCAGGTGATACTTCTCTTTCTAGCTTCACTTAGTATGATAATCTCTATGTCCATCCATGTTGCTGCAAATGGCATCATTTTATGCTTTTATGGCTGAGTGGTAGTCCATTGTGTATATATATACCACAACTTCTCTATTCATCTGTTGTGGACACTGAGGTTGCTACCATGACTACAGTAGTGCTACCATGAACATTGGGGTGCATGTGTCTTTTCAAATTATAATTATCTCTGGAAATATGCTCAGGAATGGGATTGCTGGATCACATGGTAACTCTATTTTGAGTTTTTTAAGGAGTCTCCATACCACGTAACCACAAATCTTTAAAGAGTATTAATTCTTTTACTGTTTGGTTGACTGTTGAAAACTCCTCATTCCTCAGGGATTCCAGCACCTGGGTTCCACCTCCACTATCCAGGCCACATGACTATCATTGATTGTATGCTGGTGGGTAAAATAGAAAACAAAACAAAACCAAAACGACAAAGGCGTGGAAGAGAGTAGTAACATTTTAACAAGAGAAACTACCCCAAATGCAAGAAATCAGAAAAGTAAAGCAACCAGCATCATATTGCAAAATATTATGGAAAAGTAATGTAAGTCTACCATGTGGCCCTAGTAAGACAAAACCTGAACAAGTACAAAGCCTGAAGTTGAAGATGTGATTCCAAATCATCACCCAGCTCACCCCGTGACTCTGCGTGTGACCTTGAGCGCTCAGCTCTCTGGGACTCAGTCCCCTCATCCGTAACATGAGGAGCTGGTCTAGATGCACCTTTAGGTTCCTCTGGCTCAAGCCTTCCCTGATTCTATGGAAACAGATCTTTCCTGACCCATGGAGGAAAGGTCAAAACACCGGATAGCACTTTGCAGGGCTTTAACTGGACTGGCTGACAGCCCACTCCTCTCTTGCTCTGTTGGCCAGGTAACAACAAATCCATCACAGATGGGTCAACTTGGATGCCCAGCAGCTGCTTTGAAAAGACTGCATGACACCATCAGCTCTCTGTGTGAGAGCGGTGTCAGCCACTTCCTTATTAGATATCCTACTGGTTCTGCTTCTTTGGAGAACCCAGACCAATACAATCATGAACTGCAGAAATTCTGGACCTCTGTTAGGTTCTTCTGAAGATTCCTAATTTAGGCTAAATTAGCAGGACAGGCAAGGAGTTGCCTTGGAGAAGAAGATAGGGGTGGCAGGAGGCACTGTAAGTCATTCTCTGCTTTGCATCCCCTTTCTTTTTCCTCCTTCCGTTTGCAACTTCCCACCTTGGTAGCTATTTTCAGGGTGAGCAGAGGAATCTGTGGAATGTTCATCTGCTTCTATTATTTGCCAAAACAAACAGACTTTGCTTTTTCAAATTGAATATCTACACTCGCTCTTAAAACCAGGGCTCGGTCTAAAAACTATGCTTCCTGCTATTTGCAATAGCCAGAAACTGGAAACTCAAATGCCCACAAAAATAGGATGGATAAAATCTATCCTGGCGATAGATCCACAAAAGGAAACGATGTACAGCAGTAAGAAGGAAGAAATTATAACTTCAGGCGACCACGTGAGTGAGTGTCCCAACAAAATGAGGAGCAGAGGAAGCCAAGGAATATGATTCCTCTTCTACAAAGTTCAGGAGTTAAAAAACAGAAAAAACACATCTATCCTCCTTGAAGTTAGAACAGACGTTACCTTTGTGGGCAGACTAATGGCTGGAGGAGAGCATGAGGGGTCTTGCAAGGTTCTCTCCTTGATATGGGCTCTGGTTATACATGCATATTCACTTTGTAAAAATTCATGATGTTGCATACTTATGTGCATTTTTTTGTAGGTAAATCACACTTGAACAATTTTACATCCATTTAAAAAATTAAGTATATATATTTAAAGGCAGGACTCACTGTGAGGGGAAAAAAGATAATTACATCACATAGAACTTTCTAAAAGCTTTCCAAAGTTCAGAAACACACACACAGACACACAAGGGGTGGGGAGGGGGAAATCTCGGTAGTAAAATAGACTAAAAGGTTCCCATTCATAGAATATGAGTATGATTAAAAAACAAAACAAAACCAAAAAACACCTCAGTCCTCAGGAGAGTGAAGGAAGCAAGTTTGTGGAGGAAGAGGAATTAGTAAGCAGTAAAGTATGACTCACTCAAGAACACTGATAGTCCAGCACCGTCCTTTATCACCTAGACTCTGAACAGTAAGTCTGTGAAATGATGCCACAGTGCAGGAGAGTGAGGGGGTGTACCCGGAGCATGACTCACCCAGATTGGTTTCTGCCCTCCGGTGGATCGACACTCACATCCCGCGTAAACTCTGTGCTTCCCACTTGAAAATGGTACCATTTGTGACCGTCACTGTGGTTCTAGCATCCTTCAGGCTGGGTGCGAGGCCCACACTGCCAAATCTCATCAAAGTCTGAAGTACTTTGACTATAATGTAAATCAGGAGGCTTTGAGGGGCTTGTTTAAAACACAGGTTTCTTTGAGCAATGGCTCTGATTCAGGAGGTCTCGGGTGGAGCCCAAGAATCCTCCTTGTAACAAACTTGCCCCAACTCCCCCATTTGCTGTGAGATTCTGGACTTTATCCTGGGTATTGTGGTGATGGTTAATTTTATGTGTCGACTTGACTGGGCCACAGAGGGCCAGATATTTGGTTAAAGAGTATTGAGGGTGTTTGTGGAAGAGATTAACATTTGAATTGGTGGACTGAGTACAGAGGAGTGCCCTCCCCAGTGCAAGTGGCCCTTATTCAGTTCACTGAAGACCTGAATGCAACAAAGAGGCAGAGTAAGGGGGAATTCACTCTGAGGGTCTTCCAGCTGGGACATCAGTCTTCTCCTTTGGACTCAGACTCAAACTAGAGCTTACACCATCAGCTCCTGATTCTCAGCCCTTCAAACTCAGACTGCATGACACCATCAGCTCTCTGTGTGAGAGCGGTGTCAGCCACTTCCTTATTAGGTATCCTACTGGTTCTGCTTCTTTGGAGAACCCAGACCAATACAATCATGAACTGTAGAAATTCTGGACCTCTGTTAGGTTCTTCTGAAGATTCCTAATGTTTGGTTTAGCGGACAGTTAGCTTGGCTGAACTCAAGCTCCAGATTCTGCCTTCCTTATGGTGGCCAGCAGCTGAAATTCCTGTTCAGTTTTTAACCTGTGCTTAACATACACTATCTTATTTTATTTGTTACTCCTAATAACCCTTATGAAGTAGGTATCTTATCTTTTTACAGATAAGGAAAGGAAAGCTCAGAGAATATTCATTAAGTCGTAGAGCAGGAATTTAAATGTAATGCTATTTCCAAAGCTATTGGATTTTGGCAAACAAAATGTTCTATTTCACTTTCCAGTCAACGAATGTCAGTTGAAGAAACCAAAGAATAAAGGCCCTCCAGGTATTTGGCTCAAAAATTGCCACAGTGCAAGTGAATTACAAGGAGAAAGGTGATGGGGGCAGGACCACCAGGAAACTTGGCTATTTGGCATCAGCTGACAGCTCCACAGGTAAGGTGTTTCCACCCAGGTGTGCAGTAACGGCAACACAAACAACACTGTGAGGCTATAAATAAGGAAGTACCATGACCTCAGGATAGCACACCAGGCAGGTGACCTTGCACAAGATCACATGGCCACTAATTGCCACGCTCGTTCTAATGACCAGGACAGAAAACAACCAATGCTCTTCTCCTCCCTGGAACTGCAGAGTCTTCATCACAAACTAGCCCAGCCCTTCCCTTCACTCCTGATCTGGCTTTTCCCACACTGCTTGTGACACCCGGTGCCACTTTGATTTCTTTTTCTCTCTCTTTCTCTCTCTCTCTTTTTCTTTCTTTCTTTCTTTCTTTCTTTCTTTCTTTCTTTCTTTCTTTCTTTCTTTCTTTCTTTCTTTCTTTCTTTCTTCCTTCCTTCCTTCCTTCCTTCCTTCCTTCCTTCCTTCCTTTCTTTCTTTCTTTCTCTTTCCTTCCTTCATTCCTTCTTTCCTTCCTTCCTTCTTTCCTTCTTTCAAAATTTTTAATGGGGATACAGGGGTTGAACTCAGGACCCATTTATGCTAAGATGTGCTCTACCACTGAGCTATACTCACTCACTCCCCACTTTCCTTCTTATGTTTTTTAAATGACAAAAGTAACACATTAATTAGATGAAAGATACAAAGAATACAAAAAGAGGACACAGTGTGAAGGCCCCCCCCCCCCCGTTTCCTCCTCGCTGCTCCCCAGCCCCTCCTTCTGCAGAGGTAATTTCCCCAGCATGTTAACCTTCTCGGTTCCCTTTCTGTACGTAAGTCGACGTGTACATAGATGGGCGCCTGTAGCTTTTGTTTCTCGGAAGGCATTAAATCTGCTCTATGCCTGGTTCTGTGATCTGCACTCTTCATTCAGGAGGGCATAGTTCTCAATGTTGTAAATTTGCCAGGTTAGAAATTTGCAGGATCCTCTGAAGGAGTCATATGTTTGCGTTTACGTGTTGAAGAGCACATTTCTATATACTAATTATTTCCTTTAATAATTTACATTATTATTTTACACACAAATAATGATTTATATACAAATTTTCTTCTGTAAAATTTTATTGACCATTTAAAATTATATAAATAGATAAGTTACCATGAATTTCATTGCAGGATAGTAAAAAGAGCATTACAATTTTTTTTTAAAGGATGCATAGTCTGATAGCTGAGGGCTGCACACATTCCTTCTTTCTGAATTCTGCACAGTGATTCATAAAATGAAGGCTTTTTTTTTTTTAATCACACAGACATTTGATTGTTTCCCAGCAGTCCTGCCATGGACATCGCAGACTCCCCTGCCTTGCCCGTGCTGTCCTCTAGGGAAGGGGCTGCCAAGCTTTGTAAAAGAGCTTTAGAGCTGGGAGTTTCTAAGTCAGGGTGCGTGGTTGCATAGAGACCAACTCACACTAACTTCAACAGAAAAGGAATGCGAGGTATTCAGTCTATTCAGTCGTAGCTCCCAGAATGGATAGGAATGCTGGAAAACCAGGGGTGAAGTGGGCAGGAACCCTGGGAAGTAGAAAAGCAGAGAACTCAGCCAGATCCTGCCACAGCAGGAAGCCTGGACCGAGGCTGCTGCCCCTGGATGCTGGCAGGTGCTGCTCCTGACCCTTGACTCCCTGACTGCTGCCCTGGAAATAATCTCCGGTTAGAATCTCCACACCTTCAAAAGTCAAACCCCATAAGTGAGAACATCAGATTGGATGAGACTGTGTCATATGTCAGTGCTCTGGCTGCCAAGGGAGAAGGAAGGGGCTAGCTGTGTGCCCGCCCCAGCTGGCAGAGCGGAGTACCTCCCACCATCCCACATTTCCCTCGGAAGCAGGAACCCGCACCGGGAGGGCCACCGCGCTGCCGGAAGGACTTAACAAGCGAGAAAAGCCTGATCTATCTTCTCCCTCCTTTAGATTTGCTCTTTCTTCTCTTCTCTTCCTCCATCAACCTTTTCACTTAGATACAGAATATTCCGTGTGTTGTGGGAAGCAGGGAATGGAAAGTGTGGTGGGTGGAATAATGGCCCCCAAGATATCAGATCCCAGCCCCTGAAACCTGTAAATGTTACCTTATAAGGAAAAGGAGTCACTGCAGGTGTGATTTTCCTGGAAAAGTCATCCTGGATTATCCAGGTGGGCCCTAAATGCCATTACAAGTGTCTTTACACAAGAGAGGCAAAGAGAGATTAAACTCATAGAGAACGGGCTGGGGCATGTGACCACAGAGGCAGAGATTGGAGTCATAAGGGCACAAAGCAAAAAATCCCAAGAGCTACCAGAAGCGGGAAGGAACAGATTCTCTCCTAGAACCTCCCAGGGGATGCAGCCCCACCCGATACCTTGATTTCCAGCAAATGGTGCTGATTTCAGACTTCTGCCCTCCAGAACTGTGAGAGAATGTATAATGTTGTTTTAAGCCTCCAGGTTTCTGGTCATTTGTTACAGCAGCCAAGAGAAACTCATACAGAATTGGAAGGAAGTATGAAAGTATTTGTATCTCTAAAACAAAAACTTGTATCTTGAAAGAAAATGGAAGGAAAGGAGAGAGGAGAAAGAAAGAAAAAGAACAAAAGAAAAAGAAAAGGAAGGAAGAAAAAAGATAAGAAAGAAAAAGAAAAAGGCAAGGGGAAAAAAACCAAGCCAGGCAGTTGGTGAGCTGATGAACGCAATGTTAGTCATCTATCACACAGAGAAGTGAAAGGCAAAGAAATTAATCCTGAAAGCCATTTGTCTTTTGAAAATAAATCCAGGATTGGACTAGGACAGGCTGCGTTAACACCGGCAGAAGGAATAACCACTAATCCCTCTGATCAGGGTGTGCAGTCTCCTGACAAATACAGCAGGAGGTACTGTCGGAAGTTTGGATTTCTTTCCTGCTGAGATAATTTTTTTAAAAAGAGAGAGGTGGGGGGATGCGGGCTAAATAAACTGGCTGACTCAGGAAATGAATTTGTTTTCAGTTAATTGATTCATAATGTAGTGATGATGTGACTGTTAGTCATTCTGATGGCAATTCCATGCAGAGAGCAAATAAGGCAGAAGACAAAGTCCGCTCCGGCCAGAGCAATAACTCTCATGGGAAAAATTTCCTCCTGAAGCCCACGGAATTGACGTGGAGCCGCTTTGTGTCAAAGTGCGATGCTGTGAGAACGCCTGAAACTGGAGTGGACAGAACAGCTCCAGACATGTGCTTCCTGTTGTGTCTTGTGGCGGTTGTGAAATGGGGCACTCAGATAAACAGCAGACACACATCTGGGGGGAAAGGTTGCCAGAAGTCTGACGTCAGTCCAGCAAATCAGAGCCCCTGCTTTCAGCCTTGCAGGGACGTGCAGGGCAATGGGCGTCCAGCACCACACGGCCTTCGTTTTTACTCAAGGTCAGGAACAGGGCTGGGGTGAGCTTCCACTTGCTTGCATGGTGCTGGAGGGGCACACTGTAGCTGGGAACCGAGCCTGCTCACAATCTGGATATGTAGATAAAACACACCCAATTAAAGACTAATGAGAATGAAACAAGAAAAAGTATTACACTGACCTGAGATGGGGCTCAAGCCAACGTTCTTAAAAATTCCTGCATAGGAATAAGTAGATTCTTTTCATGAGTTAGCATGTGGTTTCCAGGATTTGAAAAAGGTGGCTTTCGTCATGGGCTTGTTCTACTGTGGTACTTGGCTGTTTAATCAGTGAATGAATCACACAGCTCTGTGCTAAGTACCCAGAGGAATACAAAGGCATATGGTCTGTGATCCTACAGGATTTTAGCAGTCCAGCTGGGAGAATTAGACAGCCAAGCAACATCGGTATGCAGTGCGCTGGAAGCACATGGTGTCCTCCTGGCTGTCGCTGCTATGGGAGCTCATTCATTCATTTGGCTAATAGTTACCGAGTGACTGCTTGTTGCGGAGCACTCCTCTGTGCGCCAGGACACAGCAGTGAACAAACCACACCAAAGCCCTGCCTTGTAGAGTTTACATCAACAGGGTTTGGGAAAGTCAGACACGTTTGAGATACTGCTAGACACCCATGGAAAGATCAGATGTATGAGTCTGGAGCTCAGGGGAAAGACCTGGGCCCAAGCTGAGAGAAGGGCCACCTCCCTGTGGGCTGGGAACACTTCAGGGAGCAGGCGAGGCTTGCGTGGGACCTGAAGGATGGTCAGAATTTGGCAGGACCAAGAGGAACTGAGGAGAATTCTGGAAGGAGAACAAAGTGAGAATGCAGGAAGGCAGGACACAGAGGGACTGAGCAGGGGTCAGAGAGACCCAGGTGGGTTAGTGGAGGAAAGAGGAGTGGGGGTGGGCCAGGATACGGAAGGCTGGAATTCAGGGCGCCTTTGGCTTTGTGGCACCGGTTTAGTGCAAATGCAGACAGTAAGTGTGGGTGTAGACAGTGTAGGTGTGGACAGTGAGGAACCAAGTGACAGCAGGTACCTGAAGCCCCTTTGGCTAGTCCTCCGCCTGCAGCCCTGGCACCTCCCGGTTTCCCACTGTCTCACTTCCTCACTTCTCTCCTTCTCATCAGTTTCCTCTTTCCAATTCATTGTCCTCATCCCCATCAGTCTTCTTCCTCTTTCCCATCTGCCTCCGCCATGAATTCTTTCATGGTTCCTTTCCCGCCCCTTTTACTTTATTCTCACCTCCCTATGTCCCATAATGAACGAGAAATAATCTATAAAGAAAAAAAATAAATCTGGCCAAAGGATTATTGAAAAGGCAGGGGTTCTAGAGAATCAACCCTTGACAGAGAACTAGCTTTGTGTTCATTCTCTCAAGTTGGATAAGATCTCCCAGGGCCCCGAGCTTGCCTTTGTGTGTGATGTAATCAGATCCTAAAACACAATCTTGGAAATAGCTGCTCTTTCAAAACACAATATACGCTAAAGCAATAGAAATGTGAACTTCATTGTTAACTGTGCAGAGAAAGAGATATGAGAGGAAATGAGTGTGAATTAGCATCCTGGTGCTTTTAAAGTTGCCTTAACTGTCATAAATTATGTTCTTTGGATACACAGTTCTGATACGTTTGATTTTGTATCAAAACAGTGAAGGACCTAGTAAGAAGCGCATGTTTCCTCATGCTTTATTTATTCTTTTCCTCAAACAGTAAAGCAAGCGCATTCAAATATACTTGGGAAATATGGAAAATGATAAGGCAGAAAACAATAATAAACTATTTCATCATTCAGAGATGACCACAACGAATCCGTTTTTGCTGCATAACAGCTAATTTTACAATCTCAACAGCTGACAACAACAAGCATTAATTTTCTCTTTCTTGGATCTGCTGAGGCTCTGAGTACTCAGCTGGGCTGGGCTAAGCTGGGCTTGGGTTCAGGCCGAGTTGGCTTAAGTCTGCTCACCTGCATGTGTCTTCTCATTTTCCTCAGAACAGAGCCTACCAGGAGATATTTTTTCCTGCATGGAAGATCACAAGAATGCAAGAAGGTTAGCAGAAAACACGATGCCTCTTGAGGTATTCACTTGAATCTAGCGTAGTGGAACCGCTACCCACATCCCATTGGCCAGTCACCTGGCCGTGCCAACATCGATGAGGCAGAGAACAGCATCCTGCCCACCCTAGAGCACTGTCCGGCACACAGCAGGTAAGGGGGGGGTGATCTGCCTCTACCACGGTTATCACACTGGCATATTTCCTTCCAGGCTTTTTTATACATAATGTGCATGGTTAAATAATTGTGTAAAAATAATCTTATACCTTTTTATATCTTTGCATTCATTGCCTTTTCCCTGTATTCTCCTCAGCTTCCTCTTCCAGGTTCATCTTCATTCCCGCCTGTCTTCTTCCTCTTTCGCATCTGCTTCCTCCTTCTCTTGCCCTGCAGGTTCCCTCCCTGCCTCCTCTCCCTCCACTTCCTGCATATTTCGTCCTCCCCCTGGGCCCCATAGTGAATGGAGAAACAAACAACAAAAAGCAAGGAAATGATTTATTTTTAATTTAGAAGGATAATGTAAGAAATCTGTTAACTGAATTCAAAAATACTCTGCCAGAATAGGGATCTGGTAAATATCTGGTGTATAACATGCAAGGAAAAGAGCCACTTTCTTCTGATGCCACATTTCAAGGTTACGTGGACAGTGGGCTTACCACTGTCACCACCGTTGGTTGGTGCATTTTCCTTATTTTGTATTAGCTAATAAATGAATTGAGACTGCTTTACAAAAATAGACTCGAGGGTAAATGGATAACAGTAATCTAAAGATAAACTATGAGAAAGCAGGACAGCAGCTTGGCAAAGCTGAGTCAACGGATCAGATACTCAGCTGTTCTAGAAACGGTAATGGTAGAAACGCTATAACACTAGACAGGAATATATACGTATATTTCCAGAATAAGTACATATAAAATAAATATGTGGGCAGCACTAATAAAATCCCTCTCATAACAATGGAAAGCAACCCAAACGGCATGTAGATCAGTTCTAAATATGTTGGTTCTTAAAAAAGAAGGCCATCACTCCATCTCCATCTCCATCTCCATCTCCAAATCAGAAGGGTAGTCATCTGGACGGCTGTTCTGTATGGGAGATTTTAAAATAAAGGTGTCACGGAGAAGACTGCACTCACTAGTGCCCAGAGGAGGGTAACATACAGGTCTGGATGCCTTAGGCAAATTGCTTAACTAAAGTACTTACAGCATCAATTTATTCATCTATAAAATGAGATTGAGTAATGTCGCTGGTTTATTGTCATTGAGCATCTTATGTAAAGCATTGCGCCTGTCTTGAGTGTGTCCCAGAGAATAGGTAGGAAATAGTCCTGGACCTCATTTCTTCAGTCGTTCATTGCCAGTCAGCCAGTCGGCCACTTCCTGTGTGGCTCTCACTCCGTGACAGGCATTGAGTACACAACTGTGAACATAATATAGTCCCTGATCTCACAGTTCCCATTCCAAGGAGGAAGACAGACAGCTAACCAGGCAGTTATAAACCATTAAGATGCATTTTAGAAAAGGGAAAGTGAAAGGTGTTATGGAAAAAAGAAAGAAAGCTAACAACTTTAACAGGCCAAGGTACTCATTTCTCATTTGACTGTTCACTGGGTCTTACAGATGAGAAGAATGAGGGGTTGGATCATAGCTTTGCAAACAACAAGGTCCTACAGTATAGCACGAGGAACTGTATCAAATATCTTATAAAAACTTATAATGAAAAAGAGTATGAAAAGAATATATATAGTTGAATCACTTTGCTGTACACCAGAAACTAACACAACCTTGTAAATCAACTATACTTCAATTAAAATATTTGTCTTAATTTTTAAAAAATTTCTATTACCTGCCTATGGATCTTGCTAAAATTCAAATCCTGATTCAGTAGGTCTGAGATTCCGTGTGTCTAACAAGCATCGACTCTAAGCAGCGAGAGCCAGAGAGCTTGGGCCATTTCCCCAGGTCACCCTGCTAGTGAGGGTCAGTGCCAGGTTCCCAGCCTAGCTTCAGTCTGCCTTCAATGCCTGTGCCATTATCACTGTTCAGAGGTCCTGCCCCACGAACTCTTGTGCTCTAAGATTCTGATTCCCATGCCAGGTTAGTCTGAGAAATACAAATAAAATAATAGCAATAGGAAGTTTGGCGTTTCCTGGTGCCCCAGCTACCCGCCAACAGCTGGAATGATTAACTGGCAGTAAGGTTACATAGGAGGAAGGGCGGCCTGGGCACTCCCGCAGGGCAGAGGAGGCTCCTGGCACAAGGCAGGAGCAAGCTTCTGTAGTTAGAAAGCCCCGTGTGACACTCAAATAGGTCCCTCTGTGGTCCAGAAGTATTAAAACACATCCACTGGTGGTCCGACTCTAAGACCTGCCCCAGAACTGGAGCAAATGAATAAAGAAGTTGTTATGAAAAAAAAAAAACCACCCACATATTGAACCCTTAACGGAGGGCCTAGTACTTAATATTTAATTCTTACCGTAGTCCTACAAAGTAGGACTGTTATCTTCACGTTCGCTCTGCAAAGAAGGAAATGGGGGTGAAATAACTCACCCGAAGTATACGCAGTTAGACAGAGACAGAGCCACCGTGGAAAGCGAGGGCCAGGGCTTTATGTAGGCTTGTGCACGATGTAACCTTGCTTCCAATCAATCGTTCCAGCTGATGAGGAAAAGAAAGGCAGCTCTGGGCCAAAGGGTTCCTGTACACTCCCCCCGCCCCACAACACGCTCCCATCAGCCACCGTGACTCACATATACATCATCTTTATGTAACCATATGAGAAGTGCTTGCCCCTCTTCCCTGACCCTGGTCTGAGAAAAAGACCTGCCAAGTAGTAAAAAAGATGCAGCCTGGGGAACCATGAATTAACACATGCAATTGGGACAGCTGGATTCCTCTATGGACATGGCGGGCCTCCTATTTGTTCATGATCCATGCCTTCCAGGAACTTGAACGGTCATTTAAGAGGTGATTTACATATATGACAAATTAGAAAATGCAACACAATACCACATAAAGTAGTAACTCATATCAAGGGTGTAAACTGTGCGATAACAATGGCTGTTGTTGACTGAGCATGATCTGTGTGCTTTCATTGAATCTTTCCATCAGCCTTCTGAATGAAATTATTATTATCCCTGCATTATAGATGAGGGAACAGATGCTCAGAATGAAGGAATTTGGCCAAGGCCAGGCAGCTAGTAAGTTGGAAAAGCTGGGGGTGGACCGGGAAGTCTGACCCCAGCCCTTATACACCACATCACAAGCACACGCAGTGCCTTATGGCCTTTCTCAGAAAGTGGTCCTCTGTGCAGTGCAAACGCTGGCAGGGGCAGATGTGCACTGCTTGAAATTATGAAGAAAGGCCTAATGAATAGAATAAAATGGTATTTGATGAAACGTGCCAAGAAATCAACCACCAGCTCACTTTATCAGCTGCTGAGTACTAGAATGTTGTTAATAGACAATGAATGCTTTTTGAGCTGACATATTTTGCTCACTGAGTTAGCCATTGAAGGCTAGCCGTGTGTGTGTGTGTGTGTGTGTGTGTGTGTGTGTGTGTGTGTGTGTGTGTGTATGTGCGTGTGTGTATAGAAATGAGTGGGTAGGGAATGCTGCTTGAGGGTAGGGCGTGAGCAGAGCTTTGCCAAGAATAAGTTCAGTCTGTCTCAGGGAAATTGTGAAAAACAGCCAGCCTATCCCCAGTGGAGAGTTCATTCAGTCATTCAGCAAACATTTCTCGAGCACCTGTGATGTGCCAGGAACTGTGTTAGGGGTTAGGGATACAAACGTAAGACTCAGTCCCAGCTTTCAAATGCTTCCCAGTCTTGGTTGGAAGCAGGGGTTGTTGGGGAGGGGTCATATAGGCCCAGATGGGGCCACACAAGCTTATAAATGGGTTAAGAAAGGTCTGGAGAAAGAGTCAAGGGTGCACAATGAGAGACCTGGTGGGGAAAATGAGAGAGAAGTTGAGCCAGGACAGCCAGGCCCCTTAGGCAGTGAGATGAAGAGGGTGAGGGACTGGGAGTGGGGGAGGGAGGGGAGGAGATCCTTGGCTGCAGAGACCCACTGGGTCATCTCAGTGACCTTGTGAGGGCTGGCCAGACTCCTCCAGTTGCACAAGCACATTCACACCATGAACAGATGCTTTCAGACAGCATCTTTTTATAAAATTAACCAGGCAGCTGTTTTCTGGGTTTTCAGGCAATTTCCAGGAAACACTTATGCCTATGCCTTTCTTTTAACTCCCAGTGACTTTGTTGTGGAAAGGAATAGGAAAAATCATCATGCTCCTAACATTTCTGCGTAAGCATAGTTTCCTTCCACCTTAGAAGTCATTCCATAAATCTTCTCGGAGCGGCTCCATGTGCCAGGCAGCATCCCAGGTACTGAGGATGCAGCAGGGAACAAAATCCCTGACTTAAGGGAGCTTAAGTTCAAGGGGGAGGCCACAGATACAGCCAAAAAGCCAAATAGATGTACAAGACTATAAAGGAAAAGAAAGCAGAGTAAGGGGAAGTGATATTGAGCAGGGCCACTGTGGGGGACGGTCAGGGAAGACCGCGCTGACAGGATGACAGTGGAGCCAAGACCTGAAAGGGG
Organism: Camelus dromedarius; assembly: GCF_036321535.1. Classification (NCBI taxonomy): domain Eukaryota; kingdom Metazoa; phylum Chordata; class Mammalia; order Artiodactyla; family Camelidae; genus Camelus; species Camelus dromedarius. The sequence continues at coordinate 50,844,196 of NC_087438.1, forward strand.
TGAGGCAATGAGCACCTGGCTCACTTCTGGGGGGTGGGGGGAAGAAGAAGCTGATGTGGGAGAGTGCTCAGTGTATTCTAGAAGCAGCAGGAAGCCCAGTGCAGCTGGAGCCCACCGAGAGAGGGAAGAGTGGAGGCGGGGAGCCCACAGGGGCCGGGAACTAGATCCCGCAGGGGGCCTCGGGCTTTTCCTCTGCCTGAGATGGGAGCCTTGGAGAGTTCGAGCAGAGATGGTTCAGGGTCTGCTGTCCTTTCAAAGGATCACTGTGGATAGAATGCAGGAGACAGATTAGACAAAGGGAAACTGGTAGGAGGCTATTGCAATAGCCCAGGTGGAAGAGGATGGTGATTTGGGCTGGGTGGTAGCCAGTGGAAACTGTGAGGTGCAATCTTATTCTGGAGATTTTGAAATCCAGATGGATTTGTTGATGGATCGGATGCAAGAGAAAATGAATAGTCAAGGATGATATGGATGATTTGAAATTCCAAGTTTTCTGGCCAAAGTAACTGGAAAAACTTTATTAAGGTGGAGAAGACTTCCTGAGGTCAGAATTCTAAAGTTTAATTTTAGATATATTAGTTTGAGATGCTATCAGGATACATAAGCCCTGAGTTCAGGGGAGAGGCCAGAGCTGGGGGCTGTAATTATTAAATTGAGGATGGTAATTAAAGCCATGGGACTGGGTGAGGTCACCAGGGCAGTGAGGGCAGATAGAGAAGAGGCGTGGTCCTCAGTGTACGCAGGAGGACCAGGGAGAGAGGAGGAGGACCAAGAGGGAGCAGTATCTTGGAAACCAACTGTTGCTGAGATGAGGGGAAGCTAAGAACTAGGGTCAACCCTTGGGTTTGGCAAAGGAAGGTCACTGGGGACTAGACAGAAACCTGTTTAGATGGAGCAGTGGGGACGGAAACCTGGTATTCCCATCAGGTTCAAGGAAACCTGGGAGGAGAGGATGAGAAGGTAACAAGAGTGCACATCTCTTTTTTTTTTTTTTTTTTTTCATTTTTATTAGGTAGAATTGTTACAATTTGACTGCACATATACAATATATTGCATGTAAATACATATATACAATATACTGCACATATTTTTTAAATTTACATATATGTACTGTTCATTGTTTCTAAGAATGTTTAGAGCTTTAGCTCTTTAAACTTACATAGTTATTAAAGGGATAAAGCCAACCACAAAATAAGAATTAATTCAGAAAGATACATACACCCCACCATTAAAAGCAAAATTATTTGTAATTGCCAATACATGGAAGCATCGTAAGTGCACATCAATAGATGAACGGATAGAGAAGATGCAGCATCTGTACGTAATGGAATACAACTCACCCATAAGAAAGAAGGCTGTTTTGCCATTTGCAGCCCTTTGTTCAATTTTTTTTTTCCACTTCAAAAACCAGAATTTTATAACTGGCATAAAAATTTCCATTGCATCAAAAAGAACAAAATACCTAGAGACAATCCTAACCAAGGAGGTTACCTATACTCTGAAAACTGTGGAAAATGGATGAAAGAAATTTAAGATGATACAAAGAAATGGAAAGATACCTTGTGTTCTTGGATTGGAAGCGTTAACATTAGCAAAATGGCTGTACTGCCCAAAGCAATCTACGGATCCAGTGCAACCCCTGCCAAAGAACTCACAATATTTTTCACAGAACTAGAGCAAAAAATTCCAAAATTTATATGGAACCATAAAAGACCCCAAACTGCCAAAGCAATCTTTTTTTAGGTTTTTTTTTGTTTTGTCTTTCTTCTCATTGTTCTCTTATGGTTTGATGATTAGAGAAGTTATTTTAACATTTGTTGTAAAGCTGGTATGGTGGTGCTGAATTCCTTTAGCTTTTGTTTATCTGTGAAGCTTTTGATTTCTCCATCAAATCTGAATAAGAGCCTTGCTGGATAGAGTGTTCTTGGTTGTAGGTTTTTCCCTTTCATCACTTCAAATATATCGTGCCACTCCTTCCTGGCCTGTAGAGTTTCTGCTGAAAAATCAGCTGATAACCTTACGGGAGTTCCCTTGTATGTTATTTGTTGCTTTTCTCTTGCTAATTTTAGTATTTTCTCCCTATCTTTAATTTTTGTCAATTTGATTACTACGTGCCTTGGTGTGTTCCTCTTTGGGTTGATCCTGTGTGGAACTCTCTGCACTTCCTGGACTTGGGTGACTGTTTCCTTTCCCAAGTTGGGGAAGTTTTCAGTTGTTATCTCTTCAAAAATTTTCTCAGGTCTTTTCTCTCTCTTTTCTCTTTCTGGGACCCCTATGATGCGGATATTAGAGCACTTCATGTTGTCCCAGAGTTCTCTCAAACTAGCCTCATTTCTTTTCATTCTTTTTTCTTTTTCCTGTTCTGCAGTAGTGATTTCCATTAATTTGTCTTCTAGCTCATTGATCCATTCTTCTGCCTCACTTAGTCTATTCTTGGTTCCTTCTATTGTGTTCTTCATTTCAGTAATTTTATTCTTTAACTCTGTTTGGGTATTCTTTATATTTTCCAACTCTTTAATAAAAATCTTCACTCTGTGCATCTATACTCCTCTTGAGTTCTCTGAACATCTTTGCCATCATTATTTTAAACTCTTTCTCGGATAAATTGCCTATCTCCTCATCACTTATTTCTTCTTCTGGAATTTTATCTTGTTCCTTGGCCTGGGAGATATTCCTCTGCCACCTCATATTGTTTATCTTTCTATTTGTATTTTTAGGTAGCTTAGTTATGTTTCTCGACCTTGGAGAGGTGGCCCTCTGTGGGAGACGTCCTATGTGTCCCAGTAGTACACTCCTCTCTTGTCAGTGTCCAGCCAGTCCCAGGGTGGAGTCTGGCCTGTGTTTGTGGGTTCCTTCCACAGGCTTTGGGATTGTTGTTTTCTTATTTCTGGTACCTGCCCCTGGTGGATGAGGCTGAACTAGAGGCTTATGCAGGTTTCCTGGCAGGAGGAGCTGGTGCCTGCCCATTGCTGGGTGAAACTAGTTCCTGGATCTCTGGTGGGAAGGGCTGTGTTTAGAGGCCTTTGTGGCTTAGGAAGTCTGCTGATGGGTGGGGCTGTGTTCCCACCCTGTATGTTGTTTGGCCTGAGGCTTCCCTTTAGGCTATTGGGTAGGGCTAGTTCTTGGTGCTAAAGATCCAGTCAAGATATCAGCCTCCAGGAAAGCTCATGTAGATGAACATTCCTGGAATGTCTGCCACCAGCTTTTATGTCCCCTGGGTGAGCTGCAGCTGTCCCCTGTGTCCCCAGGAGACCCTCCAAAACCAGAAGGCAGGCCTGGCCCAGGTTCCTATAAAATCACTGCCTCTGCCTTTGGACCTGGCACTCAAGATTCTATGTAAGCTTCCCAAGAGAGTGAAGCCTGTTTCCCCCAGTCCTGTGGGGCTCCTGTAGTTAAGCCCCACTGGACTTCAAAACCAGTTGTCCTGGGGTCTCTTCCTCCTCCCAATGTCAGAACCCTGGGCTGGGGAGCCGGATGTGGGGCTTAGAACTCTCACTCCTGTGGGAGGGCCTCTGCGACTTAATTATTCTACTGCTTGTGGGCCACCAACCCAGAGGGTATGGGGCCCAGTTATATTGTGAGCACGCCCCTCCTACCGTCCTGCTGTGGTTCCCTCTTTATGTTTCCAGTTGAAGACAATCTTCTTTTCTAGGTTCCAGTCTTTTTTTCGATGGTTGTCTAGCAGTCAGCTGTAGTTTCGTTGTAGTCACGAGGAGAGGCGAGCTTGTGGTCCTGCCACTCTGTCATCTTGACCAGAAAGCCTCGAGCGCACATCTCTTTTAAGGAATTTTGTGTAAAGTGCAGCCAAGAATAGAACTAGAGAGAGATCAAGAAAGAAGACATTATTTCACAGGTTTAGGCAATGGAAACAAACCAGTAGAGAGGAAAAAATTAAACGTGCGGAAGGGACAAGTGGGGGTTGCTAGAGTGATGTGTCCGTAAGTAGTTGAGAGGGGACGGGACCCAGTGCACATGTGCAGGGGTTGGCATAGACAAGAGCATGGGTGCTTCACCCATTGTCAAAAGAGGGAGGGCAGAGTGTATTGTGGGGAGATTTGTTGGTGAAACGTGTGAACGTTCTCCTCTGATGCTTCTTTCCTTCCTGCTGTGTGTATGTAATGGTGCACTCTTTTCATCAATTCTCAGGTGCATTTTTTTCATATTTTAGCATCTCTGAAATTGGAGTAAATCTTGAAATCAATGGAGTGTTTAAGTGTTGGTGTTTATTCTTTCTCAGCGCTACATGCAATATAGAAGCCTTCATGTCAAAGATGACTTGGATTTAGTGAACTGTGGCATGCCACTTTACTTTGGTCCCAACTAGACTTCTCCATTGGAGAGGGCCAAGCAAGGTCCTGCAAATGCTGTTCACCTTGTGAGCTTGAGGGGGAGATGTCAACATTTTCAGGAAGAAACTCTGGGCGGGAGCTCGCTCTCTGATACACGTGCATCCAGCCCAAATCTCTGCAGAAGGATCCAGGTGCCTAGAGAGCAGGGGAAGGAGGCTGGCTTTTTGCCCACAAGCCACAGAGCTGTCTGGGCTTCTGACTGTTCTTCCTCGGGGGAGTGTGGGAGACCCAGAGCACTTGGCCCACACCTTAACCTGGGCAGATCCTCCTGACTCGGAGACGGAGTGCTTCCTCCAGGCAAATAAGATTGGGCCCCACATCCTGTGTGGTAAAGACAAGGAGAAGTCTGGGGGTCTGAGAACAGGGAACTCTGTCATGGCACAGCTCTTGGGGTTACTTTGGCTTTGCTAACTGCTAGTATGTGTGCCTTTTATTGCTTGGGTGGGTGGAGCTGTAGCTGTAGTGCAGAGTCCAGGAAGGGTTTGGGAGCTCCCCTTTATCTAGAGCGTTGAGTGCTTACTGTCTGCTGTGCTAAACACTGGATGTACAATTGTAAGCAAACTCAGGGTGCTTACTCTCGGAGCATGTATCATGTCAGGGAGTACATTAATAAAATAATAGCTATTTTCATTTATTTTTTATTAAAGTATAGTCAATTTGCTAAGTTGTGTCAGTTTCTGGTATACAACATAGAGATTCAATTATACATATATACATATTCCTTTTCATATTCTTTTTCATTATAGGCTATTACAAGTTATTGAAGATAGTTCCCTGTGCTCTACAGTAGGAACTTGTTGTTTATTTTATATATAATCATTAGTATCCATATTTTTAAAGCTTTAAAGAAACTATGTGCCAGGACCTGTTCTAAGAATTTGCCACAGATTAACTACTGTAGTTTGTACAGTAATCTAAGAACCAGATGCTATTAGTAATACCCCTGCTTTACAGATAAGAAAAACTCAGGCACAGAGAGGTTAATTATCTTGCCTAAGGTCGCACAGCATATAAGAGATGAAGTCAAGATTCAAACCCAAACAGTTTTGCCCAGAAGTCCTAGCTCTTAACCAGTGAGGCCCTGCAGCCTCTAAGTTATTTTGTCTAGCTCAGTTATCCAGAAATAAAACTCCCTCTGGAAATGGAAATGACTCATCTTGGAAGGAGGGATTTTACTATCTGATGAACCAGCCACAGCCTGGAGGGCTGTTTGGGGAGCCCGCTGGGCACAGCGCAATAAGCAATTCTCTTTCTGTGGTTCTGGGATATCTTGACCTTTGAGCTTCTCTTCCCATCCACCACTTCAGCTCCTGGCCCTGTTGGCTCCTCCACCTCACCTTCACCCTGCATTATCTCTGATGCTTGCAGGTGGCTTTTGTGTTGGGGGCTGCGGGTCCGTTTTTCTCTTCGACCCATGCAGCTGCAGTGTCATTGGCTCACTCAGTCTGGCACAGAACCCTGCCCAACAGAGGCCCCCAGTCTGTGTGGTGCTGTTGGGGAGGAGAGGGGCAGGGAGAAACAGGAAATCAGATTTTAAGAATAGAAGCAGCTCTAGATCAAGACTGTGTCTACCCTGGCCGATGGAATAGAGTCCATGCAAAATCTTGTCTCTTCCATTGGCTAGTTCAGTGGGCTTCGAAATATTCAAGACTCAACACTGTGTCTAAAACTGAATGTTCCTTTAGCACTTGACGCTTTACTAAGCCCTTTACGCTCCCCATCTCCTTCGGCTCCAATAGCAACCAACCCAGCGGAACCCAAAAGGTCTTCAAAGCCACAGTTAGCTTGTCTTAAGCCAAAACGCCAAACTCCTTGGTGAGTCATTTGCATTTCCAAAGTGAGTTTCATTTCCCAGGTGCTAGAGCTGGCAGGATGGAGCTGGGATTCTTTGTGCTTTAAACTCCATCCTGGTCCTCTCCATCTTCCTCCCTCTCACAGGAGCATGCAGTGCTTACACATGCAGTGCCTCATTGTGATTCTTTGAGGACATAAACCTGAATCCCTGGACACACCTCCTTGCCATCCTTGGGCTCCAAAGCCAAAAACTGGCCTGATTTTTTTTTTTCATGCCTGAGAAATAAACACCTAATTTCTAATCAGTGCAAAAAACTCAGGGAAGCATCTGGTAACACAAGCATTTGGTGTCACTACGGGGATGCCTCTGCTACCAGGTTATGAGTTTGGCATCTGATTCTGAAACTACTTCGCAAGCATTTTATTTCTAACAAGAAGGCAAGACTAGTTTCTATTTCATACGATATAGGTAAGAGTGAGTGAGTTAATAATTCAACATTGCTGTTACAATCATTTCTTTCTTTCCAAAATTACTACGCTTTCTATATTAGACCAATGAGAGAAGTAGCTGAGAACTTAGGAAGTTTTATCAATAGAATGACTTTGGCTTTAGGTGGGATGGAAAGGGATTCGGTTCCTTCTTAGGGTCCCGTAGATCACTGGATTCTTGAAGTCAGGCTGCCGTCTTCAGAGCAATTAGGCTCCCCCACCCCCGCCCCTGCACGCCCCTTCCCAGCCCAGCAGGCTGAGCTCTATTCTAAAGGCTTGGTGAGTGTTCTTTGTGCACTTCCTTCAGATGCTAATGAGAAGCTCACAAACGCTAAACAACAGGACCAAACCAGTTTCTGCTGCCCTGAGCAGCTGAGAATTACCGCCCTACTCTTTCGGAGATTTCCCAGCCCCTCGTTCCTCTGCGTTCCCCGAGCTGTGCTTAAACTGCCAGCAACTAACTCTGCTCTCTGGGCCTGTGTGCCCCCCAGTCGTCTTTCATAGTAAATCCAAACGCCCCCGTCTCTCTACGCCCCTCCCCCTCCTTACCAGCTGCCCACAGGCCTTTGTCGGTCTCCACAGCTTCGCCAGGGATCCCAGGCTTCTTCCCAGCCCCTGCCAAGAACAGAGACCCCCAGCCTGGCCCTGCTTGAGGGCTACGGTTTCTTCTTAGCCCTTACCCCTTGGTAGGGCTTGGCCCCTGGCGCGAACACAAGTAGCTTTTCAGGACTGAGGCCACATGCTGGTCTCGGTTCCTCCTCTGACATCCCTGACTGGTTTTTGCAGTTGCATCTGTCTCATGCATCTGGTTTCTTTGTGAAGCTGTAAGATCCTGGGCTGTTAGGAAGTGGCTATAAACTCTCTCCCTCTCACCCGGACAGTCTGTCCTATCTCCGGGCTGATGGTCATCTAATCCTGCTGGATTGCAGAGGGAAGACCTTTGGTCGGCTAGGGATAACGGGATGATTTGTCTAAAAACAACATGGTTTATTTAAGGTTAGCTATAACATGATTTATCACTGTGGCTAACGGTAGCAACATTTAGAATCCTCGGGTCATGTATAGTGCTTTCACGGTTTCCAAAGGACTTTTATGTACATTTTCTTGTTTCACTGTCACACCACCCTGTGGGTTGAACAGCCATTTCATATAAGAGAAATCTGAGACTCAGAGGCCTCTGTTTGCTTGCTTACTGTCCGTAGCCAGTAAGTACAAAGGCCTGTGAAGCAAGTCTCTTACTCCAGCACTATATCCACTCAATTAAGTAACTGCTGAAAAAGAGCACATAGCATTTGTACAAATATTTACTGATTGTGTGCTTAGATTATGCTTTAGAATCACAGCTCCCTATCTCTTCGGAAAAAATCCTTTGCCCTACTCTGCTCCTTGAGTAAGTAAATATTAAAATTAGAGCAGATATCAAACTAGTAAAGATTTTTCAAAACAGTAACACCCAGTGCTGGTGAAGATGTGAGGAGATGGACACCCACACACTGCTGATGGGACTATAAATTGGTACAGTGTTCCTGAAGGGTAATTTGATAATAACCAGGAAAACTTTTAAAATTAATAGAATTTTTGGATGTAGCAAATCCACCCATCTCTAAAAATTTTTTGTCCTAAAGGAATAATCTAGGGGGAAGCAATGCCCAACACGCTGAAGGGGAGAAGCAGAAATATTTGCTGGACAGCACTAGTAACTATTTCTAGTAATAATAAATAAAAAGGACTCAGAAAACAATTAGAAAGGAAGCAAAGCTGAGAAAGAAGTGGTAAATGGGAGTCCAATTAAAGAAGAAATGCATCCTCAAGGGGCTGCAGCTGTGTGCTCGCTCAGGTGTTGTTCACTGAGCCGCCTGGCAAGGCATCCAAAGCCATAAGGACACCTGACTAAGCAGTTTTCAGCCTCAGAACTCTTATCTCTGATCCCATTTTCTTCTGCACCTCCAGCTTCTAGAGAAGCATTTCAGGTAAGAGGGCTCTTCTTAAATAGTTTATTTTGATTAATATTTAAATTTATCAAAATGAAATTCATAGTCCAGCAATTATACAGCTATCTGTATTGAGACTGTGTGCTTCCTGATTTCCTTTTTAAAAAGGAAAGAGATACTTTTCACCAAAAAACCCTCTGAGCTCCGCCTTCCCATTTGTTCAAAAGCAGAACAACAATAAAAGAATCCCAGGAAGTGTGAGCTACTGCTCTGTGCTGTATTCTCCCTGGCTTCCCAGGATCCCGGGGCCTTAGTGATGACCATTCCCAGGAGCCCCCCTACCACCTCTGCCGCCGCCCAGGGCTCCCGGCCTCAGGGCAGTGTTCAGCCAAAGCCGGTCTCCGGGTGTTTCTCCCAGCTTTCCTTCTACCTCCATGGCTGCAGAAAGGTCTGTCTGCTCTGCCACCGGACAGCCTCTCACAGCCCTGGAGACAGGTCTTTGTGGAGAGGAAACACCTGATCTTCACCAGACCAAACACCCAGTCCCTTCACCCACCACTTTAACTTGACATGGTCCCTTTCGGTCACCCTTTCCTGGATGCCACCAGTTCTCCATTGCCCCTGTCGTTAAGGGGGGACACCCACATTTCACAGCCCAGTGAGGTTCCACCATCCTGAAATATGGACGTTAGACCTTTCCAGGCCAAGTTGACATGAGGCTTTTGGAACAGATTCATTTTTCATTTATCTAGCTCAAGGCATGGTGCAGTCATTGTGGAAAACAGTTTGGTGGCTCCTCAAAAAGTTAAACATAGAATTACCATGTGTTCCAGCAATTCCACTCCTAGGTATGTTCCCAAAAGAACTGAAAGCAGGAAGCCGGACAGATACTTGTACACCTCTATTCATAGCAGCATTATTCACCATAACCAAAAGATGGAAACAACCCAAGTGTCCCTCAACAGAGGAATGATCAACAAAATGTGACCTATACGTACAGTGGAATAATAGCCTGAAAAAGGAAGGAAATTCTGACACAGGCTACAATGTGGATGAACCTTGAAGACACTATGCTACGTGAAATAAGCCAGACACAAAAGGACAGATATTGTGTGCTTCACTTACAGGAGTTATCTGGAACAGGTAAACTCATAGAGATGACGTAGGATGGTGGTTACCAGGAGCTGAGGGGAGGGCAGAATGGGAAGCTATTGTTAAAGGAATAGGGAGTTTCTGTTTGGGATGATGAAAAAGTTCTAAATGGATATTTGTGGTGTTGCACAACATTGTGAATGTATCTAATGCCACTAAGCTGTACACTTAGATAATGTTACATGTATTTTACCACGATAAAAAATACAAAATCAAAAAAGGAATAATCTGAGATTGCAGAAAAGAAAAATGTATGTATCAGGATACATTTATCTCTGTCTTACCTAAAACACAACGACAAAAACCTGAAATAATCTGGATATGCTACAACAGATTAAATAAATTAAGATCTACTGAGAAGATGAAATATTCTACAGCAACCAAAAATGGTGCTGTGGAAGAATATTTAAGATTTTGGGAAGATGATCCTAGGATGTCGAATGGGGAAAACTAAGTAATAAGACAGTTATGCAACATAATCTTAATTCTGTTTTTAAAAAGATAGCTCTCTAACTAGAAAGATGTTGATCCAACTGTTAAGAGCAGTTACCTATGGATCCTTCCTTCCTCCCTTCCCTCCCTTCCTTCTTTTGTATTTTCCATCACAAAAATTGTCTCTCTTACAATCAACTTAATAAGCCTGAGTTGTACGTGTTCTCAGAAAGGGGAAACATTTCTTCTTTAGATGAGACACTAAAAATGAACCACCACAGGTTGCGGGTGGGGCTTGTGGTGGAGACTGAACAACCACATTGGAAAACAGCTATATTCTGGCATTGAGTGTCTTTTTATTTTTTTATTTATTTATTTTTTTTGGCCACTTATCTAAAGAGGCTGTTGTAACAGATTTTACAAGAAAAGCCAGCAGTTTGCCTTCTTTCAAATTGAGTTGGTGGCTTTCATTCCTGGTGGTTAGTCCAGGAGTTCTGGCTCCTCCTGACACTGAGAGCCCCTGGGGTGGAACAAGGTGGCAGGGTCTGTCCTTGTCCCCGCTCTCTGGTCCCACAGTCGGCCCGTAGCCTCCGCCCCAGGCTGGACTCCCTCCGGAAAGGCCTTGCTCACCACACTCTCCAATCATCTCTCTGAAGTGTTAGTTTACTTCAACTCATCAGTTAGAGCTGGAGGGGCCCTTAGAAGGCCTCTGGTATGAGGAAGGGAGGCCCTGAGCATCATTCAGCTCGGGAGCCGCAGAGCGGAGGGAGGGGTCGGGATGGGAGGCAAAGGCTGGTATGGTGATGGAGGTCTCCAGCTTCCCAAAGGCTTGCCAGACCCAAAGAAATAATTTCAAATGTTACTCATTTCAGGCATTAGCTACCAACTATTCTCTAGGCTGATGATCTTTGGGGTTTTTTTGTTTTTGTTTTTTTAACTTTTCAGATTTTTTGTTTCCACCATTCAAGCAGTTGGGGGAAATATTTTTAAGGACAAATGCTACAAGGCTTTCCAACTGGGCTGGAGGTGTGCTTGTGTGACACATCACAGGGAGGAGCATAAACAGAAATGCAGTCCCATCTCACCTTTCGGAAAAGGGGTAAGGCTGGGGGAGTAGAGCCAGGCGATGGCGTCTGTGCCTGTGGTTACTTAATGAAGCAAGCACACGAGGAGGGTGAATGATTATGCCACATGGTGATTAAAAAGATGGGGAGGGGTTGATTGGTGGGACTGAGATGCTCATGTGGGCAGCATTTGTGGTAGGAGTGAATCTCTCTTCTCCCATTTTCTTCTCCCTAGTTCTTCCACCTCCAGCTCCTATTTGTTTGAGTTTTTTCTTGTAGTCCCAGAAAGGCCACCCTGCCAATCTCAGGGATGTGAAGATAGGGCTGAGGCAGGATGGTTCAATTTCAATGCCCTCAGGATTAAAGTCCAAAGTCTTTTTCATAGTAAATACAAGCCCTTCATAGGGGAGTCTGTGACTGAAAAATATTGCCTGTCATAGCAGTAAACAAAGGATGCTGTGGCCATCAAATCATCAGCCACTACTGCCACCCAGGACAGTGAGCAGAGGGAACTCAGGGTATAGACAAGCAGGCAGCCCAGCCTCTGCTGCCACTTCCAACAGTGCAACCTGAGGGGACTCAGCAGGGGAAAGAATGGGATCCTGGCCCTAGAAATCAAAGGAATGATTTCAATGAGCCCAGATCTTTGCACCTTCCCATACATAAAAAAGTGTTAAATTCCTTAACTTGAGATATCAGGCTTTCTTTAATTAACAGTAATCTTTTAATGTACCGACTACCTGGTCTTTGCTGCAAAAACTCCTGTATATCCTGGCTCCTCCCTTGCCTCTCCAGAGCAGTCTCTTAGATCTGAGAGGCTGTGTCCCGGGCTTGAGCCCTCAGCAGTTCCCCTGAATAAGACACAACTCTCAACTTACCTTCCTAGTGTTATCTCTGGCCACTTTCCTTCACACTCTCTGGGTTCCCACCACAGCGTTTCCAAAACATACCACACTTTCATACTGTTCTTTCTCTTGGGGCGCCTGTCTCTAGTCCACTATGCCTGGGATAACAGACAGTGGCTAGCTGCCCCATGGGCTCCTTTCCTCTTCCTGCTGGGCACACAGCCTCCCTTGCAGTGGCCCGTGGCCACGTGTGGCGAGTTCTGGCTAATGGAACACGGAAGTGACTGTGCGTCACTTTCCGGCCAGCGCCGTGGAAACTGAATCCGTGGGATCCTTCACGCTCTTCTCCTTCTGTAGGGACCTCAGAGGCCTTGAGTTGAAGGTGGCAGGGTCCTAGGTTGGGAGAAGCTGCTCGCTGATCCCTACTTGGAGGAGAAAACTTCACTAAATTTAGACTTGGATTTTTCTTTGAGTAAGAAATAAACATCTACTTCAGTGAACCCCTAAGATTTGGAGATCTATGTGTTACAGCAGCTAGCCTCATTTTAAATAATTCACCCGGTGAATTACTCATTCTCCAAAGTCCTCTTCAAATGCCCCCTCCTCCAGGAAGCTTTTTCTGATTCCCCCAGGCAAGAGTCATTCTTTCTCCCTGTGTCCAGAGCCTTTGAATGATACATCACTCACCGACCCCTCCCCCCAGCACTTGACTGACTTACACATCTCTCTTTACATTTGACCATCAGCTCAGTGGAGGTAGAGACGTGAATCTTTGCAATCTTAGCTTCTAGCTGAGTGAGTGAAAGATAGTAGGTGTACAAGATATAAAAATTCACTCATTCATAAGTATTTGTTCAGCTCATTCTATGTGCTAGGCATTGTTCTAGAGCTGGACAAAACAGTCAAAAATCTCTGTCCTCCACATTTTAAAAGTTGACTTTTGCAGTGTTTTAGATATCTGCCTTTCTGCATTTTAAGAAAAGTAATTTAAACTGGAACTTAAATAATGACTTGACATTATAGAAATGAGTATATAAGAGGCAGTTGCCAGCTTTGGATGGTGTTAATTTACAAATCCTTTTAAAAATGCCACAAACTGAAAAACAAAACCAAAAAAACTATACTCATGGAGTTTACATTGCAGTGGGAGAACACGATAATAAATAAATACATGTAGAATATCAATACTGGTGATCCCTGCCATGGAGGAAAACAAAGTATGGAGGGAGGATGGGAGTATAATGTTAAATAAGGTGTTCTGAGAAGGCACCACTGAGCAGGTAGCATTTTAGCAAAGATCTGAAGGAAGTTAGGATGAAAGCTCTGTAGGTATTTGAGGGAAAAGCATTCCAGGCAAAGGAATGGCAATGGGGTGTGCATGGCTGGAGCAGAATGAGTGAGGGGAACAGAGGAAATGAAGTTAAGGGGGTTTTGTGTGTGTGTATGTGTGTGTGGGTGTGGGGGGGGGGGCAGGATGTGTAAGCCTTTGACAGACTTTGGTTTGTCCACAGAGGAAGTGGGGAGCTACTTCAGTATTTTAAATAAGGAAGTGATCTGAACTGATGCACAGTTTAACAGGTTCATTCTGACTGCTGTGTTGAGAGAAGACTGTGTAGAGGGTTATGGGTAGAAAGAGGGAGACAGATCACAAGGCTATTCTAATAATCTAAGTGAAAGGAAATGGTAACTTGCACCAGGGTGGTACTTTGGATATATTTTCAAGGTAGTTTTCCCTAATGGGTCAGATGTGGAATATAAGAGAAAAAAGTCACAGATAACTCCAGGATTTTTGATCTGAGCAACTCAAGGGACAGAGTTGCAATTTAAGGAGAAGGAAAAGCTGTGAGAGGGGTGGGTTGGATGAGGAATTTAGTTTTGAACTTATGCTTGATGTGTCTACAGTCCAAGTAGAGATGTTGAGTAGCTGGATGGATATGATATGTGTCTGGAGTGGAGAAATCTGAGAAAACAAATTTGGGAGTCATCAGCAAAAAGATGGTATTTAAAACCACAGAACTGGATTAACTCACCAAAGGAAATGTGCGTATATTGAAAAGAAGTCCAGGGACAAACCTGGGGTTGCTCCAGAGTGTAGAACTGAGGTAGGAGGAGAATCAAGACAAGAGTGGTCCAGGAGGCCAAGTGAACGTGGCATTCAAGAAGGAGAGACAGGTCAGTTGTGCCAAATTCCACTGTCAGGTTGAGTAACATGAAGACTGAGAATTGACCAAAGGATTTACCGTGCAAAGTTCACCCCTAACCTTGTCCAGAGTGTTCGCTCTATGAGCGAGTGAGTGAATGAATGTAACATTTCCTCCATCTATGTTTGACAGGGACCCAAGAGTACAGGGATTATGTCTTTGCTTCTTCAGAGTTTTGATAAATGTAGAATTGTAAAAATGATTGAATGAAATGGCGTTTCCCTCCATGTTTGGCCTCCCCTAGTTCCTACCTTGTTTTCCTTAGAGTTGTAGTGGGTGGGAAACTGCACAAAGTTCCCAATCCCTGAAAGCCAGGCAGCCTGGCAGTGCCTGTGGTTATTTCTCTGTACTCTTCCACAAAGTCATAAAGCTGCCCAAGCCCTTCAGGGCAAAGGAGTCACTGAAATTAAAAAAACAAATCCTCTCACCCCCAAGTCCTGAGAAAACATCTGCAAACTGACTCAAATGAATGTAGTCAGGCTGCTGGAAGAAACCACATTCTTGAGATAATTAACTCATAGCATTGTTCAATAAAATATCTTCTTGGGAATTTTGAGGATTCAAAGCGTAGTTCTATAAAATACTAATGAAAATTCAAGTTGAAAATAGCTGGACCTGGATGCATTGTTCTCTGAAAAGAGGAAGATTCTCCCTTGAGGTGGTCATTTTCTGGTAGCTACTGTTTCTAGAGTATTTCCTAGAGACCAAGAGCTGTGTTAAGAAGCACTTTATGGACACTGAACAAAATGAATCTTCACAACCAGCAGATCATAGATATAAGAGTAATACATTGCAGATCATAAATATAAGAGTAATACATTGCAGATCATGAAATGGAGGCTCGGAAAGACTGACGGGATATCACAGAGATTCAAATCATAGGACTGAATCTCTTCCTTAGAGAAAGACCCTCAGGCGTGTCCTGATCCCTATCAGAACTGTCTCCTGGACAGGATGGGGAAGTCCCTGATGCTGCTTCCAGAGTCACCTTTTCCTGGGAGGAAAAGAGGGCATAGGCTAAGATATGTGGCCCTGAGAGGTAACCTACAGGACATGGGCCCTTAACCAGATGTAAGCACCATCCTAGAAACTCACAGGCCCAAGAAGATGGCCATTCAGTTTATGGTTGTTCAACAATTAATGATGGTTACTGGCAACTGACTCACCAAACTTTGGTCTTCTAGGAAGAATCATGGACTCTCAGGGCTCAGGCCCTCAAGAGACTACCTGGGCTCACCCGACGTGGCCCCTGATCCTGGGAGGGAACTTCCTCTCCAACCTGCCAGGCAGATGCCTGGCCCTTTGCAGCAAGCTCTATAGTGACCAGGGTCTTAACCTCACCAGTAAGCCACTGGGACTGGAACCAGTGGGACTTGTTAGAAATCTCTTCCTACATTGAGCCCAGATCAGCCCCCCCATTGCAACTTCTACCCATTTCTGCTCTCTGGAACTACTCAAAACATGTCTAATCCTCTTCTACACGCTAATCCTTTAAATATCTCAATACAGCACTCAGGTTTCTCTTTTCTGCTCCTCCACTACCCAAGAGTTTAAATAGATAACCGTAAAGCAAGTAAAAAGTATGATGAAGGCCCTTTGCACTTATCAGCAATCTTACACTCCTCTCCCCACCCACTCTTATATTTTTCCACATACATACACACTGCTTATATTTTGGACTATGGGATGCCAATGTGGAAAGGACCGGTGGAAGCATTTATAGTTCAGTGATTAACAGATGGAAGTGAGAGTCACAGACTCAGTTTTACACGTGATGGACATTTACAAACTGTGTCTAGTGACTGTGGGCAATTTATCCAACCTTTCTAAACTCTATTTCCTCGTCTGTCAAATGGGAATAGTAATCCTACTTATTGCTTGGGTTTTTCTGGGATTAAACCAGAATCATTTTTCACAAGGCACTCAAAGTAGCTGTTACAACTGTTTCCTCGCCCCTGCTTCCCCGTGCAGACTGGAAAATGGGCCTAGAAGGGGGTGAGAGGTTTATTAGGGCCACAGCTAGTTAACAGCAAAGCAGAAACCTAATCCCAGTTCCCTGACCCCCTTCCGGCTCCCCATCGCTTTCGTGGGTGTCCTCAGCCGTCCCCTTGCCAATCAGATTAGAAACTCCCCCCTCATCCCACAGTGCCCATGACACTGGGAAGACTCCCCCAGTTACCAACGGAACGATATTTTCAGTGAGCTCGGGTCTTGGCTTTTTGCCATTTAGGAAAGGGGAGGAAGCGGGGTGGAAACGCTGGCTCCCTGGGAGTAATTAAAGGTTAAATGTAGTTTTAGGCGTTGCCCAGGCCTGGGTGATCCCGCGATCGGAGAGTTCCAGCCCTTTGCATTCCAATACAGCTACTTCACGGCTGGCACCTCAGGCCGCGGAGGCGGGGCCGTAGCGCACGGCCAGGTGGGCGGGGGCGGGGCTGCGGCGCCGGGCGTTCGAACGGCGCGGCGGAGCTGCACGTTCCGGCCCCGGGGCGTGGCCTCGCACAGGTGCGCCGAGCGGCTTGGGTTTCACTGAAACTTATCCAGCTCCTGGAAGGCGCGCGCAGAGGCTCCAATTAGGGGCAGGTGAGAGGGTGGCTTTCTCTCCGCTCGGCGAGTGGGACTCTGAGTTTCGAATCGGTGGCGGCAAACTCTCCGTCCTCCCGGCGTCGGGGCTGCTGGAAGGATGAGAAGCTTGAGCGCGGCGTGGCTGCTGGGGGTCGCCATCCTGCTGGCGGCCTCTGCCTCCTGCAATCGCACTGTCCTAGGTGAGACACTTGGTTAAGGAGGGCTGGTGCCGCTAACGAGCGGGTGGTGGGCAGGCGGTGGAAGCAGGGCAGGCGGTGGAAGCAGGGCAGGTGCGCGAAAGGTGCTCTGCAGCGCCCCCCACCACTTCTCCGTATCCCACAGCTTCCTCTCGGCTGATTTGACGGGGGAATCCCTGCGCCAGGGGAGCAGCCAGCTGGGACAATCGCGAAAGGCTGTAGTCTGCGGAGGGGAAAGGAAGGGGAAGGAGTGCTCGTATCTACAGACTACCCAGAGGGCTTAGCCTCTCCGCCCCCAGGGTTTTCTTTGCAAACGCAAGTCATTAAGGTGCATTTCGCATACTCTTGAGACTCCGGGCTGGTGCTGCGGGACCCGCGGAGGAAGCGAGTTGACGGCTCAGGGAGGTGGAGTAGGTGGGAGCTCGGGGCCTGGGAACTTTCTCCCTCGCTTTTCGGAGCCAGCTCTTTGGGGTCGGCCCACAGCTCCTCTGGCACAGTGGATGGCCCGAGCATGGAAGTCAGAGCCGGACTCTGCTGGTTTCTCGAGGTGACTAGTGCTCATTGAGTTTTAGGCCAATTGAGCAGATTAACAAATGAAACCTCTTGGACCTTGCCTTACATTCGACCAAGTGACTTTACGGCCCTGGGTTTCCCGATACTTCGGTGCCACATTGTGCGCCACGGCCGGATGCGCCGGGTGTGCTGCCCTAGGTGTTCTGCGACGGGTGTGCTCGAACTTGTCCGGCTGGGGGTGGAATCTCCCGGGCTGAGCAGGCTTCTGAGGGCGTGGGCGCTGTCTGGCCTGGTATCGCCCAACTGTGATGCTAACGGACGCCCCACTGTTTGTGGTAGCCAGGGTTGCCTTAAAAGGGAGTTTTGAACTTCCCTGCGAAATTTGCAGACCTGTTGTAAAAGGCAGTTTCTCACTTTTATCCTCTTCATAAATACATTGTAATAGAGCAGATCATTGTGGATTTGAATTAGATTGTAGAATGTGATTCTTTTCCTTCCGGAGTTACAGAAAAGGGGTGTTATAGTGGATGCTTGAAAACTGCACCACTGGTACACTTTATTGTCAGCTTCAGAATAAAGGCATTTATTTATTTCCAGGAAGTACTGAAACTGTGATGAACACATGTCCGTTTCTCTTTGTCTTTTAAAGTCATAAACTTAAGATTTAGGAACGAAGCTTAGTATGCGCAAACATTTTTAAAAAAATATGTGGATGTTGATGATTCATATGGTTCCTACAGGAAGCTTGCCCGAGTGTTTGGCTTGTTCTTGTTTACAAAGTGAGGGGCTGGGGGGATTCCCGGAGTATAATGTGGACCTAATTTAACAACAAAATCAAGATACTTGTTAACCAGAACTATTTAATATTGCACTTTGTTTTTTTCTTTGTTGTTGTTGTTTGTTTTTCTCCTCCACATACTTTTATTCTTTTGCAGGGTAACTTTCCTAAAGGGTCAGCTAAGTAACAGAGACTTGAGGCAGATGGAGCTTTCCTCCTAGCTTGAAACTAAATTGATTTTGAACAAGAAATAAGGCATCACCAGTGTTTCTGCCCCTGAGTGCTGTCTGTTCACCTCCTTGATTTTGACCCTCTTGTGTGCTCCTCAGTTGGCTGCAGGACAGATAGTTGGTTTGATTTTTCTTCCCAAAGGCCTTACCCACATAAGACTGCTTTGTGGAAGGGAACTCAGCCTAGAGCACATCCTTCTCATTTTACAGATGGGGCCCACTGAACTGGGGGGAGTGGCAAGGAAAACAGTCCGCCAGGCCCCTGCTTTCTTTCCTGTCACAACAGTCATTGATAGTTATTTGTGTAAATATGTTTAATCTTTGCCCCACTGGATCATATACTCCAGGAGGCCAGGGACCCTAGTGGTACCTCCGTTGCCACGGTCCAGCACAGTCTCATTCCCTACAGGACCTCAATAAATAGTGAAGAACTAAGTGAAGTGAGTTGCCCAGAGTGACCTGGTGATGGCAGTTGGGCATTTAAGTTGGCTTCTCTCAGGCATTTCTTTCTTCCCACTTTTGTCACAGACCTGGTAAGTCCTGATAAGCTCGTCATTCCCGTTTTCCTCCTGGAGACGGAAACTCGTGTTCTCTTTGTAATTGGTTTTTAGTTATACAAGTCACATGTGATCATTGGAGGGGAAAAATGAACCCGAAAAAAGGGGGTGATGTTAATTAAAACGCCCTCAGTACCCAAAGTACTGCTAACATTTTGGTTTCTAGTCTTTCCCATGCTTTCAGGCAGAATGCATAAAGATGTATTCACAAATACAGAAATGTTTTGTACAAGTATGTGTTTATATAAACATCAGTAGCATGTCCGTAAATATAAAACATTTTTAATGACTCTAAAATGTTAGCAGATGATGTAATGTTTAATTGGCCCTCTGTTGATGGACACGTGGGATATTTCCAGTGTTTTGTAATAAGAGAGAACACTGTAATGAACCTGAAGATGGGACTTTAAATTTGTGTTTGGTGCCCTCGCTGGCCCCGTAGTTACTAATTAACCTTGATGGGTGATTCTTTAGTGAAGTCTGTGTTTGACTTTCGTAGGGTTTTATTAGGTGGGCAGGTGTTGAGAGGGAAACAGTTCCTCCTCAGAGAACACATGAAAATGGCCTAAAATGTACCTAGGGAGGGATGCCGGCAATTGGAGCTTTTTATTTTTCAATCTGTGCTCCCAAAGGTCGAGAGCAGAAGAAATCTGGGGTGAGGGGATAAAGGGCACAAGAGGAGAGTTAACTCAGATACAGTAGCTGCTCTGGACTTGGTTTGGTAGGGAGGGTGGGCCCCAGAACGATGCTTAATATAACAAAGAACAAGTAGTGTTTTTAAAGTTAAAAATTTTACTTCCATTTTTTTAACCCGAAAATTGTACAAATCAGAAGGGTTAAAAAAACTGAACAGCCCCTGTTCTCTCCTCTCTCAACAGACTTCTCTGTGCACAAATACATATATTTCATAACAATAGAAGGCTAATACTATAAATTCTGTCCTGCAATTTTTTTTTAACCTGGTAGATCTATTCATGGTCAGTATGGAAAAATCGGTCCATACTTTCATAGGGAAAATATTACTCGTTGTATAAATGCCATAAGTTATCGAACAAGCCTTTTTTGTTTTTTGGTGGACATTGAGACTAGCATTTTTGTGTTAGGATGATAAATAATATTCTAGTAAATATTCTTGTAATACAGTATTTTTGTGCTAGCAATATTTATTCCTAGCAATAAAATGATGGACCATAGGGCAAGCACACTTAAAATTTTGATGTTTTGCCAAAATGCTCTCCAAATAGATTGTACCAATTTACAGTTCTTTGAAAATGCAATCGGAACAATATAGAGACGTGTGACATAAAAAAAAGTAAGTTCTCCCCTCTCCAGAGGTGTTTATAGTTTAGTGGGTATTTTTCTAGACCTCAGATTTGCAAACAAATTATAATTTTATTATTAGTAATGGAAGCATATTATTCTGCCAACTGCTTTTTTCAAGTGGCAGTATATTGTGGCTGTCTTTCCATTTCAATATTTATTGGATAGTGTAGTGTCTACTACTAATGCTAGAGACTGTGCTGGGGATATGCTAAGTTAGGAATGGGGGCTGAGGAACATTGCTCATTTCCTGTTTGTTTGTAATTGGGGTGGGGGCTGCTGCCTTGAGCATCTGTGGGTTTGTATTCTTGCATACTTGGGCAAGTATTGTTGATTATAGCCCCCAAATGGGGGTGCTTTTGTAGCCAGATACTTTATATGTGCTTAAATTTCATATGTACATTAAATTTCTTCACTCTAAACTAGACATGATTTTATCTGGCTTATTGAGTTGGGAACTGGGGTAGCATCAGTTCCAGACAAGTTCTGTGAGTTTTGGTGAGTGGTGCAGCACACCGGATGAGGTAAAAGTCTATGTACTGAGCAGAAAGGGCTTCAGGAACCTTTCGGCAGCATCTCGACATTTACCAGTGTTATAACAAGCAGCGTGCTGGTTGTGCGCTCTGGGACTGGTACAGTGAACAACACAGCTGATATGAATGGTATTTTAAATTGAGCCCATTCAAGGTTGGGTGTTGGAATATTTTCACGAAATTTTTCTTTCTCTCTTTGAATCCTTGCCCATCTTTCTTTTTTTAGTATGTCTGGCTCTTCTCCTCTTTTTATTATAGTATTGTTACCTAAAACAGATTTGGATGCCTCTCTACATGAACCTTCCTGAGCTGGTATGTGTTTGTTTTTATGGAAAACTTTAGACCTAAGAGAACAGACTATTATAAGGACTCCCTCGAAGCCCTCACTCAGCTTTAATAGTTGTGCCCTAGCCTATTTCCTGCCCTTTGTCCTGTGTTCATTTTTAACTGCTTTATTTACATATAATTTGCATACCAAACAATTCACCTATTTAAAGTCTACCAGTCAATCATTTTTATAATATTCACAGAGTTATCTATTCAGCGCCAAAATCAACTTTAGAATATTTTTATTACCCCATAAGAACACCCCACCCCTTAGCCGTCACCTCCCAATTGCCCCATTCCCCAGCTCCTGGCAACCACTCATCTACTTTTTGTCTATGGATCTGCCTATTCAGGACATTTGTTATAAATGGAATCATACAGTACATATTCCTTTGTGACTGGCTTCTTTCAGAAGCATAATCATTTCAAGGTTCATCCATGTTGCGGCATGTGTCAGTACTTCATTTCCTTTTATTGCTAAATAACCAATTGTATGCCTAAACCACATTTTATTTATCCATGCATCAGTTGGTAGACATTTGAGTTATTTCTACTTTGGGGCTCTTATGGATAATGCTGCTATGAACATTCCTGTACAGGTACTGTGGGCACATGTTTCCCTTTCTTCTGAGTATGTACTTCGGAGTAGGAATTGCTGAGTCATACGGCCACTCTGTGGTGAGCCATCTAAGGAACTTCCAGATTGTGCCCCACAGTGACTGTACCACTTTACATCCCCCCAACAGTGTCGGAGGGGTCCAGTCTTGAAATAAATCCAGATATAATTTCATCTTAAAATATTTCAGGATGTATTCATAAAAGTTGGTTATTTCTTTTTCAAACAACCACATAATAACCACTGACAAAAATTGTGTAAAACAATCAAATAGTGTTCAAATTTCTAATTGTCTCATAAATGTCATCAATTGTATTTTAATAGTTTATTTGAATCAGCATCCAAATAGGGTCCACATATTAAGTTTGATACTGTCTTTTTTATTGTTATTCAAAATTATTTAATTTCAAGGCTGGATAATCAAAAAACAAGTTTCAGAGCTAGGAAATAATATACTGGTTAACAGGTTATGACACTAGGGTAGTGAAATGATTAAATAGAAATGGCTTGAATCTTATGGATGCATTAATCTAGATTTGATACTGGTTCAGAAATTTATTTATAGAATTAAAAATATAATCCATCTTAGTATTTGTTTTCTTTCCATGTCCACAAAATGAAGAGCTTTTCCTGATCATCAGTTTTTCATACAACAGACAAGTAAATCTCATCTAGCCCTAGAAAGGGAAAAACATGAACTTTACAAGACTATCAACATCAAAAGAATTTAAAAATAATGATATCATCTTTTAAATCTTTTAATCTGCAAGTCCCACCTCCACAGCTCTTTATTATTTTATTCTTTGCCTTCTAATTTATATCTTGAAGAAATGAGGTCCTTGTCTTGCAGCAATTTCTACAGCCTGGATTTTGCTGACTACATTCTTGTGTTATTTAACATGTCCTGTTGTCCCCTTTATTTCAATCAATTTGACAGTTGGATTGAGAAGCTTGTTGAGATTCGAGTTTGTTTTTTGCAAGGTAACTTCACAGGTGCTTCTTCTCCTAGGAGGCAAATAAAGTCTGGTTATCTATTTTTTTTTTTTAATGGAGGTATTGGGCATCGAACCCAGGACCTCGTGTATACTGAGCATGCCCTCTACCACTGAGCTATACCCACCCCTCTGGTTATCATTTTTGTCATGTGAGTCACTATGGACAATGAATGCTTACATTTTCTTCCCTTTCATAGAGCAAGTTATGTAACTTTTTTTTTGGTACTAAGGGAAAAAGCGTTAATTAGAAATTAGAAAATGTTGGTGCCTCCTTTCTGCAGAAATGCAGCCTAATTCATTGCTTTGATCTCTGGTAGGCTATTTCTGGGGCAGATGTCCCAGCCCTTTGAATGGATGAGTCCTCAGAACACGGGTCCAGTGTCCAGTCTCTCTGGAGAGCTGGTGAACGCTTTTCAGACCAATGGAGAATTTATAGGATTCTCTCACACTTCTGAAAGCTTTCCAGAATGTGTTACTATTAATACAAATAAATGTATAAGTTATTGGAGGAGGGGCTGATTCCAAGAGGGGAGTTTTTAAATGGTAAAATTGGACATTTAATATTTTCTGTTGACGAACATAAGTATGTCTATGCATGGCTGGGACATTGTGCTGTGCACTGGAAATTGACACATTGTAACTGACTGTACTTCAATTAAAAAAAAAATTTCCATTTGAGAACACATGTGTGGAATCCACCGCACAGGTTAGGTCAATCTCAGTGGACTCTAGCGTGTAACCTCAGGTCAGGGCCGCAGAGATGGGCAGTGGGATACAGAGGTTAGAACTGGGGATTCTGGAAATGGGCTGCCTGGGCGTGAATCCTGACTCTCCTACCTAGCAACTCTTCAACCTTGGGAAAGTTACTCAACTTTTTTGTGCTTCGTTTTGTGCATCTAGAAAATGAGGCTCTTAATAGTGCCTGCTCATCAGGTTGCTGTGAAGGTGAAGTAAGTTAATACATGCAGTGTTGAAATCAATGCAGGACACATGAGATGAGCCCTTATTAAGCGTTGGTGCTTGTGTATTAAGGTGGTCTTATTTTGTAGAGCGGTCCTCCTGCAGTCCCCTGCTGCTGTCTGTGTGTGGTTTGGGCACTAACTGGGCCAGGCTAGAGCTCTAAAGAAAGGATCAGGAGCGCGGGGCATAGTGATTCTCCCTCATGTCCCTCTTCAGTGTGGCTCACTGAGATTTTCCATCCATCCCAGGTGTGCTGAACACCTGGTGTGGGTCCAGGGTGAGGCCAGGGGCTGTGGGGATGCTAAAGGAATTATGACAGCCCTAGAATTAAAGAATCCTATACTCTCATGCAGGGGCTTTGCTATTTTGATTTCCAGAGCGAGTTCCACAGATATTTCATGTCTATAGATATGTTGTTACTGTTCCCTTGGGGATCAAAATAGGTCACTCTGCTTAGTGGCTTTGAAAAACATGTTAAGTGGGTCATGAAGTCAATGTAGAAGGTGTTGACTGGCTTTTTATAGAATGGAGTGGAAGACAATGGAAAGTCTTAATGTGTACCCTGCATAATAAGGGTAATTACGATTTTGTGAAACTTTTCCCGTTATGGTTATATGTACTGGAACTGGGTTACCATACAGAATATATTTCTTACCATGCGTTATAGCCAAGTTTTGACGAACACGGTCATATGTGGGAATGTTATTTTATTTTTTTAATTTAAAATAATGTATGCTCTTGTAAAACAATTATAAAAGAAACTGGGACGAGATGGGTCTGTCCTAAGTGTTTTAACTCGGGGGGCTGCCAGAACAAGTGGCCACAAGCTGCTGTTTTCAGACAGTAGGAGTTTATTCTCTCACGGTTCTGGAGATCAGACGTCTGAAATCAAGGTGCGGGCACATCTGAAGGCTCTGGGGGAGAATCCGTCCTTTGCCTCCTCCAGCTTCTGGTGGCTGTTGGCATTTCTCGGCATTCCCTGGCTTGTTCCTTGGTGTTACTCCAGTCTCTGCCTCCATTTTCACATTGCTTTCTCCTTTCTGTCTTTTCCTTCTCTCTTAAATCTCCCTCTGCCTTTCTCTTATAAAGACACTTGTCACTGGATTTAGGGCCCACCTGGATAATCCAGGGTGATCACTTCATCTCAAGATCCTTATAACATCTAGAAAAACCTTTTTTCTAAATAAGGTCAATGATCACAGATTCTAGGGGGTTGGATTTGGGGGGCTACCCATTCCACTACATGAAAAGTGAAGTATTGATCTGCACACCCTGTCATCCTCTACCCACAGTAACCACTGTTAATTTTTTTTTTTAATGGAGATACAGGGGAGTGAACCCAGGACCTCATGCATGCGAAGTACATGCTCTACCACTGAGCTATTACCCTTCCCCTCACTGTTAATTCTTAATAGGGAAGCCTTCATAGTAATGAATCATCTTGCTGAACATGGGTGCAAAGGTGGAAGAGGAAAAAATGATAACTCAGCGTACAAATTATCAGATATACTCGTGAGCAGGTTTAACCTCCTCCCTGGATACTGTGAGGCCGTGGTGAAGGGCTACTGTTCCCCTAGATTAAACTAAGTTCCTGCCGTGTCCTCAGATTGTCCCTCCATTTTCCTCTGCTGGTCCACGAGCACTTGGCTGGGGCAGGAGGGGGCTATGCCACACTTTTGTGGTTTGTAAATTTGCATTCATGATACAGGGATGAGAGTAGAAGTTGTTAAAGCTTACCTGTTACTTGCTTGAAAGTCAGAATACAACTTTGTCTGAACACAGATAGTGTACCCACTGTTAGTGACCTGGAGGCCAGAAGGCTGGCCTGCCAGCTGGCAGTCGTGGGGAGGTCTCCATGGAGCCCACACAGGAGTGGCGCATCCCTGCCCATGGAGGCTGTCCTTGTGGCTGGAGAGGGATTATCTCTTGTTCTCCTGGGAATCTCACTGGTTGGACTTTGGGCTCAGGAATAGATCCTGTCTTGCGGCCAGAGAAACACAGATGGCCATTAGAAGAACAGTTAAGAACTCATGAGTGTGGACAGCTTGTAAAAAGAAGTGGAAATACTGTCAGTTTTTTTGAGATGCATAGAAATCAATGTTATATTCCAGATATATTTGACAGCCCTCCAATTAAAAAAAATACTGGTTGTAAAGAAAAAAATAAAAGAAGAAAATAACATACTTTCATTTGTACAAACCAGCATTCCTGCTGATTTCTGTAATGACCCTTGTCTGCCTTGCCTTTCTCATACAGGAACCAGTAGACCCTCTAAAGGAAGAAGTCTCATTGGTAAGGCTGATAGCCCACCTCACATCTCAGGGAAAGGAGTGACGGTGGTACCTGGCTTCTCCGTGGATGAGTTTTCTACCTCCGTCCTCACTGGCAAACTGACCACTGTCTTTCTCCCCATTGTCTACACGATCGTATTTGTGGTCGGTTTGCCAAGTAATGGCATGGCCCTGTGGGTCTTTCTTTTCCGAACAAAGAAGAAGCACCCCGCTGTGATTTACATGGCCAATCTGGCCTTGGCAGACCTCCTCTCTGTTATCTGGTTCCCTCTGAAGATCGCCTACCACATACATGGCAACAACTGGATTTACGGGGAATCTCTTTGCAAGGTCCTCATTGGCTTTTTCTATGGCAACATGTACTGTTCCATCCTCTTCATGACCTGCCTCAGCGTACAGAGGTACTGGGTCATCGTGAACCCCATGGTGCACCCCAGGAAGAAGGCAAACATTGCCATCGGTGTCTCTCTGGGAATATGGCTCCTGATCCTGCTGGTGACCATCCCCTTGTACGTGGTGAAGCAGACCATCAACATCCCCGCCCTTAACATCACCACCTGTCATGATGTTCTGCCTGAGGAGGTGTTGGTGGGGGACATGTTCAATTACTTCCTCTCTTTGGCCATTGGAGTCTTTCTGTTCCCCGCCTTCCTCACAGCCTCTGCTTATGTGCTGATGATCAGGACACTCCGGTCTTCCACCATGGATGAAAACTCGGGAAAGAAGAGGCAGAGGGCCATCAAGCTCATCATCACTGTCCTGGCCATGTACCTCATCTGTTTCACTCCCAGCAACCTTCTGCTCGTGGTGCACTACTTCCTGATTAAAAACTGGGGCCAGAGCCATGTCTACGCCCTGTACATCGTCGCCCTCTGCCTCTCCACCCTCAACAGCTGCATTGACCCTTTTGTCTATTACTTCGTTTCACAAGACTTCAGGGATCATGCAAAGAATGCCCTTCTTTGCAGGAGTGTCCGTACCGTAAAGCGGATGCAAGTATCCATCACATCAAAGAAATTCTCTAGGAAATCCAGCTCTTACTCTTCAAGTTCAACAAGTGTTAAAACCTCCTATTGAGTTTTCCAGGTCTTCCAACGGAAGTTGTGCTGGAGGATTTGGAGCCTGCTCAACGTTACAGGGATGTTAATGGTGTTCTCTAACCAGAGGTCTCAACACATACCATGTATTTGCAGTGCCTCTCAGGATTGCTGGGAGCTTCCCTGTTTGCATAAGGAAAGTGCCCCAAATTAACAGAGAAGTCAGTTTCAGAATTCCTCTACTCAGGTGCTCCCAGAAGTGAAACTGACAGAAGCAGACTTTTCAGAAGGAAAAGACAGAAACTCAGTGATTTACAAAAACTAGTCTTGGCATGAAGACTAAGTTCTTAGCTGAAACTACATTTCTTTTACATCTGGGGTCAGTCACAGCCTTGTTAGAGCTTAAGGGCCCTCAGAGATGATCAGTCCAATTGACTGGCTTTATAATGAGGATACTAGAGAGCTGAGGGAGAGGTCCAGAATCAGGTGTCCAACCACTGGTAGCCAGTTAGGACTGGACAGTAGAATCTGAATGGTCTCTGGGGTTCTTGTACCACCTCATCAAAATCGTTGTGGATCTTGTTTAAAAATGCAGATTCATCAGACTCAGGAATGTGAGCTCGGAGTCTGGGAACAGGGTCTAGGAACCTGCATTTTAATGAGCCTTGTGCACACCAGAGTTTGGGAACCACTGGTCTAAGTACTGCTCTTCCACTTAATAAGGGGCCATGGTATTTTTTGAAAAGAAAAGCAAGCAGAATGCTGTGTGTCT
Source organism: Camelus dromedarius (assembly GCF_036321535.1). Taxonomy (NCBI): domain Eukaryota; kingdom Metazoa; phylum Chordata; class Mammalia; order Artiodactyla; family Camelidae; genus Camelus; species Camelus dromedarius. The sequence goes on from NC_087438.1 coordinate 50,872,141, forward strand.
CTTTTATGTTTAGCTTATAATGAAGCTTGTCTTACTGGGACTTTCAATTATTTCTTTATCAGCCCTTTTGTATGCATTATTATCACTTCAAGGAAAATACAATGAGGATTTTAAACATGGAACAATTAATTTCATGTAATTTTTTACTGACTTCAGTGAAATCTTCAGGCTGTCTGAGTAATTGACTCTTTCACAACTAAGAAGAGCATTTACCACTCGGTATTTTAAAAAATTATTGTTGGACTGTTTATTGTCAGCTTTATTGACTCGCTATCAAATACGAAATTACAAAGCCATGACTGGGTTTGAACCACATCTGCTTTGGAAAGGAACACTAAAATAGAGGTGATTTGCAATGTATTTGAAGAGGTACTTGACTCCAGGTTGACTTTATACAACTGTTGCATTTGTGACCTTTTAAAATAATTATTTTATTGTATGATTGATTTATAAATAACATGTCGCTTTTTTATGACTCATTTCTGACTTCGTGGGTTTTGCTTTTTTGTTTTTGTTTTTGAGGGAAGGAGAGAGAGAAGGGAAGCGATGGCATCACTCCCCTTCTAAGAAGGAATGATGTGATGTTCACACCTTATTTTTTACATAAATAGGTCCATGCTGTACACAGTGCTCTGCGATCACTGTTTTTCCTTTAACCACATTTTAGAATTCTTTCCATGCCTGCGTCTCTGGCTTGACCTCCATTTTTAAAGGCTGCAGACTATTTAATATTTTGGATGTACAGTGATGAATGTAGTCATTTTCCTACCTGTGGCTCCTAAAATTGTTTCTCTCTCTCTCTCTCTTTTGCTCCTATTAAAGGAGTGCTGCATTGAACATCTGTATGCAGACACCTCTGTATTTCTTTAGGATGAGTTCCTGGAAGTAGAAAGGCCAGGTCACAAGTTAGATGTAAGTTTCGGTAACACTGACCAAATTGCCTTCAGTAATTTATTCTTCTACCAAAAAGTACGTTTGCACCTATGTCCTGAAATGCTCTTCCACACCTGATCTATCAGTCTTTTGAAAAGGTACCAATGTGATTGGGCAAAAATTTCATTCTTGTTTTAATTTGTACTGAAGCTGCACAGCCTAGTGGCCAAGACTGCAGGCCCTGAGCTGCCAGGCAGGGCTGAATTCCAACTCCATCATTTCTCTGTTTTGGTCTCCTTAGGGAAGATGCTTCTCTTTGCCTCTTTTTCCTCATCTGTAAAATAAAGATTATACTATCTTTATAGAGTTATAAGGATTCAGTGTTTGGCACATACATGCACTCATAAATTTTTTGCAGCATTATTACTATTCTCTGACTGCTGATGAGATTTCAGTTCTGATCTGCCCACTTTCCCTCCAGTGCCAGATACACCCTGCCTTCCTTGCCTGCTGACTCTGCTTTCAGTCTCATAGCAGGCTTGTGGGGTTGTCTTTATTTTTCTTTTTGGGAGGGAAGCAAAAGATGGTGAACACAGGATCAAAGGGAACAGAAACAAATGGCTCACAGTGGCCTCACAAGGTGGTCTATGGGCTGATCCAGTAGAAAACTTTTTTTTTTTTGGTATTTGCCACTTTTTTTTTTTTTAATTGAAGTACAGTCAGTTACAATGTGTCAATTTCTGGTGTACAGCACAATGTCCCAGTCATGCATATACATACATATATTCATTTTCATATTCTTTTTCATTAAAGGTTATTATAAGATATTGAACATAGTTCCACATAGAAGAAACTTTTTAAAATCTATTTTTATTTATAGTGGCTAACAGTTGTAAATCTCAAACTCCCAAATTTATTCCTTCCCACCTGCTTTCCCTGGTAACCATAAGATTGTTTACTATGTCTGCGAGTCTGTTTCTGTTTCGTAGATGATTTCATAGTGTCCTTTCTTTTTCTTTTAGATTGCACATATGAGTGGTATCATATGCTATTTTTCTTTCTCTTTCTGGCTTACTTCACTTAGAATGACATTCTCCATGTCCATCCATGTTGCTTCAGATGGCATTATTTTAGTCTTTTTATGGCTGAGTAGTATTCCATTGTATAAATATACTACAACTTCTTTATCCAGTCATCTGTTGATGGACATTTAGGTTGCTTCCATGTCTTGACCATTGTATATAGTGCTGCTATGAACATTGGGATGCAGGTATCTTTTTGAATTAGAATATAGAATATATACCCAGAAATGGGATTGCTGGATCATATGGTAAGTCTATTTTTAGTTTTTTGAGGTATATCCATACTGTTTCCCATAACGGCTGCACCAAACTATATCCCCACCAGCAGTGTAGAAGGGTTCCCTTTTCTCCATACCCTCTCCAGCATTTATCATTTGTGGACTTTTGAATGATGGCCATTCTGACTGGTGTGAGGTGATACCTCATTATAGTTTTGATTTGCATTTCTCAATAATTAGTGATATTGAGCATTTTTTCATGTGCCTATTGGCCATTTGTATGTCTTCATTGTAGAATTGCTTATTTAGGTCTTCTGCCCATTTTTGGATTGGGTTGTTAGTTTTTTTATTATTAAGTTGTATGAGCTGTTTATATATTCTGGAAATTAAGCCTTTGTCAGCACATCATTTGCAAATATTTTCTCCCATTCTGTAGATTGTTATTTTGTTTTGCTTATGGCTTCTTTTGCTGTGCAAAAGCTTATGAGTTTAATTAGGTCCCATTTGTTAATTTTTGCTTTTATTTATTTATTTAAAAAAAATTGCTTTTATTTCTATTGCCTGGGTCGACTGCCCTAGGAGAACATTGCTAAGATTTATGACAGAAAATGTTTTGCCTATGTTATCTTCTAAGAGATTTATCATGTCTTGTCTTATATTTAAGTCTTAAAGCCATTTTGAGTTTATTTTTGTGTACGTGTGAGAGAGAGTTCGAACTTCATTGATTTACATGCTATCCAGTTTTCCCAAGACGACTTGCTGAAGAGACTGTCTTTCCTCCATTGTATATTCTTGCCTCCTTTGTTGAAGATTAATTGACCATAGGTCTGTGGGTTTATTTCTGGGCTCTCTATTCTGTTCCATTGATCCATATGTCTGTTTTTATGCCAATACCAAGCTATTTTGATTACTGTAGCGTTGTAGTATTGTCTGAAGTCTGGGAGGGTTATTCCTCCAGCTTCATTATTTTTCCTCAGTATTGCTTTGGCAATTCTGGGTCTTTTGTGCTTCCATATAAATTTTAGGATTGTTTAGTTCCGTGAAAAATGTCCTGGGTAATTTGGTAGGAATGGCATTAAATCTGTAGATTGCCTTGGGCAGTATGGTCATTTTAATGATATTGATTCTTCCAATCCAAGAGCTTGGGATATCTTTCCATTTCTTTAAGTCATCTTTAATTTCCTTAATCAGTGCTTTGTAGTTCTCCATGTATAAGTCTTTCACCTCCTTGGTCAGATTTATTCCTAAGTGTTTTATTGTTTTTGATGCAGTTTTAAAAGGGAATGTTTCCTTACTTTCTTTTCCTGCTAATTCATTGTTAGTGAAAAGAAATACAGCTGATTTTTTTTTTAATGAGGGGGAGGTAATTTAGTTTATTTATTGATTTCTGCTTGGAAGGGGTACTGGGGCTTGAACCCAGGATCTCTTGTGTGCTGAGCATGCGCTGTATCACTTGAGCTATTCTCTCCCCTCCTCCTTTTTTTTTAATCTTGTATCCTGCTAACTTGCTGAATTCTTTTATCAGCTTTAGTAGCTTCTGTGTGGAGCTTTTAGAGTTTTCTATATATAGTATCATGTCATCCACATATAGTGACAATTTTACCTCTTCTCTTCCAATTTGGATCCATTTTATTTCTTTTTCTTACCTGGTTGCTGTGGCTAAGACTTCCAAGACTATGTTGAATAGAAGTGGTGAGAGTGGGCATCCTTGTCTGGTTCCAGATTTTAGTGATAAGGCTCTCAGTTTTTCACCGTTGAGAATTATGGTGGCTGTAGGTTTGTCATAAATAGCTTTTATTATGTTGTGATATATTCCCTGTATACCCACTTTGGTAAGAGTCTTTATCATAAATGGGTGTTGAATTTTATCAGATGCTTTGTCTGCATCTATTGAGATGATCATGTGATTTCTATCCTTTTTCTTGTTAATGTGGTTTATCACATTGATTGATTTGCATATGTTGAATCATTTTTGTGTCCCTGGGATGAATACAACTTGATCATGGTGTATGATCTTTTTAAGTGCTGTTGGATTCTGTTTGCTAGTATTTTGTTGAGGATTTTTGCATCTATGTTCATTAACGATATTGGCCTGTGATTTTCTTTTTTTGGTAGTGTCTTTGTCAGGTTTTGGTATCAGGGTGATGGTGGCTTCATAGAATGAGTTTGGGAGTATTCCCTCCTTTTCAATCCTTTGGAAGAGTTTGGGAAGGATTGGTATGAGCTTTTTTTGTATGTTTGATAGAATTCCCCAGTGAAGCCATCTGGTCCTGGACTTTTGTTTGCAGGGAGGTTTTTTAATTGCTAATTCTATTTCATTTCTAGTGATCAGTCTCTTCAAGTGGTCTATGTCTTCTTGATTCAGTCTTGGTGGACTATATGTTTCCAGAAACTTGTCCATTTCTTCTAGGTTGTCCAGTTTGTTTCCTTATAGTTGTTTGCCACTTCTTTATCCGTCTTTTTCATAATATATGCTGATGGTTTAAAAAAATCAAACTAAATAAAAATACATAAAATAAAAAATGTACTCCTTTGCTATCCAGGCCCATTCTTATCTCTCAGAGGGAACTCATTTTCATCATAATGTGTTTATAGAAAATAATGTATGTCATACTTTTAAAATAAGAATATGTATGTGTATGTAAATACATATATGTGCATGTATATGTCAATTTCCAAATCAATTCATACTGATTGCCTCATTGTTTCCAGTGACCAGGTAGTATTCTATGCAGGGACGATCATAATGTAATCACCACCCTATTGAAGATGTTATTTTTCTTGGAACACGTTCACCAAGTCTGTGAACCTACATTAAGAAGTATAAGAGAAATGATTTGAGAAACAGAATTCTAAGAATGTTTGTTGGCTGAAGCAAATGCTTTCCACATCCTTTTTGTTTCTTTTACCTTTGAGGAGCAGCTCACAAAAGCCCTGGTCTGCCTGAATCAGACCAGCTCTGGCCTGGAGCGCGGAAGTGCCCTGGATGTGCTTGTCTGCTCCTGTCTTCCCTGTCTTACTGGGGTCTGATTTTTCTAAACTATCTGAAAATTTGAATGTGTTGCAGTCCACTGGCCCCATTGACTGAAAGAGGGTTCTCTCAGTTTGGAAGCGAATACAGACTTGCACCCACTGTGTGGGACACATGCTACACTGACTTGATTGGCGTAGTTTTACTGGGACTGCCCTGTACCCCTTTCAGTTGTTTGGAGTAGGAGTTCCAGAGGTAATTAATTTCCTGGTTATCAAGATTTCATAAATCCTGAGGCTATAACCTCATCAGTATGCATAGTTTAGTGATGACAACTTTTTTCCTGTAAATTTAACCCCTTGGAGGCCTTGAGAGGACTGGATTATATTACCAAGTCAGAAGTACAGTTCGTCATACTGTCCCCTGATCTCACTGATTAAAATCTTGGGTCTGTGCTGCAGAGTTTGGATGTTGTCTTAAAAAGCAGTTTCTGATTTCACATTTGTCAAAGGCATGTGTTCCCCCCCACCCCTAATTCTGAAGGAAGAAAAAAACCCCAAACCCTTGAGAAATCCAGTTCTCCATTTTATCCAAGACTTGGACCCACACTGAGATGGTGGTTCTGTTTAAATGTAAATAATTGGAGTCACTCACTTTGGAATTGTCTTTATGGAGGGAGAGTATGACGAATTCCGTGGTTTGGGTATGAGCTGCCTTTGCCTCTACCTGTTAGTCAATCTGTGGAATATTTGCCAGCATCTGTCTTTATTGGTGAGAAATTAGGCACAGCCAGAGTTACGGGCCGCCTCCTCCTGCAGAAACCACAGCCTGTGGGCTCCATCATCACCTCTCGTCAAGCCACTGGCACCCAGCAAGTGGGAGTGGTTCATTCTTTTATCCCACAGTTCTTGCAACACTGTTGCCTTATTAAGTGCAAATATTTAAATCAGGATTCCTTCTGTAGCAGCATTCTAGGGCTGGGGTTGATATTCTCAGTGAAATTAATGTGTTTTTAAAAAACACAAAAAAACAAAAACAAAAGCAAGCAACCAATCCTTCAAGTATTGGGGCTTCTGGAAAGCCTTTAAAGAAGAGCCTGTTCTAAAGCCAGGTCTTGAGACTGGGGGAAAGTCAAGGAAAACAAAGGGACAAGAAGACTTAGGAAGGGCCATTATTGTGGCGTATCTCTCTTAACACTGGTATGCTTAGCCCTTTAAGAAACAAACTTTTAAGAATTATAAAAGTAATAAGTGGTTCTTGTAAATAAATCTGAGAAGGTAAGAGCATGTGCTGAAAAGTGGACATATCCCTTCTCTACCTCCATGCCAGAACCCAGGTATTCCCTTTGTGAGTCCTTTCACGTATTTTCTGTGTAAGTATACGTACCTATATGCTTTTTTTTTTAAGTGAAAGAAGAGTTACCCTATGTATGCTGTATTTATTTAAAATCAACCCTCAAAACTTAATGGCTCAAAACAACAATAAACATTTACTAACTTGCACAGTTTCTGTGGGTCATGAATTTAGGAGCGGTTCAGCCAGGTGGTTCTGACTTGGCATCTCACGAGGCTGCAGTCATCTGAAGGCTTGACTGGGGCTGGGGGAAGCACTTTCAGTGTGGCTCTCCCACAGGGCTGTCAAGTTGGTGCTGGCTGATGGCAGAAGCCTCACTTCCTCTCCACAGCCCTGCTCAAGTGACCTCATAACACAAAGGTTGCTTCCCCCAAAGTGAGTGAGCCAAGAGAACAAGGAGGAGCTGCAGTGCCCTTTAGAACCTGGCCTCAGAAGTCCCACACACTGTCATCTGCACTTTACTGGTCACACAGACTAGCTCCAATTCACTTTGGGAAGAGGCTACATAAGAGCATAAATGCCAGGAATCGAGGATGACTGGGGTCCACGATGAAGGCTGGCTGCCCCACTATGTGTATGAACACATCTTGGACAATATTTCATATCAGCACTTACAGATTGACCTCATTATTTGAAATGGTTGTATCCATTGTATGGATGTGCTAGTATTAAGGAATCCTCTAGCTTTTAGGTTGTTCCCAGGTTTTTGCTCTGCTTGTAATGCTGTTCAAGCAATCTTGGGTGAGTATCTTTCTATGTTTTTATATACTTGTTTACTCAACATTCTTCCACCGTGTACTATGTGCCAAATCATGCTCAAAGCAGTGAGGGATATTGTGGAGAACAAAATAGACAAGATCCCTTTTCTCATTGAGTTAGCTTTCTAATTGGACAGAGACCAAAAATAAGAAAAATATCTGATCATGGTAAATTCTGAGAGAGGGTAAATGCTAAGAGTGTATTGTATTAGATTATCAGAGAAGGTTTCTAAGAAGGTGAAATTTAAGGTGCAATATAAAGGACAAGAGAGCCAGCCACGGGAAGATCCCAAGCAAAAGCTTTATGGGAGTGGGGGAGGGGAAGGAGAGTATGAACAAGCAGGTTAGAGAGGGTGGCAGGCCCTGGATAACTGAAGGGACTTGTAAGGGAGTAAGGATCTTGACTTTCATTCTAGGCGGGATGCCATAGGGCTGTTTTACTGATAGAGTCGCTGGCTACTACAGAATATGGATTATAGAAGGACAAAAGGGAAGCAGGAAATTTCAGCAACGCAAACAAGAGATAATGTTGGCTTGAATGAGGATGATGATAGATATGGAGAGAAGGGAACTAATTTGGGCTGTATTTTGAAGGTAAAGATGTGAAGAATCAAAGATCATACCGTATTGTCCATGGATGATGGTGAAATAGTTAGAAGTGAGCAAATTTGGAGGTTGAAAGTCAAGAGTTCTATTTTGGCCATGACATCTTGAGTTTGAGATGCTTGTCGACATTCAAGTAGAACCGTTGAGGAGGACATTTGGATATCTGATTCTAGATTTTTCTTTTTATAGCAATCAAGGCTGGAGATAACAGATCTGAGTGTTTGCCACATCACTAGCACTTTTAAAGCAAAGTACTTGGTGAGGTATCCTAAGGAAGATAATAGATGAAGAGAAGGGGACCTGGGACAAAGGCCTTTGGTACTTATAACTTTTTGAGCAGAAAAGAAGCCAGTAAAAGAAGACTGAGAAGGACTGGCCACTGGAGCAGGAAGAAAGGCCAGGGAATATGCTGTCAGGGAAGCCAAGGGCATAAAGAAGAGAATGGTCAATCGTTTGGGATATTACTGAGAGGTCAAGTGAGATGAGAACAGAGAAGTGACCATTGGATCTCACCACATGGAAAACACTGGTCACCTTGACAAGACAACCAGTCTCCACGGTGTGATGGGGATAGGAAGACAGAATGGGGTGTGTTCAAGAAAGAATGAGAAGTAAGGAATTGAATGCAGTGGTGATAGATAATCCCATACTGCAAGTTTAATTGTGAAAGGGTGCAGAGGAAGGTGAAGCAAGAGAGGCAATGAGAGTGATCTGTTATCTTTGGAATATGGTGATGGGAATGGTCCAGTAGATGGGGAGACATTGATGGTGGGAGTGTCTTAGGATACACTGTATTTCTAGAAGTAGAATTTCTGGGTCAGAGGGTATGTGTAATTTTGATCATGATAAATTGCCCTCCTCAGATGTGCACCAATTTACATGTGTCAACGAAGTGTGAGTGTCTTTGACCCAAACTGTTGTAAACACAGAGTTTTCGCAGTCTTAAATATTTGCCAGTCTAAATGTCACAAATTTTGAATGTAATGATCATGCAGAGCTATGAGCACCTTGGGAGAAATGACACTGTGTCTTTCCTTCTTTATTTACTTTATATTTTGGGCATATTTTTCTCCTGCCACTCTTTACCACTTAAGCAGTGACACTTGAAAGGTGCCAGCCTTGGGAAATCTGGTCCCATTTCTCTTTGTATTATCTCTGAGAGGTAACCTAAATTATTCTGGGTGAGTTGTAGAAAACTTCTGTTCCATTTGGAACATCCTTTGTTCTAGAAAATCCTCTATTTTTCTTTCTTTCTTTTCTTCTGTAGAGAATAAGAGGGCATGGCTGCAGCCCCTACAGCTGGTACTCAATAGCTCAGAGTCTGAGCCCTGGGCGCCAGCCAGCTCACCTGCAGATGAGGGATTAATTCTCAGCATCGGGTCTTGGCTCAGGTCTGAGGTCCTCCCTCCCGCTTCAGCACATAGCCTGGGGTGCATGACTTCAGCACATAAAAGGGTTTAATTAGAGCTTCTATGTAGCATGGGCTAGACTTAATTACTTAATCCCAAGAGCACAGTTTTAGCCAAGCCTTCTGTTCTGTGTTTCTTTCAGAAGCCACCTGGGCACTTGGAGGGGACTATATCTAATTCTTACTGGTGACAGAAAGGAAAATTCCTCCAACTAAAGATTTTTATAGATGGGAGATTTTGTTTAAGATATAGCTGAATTATCAGAATTTACAGTTTAAAAAATTTCAGAGCAAAATGCGAAATGATGGTTATTTATTCCAATGATAGTTTCTGTAAGTTAAAACCAGAATCTCTTTTTTTTACTTAAAAAAATTCATAATTATGGAGAATTTTGTACCCACACGGAAGTTGATAGAATTGTGTAAGGAAGATCTGTGTCCGTGTACCCATCACTCAATACCAACAACCATCAATCCTTCAATTCTACCCCTTCCACCTCCCCATCCCGTTAATTCTGAAGCAAGTCCCAGAAATAGTATTATTTCACCTGTAAATGTTTCAGTGACTCTAAAAGAAAAGGAATCTAAAAATCATACCTTAAAAGCAAGCAATCCTTTCATATCAAATATCCTGTTTCAAATTTCCTCTTGTCTCAAATGTCATAATTAGTTTCTCTTTTTAGTTAAAAAAAAAACAGAAAACAGAATCCACATAAAGTTTACATGTTGCAATTGATGAATATCTTTTAAGACTCTTAATTTCTCTCTCTCTCTTTTTTTTTCCTTCTTGCAATTTATTTGTTGAAGACAACAGGTTATTTGTTTGTAGATTTTCCCACGGTCTGGATTTTTGCTAATTGCACTCCACCGGCAATTTGAAAAGCCTCGAGGGAGATAAAAGACTGCTGATCCAAGAACTCTTACACATCTGTTCATTTTGCATTTTATGGAAAGCAACTATGAATATAAAAATCCTTATCACTCTGCTTCTCTCTGTGGTGATCTTAATATGTTCCTGGGGACAGGGAAGAACAGGACCCCAGGCCACATCAGGATGTGGCTGGCTGTGCCTGGGAATTCTGCTCCGACAGGATCCATCACTAACTGGCAGTGCGGGCGTTTCACATGTGCCTTCTGCTCCCGTGCATTCATTCTGGCCTCCCCAGGGTCTATCATTCCATAATCCTACAGTTTGGATCCTTTATTTTTCTTTCTCAGGTGGGCTAGAATGGTTATTTTAGAGAGATGTTTCAGCCTTCAGAACCTATCCTGGAGTTTTTTCTTTAGAGATACTGCTGTGTGTTGGACACTCTGACTGGCGTCTGCCGCCTTCTCCTCTTAAGAGTGGTGGTTCTCCAGGCCAAGAGCCATCTTAGGCCAGGGCTGCCAGTCCAGGCGTGCCCTGCGCTGGCTGGTCGGAGAGGAGCTGCGTCTTCTTGGGAGTGATCTGCAACTGGCATCTGGGAAGGCATGAGCAAAAGAAAGTAAAATCTACTTTAACTCTATAAAAGAAAATGTTAAAAAAAAAAAAAAAAAAAAAAAAAAAAGTAAAATCTGCTGAGCAGATTAGGAGGGCCAAAAGTCACAGCCTGAAGGTTGTTCCGGATGTTTCAGCTTGGAGAGGACGTGACTCCTGAGGTTCTGAGGGTTATGTGGGCGGGAAGCGGGAGGCCAGGATGGTCACAGGAGCCAGAAGGACTGACTGTGCAGGACAAGGGACATGTCAGAACCCTGGGGCTCTGCGCCACTGTCAGGCTCCTCCCTCGGGTTCCTCTCCCCCGGTTTTTCTTTCTCCTCTGTGGCCAAGGTAAAGAAATTTTTTCGCAGGAATCCCCATGGCAACCACCCTCTGAACTTGTTTGTCCTCCCCAGCCCCCACCTTGTGGCCCAGAGCCCTCCTTCCTCAAACTGCAACTACCAGCTTTAGAAACTAGAATCTTCCACCTTTTTTTTTTTTTTTTTTAATTTAAAACTGCCTCCTGGGGAGATGAGGTAAGGAGAAAGCTCTTATCTTGATTTCAGGGGGTGGAGAGTGAGAATTCCGGAGCCCTGGCTGGGAGTCACACAGGTCTGAGAAAGTCTTTGTGGCTGCGGAGTCCAGACTCAGGGCGGGGCAGGTATGCTGTTTGTTATCAGGAGACAAAGCAGGAAGAGCGGTCATTTATGAGCTGGAGCCCATAAATCTCTGCATAACAATGGGAAGGCTCTGCGTCTCCCAAGAAATTGCTTGAGATAGACCCCCCCCACCACCAGCGCCTCCTAGTGGTGAAGAGCCAGAGCCCTGGAGCCAGATGCCCTGGGTTCAAATCCCCACTTAACCACGGTGGTGACTGGGAAAGCTACTAATTTCTTTTTGCCTCAACTTAATGAGCAGGAACACAGGGCTGATAATTCCTCATATGAATTTTGAGGATGAAATGAATGAATACATTTAAATTGCCTAGAATGGTGCTTGGTCAGAGGATGTGATGATTAATGTTAGCTGCTATTATTTCCCTTTAACCCAGTTCTTGTGCAGGGACAGGAAAGCATGAGGTGGCACAGGAGCACTCGGAGGGCTCGAACATTCTGGGGAGCTGAGCGATGTCAGGGAGGCCTCCCTGGAGGACTGCTGCCTGAGCTCAACAAGGTCCCCGGAGCAGGGTGCTCCACGCGAGGTAGACGGGGCAGGTGAGACGCGCAGCAGCGCGTCCCGGAGCTTACATTTAACCTGGAGATGGTGGGGACGCTCCATGAGGTTAAGGGAGGGTGGGGGTCAGGTGTGCATCCTGGAGGCTGAGTTTGAAGAAGCACAAAACGGGTTCAGGAGGTGAGTCCTCTCTCTTACAGTAATTCAGGCCAGAAATAGCAAGGGCTGAGCCACCATGCTAGCCTTAGAGAGGAGGGAATGGGGGACTCGGGAGGTAGAACCCGGCAATGACTGAATGAGAGGAGGAGGGACCAGAAATAGCAGGACACTCAGGTTTCCAGCTCAGGCATCAGGTGAGTGGGGGTCTTGCTGTTGACTGAGAGAGCAGAGAAGGGTCCCGTCGGGATCCTCCAGAGGAGGAGTGAGGGGGCAAGGGAGTGAAAACGGTCAGTTTAATTTAGTGTAAAGAGGGAGTTTGAGATGCAGATGGGCTATCTAAGGGGAGAGGTCCTGTGGTTAGTTTATTTATATTTGACTCTGTCCCCAGTAGGATTTAAAGTGAAATATCAGGAAACATAAAATAGAGGACAATACTATAAGTAGAAGAGAAAGAAGAAAGAAAAATAAGAATGGAATGTAAAACTGAGGAAGGTGAGAGGTGAATACAAAATAAACAGCAGAAAGCAGAAGTCACAAGCTGACTGGCTTCAGCTGGACTTAACTGCTTGCACTGGCCTGTTAATGTTTGTCTGCTTATCTTTGGCTGGGCTTTTAAAATTTTCTTTCTTTGAGTGTGTCTTAAAATCTAGGAGTTCTCAAAAATTAGGACTTCTGGCTTTTTCTAAAATACTGAAAGTTCTGGAAGCTCTGAGCCATATTCTAATCTGGCAACAGTGACCTGGATCTGAGGAGCAGTCACTAATCTTAAGAGGGCATGTGTTCTCCAATTTACCGCAGTCCCT